>NC_143401.1:68876123-70126123 GCF_052110815.1 Crocodylus siamensis | reverse complement strand
ATAACCAACAGAGGCCCCTCTCAAGGGAAAGCTGACCATTCCTGCACCTGTTTAAGCTCTTAATCTGAGTCCTGGGCCACCCAGTTTTACTTAAGCCAGCCCATAAAGAGTCTGTAATGCCCTACTGATGCCAGGCAAGGGCTCTGGTATGGGTTGCATTTATGACTGAGCAAAGAGCCACCTCCAGCTGCAAGGACTTGGACTGAAGGTGGAAATCAGGTTATTGTGCAGGTATCCAGGTTGTAGCCTTATCGGTCTAGAGGGAAAAGCAATCAGGGCTCATAGTAGAAATATCTTGTATTAGACTAACAAGATTTTTGCAAAAAACAGTCTTTAATTGCAAGCTTTCAGACACAAACACCCTTCACCAGGCATCAGAGAAAAGATTGTAAAAGTTCTCTTAGGTAGAAATGAAAGTTCATATTTAATAGGATTTCACAGAAGAGTCAATAAATGGAAAACTCTGGGCAGGCAATTTTTAGCTGGAAAGGAGTCTCTCAGCTCTTGTGAGGCTCTGTGATGATGCAAATTACCTTGAAACAAAGGTAACAGCAGTATCTCAGGTTTCAGGTGTTAAGAGTTGCTTCCTCCTTGGGAAATTATGAAGATTTCATTTTAAAAAATGGCTAAAATTTGATATCTTCCATGTGTCAGGTATTCAGGTTGTAGCTGTTTCGATCTAGACTGAGGAACAAGCAATCAGGGCTCATAGTACGGGGGATATCTTTTTGAGCAGGCACTCAAGGAAATGCTGGGAACCTTTTGAATCCTGCCAGCTGATCCCATTTTAATTCTTCCATTCTTTATCACAACCTGGCCAGGCACATAGTCTAAAGCATCATGTTCTGAAGGAGGCACATGAGGAAATTTAAAAGAAATGAGAGAATTGGGTCCTGAGTCACTAAAAGGGTTACTGGGAACACTGAGTCATGTGGTACACCCTCTAGCTCCTTAACTGATGTCCCGGGCTGACTGGATTGCAACACTTTGCACGCTGCCAGTCTGGCACAAGTTGTCAGGAGTGGCACATACTGCCCTGTAACACAGTGTCAGTCAATGTATAAAACAACAAACACCTTGTGAAGATGTAATCCATGACCTGGACAGAGAGAGAAAGCAGGTAAAATATCTCGCTGGCTGCTAAGCCTCTGCCTAGCAGCTGTCTTTTTGCATTCCCTATAATACATTATGCTCCTTGTGTGTGCAGCACTACAGATTGCTATTGGAGTTATTCTTTGACAATGGGAAGGTTAAAAGCAAGTGTTCTTGCCTATAAAACACATGCAGGGACTGGGGAATGGAAATGGCTCTCTTAAGAGCCATGAATGAAAAACTTCATGTCCTGACCTGCTCCGTTTGTGATGCAAAATGGCAGCTAATCACTCTGAGTGATTTCAAATGAAGATCAGTGCCAAAACAGCAGAGCACTTCTTTCTGTTTTTTATGCAACTTTCATTCTAGTAAAAGAGGCTTCATTGTTCATCACAAAGAAAGCTACTTATTCCTAGCCTGCTTTCGTAGCCCTTGCCTCTAAAGGCCACCTCCAATCCACAGGATAGATATAGTCAAGTCTAGGACTCAATTTCCGTGAGTCATTCTGTAGCTCTATTGGTGTTTTATATCTTAAGCTAATCCTTCTCTCTAAAATTTCCCACCAGTTGTGCTCAGATTGGATCTACCCAGTATGGTGGCAATAGAACTTGTCACAAAATAGCTCTGCTGTGTGAAAGTCCTGATGTTGTCTGGGTTGTTTTGATAGAAAAAAATATTTTGTGTTTTCTCCCAATTTTACCTTCTGGTAAACCAGCAGACAAGGGTTTCACTGGTAGTTCAAAGGAAACCTGGAACAATGTCATAGTGGATGAATAGGGAAGAGCACAGGTGTGTAGGGCCTTAAAAGTCAAGCCTGAACTTCATGTGTTGAGGTAAGAGATTCAAAAATAGGAGTTACGTAATAAGACGAGAGAAAAGATGGTGAATGAATATAGGCTGGAAGAAGGTATAATGTGGCTTTCAGAGCGGCTGCTGTAAACAAGTTAGAAAATGTTGAGGGTCTGGAGAAAAGTTTTTTGATGGTCTAGATACAGAAAAAGAGATGGAGCCTTGTAGTATAAGTATAAAACATGCAACCTATGTGTATATGTAAAAAGGAAGCTACTACTGAAAGGGAAGTGTTACAGCTCTGAAGGGCATAGAGATGGCTATATAGTTAACAGTGATGGGAAATCAATGATATGGATTGTGTCAAGAATGTCAGTGACAGACCAAGACACAGGGGGACACATCAGAAATGGAATGGTAGGCTTGTGTAAAGAGTAAAGGTGAGTCCTGAAACTGAGTAAACAGAAAAGATCCGGCAGAGGGCGAAGGTGTTATGGCAAAGGCAGACAGACAAGCTAGGTCCGCTATACAGATTTCTGCCAGAATTCCTCAGTCTGTTGGGGGTGTGAAGATGTCACTGCTGCGTGATGTAACTACTTCAGCAGGAGCTCCCTAGTATAGAGGCAGTTATACCAGCAAAATTGCACTTTTGTTCAGGTTTACCACTATAGCAGCTTCCACACTAGGAGCATTTTGCCAATATATAACATAAAGCTATTCCTATATTGATAAACCACTCCTAGTGGAGACGTGGACTAAAAAAACCAGCGGAGGCCTGTCAAAAGAGTCTCAAGGTATTATCAGAGAACCAGGAGAGGTTAGAGGCTTGAAAGGAGTCCTTGATTTACAACATTTCTAGTTAAAACATTTTGCACTTACAACATTTATAAATTGACACCCTATTTCAACTTTATGATGTCAGTTTCGATTTTACAACACTTGATTCAATGCGACACCACCAACAAGTTCACTGTGTTACCCATCTCCCTGGAGAACATCTGTCCAAACTCCCTTGGACACTTTCCTTAAGAAAGCAGACAAGGCTCCACAGAAATCTGCAGCCAAGACTTCTGAGAAGACTCCAGCCAAGAGCCCTTCAAAAAGTTCAACCAAGAGCCCTTCAAAATGGGTTATTTTTGGTGAAAATAGGAACCAATTCCACATTTATAACGTTGTTTCCTATGGGAAAATTGGTTTAGAGTTGCAAGATTTCTACTCAAGATGCAGTTTTCAGGAACCTGTTGTGTCGTAAGTCCAAGGACTGCCTGTAGAGAATAAGATGTCAAGGAATTGTATGCGATCAACAGTGCAAAAGAACTGGACAAATCCAGGAGAAAGATGATGAAACACAAACCTGAAGGCTTGAACAGGAAATACAATTTATCCCTGCATGGTTATAAAGTATATATATACCAAAAGCAATCCTGCTATGCCAGTATGACATGAAAATATACATAAACATTGTAAATACTGCAGAATTACATAAACTGTACACATTATTTAATAACAGAAGATCAGAATGAACAGAAAGCTGACCCATTTAAACAATCCAGTTTACCTGGTGTTTATCCCACTGTCCTCACTTCCCTCTTTCTATGTTCATAATTTATGGTCTGATGCTGTGAGTGGTAGAGCAGAGAAATAGTACAAATATTAAAAGCAGCACTGTACCTAAAAGGGTTGTAGAACTAAGCTCTGCTGCACCTTGCAGACTTCCTTGTAGAACTTTGCTAGCTCCTATTTTACTGACATTTATTTTGGCTTGGAGTTGAAGCACACACTGTACATAACAGGAAGAAGTGTCTATTAAAGCCATTTGGATGTTGTTCACTGAAAGATTTTTCAGTGAAAAATGTCTTATTTTTTGGTCATATGTAAGTGTCTAGAAAATGTCATTTTAATGAAATATCATTTAGAAAAAAATGTGCTCATTTTGAAATGATACTTTGGCAATTTTGGAATGGAACAATTTGATTTTTCATTTCAAAAGAAATGTTCAAAACAATGTGGTTTTATATATATGTATGTGTGTGGGTGCGCGTGCGTGTGTGTGTGTGTGTGTGTATATATAAAAATAATTACATATTACCTACTTATTTATGCACATAATGTAAATCTGAAAGAACTAAAGTTATTTAGTCTGAAGAAGAGAAGACTGAGGGGAGATTTAATAACAGTCTTCAAATGGCTAAAGGGCAATTATACAGAGGATGGAGATTTTTCTTTGTAGTTGTAGGAGACAGGAGTAGGAGCAACTGCTTCAAATTGCTGCAGAAGAAATTTAGGTTGGAGATTAGGAGGGAATTTCTGACTATGAGGGTGCTCAGTCATTGGAAAAGGCTACCTAAAGAAGTTGTGGAGTCTCCATTGTTAGAAATTTTCAAGAGGAGTTTAGACGGACATTTTAGACAGATGGTTTAGTCAGGAATGATCCTGCCCTGAGCAGCAGCTGGACTAAATAACCTGTGAGGTTCTTTAGTCTAATCATAGGAGATTAGGTTTGGAAGGGACCTCAGGAGGTCATCTAGTCCAACCCCCTGCTCAAATCCCAGGTAAGGCTTTGTCTAGCTGCGTCTTAAAAACCTCCAAGGATGGAGAGTCTACAACCTCTCTGGGCAACCTGTTCCAGTGCTCTACTATCCTCCTGGTGAGGGAGTTTTTCCTAATATCCAACCTAAACTTCCCTTGCTGCAACATTTTGTTCTAATTTGAAACAGAAAAAATTGAAGGGCATTTGGTTTGGGGGTGGGATAGGGCTGCAACAGTCTACCTGAATTAAGTTAAAGCAGCAATCAAGGCTTTGGCCTTGCCAGCCTTTGTGGGGAGGTTCTTAAAGCACCAACTTGCCTATAATTCTATAAAAATAGCCTAAATGTAAAAATGATGGCTCATAAAAAAAAACAACACGCAAAACAGTTTTCTTAATCTATGAATAAAAACAGACCCTCCTTTTGAAGGAAAGATCTTTACATTCCTAATTGCCTTTTGAAACTTCTCAGTAGGCTCAAGCTATAAGTGTCATTTACATAGGGATAGGAGGTAAGCGGCCTTGTAAATCACTTACAACACAATTAACTAATCTATTGTCAGACATGGTGGAGCCAGCCCTAGCTCCTTTGGAAAATGTGTGAACAGGATCTTTTGTGGGGAGAACTGAGGCCAATTAGATGGTGCTTAGCTGGACTTTGATGTCTGTTTACACAAACAATGTTTTTCCTTCAGGCTTCTCTCCATAAAGACAGGCCTCTTGCTCAAGAGATTACCACGCCTGCCCTAGTTTGTGTGTCTGGAGAGGCCAGGCAGGATGACTAAAGCTCTTTTCTCAGTGGAGTGGCTCTCCCAGGCACCTGAGCCTGCCTCATCTCACTGGTTGTTCCTTCCACAGGCTCAGCAAGCTTCCAGTCGCAGGCCAAAGCCTCCAGCTGCACCAGAATATGATGAGTGATGGGTGACAGCATAAAGCCATTGAAATCTTGTGCAGAGAGGAGCCTCAAGAGGGACAAGCTTCCAGAGACCGCCAGTTTAGAGTAGGATTTATATGAGATGGTTGGGATAGGGCTGATCCTGCTGCAGGCAGGGGGTTGGACTAGGTGACCTCTGGAGGTCCCTTCCAGCCTTGCTTCTCTGTGACTGATTCCCCTGGGGCTGGTGTGCCTGCCTCTTCTTGTGTCTGCTTGTGCCTGGCCTTCAGGCCAGATTCCTGGTGCCTGCAGAATTCAGAACTGAAGTGCTGGGAGGGAAATGAAAGGGGTGTGAGAGCATCAGCTGCCAACAGAGAACCCCTGCCCCTTGTCCTCCATGGGAGCTCTGCCACTGCCTCCAGTAGTCTTGTGATGGCCTCCTGGGCTGACAGGATCCATCCTGTGGTGTACTCTCCCCTGGCTGCCAGACAAGCCTGGCCCAGTCCAGTCCAGCCCATCCATCTACCCATGCCTCAGCCTCCCTCTCTTCACAGAGGCTGTGATGGCCTCTCCCAGCCCTTCAGCCCTGGGGCTTGCAGAGACTTGGGGGGGTTTCAGGAGTGAGCATCAACTGAGCTCCAGGCCCTCTCCCATGGGGCCACTGGTAGCCCCATGGCAGCCTCCCAGCAGCACCTTCCATGTGAAGCAACTCTGCGCCCCAGCCAGCTCCCCGTGCTGGGCTCTGCAGTGTCTCCTCCTGCAGCAGGACCTGGTTCTAGCCACGGCAGCTGCAGGCTGAAGGCCAGAGCCTGCCCCTCCAGGCCCCAGGGTCATCCTGCTGACCCTCTGACCCCGCAAGGCAAGACTGGGACCGGGACTTTGCATGGTCCTGGGGGGTTCTGACCATCCACACTCCTGCTCACTGCAGGGGCTGCGCGCCCAAGCCTTGCTGGGACCCTGGGCTGCCATTGAAGCAGCACCGCCTGGCTCCCCTGACAGCTCCTTCCTGCAGATCGGGGAGCCCCACGCCACCCTGCTGGAGGCCTCCTGCAAGCCCGATCTGGTCTGCCCCTGAGGGAGGCCTGTGGGGTCTGACCCACAGGGGCTGAGCACTCTGGCAGCAGTCTATAACCTGTGCTGAGTTTAATCATGTTCCCTTTGGGTGAAAGACTGAGTGTAACCTCGGAGAAATGGGTCAAGCACAATGAGACTGTGTCCCGTGGGACCACAAATAGCAGCAGTGGGATTCTCAAATATGCCAGGTCATGCTGTAAGGGTGAAATCCTGTTCCCTTAATGCTTTGCAGTGAGTCCTGGAGAGAGGGCTCCCTTAGCCCTGCTGAAAGGGGCTCTGTTTAAGAATGCTATGGTTCTAGGCACCCAGTCTTGTTCCCAGCCACATTTCAAGTTAACAGCAGAACTTGTTGCCTTTGTGCCACATTTTTATGGAAGTACAAAGTGACTGCAAATAGACATTCCTACCTTTGTCTCACCGCAAAGTGGACACAAAAGCAGTACTACATTTTGCAGTTTTATTGTGGGGGATGTCTATTTGCTTTATAGCGGAAGAGCACAGGCAGCTGGAGCTGCCCTTGCTCTCCTGCTGCCCCAGGAAGGCGCTCCCGGGGCTTGAGGGACCTGATCCTGCATATCCTTGGAATTTCTATGTAGGATCAAGTCCCTCAACTCCATGGAGCATCTGCCCAGCTTCCAGAGACTCATCCCCAGCAGTCTCAAGGGTGTGTCTCTGGAAGTGGGGAACGTGTCACCTGTTGTCCCACAAGATCAATGGGCATGACAATAAGCGATATGTGTTTCACCCAATGAGGTGAATCATCTATGCAGGGAAAATATCCTGACACAGCTGTTCTACTTCATTTGTTGACATCTATTTCTAGCTGTATAGACTGAGGTCTTACTTAGAGTTACTACTGACTTCAATGGGACAGCTTTGGGGTCCTGTATCTTTGGCTACGCTTCTTTTAAAAGATTTAAAGAACACTATGACTTTTTTCTTCTGATTAGTGGTGCATCAGAAGTTGTAAGATTTTGGAATTGGTGCCCTGCCTCTTAAATTTGCATGTTTGTGTGGGGTTTTAAAGATACCTGTCAAAAAATAAGGCACTGCTACTGCAGCTGTTGCTCAGCTGTGTTGCTTATTCCCACATCACTAGTATCACCCTGCCAATCCAAAATTAATGCCAGAGTTTTAAGGATTAGGTTGTGACTCCACAAAACATTGCTGGCCATTGCAGAGGAGTAATATAGGAGTTTACATAAGACCCTGCCTGACTGGCAGAAAAAACAGCACATAGACAAAATATTAACTACAGATATTGTTCAATAGCAGACTGGCATGGGACATTGACTTTTAAATTTTCCATGAAGCACTACATCAGAGTAGTTCTAATCAAATGAATAGGACAAAACAAATAATCCTTAATTCAACCAAGTGTGTTTATATGGCACTTGTCAATAACTAGACCTTGCTTGTTTGGGGAGGGAGTGGGGTGCTCCCTTCTGGTGTGCAGGAGTGCATATCTCCAAAGATTTTCTGAATAGGATCCCAGTTATAGGATAATGAGGTCTTTCTAATACAGACATTAACTTCTTGTGACAAACACCATAAGACCACATTGGTAAGACTGCAGCTGGAATACTGCATCCAGTTCAAGAGGGATGTGGATAACCTTGAGAAGGTCCAGAGGAGGGCTACTCATACGGTTAAGGGCCTGCAGGTAAGATCCTACGGGGAGAGGTTGAGGGACCTGAATCTCTTCAGTCTCAGCAAAAGGAGGCTGAGAGGGGATCTTATGGCCATCTATAAATTCATTGGGTGTGGGGGCAGCAAAGAATAGGAAACACTGTTTACCAGGGCACCCCTTGGGGTTACTAGGAACAACAGCCACAAACTGATGGAGACAAATTTTAGATTAGACATTAGGAAAAATATATTTATGGTGAGGGTTGCCAAAATCTGGAATGGGTTTCCAAGGGAGGTGGTGCTCTCCCCTACCTTGGAGGTCTTTAAGAGGAGACTGGACAAGCACCTAGCTGGGGTTATCCTACCCAAGCACTCTTTCCTGCCCAGGGCAGGGGGTTGGACTTTCAACCCAAAAAATCTGTTAGCCATAGAATGGGGCTAAAAATTAATCCTGCTCCCATGGTTGTGAGTAGGACATTTGCCATTGACTTTTTGGGGGAGCAGAGTCAGACCTATTCAGGAGGCAAGCTTGCTTAGCTCACTAAATTTTGCCTACAGAAGGTTTTAATATTATCTGTAATGTAGGACGTATGACAATATTTCCATAAAATAAGCTGCTTTCAAGGAGATTGAAACTCCATCTCAATATTTTCTTGGAGAATGTGTGTACGTGGCACTTTTCAGCGGCTTCAACTGTTCCTTTGGACTCCAAGGCTGTGATTTGGCTGCTTTTGGTCTATAAGCTAACACTTCTAGAAATTAAGGACACAGGGAATGCATTTGATTCAGCAAAATGCATTTATGCAATTTCTTACACGCAGGCTTTATCACATGAAACACCTGCATTGATCAGAGGAAAATTTATCTAGGATTATCTGAGTCTTATCTTCATATACTTACGGATTACGATGGCTCCAAGGAAGCCTTGATATAAGAGACATTTTTATCAGATGCTTTCTGGTAAATAGGTGTATTTATAGCCACAGCTTTAACAAGTGGCTTCTTCAGATCTAACTCTGGGCCTACACATCTTCTCTCCCCACACTGACAGTGTTTCTCATGGCTCACCATCTGGAGAGTCTGATCCACAGTTCAGAAAACAGAGACTGCAGCATGGGTAAAGTCATTGCAATTCTCATCTTGGCTTAAAGGGGGATGGTAGAGCTAGCTGGAGAGAAATGCACACAGGAGGAACACCAGAGGTTTTGCAGAGCTCACCCAAATGATGTTCAGGATGGCAACTGCAGGGTGAGCCAGTGTTGTTATGTAGAACCCTAAATGGCAATAGGTAGCGTCAACCAACTGCTAGAGTCACTTTATCTTCTGACTGTACCTAAAGTCTGCCTGTATCCCACTGCTTTCCTCATCCTCTCTGTAGGAGGCTAGTTTCATAGGCACTAGACTTTTCTAGTCATCATCCCCACTCTGCTCTACAGATGAGAAATGTGGGTGACCTACCATTAACAGATCAAGAACCTGAAGAGGTTCCACCTGCTGGTGATGCCTGGGGAAAGTCCTCCACACCAAATGGGAAGGTCACCACACAAATTCCACAATCCTTGCTGAAGCCGATGTTACCAGCATTGAGTTGACAATCCTCAAGCACCAACTTCACAGTGTGGATGCCTGATTCCTGATTCATAAAACAAGTACTCTACTCCCAGCTTCGTAATTGCCTGAGATCTTGCAATAACTAAAGGAAACACTACAAGGAGTTACTGAAGGCCTGCATCAAGAGCTGGGAGAAGCTGGCTACCAGCCAACCCCAATGGCACCACAACCTCCACCAAGTGCTAGCCCATTTCAAGGTAAAGCACCTTGCCCTCAAAGCAGAGAAGAGAAAGCAGAGGAACCCCAGCCTGCAGCCCACTCTCCCCTGTGGAAAAACCTCCAACTTCTGCAGCAACTTCTGTGACTGGAAGAGTGGGCTCTGTGTTACCTCAAGACCCATCAGTGAGCCGTGGTAAAAACCAGACTTGAATTGAAGAATTGCCCATGACTCTGTTTTCCTCACACTGGGTCTTGGCAATGCCAGACTCCTTGGCTCTGGTAAGAGGATTTGAAGAATGTTATTGTTATGGAAAAACGAAATGAGAAGCAGCTACAGCTCAAACGGGTGCGCACGGTTCCCTCCTCTATGAATAACTGCAGCCGCTTCTTCCAAACCTCCCTGGGTGCTGTGAGCTGGCAGACCCCGGGGAAGAGCTGAGAGCCCCTCCGGGTCCTTCAGAAGCAAGGTGATCGAGGGACGTGAAACGGCGGTCGAGGGCTGGGCCGCTGAAGCTGTCGGGAGCAGACGGCGGGAAACGCGTGCGGCTGATGCGACCCGGATGGGCCGCAGGCCCGCGAGGCCGTGCAATGGTCGCTGTAGGTTGCTCCGAGGAGTTGTTTGATCTCGGAGCTCAAGTGCCTGGGGAAACTATTGGGGGTGTTTGGTTGTAGCCGTTTTGGTCTAATAAAAGACATCGCAGCTACTCCAGGAACCGCTACTGGCAAGAGAAAGGCCGCGTCATCTGCGCGGCCCCAGATGAAGAAAGGTGCCAACGATCACTTAGCATAATGACTCTCGGGTCAGGGCCTGGGCAGCAGCCAGCTGGCAGCCTTGGCTACATCTGCCGGGCCAGAGCTGTCCGGGGGGCTGGCCCAGGTGCCGGCACGGCTCGTCTGCCCCCGGTTGAGCGGCCGCCCCGGAGCCCGCTCGCCTGGGCCGGCCCGGCCGCGTTGTTCCGCGCGCTCCGGTCTGGCAGCGGCGGGGGCAGCTGCTCCCGGGTCGGGGCGGCCACGGGCCCCTCGTGCCGGGCTCTGGGCGGGGGCTCCCGCCGCTCCTCTCTCGCGTGCAGGGACCTGGGGCGGGACCCGCCGCGGCCGCGCCGCCGGGGGAGGCCTGCGGCGGCGGGGGGCAGAGGCTGAGACTTGCCGGGCCATTAGCGCTAATCGCTGCCCATTAGCTCCTCCTTGGGCGCGCAATTAGATGGCAATTAACCGGGAGAGCGCGGGCCGGCGGGGGGGGGCGTCGGGCCCAGGCCGCAGTCGCGGCCCCCTGCCAGGACTGCGCAGAGCCGCCCGCGGTTAGCGCTCGTGCGAGGGGAGCGGCAGATGGGGATCCATCGCTTGGATCCAGCGGCGCCCACCCCGGTCCGCGGAGATGCCCCCGGCGCCAGCCCTTCTGCCACCGCCTGTGCCCGCGCACGGGGCCTTCGATGCCTCTGCCTCCTGAACCGCGCGGTGCCCAGCCCAGCGGGTCCCTGGTGCCATTGTTCACGGTGGCAGGACCTCGGCTCTTCCCCTCCTGACCAGGCCAGCTGGGCTCTGATGTGGCATGGGCAGTGCTTGGGCTCTTGGGTGCGGGGTGCCAAGGTTGCATGAGCCCTGAAGAGCAGCAGAATGTGCTCAGTTTAGGGCAATAATTCCTCTAATACAGCGGTTCCCAACCTTTTTAAATTGCCAGCTGGCAAGCAGCAGACCAGAACTGACCGCACACTGGCAGACTGTGGACCAGCAACCTGCAGAGTGGCAGCCAACCCTTTTTTATACTCAGTATAAAAAGATATCACTCCTGGTTCACTTTAATCTGAGGAACCAGCTCCAGGTTGTGGTCACTTCTACTCAAGTGTCCCAAAATAATATCCACTGGAGCACTTCTGCCCAGGAAAGAAACCTTGTCTGACAGAGGGTCTAGCCTCAGGCTTGGCTCCTGTGACCCTGTTCTGCCACTAACATCAGATGTAAGCAGTCATGTGAGTGCCTGGGAGCTATGGAAAAGTCTCTACCTAGACAAATACGTATTTTGTATGATTGCTGCAAAACTACTGTGGGGAAGGGGGTGGAGGTGGAGCAGGCGAGAACAAGGAGGCCCATTAAAACTGAAATGAACAGAACATAGAGGAGTGAAGTGGTGCTGACAGTGGCTGGGGGCAGGGGCAGAGGCAGAAGTTTCATGTAGTATTTTTTAAATGAAATTGGAGTGTGTCAGACAAGACATGGTTATCACCCTGCCCTCTGTGCTTCTGACTGCTCTTCGTTTTTCTCTGCAGCTCATAGTCCTTCCCAGTACAGAGCCTGGATTCCCAGGGCCTCTACAGCAGTGTTCCTCAACATTTTTTGTACTAGGATCCATTTGTAAACATCAGTGGCCAGTCCCAACCCAGTGCCCTCGCTCCCAACCACTGCTCCCTGTCCCCAGGTCCCAGCTCAAAATATGTTGGGCCGGGGGGGCAAGCATCCCCTTGCAGGCTGGAACTTTGCCAGCCTGCAAGGGGAAAGCCACCATGCTTTTCTCCATTAAAGAAGAATCTATTTTTTAAACGTGTTGATCCATTTTTAAAGCTTGTTCATGACCCTTTCATATATTCTTGCAACCCACTTTTGGATTGCAACCCAGGAGCAGAGAAACACTGCTCTACAACCTCCAGCGCAGGTGGGAGTGGGGGTACCTGCATGAAGGTAGTGAGAGCCTGCACTATGCATTGCTTCCTTGCTGGGTCTTGAGGTGACATAAGAGTCCGATCTTTGAGTCACAGATTTATCTGCAGAAGTGTAAATTATGACACTGAAGGAGGCTGCTTCTTCATGTTGTTATCTCCCAACAGCTGTAGGGGCTCAGCCAGCTGAATCTTTGGCCTGCTCTTTGCAGCTGGTTTAAATAATAATAATATTACACTGCCCATGCTTCCACTGCCTGTGATTCTTCTCATCCTGTAGAGCTCTGTGGGTGGGGGTGTTATTGCCAAGCTGTTTTGCCTTCATTGTGAAGGTGAAAGCAAAGATCACTTTGTGGGAGGACTGCCCCTTTCCCACATGGGAGTATGCTACACAGCAACCTCTGGCAAGAAGAGTGGGCATGCAGGACCTTTTCCTCCTTGTCCATTTTGTGCTGCTTCCCAGGCTGTGCAAGCATTTGCGGGGCAGGAGTAGATCAGAGCTGCCTGCCTACTGGTTATTTCTGTGGAAAGTGCCATTGAACAGATCTACCTGCTGTGGGACGTTGCAGCTGCTCCAAGATTAGGGTGGTTATCGTAGAGGACAGTTAGGTTGTCCTCTATTGATACAAAACCAGACTCTTTTCTTGAAGAGAAAAATAGAGGACATAAAGGCATCCAGTTTTGTATCAACAGAGGACAGAGTAGCAGAAAACTGGAACCTCTGTGATGGCCATCCTATCCAAGATTCATGGCTGGCCACCCTGTCCTGCCTTATTAGCATGGGGGGCAGTTCCTCTCTCCTTTGCAAAGCCACCTGCCTGCAGCCTTGGCATTGGGACCCCCATTTAAAGCTGTCTGAGGTGGGAGCTTGGATCTGATGGGTGCAGTCCAAAGGTTCCCAGTTCACAGGCAGCCGCGGCTGCTGTAACTTTCTTGTGAGGAGGATGCATGAGGGGGCAGGCAGATATGAAATGGTGGCATGTGAGGGGTTGAACTAGATGGAGCCCTTCAATTGTACTTGGGGGGCACTGACAGGGACCCAGGTGTTCACAGAAACAGCACTCTGAAGGCCTAAGAGGAAGCAGCTAGGAAAACTGGTGCCCCTTAGAGCCCAGATTACCCTGGAATGGCCCGGGGTTCTGCTTTGATTCACATGAGGCTGTGTCTCAACTTGCTACTGAACTCATTACCTCAAGGAACTGTGGGCCATGCTAAGCTTGAAGGAAAAACTGAGTGTATGCTGTTCTCCAGGGCTATTTCACACTCCAGAAGGTACCTCTGAGTGAGAGCAGCCCTGATGTAAGTACAAGGACAGGCAGGGCATGGGCCACAGATGTCACTGTGCCTAATCTGTGTTCTTAGCTCTGACTGGGTTCTTAACCCTGGCTCTCAAGTCAGGTCTATACCAAAAGTGATATGTGGCCCAGAGTTAGAGGCTCTTAACCACAAGGGTCTTTTCAGTCACAAGAGCTTAGCTGTACCAGCAGCTAAATAGGTGGCTTTAAAATCTATTTCTATCAGGGGCTGGCAGTTGCCTTCTCAAAGTAGAACAAAATGAAGTTATTTGTGTGTCAGACTTCTAATTAATAGGGAGAAAGGGAGTGGGAAACTTGCACCTCTAGGCTCCTTTGTGTTATTGGTAGATACAGTGCAAATTTAAGATCGGCTAGGCAGGAGTTTATTCCAGGATAGCCTTTTTGTTTAAATTTGCAGGCTCTTTTAAATTAAATTTAATAAAAGTATACACCAAGCAGTCAGCTCCTGTTGATGGCTTTGTTGGGAACTAGGAGTTTGGGCACACAAACAAGTGACTGGGAGGTAGGCAAGGGTGTGAAACTACAGATATGGGCATACCAATCAAGGTACAAGCTTGAGAAACTACAGGACTTCAGCTTCTCTGTGGTAACTACCTCTTCTCATGCTCTTAGCCTGTAAACTTACCACACTTCTATTAAAGGGCAAGCTGCCTCTCCTTTACCATGGGTGAAAAGCCTGCACTTGAGCAGTACAGTAAAGAGTAGAGACCAGGTTTACACCTTATACTAACTTGTGTATATGCCTGTAGCATGAGACCCAGATCCTTAGGTACTGTGCTGCAGTTCATTATCTAGCCTCAAAAGGCTGCTATAGTCTGTGCATACCCAGAGCAGCCTATCCCTTAGTAGTGTTAGAGTGCTCACCCAAGGCATTACTGCCTAATTACTTGTGGCCTCTAATATTTAAAGGTCTCTTGAACAATACTGAATACCAGGCCTGAGATTGTCACATCCTATAAAGGATGATGGTTCCTACAAGTAGGGCACAGCAATACTTATATTTTAGATGCCCATTCTCCAGAGTTGGGGTCTCTCACAAAACCTGTGCACTGAATGGGAGCTGTCTAATTCTGGCCAATAGGAGATACCATGCACAAGAGTCTCTCTCTGGAGCTTTGGTGCCCAAATCAGGATCACAAGTTTCTTTGTCCACTCATAATGCAAAGCCTGCCAGCCAGAGAAAGGAAGAAAAGAGGAAAGCCTTTGCCCCAAATGTGAGAACCTCAGTTCTGAGCCACGTCTCCAGTCTCCCAGGAGCTGGTCTAACCCCCATGATATAAACTAGGCTGGGTGTGGGTACCCTCTACCCCTCCTTTCGAAGCTGAGCCAAAATTCACTAGGCCAAGAGGAAAGTAAGCAAGATGGAGCTTGATTCTGTAGAAACCAGATACCCAGGCATTCATTTGGGGCAAACAGAGAGATCTTCAGTTACAGTCCCTGCTTTCTGGGCATTTTATGCATCTTACAGTAAACAGGCATTGAATGAAAAACAGAGCAAGTCTTCCCCCAAGGCAAAACTGCTGGGATAAGGAATTTTTGGATCAAAGAGAAGCAGTCTCTGGGGGGGTGGGGGTTGCTTTGGATTGTAGGGTAGTTGTTTTTTTAAGATCCATGTGACCTCCAGTAAGATACTCTGTGACCTCCAGTAAGAACTACCAGTACTAGACAGCTATGAAAATCAGGGGGATATTCTGTAAAACTTGCTAGGAAGTACCTGTCCCATGGTAGTTTAATGGTTCAGGTGAAGCCTGAAATGACAGCTTTCACCAAATCTCCATGATTTTCAAGTTAAAGTAGGATTCCTGCTCTCCTTTACTGGGCTGCTCTGTGCTTTGATGGTCTCATCCATTGAGTTCCGATTTAAATCTGTACCATTTCAGGCAGATCAGCTTAGGTTTGGAATATTCTCCCCTTCCCAGTAGCAGCTGGTTAACCCAGTGCTTGAAAGGACAAACGATGTGTACTTTCGCTCACACTCCCGTAACCCTGGATTTCCATTACCCGTGGCTTGTGGGGAAGGATGCATATTTATAATGAGAAAGTGAGATTGGAAGAGTAACTGTACCAAGAGGCAAATCTTAAATCGGGGTTTAGGGGCAAATCTTTCTGCTGCGAGCTTCAGCAAGAAAACCTGGGGTCCCTTGGAAGTTCAGCTTGCCTCAGGTCTGTGAGGAGGCCTAGGCTCTGGCTAAGTACACAGCGTTCAGGGTTAAAGAGGCAAAAAAATGGCTTTTCGATTAGGAACCACCCGGAGGTGTGATGATATCCGAGCTTCTTGGCAGCTAATGAGCGGGTGCTCAGTGCAGGCATTGGCCCTGGAGGCGCCGAAAGCAGGACGTGAAACGCGGCTGAGCGGGGCCGCGGGGCGATCACAGGCCGGCCCGGGGGGCGGCGCTGCCCCTCCCCCGCCGCGTGCGGCGCGGGGCCTTTGAAGCGGGCGAGGTGCGAGCCGGCGCTTTGATCGCCGCCCCGGGGAGCCGGCGGAGGCCCGGCTGCACTTTCAGGCCAGACAAGTGGCGCCAAGTTCAAACTGGGAGCGACGTGCGGGGGCCCGTGCGCGCGAAACCGGCTCAGCCGGGCCGCGATGGCGCGTGGGTTCGCGGCTGGGATTTCCTCGGCCCCTTGCGGCGAGGGCTTCCCCGGGGGAGGCGCCCAGGGGACTCCCGCGGGAGACCGCCGGGGCCCAGCGCGCTGCGGGGGGCGGCCCGCGGGGCAGGTCTGCACTTCAAGGCGCGGAGCCGGCCCCGCAGACTGCCCGGAGCCGCGGCCGCAGACACTTGCCAGACGTGCGAAGTGGCCGCCGCGCCTCGCCCTTATCTCGGCCGCCGCCCGCTTTGATGTGCGCTCGCCCCGGCGGGGCGGCCCCGCATAAATAGCGCCCGGCCCGCCGCCCGCCGCTGCCCGCGCCATGAGCAAGGCCGACTTCTCCGTGGCCTTCCTGGCCCGGCCCGAGCAGCGGCCCGCGGGCAGGTCCCACCTCTGCTGCGCGCCGCCGCCGCAGCCCCCCAGCGCCCTCCGCGGGAGCCCGCTGCTGCTGAGGGCCAAGCCCACGGGGGCGGCCCCCTCCCCGGGCCGGGCGCCGGGAGCCGAGCCACCGGGGCCGGGTACGGGGCGGGTGGCGGCGGGGGGCCGCGATGGGGCGCCCGGGCGCGGGTGCAGCGCTGCGCTAACCCGGCCCTTGCCTTCCCTTCCGCCCGCGCAGCGCCCGAGGGCGGCTGGCTGAGCGCCGACGAGTCCTCGGGCTACGAGAGCGAGAGCGCCGCATCGGGCACGGCCTCCCCGCCGCAGCCCCGCCGCCTGCGCACCGCCTTCACCTCCACGCAGATCTGCCAGCTGGAGAAGACCTTCAAGCGGCAGAAGTACCTGGGCGCCGCCGAGAGGAGGAAGCTGGCGGCCGCCCTGCAGCTCTCCGAGGTCCAGGTGAGCTCGGCTGCGCCCTGGCTCTGGGCAGCCGGAGCCGGAGCCGGGCCCGGCTCGCACCTCTGGGCCTGCCCGCAGCCGTGGCGCTCTGCCTCCTTACCCGGCTGCCTTTTGTATGTGGCCCCTTGGTAAACTCAAAATGTGGGCCCTGTCTGACTTGGGGGGGAGCACGCTCCTGAGAGCTGCTGTGGTCCCAGTCCTGCCCCTACTTAGGCTGGGAATGGGCCCTCCGGAGGGAACAAGGCTTGCCCCCAGTCCACGAACCTCGGGTTTGCATCCTGATAAAGTCCTCTGGCTTCCCCCTAGGATAGGGTTGCCAGCTGTCCAGGATTTCCCTGGAGTCTCCAGGAATTAGATCTAAATCTCCAGGAGACTGCTGGGAGTCACCCGGGAGATCATATTTATTTTAATGAAGGCCCTATCCTTTAAGTGGTTGAATCTGATTTATACAGTACTCCAGTGGGTTTTTCAAATGTAAAAGTAAAGTGCATTTGCCTTCCTGGCATAAATTCTGTGCACTATAATTAATGTCATTATGTCATGTGATGAAAGCTCCCAGAAGAGAGTCAAACTACCCTGGGAGCAGATTCAAGCACTGTTGTCAGTCTTGTTACAAGACTTACCTCCTTGCAGTAGCCACCTTAGCACTGGGGCTTCATGGTTCAGACTGAAGGGGATTGGCTCTGAATTTAGCACCCCAGGTGGCTCACAAAGTGGTGGCATCCTTAAATAGAAGGATGTTAAATTTCTTCCTTAGGGATATGCACTGTGTAGAATGGGGGGAACTTGCTGTGAGAACATGCCACTCACTGAGGAGCTTCCAGGCTGGATCTGTGGTGTTAGCCAGAGATTACAGGACATGAAAGCCCCTTCAGTTGTTCAAATGGGTGCTGCCAGCCAAGTAACTTCAAGCTCTAGTAAATGTCCTGCAGTTTTGGGGTTCAGTTTGGGATCTTCTGAATTAACAATGGTTTTATAAATAACTTCTGGGTAAGATCTCTGACTCTTCTGCAAATTTTGTTTTCTTTAGGTCAAAACCTGGTTCCAGAATCGTAGGATGAAGCTTAAGAGGCAGATACAAGACCACCACCATAGCCTCCTGCCTCCAGCTCCTTTCTACAGCTATAACCAAGGGACGCCACCAACTCTGCTACAGGATTATTCCCACTATCCTCTTGGCCCACAGCAGCAAAGACTCCTGCCTTTAACCCCGAGTCCTGCTTTGCAGTTCAACTCTTCCTTTCAAGTATATGACTTGCCACAAAATGCATCATATGGGCTTGTGGCACATGATCTGCCTTATTACCATCAACACTTTCTACCACAACTTTCCCTCCTTCCAGTTTTTCAAAACAAAATGGAAGACAAGCAATTTAACTCTCTAAAGACACTATAACCACACCTGTATGTCAGATATGAAACAAGTATATGGTACACTGTAGGCTTTCATTGTACGTAAAATGTTTGGCTTGAGTTCAAGTTAAAGGTTCATAACTATACAGGCTAATTGTAATTGTAT
Organism: Crocodylus siamensis; assembly: GCF_052110815.1. NCBI lineage: Eukaryota > Metazoa > Chordata > Crocodylia > Crocodylidae > Crocodylus > Crocodylus siamensis. Next base: position 70,107,462 of record NC_143401.1, on the reverse strand, counting down.
TTAACTGATATTAAAACGTCTTAAATGTATTGCAGTTCAGTATTCTAGTTCTCATTCCTGGATGTATATTCACTCTTTTTGAAGGTTTTTGTGTTGTAAGATTCTGTTGGACTGTACGGTTCTTTTAATGAATGGGAACTTTTAAAGGACATACTTTAATAGCTATCAATTCTACATTGCCAAGTAGGCAGTGCTTGCAGGGAACAATTAAAAAATGGAACTAGTATTACCCTTGGTGAGACCTAGCTAGGTATTAATGTGCAAGATCTTTTATATCCTGATTCTTGCAGCTGATGAAAGGAAATCTGAAGTTAGTAGTTTTTGGTAAGACTGGAAGTTCAGAAGCTATATTTTGGCCTTTCATTTGGTTTTTTTATCACCATAATTCCTAGGTAGTCTTATGTGGAACAGTGGGAGAACAGTTCAAGTTGTTTCCTCACATCTTGCTAATCTGGGGATGGAAGTTACACACTGTGTTTACGTTTCATTTCCTTCATGAAAGTGAATTTAAAAATTTTAAAAGAAAACTAAAAGTCTAAGAGAATTAAAATACATAGCTTTTTTTTTAGTTTGGCTTCTTCATGATTGCGTGTAAATGCATGACCTAAAGTATAAGAGGGGTCAGACTGCTGGTCAATTAGTTATTTTTTCATACACATACTTTAGTCTAATATTTTGCGTTTCAATTATGCACTTCTTTACAGTACCCTCTAAGGACATTTTAAAATCAGTTCACAATGCATTTTTTTTTCTCACTTATCTACATTGGTAATTTATTGTGTTTTAAAATAATTTGATGCAAACTAGTTCTGAACTTAACAGGACCTGTTTAAATGAATCATTTTAGTTGAGATGGTATGAATTTTTGTGTGCAGAAAGCAGAGCAGGGTCTCACTCTGCCCTGACTTCTATTAAAACTTCAGTCTAAAAGGGATAACTAACTCTGTAGGTGTGTGGGCTTGTCTACATGAGACACTTAATACGCAGTAACCTAACAACACCACACAGTACTGTTCTCAGCAGAAACCAGGCTAATACGCTACTGTGCAGTAGTATTAGGCTACCGAGCAGTGTTACTAAAACCTGGGCCAGCACTACTGCATAGTAACCTAGTTACTCTGCATTTCGGTACTACTTCGTTATGCAAGTACTAAATGTGAAGCAACTACTGTGCATTAATGAATGTGTAGACATGCCCTGTGTATGTGTGTATGAAAAGTATTGTGAGCCTGCTGTGGTAGGTAGATAATTGTATTGCCTCTTTAGTGGGGTGAGGGGTAAGATGCTGTAACTTGCTTCTAGCTGATTTCACTGGGAGTGGCTAAGTACTTGGAACTCTTGAAAACTGGTTTTAGAACTACATAAGGATTTAGGCTCCTCTATTATAGAAACAGATTTAAGCCTTAGAGTGAGATTAAATTCCTCATTCTTAAATGGAGTTTTAATTTTTATATTTGGCAACAATTCAACAGAGGGTAATTGATTTGTTCATGTCATTCCCATAATTTGTACAATGGAAACAGTTTAATTCCCCCTTTAAAGACTTTTGCTATGATTGCTTCATAATTTTAGGTTCCTTAGCTAATAGCTATACTGTTTTGTCCCTCTCCCTCTCAGTGGCTGCATGGGTGGGTGGAGGTTGGTGGTGACAGCTCAGTGCCTCTGTGCTGAGACAGCTTATGGTCTTCATTGCTGGGGCTTGTGAAGAAAGTTGTGTTCTTTGATTCAAACTAGTTTAACACAACTGAAACTCCATCAAGGGGCAGGGTAGCACAGCTGGAGCCCTGTTAGCTCTTCAGTATGTAACTTTGATTGTCCTCCACCCACCCTCCCGGCTCCTTACAGCAAGCTCAACTCAAACTCTTAATAGGGCTTTCCAGGTATGATTAACTCCATTAAAAACAAGCCCTGACCTTGTCCAGAAAGGGCTAAAGGGAGTGGGAATGCAACTCTAGCTGTTTTCATTCAAGTCAGCTGAATACAATTGAAATAACTACCAAGATCAAGCTAGGTTCTAACACCACCAATTCACAGGGCTTCAAACAGGCTAGTCTGCATCTGAATAGGGCCTTTGAGTTTATCTTAATCTGACTGAGAAGCATGTCCTGCCAGCCCTTAGGCACTCCAGGCAGGGTAGCTGTGTATCAGAGGCTGCAGATAGATGAAAGCCAGGCTTCTCATATGGGAACTGAGCCTTTGCAGCAGCACTCCCCTCTCCCACTTCTTTCTAGCAGCCTGTGTGTGGAAGGTGGGAGAGGGCTCTAGCAGAATGAGGTATGCAGAGGAATTTGTCTTGTACCTCCCCCCAAAACTCTATCACAGGTTTATCTATTTGAGACAGAGGCAAAGCAAGGAAGGTTAGCTCAAGATTTGTTCTCTGGGGTACAGGAGGGAGAAGACGCAACCAGCAGACTCCAGAGTACCCCACCCCTGCTCCCCTGCCTCCTAGCCCCTGAGCCAAGGTGCTGCAGGCTGTGGCTACCTGGGGGGAGGGGAGAGGGGGGGGCAGTGGAAACAAGACATTTTGTGAGGAAGGTGTTTTCTCTTGGGGAAGTTGTAAAGTGGGAAGAAAATCTGAGTTTCAGGCATCCAGTTCCTGGCCTCAAGTATGTTGGAAGGGAGGAGGGTCACAGCTGGGATGAGTACAGGAGCTCCTTTCTTGTCTCTAGTTCTCCCACAAACATCCTGCCATCATATTTAAAATCTGTGTCCTTTGCATTCCTCTTGCACCCCCTTCATCATAACCCATCTTATGATACTTCTTTAATTCTTCCCCTATTGCCAGTATAGTTTGTATCTGTCCTTGCTTTCTTCCATCCCTAGCTTTCCCCACTTCTACATCCCCTGCAGGAGTTCTCTCCCCAACTCATCACCATCAAACTCTCATTTCTGTTAGTCTTCCATGTTCTGCCATGTTCCAAGGTGGTGTTGCTCTGGCCCATCTCCCACTGTGATATGTTAAGCACCTGTCTGGTAGATATAGGCAGCAGCAGACAATTGTGGAGTGTAGAGGCACAGAATGGAGGAGGCTGACTTCCTGCAGGCCAGGGCTTCCTAGCTAGCACTATATACAGAATGTGTGTATGTAACTACTAATACTTAGGCCTTTCCCTGAAACTTTAGAATTGATCAACTGCCATGTTCCAAGGTGGCATTGCAAAGAACTATCACAGCATTATTAATCCACCTCTGCTCAGCCCATATGTTAAAGAATTGAACCCCTTTTTTTGAGCTTCACTCTTGCACAGGTTTATATAGATATAAAGATGCAACAGTGCATTATATTGCCAAAATTAATTCATAGTTTTAAAATATTCCATTTTCCTGATACATCATACCATCAGTTTCAAGTTTATGTATGAAAATACTAACTAACTGAATTAATCCAAGTGTCAGGTACTTATGTCATACAAAACTTTCCTTGTTTGCTAAAATTATATTCATTTCCTGAGATTATTTGTATACTTAAGGCTCAGAACACCAAGAAATATGGATACTATTTCTATCTTCTGAAGACATTGCACAATATATTGCAAGAAAAGTCACTTTTCTAGCTTAAGATATCCTGCATTTTGTCACCATTTTCACCTCAATGCAACCATTATCATTAAAAAGAAAAGCAATGTTAAAAACTTCCCTTAGAAATCGCTCTAAAACAATTGCTTTAACACACATGTATGTGCACATACACAAAATCCTATTGTCACAGACAAGGTACAGGACTATTTGTTACTTCTACTGAAAAAAAAAAAATCAGTCCTGGGAACTAATACCTTATTCTTCTCACTGAGTAAGTGATTGTCAAACAAGTCTTACCACTCTATCCCCAGTTTTCTGTCATGAACTAATTACATGACTCAAACTCTGACTTTGTTGCCATTAGTATTAAACCAGATCTATTTGTTCTGATATTTTGGCACATTAGCAAATTAAAAAAACCCAACCCACTTGTGTGCAATACAAATGGTGGATTATTGCAGTTTGTATGGAGAAAGAGTAGTAATAATGTAGTAGTCAGAGGCAATTCTATACCATATTCCAAATGTTGTTTGATACTTTGAGATTAGTCTGAAATATTTTATGATAGCTTGATAGCTTGTGACATAAATGAGCCAAGAAGAAAAAATGGGTAGGTTCCCAAATATCCTCCCACCCTCAATAAAAGTCTCCACTTTAACTACCAGCATTTTGAGCCAGGCCAGTCCTTTAGCTTGATTTGTCTGTGTTTTTCTAACACCATTAAAGGACACTATAAGACTGAATAGACAAAAGAATAATCATATTTTTTGGGAAAAAAATATCACATCACTCATTTTTGTTATATGATAACAAAATAAATAAGTACTTCTCATGATTTGGGGTAGTTCATTTCTAGGCATGTTTAGGAGGAAGGCAGGTATGGCTGGAATCTCAATCTGTTAGGATCCTTGGTTAGAGACACTGGTGAAATTGCAGATGGGTAAGAAGAAAATCCTGGAGCAGGAGGCAGCAGGAGAGCTGGGCTTGGCACAACTGCCTGGATAGACTGTGTTGGAGCAGGAGGCAATAGCAGAGCTGGACTTGGCATAGGTGTGTGAAGAGAAACACAGGGAACTGCAGCAGATGGAGAAGAAGCAATATTGAACTCCATCCCATGGGGATAGTTGGATGTTTGGATCTCTGGGTAACAGTGATAGGGTACAAACAAGCCTGAAAAGAGAGCTTCAACCCTGGCATCTTGGGTTTGACGTTTGAACTTCATGCGACGATTCTGGAACCAAGTCTTTATCTGAAACCAAGGAACCAAGATGTGCTTTTTCTGCCATATGGAGAGGTACATAGGTTTAAAAATGTTTAGAAATGCATTTTACAGTAATGACTATGTTAGCATTTTGAATTAAATGTGGCCCATTTTCTCACTTAGATTTGATTAAGCTGGACTTAAGGTGCAAAAAAAAAATCCTTTTACTTTATAGGGAGATGCCTATAAGAATATTGTTGCATATCTTTTTACATCTAAAAAGTTAGATTTAAGATTCGACGGTTAGAAGCAAGGTTTGGTAGTGTTAAGTGTAGACATCAGTGCTACCTCAGCAACTGCAATTTTGTACCATTATCATCCTAAAGCCATTAGTTTTTCTGATTTCTTAAAGCATCTGGCCATGTTACAGTTTGGAAAACTTCTGCATTTGTACATTTGTGGTGTAAAATTAAGCAAATACAGCTTTATACTTGTGGCTATGGTCCCACATCTGATCTTTTACCACCTCACTTCATATTCTGCCCTCAGCTATGTTTTAGATACTTCAACACTAGTCACCACCATCATCAACATCTCTTTGTCAGGATGGGAGTCCTCTGTCTTTAGTATAATCTTAAAATTTATATTTCTACATATTTAACTGACTGCAGGTAATTCTGAAAAATGAGAGACGGAAGTTATGTGAATCTGCAAGAGAAGCTTGATTTCACTGAGATGACTCCACACATTATATTTCAAATGAAAACCATGAGTATTTCTTGTGGCTTTATTGGGCCTAAAGTAGATAAGGAAGATGTGTTTTGAGAGCTGCTGATAACAAATGCAAACAATGTACAATTCTTATTGAGCCAGGGTCAATACAAGACTATTGCTTTTAGTAAGTTGGTATTAACTTAAGCCAGAAATAAGCTTCACCTCATTCTTTCAGTGTGTTTTCTCTGATGAAGCATAGGCTGGTGACTCTGCACATCCATATAGGAAACAGCTATTGGGCACTCCACTTTCCTAGTTATTTTTTATTTTGTTTCTTTGGGAATAGTTCAAATTAACTCTCAAGACCACTGTAACTCAAATTGTCCAGGTTCACCCCTCCCCTATTCCATAAGGTTTGCACCTGAAGTTTTTGAAAGAGTGGCAACTCTACATAGGGTTTCCCGAGCTGCTTAGGATCTCAAGCAGTGCAGAAAGACTCGGGGGCATCTGAACTCCAGTGCCTCTGGGCTTGGGACTTGCACATCGGATGCCTGCCATGGATTCGTGGGTGTCTGTAGCCCCAGACTGATGAATGGGCGGCAGGATGTTTGCCCATGGTGGCACCACACAGACCTGAGTGCCTGAGCTCTGCTCAGCCGGCGGAACTCGGATCCGATTTGCCCGAGTCAAGAAATTTCAAAAAACCCATGGGTGAGGGCTGGGAAGCTGTCCGCAGCGCAGCTAGGCCCAGGCGTTTCCCTCCTCCTTAAGGCTTCTGCTCCGCCATCTGATTTGCTTTTTCTTATTTTTAGACCAGGCTGCCTTCGCCCTCCAGTCCCCAGTCGGAGCCTCTGCCTGTGGTGGCAGCGGGCTGCCGTGCCCCCACCAGCAGCCCCCGCGCCACTCCCGCCTCCCGCGGGGCTCTGCCGGGCTCCCGCGGGGCCGCGCTGCCGGGGGGGCCGCCCCGCCGCCCAGCCCCGCTCACCTGCGTCTGCGACAGGTTCAGCACCTTGGACAGCCGCCGCTTCTCGCTGGCGCCGATGTAGCGCTGCTCCCGGAAGCTCCTCTCCAGCTCCTGCAGCTGCGAGGCCGAGAACTTGGTGCGGGGCCGGCCCGGCGGGCTGCTCCGGCCCGTCTGCTCCCGCGGCCCACCTGGCACGAGAGAAACGCGGGGTCAGAGGCGGGCGCGGGGTGCCCCCACGTGCTCGCCGCCCCCCCCCCCCGCGCTCACCCGGCGGCGCTGGGCTCGGCGGGGCGCCCCGGGGCAGGCTCGGGCTGTCCCGGGCGGCCCCGGGCGGGGCCCGGCGGCTGCTCTGCGCGAGCCACTGCACCGAGAAGGGCCCCTTGTCCATGCGGCGGGCGGCGGGCACTGGGCGGCCCCGCGCCGGGGCCAAACCTTTAAAGCTTCTCCCGCGCCGGGCTCGGAGGGGGCCGCGGGGCATCAAATGCGGCCGAGAACAAAGGGCCCGGGCGCGAGGCGCTTTAATCTCCCCTTTCAGGTGATTGTTACATCCGAGCAATGCGGGGGCTGCCGGGCCTGGGGCTGCCGGACCTGGCGCCAAGTTCATCTCTGCTCCGCCGGCGGCTGATAAGGCCCCGGGCCCCCTTCCCCCGCCCCGTGTCCCCACCCCGAGGCGGGAGGGGCAGGCGGTGTGCGGGCAGCCCCGGCTGCGGCAGCGGGGAAGGGGCAGGAGCGAGCCGGGGCCGGGAAATGGAGGCCGGGCCGCCGTGCGCCCTCTTCCAGAGCCGCCACACGGCAGGTTTCCCGCTGACCTCAGTCGGGCGGCACCGGGGCTCCCCGCCGTTAGCAAAAGCCCAGAAACTCCCTCCCCGAGGCTTGGCTTTGCACCGCAGCCCCCCGGGCCCACTAGTTTGATCATGTCCCGGGCAGACTGCGGGGTCAATTAATTGGTCCTGATTTCATTTCGGGACGAAACCAGCCAGTGGGAGACGGAGGCCCAGACGCAGCGAGTGGGAGAAAGGCCGGGCCGGGCCGGGCCGGGCCGAGGAAGTGGCTGGCTGGTTTGCAATCCAGGCCTCGGCGGCCGAGCAGGGCTGGTGCACTTCAAAGGGAAGAGCCCGCAGCAGATCAAAGGGGAGGAGGCTGGGGGAGCACGTCTCTGACGGGATGGTTCAGCCGAGAGTGAGCAACGAACCGCTCGACCAGCCCCAGTGCAGCCCTGATCCTCAGCAAACACCAGCCGACACTTTTACAGGTTGTTTCAGTCAATCGCCGCCCCTGCATGAGTTTATCCAGCCAGAGATAATGAACTCGGTGATGCTCTTGCGCCCTGCCACGCTGATCCCAACATGCCTGAGACATCATGTTAAGTCTCAGACTTCAAAGGGATTCATGTCGCCCTTTTATGAGCAGTGATATGCAGAGAGACGCTGGAAGCCACCCTCTGAGCTTCCCTGCCCCTCTGGTTTGATGCCGTTTCTCCGACAGGGCTGGATTTTCTTCTCATGAAAATATAATATGCTTTATGCCACCGTTTGCTAAATGCATCGCGGCATAAAACTAGTCAGCAAGTTTGAGACCAGTATGTGATTACTAACCACCCTGAATACATTTCACAGCTAAATCTAGTTATAAAATCCACAGCTGAGTAATATGGAGAAGATCCTACTATGGAATTTGGTTATCCTTCTTATGGGCACTGAATATTTTTACCGGGTAAAAATGCACCCTGCAAAGAAATAAGTGAATATATATCTGAAATTTTTATGAATTATAACAAAAAAGAGCGGAGTAGCTAGAGGCTGCAGTTCCAGTTAGGTAGTAGTGAATCCCTATCCAATTGCACTCAAAATAATCCAGAACTTTGGAAGGCTTAAAGAGATCGTTGATAGGCTTAGTCCACAGTAATATTCTTTTAATTTTGACGAGAAAACACAACAATGTTTTTATAAAACATTTGGAGACGTTTTCCTCCATTTTGACTGATTGCTGCCGATTTTAGTATTACTGTTAAGATTAAGAAAGCAGAGAGATGAATCAGTAAACCACTGTTAGTGAAAAGGCAGGATTTTGATCCTGATGTGAGGGGAGAGAGTAAGAGCTATGGAAGAAAGATCCTGATGACTGATGAGACACTTCACTAGATATTTTTAATCATTGTTCACACTCCTGCAAACATTTGTGTCATCTTGAATGTGGAGGTAGTTCCATTCAGCTCTATAGAGGTCCACAGAGAGTTCATCTCCATAGAGAATCATAGTTTCATAATTGTTAGGGGCTGGAAGGGACCTTACACGTCTGTTCATAAGCACTTGGATTGAGACTTTCTGATTTAGAATATCTGAAAAAAACGGTTTATAGGAATGTGAAATAAATGTTATAAACCAAAAAAAGTGCTGGAAACAGTAGTGGCTGATTATATGATAATACAATAACAACATAGACATTTCATTAATGAAGATATAACAGTGTAGTGTAAAAGAAAAATCTAATCTGAAAAAAAGGAATAGCATCATTCCTTCATGAAGTTGCTTTGTATTGCTACATGTTCTTTTATAACAATATTTGAATGGCAATGCTTTAACAAAAAAGGATCATCTATCTAAGGAGCTATAGATTAAAATATCATATGTAGTATTACTATAATATAAATGTGTTTTACTTAAGAAGCTATAAAATATCCACTTCAATCATCTCTGATTTATTTTTGAATGTGCGCATTTATGGACAGTCTGTTTTACTATTTTTATGTGGCATTCATTAGTTTCAGTGAATGCAGGAGACCGGTGAATATTCTTCAAAAAAATAACACTCTGGCCTAGTGTTACAGCAGATCCATTCTAGGCTTTGAAAAGGTTTCCTACAGATTTCTCAGTAGCAGATAGAGCACTTGGGGAAATACTGTTTTCCCCCAGCAAATGGATAGGACTGTGCAATTCCATTTAGAAGGTTCAAAGTATGAATTGTTTCATCCAAAATCTATTACAGTCATAGGCCTTCTCTATATTAGGCCCATTAAAAACATTCCATTGTTGCTATCTGTGGTTTACTGGTGACAAAAATATTGTAAGGTTTACGGCAGATCTGCACTAGAAACTTTCTCTCATGTAGTAATATTGGCAGGAGTGTCAGTTCTTTAAACTGTTTTTTTTTTAACCTGTTAAAGCCATAGTGCATATGTTAAAGCCAAGTGTTAAAGAATATACTTATGCTGGCAAAAAGTATTTTTTGGCAGTACTCGGTTATACTGTCTCCTCAAATTAAATGAATGATACCAGGAAAAACACAGTCATACTTGCATCATTGTACCCACACTGGCAGGACTTGCCAGTATAGATGTACAGGTAAACCTCATTTGATGTAGAATTGGTCCTGTGCAGCTGCTAGCATTTTTAACACCATATCATTATTACTTATTCTGAACAGCATGAGATGTATGGATATCATCCTGCATTTGCTGAATGCATGCATGCTTAGTATATAAAATAGATAGGGCAACCTTAAAATAGATAGTAACAACCTTACTGCAACATAAACAAATGTTTTATTTCTTTCTGCCCTGCAATTAAAAAAGAATTCCTAATAATAGTTTCCAAATCTCACTCAAAAATAGAGCTGGGGAAAATCAGTGACATTTACCTGCAAATAGTGGTCACAGTAAACACTGAAAAACTATTATTGAAAGAAAAATAGTAAAAAGCTAGTGTGCATGTATCATATGTTATAAAAAGGTTTTATTTCTAATACAGCTGCAAAACTTAAGCAAAACCCAACTCTTTTGAAATCAGAGGTATGTTAGTGAGGTAACTAATCAGTGAACAACTGCAAGCCTATAATGATCCTCTCATGAAAGGAAGCACCCTTTAAGCACTCATTGCTTCTTTATTGTAGTTAAGGCTTTTCATCAGTTGAGTGCCCTGATGTAACAATGCCCTAATATTCAGGATCAGCAGTCTATGCCTAAATGCATTCAGAACAAAAGAAGAAACAAAAGTAAAACAGCAGAACATGAGCAAGAGACTCTAGCATCATACTGCATGTAAACTACCTGTGAGAGAAGCTCCTACAGGCAATGTGAGTGACTCACTTTTTTACAGCTACATTTTAATGATACCCTGTGTTGACTGAGACTTTCATTAAGATGCTTTACATTGTATATAGCTGTGCTTCCTTTATACTGTTTCAACTTGTGCATTATGCCTATTCCAATGATAAAAAGAAACATTGTTTTTGGTTATTGTTTTATTGTATCACTTGAGAAAGATAGTAATTGTGGCTTTGTGGTCTTTAATGACTAACTCTTTTGGTATTAGTCTAAATACCGTAGTTGCCAGCAGCATTATAGCTTTGTGAGTATGTTGCAACTGAGTTACCTGATTCAGCTGCATTTCTCCTGTATATGGACCCTCAGGTGGCAAGTCATGAGAAGGGTATTTGGAAATCATTTTTTAATAAAGAAAGGAGGTTTTCTATATTCATAACAACTAAAACTAGCCCTCACATTTGAAAATTAATTTCGTATTTGAAAAAAAAAAAAGGATCCTATAGAAACAAATCACATATTATTTTTCCATTGCATATGTAGTCCTCTGGGTCAGTGCAAAATGTGTATAAAATACTACTGCTTTGATTTTTGAGTACTTACATAATCTTTATGTTTGTTCAAGTGACTACAGTCCTCAGGGCAATGAAAAATTAGAGCCGTGACATATATGTATGTTAATTCATTAAAACCAAGGAGGTTATTTAACCCCTGTAATGGTATACTTCTTAAGAAACGATTTACATCAGTCTCAGGACCTGGTTCTTATCTATTTATTCATCATAGAGTCGATTACAATTAAATTCATTAAATTTAATTGAGGAAATCCAGTGAAGTGATACTGGAATAAAACTGGAGTAGTAAAACAGAGGGTCAATTCTCTTCTAGCTGATCTACAGCTAGTCTTATCTAGCTGATCTGCAGTGAGTTATGCAATGTGTCTTGGTGACACATGAAGCCTTTATGGAGATAAAAGAGAAAAACATTATTGGAAGGCAGAAACAGTTCTTTTCTCAAAGTGTCATGGTCAAGCAATTAGGTTTTAACTTTTAATAGTTTCTAAATTATTAGCTTCAAAAATGAATAATTAGGCCTGTCACCAGGTAGTTGGCATTTAGGTCGTATCAGGGTTAACCTCACCTGTACTGGATCAGCTTAGAATCAACTAGCTTGGAGCAGTCATTCAGCTCAACTGAGGAGGAGTTGCATAATTTTTTTAAAAAAAGGATAGGAAACTAAACTGGATTTTTTTTTCTTTATGATGCTTCCCTAAAGCTAGAGGTAGTGGTACTTATGGTAGTCCCTGAATGAGACCAAACCTCAGGCAAACTGAAGAGAGGGTACAGAGTATCAGCTCTGAGTTGAGGGATAGAGGAGTTTAGGAAGGTATTTGTTTCCTTGGGATCACTATTTAATGTAATTTTTGGAACCTTTCCTTAATGTATTAAAAAGACTGCTCTCTGTGAGAGCTTGTATGAGGGAGTCTATAAAGAAAGCCCTGACAGAGTTTTTCAAAGAAACCTGAGAAAACTGGGGTAGGCTTAACAGCTTTAGAGCTAGCTACAAGGGATGCTGTAGGGACTGATCCTGCCTCACTGATCCTAGATGCAATGTCTAGCTGACAGTGTTACTTACTGAGACATTTTTTAAACCTATAAAAAGAGTTGAGTAGAACAGGTGGGTTAGTATGTCATCTTGTCACTTCTGGAGAAGTGTACTCATGAGCAAATATATATATGATAGCATCAACATATACCCGTCCACTGGCAAGGAAAAAGCTTTCCCACAAGCCAGCAGAACAAGAAAAACCTGGATGAGCAATAGCAGTGTGTGTCTGTAGGAAGAGTAAATCCTTATAAATGATTGAACTGATGAATTTTACTTCTTCCATTTGTAAAGCGTCTCAAGGTAGATCATAATTTTGTATTTTTTTTGTATTTATTAAAAAAAAAATCCCCCCAAACTGCTGAATATAATACTTGAATGTAGTACTTGATTTGCAGCAGCATTTGGTGACATTATTGAAACACTTGAGTCATTTAAGCCTTGTGTTCTAGCTTTCACTGGAGCAAAATTCATTCTCGATTGCAGCCCCAGAATATTTTACAGTTGAAAGTAGATTAACGTCCTACATATTTGAAAATAAAAATGCAGTGGATATTTCTGAATAACTTTGCTTGTGAGTACACTCCTGGATTAAGTGCTGTTTATTCCCTTTAGATTGGATTAGATAGTCTTTAAAAAAAATCTTAGAAGAGACAATACCTGTATAAAGACTGCAATTGCTGCTGTGCAGCAATAACCGTGTGTGGTGCACAGTAGTTGCCATGTATGGTGTTCTGTACCTTAATATTTTCCATCAGTTACAGCAATGTGAAATAACATTTTAATTGTGGAAAAAGCAAGGCCTTACACAGCTGTCGGGTAAACAACAGTACTAGTAAACATGTGAACCCACTCCTTTAAACTGCATTCATCTTAATGACTTCAACTAGTGTAATTTTAGTTGTGTTGTTCACAAGACAGCATGAGGTCTTGTGTACTCAGGCATGCTTAATTTCATTAATTAAAGGTGTAAATATGAAGTGAATTAGTTAAACCACTTTAAAGCCTTGGGTAGATGCTTGTATTTAGATTTCAAATGCCCTTAATTTGATTTAGTTTAAGATACTTTGGAAGTGAAATCAAATTGAAGACACTTTTATTCAGAATTTAAACTATCAGTGCATAGATTTAATTAAGGCAGGCAAGGCTCTTTGGGTAGATGTGATATCTTTTATTATCCTAGCTAAATAGTTGGAGGAAAGTTCTTTGTAAGCTTTCAGGCACAAACACCCTTCTTTAGGCATTTGGAGACTCTGCCAAACAGATTCTGGTCAGTTTTCCTGAGTGTGCCTGTACAGACAAAGTCTGAGCAACCAATTCCAGCAATAATGAGTTAAACAATATTTTGTTGTTACTGTGCCATATGTGTGTTAGCATAGAAGCTTTTTGAGGACCTGCTCTTTGGGGGAGGAGGGGAGGGAGGGAGAGTGTTGGATTATAACTTGTTATCTTGGGGAACTGTAGAAAAGGGTTTCTTAAATATTTCTGGTATATTTTCCCAAATGTATAGGGCCATTGGCCCTTCACATATGGGATAAATTGAAAATAATTGTATTATAGCTATTTTTAAACATAATACCAAGAGGACCAGCAGGGTTATTTGGCAAATCACCCTTTCCCCCTGAAAGAATTTCATGGATCTCAGGCTTTGGGGGTATAATTTCCTGCTCCCTCAATAAAGAACAAACCCTGTACAGTACTCAAAACTCCATTACAAAGAAGCCAGCCACAACCTGATACATCTAACTTTGCACTAGTCTCCTGGTGCAAAGCTGCTTAGTCAGCTACTTTAAAGCAGCCATTTTAGTTAGCTACTTGAAGTTTTCTCTCCCATGTGAGGCATGTAAAACTCAATCCACACTGCTATCCTACAGGCCCTGGCTAAGGAAAGGGCGTATGGCATGATTTTTGTGCTTTGCTGATGCTGTTAACTAAAGACCAGGAAATAGGATTGGGGAAGTAAAAGTAGCATGCATTTGCCTTTGTTCTGAAATTGCCTCAAGGCAAAGATCTCATTCAGCAAATTTAAATGGTCTTCCACACAGTACAAACTGTTTAAAAAAGCTACTGTTACTTCACCTATAAATTAGTAAATGCTTTATTTTGTCACAAATCTTACTTGACAAGGTATACATATCTCAATGTATCAGAAATCACCTTTTAAATTTCAGAAGTGAAATATTTTGCAGCTAGTTTAAGGAGACTCCATTAATAGGTATTTTCAAAGCATTTGTATCACCTTGAATTTCTATGCAGTTGGTAAGACAAGTAAAAAAGCAATTAAGACCTTAAATTCAATCCACCACCAGTCAGTTATACACAACTGTATGATACGTGTGGTTGAAGATGGCTTAAAAAAGCCAAGGCTAATTGCCAAAAGATTTCCCTCTGCCCCAGCAAGGCAGTTTATTTGGCTGTCAACCCCATGGTCAACAAAGCAGTTGATCATGATGAAAATAGAAAACACCTATTCTTAGATGAATACTGAAGTTTCTTTTTAGAGTAATAGGTCTGCATAGTTGAAAAATGGCCCTTTGTGTCTTCTGTCTTTACTGAAGTCAGCTGCAAATTTCTCTGCAGTTGTGTTGCTCCCTTGTTGCAAAGGGGGTGGAATTCAGGCTCAACTTTTCTACTGCAATTCTTACAGAACTGGAGAATTTTCCAGTTGCTCTAACTGGGGTAGGGTAGAGAACTGCAACGGTTTCTTTAGTCACAGTCAGTCAAAAAGTGAAAACACATCACCCTATGCCTGATGAGGTGTGTGATTATTTTTTCTTGTTCCGTTGCAACATTTCTGTGCCAGGACATACAAATCCTTGTATTTTTAGACTAAGTATTTGTAATGAATGTGGTCCATGCCCTGCTGTGGGAAATATATTCTGATGCATTTAAGACCTGGTCTTAATACTGCAAAAAAAAAAAAAAAAAAGACCTGGTGAAATCTGTGGATTTCAGATCTTTCTGTAGACTTTATTATTCTCCAAAAATTGTAAAGTTTGATTTTAAATAACATTCTAAGTTTCTATGTTTAGGATATTAGAATTAATGATGGCCACACTGAAGATGCCTAGACAAAGAACTTTGTCCTTTAAATATGTACTCTGCCATACACTCACTCCTGATCAATAAATAATTTCTCTTACAGTAACTCATATAGATTGGTTCTTCATTGTGGTAGGCATATTCATAATGCATAGTACACAAAAGTTAGGAACTCTTCTGACTTGCATAAAGAGCTTTCGCAATGAAACATTGATTTGTTATTCTTTTAGTATGCATCCCGATGAGTCAAATTGAATTAATATCTTCAAGAGACTTTCTTGCCTTCTAGTCTTTTCGGGGTGTCATTGTGACTAGGAATTCTATAGACTACTAGCATTTGCACCAGCTATGTAAGTCAGAAAACAAGGCAGGGTAGTGCTCTTAGAGGCTAACTCCTTTTAAAGAGGCATATGTTTTCACAGGCAACAGCCTACTTCTGGTGCTCTGTAAGGTTCA
Source organism: Crocodylus siamensis (assembly GCF_052110815.1). NCBI lineage: Eukaryota > Metazoa > Chordata > Crocodylia > Crocodylidae > Crocodylus > Crocodylus siamensis. The sequence continues at coordinate 70,091,922 of NC_143401.1, read as the reverse complement.
TCACTGTAAACTGCTAATGTAAATGTGTTGTACATATGGGATGCATCCAGATGATCATACGTGTGAGTTATGTGATATTCACCATGCATGTAGATATTCCCCATGCTTCTAATTTACAGTGCAGAGGGAGAGGGAGATTGACACCAGGAGATGCCAATGTTTAAAAAAAAACCAGTGCCTAAAAAAGCAGTGTGGTACACACAGCAGCAGTCCTGAAACTGGAGCCTGGCCGGCCAGAGCCACAATCCAGCTGCTGGCTAGGCTCTCTGCTGCTAGATTTTTTTTACTTTTTGTTTTTTGGTCATGGCTTCAGCCCCTGGAGTACCCCAGGTAAGGCTGCTGGGGCCAGCCCAGGTGCTGGCCCCAGCCTCCCTACTCCACCCAGGGCAACGTGCTGCATGCCAGAGTGCGCAAGTATGGCCATTCCCTGGGGACAAATAGCAGCTGCACATATTATTGGGTTCTCTTCTCTGTTCCATAGTGTGCCGCTGATGTTTGTCCCCAGGGAAACTCAGGTTCTGGCTTATGGGGACACGCCCATGCAGGGCAAGTCTCTCAGGTATCTCTAGTCCAGGCATTATCTAAAATACCAGTACTGTTAATACTTTAACTGGTAAAGACAAGACATAATCTTCCAGCAAAAACACTTTTTCATTGTAATTCAGTGCATGTTGCACATTACAGTATTTCACTAAATAAAACACGAGCACAGAGGGAATTGTGTACTAGAAATGCAGTGAAAGAAGTTAAATAATGAAAAATGTTGGGAAACCTTGATTCAATCTTTAGCTTATAGGTCCTGTAGCTTATAGGACACATGCAAAATAAAATGCTGACAAATATTAGTTCATTACCTTGTTCTTGCATTGACATCTACTGATGAAAGCACAAAGCAGTTTACAAAGGAGGTCAGCATCATTATCCTCATTTTTGAGGTGGAGAAGCTATGTATTAAAAGATGAAATGACTTACAAATATCACCCAACAGGCCAATTATAGTTCTGACTCTGAGAACAGAACCCCAACAAGAGTGACACATTCAGATGAAAAGATAATTAAAAATTTGCGTAATACTGGTTTATTACTATTATTATAGGAAAGAACTGGTCTGGAATGGACCTTGTGGGACATCAATTCCAGTGTCCTGCATTTGCAGTCAACTGTTAACCAAGGAATCCCCACAATTACCATTTCAAACCATCATGCCCTGCTACAAGGCATAATACCCAAACACCAAGAACACCCTATAATAGTGGGAGCCAAACATATTAGCAGGCATGCCACAAATTAGCCCTGCACCCTCCCAAGTATCACTGCAATATCCTTCCTATGCCTGATCTGCTGGTCTGTTTTCTATTCCCTTCCCTACTCTGTGCTCCTTGCCTGATCATCTTCTCTGCCCTCTGCTTTCTTTCCCATCTGCTGCTGAGCTGCCTGTTCTTCTCTGATCCATACACTGTCTGTGTCACTTATGGCACTGGTGCTGCAGGTTGGCCACCTGCCCTGTCACATACCATAGTATAGTACTATAGAAAAAGAGATGAGGGTACTGCCAGTGCCCTGCCACAGTGAAGTAGTTGATTCTCTTCCCCTGTTTTCTCCAACTTCAATTTTTTTTTATTTAAAAACAAATCCCATTGGAAAAGTTAAAAACAGCAGGTTGAAATATATTTAACAAAATCTTGGAAATTCTTCTTCTGCAAATATTTACCAAATATATGGTTTTGGTTTTTTGGGGTTTTCTTTTCCCTTGCTTGGATTTTTTTTTTTTAAGATTTCATGCTTACCCATCCTCAGAAATACTTCATTTCAGAAGTAGGACTCCTTAGCAGAGCTACTGGTATATGTGAAGTGCTACTCAGCCTCAAGGAACAAGTCTGCTTCTTTGTGCTCCACTAACCACCCCTGTGGTAGCAGTACTACATCTGCTGTTCTCGATGAAGAAGTCCAGCACCAGATCAACTGAACCGGTGCTGCTTTCTTCAAGCTGTGACAATGTGTCTTTGAAAATAAAGACCTTTGGAAGTCAACAAAGGTCATGGTGTCATGCTGACCACCTTCCTCTACCGCAGTGAAACCTGGACCTTCTACCGATAACACATTAAGAGCCTCAAGAGCTTTCATCAGCAGTGCTTGCATTGAATCCTGGGGATGAAATGGCAGAACTGAAGGACCAGCACAATTGTCCTTCATGAAGCTGTGTCCACCAGCATTGAAGCCTTGCTCTTGAGAAATCAACTGTGATGGATGAGCCACTGCATCTGGATGTCCAAGAACCATCTCCCTTTCCAGATTCTCTTTTCCCAACTCTCCATTGGCCGATGCTCAAAGGGCGGCCAAAGGAAATGATATAAAGTTACACTCAAGGTTGCCCTCAAGCACAGAAGCATCGACACCAATGGCTGGGAGGAGCAAGCTGCTGACCACTTATTGTGGTGCCATCTGGTACTCCAAGGTGTGCACCACTTTGAGTCCCAACAACTTGATACAGAGGCGGGACAGCAGGGGCGGGGGAAGGAGATGGAGACCAACCTGGAGCTGCGACTTCCACTTCCCTGTGAAACAACATGCCCCCATTGCTGAAGAATGTGAGTATCCAGAATCAGGCTCCTTAGTCACCTGTGGACCCATCGAGCCTGACAGACGCCATCTTCGACTTCGAGGGACTGCCAGTGACTATGACAGCTGCTGTTTTCTCTTGAACTGAGAAGTATTTTTATTCTGATTTTACATTATGAAATCTGAATTTGAAAATTGCTGGAGTTTTAATTCCACTTTCCCAATATGAAATCAAGCCTGGTGCCATATTTAAGGGAAACAAAATGTTAAATATATAGGATCTCCAGTTGAACAATAGGCTGTCACAGAAACTATGAATCCTAATTAAGAGCTGTCTCAGAGCAGACAACCAATAAACCATCTAGTGTGCTATCTCGTCTTCCACTTCAAAGAAACTGCAGTCCTCTCTTCTTCAGGAATATGGCCACATTACATATGGCATTATTTTGGAATAGTTATTTAAGAATATGCCTTGCCCAGATGTTCTTAATCTGGAATAGGCTGTGTGTCTTTCCAAAGTAGCATTATCCACTTCTCGAGTGGATTCAGATAAATGAGAAAAAGGAATTCTTATTTCAAATTAATACTATTTAAAAATGACATTTTTCAAAAAATAGATATTTAGCTTGAAAGTCATACCCTGCTTTTTTTTTGCTAGAGAGGAATTTATCTATGTTAATGTGAAGTTAGGCAAAAGGTGGGGCAGACTTACCTGCCCTGCCTTTTGCCTGCTTTATACCAGTATAGGTTTCAAATACTGTATACACTGACCATAGGGCTCTACTATCAGGGGGAAAAAAGCCCCAGACACTAATTATCTCACTGTAAAATTCTAGGGGAGACAAGATTGTTCATTTTGTATTAAGATATAGCTAAACGCAGTCACATTCCAGGTGTTTGTGCTTGAGTAGCCACCTTAAAGGGCTTGGTTTTCAGTTTGTCAAAAAAATTTCCACAGCTGTTTCTACCAGCTCAGCTCCTTCAGTGGCAATACTGGGGGAAAGCTCATATGCATAAAGTCAGATTGGCTGCTGGAATTTTAACCTTTGAGCTCTCTGGCTTTAAACTGCTCTACTAACTAAAAATTATTTAAAAATATTAAAATAGTTCTGAAAATATGTCAAGCTGTTCTCTAAGATATTCAAGTAAAGACCAAATTTATCTCACTGAAATGCATTGAAAGTGTATTTTTCTAATAAATTGCTTTATCTCTGAGAGGGAAGGACAAATACTGTATAATACAATGTGTCAGTTTCTATGGTTACCATACTTGATTGGAATAATGCAAAAAAAGCCTATGTAACTTACTGGTAAATAAACCAAGATATTTGCAGGCTGCTTTCATTTTCATGACTTTCCCTTTGTCAGCTTTTCTGGATATTTTGATTGAATGAGTATGACCTTGCAGCACGTCCTTTTCTTTTCACTCCACTGCTTTATTGAATTGAATGATGTTTATTTTTGCTGTGCAAACCCTTTTGTGATAGAGCTGAGTTATGTCACTAGGATATAGGGCCTAGTGCTCTTCTGCAGAGAAGCTATTAATGGACAGAAAATATGCACTTTCATTTGTAAAACATCATGTACATCTATGACTCAGCAGGTTGCTTTTAATAGTGCATTCTGCAGCACCAAAGGACAAATGCAGCATTTAAACTATGAAGAGTGAGTTAGTCCTGCTTCAGAGAAGCCATGGAACCATAAGATAAATCCAAGAAATGATTGAGCTCTTTCTCAATATTGACAAATTTTACTCCTAGATGAATTGGGACTAGATCTGTCACATTTTCAAGTCTCATGCCTTAGGTTTTATTTGTCTGCAGCCCTTCCTGGTTCAGCCAGCTGCCCAGTAGCTGCTTTCCTACATTACAGTGCCTCCTGTTTTTCATCTTTCTGATCTCTACTGTGCTGGGTTCACAGTACCTGGATCTGAGCTCCCACTTGAAATTCAAGTGCAAGACTAGGTTCTGCCCTTTCTTGCTCTCATGCCCTGAGGATGTGACTCTTCCTGGCAAGCTCCTTTGGCAGCTTATCATGGTGCTGTGCCCCAGTTTGGGGCACCATGTGCAGGAATGGTGGTGGGGGACCCCTATGCGAGTTCTGCCTGCCTGGCTTGAATCCTCTGCAGAGGATCGTCTCCATGTACCAGGTCTCCAAGGCAGAGGGGGGAACCCCATTATGTGCTTGCAGACACTTGCTATGCTAGGGAAATCCCATGTGGGGGGATCCCTTTGTGCCTCAATTCAAGAGATGCATTTGCAAATGGGATGTTTTCCACTTGCAGGGGCAGGGCCTGTATCTGGGTGAGGTACCCAGCGCCATTTTTTCTGCAGGATCAAGTCTCTGGAGTGAAAGGAGTTCCTGTCTGGGGACACTGGAGAGTACCTGTGGCTGCTTGCATTCTCCCGCTAAAAGTGAGCTGATGTTGGCCACAAAAAGGTGGCAGAAATTATCATGAAGCCCATTGCCATCTTAAAATGTAAGCACTTGGGTGCAACAAAGGGCTGTGATGTCTCAGCTCGACTTTTCTGCTGCCATAAAAATAAAAACGTTTCTATCTGTTTGTAGCCTTAAAGACTGTTGCAATGCCATTTAATCCTCTTTCTGTGCTGCTCTTAACCAGTCACAGTGTACTCGTGCTTTAGGGGGAAAATCCTGCCATTATTTTTGTTGCCTTGGAGTTTCCTCTGAGAGAAGAACTTCATGTGATAGTGAAAAAGTGTCTTCCTTTTACCACTAGGCACTGAACGTTGATTTTAGTAGATTCTAAATTTACTAGATTTAGTAAAATATAGTAGTAGACTTTAAATCTACTAAAGTATGAACCTATCACAACTTTAAGTAGGTCCCCTTGCATTATAACCTTCTGTTTCATGACCATGTACTGCAGAAACCCTCTCCCAAACAAGCAGCTATTACATATTTCCTTTTATCCTCATCATTCAATCTCTCCTCTTTGTCCTTATTTAGTATGCAGTATCCAAAGTGAGAACTAGTTACATTATTGCTGTTTTCAATGTGTTCTCACTGTAGGACTTAAGTGCTTTATAAATATTAATGAATTAGTCTTTACAATACCCTTGTGAGAACTGAGTATAGAGGGATGAAGGCCTACACTGTCAAGTGTCCATTAACTCAAAGTGTCCAGTTGAGATTTCTGCACTGCAACTTTCGTGTACATGGCATTTTCATTACCCTTTAGGGGTGCATCCAGACAAGCGTGCATGTGTCTCTTGCAGCATCTCAAAGTCCTTTGAGATGCTGCAGGAGGTATGTGTGGGAACAAAAAAATGCTCCCCACACTGCAAATTTGCAGCACGAAGGCAAAATTAGACCCCCAGGTATCCAAGAATCAAAAAAACCCACAGAGGAAAAAACTGGGGCAGGGAGGCAAGCAGAGATTGGGTCCTCCACAGAGACACTTTGGTGGCATCTCTATGGTTGGCCTTTGCCCCGGTGCTGAAGCATGCTGCCTGTTTGTGCAAGGCAGGCAGTGTGCTAGCCTTTGGGAGCTGGACCTTGGCTCCTGCCGGTAAGTAGGTGGTAGAGGGGCTGGACGATGGAGGAGGAGACCATGGGGGACCCCTACTGGCCCTGCCTGCTCCCCCAGCCTCCCCATCACTGCCCTGCCTGTCCCTATCCCCCTCCTGCCCACTGAGCTCCCAATCCCTGACCTGCCCAGTCCCATCCCTTGCCTGCTCCCTGAGCCCCCCCATTTGCTGCCCCATCCAGCTCCAACCCCACCCCATACCCCTCCCAGTCCTAGCATCACCACATAAAAAAAAAAAATCCTGCACTCACCACAGTAGCAGCTGCCATCACCTCCCAGCAGCACAGATGGGGCTAGGTAACAGCCGGGGCTGCAGGATCCCCTGCCGACCAGAGGCCCCACAGCCCCTGGTACTGCTGGTGAGTATGAGGCTTTTTTTTTTTTTAAGTGCCAGGATGCTGGAGCTAGGTAGGGCAGTCATTGGGGAACTGGGGGTGCAAGTGAGGGGTGGCACTGCCCCAAAAGCTCCTTAGAGTGAATAGCCCTAAGCTACTCACCGGAGCAGCTTTCTGTACTGATGGGGCCAGGGCAGGGCAGCTTTTTATACTGCTGGGGACAATACAGATGCTGGCCCTGGGCTCTAGCTCCCCTCTGGCTGCAGATCGAGGAATAACCAGGCAGGGTTATTTTGCCCCAAGTGGCACAATTTGCCTGGCATTTCTATTAACTGGAATTTCTGCCCAGCCAGCCGGACGTGGGGTGCGGGGGGGGGTGCGGGGGTGGGAATGTTGCACGTGTCAGCCGCATGTTTAGATTATCAGCATCCCCCCATTCCCCACTCATGCCGGATAACAAGGCTTTTACTGTATTTGGAAGTCAGTTGACCCCCACCATGGGTCATCAGCAGGGCTTGGACCTTTAGGTCTACATATGAGACCTTTGGGACTTGAGTAAACAGTAGCAACAGTAAACTGTTGCCCTCGCCATGGATAAATCACTAGACGAGGTATTAGAGACACATTTTTCCCAATGGAGATTAAGCTATTCTCTCACAGTACAAGAATGTCATTTCCAGGTTTTGTAGGGGGTGTGCTCTGGTATCAGCCTGTGGTCTGTGGAACCCTGGAGATCCTCAGACTGTCTAAGGGTACTGCAAAAGATGACTATGATCCCAAGCTTACAATTCAGAGGGTCCACACTATCATTCAAATTTTTTTAGGGGTCTACAAAGGAAAAAAGTTTGAAAACCACTGATCTTGATCAAATTGTTAGTATTGTGCCATTAGCCCCTCTCTTTCCTCTTCTCTCCATCAATCCTCTACCTCCTGCTCTCCACTCTAATTCCTGTCCTGTCAACTCTTCTCTATCCCCAGTTCTTGCACCCCTCATGCTTTTTTTACCATAACTTTCCTCTTCCTTGCTGTTATGCTCTGGATCATATCATGGCTACTACAGTACTGGTAGAAAGAGCAGAAGAGCAAAGGAGAGACAGTCATCATTAGGGATCCTGGTTTTCTCTGGTTAAAAATGGCAAATTCTTTGATTAAAGAAAGAATTTTCTGCGGTGGCAGCAGGAGGTTTTGTAGGCAGCGGCAGTCACCTGTGGGGCTGCCTGTACCAGTGGTGACTGCCACTGCTACAAAACCTCCTGCTGCCGCCGCGGAGCCATGCTTGGAGCAGTGTGGGGTGGTGGTGACCAGGTGGCACACAGCCATTCCCGTCCCCACCACCACACCGTGCTGCACTGTGCTGCTGCCGCCAGCCGCACAGTTCTGAGCGCAGCTCCGCGGTAGCAGCTGGAGGTTTTGTACGCAGCAGCAGTCACCACTGGCACAGGCAGCCCCGCAGGTAAGTGGCAGCCACTGCCTGTGCCAGACTGTCACTGCCTACAAAACCTCCCACTGCTGTCACAGAGCCATGCTCGGAGCTGTGTGGCCAGCTGCAGTGGTGGTAGGGATGGCTACATGCTACCCAGCCACCACCATACTGCCACTGCTGAATGGCGGCCAGCCACACAGCTCCAGGCAGAGCTCCGCAGTGGCAGCAGGAGGTTTTGAAGGTAGTGGCCATCACTGCCATCATAGCCTGACAGGTAATCGGCAGTGCTGTGTGCAAGCCCAAGCCCCCGCCTCCCCCATGCTCCTATCCCTCACCATGGTTGCAGAGCCAGCCATGGAGCTGTGCTTCAGCCATATGCCAGCCTCCCTTTCCCCCTCCCCTGGGCAGGCGGCTTGACGGCATGTGTATGGCCCACACATAGTGGGTACCACCACACTGGACCCTGTGTCTCTTTCCTACAAAGCACCTTGCAGAGGGGCACCCCTGCCCTAATCCCAGCTGCGATGTGCTGCCTGGGGCTGTCAGCACCCCCCACTCCCTCAGCCCCCAACCATCTTCCCCAGCCCTGCCCCACAGCCCCCAAAACCCCACTTACCTCCATGCTCCAGGCGTGAAGGGTGAGTCTAAGCCTGAGACCAGCCTTGGCTGCCTCAGAGGCTCAGGCCCTGCCCTACCCCTCCCCCTCCAGCCAGGCCTGGGGGTTTCCCACCCTTTTTGCAACTGGCTCTTGCAGGCTGGAGCTGTGCCAGCCTGCAAGAGCTCTTTGCAAAAGCTGAGAATCCACGGATTGCTCTGCTAAAAAGGGAAATCCATGTTTTCTCTAATAAAAACAGGGAATCCGTGGTTTTCTCAGTTTTTCTGCGGGAAACAGAAAACCTGGATCCCTGGTCATCATTTATACACATGCTCTGGGAGTGGGGGCAGGGGGTGTGTTTTTAATTAGAATGGCTTTGAGAGCTGCTCTAATTAAAGTGCCTTGAGCATCTTGTGTATCAGTGTCTCCTCACTGAAAAATGGTGGTGGAGGCACTTTAACTAAAGCTCATTGCATCTGTCGGAGTGTGGCAATTACCACACTCCAGCAGACTCGATTAACTGAGTCTGCTTCTGACATGGTATAACTATAACGTGTTGGAGTAGTCTCACTGCTCATGTATATACATCCTCTGTACTCAGGCTTTCTGCCAAGCAAGTAAATGCAGAAGTCCTATTATGTGTGGTAGTTCTGGTTAGTAGCATACCAAGCATAGAGGACATATTTAGAAAATATTTAGTTCCTAAACTTCAAAAAGTCTCTACTGAACCTGTGTGAGATTTATAAATTGTCAAAAATGAGACAAATCTTCTCAGAAAAAGTAAAAGGTATGTCCCTGAAGCAGAAGGACCTCCGTGGAACATTTCAAGATCATACTCCCAAATCTGGGGGCACTAGAGATGCCTATACACAAGCAGTGAGGCTGCTCTGACATGCTGTAATTACAGTGCATCAGAGCAGTTCTGGCTGAGTAGGCTGGAGCATGGTAATTACTGCGCTCCTACAGACTCCAGTGTCTTGTGTATCCGCATCCCTGTGCTAACAAATGGTGGGAGGGGCACTTTTAACTAAAGTTCATTCAACAAGCTTTAGTTAAAGCACTCCCACCAGCACTTTTCAGCATGGGGAACACTGATACATGAGATGCTTTGGGCAGTTTAATTAGAGGGACTCCAAGAGCCTCTCTAATTAAAGTGCACCCCTCCTGCCACTCCCCTAGCATGTGTATAAAACGCCCTTCAGCTTCTCAGTGAAATGGTTATAAGAATGTCTTTAACAAGGACAAAACAATCTAACTTGGGTTGTGGTGAGTAAATGTACCCACACTGGGGGAGAAAACAATTTAGGTCAGATAACATTGGGCAAAGTTATAAATAATTAAGGGTCTTCTACTGGGAAGTGCTGGTCAGTCTTAACTTATATGCAATGTTGCCCTTGTGGTTTGTAATAAAGACATCAGTATTCCTAGAGTTAATATCTGTTTGTGTCCCTATGGATATAAGTGATTTTCACTGGGTTGACATAGAACAGATGTTCTCCCCTGAGGTATACAAAGTTTATTTCCATGTTGTTACATGTAGGACAATACACAAGCCGCATGGAAAGTGAATTCAAATGTATTTTGGCTTGAATACACAATAGTTCACTATAAATGAGTCAGATGGGCTGACATTTTCAAATTCAAGTGCCTATTATTAGGCACTTAAATTGAACAGAGCTGGACAAATATTTTCCATCAACATTTTTTATAAACATTTAGAAAACCACTCTTTAATTAAAAGAATTCAGTTAGTGTGAAATATTTTTCAATTAAGAAACAATGTTTTATTTTTCTTTAAAAAATTTAAAAAGTGAAATAAAAAAGAAGAAAATAGAAGAAAAAAACAGAAATATTAATTGTTTAAAAAAATCACGGGTAAGCACTTACCATTTTCTAGCCAGTGCTGGTAATAACTAAGGTACTTAAGAAAAGTTGTAACACATTCAGGAATAAGACTCCTTAAAGCTCTTACTGATGTTAATGGATCTGAAAATGAGATAATTTGTTGTCAATGTCAGAACATGAACGGGTCTTCAACTTTAGATTTATTTAACTTGAAGAATACTAGATATTAATTAAATACAGATTTTGGAGTTCCTCTGGGACTTCTCCCCTTTTCCCTTCTTTCTTCTCCAGCTCAGTGACAATCTTTATCTTTGAGAGGAGTCTATAAATGCTAATCCTGACTCAGGGAAAGCTACAGACAAAAGTAAACTCCTTCATATTCTGTAAGAAAGGATGTTCCAAAGGCAAAGAAAAGAAAAAAAAAAAGAAAAGAAAAGAAAAGAAGAAAAAGGGTAAACTATGTAATGAGACTTGTGTGGGTTAGCTTCTGCATTATTGGTTTTTTTAAAATCAGATTTAGCATAATTGGAAAAATAATTAGAGGATTTTTTTCAGTAAAATATTGCTAGCTTTTCACCACAGTTATATGCTAAGGTAAAGATATACTTAAGGAATTTGTTTGCACCTACCAGCATGTACCAACGAATTGCTAGAAAGCTTTTTCCTAACAGCTCAAGAGCTATAATAAATACTTCTAGCTCCTGGGCAATGAAACACCATTTGATTCCAGATAGTCACCTTTACTAAATGGCATCATTGTTTTTCTTAAGTAGTATTTTTGTTCTAAAAAATTACATGATCTATTTTCATTTATAGTTATTTGGCTAAATTACTTATGAAAACTATTAGCTTATTTAAAACTATAGTTCAGATAATCAGTAGATCAATTAAAAAGGATGCTGAATGTTGTCAGCATTTATTGTGTGTGTGTACTCATGTACTGCCTACTGAGTAGAATCAGAACAGCTCAACTGTGGATAAAATGTTCAGCTTCAGATAGTTCCAGACGTGACATGGATTTTTTTTTTTCTATACAAATATCTGAATCCTAGCCTTTTTTGTCATTTTTAAATTCTGGGTGGTTATGATGTACAGCTTTGAAGAATAAGGTACTAGATGATCAAAGACTTACTCAAGTAGCAGGTGCAATACTTTAGGTTCAATGTATTTGCTTTCTTAGTTCCATTAAATTGTCTTCATTTTTTTTGTGAAGCAGCTGCTTAGCTTTTAAAATATTTATGACATTAAAATGAAACATTAAATTATATTTCTTTGCATTGTGGAATCTGCTTTGTAAATGTAATTGTCAACTCTTTCTGAAGCATTTTAAACCCCTAAGAAATATTCATGAATTGTTAAAATTATTCTATGTTCTATTGTCTGAACTAAATATTCAAAGCTATAATAGCTACAAAATTATTTGTAGCTATATATAATTGTTGCTATGTTACCCAAAATAATTTGTATGCAAAAATAAGGTACATTAGCAATTTTTTTTTGTTTGGAATATATTTTTTGCCAAACAGTTTTATGTTGCAAAATATGTGAATTATTCAAGTGCAAAATAAGTAGTTTGCAATAAAGCTTTATACCATATAGCTTACTCATGTTCATTTGGATTGTTTGCTTTTTAGTGTTATGTGGTTGGTCTCATCACATTTGTCACATGGAGTAGTTTCTACTCAATGGCTGCATGACTAAAGCTTTTCACATTGGAATTATATCAAATGCTTTTATTTGTACAAAAATATTTTTGTTCTCTATTGATTGTAGGGATTTATTTGTCAAAGATCAGACTTGTTTTTGATGTGGAAGGCCAAGGCATGGACCTCTAAGTCCATATATGATTGTGCAGCAAGACCACGAGCGCTGGGTGAACAAGTGGTATAGAAAGTCACAGTGGGTGCATCCCCATGAGTACATGCATGTGTTTCCCCAGGGACAAATAGCAGTGTCACATAGTTGTGCTGCTGTTACTTGTCCCCAGGGAACATCCCTTGCACGCATGCTCTGGAGCATGGCAAATTGCCCCAGGCAGGGTTGGGGAGGCTGCCCCCAGCACTGAGGCTGGCCACAGCAACCTTATCTGGGGTCTTGGGGGCCACCCAGGGCTGCAGCAGTGGCAGTGATTCAGGTGTGCAAGCCTGTCCAGCAACCAGAGCATGGCTCTGGCTGGCTAGGCTCCAGTTTCAGGTGGCACACACTGCAGCCACCCCACTCTTTTTTAAGCGTTTTTTTTAGATACTGGGATTTCCTGGTATCTAATTTTGGTAGATACCAAGAAATCAAATCATATTTGGTGTTTAATCAAATATGCAGTGCAGAAAACCTTTTCACATGCACCATGTGCATTTTGTGGCATCTCAAAAGCCTTTGAAGTGCTGCAAAGTGCACATTTCTGCTTGTGGGAATGCAACCAGTGAGGTTAAATCAGGCTAACCCATCCTTAAGCAATGAGAGTGACAGGTTTAAAACTGATATCATATTTTTCCCAGGATCCTGGGATTCTATAAGTGAGCTTCAGCCCATAAAATTATATATATATATATATATATATATATATCTTTTATTAAGCATATTTCACAAGTACTTAAAGTGGGGCAGCGGTCTTGTGTGCATGTAGAATGCAGGGTAGATTGATATTATAGAATAACTAAAGTAGATTATACATATGCATATATACTTATTAAATATACATACATTACGCACACTAATTGTATATTAGTGTGGGTAATGTATGTATTCTTATATAATAAAGGGCTTAGTTCATCTGTCTGTCTGTCCATAATATTCTTGGAGCACTCTGGTTACTGAAACAACCAATTAGAGTGCGGAGCACTGCCATGACAGCGGGGACTGAGGGGATGGTGCCGCTCTGCTGCCTCCAAGAAGCAGGACAGGGGGCGGAGGGGGCAAGGCCAGCAGCGCTGGAGGTGGCAGCAGCACAGGGTGCCCGTGGAGGAAACAGAAGGGACACCAAGATTCCCTCCCCCCGGCCTCCCCTGCTCCTGGGAGGTGGTGGCGGTGTGGGGTGGTGGCAGCGGCACTCCTTTCCCACCCCACATCTTTCTTGATGGGCAATTGGCTAGTATATAATATGTATGTATATGTATAGTCTACTTCAGTTATTCTATAATGTGCCAGCCTACTCTGTATTCTACAGACATACAAGACCATTGTCCCACTTTAGGTACCTGTGAAGCATGCAAGATAAAAACACTTTTCCTGGCAAAATAGGGATCTGTTTGACTGAATTGTCAGTCATCTCTGGGACAAACTACATGTGTAAAGGGTTGTGCTGCTCTCTTTTTGTCCCAGGTTTTGACTTGGATTAATAGGAACTTCTTCAAACACAAGGTCAGTTTTTGGACACAGTGACTAGATGGGGTAATACAGCAGTCCTACTTCCTGGTCCTGGATCACAGGAAGAATTTAATTTGATTCCAAGCTTTCCACATATTGCCTGCAGAGAAGCAAATTACTTGGTCTGTATGTGAGTGGGTGTATTTTACCTGCTAATTTCCATGGGCTGCATGTAGGTGCAATAACTTGCTCATATAGATCTGCATTTTCCTGAAAAAAGGAATGAAACATTACATAAAAATTTAAGTTCTTAATGATAGTAGTTTGTGCATACATCATATTACACATCAAATATAATTTAATATATATTTTTAATATAGTTTTAATTAACTGATTAAAACTAAAATTATCACACAAAAGTTTGGAGTATAGCAACAAGGTCAGGATTAGATTGGATAAAATGGCTGAGAAAATACATTCTAGTGTCATCTTAATTATACAGTAAAAGCTCTGTTATCTGGCATCCCCTGGGAATGGGGAATGCCGGATAACAAAATATGCTGGTTAATTGAGCAGCCCTGGCTGCCACTTCTCCCGTTGCGCCTGGGGCATCCTGCCGCCCTTGCCACCGCATCGCTGTTCCTCCTGCAGGCCCTGCGGGACAGGGAGGCAGGCCTCTCAGAGCCCCGCACAGCCTGTTATGCCCCCAGGCCATGGGGGCTCGGCAGCGCAGGCTGCTTTGTCCTAGGCTGTGGAGGCTCAGAGAAACTGGAAGTGCCATGGTGATCACTTCCAGTTTCACTTTTCCTTACAAGCCGGCATGCCGGTTAACAGAGCATGCCAGCTTGTAAGGTGCCGGTTACCAGAGAGTTTACAACACTCTTATTGGGGACCCATCATACAACACTCTTACTGGGGACCCAATCCATAGCATAGTATAGATAGTGACATTAACTGCATTCCAGTGACTGTAATGCAAAATATCCATCTCAAACCTTGTTATGAGTGACCTTTCCTTTCTTTCAGAAAGACAATATTCTCATTAGGTGCAGGCAGCAATTACCTTTGTTGTATGACTGGCCCCTTGGAATCACTCTAAGGCCATGCCCAAATAGAAGAGCTGAGCTGCAGAGCCCTTCGATCACATAACAAATTAACCCTCATTGTATGAGGATTCAAATGAAGCTGCTCCTAAGTGGAGTGATTAATTAATTAATTAATCACTTAATTAATTTCTGTCTGCTCCAGCTGCAGCTGCTGTCTCTGGATGGGAGGGGAAGAACGCAGGGGAGGGAGGCCTTTTCTGGGATTTCACCTTGGGACTGCTCTAGTCTACACCTCTCCTGCCCCTCCACTGCAGCTGAGAGAACCCCAGAAGACCTCCCTCCTCTCCATTCACCCCACTCCCATCCAGAGACAGCAACTGAGCTGGTTGCAGGGTTGGAGGGGGAAGGAGGCAGGGGAAGACACAGTCTCTCTTCCTGGACCAGCTCCAAATTGAAGCCAATCCTCCACCCTCCCAGTCCAACAGCTAACATCTGTTTGTTTGGAGGGATCAGTCTAACTCAAGGCAATTTCTATGAATCACCATGAATTAGACCAGGGTAGAGTGACCATATTTCCAGTTCCAAAAAAGAAGACACCTGTTGTGCATGTGGGGGGGCAGAGGGAGGTGGTGGTGGTATATGATTGTGAGGGGCAGTGATATGTTGGTGCCCTGGCTGCCCATTCCATCTCCCCTCACTTTCAAATCACAGCCCCCCCCAGCCCTGCTCCTGCTCATCCCTCCTGACCTGAGGACTGCTGGTCTTGCCAGTGCCTCTCACTTCCAACCCCCAGTACCCTGCCCCACTGGGCCATGCTGGTATGCCTCAGTTCCAACCCACAGCACCCTGCCCTATAGTCCGGACCCATAGTCAGTTTCCTACCCCTCAGTTCCAAGTCACAACACCCTGTTCTCTCTGTCTCCCAGCTGCCCTACTCCTGCAACCTTTTTCCCACAATAGGCTCCTGCCTACAACCTAGCCCCCTCCACAAGTGACAGTCCCACACCCCATGGTGATCAGATGCTGCTGGAAGAGGAATAGAAAGAAAAAGACAGGAGCTAGGACCAGGGCTGTCCCTGGAGTGGGGGGTGTGAATCAGGGTGACCGCCCCAGGTCCCACACTTTGGGGGCCCCCATGGAGCCAGGCAGAGCAGTGGTGGTGTGGAGCTGGGCAGTGCGGTGGCTCGGTGTCCAGCTGCTTGCTACCCCTCCCCCCACCGCCACTGCTAATGGTAGTGGCAGCTTCTGCAGGTTCAGGATCAGAATGGGAGTGGGGGCGGGGCCCCACATGGGCTGATTTGCTCCAGGCCTGGCACCCTGCTTGGGTCACCTCTGGATAAGACCCTGGGGGAGCCTTCTCTGCTGTGGCAGAGAAACTAAAATGAACTTGGTAGGTGCTAGGACCCTGCGGACATCTCCTCTGCTTCCCCTGCCCTGCTACAGCTCAGGTGTCTGGACAGCTTCTCCCAGCCCAGTGGGCACCCACCCCCCTAATACAGCTGAGCTGCCAAAATCCCAGACATTTGATCAAATTTAAAAAGCTCACCAGGACAGAGATCTGAAGATTCAAAAAGAGGACATGTCTGGGAAACCTGGACCTGTGGTAACCCTAGACCTGGGAGCTGCACTTCTGTCTGCACCTATCATGTCCCTCTTGCTGCAGAAAAAGAGACTCCATGGATGCAGATAGAGTAGCTCCCCCTTGCAACTCAGTGCTTTGCAGGAAGTGCCCCATACCCTCCAGTGCTGGCTGAAAAAACCTCAGACCAAACTCGTTCCACTCTCCTTCCCCCCTCCCATTCTGAAAACAGTGACAGGCTGGGGGCTTTGCAGGCACAAGTTACAGATTGTGCTCCATTTTGGAGCATGCCCATCTTAACTCTCATGCAATGAGGGTTCAGATTTTCACAGGATTGGGTCTTTTTAAAGCAGTCCACAGCCAGGCAGTTCTGTTTGATCATGGCTGTAAGAGTGATTTCTGGGGCCAGATCAGGCAAAAATTATCACTTCAGTCTGCTCTGCATGTATGAGAAGGAGGAAAAGTTGGACTATAGATAATCTAAAGGCCTTGAGACAATCCTCCCTATTAGTCTGCTTGATTTATTAAGGCTGAATTCAGGATGATCTAGATAAAGAATATTTCAGGCCAAGATAAATACAGTTATATTTAAGTTTGAAGCACCATTTCAGGTTGCAGTAACACTGAGTTGTATTTTGCTGTAAAGTAATTTGTAAAGCATTTTGGAGTGAACTGGGTAGACTACGAGTGACCATTGTTCTGAAATATTTGGGGTTTTTTAACTGTATTAGATAAATCAATGTCCAAATACACAGCTCATAGAAACTGTTAGCAAATTTATGATAAGAAAGTTGTTGTAAATGCCAACTCTGCTGGCAGTAGAAGGTATTCACTAAGATACAGTTTTCTTTTTTATGTTTTCAAGGGCCACATTTTAAATAACTACAACACTATAAATAACAAGGACAATAATTATGATGAAAAGGTGTCTTTTGTATTTTAAAGTTGGAACCCATCTATTGTGATGCTATATTTTTTTAAATTCATGGTTAACATTGTTTCCCCCCCCCATACATTTACTTGGCCTTTAGTTTAATGCAGGACATGATCCTATTCTTAAGAATATGTTTTCCTTTCTGTAGTTTGTTCCATTAACTTGGATTAAATGTTAAATAA
Organism: Crocodylus siamensis; assembly: GCF_052110815.1. Taxonomy (NCBI): domain Eukaryota; kingdom Metazoa; phylum Chordata; order Crocodylia; family Crocodylidae; genus Crocodylus; species Crocodylus siamensis. Next base: position 70,074,571 of record NC_143401.1, on the reverse strand, counting down.
ACTGTGCTCCCTCCTTGTTGCTCTTAGAACAAAATTCTGTATCAAAACTAGAATCTAATGATAATACAATTTTGTGGCAAAATCCTTTCCAGTTATCTTTCATGTATGCTACAAGTCATTTAGAATACAAGATACTCTTCCAAACTGTAGAACCACTCTGGTTTATCATCTTACATCTCAGTGCAACTTTTAATTTTCTCCACCTAAATGTTTAACAAGAATGAGCCATTCAAATATTTTTGGGTGCCGTGAAATTGAATCTATGGGTTTAATTTTAAATATTTTATGCCCGAATTTAACTTCTTTTTTGGACTGTCTGGTCAAAGCAATTATGATTTTTAAAATTTATTCAGGATTACTTGAGGTGAGATTTTTTTTCCCTCAAAACTTGATTGATTTGTAATTGCTTGTAAGTAGTTTATTGTCAATACTAGGCTTCTGAACCTTAAATTCTGCAGGCTTTTCAAAAACTGGGGTTTGAATCATCCAAGAAAAAAGTGATTATAAAGAGATAGCAGTCTTATACTGTTAGTAGTGTTACTCTTCTGAATAATGATATATGCACGTGATTAAGGATTTGCAGGATTTGGCCATCAGCTATTCCAAATATAGCATATAATCAAGACAAGTGGATTCATGAAATATTGCTTCCCCTTTTTTCCTCATTTACTTTTTCTTTTTAGTGTGAGTGTATATGGGATGTATTTATGCACGGTTACAAAGCAAGTGAGAAACTTGATACTAATTGTTTGACTCGGAAAAATGTAGTGCTTACATGAGCAGGGACTGTAGACTTATCCTATTCCCAAGTCAGTAAATTGATTTTTAGAGGAGAGGAATAATTTGAGGAAATGGTTATGTGACTAGACGGGGAGACTAGAGGTGACAATAGGAGGATACAAAAAGAGGCAGGTAGGGGGGAAAAAAGAAGAGAAAAGATAAAGTGCTAAAAGATGGGAATGTCTATTGAGGAAAGAGAAGGGGAAAAAGAGGAGCTGCTTTTTTAACTGAAGAAGAAAGACTGCAGAAATCAAGATGGCTAATAGAATAAAATGGAACTGCCTCCCCTAAGACAGAAATACACTGGGGTAGACTGACTCAGGCTGAAAATTCCTGCTTTGGTATTGCTGATCACCAGATCTGGATTTTTCTTTGTTTTCTTAAAACACAAGAGAGATTTTTTTTTGTTCCCCTTTTTCTTATCATGAACAGAAAAAGAAGTGAATCATCTGTGCTCAACCGCTAATGAGCTCATAGGCAACTTAGAGGAAGAATTGGGAAGCAAGTTGTAGCGGATGAAAATGTGGCTGTTTTTTGACCCACTTTACACTGATAGACAGAAGCTGATGCAGACTAGTCTCTGACAAAACAGTGCTCAGGGAAACTGAGTATATTATGCTTTAAAAGGATCGTCTTGCATGTTCATAATTCCAATTTCTAAAATGTACCAAGGACAATTCACTCCTCCCTGCCAACTTCAACCTAGCAGCTCGGGAGTGGCGCTTTCTTTCTTTTCTCCTTCCCACCTAGCCCTTGAATTTTAAGATAAAGACTTTGAATAGTCCTAATCTATCCTATCCATTGTCTGGAGACTGTTAATGCCACAGAGTCCTTGTTAATGTACTTGAAGATAACATTTACTACAAGGAATCATTACTTCACAGTAAATTACTGTGAAGCAGGTGATCAGTATTTTGTATTACAGCCATGACTGAGAGTGATTAAACACTTTTTTCTTCCCTTCCCCGCAACAATTACACTTAAAATGACAAAGGAAATTAATCAAATGAATGTAACCTCACATAGGAATTTTCCAAAAAGGCTTTCACTGCACCTTTGATTTGAGCTATGGTACTAAAACATTACAGTACTGTCACCCTCAGAGGACAGTAAAATCTTAACATTGAGTTGCCTTTTTGGGTTTTTTTTTTTTTTTTTTTGGCTTTTACCTTTAATTTGAGTATTTAGATTAACTGGCAACTGTCTCTATGCATATTGCTTTCATCACTATTTTGTCAGTTCACCTTTAACTCTTTCAAGAATTGAGAAGGGAAATTTTCACCTATGGTCTTGTTATTTAGGCTTGTGGTGTAGGGATGAAGACTGAAAAGTCATTACTTCATTAGCTAAAAGCAAATTGGTTTAACTCCTGCCTTAACTCCCATCCCTCTTAAAAACGTGTGTTTTGTTTTTTAACGTGACTAACTTGATTAAAGATTGGATCTAACAGCAGGTTGGAAAAAGAGTGGGACCAGGGCCACAGTTCTTCACCTTTGCCAACCTCCTTCTCTTGCCACTATCATCCAAGTCTCTGCTTTCCTACTCAGGCCTCCTTTCAGAAAAACACAACGTTGGCATTAAGTCTTCATCTTTCTTTTCCTTATTCAGCAAAGGTGCTTAAAGTTGATCATGTGCTTTGCTGAATTAGGGCCCAAGGTCTGTCCCCCGCCCCCTCCTCCTCCCCCTCTAATACATACTTTTTGACTGTTCATCCTTTTATGTATGCTGGATTTCACAAGTGATTAAAATCATTTACAACCTGGGATTTTAACCTTTTTACATCTCCTAGAATCCGGTCACTTTGAGCGAGTCCAAAAGTGCAGAGTTTGAAGACGGCTGGAATGATGCAGTCAACAGCTGTTCAGTGTTATCCACAAATTGGAATGATGATTATCAATATTGTTTAAAATGGTGAGAGCTGGATTGACACCAATGCAAAGATTTTCTAATGCACCTAAAAGACTTTTTCTGAGATTTGGGCTCCTAATCACTGAGTTATTTCTGAAAGTCCTACCTAGTATAAAATACCAATTGATCTAATAATTGCATTAGCTTCTAGGAGAGGCGGTGGGGTGTGTGCTGGAGGTATGATTATTGGGCAAGGATGCATGTAGTAACAGGCACAAGATCTACAATCTAGATATACCCTAAGACAAAGGAGCTATGACCAGTCCTAGCTTCCATTAATACACAGTGAGCCAGGGATGCAGAGTACTTCTTGGGACTGGATCCCTCACTCTCTGGTTCTTATTTTCTTGGTAGGATAGATACTGCTCGATAGACACTGATTAACGCACTGATGTGTTTTGCACTAAAGACACCATACACATCTTCATTTGTACATGCAAGAAGTGCCTTATATTGGTTTCTTGACATTTAAGCTTTTACAGATCTCTGACTGCTTGAATTTGGTTTTAAAAAAGCTATTAATTTGGGGTTTCCAAAAAAAAAAGGTGCTTAGTGCACCAGTGTTTGGATTTCTCTCCCTCTTGACTTATACCTCTGTGCTTCCTTCTCCACTTTCAACCTTTCCCCCCATAAGCATTTCAGTACCTCTGCTCTTTAACCTCATTTTTTTTACTTTTCTCTCCCCCCAACATATTAGTCTTTATTTCCTTTAATGGCTAGCTTGACTTTTTTAACTAAAAAAATAGCAGCTTTCAAAAAATGAATTAAAATAGCTGAGATTTGTAATAGCTTAAATGTCAAGAAACCAATAAAAGAAATGGCTTGCATAGGTAGATGAAGAGCTTCACTCACTATCCCTTATTCATCTAGAATAATCAGTGATATTTATTGTTTTTCTTTATCTAGTGCATGGTTTGAATCTTGTTGCACAAGAATCTGGACAGCCTGGCAGGGTGTCTTTATATACATTGTATATAATGCAGTGTACAAGGGAGTTTTTAAAGGCAACATTTATACAGTTTCCATATTCTCTGTAATTGCACTTAAGATTTGATGACTACTTCAAAATTTCCTCAGGATTTGAGGAGCCTTTAAATTGTGTGGAGTATCCTCTCCCAGCAGCATGTTTGTTTATATCTTCATTTGTTTCATGTGCAATGTTTTTCTTCTTTTGTACTTTAATTATAGTGATGAACTATGATTTAAATATGTGTAGTAATTTTCCCATTCAAATACCTTTCAAACAAATTAGGAAAATATATGGTTACCAAAATATATCATTCATATTAACTTATGTCATTTTCCCCACAAACATTAGAATGGGATAAATGAATAATACACACAACTATGGATAGAATTTTTTTATTACCTTTTAATTTATGGAAAAGAACTCATAAATGAAATGAAAGTTCTCTAATATCTTATCAGATTAAAAGCAATTAAAACAGTAGCTCAATACTGAATATTACTTTAAAGTAGCCTGTATAATATGATGTTATAATGGTATATGTTAACATGAAATGCAGTGTAATATTACTGCCCTGTCTAAGCATGTAGCAATAAACAAATACTGTTATAATTTGTGATACTATATTTTGTTGTATGACTGCACATTAAATTCATTTGACTTGTAGCGCATACAGCTTAGTATTTGTTTCAATTCAAATTAATTCAATGTTCTTGTCAATGTTCTCTTTCTCAGAAATATTTCCATCTAGACTAAACAAACAAACATAAACATAAAAAGCAGCACAAAGAATGGATTATTTTATGTGTACTGCCTGAAAAACAGTAATCAGGAGAACAGGTCCAACTTCCAAGATATCTGTGGATGAAACAAAGAAAAAGTAAGGGTTTATATATCACATTTTTTCTTTTGTTTCTAATTAAATGCTTGATAATGCAAAGGATGTATCTGGTAGCCATGTTGGTCTGAGACAAAAAGAAATGCAAAACCGTAGAATTCTTGGTTCAGAGATGATACCTTTTATTAGATGAGCTGATACTTCCAGTGAGAGTTGTAGATCCCCAGCGCCTTACAGAAGGCACTTAGCTTTTTGCAGCATTGGGTAAAAGCCCCCCAGACTTAATCATCTGAACAGTCTTATTAAAGACAACTAGTACAAATACCAGTGGTATCATTGGGGCTGATTTTCAATGCTTGTTGAATTCAGTGGAATGACTTCCAGTGATTTCAACAGGCTCTGGATCAGACCCAAAGTGCCTACACCTGCAGCCTTATACTGTACAGACAAAATTGCAATTAATTTTAATGGGACCTTTGCTTAAGTGTAGACTATAGAAGCAGTAACATATTTTACTGCTTAAAACAACATAAAACATAAAAGCTTAATCTCTAGTAGACATACTGATTCTTGTATTTGGACAAACAGCTAAGAACAATGTACTATTCCCATAACACACTAAAAAGCAACTTTAATATGCAATAAACTTTCAGCTATGCTGCCCTAATAAAAATTATATCAATTTCTCACATATTACTATTCATAAGCATTTTCTTCACAGTAAGTGTTTTACAATAAAACCACTGTTCCTTTATACCTGTGACTTTCAGTGCATTTTTCTTACATCCTCCTAGCAATGCTTCACAGGGTGACTGGTGGAGTACCTCAGTCGCCCCATTTTCCCATGCCCTATGCCTCTTTAGATCCAATTCTCAAAGAAGTATATGCATAGGAAAAAGGAACAACGAGCAAAAGTAATGGAAATTCCCCAGCTGGCAAGGGTGCAGAGAGGGAACCTAGAGTATAAATATAGCCATTAATAATATCGGAGAATAAAAATCAAGAATAGTCTTTACATTTATACTTAAAATAGTATTTGTTTCCTTAAAGTAATCAGTAAACCAGCTGAAAATAGATGCAGGTTCATACAGCACTTAAACACAAGAAAAGAATCATTAAGATATCCAGTCTCTAACAGTGATGTATAAATGAATCTGTACATTGAAAATAAAGCCATTTAATTTAGCTGTTTGAAAAATAGGGGAGAGGGGGAGAGACAGAGCCTATAAAAGGGAAAAACACCCCAAAACAATTGTTTTCAATAAACTATGAACTTCAGATAATTAACAAAATAATTGTATTTTGCATGAAGTCCAGCATTGTTGTGCAATATTTAGGTTTGAGTTTAAAGCCAAGAAAATACTCATTAGAATTGCAGTATCACAAACATAAGAGTAAGGAAAACTTTGTTTATAAACTGAAAAGTACTACAAAAAGTCTTCTCTGCAAACAACAAATATGACTTACCTTATTAGCTGTCTCAATCTCTGACTGCACCCAGTTCATTTTCATCAGAATTTATGCTTTGCTCAAGACCTTGAAGAAGTATGAACAATACAGTGTGGCTGTTTTCATAAGCGATAATCAGTTTGCCCCCTTGCCAAGGCCTCTGCTGCACCTGTGAATTGGGCCTACAAAAATGCTGCTTCATTAAACTGCTAAAACTTGGAAAGTATCACTTTTATGTTGGGGGAGGCCGGTAAGGGAGTGCAACTGACAATAGGACTGATAGAAATAATTAGGAGTGACGGCCTGAAATGTATGCTGAGGTTGAGAATTTATCACTTGTTTTTTCTTTCACATACGTCAATGAGCTGAAAAATGTAAACCGGGGAGAGAACTTCTCGTTCTGGAAAGCTGCATTACATCTCTCCACCTCCCCCCATCCCCCTTCCTCTCTTTTTTTGAAATCTCTATCAATGTCCTTCAGTGCAAGCATGGGTTTAGTGAGAAGATATCAAGGTCTGTGTACAAGGCTTTCTCCTGCTTATCCAGGCACCAGTGAGGCTCCCTGTGGGATGCCAAGGCTGAGAATTATCTTTCACCATATTTAATCCTTATTGCTAACAAATGCTTTAACCATTTGTTTTCTAGGGGCTATTTTTTCCTTTAGCAAGTTACAACACTTTCCTTGATCTCTTATGACATCAACCCTTACCTAAAGGTGCCATATGAGCATAAATGAAGATCTGTTTACTCCTTAGAGGAAGGCTGGGTGAATTGATTCAGTGTAGATCGGAGTGCCATGGTACTTGTAGTTTTCTCTTGTGTACCAAGTAACCACAGTGCTAATTGCTATATGCTGCTGATTATATATGAGGATTGAAGATGAGTGTAACTCAGTGAGAAGTCCTGTTTCAACTGTAGAGTCCGTGTTCAAAACAGGCTGGGATTTTCAGAGAAACATAAGGAAACTAGATCACCAGATACTTTTGAACTTGGAACTAGGTACTTCATGCACATTTGTGATTTTGAAAATCTTTCCCTTAGCGCATATATAAGGTTTTAATTTTCCAGAAGCAAAGTTTTTAAATAGGCATCTACAGAAACTGCTGTTTGCGTCTATTTCCTCTGGGTGTCCTATTTTGAAGCTAAAACTTTGCTCCTGTCACTGTCTTATTCTTTGTTTTCCCCCCATAATGAGTTGGGTCCTAGTTCTGTGGCCCCTCCTTTAGAATGAGGGTGGTGGGTCCTATAGTTTTGGCTAGGGCTAGAGTCTGACCCACCCTCCTCAGGGTTTTCTGTAAGATATAGTCACTTCCCAAAGAGATTCTGTGCCTCCAGCCTGAAGTCACGCTGGTTGTGCTCTGAAGCAGGTGGTGACTCTCTTGTTCTTCGATTCCCAGCCTCTCTTCATGTGTGTGTTCTCACTACCTTTCCATGCCCCGCCACCTATGCAGCAAAAGTTAACATCACTCAGTCTTCAGGCTTTCCAGGGTGAGAATGGGCTCATTACTCAGGGGTGCTGAGTGAGCACCTGGTCCAGCCACTTATAGACTCATGGTGTAGGCAGTTATCAGATTAGGAGTTCTGGCCTATGGTCTTATACATTATCAAGATTTACTTTTTCTCAGTGTGTCCATGCTGAAAGGGAATAGGTTAGCAGCCCGACTGCAAGTAGCTTTCATGTTTTAGGTCATAGCCCCAGACAGGCCACCAGGCTGAAGCTGAAAGCATCACTTACCTTTAGAAAAGTGTTGTGAACAGGAACTGTGCCAGGGACACAGTAAAACTTGGAGCTTACTCTACAGTGGAGAAAAGTTTCTAGCATCTTATTTTGCAGTTCTTAGGGTATTATTAAGGTGAATGATCCCACTGCAATGAAAAGTTTTTTTCCACTCAATACAGTTACTAATGTGCTGGGTGACTGGTGTCTCCTGAGTCTGGGGGGAGCACCTGCAGAAGCTGGCATCAGCATTGGTGGTGGTGGTGGGGATGGGGCTGGAGAGCACCTGCAGAAGCCGCTGGTGATGTCAGCAGAAGGGGACAGCCATGTCAGTGGGGGCACATGCCCCCTCCCTTCCCTGTGCCCTCCCTATCAGTCTCCTATGAATGTGCATAAAGATTTCTAGAAACAGGCTTAGGGTTTTCTATGGATCAGGACTTCATGTATTGAACCTATATATCCTTTCTGTGGGCTTGGTTCTGCGGCATTTGCTCAGATAAAACTTATACTGGCTTCAACTGATTGCAGCAATTAGGTTCTTGTATTAATATGACTATTTTCAACCCCAGAAGTATTCAAAAGTCCAGCCTTCTATGCTGTCATGGTTTGTGCACTTTTGACTTCTAGGTTCAGTAACTGATTCTGTTCAGGGTTTTCTTTGAAAGACACACATGTGTCACAGCTACTACCAAATAGAGCAGAATAACTTTTTAATGTTTGCAGGGATTAAAGATACTGATGCTTTATGAGCTATCTGGTTGTCTGTAGTTCACTGAATGCAATTCAGCATCATATATGTTGATACTTAAGGCAAAGCGATACATACATACTATGCCTCTTGCACGAGAATAAACCTGAACATTAAACTTGTGTCTAAGCCTTTGGGGAATCATGACCTAAAGCTGTTGTTGAAAACAAGCATCCAATTACAAATAATTTCTATCATGGCACTTAAAATCAGTGAGGTGTGAAGTGCTGGCTGTCCCATGATATATTTTCAAAAGGGCAGGAGGCAGAGCTTGTACAGTTTTGGAATGTTGTCCTCCTCAACTTGCACCAGAGCTCATCTGTGAGCTGACCTCTTTCAGGCCATATGGAAAGAAGTTTTCTTTAGTTAATGGTGTGTGTTATCTACAAGGGTTTATCACAAGTGTATGAGGCTACTTTTTGCTCAGGCACTATTTTATTATTTTTATTAGGACACATTATATACTGTGTAACTGTAGATTGGGCTAAGTACTTTTAGTTTCAGGTGGTTGGAGGATATGTACACAAGTACAAAGTTTGTGTCCTGTTAATGAATGTAGGGGTTTTTCCCTTAAAAATTATTCTGCTGGCAAAGACTGAATGACTTATGGGCCCTGGTGCTGTTCACCTGGTCACTGGTTCTGACCCCAAAAAATGTAGAAATACTGCATTTTCTTAGTGGTATTTTATGATTTCTAGCATAAAAACATGGACTTGCAATGCTCAGAGGGTGTGGAGGTTGGGCCCGGGCCCCCTCCAGCACATAAATCCAGAGAGGAGGGTTCAAGCACTGAAGAGTGGGTAGCATTCACGAAGTGTATATTTCATATGGGAATTCCATGCTGGTTTCAGTTGAAGTGGTTCATAAGACATGCTTTAGGGCATGCAAGTGACAAATGTTATGGGATCTGCAATTATACTGAATAATAACTCTGTATAAAGTGTATAAAATGGATGTTTTTCTAACTGGGTGCATCAACACAGTAATGTGCAGTAGAATTAGCCTACGGATGCTAAATGCACGGTAGGCTAATTCTACTTCACATTAGTGCAGCAGGCAAAAACCTTGCTAATGTGCAGTAGAATTTGTTTACTGCACATTAGCATCACAAAAAATCATGAGCTGGTGTTGATTATGGCACATTAAGTTATTACCTGCTATTACAAGTACTAAACTTAATGTGACGTAATTACAGTGCATTAATGAATGTGTAAACATACCCACTGTATCCTAAAATAGTGGCTTGCCCTTTGCTTTAGTGACTGTATGAATCAATGTCTCATAGATGTTGCTTAACAAAGCCTGAACACTAGACCTTTGTCTTGGCAGGCTAAATCTCCCCTTAAAGAAACCATCCCTTAAAAATGACCCCTTTTGCCTTATTTACTATTTGCTAACCCACAGCATTCTCAACCAGGGAAGCTCACGGTAAACTCCAATCTAATCTCCAACATTATCTTTTGAATAGTTTGAGGCTGAACATGGGGAAAGTAATTATTCCCCAGTTAATATGTGAACACTTCTTTTTGATGTTTCTTGATAGCAATTGCTAAATGTGTGTATCTTTGTAATTAATGTGTTGCATCCAAATGTCATCTCCAAGTAGACTAGCACTAGCTAGTTTAGACAGCATGAAACTGAAGAAACTTGCTAGCTAAAAATAATCAAGATCTTTCTCCAGCTGAAATATGTGGCTGAACTCCCACTTTAAGACCAGGTTGGCCATAACATGTCCAAATTGAATCGGAGGTGGAACCCCACATGAGCAGAAGGCAGTCAGAATAAATTACAAGTTTTCTCCACCTCTAATTGCAGTAGTTCTGTATGGCACACCATGTAGAATATATGTTTTTAAAGCAAGTTGGAGGCTGCAAAAATATGGCTAAGGTGAGTTTTTGTTTGCTTTATTTTTTTAAAAGTAACTTCCTGGATTTCTATAGTTATTGGGAATGAAAACATGGCTAATAAAAAAAACAAACCTACCAACATTAACGTGAGGCTGTTCTAAACCCCCTTTCACCTTTTATTTAATTCCTTGAAATGATCTCTTAATTGCAAGTACAGCTGTTCCCTGTGTGACCCATTTACAGAGTGGTAGCAAAGCAGTATGAAAGGGCAGGTTGTGGGGAAAAAACTTGAAATATTTTCCATCAGTTTAAAGGTACACTCAGGCCTGGCAGTCCAAACTAAAAATATATTTCATTATGACCTACTGCTAGTCCCTTTGAGCAATCTATAAACTCAAATGGCCCTTTTTCTACTGTTAAAAGGATACATTAATTTCTGTTACAAGATAGCTCATCTAAAACAAACACTTGCAGCCTGTTTCTTCATGCATGAATGTTCAGGAGGAGCTGCAGTGGGGCCAGGAAGTGTGTACGAGGCGATTATTAGCCCTGGGCTGATCCTCTATCAGCTACATGATTTGTAGGGGAAGAAACTGCAGTGGTGGGACAGAATGGGCTGGGATATGATTCAGTGGGGCCAGGAGGGCAGTTGGAGGAGTGTGATTAAGCAGTACATGCCACTTTTAAGAGCTGGGAGTCAATGAGCAAGTGGGGTGGGTGGTTATAATAGAAGTATAAATCTTGAAGGGAGGGAGCTGAGAAAATCAGGTAGGCGCCAAGTGTCTAGGAAAATATTTTTCAGAAAACTCTCTTGTGAGTAGCAGGTAATCAGGCACTACTGGAATGAATAGTTTATGTCCCCTTAAATAAAATGGTGGAGTTAAGATTTTCTGATTCACCATGAAACTTGGATTAAGGGACCCACTGAGTTAGGAGTTTGAGTGTTCACCAGTGAGGACCCATTCCACTTGTTCCCTGGTAAAGAAAAGTCATGGAGCATCTTGCCCATATGAAAGGCATTGAAGGGAAAATGTAAAGTATGAGCAACCAACTGTTTACTCCTTGTATCCTTTTTCAGATGCTTACAGCAGAGGACAGGAAGGGTTACCCACATGTCCCACTGAGGATGCTGTCACACTTTAGGATGTCTGTCCCTGCTGTCCTCTCTTTACTTTTCCCTCAGTGTGTATACTAGAATGAATGAGTCTTCTACTGAATGTGGGTGCATTTATAAGAGGGGTTGATGAGCTCTTTAACATGAGTCCTTTTAGGTCAGGGGCAAGAGAAGTTTGACTCATGGGCCACATCAGGCCCACAGCAGACTTTTCCCAGCAGCCCATGCCTGAGTCGCTGCAGCTGGTTTCTGTGGAATAAGTGGCAGTGCCATGACAGCACAAGGCCAGGGTTTTCAGGGTTTTCTGGCCCTGTACCACTGTTGGGGTGTCCATGGAAATTGGCTGTTAAATAAAGCAGTGTGCCTTGTTTACACAAAACTTTTAAAATGCATTAGCTAATAGGCGGCAACAATATGCCCTTTACAAGTGATAGTCCTCCTTAGCCTCTCTGCTGTCCTCATCATAGTGGAGTAGCCTCTCTCTTGGGCTTCCAAGATTGTGCCGTCTCCTAGTTCTCCCCCACCTAGCTGATCGTGCATTCGGCATTGCCTCTCATACTGGAGGTATCTCCAGGGTTTTTTCCTTGACCTTACCCTTTTCCCCTCTAAACTCACCGAACAGGTAAGTTATCCATCTGTGTGCAGTTCCCACATAAATGCTGACAGTTATCCTGGCTGTAATGACTAGGAACAATCACTAGCTTGTACAAGTATATATTTGTTTGCACATGTAAATCAGGAGTTGTCCATATTAAAACTTTGTTTGAAAATCTGTTCAGGTATTACTTTTCTGTAGCACTATAGATTTGCACTAGAAGTTATGGCCATTGTGGACCTGCAAAGGTAAGGGTTAGGAATGAATCATGTAATACAACTGGTTTAGGTAAGCCCTGAGACTTGGAGTTTCCAGTGTTCTTGACTATCTTGGGTTGAAAACACTTTTGCTATCTTTTATTTCCACAAGACAGAAAATAATAATGTGGCAGTATAATTTTAACTGCTTAAAATAAAAACAGGGTAGTTGTGTGTATGTGCACAATACTTAGTACAGTAGGGTCTGAATCCTGATCTGGGCCTCTAGGAACTGCTACAGTACACATTAATGATAATAACTAACCTTTCTATGTATTCAGAGAATTACGGTGTCTCAAAAAACTCACATGCCTGTGGCTGATCAAGCAATTTAAAACACATACAGTTTTCACTATGCATTCATAGCATTCTAGTGCTTATGACAGAAGAAACTGATGTGAAATATAGGACACATGATGTGTTCTTGTGACATGTCTGTCAGGCTCTGCTACCCAAAAGGGTAGTGAATAGATTCCAGTCTTTGCATTTTTATGCTGTTTGTTTCATTTTGTTTTGGACAAAAAGACTGTATTGTTCTTCTGCACTAAAAGGCTACTTTTGGCCGAACTGTGACCCAGTCTGAAGTTTTACTAGAGATAAAGCAGACATGATGTTCTGGTTGTAGTAATGTCCATGATAGAATGCCTATTACTCTCTTTTTTTTCCTTGCTGGAGGTAAATAGCATGATCCATCTGTTGCTTCCAGATCTGTTGGAATCCTGCCAGTTTCCTAGGAATATATTTGTCCTTCTTAGATGCTCTTTAAGGTGCTTCCAAAGTTTCTAAGCACATTGTCCCTAGAAAGACTAACATTCCTTTGCACTACTGCTGATACAACAGTGGTAAATTTCGAACTAGGCTATGGCTTCTCTGCATCTCTCAACTGGCTCTTTTTTGCCTCAGACATGAGCTGCTTGTTTTTACTTTCAAAGCCCTTCTCAGGCTATACCTCCCTCCCTCTCTGTCATTTTTAATTCACACTTGACATGTTGGCTCCTGCCTCTGATCAACCAAGAATGCCAGCCTCTATTGTTAAATTTTCAAAGCAGCACCTTTTGGTTTTTTTTCCATGCTATCTCCCAGGCTTGGGAGGACAGATCTGCAAAGCAAGATCATCACCTCTCTTTAAAGCCTTCCTTAAAATTCACCCTTTTCTTGTGAGGTCTACATGAAAATCTTGCCAATGCACTGCTTCTTTTGGTCTGTGTGTGCTTTGCAAAATGGGGTTGTGGTCCATGATTAGGACTTCTCAGCACTCTGGTAATAACATAAATAATAATTTTGCCTTAATGAAACTACATCTGCTTTGGGTATTTTGGGCCTGACCCAACTCTCATTGGAGTCAACATGTGGACTCACGCTCATCCAGATGAGCGTGAACATTTGTTTCCCTGGGGATAAGTAGCAGTGGCACACATTATGCTGCTGCTACTTGTCCCCAGGGAATGCCATGCATGCTCTGCAGTGCAGCAGGTTACTGCAGGTCAGGTAATGGAGGCTGGGGCCAGCAACTGTGCTGGATCCAGCAGCCTCACCTGGGGTCTTGGGGGCTTACTGGGGCTGCAGCCATGGTAGGAAACATGGCTGGCAGCTGCAGCGTAGCTCCAGCTATCCAGACCCTGGTTTTGGGTACTGCATGCTGCTGCCATGTGCACCTCCCCACTTTATTCAGCATAGATCTCCTGGGGTCAAAAAACACCCCTGCACTGCAAGGTAGCATGGGAGATGTCTGCATGTGCAACGTGTGGCACTGCGAGTAGGTCTGCGATGCCACATACTGCATGTCCGTGCTCGTCTGGACATGACCTGAGTGGTTTCAATTGCACCTGGATCAGTCCCCATGTGCTGAAAACAACTAAACTTGACTATGTAGTCAATAAAGTTATAAAATGTACTTTGGCCTTAATTTAGTGTGGTGCATAAAACACTATATTAGCCAAATAAATGCAGTTCGCTCGCTATTATTTCTTGTAGGATTCCTGTTAAATTTTATATAGCAGAGCAGAACAAAAAAAATGTCTTGCAATTTCCAGCTATATTTATTACAGTTGGGTGGCTGGCTTTTTTAGGCTGCGTTTAAAAAATTCCAGCCTGCAAAATATTTATGCACACATGCCTAGCTGCTGAACTGCGAGTAGCCTTGCAGAAGTCCTTGTAGCTATTCTGAGGCTTATAGTTAAACAGGTGCTTTTGTTCATGTAGGATCTGTAAGAATTTTTTGACATTTCACATGCTTTCGTTGTATTCAAAAGTTCAACTTATTTACAGAAATGCTGTCCATTCATCTTTTATAAACAAGGAGCGGGACATTCCCTTTGCAAATTTAAAGCAATTCTGGTAACTTATAACAAGATGCACTGTTTTGCACTCTTCTTACTAAATCATTTGAGCCTGCAGATACACAAAATGTATCCAAAGAGTGAAACAAACAAAAACCAATGTGTTAGGGACATAAATGCTGGCAGTTTTAAAGGTCCTGGAAGAAAAGTCAACAATTTATCTATCTGAAATAATGACACTGGTAAGTATTTAAACTACTAAAAGAATGTGAGATAAAATGGGTGGCCTTCAAAACTGTTTTTCTGGGCCAAATGCTTTTAACAAAGTTGATTGTATGAAAACTGCAGGAAGCAGCTTATTAAACAGTGAATTGGAATGAGCAAATATGCCAGGGCTTGATTTAACGGCCACTGAAGTAAATGAAAAATTTTAATTTAATACAATGGACTTTGGATCAGGCCCAAATCTTTATTATTATTCCCCCACTCCAGTTTTCCTATTAGTAGGTGAGTTTAAACAAAGCTTCACTGTAGCATTAGCATTTTCTATGCATTCAACACATCTACACGAAGTGATTCTATGTAACATAACATAAATAATGTGTCTAAGATGATTTAATAAGAATGGGATACACTGTTATGAAGTTACTAGAACTGCTTTAAGCTTGAAAAGAGAACATCCTACTCCTTGCTTACACAAGTTGCATGGAAAGTTTTAATGCAAATGAGGTGTCATTTCAACAAGCTTTCACATAATATACATTATAAGGCAAATTAGCTTCTCCAGGTACCTTCTATTAGATTTCCACTGTGCTAGGCCGTTTATAATTCCTAAACATTGCACAAAATTAAGCTTTGTAACTGGCACGAAGAAAATGATTATTTTCTTTCTTTCATCCTCTCCTGACAGAGAAGAAGAACTCTTTTTTTTAAAGATCAGCTTGTCTAGGTTATGGTTTTATTGGAAAGGGGTGATTTTACCCTCTGTTCTAAATACAGTGAATTTGGACTCAGCTTGATCGCTTCTGACAGCTGGGATTGCAGAGCTATGCAGGCTTTTTTCCTGATGGTCATTAATCAGAGCTAGGATCGATGTAGCAGCATCCACACATAGTGTAGTTCTCTTGCACAGGTTAAGATGGTCTGTGTTAGTCTACTAAGTGTCTTGTAAAATACTTAAAGGAAAAGCTGGAAGAAAACAGGCCCCAATTCTGCAAACACTTAGAACAGAGGGGGAACTTGGCTTCTGACTAAGGTGTTGCTCCTAATCTGTCTTTTACACACAAATGGGAACATCACCGAGTATGAAGCTGCTTTACATATGGGCTAGCTGGCCTGTCCTGGGGTACAGGCTAAAACTTGAGAGTCATTTTCACCTGGACTGATAATCCAGACATCCTGCAATGAGGGTGCAGGCTAAATTAACTTGAGTGTTTTCCCAAGTTTCTCTCAGTGACCTGAAGGACAGACAAGTTGTACCATACTTCCCTGGGAAAGAATCATAAGGCAGCTTTGTTTACTGGAGGTCTAAGATCCATGAGATGAGACTCCATGGCTAGGGACAGAAGTTACACACAAACCAGTTTAAATGATCAGAAACTGGTTTAAACCTGTAACAGAACAGAAGTTCAGTGCACATAAACCAGTTTCAAAATGGCTGAAACTGGTTTAAGATAAACCTGGTTGAATGGAGTATCAGACTTAACTGATTTGGGTCATATGAGTTTATAAAACTTCTACCCCAGAACCCTTCCAATTTCAAGTTAAACCTGAGTCCCCCAGCATCCCAGCATGTTTTTTAGCCCTGGGCTGGGCTATGCTATCTGCTCCAAATAGCAGGGCTAGGCCTATGCCTCTGCTGTCTAGCTGGAGCAGTGAGACCTGGCTGACAAATGGGTGGGGGCGACAAGCCCGGCTGGGAACGCAGCCCAGTCTGCAGTGGGGGACTGTCCCCAGCCCAGATAAGCCCCAGCTGGGGTCTATGGCCAGGGCCAGGTGGGAAGGGGGGTTAAACACCTCTTCCCCCCTCAGACTTACTGCTGGCTGTGACTGTGAACTACAAATCCCAGAGGCACCTGGAAGCAGGAGTGATGAGCAACCTTGAAGAGTCCTGCTTCTGTGAGTCTAGAGTGCAAATCCCAGGACCTCAGGGGCAGTAGGAAGAGAAAGGGAGCAGAGCCAGAGAGCCATGCTCTAGCACTCCTGGCTTCTGGCCTGAGCCACTGCAGTCATGTGGCTGCATTTCCTGAATCAAAAGTAAATGTCTACTCAGTTCTGCTTAAGTTTAATCTGTGCATATTAGACTAACCTGCAAAGACTGAATTAATTCAGCCTCAGGCTTTTTGTCTGTATCTAGCCCATAAGTCTTAGATTCTCATGCAAAAAATCACAGTACCTTTGTAGACACAGCTGAGTAGATGGATTGGGCCTGGCTTTGCAGCATGGCCATTCAGGCCTGAGATAGGCCAACCTGTTTACTCAAACTGAGTGACCTGAGTAAACTCAGCAGTGAAGATGTACATTTCTGCATTTTTAACTTCAAACATCAGTAGTCTGATTGACTTCATAGATTTCATAGACATTAGACATTAGGGCTGGAAGGGACCTCGGGAGATCGAGTCCAGCCCCTTGCCCAAAGGGCAGGAAGTCACCTGGGGTCATAGGATCCCAGCAAGATAAGCATCCAATTTACTCTTGAAGGTGTTCAATGTAGGTGTTTGAACCACCTCCGCTGGCAGACTGTTCCAGACCTTGGGGGCTCGGACAGTAAAGAGATTCTTCCTTATGTCCAGCCTGAAATTGTCTTGCAGGAGTTTGTGACTGTTTGACCTCGTCATCCCATGGGGCGCTCTGGTGAACAAACGTTCCCCCAGATCCTGGTGGTCACCCTTGATAAACTTATAGGTGGCCATCAGATCACCCCTGAGCCTGTGCTTTTCCAGGCTAAAGAGTCCCATGGCTCTCAGCCCGTCATCGTAAGATCTGTTTTCCTGACCTCTGATCATGCGTGTGGCTCTCCTCTGGGCTCTCTCAAGCTTCTCCACATCCTTTTGGAATTGTGGAGCCCAAAACTGGACGCAGTACTCTAGCTGCGGCCTCACCAAGGCCGAGTACAAGGGGAGAATGACGTCCCGGGATTTGCTTGAGAAGCATCTATGGATGCAAGCCAGCGTTTTGATCGCTTTACTTCATCGCACTGCAGGCTCATGTTCATCTTGTGGTCAGTGATGACCCCCAAGTCTCTTTCTTCTGTAGTGCTATCCAACGTAGCACTGCTGAGCCTATAAGGAAGCTGCAGGTTTTTCCTCCCAAGGTGGAGAACCTTGCATTTTTCGGTGTTAAACACCATCAGGTTCTCATCTGCCCATTTGCTGAGCTTGTCCAGGTCAGCCTGGATCACCCGCCTATCTTCTGGCGTGGATGCTTTGCCCCAAGGTTTGGTGTCATCGGCGAACTTGGCCAGTCCACTCCTGACTCCAATGTCCACATCATTAATGAAGACGTTGAACAGGATGGGTCCCAGGACAGAGCCTTGAGGGACCCCACTGGTCACAGGGCACCACGATGAGTGACTACCATCAATCACAACCCTCTGGGTCCGACCACAGAGCCAGTTTCCCAGCCAGCGGATCGTGGTGGAGCCAAGGCCACAACTGGCCAGTTTGGCCAAGAGGTGATCGTGGGATACCAGATCAAAGGCTTTTTTGAAGTCAAGATATATGACATCAATCTCTTCTCCCTTGTCCAGGTGATAGGTCACCTGGTCATAGAAGGAAATGAGATTGGTCAAACAAGACCTACCCACAACAAACCCGTGCTGGCTATCCCTTAGGATGTTAGCCTGGGCCAGTCCCTCAAGGATGGCCTCCTTAATAAACTTTTCTAAGATCTTCCCCAGGATAGAAGTTAGGCTAATGGGCCTGTAGTGAGCCGGATCCACTCTCCTCCCTTTCTTGAAGATCGGCACCACATTGGCCTTCTTCCAGTCTTCGGGCACTACACCAGAGCGCCAGGAGTTTTCAAAGATCCATGCCAGGGGCTGGGCTATGACGCTCGCCAGCTCCTTGAGTACCCTGGGGTGCAGATTGTCAGGGCCGGCTGACTTGAAGGTATCCAGCTTCTCAAGGTGTTCCTTCATGAGGTCAGCATTTATGGAGGGTAGGGGATCCCCAATACCCGGATCTCCCTGTCCCATAGCAGGCATGGGCGTCCCATAGGACTGATTCATAGATTCATAGATTCATAGATGCTAGGGTCGGAAGGGACCTCAATAGATCATCGAGTCCGACCCCCTGCATAAGCAGGAAAGAGTGCTGGGCCTACATTACCCCAGCTAGATACACATCCAACCTTCTCTTGAATACCCCCAGGGTAGGGGAGAGCACCACCTCCCTTGGGAGCCCGTTCCAGACCTTGGCCACTCGAACTGTGAAGAAGTTCCTCCTAATATCCAATCTAAATCTGCTCTCCTCTAGCTTGTGGCCATTATTTCTTGTAACCCCCGGGGGCGCCTTGGTGAATAAATACTCACCAATTCCCTTCTGTGCCCCCCTGACGAACTTATAGGCAGCCACCAGGTCGCCTCTCAACCTTCTCTTGCGGAGGCTGAAAAGGTCCAGTTTCTCTAATCTCTCCTCGTAGGGCTTGGCCTGCAGGCCCTTAACCATACGAGTGGCCCTTCTCTGGACCCTCTCCAGGTTATCCGCATCCTTCTTGAAGTGCGGCGCCCAGAATTGCACGCAGTACTCCAGCTGCGGTCTGACCAGCGCCCGATAGAGGGGAAGTATCACCTCCTTGGACCTATTTGTCATGCATCTGCTGATGCACGATAAAGTGCCATTGGCTTTTCTGATGGTTTCGTCACACTGCCGACTCATGTTCATCTTGGAGTCCACTAGGACTCCAAGATCCCTTTCCACTTCCGTGCCACCCAGCAGGTCATTTCCTAGGCTGTAGGTGTGCTGGACATTTTTCCTCCCTAGATGCAGCACTTTGCATTTCTCCTTGTTGAACTGCATTCTGTTGTTTTCTGCCCACTTGTCTAACCTGTCCAGGTCTGCTTGCAGCTGCTCCCTGCCCTCCGGCGTGTCCACTTCGCCCCATAGCTTAGTGTCATCTGCAAACTTGGACAGAGTACATTTCACCCCCTCGTCCAAGTCGCTGATGAAGACATTAAAGAGTATCGGTCCAAGCACCGAGCCCTGCGGGACCCCACTGCCCACACTCTTCCAGGTCGAAACCGACCCATCCACCACAACTCTCTGGGTTCGACCCTCCAGCCAATTCTCCACCCACCGGACTGTGCAGTAATCCAAGTCACAGCCCCTTAACTTGTTCACCAGTATGGGGTGGGATACCGTATCAAAGGCCTTCCTGAAGTCCAAGTATACGACATCCACCCCTCCTCCTGCGTCGAGGCGTTTTGTGACCTGGTCATAAAAAGAGACTAGATTGGTCAGGCACGATCTACCTGCCACGAACCCGTGCTGGTTTCCCCTCAGCATAATTTGTCCTGCCGGGCTCTCACAAATGTGAGCCTTGATGATTTTCTCAAAGATTTTGCCAAGGATGGAGGTGAGACTGACTGGCCTATAGTTACCCGGGTCCTCCTTCCTCCCCTTCTTGAAAATGGGAACCACATTGGCCCTTTTCCAGTCCTCCGGGACTTGACCCGTGCGCCACGAGCATTCAAATATTCCCGCCAGTGGCTCTGCAATGATGTCGGCCAGTGCCTTCAGTACCCTCGGATGGAGCTCATCCGGGCCTGCCGACTTAAAGGCATCCAGTTCCTCCAAGTGACCCTGCACCACCTCAGGGTCCACGCATGGAAGTCTAGTGCCTTGCTGCTGCCTCCCTACACTCCCAGTGAGAGACTTGTCATGCCTCTCGCTTAGGAACACTGAGGCGAAGAACTCGTTGAGGAGTTCAGCCTTGTCCCCTCTGTCCGTCACCAATTGTTTCTGCCCATTTAGCAGGGGTCCTATTCCTCCCTGGGCCTTCCTTTTACTCCCTATATATCTAAAAAACAATTTCTTATTGTCTTTTACTTGGGTTGCCATCCTCAGCTCCATGGTAGCTTTGGCCTGTCTAACTGCCTCCCTACAAGCACGAGCAGAAGAGGTATATTCCTCTTTGGTGATCTCTCCCTGTTTCCACTTTTTATGTGCTCCCCTTTTGGCCCTTAGTCTGCCCTGGATTTCTCTGGTCAGCCAGGGAAGCCTCCTGGCCCCTTTCCCTCTTTTACCTCGCACGGGGATCGTCTCGCTTTGTGCTCGAAGGATAGCTTCCTTAAGGCACAGCCACCCTTCTTGGGCTCCCATCATTTCAAAACTACTACTCTGCAGTGCATCCTTCACTAATCGCCTGAGTTCGCTGAAATCAGCTTTCCTAAAGTCCAGCACGTTCACCCTACTGGTTACCTTACCCACTCGACGCCTTATGTTGAATTGTACTTTTAGGTGATCACTGTCCCCCAGATGGCTACCGATCTGTAGGTCCCCTACTATGTCATCCCCCGTTGCCAATACCAGATCCAGTAAGGCATTCCCCCTAGTGGGACCATGTACCTCCTGCGTCAGGTGGAGGTCCTGTACACAGGTTAGAAACCTGCGTGAGCGGTGGGACTTTGCTGTCTGTGTCTCCCAGCAGATGTCCGGGTAGTTTAGGTCCCCCATGACCACCGCCTCTTTAGCTTTTATGGTCTCTGAGAGTTGCCTCAGGAGCCCCAAATCTATTTCTTCCCCTTGATGTGGGGGTCTGTAGCAGACCCCTACCACCAAATCCTTTTCTCCTTGCCCTCCATGTAGCCTAACCCACAGTCCTTCTACTTCCTCATCCTTTGATTCTGTCTTGATGAGGGTTGATGTATATTGCTCCTTAACATAGAGCGCAACCCCTCCCCCCCTTTTCCCCACTCTGTCCTTTCTGTACAATCTATAGCCCTCAATATGTACCGCCCAGTCGTGGGATGGATCCCACCAGGTTTCCGTCAGCCCCACTAAGTCGTAGTCATTTAGTGCAACCAGGAGCGCTAGTTCATCCTGCTTGTTCCCCATGCTCCTAGCATTAGTATATAGGCACTTGAGCCCTGTGACTGGTGCTTTTGCTACCCCCTCGCTCCAAGTCCTAAAGGGCTTTTTGTCTCTAACCTTCCCGTTCCTTACCTGTGCCGTATTGCTGTCCACCCCCTGTCTTTCACGTTCCCAAAGCTCTCTTTCTTCAGGCTGGGCTGTCCTTGTGGGTGCCACCTGGTTTGGTGGTCCACAGCCTCCCCCACCCTCATCTTCCCCTCCCCCCGACGAGCCTAGTTTAAAGCCCGCCGGAGGAGATCCGCCAACCTGGAAGAAAACACACGCTTACCTTTGGGGGACAGGTGAAGCCCATCCCAGCTGAGCATGTCCCTCGTTGTAATGTGTGGGTCATTGTCCAGGAAGCCGAAGCCTGCCTCGAGACACCAATTCCGAAGCCACCAGTTGGTCTCTTGGATGCAGTTCTCATGCCGTCTTCCGCGTCCGTTCACTGGTAGGATGGAAGAGAATACCACCTGTGCACCAAATTCCCTCAGCACGCCGCCCAGAGCCTGGTAGTCCGCCATCAGGTGATCGGGGGTTCTCCTGGCCGCATCATTAGTACCCACATGGACAAGGACCATGGGGTAGTAATCGGTGGGCTTGATCCTGGCCTGGATTACCTCCGTCACATCCTGAATCTTAGCTCCAGGCAGGCAGTAGACCTCTCGTGCTGAAGGGTCCTGGCGACAAATGGGCCCTTCCGTACCTCTCAGGATGGAATCGCCTATGACGAGCACGCGTCTCCTCCTCTTCTGGGTCCTCTCGGATCTCTTGATCTGTTTGGAGTGTGAAGAATGTGGCATTTCCTCCTGCCCAAGGGTTTCCTCCTCCCTTTCCATCTCCTGCAGAGTCGCCAAGGCCTCGTACCTGTTCTCCAGTCGAACTGGAGAAGCTTGTACCTGCTCGCTGCGAGCCGCTCCGGTCCTGGCTGTGACCGTCTGCCACTCTGCTGATGAAAGACTGACGCAAAGTACCTATTTAATAGGTTGGCTTTTTCCTGGGCGTCAGTTGTCAGTTGCCCCATCTGGTTTAGCAGGGGTCCAACGTTGCCCTTGCTTTTCCTCCGGCTCCCCACATATCTGAAAAAGGACTTTTTGTTGTCCTTGATGCTTGAAGCTAGTTGGAGTTCAGTTGCAGCCTTGGCTTTCCTGGTTTGCTCCCTGCAGCACCGGACCAGTGCAGAATAATTCTCCTTGGAGATGAATCCCATCCTCCATCCTTTGTAGGCTTTCCTTTTTATTCACAGGAGGTCCGCTAGGTCCCTGGAGAGCCAGGAGGGCTGCTGTGCCTTCTTGCTGCCTTTTCTCCGTGTTGGAATAGATTTAGCTTGTGCACTGAGGATCGCTTCCTTGAGAAGCAACCACTCTTCTTGAACTCCCATCTCCCTGGGGTCACCGTCCCTGAGGGCCTGACCGACTAGCCTCTTGAGCTTGTCAAAGTCAGCTTTTCTGAAGTCAAGGACTTCTGTGTTGCTGACTGACTTGCCAGCTTTAAGGCGGATGGTGAAGATGATCAGCTCGTGGTCGCTGTCACCCAGCTTCCCATCGATCACTACGTCGCCGATTAGGTTGTCCCCCGTAGCCAGTACCAGGTCGAGCACCGCTTTGCCTCTCATTGGCCCATAGACTTCTTGACTCAGGTAGAGGTCACCTACGCACGAGAGAAAGCTTTGCAACTGCTCGGATTTTGCTGAGTGATCTTCCCACGAGATGTCCAGGTAATTGAAGTCATCCATGACAACCAAGGTCCTGGAGCAAACGGCCTTAGTCAGTTCCCGGGCGAACTCCTGGTCAAGCTCAGGACTTTGAGTGGGAGGTCTGTAGTAGACTCCCACCGTTGTGTCCCCTGTGCCATTTTTCCCATGAATTTTTACCCAGAGGGTCTCTAGCTGTCCATGCCGGTCGCCAACATCAGCTTGCAGGGACATGTAGCTTTCCTTCCCATAGAGAGCTACACCCCCGCCCCTTTTGTCAACACGATCCCTCCTGTACAGGGTATAGCCCTCTATACCCGTGGTCTAGTCATGGGTGGAGTCCCACCAGGTCTCCGTTATCCCAATGATGTCATAATTCTTTGCACTGAGCAGGAGGACAAGCTCGTCCTGCTTGTTACCCAGGCTCCTGGCATTAGTGTACAGGCAGGCAAATGTGCCCTTGGGGGCTCTTGCCTTGCCCACAGATTGTGCCAGGGCTGGGGCAGGGGTGGGATCCCTTAAGTGCCTTGGTCTCCTGGCTTTGCAAGGGTTGCTCAGTGGGCCAGCAGTGGCAGTAGTCCCCCCATCCCCCAGCGGGCTTAGTTTAAAGCCCAGTGGAGCAGGTCAGCCAGCCTGGCTGAGGAGAGCCTCCTCCCCAGGGGAGAGAGGTGGAGGCCATCTCTTCCCAGCAGCTCGCTGCCTCTCTCGCCAAAGAGCGGGCTGTGGTCATGGAAGACAAAGCCTTCCCGATGACACCAGCTCCGCAGTCTTTGGTTCACTGCGTGGATCCTCCACTGCCTCCTCAGCCCATAGCCCGAGACTGGGAGGATCGATGAAAACACCACCTGAGCTCCCAGACCCCTAAGCCCTGCTCCCAACTCCCTGTAGTGCCTCATGACCTGGCTGGGGGTGCTCTGAGCCATGTCATTGGTGCCCACGTGAATAAGGAGCATGGGGTAGTGGTCTGTGGGCCAGAGGAGCTGTGGGATCCTCTCCACAATGTCTCAGATGTGGGCCCCCGGGAAGCTTCAGACTTCCCGGGCTAAGGGTTCAGGGCGGAAAATTGCCCCCTCAGTGCCCTGCAGGATGGAGTCTCCTTTCGCTTTGACTTGGGGAGAGCAGGGCCAGTAGCTGTGGTTGAGCCTGGGTTGCCTGCGGGAGCTGGCAACTGAGCAGGCTCTGCTGGGGCTGCAAGAGGTGCGAACCTGTTGCTAAGCTCGAGCGAGGGAGGGGCCTTGGTGCGGTGGCCCTTCAGGCCCTTGACCACCTTGGTCCATGCCCCTGACTGGGCAGAGCGGGAGGTCCCAGAGTCCTCCTTAGTCATGGAGGGAGACGGTGCTCTCCCCTGTGGCTCCCGGGGGAGAAGGGCCTGGCAGTAGGAGTCTATCTCCTGCTCGCAGTCCCTGATGGCACGCAGTCTCTGGACTGTGGCCTGGAGCTCCTCCAGCTGGCATGCCAGAGACCCCAGTAGGGAGCAGACCCCACACAGGGAGGTGGCCATGCTCCCGGGCCCAAGAGCCTGAAAAAGGGACAGGCAGCCCCCGCAGCCAAGAGCCAGGGGCTCCGTCTGCGTGGAGCCCGGAACCATGGGCTCCGTCTGGGCGGCCATCTCTGAGGTGCCCAATGGGGGGGCCGCAGAGCCTGAGGGGACCCTCGGGGTGCGGCGCATGCCCATCTGTGTCATGTCTCTGATAGGCTGGCTACGGCTGGGGCTGACTACTGTGGGGGGGTCACAGGCAGGGTCTCATGCCCTCCCACGGCCTCTCCTGCACGAACTCTGCGCTAACTCGAGCGCCTGTATACGCAGCCTGTTTGCACGGCTCCGGTCGCGTGGCTCCCTGGGGGGCTGGGCCAAGTAGGGTCCTGGGCGGGGGCTTGACCCGGCCGGCACCAGGCAGCGGCCTCCTCCCAGGGAGCGAGGAGTTAACCCCTTCCCACCATGAGCCCACTTACCTCCGGCTGTGCTGGAGGCTCGGCAGGGGGCTCTGCGGCTGCTGAGGGGGTGTCTGGGGGGCTTCGGGGGAGCGGGGGTGCAGTGGGCTTCACCCGCGCATCTCTCACCACTCCAGAGCCTAACTGAGGTTTTTGGGGGTTTTTTTGTTTTTTTTCCCTCCTGTTTGGCTGGCCCTTTTAAACTGCGCGCGTGCGCAATGGGCCTGCCGTCGGGGAACGCTGGTTTCTCAGGCCAGAGGGGCCCTGCCCGGGATTTGGGGGGCCCTGCCCTACAGGAGGGGGACTGGTGAGTACCCCACTCTTTCTCTTGTCACTCCTGGGGGGCTGGGCCAAGTAGGGGCCTGGGTGGGGGCTTGACCCGGCGGCACCAGGCAGCCGCCTCCTCCCAGGGAGCGAGGAGTTCCCACTGTGAGCCCGCTTACCTCCAGGTGTGCTGGGGGTTGGCAGGGGGCTCTGCGGCTGCTGAGGGGGTGTCTGGGGGGCTTCGGGGGAGTGGGGGCACAGCGGGCTTCACCCGCGCGTCTCTCACTGCTCCAGAGCCTAACTGATTACATATTTAAAATTAAACATGCCTATATTGATACAGGCCTTATATCACAGATCAGTAGCAATATGAATATATCAGCAACTTATTTTATAAGAACATAAATGCCATTACTGGGTCAGAACATAGGTCCATCTAGCCCATCCTCTCTCACATGGTGGCAGAGAAATGATACTGAGGAGAAGCGTGACTAGGGCATGTTCAGAACTTTCCATGTCCTGCTCCTTTCCCTTTGCAACTTTCAGCATTCACAGGTATAGAAAGTTCTGGTTCAGAGGCTGATTCACTATATATCATATCCAATACTACTGATGGACCTTTTCTCCAAGAACTTGTCATTTCCTTTTGCATTGGGTTAAACTAGCAGCCTCTACAACAGTGGGCATGTCTACATGTGTATTAATGTGCCGTTCCTACTGCACATTAAGTTTAGTACCTCTAATATGAAGTACTACATAAATGCACAGTAGCTGGCACTAATGCATGGTAGCAATGGTCTTTTCATGACACCTAATGTTCGGTAGACTAATTCTACTGCACATTAGTGCATTAGCAGTTTTTGCTGTGACAGGCTAATGCACAGTAGAATTAGTCTACTGCACATTAAGTAACTCTTGTAGATGCGCCCAGTTTGTGGCAATTAAATCCTCAACTTAGTTACAGGCAATGGGTACATCTACATGTGCGTTTTAGTGCTAAGTAGACGAATTAGCTCTGCAGTAAAGTGTCACAATCTATACATGCACTGGTGTTAGGGCACAGTAAACTAATTAACTCCACTGTAGGATGGTATTGTCAGGGACAGCACTATTCTACAATGGAGTAATTTACTGTGATGAAATGCACATATAAATGCTGACCATGGGTATAAATTGCACCCGGTCAGCCCAGCCAACCAGGGGTCTGCTCTGCCCCAGCTCAAATTGTTGCTGTCCAGGTGCACATGTAGACACTGTGCCCAGGAGCATTTTACTCTGGCTCAAACTGCTCCAGAGTTTATTGTTGCATTAATTGCACATACAGCTGCATCTGTGTGAACAAAGATTTCCTTTTATTAGTTTTGAGCATACTACCTAGTAGTTTTAGTTTATGTCCTTTAGTTCTAGTATGGTAAGAGGTAGTACATATAAATCTCTACTTACTTTTTCTGCCCCATTTAATAGTTTGTAAACCACTGTAATGCCCCCCTTTCAAGCATCTTTTTTCTAAGCTAAAAAAAATCCTAGCTTGTTTAGTCTTTCCTCATATAGAAGCCACTCCATATCCCTGTTCATCCGTGTTACCCTTTATTTGTATATTTTTAATTCTACAACCTTTTTGAAGTGTGGAGGCCAAAAATGCACACAGTATTCAACGTGTGGACATACCATAGATTTATAGAGGAACGTAATGGTACTTTTTTTTTTGTTTATAATTCCCTTCCTAATCATTCCTAACATTTTGTTTGTCATTTAACTGCCACTAAATTCTGAGCTGGTTATTTTAGTGAACTGTTCACAATGACTCCAAGACCTCTTTCTTGTGTTGTAACATTAGTGTAAAGCCCAGCATCATATTTTGGGTTGTTTTCTTTTTCCCCATGTTCATCACTTTGCAGTTACAACATTTGAATTTCATTCGCCATTTTCTTTCCCACTCACTCCATTTTGCAAGAGCAGTCTATAGATCTTCACACTTCACTTTGATCTTTTCTGCTCTGAATAATTTTGTCATCTGCAGATTTGGTCACCTCACTATTGACTCCTTTTTGAGGTCATTTAAGAATATACTAAACACTCCAAGTCCCAACAGATCTGGGGGATTTAATTCGTTCCCTTCTGAAAACTATTTCTACCCACTCTTTTTTTTCTATTCTTAAACCAATTTCTGATCCATAAGTGGAACTTCCCTCTAATCCTGTGACAATCCATTAAGAAACTTTTATGTGGGACTTTGTCAACAGCTTTTTGATCACCCTGATCCACATTCTTTTTAATACCCTCAAAGAAATATAACAGGTTGTTGAGGCATGACCCTCCTTTAGAAAAACCATGCTGATTTCTCCCAAGCAAGTCCTGTTCATTCACGTACTGGACCATCCTTTAAGTTATTGCTTCTACCAGTTTGGCAGAAGCACAGGTTAAATGAAGACAATATTTAGCTTAAATACCACCAGTTCTGGCTGCCAGTTTGCCGTGACTGCCTCTCCATCTAATTCTGGAAGATTTACAAATTGAATGTGATACTGAGAGAGGCTCACATACCTAGGAATAAAAATTACAGTCCAGCTTATATGCTATTAAAGGCAGCAAATTCTAGAGTCAGATACACAGGTAGGGTAAATTATCATAGACTTAGAGCTTAAATGACCAGCAGAATAAGATGATTTTCTTTGTTTCTTGTGGAAGAGAAGTGGAATTTTCTTTTTTTTTCTTTTCAAAAACCATCTTATCTGCCATATGAGTATTATTAAAAGGGGGTCAGGATTGCAGAATCCACCTTGAATAGGATGGCAGAATCCAGACCTTTGTTATCTTAATTACAGTAGTATCTTTCTTATTAATATAAAAAGTTAATAGCCTAGAAAAAACTTTTAAGTAAGACTTTTTATTTCAACAAAGGCTGAGTCAAGACCAGCCATACTGGATACATATTACCATTGTTGATGAACAAGTTTAAATAAAGGGAGAGACACAGTTTGGGTGCAGGTGGAAACTGCATTGATGCTAACGAAAAAAATTCAGACCCTCTTGAATCTGTCAATTTATGTTGGCAATGTTGAGAAAAGGGGCATTCTCCCTAGATTTCTGGTACTTTAGGCTTCTCCTCAGGCTGGAAGTACATGAAAGATACATCCACTGCCCCCAAGTCATTCTGACTCTTTCATACCACTGCAGGACTGAACTAGCAAATGTGGGGGTATGTGAAAAAGAAAAATATTGAAAATTAAGCATTTTATAGTCTTCAGGGGAAAATGTGCTTCACACTTACATCTAAACACGTAAAACATTTTATAGGTTCCGTATTTGTATTAACCAATTTGCTAATTCCTAATCCGTATGAATAAATACTTGGCCTGCAAAGACAGGGCAGAAGAAAATATGTCCAACAAGGAAAAAAAAAGTCTCAAGTCAGTCATTACCCCTTCCAAATCCAATGCTAGCTTAAATGCAAGTAACAGGCTCCTTATCCTATCTCTGTTACAGGCCCGATCCTCAGCTGGTATTAACTGGTATAGCTCCATTGACTGAGACAAAACTATATGGGTTTGCATTAATAGAGAATCTAGTCCCATAACTTTTATTAATTGCACTAAAATCTTTTATGCTGTGTTAATCATCAGGAGTCAAATGCATTCTAAACAGTTAGCTGTTGTTTGGCAAATGGTCCAAGTCATGCTATTGGGTATTTCAAATGGGGGTTTACAAACACCTTGCCTGCACCAGGGTTTTCTGAGCTCGGTTGCTATGAGTTCCATGTGTTTGTTCTGTTAACAGTTAAACTGATTTTGTCCAGATGCAAATCATATGACTGTCATGAAGTAGTGTGACTGTGCACTGCTGCGGAGTGCTGTCTCCTTATCTTGCTTGCTTTGGCTTTGTCTTTTTAGGTTTTGTCTATACTGGAGAAATCTCCTACTATCCCAGGGGCAGATTCTGTTTTTTTCTGGGCCATGAATAGACCTATCATTACTGATTTAAGTGGAACTCCTTGAGAATAAATAGCAATGAACAAATTAATAGGATGGCAAAATCTATCCCCTTTATTTTATGATCTATTTCTTGCTCTCTCACTGAATGCTAGACACCTCTTATCCTGAAGAGCTCACAGAATTGCGGTTGGTGTATATCACTATACAGTATATCTATGACTTCATCCCAGCTATACCCCTTTAAAACAGTTAAGGATCTGGCATTAATGTCCACATCCTGTAAAACATTGTATACACTTGATACTGAAAAGAAGCTTGTTGATTTCAGTGGGACTGTTCATGTGAGTAAAATTAAGAACTGCAATTTTGTTTTTGCTGCATATGGTCTATAAATTAAACTGTGTGGTTTATCCTGTTAATTTCAATTTTATCTTTACATATCCCTCACTGAGAGATTTTTTCAGCCCCAAGATCATTATGGCAACTAAATATTTTGATCAATGACTCATGGAAAACCTCCTCAATCTTAATTTATCAGAAAGCTGGATATTTATTAGAAAACATAGCTCTGCCTAGAATATTGTAACTAGAAAATATCTGTTTGTCACAACAATTTAATTTGCTCTTATAAGTAAACTGCAGCATTTTTATGAGTGATGCCTTTGAAATGTTGAAATTAACTTCAGAAATACTGCAGATGGAAAAA
Source organism: Crocodylus siamensis (assembly GCF_052110815.1). Lineage (NCBI taxonomy): Eukaryota > Metazoa > Chordata > Crocodylia > Crocodylidae > Crocodylus > Crocodylus siamensis. The sequence continues at coordinate 70,044,475 of NC_143401.1, read as the reverse complement.
TCCTAACTGATGGCCTTGGTGAGATGAAAAGTTCACATAGCATTTGCTGGGAACTGATATCAAACAAGTTGAAAGAAATTATCATGGAGACAGAATTATCTTCTCACTCTGCAAGAGGGAGTAACAGCAAAATTAACCTTGAAAAATGTTTAGAGAGTCTCTTTGTGAAAACAGTGTGACACAATGGTAAAGTTATGGATATGAAGAGACCAAGAGTTCTTAACTGATTGAAGGTATCTGCATGTCAGATACTGCACTTTTATAACAAGCTACTGATTCTAAGATTTCTGAAATGCAGAGACGTATAACCTCCACACTGTGGTGGTTAACATTTCAGGGGTATATGGCACAGTTTTTACCTCTAAATATAGAATGTGAACCCATCTGAAAATCAGGCCCTGTTAGGTGTCTCAAACTGAGTATTCTAAAAATGAGCCTTCCTGGATTACTGTCCACATTTTGAACAGTTGTGTCTGTCCTGTTAAATTCATGGCTCTGTTTTCAGGCTAAATGTATGTGCTTTTTTGTCTACCCTGAAATAAGTCCTCAACTTACCCCAAAGCAGCCTGGGGAGAGATAGGGGACCAAGACCATCACCACCACAAAAACCCATGTATCTAGATTGTTGTACCATTTCAGGATCTAGCGCTGTATTGTAAATAAGCTAAGGTGGATATCAGGTTTAAAAAAAAATCACAAAGATGTTGAAATTATCCCAGGCCCAAGAAACAAGGGCTTAGGTTACACTTAAAATAAATTCAAATATGTTAAAACCATTGCTGCACCCTGGAGTGATGTAGTGTCCTGCCATAATCTCAGACACACAATTATGTGGCATTTTAGTAGTGATAGGTAATCAATAATTGGTAGGGATTTCAAAGACACACTTGATTTTATTCATATTTCAAATAGTGTCCCATAGGACAAGATTGAAGTTGCATGTTTGAGTATCTTAACTGTGTATTTCCAAATCTTCCTGTATTTGGGGGGTTGACCCAAAGCCCCTACATCAAGCTGCACAGTATTATTAACTAGGAAAATAAGTTGTTAAGGAAATTAATACGTGTTTGCTAAGTCTGACCATTTAACTTCAAACTCTAAGGCTTTTTTCTTCACTTGGGAAATGAGTGTATTAACTAATGTGATAACTCACACGTGGAAACATCTTAGTGGGCTCATAATGGTCTGTAGTTTGTACACAATAATGCAGGACTAAGTAAACTCTTGATTCTACCCTAATATTTACTGCTACCAGCTAACGTGCAAAACATAGAAATAGCCATGCCCATGTTAGGTTATTACCATGTTTTAGCTAATAAGAATGTACCTAATTTTCTTAGTGTGGACAAATCCCTTGTCAAAACAAAGCCTTATGTAAAGCATTCGCATAGGAAAACCTGTATGGAAGGGGGTAGAGAGAGAACAACACACATGAGTTTGCATCCTAAGAGCTTTCCTAGCCTCTCAAGTTTTTTCTTTATATTTGATAAATGAGCTGCATCTGACTGCTTGTTTTGAAAGGTGATCTTACATATCAGAAATAGAAAAGATACAAAGAACATGATAAATGGAGTGGTTTACAAGTGAAAAGAAAATAAGAATGAGATAGGAGCATTTTGCTTTCTTTTTTTAAGTTGAAGATTTGGTCCCAAGCATCTTCTTTCCTTTACATATCTGTGCAGGAGTAACATTTGCACCAGGGGGCAAAGAAAGGTCCAGATCAGCAAAGAGCTCTGAGACAGCAGAGACCAAGAATTTTCATTAATACAACTCTTCATTTTGCTTCTATAAAAGGTGTGGATCTCTTCCTCCTTTCCACTGTGCATTTGTCTCAAATATCCTCTGAAATACCCAAAAAGTGTGGTAAATTTACCCATGCTGAACTCTAAACCCCTATAGCTAGACTGCTTTTGGTACTTGAGCTATTTTGTTTAAAGCTATATTAGGTGCTTCTATGTTGCAGGTTTTAATTCCTCTGCAGGATGGTAGAGTGCAGGTTCAGGCTTCATGTTAAGTTCTGCCGGATTTACCCGGCATGCCTGAGAATATTCATTGTTGTGTGCTCCCTGCCTTATGAAACACACTATTTACAATCAGAATAAGTGTCTGGAACAAGCATAGTCAGAAATGCTCCTTAACGAGGAATTTGGTTGGCCTGAAATGTAATGATATTTTCTATTATGGTGGAAGCTAGTTTTAAAAGTTACTGAAGTTTGATAGGAAAAAAAACTAATGCATCAATCTTCCTGTATTGGGAATTATTTTAATTTTTAAAATACATTTTCTTTATTTTATTGCTTTTTAAAATCCTTTTCTTTTCCCCCCATAAAAACCAAACCAAGCCTAACCTATCTTCTAAGGAAGAAATTCTGCCCACCAAAGATTTCTGTTTACAGCCAGCCTTGTGCATGTTTCGCGTTTCCTGGAAGGATTCTGATTTACATTCCTGGGACTGCTAGTCTCTTATTCCCTCTTCCAGAAGGTCATTAGAGCACTATTGGGGAACAATGTTCTTCAGTGGGCAAGCTAAGAGTAGCTGTGCTTATCTGCACTTGGGGATGATGTTGTATTGCTGCACACCAACAATGTAATCACATTTTTTACAGATTGTTTCAAATGTCTATAATTAACAAGTTTTGTAATTACATAAGTTTTCCAGAATACATACAGGTTAAAGAGAGTCCCATCCATCGCTGTTTGGTAAAGGAAGATCCTGACAATTTGAGGTTGTAAGAAGGAATTTTACTGATGACAATTAAAGAAAACATTATGTTTAGAAAGATTTGGTCTTACTCTCACAGCCTTCTACAAACTTAGTATGACTAAATCTTATTGGCTGGCCTAAAATGTGATGATATTTGCTATAGTGAAAGCTAGATTTAAAGGTTTCTACATTTGGATAGGAAACAAAACAATGCAACCATCTTTCTCTGTCAGAGATTACTATACATTTTTAAAATACAATTCCTTTCCTTTTTTGGTGCTAGTAAGGGTGTTGAGCTCTCTGTGACTGAGCATTGCAAAGTCTAATCTGGATCCATCTGCAGTATATCCAGACCTAAACCTCAGATGCATAATTAGCAGTTGTAGAGAGGTACTGGATGGGGCAAGTGCAGTGTTGAGAGGGACTGGGGAAGCATTGTAGGATGATGCTAGCACCTCCCTAAATTGACACTTGGTCATCCTGCCTTAGTTATGCTATACTGCCAGATTCTCAAAAATTGCATTTATACAGAAATGGTCAGGAAATTTAGTTTTTTGGGGGGGAAATTCCAACATTTAGAAATGTGCTTTTGTTTTGAATTGGGATGAAGAGTCAACATTTTTCACAAAACATTTTCACTGAAACATTCCAAAAAAATTAGATTCAGAAATGTTTTGTTTTGGTAGTGTCAAAACATTAGGAGACACTAAACGTGAATAAACTATATTAATATAAACACAAAACAAAACAGAAGGATTGAAATAGACTGCTCCGATATGGTAATAGAAAAACGATTTGTTTTGACACTTTCCCTTAGAAGGTTTTATGTAAATCAACACGTTCCTACATGATATTTTGATTTCAGTGCTACTGTCTTTCCTGATAGGAAAACTTTTTTTTACTGGTAACTGCAGACTTAGCACGTGCAAGGCTTCTGTGTGCAGACAAAATTACGTGCACAATTCTAGGATTTCTGAATTCAAACATTTGAGATGAATGGAATAATTCACCTCTTTTAGGATTATTGTTTTAGGTTTGCTGCATAGATGTATGCCTATAGAAAATGTAATATATGTATAATTATGAATTCCTAGCCTATTATTAAACAGCAAAAGCATAACACACCAGAAAGTTGTGGACAGGGCTGGGGGGGGAGGGCGGGGGGAGGGTGGCACAAGAGGGGGCGGAAGAGTGTTTTTAAAAAAGTGTGTGGCAGTATTGGGACAAAATGGGATGACTTGGGAATATACCTCCTAAACTTTTGTTGCATGATGAATTTCTGTAGCAGTTTTAATAGGAGTAACTTTTTAGAAGCATTTCCTGTGGCAGTGAAGAGCTATAAAGAAAAAATATGGTGAATTAGAATTAAAATGCTGTAGGGGAGTGGGACATAGAGAACTTATCATCACATACTCTTTTTAGTTCACTTTATGCTTCTCAGGCTTATCTGGCGTCAGGCTAGTAAATATATATTCTTATACTTTTATAATTTTGGCTGGCTAGCTGATCAGATCCGTATGGCTACTTCTTTATCTTTTTGTAGCACTAAAATATTTTAGCCATTAGAGGCCAAAGATCAGTTTTACTGAATAGTTCTTGGGAGGTGGCTAAGGCAGTGTATGGATTTACAAAATACAAAAGACTAATTTTTGTGAGAATGACCTAATTGCTAGGTCACTGTATCTGTTCCATCACTGTATGTGATTTTAATTTTTAAAAACATCTTTTTAAAAAAATAAATGTTTCCTTGTTTTTAGCAGCTGCAGTCTTTTCATGTAGCAGTGCCAGATTTTGGACTGCTTCCAGAAGTAATGAGTTACAAAGGAAACTGAAATAATATTGCACATAATTATAAATGGAGTTCTGTGGAGCAGAGAATTCTAGAATAAATTAACTAATGACTAAGAAAATAATCTGCTAAAAGGAAAAGCTTAAAATATCAATAACATTATTTTACTTTTAAAAGTATTTCTATTAATGTAATTAAACATTTGCTCTCTCCCCTAATACTGTATTTGATTTTTCCACTGCAGATTCTTGTTATGCCTCCACTTAACTTAAAGTTACATTTCATGTGTGTTATTAGTTGACTAACACAATTGTAAAACAGCTGTTGGCAAGACAATGAAAAGCTGTTTAAAGCAATTAAAAACATCTAGGGGTAAACATCTGTGTAGGACCGATGCCAAATATTACACAGGTATTAAACTGATGAGAACAGATTGAATTTTATTAGTAGATGTTTAGGATTGTGAATCCAAAAAGATGACAAAGCCAGTAGGGAAATACAAATCACCTGAGCAAGGGACTAACATTAGAGGGATGGGAGTGAGGTGGGGAATGCAACTAGGTTACAGAAAATACAATGTTAGCCAACTAAGCCCTGGAGTAAACTACACTTTAAAACATGACAAAGACCAGGATATTGGAAAGTACCTGATGAAGATTCTGAGTGACTTCAAATGAAGATGCTTGTAAGGAGCCTGATCTTTTACAGAAGGAAAAAGGCCTTCAAGGGAGTTTAACATTTTCTGAAAATTAAGCCTTGTTAAGGCCAGGTTCTTTGGGTAGATGTGGTATATTTTATTAGACCAACCGAGTAGTTGGAAAAAACTTCTGGTCAAGCTTTTGGGTGCATTCACCCTACTTTAGGCACAGGGAGTCTCTACTGGTCTGGTCAGGCAGTCTTTGCTGGTTAGACCAGCAGAGACTCCCTATGCCTGAAGAAGGGTGACTGTGCCCAAAGCTTATCAAGAGCTTTTTGCAACTACTTAGCTGGTCTAATAAAATATATCACATCTACCCAAAGAACCTTGCCTATGTCCTTAGACCTACAACCAAAAACCCAGCAAGCCTTGTTAAGGAGTTTCTAGTTGGACACCCATAAAAGTGAGAGCTCAAAAAAATGTTCATCGTTTTTTGATAACTTATGTCCAAAATTCAGGGATATGCATGTACTAAGAGAAGCTGACATTAACAGGAATGGAGTTATTTCGATGCTGTGGCCAAGAACAAGTTTGAGTTTGAGTGTTTTCTCTTGTTTAACTCATTGTGCAGCTCATTTTCATTCCTCATGTTTAACTTAGCCCTAAAATTAAAATAAATACATAAAATAGTGTTTTCAGTCAGAATAATATGATAAATATTTTTGGACTAAGATAGAGCTCTGATTCAGAGACAGGTGAGTATGAAGAAAAGTCCTCAAATTTATTAAAAAGTGATGATAGGTACAGCCAAATAGATACCAGTTCTTTGCAGACTTGTTTGTTTCTTCTGGGGCCTTCAAAGTTTTTTTTTTTTTTGTGAATGAAGGACAATGAGAGCTTCCTGCTCCTGTAGTTGGAGGAGGGGAGTTGACATTGAAGACTGAACTGTGAAAACTCCCCTCTGCCTATCTAGTAAGTGGATAGCAATTTTGCTGTTCCAATGAAGAAATGATTTTCTCACAATACTTGCCAGCACTTTAAAGAAACAAACAGAAAATGTTTCAGTGATTAGCAGCCTATGTGTAAAGGGGATGAGAGACTAGTATAATGAGTGGGACAAGTTAGAACAACAATTTGATCTGAAAATATCAGACTTTAAATCTGGTAGATGATGCCAGAGAAGCCAGAAGTTCATCAGGATGTCCGAGATATAAAAGAACAGTGAATGGCACAGGTGCACTCTAGAATTAATGCATATCTTATGATAATTTCTACCTGATAACTGTCTCCTTTTTATGGGTCTTCTCCCTCTATGTGATTCCAGGTAGCTTATGGCCAATCTGACAGCCTCTCGAAGTCAGAGATCCCATATTTACTTAGAAAAATCATGTCTTTGTCATCGTAGTTCATTTCACAAAGAAAGCAGAGGAAAGACATGCCTCTATGAGTGCTTTCACACCTTTTTAAAGAGAACAAGGGGACACTTATTTTCTAATGTGTCTGCTGTCTCAATAGCTGTATGGTAACATGCTGTATCTTGTCTATGGGAAATGCAAGAATAATGAAGGCAGCAGGAAACTGAGTGGAGTTCTGGCTCTACTGATATCAAAGTTTAAAAACTCCTGTTGATTTTAACTAATGAGGATTTTGCTCCTAGTGTCTGGGTTGATTCATTCAGATCTTTCAAATGTTTTTGTATAACTATGAGGTGTTTCTGACTCTCCTGTACTCCCAAGCAAGAGAGATTTCTTTTCTTTCGGGGATGAAGAATCTCCAAGACTGAGCTGTGGTGCATCTGCCCCCCAAAATCTGACCAGTGTGGATTCCCACAGGCCCACATTCTTCCATCCTTACTTCACTTGTAAGAAAGTTGATTCCCTGCCTAACTGATATGAGAATTTGCAACTTAGAGGGAAACAAGACAGCCTTTTTTTTGTCTTTTCTTAGTCTGGGAGCAAACAAATGCTGTGTCTGGCACTATCTGTAGCTGAGGACATCTCGAAGCAGCCTCTGTACCAGCTACAATGATTTTGGGAATGGGATAGAGACCGATTAAAAATAATGACACAAAGAAAAATATTTTCTAATCGGGCTGTGAACAACTTTTTTTTCTTGCTCCACTGAGCTTTCTGTGTCAGCTGCCTATCACGTGGAATATCCACTAGATCCACTAGATTCCATAAACTACATTAGCTGTGCTTTTAGTATCTAGCTTTAGGCTTAGTAATTAAAGCAAGTTGAAGAATAAAGTAAGAAGTTTGATAAATGATTTTCAATTGTTAAAGTTTTTATTCTGCAAAGTTTGAAATTGAAGTAATTTCTTCTTTTCATGATTTTTTCCCACTATAATTTTTACCTACCTCTTCATAGTTTCATAGTAGCTAGAGTCGGAAGGGACCTAGGTAGATCATCTAGTCCGACCCCCTGCCTTGGCAGGAAAGAGCACCGGGGTCAGATGACCCCGGCAAGGTGCTCATCTAACTTCCTTTTAAAAATCCCCAGGCTAGGAGCCTGCACCACTTCCCCTGGAAGCCGGTTCCAGGCCCTAGCCGCCCTGACTGTGAAGTAGCGCCTCCTAATATCTAATCTAAACCTACCCTCCGCCAGCTTGTGACCGTTATTTCTGGTCACTCCTGGCAGCACACGGGGGAACAGGGACTCCCCCAATACCTGCTGATCCCCCCTGACCAGTTTGTAGCAGGCCACAAGGTCCCCCCTTAACCTTCTCTTGTGGAGGCTAAACAGGTTCAGGTCCCGTAGCCTCTCCTCATAGGGCCTGCCCTGCTGCCCCCTGATCATACGAGTGGCCCTCCTCTGGACTCTTTCCATATCGTCCACGTCCCTCTTGAAGTGTGGCGCCCAGAACTGGACGCAGTACTCCAGCTGCGGCCTGACCAGTGCCGCATAGAGGGGGAGGATCACCTCCCTGGACCTGCTCGAGATGCATCTGTGGATGCATGACAGGGTACGGTTGGCCTTCTTGACTGCCTCCCCACACTGCTGGCCCATGTTCATCTTGGAGTCAATGACGACTCCAAGATCCTTTTCCGTCTCCGTGCTGGCAAGAGGGGAGTTCCCCAACCTGTAAGTGTGGTGCCGGTTCTTCCTCCTCATGTGCAACACCTTGCACTTATCAGTGTTAAACCCCATCCTATTCTCATCCGCCCACCGTTGCAACCTGTCAAGGTCAGCTTGTAGCCTATTGCACCCTTCTAGTGCACCCACATCCCCCCACATCTTAGTGTCATCAGCATCCAGATCATTTAATAAAGTTTCATTTGCAGGAATATATATGAATGCAGAACTTGAAAGAACACTTTAGTAAAAATATTTGTTTATTTGTTCATTTATTTATTTTCTACAGCACATGGGAAATAGACACAGGCAAGCTTGTTCAAATTTTAAGAAGGTCTTCTCCCTCAGTTAAAATGTTCAACAATTTCCCCTTCATATGGGATGAGTAACTTCTGCAGCACTCTGCTCCCCTAGGCCTTATCTCCTTGCCTGCATGGGAAACATGACTGCCCTTGGGGTGGATTGATTTGCTGCTGAGGATTAATCTTTGGGAAGGGAAACTGTCATAATTACTAGGTCTCTTCCCCTTCTGTTAAGGTCTTACCATCTGAGTGGTTGTCCCCTCTTCTCTCCCTTCTTACAATTACACTGGAAAGAGTCAGCGTTTCAGGAAAAAAAAGCCATGGTTTTGTTTTAATTAAGATTATGGTAAAATAATAAAGGCGACAACATTCATAGTATAGGATGCCAGATGCGGCCATTAGATTATCCGGTCCCATCCCCATGAAATTTCATCCAATTTCCTCTGTTGGGCAGAATTACGTGTTTGGTAAGACCTACTTTCTGAAATGCTTTCATCTGAAGAGATTAAGAAACAGAGACTCACCACCTGTACTGTTCTTTTGTTTTAGTAGTTAATCACCTTTCCTGTTAAAATTTTCAATTTGAATTTGTCTGGCTGCATCTTGCCGCTGTTGGTTCTTGTTATGCTTTTCTGCTAGATTAAACAACCTTTAACATACTCTGTGTTTTCCCCCCACATAAGTACGTCATCAGGCTGGGCTTACTGAAGCAGCTAACATTGAACTATTCTATTTGTCTGTATATCTGTAAATCGTATCTGTCTACAGATTAATTAGAAGTCAGAACAACAAATGATAGAATATGTGGTTTTATCTGATCATTGATTGCAACACATATTGAGTCAATTTGAGCCAATATCAATACTAAGCTCATTACCTCACAATATAACATGTTACTTTTTCTGTCTTGTCAGTAACTTGATCATTAAGGTTCCCAGGTTCTATGGATATGCAGTCAATTTTCTCCTGTAACATATTGTTTGCATTTGTCTTTGTGAACTAGTGAACTCTGGAAATGTTCAAACTAGATTAAAGATAACAAGTATATGAGATGATCCTATGTGATGTAGTTTGCCTCTTTTAAGCAAAATTGTTGAGATTTAAAAATGTGTGTTCAAAAACCTATTAAAAGTCAGAAATGAGGAATCATAGCCTTTAAGAAGTACAACCTTGACTTTAGTTGGGCCTTAAGCTGATCGCTCTGCTGCAAAGAAAATGCTGTGTGTCTAATTAAATGCAGGTTCATAACGGACAATGCAGCATTTTGCAGGTGCTATTAGGGAAATGATGTTGCAGCCCCAAATAACTGCAATTTTGCTCATTTAATTTCAGGTATACACTTTCATCCATTATACTAGATGCTATTTGAGAAACATCAGACATGTGAGTGCTACTTGAATTTACTGATTGCAGTATATATCATTTCACTTCTGAGCAAGAGCGGCCAGATCTGATAACAGATGAGTAGGAAAGAAACAGTACTGAACAGATCTGACAATTTCTTTTATAAGGAGGGCAGTCAAGAAAGTGATCAGTGCTACAGAAAGTAGTTGACATGGGGAAACAGTTTTTTCCCCTAACTTCTCCTACCATACCCCTTTTTGGCTTGTGACTAGGATGGACTGTGATGAAGGGAGGGAAGAAGCTGCTGAGTGGGACATCTTCACTGCTTTCTTTAAATTGTCTTTTGGTCAAAGTCAAATATCAAGATTTTGGCTAGAACTTTGTTAAACACCTTTGTCAGGACAGCTTTTACTAGTGATAGAAAGTTTCATAGATGTTAGGAGCTGGAAGAGACCTTCTTACAGAGCATTGGGTCTAGCACCCCTGCACTTGTACAGGAAAGACTGCTGGGGTTATTCATTTTCCTTTTTGCTATCTTTACCTACTAATTGGTGGTCTCATCTTGGTGCTTACTAGAAGTAGCCAGAATTGGCACTAAGGCCCCCTCTACATATGCAGGTAAAGGCACAGTTAGATGCATAATCCACACAATTGCTCCACTTACCATGCCACATGCATGCAAGACAGGAGGTGCAATTTTGGGATTGTGCATTAGATCTGCTCACACCTGAATGCTGGTGCAGGGAGAGCCCAATCCCATGGCTGGGAGCCCACTTTGAGGGGGCCCCCACCACAGCTGGAACCAAGAGTCCTACACCTGACAGGGCTCTTGGTTATGGCTGTGCCACACAGGCAGCAAGACTGAGAACCTCATCAGGTGTGGGGTTTTCAGTTCTGGCAGCACTTGTGGGCCCAGGCTTTTCATGCACCCCCAAGCTTTGGAGATCATGGCAGCTGCTATCCCACAGGCCTGGTGGATTCATTCCTAAACCTTGAGAATTGGAACTACTGGAATCTCCTAGCCCTGGGGGAGGGGGTGGAGACGTTCACACACTCCTGAGCTATGGGGATCCAGCTGCCATGATCCCTCCAACCCAAGGCTTTCACACTGGGCATGGTGTATGCCTGTGGTTGGGAACCCTTTCAGCAGAAGACCCTGCTACATGTGCAAATTAAAGCTCCATAGCAAGCAGCTATAAGTTACTACACATTTTTGAGGTCTGTTATAGCTTGTTAGAGATTTTTGTTGTGTGGTAGTTACTTTGCACATGTAGCTGATCACATGTAGGCAATTGTGTAATTAACCAGTTAATTGTGCAATACCTGTAACATGTAGAGGGTCCTACCTAATACTTTGTTAGCAGTCCCACCCAACAGAGAGCAGCAAACCAAATGGCCATAGAAATGGAATGGGAACGGGGTCTGACTTGCCCTCTCACCTTTTAGAGAGGTGTTTTAGTTTTCATGGTATTTTTATTGAGGATTATAAAGCATGGCAAGATGGTCGGGGCAGGGCAAAGTTGATATTTATTGATGTGATAGTAGAGCAGCCTTTCCTGTACATGCTCTGTGGTTAAACAGAGCAACTGTCTCTCTATGGTTGTCAGCAAAATGCTTTCCATGACTGTTAAATTCACAGAATGAAAAACCAGCATGAACCCTTTTCTCTTTTCAGAATTGTTATTCTGATTGTGAATAATTTATAAATAGTTTTTTCCAAAACAGCCAAGTATGTATATATATTTCTTCTCTCTCTCTCCCCCTAATTTTGGCCCATTATAGTTTATGATGACATGGTAATGACTATGATGATCATGTGTTTTAGTTTTCATGGGTATTTTTATTGAGGATTATAAAGCATGGCAATTATAGTGGGCGTGCTATTGCTGGATTGCATACTCCTTTATGAAGCAATTACTTATAACTAATGGTATAATAGATGTATGTGGTTAGTAACAATGAGTTAGCATAATTCATTATTTGTTGTAAAGAGCTGCAAATCTCGTACATTTAATCAAGTATAAACACTAATTAGAATTTGGAATGCAAATAGTGGCAGTAGTGAGGGTTGTTAGTCCTCAAAGCCCAAGTCCAAATAATCGCAGTGTTGGGGACTTGCAAAACTCTCTACTAGATATTGGTTTACTGCACGAACCCACCTAGTGTCTGAAAATTACATAGAAGAACCACAGACTCTCTGGTATTTTTTGAAACAACTGGACTATATTATTAAACAGGTAAGGCAAACTATAAGATAATGAAACATATATACAGTAGCAGGTATCAATACAACAATGTGAGGGGTCACCAACAGAAACAACAAACAGAGAGCAAAGTCAGCTCAGTGAGGCTCCAGCTACAGTTCCCTTCAGGAAACCAAGTGCTCTTTATATCAAGGGGGTGGGTTATACTTCACCTTTGGATGCGATGATGGGACTTGGTGGACACCCAGGCTCATGTTCTATCAACCACTGATGTTCCCTCCTCAAAGCAGCGCTAAGAAAAGTACTCCCTCGGACCAGCTCTAAATCAGCCGCAACACCAATCGCCTCACGATAATAACCAACGGTCAAAACCCACCACATAGATCAAACAATTCTCTCTCAAATTCCCTCACATATAACCAACTCAACTCACCCAGTGACCTACACTTGCACCTGCACAAGCTCACCACAATCACACCCCACAGCTGCACACAAGACCACTCAACCCGCAGGTTACAGGTGCAGGCTAGTTTTATTCTTAAAACTCCTGCCAATCACTCGAGTGTCCAGTCAGCTGTTCAGGAGCAGTGTCAGTCATACATCAATCATCCCTTTAACCAGTTGGCTGTTAAATCACCTCAGAAGGCGAACAAGTCACCTTTGTTACAGCTCGCACCACTGCTTTGATCTCTACTGTGCTTGCTCCACTCAGTGAAAGTAGGTCACGACGACAGAGCGAAGAGTTCATCGGGTCTAGAGCTCTCCCTCCTGACTCCTAGTCAAAGCAAAAATCACCTCTATAAGCAGGCTCTTGATCACAAATTCCAGTGGGGGAAGTTAAGGTCAGAAACTGGGACCAACACTTGTAATGCAGAGTTTAATTAGGCTATAATGTTTTGGAACGTGACACTTTGCTCCTGTCTTGTGTTCAATTAAATTATGATATGGGAACTTTTCCCATCAATTTTTTTCAACTGTTATTGGAAGCAATCAAAATAACCTGATACGCTGATGGAATATGGCTACTGATGAGATCACCCTTCAGGCTTTAGATAATTTTTCAGCTGAAATAAGGGTGTGAGATACATAGCAATGAGGGTTAGGTATGGGTCAGATACACCATCACTCAACTGGCTCTGTGAGTTTGTGAGAAAAGATGGCTGTAGGGAAAAAGAAAGCAGAGAGAGAATAACTACTATCCATTTCTATTGTTCCTTTTTGCCCAAAAGGTAACCCTATGTAGCTCCTTCATTCAGTTAGCTTTGATAAGTCCTTGCCTGGGGAAAGGATTAGTAAGGAACAAGACCATTAAAATTCAGGAGCTGGAGTAAAATGTAGAAATATTGTATAGGAATTCTATTGGTTGTCATTAATGAAACAAATTTACTGATTTGCAGAACCTAAAATTAGATTACAAAATGCATAAGGTAGAGCCATTAACACAGAGTTGACACAGCTGCGCTACTCACTTTTTTATACCAGTATACCTCTTGATCATTTCATTGAACTTTTGCTGATATAAACTGGAATAACACCACTTGTTACAAGTGAAGAGTGACTACTTCTCAACCTTTAAATTGATAAGTTTGATACCACCTCAGTGCAGCAGGTTAATTCAACTTGTCTAGAGCAGTATCTTCCAGCCCTACATTTCTTTCTCTCCCTTTTTCTTTCTATAGATTATGATTGTCAATAGGTAGAGAGTGATGATAGGAAACAACAGGATACTTGGGGGGTTTTGCACAAGTCTATGTGATATGCATGTAAATTATGTTTATCATATGCTCATATTTAATGAACCAAGAGCTGTTACATCTTTTCTGAGCTTCAATTAGTCCTTTTACCTGGCAGCATTTTGACAACTATTTTCCTGTAATTATGGGGGGCAGAAGGGGATAGATGTTTTCTCTAAGTTCAAGTCTAAATTGTTTTCTTTACATCAGCACTGGACTAGTGCTAGAGAAATGTTCACTAGTCTTGGAAGCATATATCCTGTCATTGGCACTAGCGCAAGCAGTTTGCATAATATTGGACCTTAAGGATTTCCATGTTCTGAATACCACCTTCATTTCTGTCTCTGCTTCAGCTGATGATACACAGCCAGATGCTGTCTTGGCTGATAGCTCAAAAAACGCACTCTATCACTTGAATGCCATTAATCCCTGGCTTCCACTGATGCACTTTAGCTCTCTTGGATCAATGCAAGTGGCCTGTCAACCTAGCTATTTCTGGTTTAGGACCCGAATGTAGCAAGTGTTGTGTGTTTAATTAACAGTATCTAATTTTCTCTAGCATTCTTATTTACTTCACTATCTTTACATACGATGTCTGTCCATAATCTTGTGGAGTCTAGGTCTACAAAGCATGTTTGAGCCTGAAGATAGTACATGGGGAGGTATCTGATATACAAAACAGCACATGAAAATTTGCATATAATTGCAGAAGGTGTCACGGCCTGATGGGAGTATTGTGATGAGGGTCATCTGGGGATATAACAACCTCACTATTTAGAAATTAAGCATTTTAAGATTTCAGAGTTGAGCAGGTTTAGTGAGCCAATCTGTGTTAACTTGTCTCTGTGACAATAGTATTAGCTTAGTGTGCAAAATCATTTCATTTTATAGTCCATAAAGACTTGCTTAAGTCCCAGCTCTGTCAAATCGGTTATATCTGGTTTAACATTAATAGCAGAAAGATATATGGAGTAAAGGGATACATTGTGTTCATTTGGAAATGTGCTGTTAATAAAGCTATAACTAGTCAAGCTGAGAATTCATCTGCTCAGACTCCCACATACATTCAAGGGCACAAACAGTGCAACCTACTGATGAAGTAACATGCTTAAAAATGTGATTAAGTTCAGTGAATACCATGTGCCTCCCATCTCTGGGTGGGCAGGGGACACGTGGCCAGCATGCAGCCCCTGGGGCAAAGGCAGCAGAGCACATAGACGCAGTCTGCGGTGGGCATCCTGCCTCCAACCTGTGCATGAATCTGTAGGGAAACATGCCCCTCATCCTTCCCCCCATGGTGGGTGCAGTGGTGGGGAGCCACCTGTGGATTTGTCCCACAACTTGCTGTGGCCTCAGGGCCCCACTCACCCCAGCCCCTGCCCCAATCCCTCCCTCACCATGGAGGTGAGGGGTGTTGATCTGCTCCCCACCCTGCTCTTTTCCCTCCACAGACTTACCTGCTGGGTGTTGCTCTACGTGGTACATTCCTGTAGGGTTACCATATTTCCAGTTTCAAAAAAGAAGTCACCTGTGGGGAGGGGGGTAATAAGATTGTGGGGCAGGGGGCAGTGATATGCCCATGCCCTGCCCCTCACTCCCAAACCACAGCCCCTCCAGCTCTGCTGCTGCCCCTGACTTCTGACCCACAGTACCTTGCATCTTGCCAGGGCATATGCAGAGCCCTTCCTGGGCTCCAAAACCCTCACAAACACCCCCAAGCCTCCCACGGCCCCTCATGCCCACCCCCCAACCATACAAATTACCTGCATAATTTTAAATTTTTAGCTGTGTTATTAAAATCATAATTGCACAATTTAAAAAAAATTGTCTCAATTAATCATGATCAAATTTTTTAATCATTTGACAGTCTTAATTAGGATGCAGTAAATTAATTAAACTCTGTTATGGGATAATACTATCCAAGACAAGTATTACCCCACAGCAAAGTAATTTATGCTGCCACCACATACTTGTAGACAGTGACCAGAGCTGGTTGGGGCATGAGCATGGTATTGTGCTGCGGGGCTGCCTGTCAGCTAGCTCCACACTGTAGCACCCTTTTGCCCCAGCCAGCCCCTCTGCTGCCTGACACAGCCACCCAGTGCCTGGAGCTGGGTCCCTGGGCCTCCTGCCAGCCTGAGACTGCTCTGCCTCAGCTCAAATTGTGCGATCCCAGGCACACGTGTAAATGCTGTACCTGGGAGCAGTTGACTCCAGCTCAAACTGTGCCAGAGTTTATTGTGTTGGCTTAATTGCATGTGTAGATGCACCCATTGGGTACATTCTATATTAAACGTGGAACTTCTGTTTGAGCTATAACTTTAGAAAGACACCTAAACTTGATTTAAAGACTTCATATTATGAACCTACTACATTTCTTAGCTGTCCACTTGAATTGTTCCATTAATTACTTTCCCTCATTTGTACTTCTTTTCTAATGTGAATTTGTCTGACTTCAGTTTCCAATAATACCTAGCCAGGAATCAGCAGTCTTTCAGTTTTCCTTTCACATTTTCATTCCTAATGAATTCTTCCCTGACCAATGAGCAAGATCACTATTTACCCAATAGAAGATGCTCTTCCCCACTGCTAAAAGTAAAGTGATGCTTGTTATGCTCCTTTTCTATTTAAAATGTGTTTGCTTCTATTATTTACATTGCTTGTAAATATGAACTGTTAATTTGTAATTTTATCCTGTTTAATGGTTGAACAGTAACTAAGCCAAAAATTAGTCACTTAAGCAAGTAATCATTTCTGAAAATCAAGGTCAGAATTTCCTGACCTGTTTGTGGGAATTTGCCAAAAAGCAAAATAAGCTAGTTCCATTATGGACATTGTGAGTGACTTGCTTAGCTCTAATGAACAATTCTCCAAACTTCTTCTACACCTGGGTCCTGATCCTACAAATGCTCAAGTGTATGTTGTTGGTGAAATCAACAGAATTAATTACTTGTTAATTAAAATGAAGGCATAAATATTTTCAGCACATCCATTACACTTGAAATAAAATAGTGCAGAAATATTGGGGTGTGTTTGTGCAAATTCTAAGGCTCATAGATTGAGCTACAATCATAAATAGAAATGTTTTTGCTGTAACTTTACAAAAAAGCACTAGATGGCAGCAATGACCAAGTAAAAAGGGCTATATAGACCAGCTAGACAAGCTGGTTGATGGCACTATCCTGAGGGACAGTCAGCACCAGTTTGTTGTGGATAGGTCTTGCCTGACCAACCTCATCTCCTTCTATGACCAGGTGACATATCACTTGGACAAGGGAGAAGAGATTGATATTGGATATCTGGACTTTTAAAAAGCCTTTGATCTGGGGTCCTATGATCTCTTCATGGAAAAATTGGCCACGTGCAGCCTCACCTACATCACAATTCAATGTCTGGGGAATTGGCTCCAAGGTCAGACCCAGACAGTGATAGTCAATGGAAGTGAAGTATCATGGCATTCCGTGACCAGTGGTGTCCCCCAAGGCTCTGTCCTTGGGCCTGCACTCTTCAATGTCTTTATTAATGATGAGGGCACTGGTGTCAGAAGTGGACTAGGCAAGTTCACCGATGACACCGTACTTTGGGGGAGAGCATCTACACCCAAGGATAGGCTGGTGATCCAAGCTGACCTTGAAAAGCTTAGAAGGTAAAATGTCATCAGATAAAAACCTGATGACATTCAATATGGATAAAAGCAAAATATTCCATCTCAAGAAAAACAAACCCACAGCATGCTTACAGGCTCAGCAGTGCTACTCTCACTAACACCATGGCCAAAAGGGACTTGGGGGTCATGACTGACCACAAGATGAATATGAGCTACAAACGCGATGTCGCAGCTGGTAAAGTGAAGAAAACTCTGGCTTGCATCCATAGATGCTTCTCAAGCAAATCTCAGGATGCCATCCTCCTTCTGTACTCAGCCTTGGTGAAACTGCAGCTGGTAGTATTACATCCAATTTTGGGCTCCACAATTCCAGAAGGATGTGGAGAAACTTGAGAGAGTCCAGAGAAGAGTCACACACATGATCAGAGGTCTCAAGAACAGGCCTTATGATGACAGGCTGAGAGTCATGGGACTCTTTAGCCTGGAAAAGCTCAGGCTCAGGGGTGACCTGGTGGCAGCCTATAAATATATAAGGGGTGTGCATCAGGATCTGGAGGAATGCCTGTTCACCAGAGCACCCCAAGGGATGACAAGGTCCAATAGTCATAAACTCCTCCAAGACCATTTTAGGCTGGACATAAGGAAAAACTTCTTTACTGTCTGACCCCCCTGTCACAGGCCAGCTGGGCACTGTGAGTGTATCAATTTAGTTGCAGGCTGACTGGGTGCTGCAACTGTATCAGTCACTGGGCTGTTTGGTTCAGGATTGAGGAGGTGCAGTTGGGAATGAATGAAAGACAAGTTTCACTTATAACAGTAAAGATAAATTTTACTTATAGCAGCAAAATAGCAACAAAAATATGTTTAAGCAGCAAATATGGTTTACACGTATAACAGTTAATAAAAAGGTTAAGCTAATAAACAGACAATATAACAATAAAAGTTAAAAATTGGCAGTAATAATAAAAACAGACAAACAAATTGACAAAGAGTTCCCACTGGGTTGGCAACTTATCAACAGTCCCTCAGTGCCAGGTACATGTCAAGTTGATCCAGCAAAGTCAGGTGATCCAGCAAAGTCAGGCGTCCCCGATCCCGCTGTTGGAGGGAGCACCCGGGAAGGTCTGTCAGTTAGGATCTGGTCCTTGCTCACACTGGGAGTCTGGAGTCTGGGCTTGGAACAGCAATGACCATTCTGTTCTGTCCTTCCTACTGGTCAACTGATGTGCAGTTCCTTAATATCCTGTCCTATGCTAATGTGTTGGCTTTAAAGCCACTCACAATCTTACCCTACAGCTGTTACCCTATGAGGTTAAAAGGTGTTAGAAATTATTATAATAAGTTACTGCCTAAACTTGGGTTTACCCAATAAGCAAATCACACCACATTACTTTGGGGTCTGAGATTAGCTTTTTTCCCCACCTAAATTCAACCCACTTGGAATTTTTTGAAATGTGTTAATTATATCTTGTGGTCAGATTTGTCTATTTTACTGACCTTTAAGCAAAAATTGTTAGATTGTTATAAAGCTAAGTTTGCAGTTTTGTTTTCTAGTTCTTGGGGCCCATGTTAATCTTATAATTGGTACAGACAGTTAATTTGAACATTATGGTTATGCTTCTAACAGACAGGATGTGTCTGTGGGAAACAATTTTGCAAGCTTTACCTTAGCTAATATTAACTATATGCCATTACCAGATACTTTCAAGAAGCAGATTTTTTTTTTTTTGCTATAAGTTGTTCATTAACCCCTTTGGTTCTGGCCATCACACCCCCCAACTCCTTGAATAGACCTCTCCAGTAGTGGTGCAAGCGCTTACTCTGGATTTTTTAAAGAAACATTTGGATGCTTATCTTGCTGGGATCCTTTGACCCTAGCTGACTTCCTGCCCCTGGGGCAGGGGGCTGGACTTAATGATCTTCCAAGGTCCCTTCCAGCCCTAACGTCTATGAAATCTATGAAGTCTATGACATATTTCAACAGTGTATCTACAGAATGTCTAAGGCCTTTGTTTTCAAAATTACCTTTAGTGTAGAACCTAGAAACAAAACTGGACCACAGAGTTCAGAAGGTATCCAGATCCAGGATTATATTTAGAACCATCTCTTGCTATTGAGAGTAACAACAACATAGTTTAATGTGAATGCTGCAGACTAAATAGTTAATGCTTTTCTAATGTCAATAAAATAAAATAATGTGTATGATTTCCACAAGGCTTTGAGTGAAACTCGATGTAAACTTCAGTGTATTGCATGTAAAGGTGCATGGCAGGAAGTATAGGATAACCTGATCCTGCCTTAATAAATATTGCTTGTTGGCAGTGCCAAATGACTCCCCCCTACCTAAAAGTAGGCAAAATCTTTGAGGAATCCCATAGCTAAACATCATATTTGCATACTGGATATCACACTTAATCTCCTCTCTCCTCTGTTATGGCATTTCTCTGCCCATGTCCCAGACCTATTTTTACTCTGAACTCTTGAGTCTTCTGTTTTTCTACTTACATGGCTTCCACATCCTCAGAGGACATCCCAAGAACTTAGGCATTGTCCAGGCACAGCTATGCCAACAAGGGGGTTCTGTCAGTTTATTTTATGGTGTTTTAATAGGTAGTATAGCTACCCCAGCAGAAAAAAAAGCCCTATTGGCCTACACTGTATTTTCTAACAGAATCATGCTATAACAGAAGCATAGGGGCAGATGAACTCTGGGAACCTACTTCTTTTGAGGTAGAAAAGTATTATTATCCCCCTTTACAAATGGGGAATTGAGGAGAGCAAAGATGCATTTGCCCAAGTTCTCAAAAGGACTCTGGGGTATAATCCTCAATCTGCTCCAGTCTCCTAGATCCAACTACATGCATTAGCCTCAGGGTTGTCCATTAACTCTACTTTGGATAGAATGTGAAAAGTTGTGTATGAATATGAGGAAAGTGGAATGTTGCTTCTGAGGTGGAGGGGCATGAAGGATGGGGGCTCCCTGAGAGCACATTTGGGATAGAGGAATATGTTTAGAACTTTGAATATATTAAATCAATCAGTGGAGCAGAAGGAAACACATCAAGACAGACTGAGTTTTTATTTGTAATCTGGACACCAACCTATTCCATATTTTGGCCATTTGGAATCAACAATTTTGGTTCCCTTCCCCACAACCCAAACAAACTAAGGTTTGAGATTCTCCCAAAGAGATCTCTTCTTCTAGCTCTTGAAGAATACTTCTCTGATCTCTCTCTCTATCCTCTCCCATCCATTAAACTCCTCTCTGTCCTGTGTATACAGTTCAAGTTATCAAAATTTGAAACTTGCCCAAGAGAGGAAGAATTGGTTTCACTGTGTCTACCAAATAGAGAATGAAATACATGTCAGATCACTGTGTTGAATAGGAAAAAGAAAATTACCGGTTAACTTTTATCCTTGGCAGTTTGTAAAGGCTTGCCTAATTGAAAATATATATTTAAACTTCTACTGATAAAACTTTGCCCAAATCATTACATTTTTAGTAATAATCCTCTCCGTCTTCCTCCCCATACCCACCCCCACAGCTTTCTTCAATGAGAAGGTATAGAATTTCTAGTATTCTTTCATAGATTATAGTAGGAAGTAAATTTTAAAAAGAAACCTATGAAAGGTCACAGGTCTTTTACTGAAAGAGCAGAGGGGACAACCAACCATTAGTAACTAGTTGGAACCCTGAAGCTCTTCTCAGAATTTAAAAGTTGTGTTTTTAATTGGCCTTAGAAAAATGTAAAAGGCTAGAGTGTCAGGTCACTGTGCCTGCCTATTGTCTTAAATGATTGGCTCTAATCAGAAAACTCTAGAGCAAAAAAAGACAGGAGAGGGCCTAGTGGATATAAAATGAATAAAATTCAATGTTCTTAAGACGAGAGACATTGCACAACTCTGGATTTTTGTAGAAGTGTTAAAATTAACACATCTAAACCTTGGGTGAATTTGAGAGACCCAAATGATGTCAGTACAAAAGAACTGTGAAACTAATTTCCTCTTCATAGAAAAGGCAAAAGCAGAAGTTGTGAAAGAATGTGAATTGGAAGGAAAGGAGCCAGAAGTCATGATTGAAGAGCCACCAGATGCAACTGCAGTAAAAAAGGCATTTTGTATTTTTGTGAATTAGTAATCACATAGTGTTATTGCTATTCAGGGAAATTAAGCTTCAAGAGTGTCTGAGATTACAACCAGTTGGGGTAGCGCCATTGTACCATTGGTAAAGGGATCATGATCTGTCCATAAATTATCCTCATGGTTTCCTAGGATAGGTGAACTCTCAGCTGGATACAACTAATGTGGGATCTGGGTTTATGCCCCTGACCTGTTTCCCCTATATGGAAAGAGAAACTGAGAACAGGGGAGGAGGAAGGGGGAGAGCGTAATGTAAAAGTGGCTGAAGGTCCAATGGACATTTTACCATTAGAGTAATACAAACAATTCCAACCCTCACATGCAGTTTTGAACATTATGGTAAATAAACTATTCCTGTTGCAGTTAATTTTCCTCTGTTTTATTTATGGAGTCAATTTTAGTATTTCCAAATTTCAATAGATTAACCAACTTGGACCAAATTTCTGCCTTGATATATCCACTGCTTGCTATCTAGCTAGTTCTAGATATATAGATCTAGATAGGTAGATAGATAGATATCTATATATTGAAACGTTAAAAACATGAAACTTAAAAAGGGATATTGTGACAGGAGTATCGCTACTGGAGCCTTTCTATTGGTGGCTCCGCACTCCTGTTATGGGCTAACTGCCTGCTTACTCACCTGCCACACCTTGATCTTAATTGATTAATTGACTGATGTAATTAGCGGAAGGCCGCCCACTTTATGCACCCTGGTGCCAGGGGGTGCTATCTGTGGTTCCTTTTCCACCCCTACACCGCAGCCCAAGCCTCGCAGATGGTACTGAGATCGTTTTTGACCTGGGCCCTGTTGTGGCTTGGCCCTTTCCTTTATCTCCTTGGGGTCCTCACTGCCCCCCCTTGCTCTGGGGCTCCTCATGGCCCTCTCTCCGGGCTCTTCACGGCCCCCCTTGCCCTGGGGCTGGGGTCAATTTACTCCAAAAAATGCTGCACCCTCTCTGGTGCCAGGGTCCCCATGCTCCTGTGGAGCCCCTATGAGGCTTCCTCCAACCCCTAATAGGCTCACCCGGTCCTCCAGTTAAAACAGTAAACACAAAGCCCCTGGGCTATAACATAAAAGGCTAGACCATCTGGCCAAACAGCATTCAATCCCTACCAGGAAAACACTCCAACCCCAGCAGCGACCAGGGGATGTTCACCCAGTCAGGGTTCTCCCCTCTGTCTGTACTAGCCGAGCTCCTCCTCCTCCCTCCTTCACCAGAGGGAAACTGCCCTCCTGCCTGGGCTTATATGGGCCAGGCCCTGCCCCTTCCTGTCAGCTGGCCCCACTGGTTGCCCTAGCAACCAGCACCTGTGACTCTGACTGGCAGCTGAGCCTCCCCCTTCTTGCCACTAGGGGACCCTCCCAAGCTGTTCCTCTGCTCTCAGGTGCAGGGCACCAGAGTGCTTTGTGACAGATATCTATATATTTATAGATATATCAATATCTATCTATATATAGATACTTATTGCTCCTGGGCATGCATTTACATGTGCATCTGGGATTGTAGCACATTGAGCTGGGTTGGAGCAGCCCTCCAACTATGCTGCTGATGAGTAAATTAGTTTACTTCAGCGTAATAGGGGTGCACACATAGACAGACAACATTTATTCCACAGCTAAGTAATCTACTACACAGTTAATGTTTCGTGTAGACACACACTCTGAATAGCAAATTATTCCACCATCAGCCCTACTGAAACATATTACATAACATCAATAAGGGGAACAAAATCAAGTCTTGAATAACTTACCCAGAATATCAGTCTAGACCCTTCTTTCTTCCCTCCCCTTACTTAAAATGTGATTAGTCTGTTAATCAGTCTTAAATAGTAACCTGGTCACACATTTAAGGACTTAATGGCACTACAAAAAGGGAAACCAGCTCCCAAGGGTCTCTAATCTGCCCTGATGCAGTTCCTACCAGCTGACAATCAGTTGTTTGTCATCTGGATCTGGGACCACATTGGGGCTCAAAACAGCAAAACGGGGGGGGCCCTGCCAGTGGATGATCACTTGACTATTGGCTGGATTGGGACTGCACCAGGGCTCCAACTGGTGAAACCAGTTGATGATCAGCTGGTTGGAGCTCCAGTGCAGTCCTGAAAGCAGCCAACAGTTAGCTGATTATCCAGCACCTGGCTTTCAGCTTGCTGGTGCAGGGAGAGCCCAGGATAACGATCCCAGGCTCCCCTGCACCAGCAAGTAAGGTATGATTGAGATCTGATCCCTAATCCCAAATCAGTTTGTCCTGCCATGCATGTGTGGCATAGCAGAAGGCACTATTGTTGGGATCAGATATCAGAGCCTTTAAATTGGAGATCAGATGTTTAAATTAACATCTGTCAGTGGCCTATGAAAGCGAAATGAGGTGAGTGGCCCACATAATAGCTGGGAAAAATTATGCTGGGGACTCAGCACAAAGTACATATAGAAGAAGTCTATTATAGACTTATTAAGCCAAACACTTTCCTCTGTTGGCATTCCATAGTGTGATGAACTGTGAGATGCATCGATATGTAAAGTCAGCAATATGCTGTCTGCTGACTGGTAGTTCTGCAGAAGGTTCTGCTGACACTTCACTAAATGTTCAATCTATGATTTTGTTCAAAAACTGTTCTTTGCTTAAGCAAATTCAGAATCTGCAAAAGAAGCTTAACATTACACACTAAATCTCAGGGGACTGAAATAACAAAATACCTCCTTTTCCCCTGTAGGTTTCTGTCCCAAGCTACGGCTGGTTGGGAGTCAGAAGTTGGGAGAATGGTCCATGTCTTTTTTCAGAGATCCCCCTGTGACATGTGAGCATGCTTCTGTGGGTTTACATTGGGAAATATGAAAGCTGGAATCTCAAGTCTTTTTTTTTTGTTGGTAATGTACAGTTTTACAACTGCTTTCCCTTTGTAATTCTCTAGGCTCATGGTATGGGACCCATGAGATACTAAGATTACTTCTTGAAGGCTAAGATCTTTCTGAAAAATATCTTTCAGATGCTCATACCAGCCTTATTACAACACTAAGGCCTAATTGAATGAAAATATAATATTGGGAGAGCATTGAAGAGACAAACTGAAAATAAAATTTCTTTAGTACAAGGAGTGTTGTTATTTGGTTAATTCCAGTTTGCTCCATGATCTATACCCAACTTCTTTACCTTTTTTGGTTGGGTTTTACATATTCCCTCACTATGTTCGCAGAGTTCACTACTCTCATCTCCACAGGTTCTCTACAGTTCTGTCTTGCCTTCGATGTCTTTGCTATCTTTCTGATATGTCCATGGTTTATCACTATAGACAAAGAAACACCTAACAAAATAAAGACGAGGAAGTATTGCACCAAGGGCCTTGGTTGGTCAACACATTTTCTGGAGCCATCAGGAGTTTTTGGCTAGGTTACAGCTAGCAGCAAGTGCTAGAGCACAAGAGTCATTTTCTTGTGACACAAGCAATTTAGTGTTCCTCAGAACACTGTTTGAGTCCCTGGCTAGAGTATGGACAATACAGTCCTACCTTTTACTTGCAAATTAAAGCTCTGATCTTCAGCTTGTTTTATGTGGGTGCCTGACAATGCCTGGACAGGGCTTCGCTAAAATGAGGTTGGAGGAGTTAGAGTTTAACATGGTCTATATGAAAATTGAAGATATGTTTGTTTGATCTGCCACTTGCCTATTGCTTTTCTTGGGATCTGTCACTGCTATTTATGTAAAAGCATGGAGACACTTTTCCGCATGCCATGTTCATAAGACTAGTTGTCCTTATTCTGAGCATTCCATAACCAAACTGAGCTGGAGGGTTGGAAACTTCACACATCCCATTTTAAATTCTTTTGTTCTTTACTGAAGTATTACAGGAAGGAGAGGATCAAATATAGATAGATAGATAGATAAAGAGGCAGAAATTTGGTCCAAGTTGGTTAGTCCATTGAAATCTAGAAACACTGATATTGACTCCCTAAATAAAACAGAGGAAAATTAACTGTAACTGTGAGCAGGAATAGTATATTTATCATAAGGTTCAAAATTGCATGTGTGTGTTGGAGTTATTTGTATTACTTACTGACAATAACAATGAGATTCCATGAGGGATCCATAATTTGAGCTGCTTGGATCCAAGTGTTGTATTTAATTGGGTCAGAAGGATTAGTTTTCACTGGATTGTCTTCCTTTAAGTGTGTTTCAAATGAATGCATTTGATGATATGTTGCTGCTTAATGTCATGTCTTCAGAAAAGGAAATTAATCAGGTTTTTTTTAATAGCTATTATTATGCTTCCTGTGGCTTGTGTACATTTCCAGAGTCTAACTGAACTTCATGCAAAAGAGCTGAATTCAGCCAATGAACCTGCTTTGATGCCAACAAAATGACCTTAAGAAAAATGAAAGTGCAGTAAAGCAAGCCTTTGAGAGGGCATTTTCATAGCAACAAGGCTTCCTGCCAATTTTAGATAAGAAAGCTGACAAGATAGCTCTCTCCCCCTACTTCACTCCCCCCCTCCCCAAAGAAAGCAGACAGTAATTACCAACGCTGAACCTAGCAGCAGGAAGTAACATTTCACAGCTTTTGAAAATGCAACTTGATTAGCCTTTCAATGTTAAAATTAAAGCTCCAAGATCTGAGGGAAATCTGCCTGCTCAGCAACATTCCAGTTTTTGTTTGCTATGAAAAATGAAAAAAAATCTTCTTGCTCTCCTCTTCCTGCCTAAAAACTCAATTAAAGACAATGAAGGAATTAAAAATAGAGAAAATGAGGGCAGCTTGGGCCCTGTCCCTATAAAGTAGAGCAGCAGGAGACGTGAAAGAGGATAAACATGTTTCTTAACATGCTTGAAC
Source organism: Crocodylus siamensis (assembly GCF_052110815.1). Taxonomy (NCBI): domain Eukaryota; kingdom Metazoa; phylum Chordata; order Crocodylia; family Crocodylidae; genus Crocodylus; species Crocodylus siamensis. The sequence goes on along the minus strand of NC_143401.1, from coordinate 70,018,111 downwards.
AAAACATGCTGTGGGCTCTGCCCCCAGTAAATCAGTGACATGAAAGTGAAACAATAGAAGTGTGCATGAAGCATTGTCTTCCTGATATGTAGGTTGTTGCATGTGACAATTAACTTGCTGGCACTCATCTACCTCTACAACAGGCTGAGTGTCTGAACCAGCACCTACAGTCCCACTCAGATTTGCCTTGATGTCAACTAATATCAGATCTCCGCTCTTCTTTACAGGCTGCACCTAGACATGACTTAATTTTGTTGTACATTTTTTACTACAGGCTATTTTGTTTTTTCTCTTTTTGTTGTGGTCTTTCTTCAAGTGGGAGCCTTGAAAATTTAAGATGGTCTGTCTCTCCACTTCAGCTTCAGTGTTATATTGCACTGCCTTTTGCTCTTCTAAGATGTGGGGTTATAAAATGTTGTATATCATCATATTTTCCAGTTCCATCTTTTGTTTGTGCCATGAGACTTACATTCTTCTACATGAGGTTAGGTTGTATGGTTATACCTGTCTCCAAGAGCTGGTGTTAGCCTTTGATGAGACCAAGTGGTGTTCCTGGGGGAATATGAGCTTTTTCTCATAAAAAAGCCCATACTGTTCTCACCCCATCAGCCTGTGTCCACAAAAGCAGGTGCTGCAATCTCAATTTGTTTTTATTGGGCATATCTACATGTACAAGTGCTCTGGAGTAATTTACTCTAAAGTAAGTCCACCCCAGGCAGGAATCTACATATGCAGGGAAGCAGGCACAGATTTGCTGTTCATGATGATGGTTTGCTTCTGCCTCTGCCCCTGCCCCTGCTGGCTCTGCACCAGCCTCCTGCAGCAACCAGGGAGAGCTCTAGGCTCCATCTGGGTGCTAGCCCAGGGGCTGGCAGGGAGCATGGGGCTAGGAGACAGCTGTTTCCCTGCAGGGATTCAGAGATTGCTCCCTGCTGCCAGGGTGAGCTGTGCCACTGGAGCCCAAATGGAGAAAATGTTCCCCCGCCCTGGCACCAGGGAGCTTCCAGTCTCTGCTCCACAATCACGGAGCGGGGGGGTTGGGACATGATTGTTCCCAGCCCCCACTCCACAACTGCAGAGTTGGGGCTGGGAGTTTCCTGCTGCTGAGGCAGGGGAACACTTTCTCCTAGAATCTCCCAGCTGCCAATCTACAATCGTGGAGCTGGGGCTAGGAGATAAGAATCTCCCAGCCCCCCACTGTGATCACTGATCGTGATCGCAGAGCGGGGGATGGGATGTCCATGCTGCTGGGGCAGGGGGACACTGTTCCTGCTTGGGCGACAGTGGCAGAGCCCACCCTGGCAGCAAGCAGATTCTAGCAGCAGGGAGCAATTTCCTGCCCTTTTCTGCCTGGCTGACCGAAAATACATTTGCTCCTTGCCAGCTGTCTACACGTGCAGTAATTACTCCTGAGTAATTGTATGTCTGCACATGTAGATAGTGATACTTACTGCACAGTAATTTGCTCTAATTTTGAGTACAGCATCTCATGTAGACAGGGCCGTCACTGGTGGGGGGGTGCAAATTGGGGTGACCGCCCCAGGCCCTGCGCTTTGGGGAGCCCCATGGAGCGGGGCAGAACAGCGCGGACCTGGGCAGAGGAGCGGCTCTGCGTCCAGAAACTCACTACCCCCCACCTTCACCGCAGCAGCAGCAGCTTCTTCACATCCAGGATCGGAGCAGGAGTGGGGCCCCACATGGGCTGATTTATTCCGGGCCCCACACCCTGCTCGGGTCATCTCTGCATGTAGTTGCACCCAGTTTGGAGCAGTTTGCCAGAGGAACAGAATGCAAGTATCTACTCAAAAAGAATGCACTTACAGTAAAAAGATCCTCGATACCTGCACATCTGTATAGAGGCTGTCCTATATTGCATATTCCCATTCATAGTCTTAAATAATTCAATAGGACTGTCCATGTATATAGGGATTTCCAGGATCCTCTACAGTAATCACTCAGACAAGAGATGTCCTTGACTGTCTGTGTTTTAACTAAATGACATTTCATGACGTTATCCTCTGCATTACATTACATAGCATAATAACTGGTTCTACTTGTCCCATTCTGGAGCTTTTTAAAAGTACAATTTCCTACAATAAATGCCATGGGTGCATCTAGACAAGCGTGCATGTGTGGTGTGTGGCACTGCAGACTTGTCTTTAGTGCTTTATATGCAGGCATTCCCTACACTGCTAATTTGCAATGTGGGTTTTTTTGCTTTGACACCAGGAGATCCCAGTATCAAAAAAACCCCGTGCTAGAAAAAACTGGGGTGGCACATGCAGTGGCAGCGTGCACTGCCCAAAACTGGAGCCTGGCTGGCCAGAGCCACACTCTGGCTACCAGCCAGGCTCTGCACTCGGATTGCTCTGGGAAGCCCCCAGAACCCCAGGTAAGGCTGCTGGGGCCAGCTCAGCCTCCCTTGCCCTACCCAGGATAACTTGCTGCACACCAGAGCATATGTGCATGGGCATTCCCCAGAGACAAGTAGCAGCAGCACAATTATACCACTGCTTTTTGTCCCCAGGGCAGCGCATGTACATACTTGTCTGGACACGCCCCATGGTTGCAAAAGGAACCTGACCTTAAGGATGACAACCACTAGAGGATGCCCTCTTCCCTACTTGTTTAGTGTTTTGATTGTTAATTTAGGCAAGTGATTCTCAGCCATGGTGGGACTGGGGTACCCTGGGGTCTATGAGAGCCTTGGAAGGGAAGTTTGAGGAGATAAGCAGGTAGGGACAGGCTCAGGCTCCAGGTGAAAGGAGAAAAACAGATAAGGGCAGACTTAGAATCAGGCCCTCCTTGCCTTCCCTTCTGCAAGGAGGTAAGCATTGTAACATATGAATTCTTTTTGGAAATTGGGGTGCCATTGAATTCACAAAATTTATGGGGGTGTGTTGAGTCTAAAAGGTAAAGAATCACTGATTTAGCTACCTGATTCCCTTGACATAATTTTTTATATTAGATCTTATATTTTTCATTAGCATCTGTACTTTCCTCAAAACCAGAAAAAATTGTACCCCAAGTGGCACCTTGCCATGCTCAGTGATATTAGCTTGTTTTCCCCAAAGGTATAGCTGAAGAGATCAGCTTTGTAGAAGGTCAGTAGATATGGGGTGTTTTGGATTGAAAAGGGCATGCCAGCAGTTCTCTCCCTATTTAATGGGGACTCTTTGTCAGGAGCATGGCTTAGGGAAAGAGGTTGTTTCTCAGATAAGCAGACTTCAGGTTAAGTCAAACCCAACTTTCACCCAAAATCCAAACCTGATAGAGAGTCAGTTTAGGGTGGAGTTGCACATTATTGTAAAAATAGGCTGTTACATTGTGCACCAGCTAAGTTTTTGGGTTGAGCACTTTGTAATAGTCTACTCTGGAGCTGTCAAAGTCCTCCTCCAAAAGGATCAGTCATAATTTCTAGGTTGTACATGGAGGGAAACTCTTGCCTCAGCACTATGATTATACTACTGTCTGCAAGCAGCTGAGTGTCCAGCACTGTTGCCCATGTTGTAATTTTTACAAATGAGGGACATGTACCTGTAATTAAACTGAAATACAATCATTCCTATCTTCCAAATACTTTCCTTGACCTACAAAACTCTATAAGTCTTGGTTCAGAGATGATACCTTTTACTAGGCCAACTAAGGAATCACAAGAAAATATTTTTTGTTGGCAATTTCTTAGTTGGCCTGATAAAAGGTATCATCTCTGAACCAAGAGTTATAGAGTTTTGCATTTCTTTTTGTCTCAGACCAGCACGGCTACCAAATATTTCCTTGACCTACCATTCTCTTTGCCACGTAAGGGCATAAGTACAACAAACATCTGAATCTCATTCTTAGTCCAGATTCTGCCAAGCAGGCAAGTTACAATATAGTCACCCCTTACTATTACTGTGGGGAGTTGGTCTTGAAAATACAGTGAGTGTCTGGGCAAGATCCAGCCTGAAATCCTGGCATCACACAGATCAATAACAAAGATTCCTTTGAGTTTAATAGGAACAGGATTTCATCCCTAGATGTGATTCCTTATCTTGTATCCATGATCAGAATGAAGAGGCAATGAAAAGCTTTTGTGCTGTTCATTAATATTGACATTAGTTTCCAAAGTGGGGAAATAATTCCATGGTTTTTTCCCTTTCTGGGCAGCTGATTCTGTATTTCAGTTCAATTGTACTATGTACTCAATTTCTAAACCAACTTTCCAGCTAGTATTACCTGTACATTATTTCTATATTTGGCTGGAGGACACTTCTTTGTGCATGTTCAGAATGACAGCAGAAAATTATAAATGTTGAATTAAATAGAAATTTCTTGCATATTGCACATGGAATACAGATATAAGAAAACAAATATTTCAAGTGAGACGAGGCATTTTAAATATCCTGCTCTTTTATACTGTTATGTATACAAAAATGAACCCTTAAGTGAGAAACATGAAATACAGCTGTCTTGTTCCAAATCTTCACTCTTTCATAGACACAAATATGTACACACGGAGCACTTGGAAGTCACTCATACATGCCTTGGATACCTCAAACTTTCAGCAACTTCAGAAAGAGTTTGAGCACACAAATATGCAGTATCCAACTCCCCACCCCCCAAAAAACCAAACAAACAACTGCCTGCTTTCTGGTCTCCCAAAACCACCTCACCCCTCAATTTGCATACAGGGTAGATGCTTAGGTCATCCTTGCCCATTCTTGTGCCTGTGTTGCACCCCATTTTGAATATATCCTCCAGTACTTCTTGCAACATCCATTTTAAAACTTCTTGTCCTCCCCTTCAATACCCTTAATTACTGGTTAATCCATGCTCCAATTCCCTTATTGTTCTCTCAACTATGTCTCTCATTCTGTGGTATCCTTGTCCTTTTCCTTTGCCTCTGATGACAATCTTGAAAGTTCATTTGCTCCCTTCTCTCAAATATTTTATGCATTTCACCTTGTTCAAGGACTAACCTTCATCTTCCACATCTTTCTGTTCTTTAAGACCTATTTCTCGTGTGATGACTACAAGGAGTCAATAAAAGGGGGAAAGATGATATTACTGATTTCCTCTACCTGTAAATAAAAATTCAAATCTGGAAGCATTAGTCTGTGCATTAAGACAAACGTGTGTAACACACCTTCTCCATGGTACATTATGTTGTGTGCTGTAATAACTTTTGGTGTCTTATTTCAGTATCTATTCTAAGCTCTTGGTGCCAGGGTTTGTACATGCTTATATAATATCAGTATAATGGGGTCTTAAACCTATTAGGAGCTTTCAAGTCCTGTAATATAAACAATAAATAACATTATCACAGAAAAGAGGGTAAAGGGAGATTCCCCATATTTCACAGTAAAATGGCACCTTTGTATTCTTACTTGGTATTGCTGTTTCTCTTACAGTAGTGATGTACTGACTAGTGCAGTGTTTCTCACATTCTAGATTTTCTTGTACTCTGACATATAAAAACACGAACCATTCCTATGAAGGACTTGAAGCAATTACCCTCCCCAAACAAAACACACGTTCCTATGTTTACTACTATAGTTATACACTTGGGTGTGAGCTTTGAATTTTGATCCTGGCTTGGTCTTCCTAGGACAATTGTCATATAAAATGTTAATTGTTCTTAATACAAGTCTGGAATTCAAATTCCCTACTGGTTTGCATCTTGTGTAGTTATTTGGACTTCTGCTCTGTACAACTAGGTGTAAAATGAAACCGTTTTGATTTTGTAGCAAATTACACACACTTTGAACAGGTGTAAATGACTAACATGAAGTGTGCGGCAGTAGAGAATTGAGTTCTCTCTATTACAGCAAAAAATATATCTGCTAATTTTTGTATGTAATAAAAGCCTTACACATATGCTAAGTCCATTTTTATCTGTCTTTATAAGAGAATTTGTACACCTCTTTACAAGGTACTAACCAAAAATGAGTTGGGGTCTACCACTAATTTCTCCAGCAATAACTTCAGCCTTATGCTGTTGTCTTTTTTTCATAAATTTACTTTTTTTAAACCACAAAGTAGAATACTGAAGCTTCAAAGCAAATCTTTCCACTAAAATAGTAACAATTCATTACAAGTTCTGTTAGTCAGACAAAGTTCTCATCATGTTATTATTCCCTCTTTGAAATAATTGACCTTAATTACCACAGGTGTAGGCTCAGTCTGACTCATGCCAACACATGAAGGAATTTTATGTTTTGTTTTTTAATTTATACAGTTCTCTGAAAGCTTCCTAGGGCATTACATTGTGTTCAGTAAATCAATAAGGTAAACAGTGGTGCAGTGCTGCTAATTACTAATCAAACGTTAGGTGACAACAGTAAAAGCAACTTCTATCTAACACTGAACAAAGAATTCTATCAGAATAAGAAGCATGTTATCCTTCAAACCAATCTGTAATTTTTTTCTCTGCATTACAATAAAGCTTTGCATATTTACCTGCTTTTTTGTAAGGAAACATTAGATGCATTCTCATCCTTAAATCCACAGAAATGAATTTAAGTCTCATAAAATACTAATGTCCACTGATTTGGAATTCATCCATTATACCAAAAAGCATAACTGTGCCTGGGTTTCTGTACAGACAATTTTTGGGGGTATGCATTATAGCTATACATGAGTTACAGACAAGGCAAATTGTATTAGGAATCCATATGTTCTAAATAATATATTTAATAGGTAATATTGTATATAACACACATACATATAACAACTTAGACTTTATCAGTTACATTTGAACAATATTTTTGTTAGTATTACATAAGTACATATGAAGTGCCATACTGGGTCAGATCAGTGGTCCATCTATCTCAGTACTCTGTCTAACAGTGGCAAAAGTGGATGCTAGAGGGAGAACCTTGAACTAGATTTATCTAGAGTGATCTGTTCCTATTCAGTATTCTCCCTAGCATCCACCTATCCTAGCTTCGGGAATGCCAGAGGAAACTTTTCCAAACGTTTCATTGGAGTGAAGTAGCCGTGATGATTCAGGAACTGGGCAAGAGGCAAGGATTTCTTAGAGTGATATCTTTTAACCAGCCTGCAGAACCATGTTGTCTGGCCTGCAGGGCCCCATGGATCAGAAAATTTTGTAGTAAAGAGTCATGGCAGTGTTAATTGCCATCTCCTCTGCCACCAAAGTTCTGGACCCAGAAGGAGCCCCACAGATGCATAGCATGGCTCTGCATGCTAGCTCTGGTCCATGGGGTTGAGCACTCCTGGGATAAAAGAATTCAGTGATACTATATCCATGCATTCAACATATGCAGTCCAAGATAGGTGGCACCTGGCTAGATGGTAGCACTACAAAAAAGGGATCTAGGAGTCTTGGTGGATCACAGACTTGATAAGACTCTCCAGCGTGATCCAGGTTCTCAGATAGCGGCAGCTTGGGGCCTGATCTGGGCAGGTGCAGGACCCAACTCTGTATGCCAGCCTACAAACCACCCCACCCCACCCCACCCCACCGAGCCCAAATTTTGTTTATCCAGGTGCTTAGCAACCACATTCTAACTTGCAATATCACATGATGTGCACAATGGTAGCATCAGACAGGGACATAACATTGTCATAACATTTCCCTTACCTCTGTTGCTTTTGTGACTGATTTATAACATCACAGGTCCCTTGCACTAAACAAAAAAGAGCAATGTAGGGGAGCATAACCCATAACCGGTGCCATGAAATGAATGACAGAAATGCAAGGACTGTATATCTGTCTCCCGACATGAATAGAGTAGATCTTCAACTAGTGAAAATCTACTATACCAGTTTACACCAGCTGAGGACCTGACTCTTTAGTGTCATAGGAATGTAACGTCATTTTACCATAAACAAAACACCTTTCTTTGCATAGCTGTTTGGAAGTTCTGTTATAGAGCTTTATTTAAAAAAATCCTGCCATTTTCCAAGTACCCTTCTGTACTCACATTAGATTTATTTATTTTGCTTTGGTTTGTCTTTTCTAACATATTTCTTCCATTTGGCAACCTGTAGAAGGACCTTCCTGATGCTTGAACAGGAAGAATGCACTGGGATGTGCTTTGTGGTACTCAGACCACACTACTTTTCTCCTGATGAAGCAAAGTAGGGAGGGCAAATCCTCTTGGAATTCGGAGAGAGACCATGTATCAGTGACTGCTCTGAGCACTTCGTTCTCATTCATCTGTTCCTTTGGCTTCTGTACTTGGAGCAGGTTGAATTTCCTAGTGAGTTCTGGCAAACATCTGAAGTTTCTGTTAAAGAGGAAGCCTTACAGATATTCAGATGTGATTTGTCTAGTTTTCATTATGAGGTTAATGGGCAAATGAGACTGAGTTCAGAATCTTGCAAACTCCAAATCTTATTTTTCAGGGCTCAAGCCCTTTGGAAGTAGTTTTCAAAGCTTTAGTGTAAATGGATTGTACAAAGGTTAAAACTGAAAACAAGAACTTGGGAAACTGTCTGACTAATGGATGAAGGATCAGACTATGACTTGATGGTGCCCATGAGATCCATGCAAAACAGTCTTTCCATAGAGTGTGCTGTTCCCCTGTACAGCAGTGAGGTTCCTGCCCCTTGGGTAAGAGCTGTACCAGTCTCCTGTAGCTTCATCTGGGCTTTGTTTACAGAAATGCTTAGGAAAGTTTAGATGAATAAACCAAAGCTGTGAAGCTAAGCACATTGAATTCCTGTGGGTGTGGTGTCATTTGGAAGTGAATTGGCTCCTACTCTGCTATAAGCTCCCCAGCCTTTCATATCAACATCCTCCAGTTCAGTTAAACTTTCCTGAGCATCTGTAGGTAGACCTGTAGGACCTGTGCTGTACATGAGTGATTTAGAAATAAACCTATTTCCTTTTCTACTGTCTTTTACCATCAAAAAACCTTCAGAGATTTTTCTTGGTGCAAAGCTGGGAAAGACCTGTACCTAAAAATGCCAATGACAGAGTCTGGATACACACATTAATATTATCTGGGAGAATTCTTCTGGGTTTATTCTCTTGGTAGAAAAACTTTCCAGAGACACATGAACAGACATTCAACTGCTGAGGCCCTGAAGAATAGAGAACTGGTACTGATGCTCTGCAGCCATACATCTCTGCTATCCAGGCCCCTTCAGTCTGCTCAGCAATGTTGTGGCTAAGTACAGACTTTAAAAAAGCCTGAGAAGGAAGCAGTTTAAGTACCATGCTTTACTCAAAGTCCTCTAGATTAGGTAGGGAGTGAACAGATGTTCACTGTTCAGTGGTGGGGGCTCGGAGCCTGTCTTCATTGGCTGAGGCTGGGGATGCTCCCACACATCTCCCAGGAAGCTGTCAGAGAAGGCGAGTAGAGCTGAGCAGATGGTCACAACTGATTGGGCCCTATCGCCAGCCCTGCCACTCCACGACCTGGCTGCTGTCAGTGCTGGTAGCTGGGAGCGGGGGTGACTAAAGAGGGGAGGAACAGAGCCCCCCTGACATCTTCCCCCTCCAGCTTTCTGGATCCAGTTCTAGGGGGGACCAGGTCAAGCCCATGTGGCAGGGGGACTCTGTTCTCCCCCATTTGCCCCCAGTTCCCAATGCAGTGTAAAGCCAGGTATGGCTCCAAGCTCCAGCACTGGCTGAGACCAGCAGGCTGGGGCAGAGGGCAAATGGAGCCCCCCTGCCATACAGTACCCCGCCCCCCCACCTAGCAGCAGCAGAGTCACGTTTCCCACCCCCCCTCCGGTCCACTCACTGCAGCCTTCTGACAGCTGCAGTTTGGAGCCATGTGCAGCTTTTTTCTGTGGCAAGAACTAGGGGCAGGCAGGCAGGAAAATGGAGCATCCCTGCCATGTACCCCCCTCAAATGTTGGCTTCATTTTTGGGGCATGGGGGACAAGCTAGGTCTGCATGGCAGGAGGGCTCCATTTCCCTGCATGCCCACCACCAGTTCCCACCATACAAGACTTTGAGCTGCAGCCATTAGGAGACTGGGCAGGAAGGAACAGAGTCCCCTCTGCCACACGCCCCTCACCAGCTTGCTTGCTCAGGTTTTTTGGGGGACCAAGCTGGGTTTACATGGAAGCGGGGTTTTGTTCTCCCCCACCTGCCCTCCCACCCTCCCTGCCCCCAGTTCTATAGGCAACTGGTACAGGAGGGCATTGGGAGGGCACATGCCCCTCCTGACAGAGCCATCCCCCACTGCCAGTGCCACTGCTGACTTCTGTGCATGCTCACAAGCCCTGTCCCTGCTGCTGATACCACCAGCAGCTTCTGTGGGTGTTCACCAGGCCCATCCCCATCACTGCCGCTGGCTTCTGTGGGTGCTTCCCCAGGAGGCACTAGTCACCTATGCCCAGTTCCCAGTGCAAACTGGGGGAGAAAGGACCTGCACAGCAGGGGGGGTCCATTCCTCTACCCACTTGTTCCCAGTTCCCAGTGCAGAGAAAAAGTCACTTGTGGCTCTGAGCTGCAGCTATCAGGAGACTGAGTGGGGGTGGGGGGAGGAGGGAAACAGAACCCCTGCTTTGTGGATCCAGATCCCCCCACCCAAGACCCAAGCCAGCAATCTGGGGGGGTGGCACATGGCAAGGTGGCTCCATTCTCCCCCACTCCCAGCAACACAGGGAGGAGACAGAGCATTTTCTCTCTCTTCTCTGTGACAGCCCAGGGGTGGGGCTGGGCTGTGCTCACCCAGAGCAGACAAGCATTGGCTGAGGCTAGCACACTGCCCTGTTTGGGACTCCTGGGATGCCGGTGGAATGTGACCTACCTTGACTTACAATGGGATCTAGTACAGGCATTCAGTAAAGCTCTGTAACATACAATGCTTTAGTCTGATATCGCATCCATCCAGGGTGAACTTAGAGTGGGATACACCATTTTTAAATCACTCTGTGCTGTGAATGTCTGTTCAGTTATGGAGCTTTGTCTACACACTTATCATGCAATAAGTGTAATGTCAGTATCTAGCCTGCGAAGCAGGGGTGTTCTGTTCCTTGTTGGCTGCAGTATTAGAGTCCTTCCTGAGCAACACTCTGGGGGAGTGTGGAAGCAGGAGCAAAACACCTGAGATGCTGGAGGACTTAGCTATGTCTTCTGTCAGAAAGGTAAGTAGTACAGGCATTCATTTTCCCAGAAGTAACTCTTCTGGCAGTGATTTAACCCTGGTTATTCCAAGGTCATTCCTGCCCCTGCCCCCCCAGCAGCCATTTCTGCTTTGTGAGGAAAAATCCTGAATGTATATACACTCCTGGTTTCTCTCGGGACAGTAGCAACTCTCTCAGGAGAATCTGAATGTCTATACATGGCCAGAGATTCCAAAACTTTTCTGGGTAATTGTCCTGTATTCAGATGAATCCATGCAGTATTGCCAAAACTAGTGGCATTTGATACTTTAATAGTGAAATAATTGTAAGCAGAATTTTCGTTTTTCTTTAGAATATAATTGAAATTCTTCAAGAGAAATGTACGTTATGACGTATGATTTTAAATAGGACAGAGTATTTCTATTTTTCTCTTTGCTACAAATATTATGTAATTTTTAATAGTAAGATTATTTTCTTTCTTAATATAAATATATTTTATTTCTGATCCACAGTGTACTTTAGATCTAGATATAATCTAGATCATAATAGCAAGATCTTTATGTAGCAACAATAAATTGATGAAGATTCACAATAAAATATTTTGATTGCATAGCTTAGGTAGGAGAAGTGGACCTGAAGGACAGCCTTTTGGCACCAACATTTAGAAACAGTATTGTATTGGTCAGTATCAGCATATGCTGTCTGAGAGTAAAACAAGGCATTACAACCCTACAGCATGGCCTGCTCAGATGAAATCCCACATCTGGTACAACAGCGTGGAAAGCCGCTCTTCAATAATACACGAAATGTTTGACTCCTGCACTCAAAGGAGTGTTTTGTTCATCCCCTTCTGTCTTTGCTGTATTACAGTCATTCCCTCATAGGTATAAAGTTCCCATTCTTCACAGTATTTTTAAAAGGTGCGTTAACAAAGGATTAACAGTATAAAGGTCTTAATTCTGCTCATAATGAAATCAATAACTTTACCTTGTAATTTCATTTTCAACCTTTATTTATTACTGAATTATTAATATTCTGACACTGACATTTCACTCTTAACATTGTGGTATATCACATGTCTTTTAAAATCATGGGTTTAAATATCATCGCTGACAAATGCCTAAAATGCAATGCCTAAATAGTTCTAATGTTACTTCCTAAAGGAGCTAATGACTGGCTTGAAAACTTTACAGTTTAGATTACAAATAGGATTTCACATGAATCCCCAAAAATGCTTCAATGACAGATGTAAATGAAACAGGGTTTCAGGCCTTTCATTTAGAAGTTCATTAATACAAGGTCTTGCCATGACTAGGAGTTGTCATTCCTAATCAAGTTCAGCTGTGTAACCCCAAAGCTCAGGCAAGGCAAGGTGACTGTCTTGTTAGAAAAATCCCTTAGGGACTAAGAGTAATTACCAACCTTTGAAGGACAGCCTAATTCCTTTGAATATTTGGATGGGTATTCTGCTTAGGGCCTTACCAAACAGTTCTAGCACAGATGTGCTGTTGCAAGCTTCACAGCAGATGCAAACCTCTTTCCAAGAGTTGATCAGAGTTTTTAAATAAAAACATGACAAAATATCATAGTGGAGCCCTTGGCAGAGATTGACAGCTTCATGTCTTGTGAGTATTTGATTGAAGATATTATTTGATGTGCAAGCAGGGTAGAATCTACTACCAAGGCTGGGTTTGAATCCAGCACTGTATGTAGGTTTTATGACAGACACTTGTTTATCAGAAATGTAAACCTGGGAGCTAAAGTGGTGTGTTTTAACATTCAGTGCACTTGTATAGGTCATTGGCTTGAGGGGTGCAAGGAAAACTATAGAAATAACGTGAAAGACCATGGGCCTTATTAGTTTTCATACTGATATTATAGTATGTATTCGCATATTAATAATCCAGGTCAAGGCCAATCCAGGCAGCTCTGTGTTCAGTAATATTGAGAAGCAGGCTACTTTGATGTTCACCAGGGCACCCTTGGGAAAACCAGGAGTAATGGCCACAAATTACTGGAAAAGTGTTTCAGGCTCAACACTAGGAAAACCTTCTTCACGGTCAGGGTGTCCAGACTGTGCAATAAACTCCCTCCAGAGGTGGTTCAATCACCTACCTTGGAAATCTTCAAGAGGAGACTGGATGGCCACCTTGCTGGGGTCACCTGACCCCAGTTCTCTTTCCTGCCTAGTGCAGGGGGGCTGGACGCAATGATCTTGTAAGGTCTCTTCCAGCCCCTTACAATCTATCAATCTATGAATCTATGTCTAAATATGTATTAAGGACCTTAGCAATAGATCCTCATTTTGGAAAATCTTTGCTGAAAAGCAGGAGCGTAGCAGGGTAGCTCAGCACCTTGGACAGGTGCATTGCAGTGGACAGTGAGGGCTGCTAGGGTACAAACATCAGTGGCCCAGCCAATTGCTGCTGCAGCTATGGCTCTCTTTAAACCTAATTCTTCAAATTATTATAGCATTATATGAATCAGTGCAATCTAAGGAAACCTGTCAAAAAATCTGAAATGCAAGAGATTATTTACATCACTAGATTAGGGAAAAAATGAAGGTAAGATGGCTATTCCTCATGATTTAGTACATAGTTGGAGATGCTTGGGGGTGGGAAGGGGAAGGGGGTAGAAAGCTATTCCTGATGAATTACATAAGCTAAATCTTAATAGAATTGAGCTTAAAACAGTGGAGTGTGAGCTGTAGAATGATTAGTTTTACATCACCTTGGAATAGTTTACTAAGAACACTCTAAAATGAGTATTCACAGCAAATCCAAAGTAGAGTAATTGGCTTGAGCAACCACTTGATGTCATCCTGGTGCTACACAATTCAGCTAAAAGGCAATTATAAAACCTTGAACTCCTAAAGAAAGTGATTTAGACATGACAGGTTCCAGGAGTTCAGCACATTGCTATTCTTAGGGGGGTTTTTTGGGTCCCTATAAACTGCTAGAATTTTTTTCCTGAGGTCATATATAATCGGTTTTAAGAAACTTTCTAAGGTAAGACTTTATTTGTCTTGCTTCTTCTTCCTTTCCTGAAATAGATGACTGCAAATTCAATGAGAAATTAAGTCATAGTCATCTCTGTTACTGTATTGATTTCAATGCGGTTGTTTCAGTGGTGAATTAGGCCAAAAAAAATTCCTGATTATCATACATGAAGGTATGTGGGGAAGTCTTTCAGGAGGCTGACCACTGGTTTTCTTAGATGATTCAGCTGTGTTATGGCAACTGACATTTTTCCTGTCCATTTCAAAACTTTACAAAGATAGCTAAATGGGAATTTAACTTGATTTTGTACAGTTTAAGGGAGTAGTATAAGATTCTGTTTGTATCAGAGACTCATATCAACTGAAGAATGAAAAAGAAGAAACACCTATTATCCCCTAGTACGGACGATGGTTCACTCAATGTCAAGCAGTCTGAGAAGTGAGTAAAATGTGATCCATTCCTAAAAAGGAAACAGTAAAAGTGTTAACATAACCTTAATTGAATAATGGGGCAGAAACGTGATATTTTCTTCTGGTGTCACTTTTTGCACAAGTCTAGCACCTGGTAAGTTTGCCATTATCACCAGTTGGTGGCATGACATGGTGCTTAAAAGATTAAAGGGAATCAGAATTGAGATCAAGTCCGACCTCCCTTCCGTTCCCCCCACCTCCCCTGCACACACTCTTTTTTCTTTTTATATAGTTTTAAGAAAGAAAAAAGGAAATGCTCGGAAAGCAAAGATCCTCAAGAAGAGGATGCAAAAAGGGTCAGTAGACTGTAAATAATACTAGACAACAAGAACTCCATATCAAGCTCAGGCAGTCTAAAAGAAATGGAGGAGCAGGGAAAACACATCATTCTTTATCCCTTCAGTGCAACCCATGAGGAGAGCTCTGTGGGCATAACCCACAACAGATTCATGTAACTGGAAAATATTTACTCTGAAAAATATTTTGTACCTACAGACGTCTGTGACTACAGTACATACAACAATCTGCAAGTTTTAAAACTGTCAAAGATTTTACCTTGTACAAAATATATAAAAGAGAGAGCATGCAGAAAGCATGTAAACTGATACACGAATCAAGTCAATCTCACAAGTCAGCTGAGAAGACCACTATAAGACTTTGTGATTTGTATTTCTGTCTTTCTGAACAATTTCCACAAGCATACATGATCCCAATGGTTTCTAACAGTTGCTCAAAAAAGATAGAGCAGAAGCTGAAAGAGTCCAGACAAGGGTAAAGAAAACAGCTGGAGGTATAGTAGCATTTCCATAGGAACGAGGAGAGACTGAAGAGACTGGGTTAATCTAGTGTGAAAGGAGAGTAAGGATATGATTGAAGTGAGAAGATTACCAAGACCTTAGTAAGAACTGCTTTGGGTTAAGAAGATGACACTGTCTCACAATAAAATAAGGGGACAAGATGAAATTTAAGGACAGTACACTTACAACAAATAAGATTTTCCCCCAGAGTATTATAATTCTGTGGCATTTACTGCTGTCAGAGGTCATTGAGACAAATAAATCTCTGGTTGGCTTCAGATTTTTCCTTCCCATCAGCACTGCACATTATTAACTGAATGAGATTATAGGGTTTTATCACCTCTTGAAGAATTATGTATTGGCTGCTTCAGGGGAGAGAACACTATTCTTTTTAGGAATACATATGGTTCAATTCTGTGCAAAAACTCTTATGTTCTTAGATTTTGCTGTAAAAGAGGAGAATAATGGATCTATTGGAACAACAGTGACTTTTTAAAGTTCACTTAAAAACCTAGTTCTTTTTTATGATCTTCTGAAGATGCAGAAGCTAACTGTTTTCCCTTTCTTTTGAAAACTTTATATAACTTGTCTGAGTGGGTGAAATGTAGCTTTAGAGGCTAGGATCACCAGTAGGAGCAAAGCAAGTCACGAAGTTAGAGCAAGATTTTTCAGAAACTGGCTTCATTTTCTGCACTTGCAATTGTATATGGCCATGATGGCTTGCTTGAATGCCTAAGATGGTGCTGGACATAATTGTTCTCATCTCTGCTTACAGCTAAAGATTTGCTCAACAGCTTTTCAGTTGCTGATACCCACCATCAGTCATCTTTTTTTGTACTTGATACTGAAAAGGAAAGTTGATAAAGGAAGATTATCTACCCTCTGGATTCTTTCTCAAAAGATCATGGTCCTTTCCCGTTAGATGTGTCCAGGTCTGTGGGCAATTAACAAGCAAGAAACCCTTAATGATCTTAAAAAAGAACCAGATTTATGTGTAAAGGTTATGTTTTGCCCTTGTTTTGCAAGCAGATGTTTGGATCTTTGTAGTGGGTTAACTTATGGTGAGTGCCAAAACAGGAAACACAGTTTTGATGTATTTTCTCCTCGTTTATTTCTATTCACAAAATTCATCATGACTAGAGAAATAAATTGCAAAAAACATACAGACAATTCCACTTTCAGAATCCCCAGCAACCACACCACTGGCTTGTCTTCATCATAATATCTCTCTTTCATATGACATTTTAGGATCACAACATTCAGACAACATTCATAGATTAATATCTAAATTTGATAGCCATTTGACTGCTTCAGGAGTAGTTGCATGAATTGATTTTAGATCTTCATTAAATGATCTAATTAAGCAACCATTCACAATGTGTTGCACTATCTGAAAAATCACACCACAAATGCAACCTAGGACTGGAAGCCATGGCAATGGCGTACTTTTTAGTGTTCCTGATATAATCTGCATAGCTACATTTAACTGTGTATCAACAATCTTTGTGTGCACACTTTTGCTCCAGACTGGGGAGAAATATTTTACTGCAGAAAAAACAAATGCCAGAGTGGCCATTTGAAGCATGGTGCATTTCCTTCCCATGTCATTCTGGTGAGTTTATGCACAAGGTTAACTCGTGCTTTCATTTTTTTAGCAACATTCTGTAGATGTTCACAAAAGGTGAGGCTCTACTTGAGAGTTATGCCAAGGTATTTTGGGAACTTCTCATGCTTAACCTCATCTTCACAGAAAGTGATGGCAAGTTTCTGATCAGCTTGGATGAAATGATGCAACAATGAGACTGGCTAAATCTGGTCCACTTCCAGGTCCACCAGGGGAGTGCACTGGGGACCTCCCTGGCTCAGAGACTGGTACCTTCTGGGTCTTGGGGGGCATAGTCCCCCCCCCATGGCTGATCACCAAGCTGTGGGGGGTGTGGGAGAGGCACACTCCCTGGCGGACCTCTAAGTGGACTGGAAGTACTTTCAGTCCACTTCTGGGTTCATTGCTGAGATATGGGCCTCCCCTCCCGACTCCTGTGGGATGCTTCATCTGCCCCAGCTTTGCAACTTTCAGGAGCCATACCTGGTACCTTGAAGTATGTAGAAAAAACATTTAAAGCTGTGTCTATGGCTGAATTGCTGATTCTCTGAATTGACATCGGATCTTCAAATTCATAGATTCATAGATGTTAGGGTCAGAAGGAACCTCAATAGGTCATCAAGTCTGACCCCCTGCATAGACAGGAAAGAGTGCTGGGTTCAGATGACCCCAACCAGATGTTTATCCAACCTCCTCTTGAAGACCCCTAGGGTAGAGGAGAGCACTACCTCCCTTAGGAGCCCATTGCAGACCTTGGCCACTCTAACTGTGAAGAAGTTCCTCCTAATGTCCAGTCTAAATCTACTCTCTGCTAGCTTATGGCCATGATTTCTTGTGACCCCCAGGGGCACCTTGGTGAGTAAAGCCTCACCAATTCCCTTCTGTGCCCCCATGATGAATTTATAGGCAGCCACAAGGTCACCTCTCAACCTTCTCTTGCGGAGGCTGAAGAGGTCCAGATGCCCTAGTCTCGCCTCATAGGGCTTGGCCTGTAAGCCCTTAACCATATGAGTGGCCCTTCTCTGGACCCTCTCCAGGTTACCCACATCCCTCTTGAAGTGTGGCACCCAAAACTGCATGCAGTATTCCAACTGCGGTCTGACCAGCGCCCAATAGAGGGGAAGTATCACCTCCTTGGTTCTGTTTGTCATGCATCTGCTGACGTACGATAAAGCGCAGCTAACTTTGCTGATGACTTTGTCACACTGATGACTCATGTTCATCTTGGAGTCCACTAGGACTCCAAGATCCCTTTCTGCTTCCATGCTACCAAGCACGTCATTTCCTAGGCAGTAGGTGTGCTGGACATTTTTCCTCCTAAGGTGCAGCACTTTGCATTTCTTCTTGTTAAATTGCATTCTATTGTTTTCTGCCCATTTGTCCAACCTGTCCAGGTCTGCCTGTAGTTGTTCCCTGCCCTCCGGTGTGTCCACTTCTCCCCAGTTTTGTATCATCTGCAAACTTGGACAGAGTACACTTCACTCCCTTGTTCAAGTCACTGATGAAGACAATGAAGAGTATCGGTCCAAGGACCGAGCCCTGCAGGACTCCACTGCCCACTCCCTTCCAGGTCAATACCAACCCATCCACTACCACTCTCTGCGTACAACCCTCTAGCCAATTTGCCACCCACCGGACTGTGTAATTATCCAAGTCACAGCCTCTTAACTTGTTCACCAGTATGGGGTGGGATACCGTATCAAAGGCCTTCCTGAAGTCTAAGTAAACGATATCAACCCCTACTCCTGTGTTGAGGTGTTTTTCAACCTGGTCATAAAAAGAGACTAGATTAGTCAGGCATGATCTACCTGCTACGAATCCATGCTGGTTTCCCCTCAACATAATTTTTCTTGCTGGGCTCTCACATATATGAGCCTTAATAATCTTTTCAAAGACTTTGCCAAGGATGGAGGTGAGACTGACTGGCCTATAGTTGCCTGGATCATCCTTCCTCCCCTTCCCTTCTTGAAAATAGGGACCATGCTGGCCTTTTTCCAGTCCTCCGGGACCTGTCCCATGTGCCATGAGTGCTCAAATATTCTTGCCAATGGCTGTACAATGATATTAGTCAGTGCCTTCAATACCCTCAGATGGAGCTCATCTGGGCCTGCTGACTTAAATACATCCAGTCCTTCCAAGTGACTCTGCAACATCTCAGGGTCAATGTTTGGTAGTCTGGCGCCCAGTTGTTGCCTCTCTACAATGTGAGACTTGTCTTGCCCCTCGTTTAGGAAGACTGAGGCAAAGAACTCATTGAGGAATTCAGCCTTGTCCTCCCTGTCTGTCACCAATTGCTTTTGCACATTCAGTAGGTGGTCCTATTCGACCCTGGGCCTTCCTTTTACTCCCTATATATCTGAAAAACAATTTTTTGTTATTCTTAACTTGGGATGCCATCCTCAGCTCCACGGTAGCTTTGGCCTTTCTAACTGCCTCCCTACAACTGCGAGCTGAGGAGGCATACTCCTCTTCAGTAATCTCTCCCTGTTTCCACTGCTTATAGGCCCCCCTTTTTGCCCTTAGGCTGCTCTGGATTTCTCTGGTCAGCCAAGAAAGCTTCTTGGCCCCTTTCCCCTTTTTCCCCCTTATTGGTATCATCTCCCTCTGTGCCTGAAGGATCGTTTCCTTAAGGCACAGCCATCCTTCCTGGGCTCCCATCTCACCAAATCTCCTACTCTGCAGTGCGTCATTAACTAAATACCTGAGTTTGTGGAAGTCAGCCTTCCTGAAGTCTAGCACTTCCACCCTACTAGTTACCTTACCCACTCTACGCCTTATGATGAATTCTATTATTTGTTGGTCACTGTCCCCCAGGTGACCACTGATCTGTAGGTCCCCTATCATGTGATCCCCTGTTGCCAATACCAGGTCCAGTAAGGCATTCCCCCTAGTAGGACAATGTACCTCCTGTGTCAAGTGGAGGTCCTGTGCACAGGATAGGAGCCTGCATGAATAGTGGGAATTTGCTGTCTGCTTCTCCCAGCAGATGTCAGGGTAGTTTAGGTCCCCCATAACTACTGCCTCCCTAGTCTTTATGGTTTCTGAGAGCTGCCTCATGAGTTCCAAATCTAGTTCTTCCCCTTGGTGTGGGGGTCTGTAGCAGACCTCTACCACCAAATCCCTTTCTCCTTGCCCTCCATGTATCCTAACCCATAATTCTTCTACTTTCTCCTCCTCTGATTCCATTTTGATAACGGTTGATGTATAATGCTCCTTGACATAGAGCGCAACCCTGCCCCCTCTCTTCGCCACTCTATCCTTTCTGTATAGCTTATAGGCCTCAATGTGTACCGCCCAGTTGTGGGTAGAGTCCCACGACTGATCTGAATCAATGAATTGAATCACTGTCTCTGATTCAGGCCAGATCTGAATCAAATAGGGCCCATTTTGCACACCCCTAATAGAAGCCTAATAGATATGTCTACAGTTAAGACATGAGAAATGGAAGTGTCTTTTCCAAGTTCAGAGAGAAAGCCAGCCAGCAATTATCTGCATCAAGGGCTTTCAACATTGCTATCTGGTAGAACTGGCATTAATTACAGGGGAAAATTTTTACAAATGTTTGGCAGCAAAAATCTAAGTATAAAGTTTAACACCTTTATAATGGGTTGCATATCAGATACTTTATATCAACTTATTTTCATTAACATCCTTGCCCTACCAAGAAGGGTCATTAGTACATGTTTAAAGTGTGTGTATGTGGGGGGAGGTTATTATTATTCATCAAATGCTATAAAGCAACTGGGAACAATGAACTTTGCCTAATTTTTAAACATTTAGATGACTTTAAAGAGTTAAAATTTACAGTGAGATAACTAACACATTTAAAATGAGATAAGAATTCTGTAGATTCTACAAAAAGAGAATGAAAGCAGAAAAGTGACAAATTGCTATATGAAAAGCAATATATGAGATGTGACTGATATATTATCTTCTCATATGTTAATACATTTCAGTTAGAGAAGCTGGCAATATGATGATTTGTTGAGATTTTAATAAAATAAATTAAAAATTGAAAGATGATCTGAGTGAAAGAATCCCTATAAATCTTTAAATAAAATAATAGAGTATGAACATTTAAAGGGGAACTTTATATATATTAAAGTAGTGAAAGACTGACACAAACATAAAATTATGTATTTTAAATGCATATAATTTGAAAAGCCTATGGAGCTATCATAACATCTTGTAGACTTTGCTGAAGTGTGGATTAATACAGCTATTAATCAGCGTACATGCAGCTCACACAAAAGCTCTGCTAAAAAGCATTAACCAAATTTGGCTTGTCAATGGCCATATTTACCTGAGATTTTTTACTGTACTGTAGACTAATCTAGTGCACAGTAAAGCATCAACATCTACACATGCAGGGCATTTACTGTGCAGTATAATAGGCTCCTGAATAGTTAGCTAGTACTGTAAATACAGCATCTGTACAAATGTTACTGTGCAGTAGCTACTGAGCAGTAACACACATGTAGACACTGACTAGGAGCAAATTGCTCCTAGTCAGACCAGGCAGCAGGGGTCCACGAGGGACAGGGAGCTTTCTGTCCCTTGTCTTGGCTCTGTTCAGCTCCCTCAAGGAGCTGGGAGCTAATCAGCTGTGGGACTGGGGAGCTCTCTGCCCCCTGTCCTGGCTCCCAGCATGGAGCTGGCAGCTCTGGAGGGTGAGTGGGGACTGGAACTCCAGCTCCTGTTCACCACCCAGAGCAACTATGTGCAACACAGAGCTGGCTTCTCTGGGAAGTGGCTCTGCACAGCATGAAGATGGCTGCACTGGGGGGCAGGCAAGGACTAGGTTCCCAGCCCTGACCCAGTTCCCAGCATAGTCAGCTCTGCTCCATGCAGAGATGCTCCAGGGGGTGGGTAGGGGTTGGGTTCCCAGCCCCTTCCTGCCCCCTGGAGCAGCCAGTTCTGTGCCAAGAAGAGCAGTTGCTGGCAAGCCCTGTGCCACCCTGCCCAACAGAGGTCTCTCTGGCAGCTGTATGTTTTGGTGGGCATGGGGCAGGAGAGCTGTGCCTGCAATAGGGGCAGCTGTTTCCCAGCCCAGTGCACATCAGGTCCCTTCCCCATATGCACAGGGTCAGGAGACAGGTGCCACTGTATCTGGAAGAGCTTTGCTGGCCCCATGTACATTGGGACCATCCCCTGGGCTAGCACCCAGGGGAGCTTGGAGCTCATCCTGGGTGCTGCAGGAGAGAAGAGCAGGGCAGGATCAGCCCTATACCAGGGTGCTCCCACTGGGAACAAAACAGCTCCCAACAGGGAGCACATGTAGATGTGCTTCCAGGGAAGGCTTACTGCACAGTATTTTGCTAGTAATTTTAGACAGAATTAGAGAGATATTCTAGTAATGCAAATATTTGTTAACAAGAGCAAAAAAACTCAGCCATCTATAACAGTGCTTGTCTGAGTCAACTAGAAGACCTTATTCTGCAAAAAGACATCTTTAGAAACAAAGAATCTGTACCATGGTGTTCAGTATGTGAATAAGATTCTTGATTTGATCAGTTTCAGAGGCCAAATAAGGCAGGGTTAGGTGACTGCTAAATTCATTGTGTTGGTTGTTTTTTCTGATAAGGATGCATATTACGGAAGATAAACCAAACCAACAGGGTGTCCCTTAGTATCGGGTATCTCCTGAAACTAAGAGTACTCTCCTTATGCTGTTTAATTAATAGTGAGTTGTCTCATATACAAACAATGTGCAATATTCTCAAGAAGAAAGTCATCTAAGTCTGAAGACAACAGTAATAGGCTAAAGAGGTCTTGTCAATGGTTCATTTACCTAAACTACTCAAGAATGGGTCCCTTTTTCATTTTATCTATCTATTGTGCCACTCGCCCAGACTATCAATGTGTGTATTACAGTTTCTCTTATCAACTTCCTTATACTTGAAATAAAAATCTGTCAAGTTTTCTCCAGTGTTCCAGTGGCTTTGCATCATCCATAGTGTTGCAAAGATTAAAGATTAAATTTATCTGTGCAAAATATAGATAATATTCATATAGGTTTCTAATATGAAAGGAATACATTTAATGTTGGCTTATACGAATGTGACTCAGTTTCCTTCACATTTTTAGTGCATTTGTTTTATGCCCATATTGGTAGCAGATGTATGTATTCTCTGTTTGTATTCTCTTTCTCTCTCTCTCTTTCTCTCTCTCTTTCCATCTTACTCACTCACTCCCTCCAATAGTTTTGATTTTTGTCCTATCCCGTTTTTCACAAAGAGAAATGGAATTGAGTGCATTGGAAAAATAGGAAAGTGCCAACCTTGCCTTTCATACAAAGCCATGAAGTGTTAGTAGACAGCCCCACCATCGTAGCAGACTGAAGAAACACAGCTTCAGTCCAAGTAGAAGAAAGGATTGAACTCTCTCCAATTTAGAGATCTCTTGCTGTAGCATGGTAATAGGTCCATTCTTAGTGGTTAGCCATGCCTCATAAAGCCTGTTTCAAAGAGACATATACAGAATATACTATTTTTGAGCTCATGAGGTATCAGCACAGGACACACACAGGATGCTGAATATGAATGACACTAATAAAAGGGACGAAGGATTTTTTTTATTTTATAGCATCAGGTAAGATAATTGTCTCAGTGGTTTTCTACTGTCTTCCTATAGCTGTAGCAAGATTCTCACAGACAAAAACATGTGAGTTGTTCCAGTTTAATCATGAGTAGATCAGCAGGTGATGTGGTCACACCCACATTTGACTATGCAGTCTCTGAGCTCACTGGCTCGTTGATGCAGCTCCTTGCGGAGTCACCACTTTGATGTAGTTCCAGAATCAAGGAGGTGAACATTGCCACTCCCCTTCCTCTCTTGTCCATCCTTGATGGGAGAGGAGAAAAGCAAAGCAAGTAGCTGTTGACAGTATTCACTCCCTGGGTACTAGAGCTGCATACATCTATATATAGAAAGAGAGATACATACAGTATATGTATATGTATATGCGTGTGTGTGTGTGTGTGTGTGTATATAATATTTGGCTCAGGATAGAAATGCAGGAACATGACCACCCACACATTCTTGCCTTTCAGCACTTTTTAAAATAAATATTTCTTCCATGTGAAATGAGTTTTCATTTATTAATTAGAATTAATAAATGCAAACTTGACATCCTTTCCATTTAACAGTAGTCTCTTTTTAATTGGTCTGTCTTCTAGGAATACTGATTGAGTAGCAGCTTATCAAGAAAGTCCACATGTCCTGAATTTATAATAAGAACTCCAAGAGATGATGTAATTGGTGTTTACTACCAAACTGGTGTACCACTTCAGAGGCACAGCCAACTCAACCCATAGCCATCTCAACCCTGCTGTGTTGCAAATTAGCAGTGTGAGGAACATCCTGGATGCCTTCAGGTGGTTTTTGATCAGGCCTTTAAATTTCTTCAGGACTCTTGGATGAAGACTACTCAGTCCTGATGATTCATTCCTATTTAGTTTATCATTCTGTTACATCACCCACTCTTTGCTACTCCATTCTTATGCGGTGCATCATCCTAAAGAAGTAAAAAGACTAGGTCTCTGTGAAATATCTCTTCAACTTGGCCAGATCTTGTATAAGTCTGAATATCTTGATAACTTCTCTATTTTCTTATATTCAAAGATGCTGGATTTTGTCAATATGTGAGAATTGCAGCTTAGTTTAATTTTTCATTAAAAAGTTATAGTGTAAATGGTTGTTTAGACAAATATGATTGCCTCAACTTGCCTAGAAACAGAAGGCAAATAAGAGAACACAAAACCTATTTTTATCTTTAATCTTATGATTATTTAACTGACCTCATGATTTTTGTTAACCACCCACGAAAAGAAAATGTCTGATGAAAACAAATTATACAGTTTGCATACTTCTCATTCTTAATTTTCATTTGTCCCCATACACCAATGGATTCATTAATACTCTTTCAGGCTTTTGCCTCTGTAAGACTTCAAGAATGTCTGGCTATCTTTTTTTGGCCATTTGATTTTCTTGATTTTTCCAGTTTTCTCTTAAATCTACTGTTTTTTACCTTACATTTTACCTGGTTATTTTGTATTCTTATTTTTGCTGGTTTAATTTCCATTTCTCTGACTCATAGTCTCAAGTCCTTCCTAATACCTTGCCATTTTATCATAATTTTGGTTTTCCTTTGCCATATTTGCCTTTTTTAGGGGCACACATTCCTTAGAAAGTACAGTTATAATATGCTTAAATAACCTGCTTACTGATTTTAAAGGAAGTCTGAGGTGATAGGGTCAATGCGGATAATCATGTAGAGATGTTTGGATAGGTTAATAGGCTCCTTCTTTAATTAAAAAATGAGGAAAAAATAGTGGGGAAGTGGGAGAGTCAGTTTCCTTCAATACCTCATGTTCCCACATACCAATCTCTATTGGTGTAAGGATATGAAATACCTGTGTCCAGCAGGACAAGCCCAGTGAGACTCCACCACGTGACCAGCATCAAACCTGCAGAAAAATGACGGTGATTCTCTTCTCCTCAGAACAATGCCATCAGGGGACAGGTTGAAGACAGGACAGGAGCCTTGGAGTTTTCAGAAGCACACAGAAAGCCTCTGATTTTTATATCAGTGGTGGCAAACATTTTTGGCAAATATGCCACAAATCCAAAGTATAAGATAGAGTGGTGCTCTAATAGTCAGCCACCACCATTGCCCAGTACTCTAAATCCAGTTACCACCAGGATGTGGCAACCCTGTGGCACCTACTCCCACAAGTCCCATGAGGCCACGCTCTTGAGCTAGCACTGACCCCCAAATCCTGTCCTCTCCCTGAGTGCTACTATGATCCCCTTCCCCCTCCCTGACTGCTGCTCTGAGCCCCCTCCCCTCCCTGCTTGCTGCCCCCACCCCTGTAGCCAGCCCCCCCTTAACTTGGTGTGCAGGGCTCAGCTGCCCATGCTGCAGAATGGCCAACATTGCTCCATAGGGTTCTGTACTGTGCATCGTTGTACCCATCCTTATTCTTCAGTGAAAGCAAATCATGTGCCTCTACCTCACAGCCTACATCACCTGAGAAAATGTCATGAAGGAATCTTCAGAGTCTCCAGCTAGTTGGCAGGTTGCCTCTTTGATGAAAACAGATCCTCCTTAATTTTTACCTTGATTAAAACAATCTTGTCCTTTGTCAGGACCTTGTGATATGGCTCACAATAAAGTGTTGGGGGAAAAGGTGGATCTGAATCGGATGTTGTAAGGAACAGCAGGAGAGTTGTATCTGTAGTTCACCTACAATATTATAGGGAGATGTCAGGGAAAAGTACTTCCTTTCTTTCCAAAGGCATACTGAAAGAGGATTTCTCATTTCTCACTGCTCCAATTCCTTTTTTGCTTTGACTTAGTTTTCCTCTACAAAACTTGTAAAATGTTTGGAGAGGCCAATGCATTTGGAGCAAGACAAGATAGACCTACAGGAAGTTTTTCATTTTTGGTAAAACTCATTGCAAGTGTAGCATCTGAGGCAGTGGAAGCAGTTTTGATTTAGTTGCAGGAGTACTGAATTGGTTTCAGCAGCATCCAATAGCACATTTACCATCTGTGAGAAGTGATTCATGGCAATTTAAAATTAGTATAAATTCGGTGTCCCACAAGGGCTTCTTTTGATCCCAATATTTATCAGTAAATGTAGTCTGCCTTTTCAAGATGTTTCCAAGTGAGACAATGTGTATTATCATATGCAGTAGATAGCCAGCTGTATATATCTTCTTTAAGGAGGACTTGAAATATCTGACTAATTCAAATTACTGAAATATAGGGCAGGATGACCAAACACTGGCTAAAATTGAATCTCTGCAAAAGTTATACTGATTGGTTCAGGCAGTAGGTATAAAAAGAGTGTCATTTCCCTAGGCTTTCTGAATTGTAACGAGGAGCTGTTTCTGCAGGCCAGCATTAAGTGTGGTATCCATGTGATCACTGACCTGGGGCTGAGTTCAGAAGAACCGAAGGCAAGTATGGTAAAGCCTGTTATTTTACTGAGATAAGGATGGCTGTGACCCTCTTGGGCTCCCTAGTAATAATCATGAAGCATATCTTTGTGAAATGGTGGTGGGATTACTGTAATGTGCTATATTCTGGCCAGCCTAAGTAGCTGATCTGGTGCCTGCAGCTGGTTCAAGATGCAGCAGCATGCAATTGTTGCAAGGGAGATTAACAGAGGGGAGTCTGACTATTCACAATGTCTTGCTATCTATCTCAGTTCCCTGTTAGTCCAAGGATCAAGTTTAAGGATTTTTTTCATTTCAATATTTAAAGTCCCAAATGGGCTGCATCCCAAGCATCTTGATGAGCTTCTGTATTCCATTTCAGTCTTGGTGCTTGAAGGGAAAGAGAGCTTTTGGGCTTGAAGGTTTTAGGCAAGGGAAGAAGCAGAAAACATACCGTATGGTTCCTGCTGGAGTTCCAGATCCCTGGAATGCTTTCACCTCAAAATTGAGAAGTACCACATATTTGAAGAGGCTTCAAATACATACATTTAGAAATGTGTGTCATCACACACTGATTGAAATAGTTTTGTTTCATTGTTTCTCAATATGCTTTAATATTGATAAGTGGTTTTACTCTGACAAGTGCATATGATGCTTAGGACACTAGGGAAAAGAGAGCTGTTGAAATAATCTTAGTCTTAGTTTTATTAAGGCTTTGTCAGCCTTTGCATGGGACATTGCTTAAGGAATTTTTTCAACTCAGTATTCTGGCTTTTTTTCCTCCCAAAGTGCTCTTGAAATATTATTTTTGGCAATTATAGGTGTTTCTTGTTTACTTTAAATCATATGACAGTAAATAGTTCGGACAATAAGGTTTATATACTGCTTTAGCGGTAAAACCTGCAGGGAACTGCCAACTAGATCAGGAGACAGCAGCCTATGGCCCCCAGGGTAGATCCAGCCTGCAAAGAAATTGGATCTAGTCCATGAAGGTCCAACCAGCCTTGGGTGGCACAGAGGTTTGGGTGGCACATAGCTGCACTGAGCCACCTGTCCCCTTCACAACTCTCTCCTCAGAAGTTTCAGACTCCTATCTCTTGTCCTAAAGGTTTCTTTAGAACCTTGTTTGCATTTCATATGTCACCGTCACTAAAGAACTAACTTTGGATTCATCAAGTCAGATTCTGACATCCTTACTCATGTTGATTAGGACTGTACTCTATCGTAAGTAAGCGCCGCTCACTGTATATAATACTTTTGGAATCTGTCCTCTACTTAACAGGAGTCCAGTTCTGGCAAAGCTTCTATTAAGGCAGGGAAAATTTTGTGTGGTTAAGGACCCCAAAATCAGTTCTCCAGCTTTGTGCCCTAGGCAGCTTTGGTGACAGCCTTTTTTGCCCTCCCTTCCACCCAAAGGCAATGCCCAGGGCTCCTGCCCCAGTCAACCCCTCGGTTATGCTACTGTTTATACTGTCTACTTTGATTTACCCATGAGTAAGGTTTATATTGTAAATGCTGCAATATTTTTTTCAGGCACTTTTTGTTTTTGACATGGAAAGTATGGGATATAAGTTAATAAACACCGATTAGTTACATATAGTTTGTCAGCCATAAAATACCGCAAGCTAGCAAATAAAAAGAACATTCTCCATAAAATGAATTACACTAAAATCAGTAAATACTTTGTTACCAAGTTTATTGCAGTAGCCTTTTGCTATTAAATTGTCATTCTCAGTAACTTTATATTAAAATGTAATCACCGTTCAGCAACAAAGGGATTGCCACTGAGCGTAATTTTGAAGCAGCAACAATAATAAATTCTCTTGATGGCTGAAATTAAAATTTTTATTGGAATTAAAACAAAATCACTATTTAAAAGAATTCTACAGTGTGACTACTAATGGTACAAATACTATACTAGCTGTTTATTTTATTACCTGGTGTCTTATCAACTTTGAAGGCATGTTGCAGAGTGTTTCTTTTGGCTCAGCTTAAGCCATTATATATATGAATATAACAAATTCCTTATTTTTTTTAAATGGCTTGATCTCAAGTCTCTGATGAATGACTTGGCAATGTGTTTTTTTCTGAAATTGTGTTTGAACTAAATTAATCCAATATTAATTTATTTTATGTGTGCCAGAAGCATCAACCTATTATTAATAAGTTGAAATAGACAGCAGGAAATGGAGGTCCCTCCCTAGCATTGCCAGAATGCATCTCTGTGTGTATCCAGCAATCTGGGTGATATGTTGACAGAATGAGGCCAGAGATGCAAATAAAGGAAACTTTTTTTTTCCTTACAGTAAAAGTGTTCATTTATATATGAAGTTAGAAAACACAATTTATAGCTTGTCATTCAGTAACTTACTAAATGGTATTTCTACTGAGAAATTAAATAGAGAGATTATTAACATTGTTATCAAATGTTTGATTTATATTTTAAGAGATACAGTACTATATCATGGTTGTAACATGTAGCCCTTCATTCTTTAAACTTATATAACATGCCTCATAGTAGAGAACTATACGAAATATTTAGGGCCAGATCATTATCTGAAAATCAAAATAGTGTCACTAAGTTACTTAGATCAGTGCAGTGGTAGTTCACAGTAGTTCAAAATCCGACTGAATGTTTTGGTTAAGAAAAATAAATATTTTAAGACTAATGGCATTCTTTCTCTCTCAAAAAGTTTAATATGGTTGTTCTGCATATTTTTGGTTTTGTACTAATTGCTTTTGCTCAGATATTAATTCAAGATAGAGACAAGACTTGTTTATTTCCAAAAGCTCCAGGAAAGGTAAATGTTTCGTTTTTGCTTCTCTCAGCCAAGGGAGGCTCAGTCGAAGGTCACAACTGTTTACTCCATGAATTAGTAAAGTCAGAACAAATTCAAAATGTAAAATTGCAAAGAGGAATTTACAAAAAGAGGAAAATCAAAGACAGCTGGTGATTGACAGTGAAGATGTGATCATGTAAAATAAACACCTTGGGCTTTAGTGTTAAAGCTGGGTAACATAATCCAGCTCCTTTGATCATCATACATGGGTAATCAAGAGCGCAATTCATAAAAGCTTGAACATGAGGGACCGCATCAATACCCAGTGGACGAAAGCACTAAGGGCCTTCTCAAAGGAAGATGTGCCTTTGTGTTCTTTGGCTCATTGTAAAGAGAAGCTGCAAAAAGCTAGATTAGATATTCTGTAGTCATGCTTTTCTAAGAGGCTAAGTCTGCAACCCCACATAGACTGATGGCTAGGCTATTGGGTCCTTTGGGAGCAATGGCTGCTGCTAGAGAATTGTTTGAGAGAAGCTCAGTTTGGATTAGTGCAGAGTCCTGTTCTGCATGTAACTCAGCGTGGGGAAAGAATCACATGGGCATAACTAGCCTCTGCACATATATATAGTAACTAAGATAGCTAGTGTGTGTGTATGCATAAATATATACACATTAGTGTGTGTGTGTACCAACACACTTATAGGCTATGTCCATATAAGTAAGCACGTGTCTGATGAGACATCTGAAAGCAGTTTTAGATGCTGTAGGAAGCATGCTATAAATTTTAAAATGTTCCCTGTGTTGCATATTTGCAGAATGGACTCTAAGTTTGATACCAGGGAATCCCGGTATAAAAAACACCAGAAAAAAGCAGGGCAGGGTATGCTCCCGGAACATGCCTGGAAGCAACCAGAGGCTGGGTCCTCCAAGGAGATGCTCTAGCACCTCTCAGCAGCACAGAGGCAGAGCAGGATCTTGGAGTCAGGATTGACTCCAGGAAGAATATGAGTCGTCAATGTGATGAAGCAATAGGTAGAGTCAACCGCACCCTGTCATGCATCAACAGGGGCATCACTAACAGGTCCAGAGAGGTCTGGCTCCCCTCTATGCAGCGCTGGTCAGGCCGCAGCTGGAGTCCTGTGTCCAGTTCTGGGCGCCGCACTTCAAGAAGGATGTGGAGAACCTGGAGAGGGTCCAGAGGAGGCCACTCATATGGTTGGGGGCCTCTGTGGCCAGCCCTATGAGGAGAGGCTGAGGGACCTGAATCTCTTCAGTCTCCACAAGAGGAGGCTGAGGGGAGATCTTGTGGCTGCCTACAACTTTATAAGGGGCCAGCAGCAGGGACTCGGGGGAAGTCTGTTCACCAGGGCCCCCCTTGGAGTGACCAGGAACAATGGCCACAAGCTGACAGAGGACAGGTTTAGGATAGATATTAGGAAGAACTACTTCACTGTAATGATGGCCAGAGCCTGGAATAGGCTTCCCAGAGAGGTGGTGCTCTCACCTTCCTTGGAAATCTTCAAGAGGAGACTGGATAGGCACCTGGCTGGGGCCTTATGACCCCTGCCACCCCCAGTGCTCCTTCCTGCCCGTGGCAGGGGGTCAGACTAGATGATCTGTCTAGGTCCCTTCCGACTCATTGATTCTATGATTCTCCAAATCAAATCAGAACCCTCTGACTGTATTTGGAGAGATTTGGAAAGATTTGGCAATTTGGACATAGAGACAGCTTTAAATGTTTTTTCTACATACCTCTAGGTAGTAGGTGGCGCGTGAATGCTGTGATACTGGGGTGCATAGAGTGTCTCACAGAAGAGTGGGGGGTCACCATTGTGCTTGGCATCAGACCTGGAAGTGGACCAGAAGCATTTCCGGTCCGCTTCTGGGTCTGCTGGGGAGCATGCTGGGGAGCATGCTCCCCAGTGCCCCCCCAGCTCGGCGACTGGTGCCTCCTGGGTCTGGGCGGGGGAACCTGGGTGCCCCCCATGGCCAATTGCTCATCTGGGGGCTCCGGGGGGGCCCCCCCTCATGCTCCCTGGCAGATCCAGAAGTACTTCCAGTCCCCATTCAGATCACTGCTGACCACTTGGGGGCTTCCCCTGCACTCCTGTCAGATGCTCCACCTGCCCTAGCATTGCAGGGTTCACGAGATTTCCCTGGTACTTTGAGGTACGTAGAAAAAACATTTAAGATGTGTCTATGTCCGGATTGCTGATTCTCCAAATCAGCATCAAATCTTCAGATTTAGATTCAGGTAAATTGAATAGGGGACAGTGATCTTAATCAATTAGTCGAATCACTGTCCCAGATTTGGGTCGAATCTGAATCCAAATTGAATAGGGCCTGTTTCACACACCCCTACAAATTTGTTCCACTGCTACTTCAGTTGCTGCAAGCGCACATGCCTGCATGAGTGGATGTGCCCATATAGTGTCTACACTGTAATTTCTCACATACCACATGTCCCCAAATAAACTATGCACCTTGATTTGGGAAGTCAGAGTGACAAAAAAAGATTTTTTCCAGAGTTGTAGCCTAATCCTGATCATAGGGACAGAGCACAACCTTCAGTCTGGCTGCTCAGCTAAAGCTGCAGTATCAACCTTCTAATGACCCCTGCCAAATATACGTAACATATAAAACAAAATAGTAGTGTGCCTGTCTCTGTTCGATGATCCAGTCCTGCACTGCTTTGGTGTGGTTGCCTGGTCTTATGCACCAAGTAGCCCATATGAACCCTGGAAAGGTCCTCAATCACTTCTGGAGAGGCCCCCCAAACTCTCCTGCCATGACTTTGGATGGATCTTCAGTGAAGGGGATTCCTGTTGAGGATGCTTCCAGAGTTGTCACATCCCTTGACAGATGTATGTGGGGCTCCACCTTCCCTACACCATGGCCATGCCCAACCTTTGAAATGAGCCTCAGGATCTTTTGCAGCTAGCCCTTAGATGTTGTCTTCCTCAGTTCCTATGCTTCCTCCTTTGCAGACAGACATCTTGGACTCCAACTAGACCCAGAAGGTCTCGAGATGCTCTGCCTTCAGGGTTGTTCCCTCTGATGCCCCATGTGCTCCCTGAAGGACACCGCTGGTCACCACTGTGTTGCCTGTGATCTTCTATTGGGGCTTCTGGTCCCCCAAAACCCAGCAAGGGGTGCTGGGTAAGCCTGCTCTAGGCAGGGAAAAAAATAGGACAGACAAAAGAAGGACACAAAAAACCCACACCAATAGAATGAGACAACACACCAGGGATGACCCAAAGCTAGAAAGGAAAAAAGGTCAGATGAGGAAAAGAGGAAGAAAGGGAAAAGAGGAGGGGAACCCATAAAGCCATCAGCCCTCCTTTCCCCTTACACCAAGTGCTCTAAGCGAGCGTGTCCCTTGGGCTGGGACCCACGCTTTTGCCCCAGCTGGGGTTTCCTTTGGCTCCTCATGGAGCCACCTCCAGCCCAGCATCTCGGTGCTGGCCGCAGGTGGTAGGAGCTCCTTCAGCAGCTCTTGCTGCCTCCGCCACTGACCTCTCTTCTGGTTCCTCTGGTTTACACCGGTACCGGTCGTCCCCAGCGTGGAGGACTCCTGCAGCTCCTGCTGCCGCTGTCACTTGCCTCTGCACCAGCTCTTCAGCTCCTTGCTGGAGCCAGATGCCTATGGCATAGTGATCCCTGAGCTCAAAAAAGCTTAGTTGGGCTCCGGAGCAGTGAGAGACGTGTGGGTGGGGCCCGCTGTGCCCCCGCTCCTCCAAAGCCCCACGGATACCCCCTCAGCGGCCGCGGAGCCCCCTGCCGACACCCAGCACAGCCGGAGGTGGGCGGGCTCATGGTGGGAAGGGGTTAACTCCTCGCTTGGTGGGAGGACGCCGCTGCCTGGTGCCAGGCCGGGTCAAGCCCCCGCAGAGGCCCCAACTTGGCCCAGCCCCCCAGGGAGCCCCGTGACCGGAGCTGCACAAACAGGCTGCATAAACAGGCACTCGAGTTAGTGCAGAGTTCACACAGGAGAGGGCGTGGGAGGGCACGAGACCCTGCTTGTGACCCCCCCCAGAGTAGTCAGCCCCAGCCGTAGCCAGCCTACCAGAGGCATGACACGGAAGGGGACGCACCGCACCCCTCGGGTCCCCTCGGGCTCTGCAGCCCCCCCATTGGGCACCTCAGAGATGGCCGCCCAGACAAAGCCCATGGTTCCGGGCTCCATGCAGACGGAGCCCCTGGCTCTTGGCTGCGGGGGCTGCCTGTCCCTTTTTCAGGCTCTGGGGCCCGGGAGCATGGCCACCTCCCCTTGCGGGGTCTGCTCCCTACTGGGGTCTCTGGCGTGCAAGCTGGGGAGCTCCAGGCCACAGTCCAGAGACTGCGTGCCATCAGGAACTACGAGCAGGAGATAGACTCCTACTGCCAGGCCCTTCTCCCCTGGGAGCAGCAGGGGAGAGCACCGTCTCCCTCCACAACTAAAGAGGACTCTGGGACCTCCCGCTCTGCCCAGTCAGAGGCATGGACCAAGGTGGTCAAGGGCCCGAAGGCCCGCCGCACCAAGGCCCCTCCCTCGCCGGAGATTAGCAACAGGTTCGCACCTCTTGCAGCCCCAGCAGAGCCTGCTCAGTTGCCAGCTCCCGCAGGCAACCCAGGCTCAACCACAGCTACTGCCCCCACTCTCCCCAAGTAAAAGCAAAAGGTGTTTGTTGTAGGAGACTCCATCCTGCGGGGCACTGAGGGCCGCCCCGACCCCTTAGCCCGGGAAGTCTGATGCTTCCCGGGGGCCCGCATTCGAGACATTGCGGAGAGGATCCCACAGCTCCTTCGGCCCACAGACCACTACCCCATGCTCCTTATTCACGTGGGCATCAATGACATGGCTTGGAGCACCCCCAGCCAGGTCATGAGGCGCTACAGGGATTTGGGAGCGGGGTTAGGGGTCTGGGAGCTCAGGTGGTGTTTTCATCGATCCTCCCAGTCTCGGGCTATGGGCTGAGGAAGGAGAGGAGGATCCACGCAGTGAACCAAAGACTGCGGAGCTGGTGTCATCGGGAAGGCTTTGGCTTTCATGACCACAGCCCGCTCTTTGGTGAGAGAGGCAGCGAGCTGCTGGGAAGAGATGGCCTCCACCTCTCTCCCCTGGGGAGGAGGCTCTTCTCAGCCAGGCTGGCTGACCTGCTCCACCGGGCTTTAAACTAAGCCCGCTGGGGGATGGGGGGACTACTGCCACTGCTGGCCTGCTGAGCAATCCTTGCAAAGCCAGCAGACCAAGGCACTTAAGGGAGCCCACTCCTGCCCCAGCCCTGGCACAATCTGTGGGCAAAGCAAGAACCCCCAAGGGCACACTTGCCTGCCTGTACACTAATGCCAGGAGCCTGGGTAACAAGCAGGATGAGCTCATCCTCCTGCTCAGTGCAAAGAAGTATGATGTCATTGGGATAATGGAGACCTGGTGGGACTCCACCCATGACTGGACCACGGGTATAGAGGGCTATACCCTGTACAGGAGGGATCGTGTTGACAAAAGGGGCGGGGGTGTAGCTCTCTATGTGGAGGAAAGCTACATGTCCCTGCAAGCTGATGTTGGTGACCAGCATGGACAGCTAGAGACCCTCTGGGTAAAAATTCGTGGGGAATACGGCACAGGGGACACAACGGTGGGAGTCTACTACATACCTCCCACTCAAAGTCCTGAGTTTGACCAGGAGTTCACCAGGGAACTGACTGAGGTCGCTTGCTCCAGGACCTTGGTTGTCATGGGGGACTTCAATTACCGGGACATCTCGTGGGAAGATCACTCAGCAAAATCCAAGCGGTCGCAGAGCTTTCTCTCGTGCGTGGATGACCTCTATCTGACTCAAGAAGTCTATGGGCCAACGAGAGGCAAAGCGCTGCTCAACCTGGTACTGGCTATGGGGGACGACCTAATCGGCGACCTAGTGATCGATGGGAAGCTGGGTGACACCGACCACGAGCTGATCACCTTCACCATCTGCCGTAAAGCTGGTAAGTCAGTCAGCAACACAGAAGTCCTTGACTTCGGAAAAGCCGACTTTGACAAGCTCAAGAGGCTTGTCGGTCAGGCCCTCAGGGACGGTGACCCCAGGGAGATGGGAGTTCAAGAAGAGTGGTTGCTTCTCAAGGAAGCGATCCTCGATGCACAAGCTAAATCTATTCCAACACGGAGAAAAGGCAGCAAGAAGGCACAGCAGCTGTCCTAGCTCTCCAGGGACCTAGTGGACCTCCTGCGGCTAAAAAGGAAAGCCTACAAAGGATGGAGGACGGGATTCACCTCCAAGGCGGATTATTTTGCGCTGGTCCGGTGCTGCAGGGAGCAAACTAGGAAAGCCAAGGCTGGAACTGAACTCCAACTAGCTTCAAGCATCAAGGACAACAAAAAGTCCTTTTTCAGATATGTGGGGAGCCGGAGGAAAAGCAAGGGCAACGTTGGACCCCTGCTAAACCAGATGGGGCAACCGACAACTGACGCCCAGGAAAAAGCCAACCTATTAAATAGGTACTTTGTGTCAGTCTTTCATCAGTCCCATGGAACGCCCATGCCTGCTATGGGACAGGGAGATCCAGGTGATGGGGATCCCCTACCCTCCATAAATGCTGACCTCATGAAGGAACACCTTGAGAAGCTGGATACCTTCAAGTCAGCCGGCCCTGACAATCTGCACCCCAGGGTACTCAAGGAGCCGGCGAGCGTCATAGCTCAGTCCCTGGCACGGATCTTTGAAAACTCCTGGCGCTCTGGTGTAGTGCCCGAAGACTGGAAGAAGGCCAATGTGGTGCCGATCTTCAAGAAAGGGAGGAGAGTGGATCCGGCTAACTAAAGGCCCATTAGCCTGACTTCTATCCTGGGGAAGGTCTTAGAAAAGTTTATTAAGGAGGCCATCCTTGAGGGACTGGCCCAGGCTAACATTCTAAGGGACAGCCAGCACGGGTTTGTTGCGGGTAGGTCTTGTTTGACCAATCTCATTTCCTTCTATGACCAGGTGACCTATCACCTGGACAAGGGAGAAGAGATTGATGTCATATATCTTGACTTCAAAAAGGCCTTTGATCTGGTATCCCATGATCACCTCTTGGCCAAACTGGCCAGTTGTGGCCTTGGCTCCACCACGATCCGCTGTCTGGGAACTGGCTCCGTGGTCGGACCCAGAGGGTTGTAATTGATGGCAGTCACTCATCGTGGTGCCCTTTGACCAGTGGGGTCCCTCAAGGCTCTGTCCTGGGACCCATCCTGTTCAACGTCTTCATTAATGATGTGGACATTGGAGTCAGGAGTGGACTGGCCAAGTTCGCCGATGACACCAAACCTTGGGGCAAAGCATCCACGCCAGAAGATAGGCGGGTGATCCAGGCTGACCTGGACAAGCTCAGCAAATGGGCGGACGAGAACCTGATGGTGTTTAACACTGAAAAATACAAGGTTCTCCACTTTGGGAGGAAAAACCTGCAGCTTCCTTATAGGCTCGGCAGTGCTATGTTGGATAGCACTACAGAAGAAAGAGACTTGGGGGTCATCATTGACCACAAGATGAACATGAGCCTGCAATGCGGTGCTGCAGCTAGTAAAGCGACCAAAATGCTGGCGTGCATCCATAGATGCTTCTCGAGCAAATCCCGGGACGTCATTCTCCCCTTGTACTCGGCCTTGGTGAGGCCACAGCTGGAGTACTGCATCCAGTTTTGGGCTCCACAATTCAAAAAGGATGTGGAGAAGCTTGAGAGAGTCCAGAGGAGAGCCACGCGCATGATCAGAGGTCAGGAAAACAGACCTTACGATGACAGGCTGAGAGCCATGGGACTCTTTAGCCTGGAAAAGCGTAGGCTCAGGGGTGATCTGATGGCCACCTAGAAGTTTATCAGGATCTGGGGGAACATCTGTTCACCAGAGCGTCCCAAGGGATGACGAGGTCGAATGTTCACAAACTCCTGCAAGACCATTTCAGGCTGGACATAAGGAAGAATGTCTTTACTGTCCGAGCCCCCAAGGTCTGGAACAGCCTGCCAGCGGAGGTGGTTCAAGCACCTACATTGAACACCTTCAAGAGTAAATTGGAT
Organism: Crocodylus siamensis; assembly: GCF_052110815.1. Lineage (NCBI taxonomy): Eukaryota > Metazoa > Chordata > Crocodylia > Crocodylidae > Crocodylus > Crocodylus siamensis. Next base: position 69,980,449 of record NC_143401.1, on the reverse strand, counting down.
GCTTATCTTGCTGGGATCCTATGACCCCAGCTGACTTCCTGCCCCTTGGGCAGGGGGCTGGACTCGGTGATCTCCCGAGGTCCCTTCCAGCCCTAATGTCTATGAAATCTATGAAATCCCACACCACTTCTCTTGCTTTTGGCATTCCCCCTCCCATGTTCTCAAGGCCGGCTCTTATCTTTGCCAGGCAGCTTCTCTTCAGGCCCCAGCTGCAGATGGGCACAGCTGATGAACCACGCAGGCATGTCACCGGCGTGCTTCTTCGTTCTTCCGGTGTCCTGCAAGTGGTAAGTTTTTTCCTTTTCTATTTGTCCTGGGTTTCTCTGTGGGCATGGTTTCCCACTCAGCCGTGTTTACGTCCCTGTGGCAAGTAGTTTCCAGCCTTTTTAGATCACTATCAACTCTCAGGATTTCTTGCAGGTCATCATACACACTTATCATCAAACTCCCAATTGAAACAGAGTAATGATACAGTCACAGACCAGACAACTTTCCATGGCACAGCAGATCCCAGTTTGGGAACTGCTGATATGTATTTGGATTGGAGTCATCATACTCATCATGGAGAGCAGCACAGTATGAGGAACTCATTTGCATGAACTGCCTTCTTTCAGACACTGTCATTTAAGGAGGAAGCTTTTATCTTTATGGAATGAGGTAATATTTCCCATTAGTTTGAAAGCAGCATCCTAACTTTTAGGGCTTGAAAGCTGCAGAAATTGCTGGGTAAGGCAATGGGTTTTGTTCTTTTTCTCTGCTAAGACATTTTCATTCTGTTGAAATAATTATTAATACAACCATACAAGGAGGATTTAATTTGTGATTCATCTTGGGTCTGTGAGTGTAGGGGGATGAATGTCCTGATGTACGGAAGCCTATTTTTTATAACAGTCTCCTTACCCACTGCTATAGGAATTAGCCACCCAAGTCCATCATCTTATCTAATTGCAACTTTCAGTCCTGTAGTCTGAATTTTAGATCCTGAAAGCACCCAGCTGGTTGCCAGCTAACCTTAATCTCCATAGGCACCTACATTTTCAACATTGAAGTTTCCTAGGTATATAAGGATCTGCTGCTGGATATCTAGAAAGCTCCAATCTGGACAGTGCTGAACAGTTTAGCAAGTATCTTATGCCTGACATACCTTACAAGCTAGTCATTCCTTTGTATGCCACATCTTTAAGACTTGATCACGTGGACATTATTAGAGCAAATTTGGTAGAGTAGTCCACACAGAATTCTGCAGGTACTCAGGACCATTTATCTAACAGCTTAATGGTTAGACCATTCCTTCATGGGATGTGGGACACTCAAAATCCATTTCTTGTCTGCTTGAGGAGATCTACTACTGCTCCAACTACCAGGTCAGAAGGTATTTCAGGGTACAAGTGCTCAATTTTATATGGAATTATTAAATATTTAGTGGACAAGAGAGTGGGAGACTGAACACGGATATATAGACCAGTCATTAGGGTATTCTTAAAGGAAGGTATATCCTAAGTTTTGGTTCCTGATCCACTTCACTATTTTATATTACATATTCACTAATAAAATAATACAGGGAAAAGGGCATTGCTCCCCACCCCCTCCAGCCCCCAGCATAAAGAAAGGCCAGGTTCCCTTTCAGTTTGTTTTGGGGTGGGGGTGGGGAAGGGGGCAGGGAATGATTTATTAGCCTAATTCCAGGAGAGGGTTCAGGGATGTGGAAGGAGGCATATTCCTGTATTTCATAGGGAGGTGATTTTAAGACTTCGCATTTCCTTTTGGATAACGTAGGTGGCTCCCTGCTTAGTAAGCTGTCTCTTGCAGATCCCATTCTTAGGCACCTAATCTTCCTCCTGCCTTGAGTTTAGACAAATAACCCAAGTCTGTGGATTACACAGGTAGCAACGCACCAAGAAGTAGGCAACACTCAATGCCTAAACCCTCTACTCAAAGACAGTTTGGTGCTTATTGCCACTCGGGATTCTCTGCCGTAGATACTGTGTCGGAATCAAGAGCTTAAAATAGGTCATTCCTTTCTTTCCTGTAAAAATTAGTGATTATGAGTCACGGTGCCCCCACCATTATCACCAGTATTCAGCAATTAAAGCACTCTTCTGTCAAGTGAAAGATTTGTATCCAGATCCTTCCTCCACTGCCTGCCGTTGAGTACAGATCTAAACCCAGAAATCACCCCCTCCCAGTAGAATGCCTTAACGGCTGGTCTATAAGTAGGTCCGTATTCATAGAAACATATGAAGCTCTAGGCAGCAGCGGTGTGCGACCTCCTGTGACACCTAAAGCTCCTAGCCATTAGCTGGTTCAGAAAAACCTCATCTGTAGGGTTTGATTCAGCGTATGTACATTTCATAATTGACTTTCCTATACAATATATTGCTGTGGTTTTCCTGCTTATGCCTGAACTTTTCTGAATGGTGGAAGGTATCAGCTGGCAGAGACCCCCGTTTGTGCTTTTTGTGATTGATGTGTATGACTCTTCCCACCCCGCCTTTTACCAATCAGGATTGTTTGCAAAACTGTATCTTCCATGAAGAGTTTTAAGGGCACAATTAAAAAAGAAATAAACATTTTTCATTTTATTTAACCCCTCCCCACAGAACATAACCTTTTCTCCCAATGTTGTCCCTTCATGGATATTTTCCCTTTCCTGAGCCCCCTATTTTTCCCATAGGTTAGTCTGTGTGCCTTATACATCTCTTCTACCATCCACCCATGTGCTTGACAAAGGCTCTTTGTCTAATTACTGTCTACTGGACAAACCAGGCTGTACCCAGTTCATTCTGCGTTAGCTCCTGCAGCATGCTATGTGGTAAGAATGATTATTAAAGAGTGATGCAAAATGCTTGTCAAAGTGGATAGTTGAAACTTATGCTGAACAGGCTGTAGTCTATAAATGTAACAGCAAATTGCAAAAAGCACTTAGTGAAACAGTTGCCCATGGTACAGTCTACCCTCAATAGGATGTTCATTTTAATGCAGAGTTTTGGATACAAATTTGTTTTATTTAGATCAGTGCTTTTTCTAAGCTATTTGATGATTTTTTTTACTGCTATAACATATGCTGTTTATGAGGCTTTAGTATTTCTTCCCTTTTCTTGCATGAACTACTCAAAGCAGAATGCACCCCCTGCAGTGTGCAATGTTCTATTTGTGTGACTTGCATTGTGTTATATCATTACATCTTAACAGTATGCATGTAGGAGCTATTTTCGGTCTTTGCTTTTAGATAAAATTAACTGTTTTCCTGAAAGAAGAAAAAGAATCTATTGAATATGAAGGGGCTTTGCTTCTTACCCAGTAACTCAGAGTTGGGCTTGAGTCAGGTCTATGTATTCAGCTTAAGGACATTAATGACACACAGAACTGAGTGGGAAAGTGTTTTCTCATCTTGCACCTGTGGCGATCAAGTTGCCTGGTCACGGTCTGGGCCGACACGATCGAGCAGGTGGGGGCTAACGGCGAGGAGTCGGGCGCTCAATACTCGTATGGTTGCAAAAAACCTTTTATTTTCCTTGCACTTATGCCACCAGATAACAGTAGCGTAGCGCAGGTCAGGCTTGGTTACAATGACAACAATAAACGAAGACGACCGTGTATGAGGGTGGGGTACGCTGGGAGACGACGGTGGCAGACGAACGAGTTAGCTGAAACCAAGGTCGAGCGTGTGTGAGGATGGGGTCTGCCAGGACACGATGGTGGCGGGGAGACAATCACAAGTGGCCGGCCTGTGAGGTAACTCTGGGCTCATGCAATCCAGGGTTCTGTGAGAGCCGGTCTCCTGCGAACCAGAGCCGGTCTCCACTCTCTCCGGTTTTCCTGAGCTGGTCTCCCAGAGCCGGTCTCCGCTTTGGGCACAAACTTGCTGGCTTAAATACTGCCCAGGTAGCCAATCACACGGTTCTCTTTTTGGAAAGTTCTAGTTAGATTACATAATGCCTAGTACGTGACTGGGCATGCGTGCTTTGCCAATTCAAATTACCTCGCTCAAATTACATACTGACCCTATGTGGGGCATCTTTGGACATGCATACTGGATTTCTGCAGTTTTTCCACTTACATGCTCGCACTAGTTTCCTTTAACTCTGTGTTTTCAGCATCCTTTTCAATTTTGGTTCAGACAGCACCAAGATCATTTGAAATTTTTTTCAAAAAACAAACCACAGAGAAGGGGGATGGGACTGAATAGCAATAATAATAGCCAGCATCTGGTATCCCATGATGTTGTCACAGGAAAATTGGAGGATTGTTGGCTTAACTGCTTGATGGTTAGTTGAGTAGGAAACTGGCTGCTAAGTACAACACAGAGAGTTTTTATGAACGGATCTGTGTTGTCCTAGTGAGAGGTGGCCAGTGGTGTCCCTCAGGGGTCCGTGCTTGGTCCAGTGTTTATCAACATCTTTATCAATGATTTGGATGAGGGTGTGAGGAGCTCACTGGCCAAGTTCGTGGATGACACCGAGCGATTGGGGGAGCATGGTCATGTCTGAAGATAGGCTGCAGATACAAGGAGGACCTGGACAGGCCGGAGAGTTGGGCAGATTGGAAACAGATGAGGTTCAACACTGAGAAGTGTAAAGTTCTCCATCTGGGGATAAACAATCCCCAACATACTTACAGGCTTGGTGGCACCAATTTGACTAGCACCAAGACTGAATAGGACTTAGGGGTAATAATAGATTGTTGCATGAATGTGACCCATCAGTGCGATGCTGTAACCAGCAGGGCAAACAATACTCTGGCATGCATCAACTGTGCATCTCATGTAAAACCAAGAAAGTGATTCTCCCATTTTTATTCAGCATTGTTGAGACCTCAGCTGGAGTACTGCATCCAGTTCTGGGTGCTGCACTTCAACAAGGGTGTGGAAAAGCTTGAGAGAGTCCAAGGAAGAGCCACCTGTATGATCAGAGACTTACAAGGCAAGCCATATGAGGAAGGGTTGAGGGACTTGGACCTCTTCAGTCTAAAAAAAAGAGAAGGCTGAGAGGGGACTTGGTAACAGATTACCACTACATTGGGGGAATGTGTCAAGGGCTTGGTGAACAACTGTTCACCAGGGCACCCTTGAGGAGTAATGGCCACAAACTCCTGGAAGACCACTTCAGGCTCAACTGTAGGAAAAACTTCTTTGCAGTCAGGGTGTCCAGACTGTGGAAAAGGTTCCCTCCAGAGGTGGTGCAATTACCTACCCTGGAAATCTTCAAGAGGAGACTAGACGGACACCTCTCTGGGGGTCACCTGACCCCAGTTATATTTCCTGCCTAGTGCAGGGGGACTGGACCCGATGATCTTGTGAGGTCCCTTCTAGCCCCTAACAATCTGTGAATAACCTGTTGTTTTGGTCACTTAAGCTGTAAAAGACCCTAAGGTCAGTTCCCCATTCTGATATTCTCCAGTGTGCTAGGTAAGTGCACTAACCACTAGGAAAATGGCTGTTTTAGGTAAGTCTCTCAATCTTTACATTTTTATAAAAAAATATTCATTAGAATAGAAACTGGATCTCTAACATCTCAGCTGAATGTTCAGGCCAAAAGGCTGTTCTGGGGTGGTGTCTCAAAGCCCTACACTTCCGTACTGGACTCAAGAAACCCTTTCTAGTGGAAGTTTTGTTACAACTGAAACACTCCCACAAAAGTTTCATTTTCAATGAATCAACATTTTCTAACAAAAATAATTTAGTCAGAGTATTATGCTGTATAGGCATGGATTCACAGCTCACTATCTCTCCACATGACATTGCTGTTTTATTTAAAATCATACATCAGTGTTCCAGTAAGTATTTACATTAGTATGTTGCTTCAGAAGACAAAAAATTGATACCATGGCTATATTTTATAATGAAGAGGTGAAAAAGAAAGAAAAGACTATTCTAGTGCTATTTTCAATCTGATTGAAGAAAAGTGTCTTTGGGAAGAAACTTCTTGCTGTTAGTCCTGGCATATTTCATGTCCTTCTGCTCCATTGTGGCATCATATGAATCATCTTTAAGAAAAAAGTGTCAATCCATTCTCATCTGTAAAATCCTCCCCCCTGCCCATATTTATTTTTAAAATCTTGCATTCAGTTATTTTTCCTCAGAAAGCTGTTGGGAGTTATTTGTACTAGGAGTAAAAAAAGACATACTGGACAGAAGCATAAGTCAGACTTGCCTCAAAAGCAAAATACAAAAACAAGTTAAATATTTTCTACACATCTATTATTATAGTAAATCTTATTCCACATAGTTTGGCATGATGCTTTATGAACAATAAAATGGAATATCTTACTGATGTAGTATAATACTGACAGTTGCCAGAGAAGATTTTGGCAAATTCTTCCCAGATGGAATTCAGTCTCACACCCAACTATTTGCTTTCCTTCTGTTACTTTTTGATGCATTGGTGTCTCAGCTCATTAACCATAAAGAAACAAACAATTTCAATGTTACAGCTGTACAAGACTACAGACTTTCATTTTCACCCATTATTGGAAATAACCTTGGAATTTGGTTTATGAAATAGTAAAACACATGTAATGATTACAACAGATTTAATGAGTCACTTGCATTACACTTTCAAATAACCAGGGGGAAAATTATTTGGCCAATAACTAAAACATTAACTACCGGTAATGACAGATTTAATAAGCAAGTTACTATTGATTTTAATTCCAAAGTGTCTGTATTTTTACTTGATGCAATTCAAACTTTGTGGAAGACTGAAGGATCAAATTTACAACTGCAGGAAAAATAATCTAAGGGAATATAAACTTCACTCAAATAATTTAAATGTCCAGTACCCCGCAAGCAGTTCATAGTTTTAATTTTACGGGTCTGGCTTCTGGTTTCCCTTTTGTAGATTTTAAGTATGTGCAAAGGTGGCCATGTTTTGTGTATGATCTTTACAGATTTTTGTCAGACACTTGAACTATTATTTATTTCAAAGCCAATAAAAAACCTCAGCTCATCTTCCAGTCAGGGACCCACAGCAGTAATGTGTGGAGCCATTTTCAGTTGTAAACCTGGATAGCTTTCTAATCGGGATATGTCAGTGCATTACTACAGTATTCAAACTGCTGTTTGTTGTCTGAAATGAGAAAGGCTCTGGGATAGGGAATCAATGAGGAACTAAGGCTGCCACAGACAGCTTCATTTTATCTCTTTTCTGAGTGTACTTCTGGAAACTGTACGTGGAACAGGTACATATCCCACCCATGGTGGGAGTCCTAATCCTATTCCTTCCTCAAGACCTGGCATAGGTTGCTCCATGGAGTTGAGAGATATATGAGTAAGAAAGACGCTATATGATGGGTAAGATATAGATAACTCTACTTTGGGAAAGTGTGATGACATACATCATGGATGGCAGTTCTGTGGAGGTTGTCCAGGAAGTTCAGCCTAAAGATGTTCCATAGATTTCCTTTATTTCTTAATGGGGACCCTGAATTAGATTAAATAGCATGACTCCATCAAAGCAATGTTGTCAGTGTGAATGCAAAGGCAGGACAGATATAGGGCCTCCATGCAGATTTCCCTGAGGATATGCAGTGGTTCATTGAAAAGAACAAACAAAAATCTGAAAAATAAAAGCATAGTGGGACCCTGGTGGTGTAAAAGGCATGAGGAGAAGAACACGGACATTTCCTCCCTGCGGTACCAGGAGTTTTGAGAAATAGTTGGCCTTATTAGTTTGAAGCCAGGCAGAAGGCAGGATAGTTATGCATCCTGTAGCCTAACTGAATAAGATATATTTGAGCACAAGTTTTTCTGAAAGGAGAGCATAGAGCAGAGTACATATTGGAGTGAGTGGTCTGAATACAAAATGTGTGAAAAGAAGAGGGAAAGGACAAGGGGGAGTGGCACAATGCTGGCAGTTTTATCACAGAAACATATTCTTCTTTTTTTTAAGTGTAATTTTTATAGACAGGAGAGCCCAAGCTTACAATTTTAGGATCATCTAAGTGTTAGGCTGTAAAGTATATAACCCCTTAAGGTGAATAGAACTATGTAGGGGTGGAGGGGAGAAGTAGTCATACATTTGTGACTGCTGCTGTTTGCCCATTCTCGGCAACTGAAAAAAGGAGAGTAAAAGCCAAACATTTGTAGACTGTAGCAGAATGGCAAAGGGCTCCCCAAACCGTTGTCAAGCTGCCATATTTCTTGTACCTGTGACTGTCTTCTGTTTCCAAGGTTAGCAGCAATTTTTGAGGTTTGAAACAATTTCTTTACGTTCCTCCAAACAAGTTCCTTTGTTAATATGGTCTCTGTAGCCCACGAGTATTCTGATGCCCCAAAAGTTGGGTTGTGGGAAATGTGAATGATCATCCAGTTCTGTTCCTAATACTGTATGCACAGAAGTGCTAGGCTTCTCTTTCTTTTACATTTCCTTGGGTGGTGCCTCTATACAATTCAATGAGTATTAAATAAAACGTTGGAAAATTTAACCAATTTTTAGCTTTGCATATAAGGAAAAAAAGAACAAACTTGTACCAAAGGGAAAATACCTTCAGTTTCATGTAATTCAAATATGGCTGGGTGGATTTTCTGTTAATGGTATGGGGAGGATGTTACCTTTTGAGTGAGACCAAGCATAGAAAATTTCCACCCTGCAAGAGATTTTTTTCACCTCCAGAGAAATGAAACCAGGGGCTTTAGCTGAAATTATGTTGTAGCCTCCTCTGCAAAGGTTAAATTGTGCTTTTTTAAATGGTTCCCCTAATCTAAACAGCAGGGGTTTTGTTGATCAACTTTAGCTTGTTTCTTTTTTTCCAACAAAAGTTACACTTTGCATAATGTATTTCTGTTGGTATTAGTGAATTGCAAGGGGCTCTTGAATTCATTCCTTCAACTGTTTTTTCCCAGAACTGCTGATGAGGAATGGATGAAGATTTTGCTGACAAATCAGGTAGATTTATGCATCAGTAATCCATACAGATCAGCACTCCTTGAAATGTAAATTTCAGAAACAGAGACTAAAATTTTCACAGATGCACACAAGTTTCTTCCAATTGGTGTTCCTGAACACTAACCCTCAAAGATTAGCTGTAAACATCAGAGAGAAAAAAAGAAGAAAGACAATGGGATAACACTCTATTGTTGCCTGCAGGTATCAGTATAGAAAGATTTTGATTTCTTTTAGAAGCATACAAAGGAATTTGATGTAGACTTGTGAAGTTATTAGTTATGGTCAACTACTTGAAGCCTTTGTGTATAGTATATATTGGTTTGAAATATACAGCTTTCATCAAGAGAAACTGGTGAATTTGTTTGATATAATTGCATGGAAAGTTAATCAAAACTTTACTAAAAGAAAGCACAATGTGAAATACAATATAACTAAAGTTTTTGAATGCATAAACAATGGAAAAATCAGAGCAAAATCCCTTGTAATGCTACGTATCAAGTCAATATTGTGCCCATAATTGTCATACTGGTTTCAGTTGTGATTTGGCTTCACTGGGACTTGAATCAGGCCCCTACTCTGCTGAGGCTTCTCACTAAAAAGGGAGAACTGATTTAATAAGAAAGGTTAGAGGAAGTAAATTATCATTGTCCTTATGTACATTTCAGATATACTTGGCCCCTTTTTACAAACGATAATTCTGAAAACTAAAATAATCAGGAAACATAACTGAATGGCAATGAGCAATTGAATCTCAATGCCTAACTAATTCTACCTTATATGCACATACAACAATACTTGAAGTACATCATTAAAATATGAGCTCTACTGCTCTATTTTTGATATTTTGCTTTCATGTAATATCCAGTTGAGAAGATGTAACTGAGGGCATATTTAAGTTATCCTCTTTGAACTTGGCCACAGAAGTTGGATGTGGACCTACAGCAACACTAACCAACTGTAATATGGTTGAGGACTAGATTCAATAAAGGACATAAGTGCCTTTATGCACTGCAGTGCATCAATTTTAGGTGCTTGGTCCCAGAACACTGTTTAGCTCCCTGTTGAGTGGGTGGGGATTTTGAGAAATCTAGGTTATATGAGTGGCTCTGTGCATGCACAAAATCAGAAGGTTATTAAGGCATTGAGGTGCCATAGGTAATTGGAGGCAGCTGGGTGTTATGGGTATTGGTATTTTGGTGCTCCAGTTCCACTTAAAACCTGCTGTAACTGCCTAACTAAATTAAATTCCAGTTGACTTGGAGATTATGAAAGACCTCTGTGCAGAGGAGAAATATGAATTATCAGTACTTGGAGGTCCTCCAGATGTACTGTCCACATAGACATGAGCAGAGTGGGTGTGTTCATGCCCACTCTAGTCTTGCCCCAGATTGAGGGGAAAAAGTATATGTATGTCCTTTCAGTGCAGACAGTATGGACAGCTACTACATTCATAGCATTACAAAAGACTTCACAGCACAAAAAATGACAGCATATAGGCAGGTGCATGGCATGTAGCACTACAAACATGGCCAACAACTAAAGAAATCTATCTGTTTGAAACAGAAACATCTCTGTAGCCATGTTTTCTGGAACCACATGTAACATCAACTTAGTTACAGGTAGCACTACAGCAATCTTTAGGACCCCCCCAGTATTCTGCTCCTTGATGGCTTGTCCAGCTGCTGTGCGCCCCACTGGGAAGAGCCATTCTTCTCAAAAGAGGTGCAGCTACCAAGTTTTATGCCCTGGGCAAAGCCTTGCTGGCCAGTAGGTTGGGGAATCCTGGGTGGCAGAGCACCTCAAAGAAATTCCAAGACCCTGGCTGCTGCTGTGCTGCTGTTTGCTTGCCCTCATGTCCTACAGTAGTGTGGTGCCCCATCTTAGTTGGTAGTTGGAGCTGGTGCCCTGCTTTCTCAGACCTAGTTATGCTACTGCTTCCCAGGCAACTTATTAGATATCTCTCTGACTCTTTTTTGTAGGGGCTGTGGTGGGAGGAGCTGCTACCACTACTGCAGCACCTCTAGGAAGAGCCGCCAATTGTTAACAGGGATTGAGAGAGCAGGTTCTCAGTGACTGGGCTCCCCTTGGGATAGGGGATGAGGCCAGAAACCTAAGGAGGATCCCTGTGTCCATAATGCAGAGGAAGGAAGTGAATATGTATGTGGTGCTTAATAGTCTAGCACATGTGGGAAAAAAAGGACTTGGTTGGACTAATAACCTTTCTTGAAAACAGCTGGAGAGCCCAGTCTATTATGCTAGGCAATTAGATAGGGTCCTTTATGTTCTGAATGAGAATGTTCATGTACAGCCTTCTTGCTCGAAGCAGGGAGCATACTTTGTAGAGCTGTGACTTACTTGAATTAATAGGTATATGGCTAATGTTAATGGTCTAGACTTGCTCATTGAGGAGCAGGGAGGCTTGAGAGAACTGTCTTGGTTTATCATGGGCTCATGATCTCTGTCACCAAGCTTCCCTTCAATCCTCAGGTCACTGACTAGATCATCCCCTTATGGCAGTGGTACTGGCCAGTCTCTTGTCAGCCCATAGACTTCTTGACTCAAATAGAGCTTGTCAATGCAAATGAGAAAACTTCATGACCAATCAAATTTGGCTGAATGCTTTTCCCATGAGATGTCAGGGTGGCTGAAGTCGCCTATGATGACCATGCACCAAGAGCAGCCTCTTCCAGTTCCCTAGCAAATTCATGGTCAGGATCTTCCTCCTGGTTAGGAGGTCTGTAATAGACTCCTACAGTTATATCCCCTTTACCACGTTCTCCATGCATTCTAACCCAAAGGGTCTCAAGTCACCTTCCTTGGGTGCCAATCTTTGCTTGTAAGGAAGTGTACTGCTCCTTCACATAGAGAGCTACACCCCCTCCCTTCCTTACAACATGATCCCTCCTGTACAAGGTATAGCCATCAATACCTGTGGTGCAGTCATAGGTGGAGTTCCACCAGGTCTCTGTTATTTCTGTGAGAGTGTATTCATTTTTGCTTAGCAGAAGGGCCAGTTCCTCCTGTTTGTTCAGAACAAGGATGACAGAACAAGGAGCAACGGTCTCAAGTTGTAGCAAGGGAAGTTTAGGTTAGATATTAGGAAAAATTTTCTCACTAGGAGGGTAGTAAAACACTGGAACAGATTACCTAGAGAGGTGGTGGAGTCTCCATCCTTGGAGGTTTTCAAGAATTGGCTAGACAAAGCTTTGGCTAGTTTGATCTAGTTGGGGATGGTCCTGCTTTGACCAGGAGATTGAACTAGATGACCTCCTGTGGTCCCTTCCAACCCTAATTTTCTATGCTTCTACGTTGCACCTACATCTTGAGTACTATGTACAGTTCTGATTGCTGCATCTCAAAGAGGATGTAGTAGAATTAAAAAAGGTACAGAGAAAGGCAAAAAACAGTGATCCATCTGTATGGAGTAGTTGCCACACCAGAACAGTCTTCTGCTTGGAAAGGCAAAGATTGAGGTTGGGGGATATGATAGAGGTGCATAAAATCATGAAGGGTGTGGACCAAGTGAATTGGTGGTTCACCAAGACCCAGAATACTAGAACCAGGGGAACTCACTGAAATGAATAGGAGGCAGCTTAAAATTAACCAGATAACTATGCATTACATAAAAAAAAAATTAACTGGTAGAATTCATTGTTACAGGAGGTGGTAGAAGTAGATAGTGAACCCACATTCAAAAAGTGACTAGACAAAGTCATGAATGATAGATCTATTAGTAGCTGTTGGTGGGAACAGAAGGAAATGTATTATCTGACATCTCTATGCCAGGTGGATGTCAGGGAGGGTAAGGGTTAGGTGATAAATCATTTTAGACCTATCTATCAATTAATCAATCTTTCATTGTACTCCCTTTACATCCATCCCTTGCACTGTCAAAGACAGGATGCTGGGCTAGATAACCAATTGGTCTGATTCATTATGATACCTCTTGGGCACATTTACATGTGCATTAATGTGCCCTTGCTACTATGTATTAAATCTAATATCTCTATGATGTAGTAGCTGGCAGTAATGTGCAGTAGCAAAGGCACACAGTATTTTTGTGATGCTTAATGTGCAGTAGATTAATTCTATTGCATATTAGTGCATTAGAATGTTTTTTGTCATGACATGCACAGTAGAATCAGTCTACTGCTCTAAAAGCGTCTCGTGTAGATGCACCCCTTATGTACATGCCTGACCATATAGATGAAAAGTCTGTTGGTTGCATTTCTACACAGCTCTAATCCCATGGGTCCTCCATATGCTGAGCTAGGACTTGGCCTAGATGATTCTGTGATTCCATCACAAAGCTGAAAAATCAGTCAGCAATGCAGAAATCCTTGACTTTAAGAAAGCTGACTTTCAGAAGCCCAAGAGGTTGGTTGTTAAGAACCTGAAAGACCATGATCTCACAGGGAGGGAAGTTCACAATGAGTGGTTGCTTGTCACTGGTAGGTATTGTAAGACTTCGGTCCCTTTCTGGTTGGCACCTTCCTCCCTAGCGACGTCAGGGTGAGACCGCACCCTGGGGCCACCTAGATGGTTCTAAGCGCTGCCACTACTCACCTGACTTTGATGTTGATAGATGGGGAGGCAGTATCCTGTTGGTGGTCCCAGAGAGGTCATGGCCCTGGTTTTTCTTCGTGGGGCTCCAAACCTCCCCTTTACCCCACCCTTACCACACCCATGGCCTGGGAGGGCTCTGCTCCCTGTAACCTTCCCCAGGATGATCTCTTCTTAACCGTGAGGCCCGCCCTGAGCGGAGTCGGGTAAGTTTGGCAATCAATCTCTCTGGATAACTAGAACATGCCCCACCTGGGGTAATGATAACTTAGAAGTTTCTTCACTCAAGGCGAAGACGTTCGGCATCTGCTGATGAAGTATAATGGGGACTCTGGCTCCCCAGGTCCCCTCTGCCTCCCTGGGATGGGAGAATGAATCTTCATCTGTCTCTCCAGTTATTTTTCCCAGGGACCAGCAAGCTAGGAGTTAATCACTCCTGTTCCCACCACCAGATGAGAGTTGCCTCTTCCCTACTGGGCTCTGGGCCAGTCACCGCCTGCTTCTCCCTCTTCACCCAGCTGCCGTCACTCATCGCCATTCCCCACCGGGGTACCTGAATGCTCCAGTGCAGCCTAGTCTTCACTCTTGATTGCGGGGGTGGTTTCATTCTCTCTGCTGTGCCCCTCTGGTCAACTTTGGCTAGCCAAGCCCTGACCTGTGGTCCTCCCCTGTGTGTCCCTGCCAGTGCTCTGCTTCTCCCCACTGGCATCCTGCTTCTCCCTGCTTGGCTCCACCACCCGTGGGTTCCCACTGACGCTCTGCCTCTCCCTGCCATCATCCTGCATCCCCACTGGGCTCTGCTGCCCATCCCTCACTGGTGGCATTCTCCACTCCCTCCAGCCCATGCTGATTTTTGGCCCCGCCCCCGGGGCTCACTGATCCCCAGGCTTACGCAGCTGCAGAACTGCTGAGCCTGCATTGGCGTGTTCTCACAGCTGCCACTTGTTCCGGTCCCTGTAGTTAGTACTGGGGCTCATCAGGTGGGATCGTGTGACACGTTGGGAGGGGGGCTTCCCTCACACCTTGCTTCTTAAGGACATGAGCCTAAAAGCACAAGGGAAGTCCATTCTGGCCTGTGGGAAAGGTAGCAATAGGTCTGGGAGACCCCTTTAGCTCAGTAGGGAAATCATGGACCTCCTGAATCTGAAAAGAGAAGCTTATAAAGGGATGGAAGTCAGAACCTACCACTAAGGAAGATTATGTATCACTGCCCTGCACCTGTAGGGAGCGGACCAAAAAGCTAAGGTGGAAAATGAATTCAAACTGGCTATGGGAATAAGGGACAATAAAAAGTCCTTCAAATATGTGGGAAGTTGGAAAAAAAAACCACAGGCAACATCAGACACTTGCTGAACCAAATGAAGCAGCTGACAACTGACACCCAGGAAAAAGCTAATTTCCACAACGATTCCTTTGCGTTGGTTTTCCACCAGCCCAAGGGGATCACCCTGCCTGACAGAACACAGAACTTCCAGGGTAATGGTGATCATACATTTGGTGAAGATCTTGTGAGGGAACAGTTTGAGAGGCTGGACACTCACAAGGCAGCTGGCCGAGATGGATTGCACTCAAGAGTGCTAAAAGATTTAGCTGACATCACAGCAGAACCAATGGCAAGGAAATTTGAGAACTCATGGTGCTCAGGAGAGGTACCTGAAGATTGGAAGAGGGGCAAAATATGGTGCCGATCTTTAAGAAAGGAAGGAAAGAAGATCCAGGGAACTACAGGCCAACCAGTTTGACCTCAATCTCTGGAAAGATCTTGGAAAAAATCATCAAAGAAACCATCAACAACAGGGTAACTGAAGTTAACATTTTGAGAGAGAGCCAGCATGGCTTCATTGTGGGTAAGTCTTGCCTGACCAACCTCATTTCCTTCTATGATCAGGTGACATATCACCTAGAAAAAGGAGAAGAGGTTGATGTCATATATTTAGATTTCAAAAAAGCATTTGACTTGATCTCCCATGATGTCCTCATGGTAAAATTGAGGAACTACAGTCTTGACAAACTTACAGTCTGATGGCTGGGGAACTGGCTCTATGGTTGGACCCAGAGAGTGATAGTCAATGGAACCAAGTCAACGTGGTGCATGGTGACCAGTGGCACCCCCCAGGGCTCAGTACTTGGACCAGTACTCTCTAATATATTCATAAATTATCTGGATTCAGGTATCAGAAGCAGATTGGCTAAGTTTGAAAACAACATGAAATTATGGGAAGTGCAGTCACACTAGAGGATAGGCTGGTGACCTGGGCAAGTTCACAAGGTGGGCAGATCAAAACCTGATGACATTCAGCATGGAGAAATGTAAGGTGCACCATCTCAGGAGAAAAAGACACATCATACTTATAGGCTTGGCAGTGCTACACTCACTAGCACCATGACTGAAAGAGACTTGGGGGTCATGATTGACCACAAGATGAACATGAGCCACCAATTCAATGGCACAGTCAGCAAAGCAGATAAAACTCTGGCTTTCATCTACTGATGCATCTCAAGCAAGACCCAAGAAGTTATCCTCCCATTTTACTCAACCTTGGTGAGGCTGGAGCTGGAGTACTGCATCCAATTCTGGGCTTCACACTTTAGAAAGGATGCAGAGAAGCTTGAGAGAGTCCAGAGGAGAGCCATACACATGATTAGAGGTCAAGAAAACAGGCCTTTTGAGGAGATGCTGAGAGGTACGGGACTCTTCAGCCTGAAGAAACGAAGGCTTAGGGGTGACTTGGTGGCAACCTGTAAGTATATAAGGGTGTGCATCAGGAACTAAGAGAACATCTGCTCACCAGGGCACCCCAAGGGAAGACAAGGTCTAACGGTCACAAACTGCTGGAAGACCATTTTTGACTGGACATAAAGAAAAAGTTCTTTACTGTCCGATTCTTCAGTCTGGAATAGTGAAGAAGTGGTGCAAGCACCTACTCTGGATACCTCTTAAGAAATGCTTGGATGCTTATCTTGCTGGGGTGATCTGACCCCAGCTGACTTCCTGTCCCTTGGGCAGGGGACTGAACCCAATGATCTTGTGAGGTCCCTTCCAGCCCTAATGTCTATGAAATCTATGAAATCTGACACCACCAAAAACAGTCTAGCTCCTTCCTTCTTTGAACCCCTCCCTTCAGATAGTTGAAGGCTGCTATTAAATTCCCTGAGTCTTCTCTTCTCTAGACTAAATAAGCCCAGTTCCCTCAGCCTGTTCTCATAAGTCATGTGCCCCAGCTCCCAAACCATTATTGTTGCCCTCCACTGTACTCTTCCAATTTGTCCACATCTTTTCTTTAGTTGGGGAGGGGAGGGGGAAAAAACTGAACACAGTACTTAAGCTGAATTGAGGGGAATAATCACTGCCCTTGCCTTACTGGCAACACACCTCCCAATGCAGCCCAGTATGCCGTTAGTCATCTTTGCAACAAGGGTACACTGCTGGCTCATATTCAGCTTTTTGTCCACTGTAACCCTCAGGTCTGTTTCTGCAGAGCTGCTGACCAGCCAGTCATCTCCCAGCCTGTACTACTGCAGGGGATTGTTTGATCCTAAGTGCAGGACTTTGCACTTGTCCTCATGAGGTTCCTTTTGGCCCAATCAGCCAACCTGTTTAGGTCACTCTGAATCCTAGCCCTCCAGCATATCTACTACTCCCCCCAGCTTGGTGTCATCTGCAGACTTACTGAGGGTGCACGCTATGCCATCTTCCAAGTTGCTGATGAATACATTGAAAAAAACTGGTCCCAGTACCAACCCCTGGGGTACTTCACTTGATACTGACTGCCAACTAGACATCAAGCCATAGATCAATGATTACTGGTCTCCGAGCCTCATGATCCAGCCAGTTTTCTATCCCCCTTACAGTCCATTCATCCAGCCCATACTTCCTTAGCTTGCCTGCAAGAATGTTGTGGGAGACCATATTAAAAGCCTTAGTAAAATCAAGGTACACCACATCCACTGGTCTCCGCACATCCACAGAGCCAGTCACCTCTTCATAGGCAGATGGCAATCAAGTTGGTCAGGCATGAATTGCTCCTGGTGAATCCATGCTGACTGTTTCCTAATCACCTTTTTCTCCTCCAAGTGCTTACAAATGGATTCTTTGAGGATCTTCTCCATAATTTTTCCAGGGCCTGAGGTAAGGCTGATTTCTCTGTTGTTCCCTGGATCCTCCTTTTCACCTTTCTTAAATATGGGTACTGTGTTTTTCCTTTTCCAATCTTCTGGGATATCTACTGACCACCATGAGTTTTCAAAGATAATGGCCAGTGGCTCTGCAATCACATCGGCCTGCTCCCTCAGTACCCTCATGTGCATGCCAGCTGGCCCCATAGACTTGTACATGTCCAGCTTTTCTAAATAGTCCATTATCTGTTCTTTCACCACTGAGGGTTGCTCACTTTCTCCCCAAACTGTGTTGCCCAGTGCAGTAGCTTGGGAGCTGACCTTGCTTGTGAAGACAGGCAAAAAATGGCATTGAGCACTTCAGCGTTTTCTGAATCTGTTGTCATAAGTTTGCCTTCCCCATTCTTTCCCACACTTTCCCTGATGCGCCTCTTGTTACTGACATACTTGTAGAAACCCTTCTTGTTACCCTTCACCTCCTTTGTTTGCTGCAACTCCAATTGCATTTTGGCCTTCCTATCTTCATTCCTCCATGCCTGAATAATGCTCTTATATTCTTTCCTATTTATTTATCCAAGTTTCTACTTCTTATAAGCTTCCTTTTTTATGATTTAGCTTACTGAAGGGTTCCCTGCTAAGTCAAGCTGGTCTTCTGCCATATTTGCTAGTCTTTCTGCACATTGGAATGGTTTGTTCCTGCACTCTCAGTAAGGCTTCTTTAAAGTACAGCCAGGTCTCCGGGACTCCTCTGCCCCTCAGACTGGCTTCCTAGGGGACTCTGCCCATGAGTTACCTGAGTGAGTTGAAGTCTGCTTCTCTGAAGTCCAGGGTCTTCTGAAGACTTTTCTGAAGTCTTGCTCTGCTGCTTTCCATCCTTCCTTTTCTCTATCATCTCGTGGTCACTGTTGCCAAAGTTGCCATCCACTACTATATTTCCCAACAATTCATCTCTGTTTGTAAGTAGCAGGTCAAAAAGATCATGGCTCCTAGTTGGCTGCTCCAGTACTTGTACCAGGAAGTTGTCCCACTCTACAAAACTTCTTGGATTTTCTGTGCACTGCTGTATTGCCCTGCCAGCAGATGTCAGGGTAACTGAAGTCCCTCATGAGAACCATGGCCTGTGATCGGGGAAACTTCTGCTAGCTGATTGAAAAAAAGCCTCCACCACTTCCTCCTGGTTGGGTGGTCTATAGCAGACCATCACCACATCACTGTTATTGCTCTCCCCTCTGACCCTAACCCAGAGGCTCTTAACAGGCCTATCTCCAGTTTCATACTGGAGCTCCATACAATCTTATGGCTCTTTTACATGGATAATGGCATGATGGTGTTCTCTGTTGTGTTTTCTTGTCCCTTAATGATGCCTAACATTTTATTAATGATGCAGCTTTTTGGTCACTGCTGCATATTGTGTAGCATCAGAAAGAATGGTCCCTAAGGCTTCCTCTGGAGCAAAAGATTGGACACTTCCTGTTGACTTTGCTAAACCATAGGTACTACTGGATAAGCCCATTCTGCACATATCCATTTCTTGATCATTATGGAAAGAGAGAACTCTTCTGAGCTTCTATGGCTTGGAAACCAAGGAGGTACACCACGGACTGCTTTAGCTTTCAGTGCACCAGTGCTGTAAGCATGCCATTTCCTAGCATAGAGGGAAAACACTAGCACTGCCCTGCCTATTGATGAATAAACCCCCTGTGATTAAGCAGTTGTTGTCATGAGCTCACCCGGGAGCCCCTGAATATAATAAAAGATCATGTGAGTGCCCATACTGAGCATCTTCTCTGGCATCCAGGGACCTGCCCCCTGCCCCCACCTTCTCAGGCTAGCAGAGCAGCATCTGTCACTAGTTACAGATGGATGGGAAAATACAAATGGCACTACAATGCATATGTTTGTTGGGACTTTTGTTTTGGGGGGGTGGCGGGGCAGGGGCCGGGGAGGGGTGGGGAAGGGCAGCATTTTCTGAGGCATTGTATCAGCTCTGTCCAACCAATCTCTCCAGAAGGTAAATTGAGGCTTGCAGGCCCCTGAGGTGAAGTCAGGCCTGGAGTATAACAAGGTGCAAAAAACCAAGGGCTAAAACCTCTTTCATATTTTGCACCTAAATGAGATACATGCATTTATGTAATTGCAGGTTTTGGTACATATGCACTATTTTTAATTGAGGAAGAATAATATAACCTCAGCTTTTAGCCCAGTGGTTAGGAGTCTACAGGTAGCACAAAACCTAGATTCTAGGCCCTCCTCACCTAGAGATGATTAGAGTTTGAACTTATGCCTCTGGCTTCCTGGAAAAGCACACTAAACATCAGGCCATAGGCTGTATGTTACTGAGCTCTCCTTTTGAAGCTAGCCAAATGGGCAGTTAGGAGAGGGAGTTGTAGAGGCTCAAGTACAAACCTGGTCTCTGTGGCTTAGTAGAGTGGATGATACCGTGGGAGTGAAAGGACCCTACGTTCTTGTTTGGTTTCTGTACTCTTTGTGGTGCTTTTTTAGCCAATGGAGTAGTAAATGCATTGTGCAGAGTGCCATCCTGAAGAGGAGGGCTGGAGTATAGTCTGGGTGAGGCCTAGTCTCTGGTCCAGTGATTCAAGTACCGTGTCTGAAAGCATGGAACCCATCTTAAGATTACCTATGTAAAATTTTGCCAATTGCAAAATTGTTGCGTGCTCCGGGGCTAACCACTAAGCTATTATGCTAAAGGGTGGGAGGAGCACACTTCTTACCCTACAAAGATAAAGTGATTTTATTTTGCTAGAAGAGCATGGGGCAAGTGAATTGCAAATGCAGTCACTACAACATCTAGGACCCACTCATCCACCACGTGGATCTAGGCTTTGTTGAAAGGTAGACTGAGAGCACAATTCTTTTCAAAAACCTCTGCGGGGTGCAGGGGCCCTATGCTATAGCATCTTTCATGCTTTTGGGGAGACTTTCAAGCTTGAAGAGTAAACAATATCAGTTGGCTCTACCAACAGGAGTAACCCCTTTCCAGTGAGACAGATTTATGGTTGGCTTGTGCACAGCACAGCATATGGTTGGTATTTGCATCCATAAGATGATAGGTTGGTGTCCACAGAATGTTCTAGAATCCAGTGCTCTAGAGTTGAGGTTCCATCAGGCTTATAACTCAAGGGCCTAGGATTTTAAAGGGGAAGCCTTCACAGTGATTCGAACCTCCCTGGGGAAACCAGAGTCAAGAAGCCATGATGAGGGCCACATTATAATTGCCAACACCACATATACATAAGCAACAATGGCATCATCTAGGACAGCTTGTTAGAAATACCCACTAGGGCTGTGCAAAGCTTTGGTTGCTGATTCGATTTGATGGAGATTTGGCCCGATTCGGTGGCCAAATCTCTGAATCCAAATAGACTCAGGAGACCTATTAATTTCTCCAAATAGAATTAGAAGCCTCTGATTTCATTTGGAGAGATTCGATGATTCAGACATAGCTTTATATGCTTTTTCTACATACCTCAAGGTACCAGGCAACTTGTGAACACGGAGATGGTGGGGCGGATGGAGCGTCCCACAGGAGCACGTGGTGGAGGGCGGGGCACTTGGTGGCGGACCTGGAAGTGACCCAGAAGCACTTCTGGTCCACTTCTGGGTCTGCTGAGGAGTGTGTGGGGGACCCCCCTGGTAACTGGTGCCTCCTGGGTCTGGGGGAGCACCTGAGGTCCCCCTGCAGCCGATCACCAAGCAGCTAGTCCCCTGCATGCTTGACAGCAGACCTGAAAGTGGACGAGAAGTACTTTCAGTCCACTTCTGGGTCTACCGCATGCAGGGGGAGGGGGCCCCGCGCTCCTGTGGAATGCTACGTGTCCCACCATCTCAGCATTTATAAGCTGTGCCTGGTACCTCGAGGTATGTAGAAAAACATATAAAGCTGTGTCTACGGCTGAATCGCTGCTCAGGTCCCTTCCAACCCTACAAACTTTGAAACCATGATTCTCTGAATTAGAATTGAATCTTCAGAGTCAGATTTGGCCAAATCGAATCGGGACAGAGTTCCAAATCAATGAATCGAATCACTGTCCCCTGAATCAGGCCGAATCTGAATCGAAAACAGCTTGCTTCACACACCCCTAATACTCACAGTGAAAATGTATCTATGAACAGTTACTTGAACATTCACATTTATTTAAATTAAAAACAGTAAGTAATCAATTTTAAGGCCAACAGGATCCTTGAGGTCATTTAGTCCCATCTAAATCTAGTTGAGCTGGATCTAACCTTAAGTCACCACTACCTATAACTGCAGCTGCAAAACCTGTCCCTGATTAGCCGCATTGCACTTAACCATGAAGACATTCAGCTTGTACCTGCCTGAAGCCAAGAATATAAAACATATATTTTTAAAATCTCATATGAGGTAAAGTTTCTATGTTCAAATGAGCGATTTCAGAAAGACTTTTCAAACTATGGAACTGGGAATACGTTTTTCAGAGTGACTATAACATCTGGAAAGATATTCATTCTGGAATGTTTACAGTAGATTTCCTTCTTTGGTACTGATGTACTGAAAAGGTTGGAGCCTAAATAAAGAGTAGACCACCACAATGCTCTCAAATAAAAAATATATTATAAACAAACGATTCTTAATGCATAAGTATAGATTGACATGATTTTTTATAGATTATCTAAGTAACTCGTAGTTGATATCTAGATTATTGTGCGTCTATGATATACAATATAACATTAGCTTTGCTGAAATTAGCTTTAACTTTGAGTACATCTCATGACCTGCAAATAGAAATTACAAAAATGTTACTTCATGCTTTGGAAAGCCAGCAATGAATGGGTTTTTTTTCAGTAAACTATGTGCCAAATTAGATGCATAAACTAAATCCATGAGATCAGTAGAACAATTAATTACAGAAATACAAACATGATTAATAAGGTAATACTGATGAGGAATAGTATTTTCTATCTAAAAGTAAAGTGACATAATGTATATAGTTAAATAATTATACAATTGCTGCTAATACGATCATTCTGTTGGCAGGTTTACAGTTTAGAATGCAGATCAATATTGCAGATTAAAACAAGGCTTTTTGAAATCTTTTCATTTCTTGTATTTAGAATACCAGCATTATAAAACTTCTCCAGGCAGTTAATTTCTGCAGCCTCTTCAAAGATTTTACAGTTGGATAATAGCGGTGTTATTTAATTCTAAACACCACGCATATGGGGAACCTTAACATATAGCAAACTAGCACTGTTAGTTGTTCAAAATCATAGATGGACTGAATTTCCTCTCCCGTTATTATATAAGTTATGTAGGTAGGATGTGCTTTACATTAATAACTACTTTAGCAGTTTTCAACTGTTTAGTGGAACCACTTTCAGAGTCTCCTGTTCTACCATATGTCATCATTTTACTGTATGAAAATCCTAGAAATCTATGCCACTATCATGGTGCCTGATATAAAAATACTAACAACAAAAATTACAGAACAGTTAGAATAATACTATTTCAAGCTATCTACATTTCTTATAGTTACTTTTCCAAAACAACTCAACTCTGGTCCCAATAATACAAGTGTAAGCCTGGAATAACCCCACTGAAGTTACGGGATTTGCACCAATTTTACTGAGATCAGAATCTGGCCTACAACAGTTATATACAAATATATCAAACTCATTTCACCCATACTTAAAGTATATCATTACAATGAATGGACATGTTATTCCCATGAAACGAACTATATTCTCTGTTTCCACATAGCCAGTTTTTAAGTTTTCTGTATGAGCACCTGCAGTTTAGAAAGACAGGTTTGAAAATAGTTTATTTCAGGATATATTAAGAAACCATTTATTCCAAGTGCATTAATGCCAGTCAAAAGAATGATTAATCATTCTGTAAAATTTGGAATTGTGCTCTCTGAAGTAGGAGTAAAGTTGATCTAAAACAGTACTGTTGACAACAGGGTGGGGGCGCCCTTTGGATTCGTGTAAACATCTCTCTCTCCCATCACTTCGAATGCAATAGAATCCCTTGGTTTGGTTAAAATAAAAATTTGAAGACATAATTCTGGAAGGAAGATTAAGAAATTTTTCCACTTTTTGTAACTCAGGAAGAGGGTCTTTGATTAAAGTATTTCCATCTACTATGTGAATCTGATCCAAGCTGAAATGCTTAAGCCACTTCTCCATATGGATATCATATAAACTTCTCTGAATAGCCTTGTATTTGGTATTAAGTGCTCCATTTTTAATAACAATTTCTTCAAAGGGCTGAACAGGCTTGTGGCTTTCTACTCTGTTGTAATATACTTGGGTATAATCAGATATAACTCTCTCAGTGGGGTCTCTTAGAATGAGCAGCAGTTTAATAGAGCTATTCATGTCATGAATTCTTTCTGGAGCCTGTGGAGAAGTAAAATAGCCTGGTGTTTTCTCAATAGTAATTTGATTTTCATAAGAAAATGGCATCAGACTCCTATACCAATCTATTCCTTTCACATAATTTTCATCCCAGTCAAAGAAGTGGACTTCTGTAGCTGCTACTACAATATTAGGATGAATATCCAACATTTCTAGTAAAGCCCTGGTCCCTCCTTTACGAACTCCTATGATGATTGTCTGAGGTATTCGTCGGCTTGTCCCAGGAGGTCTCACTTGTGTTGAATAATGTTCACTTTTATTGCTGAATAATCCTACTTGTGACTTCAGTGTCTCCAAAAGTGCCCCATTCTCAACAGGAGCACCCTGAGTATAAGTCAGCAGAAGGTAAGATGACACTAGTAGGAAGGCCATGTGGAGAAGGATAATTAATTCAAAATGCTGTTATGCTTGACTGCTGAAACAATGGGTAAATCCACTCTTGAGGAGTTGGTTGATGGAAGTGGGGGCAAACAAACAGTAAGTTTCTGAAGCATCTGCAAAATAAAAGACAAGTAATCAGTATTTCTGAACATGTACATCAATGTCCAGAGCCATTGAATAGACTTCTCCAATTGGTAATCACTATGTAGAAAGCTTCTATGAAGCAGTTTACTTGTTCTGACTTTGTTTCAATAGGTTAGAATGGTTAATTGATTTTTTTCCCCTTTTGCCTATGTTTGTGATCAAGGGTGGATGCTAAACCTGTGAGAATTTTTATAGCCTGAAGGCAATGGACTGGACTACAAAGAAAGCTGAAAGGTACCTAACTGTTTCTATATTCCTGGCCGTCATTTCCTTGCTTTTACTTCTCTCAGTTTTCGTACCGGTCTTTGGGACATGTTGTTAACAATCATTCTGAAGCATTTCTGAGTATCAGTACTCCTCTCTGGCTTCACAGCTAGGAAAATGATAATCAATCTAAGTAACAAGTGTCATTTTATGGATGCTTTTTATTTAGTCTTTTATGATCTATGGGCAGTGCAGAAAAGCTGTGTGTAGCAAGGTAGGAATAGTGAATTAAGGCACAATCTTGAATACAGGCTCTTTCTGTCAGAAATCTGGGTTGATCAGCAGTGATATGAAAGAACTGCGATGTGTGCGCATGTGTGTCTCTGTAATTGGGAGTTTAATGCAAAGTTGGAACTTCAAGTGCATGAACAAAAAACCTCAGAAGACCTTCTGGGAGCCCTAAAATTTTTTGCTGGAGTAAGGGAAAGTTTGGTTACATCTGGGCTCTATTTAGCCTTAATCCAATCCTGAACAGAAGAAGAGCAGAAGGTGATGGGGTTGGATAAAGAAAGGTCTTGGCAAGGAAAAAAAAATTA
Organism: Crocodylus siamensis; assembly: GCF_052110815.1. NCBI lineage: Eukaryota > Metazoa > Chordata > Crocodylia > Crocodylidae > Crocodylus > Crocodylus siamensis. The sequence goes on along the minus strand of NC_143401.1, from coordinate 69,955,158 downwards.
AGAAACTGTGTGTGTTTATGTGTGCAAACACCTGTGCAAATATCATTATATATTTGCTAACATTTAAAAATGGCTTTTGCAGGTGATTCCTCTACATTGTGCGAAATTTAGCTGCAATACAGCTGGTATTACAGCATCATTAATAAAAGAATGATTAGAATCAGTGCAACACTTGCATCAGGAAAATGGTGCTTGAACTGTCAGTATGGCATATTTAAAACCTGAAGTCCTTATTTAAACCAATTCTCATGGAAAGGACTCTGGAATGTTCTTCTATTCCTGGGCAGCTGTAAGATTTTACGTGGTAGCAAGCGTGAGTAGTATATGCTATATTTTCCTTAATGAGAAATATATTTAACCCCAATACAGAGTGTGAAAGCAAGTTAATTTGACAAGCTGTGCCTATAAATAGTGAAGTTATCTTAGACAATGAAGCACTAGTCAGTTAAAAAACAAGAGCTTTCTATTTTTGGATTCTATTTTAACTATCTCTGTCTCATTGTTATATCTGAACAGGGCCTCAGAGATGCAGCTAATATAGCTCCTTTTGCAGGTTCTAGTTTCAGTATCATGCTGTTCCCTTTTCTGAATATATTCAACATGTTATTTCAATAATTTCTTAGGCAGTAACTCAGAGAAAGCATCCAGTTTCCATTTGTCATGGCTCTGAAGAAGATTCACAGTTTCCCTTTATTTTGTTCCTTTTAGCAACTGTTTAGCACGAGATACTGGCAGCTTGCAGATTTAAACATGTACCACAGCAATGTTGTCAAATATCTGGGAGGAGCCTAGCACTATACAAGTAAAGCAGTATATTCATAAATCAATATTCTAGGCATAATTATTAATGGTCTCATTCAGCTGTCTTTGATATCACTTGAAAAGACATTCATTCACTCTAGTGGGAATTTGATCTGGTCTTAAATTCACAGGAAACATTCACCAGCAAAACCACTGGACTGATGCTGAATCCTTCAGACTTTAATTTTACATATACCTAAAGCTGGTACTGTTTATAAACACTGTCTCCTTTTGTGTAAATCAATGCACTAAAACTACCCATATCAAAGCATTCCCCTGGTTCCCAGTGGATAACCCCATGGGCAGCTGCCAATTCAAAAGGAATGTAGTATATAAATATACACCTGTATTTATTACTAGATGAGCCCAAACTTCAGCCGGCTTAGAAAGCAGTTACTGTATTTTAAACCAAATGCAAACTCACAATAAAAGTCCAAAGCAAAATCTCTCTCCAGTCACTCTCCAGTCACAGGATAACACTGGCATAATTCTCAGGGGGTTTTTTTCTAGAATTACATAAAGAAAAAGGTGAAATGTTCTTCCTCCTTCCCACCTGCAGAAAAAATGTCATGCTTTATTACACAGCAGAAGGAGGAGGAGGTGGCAATGTCTTCCTACAGAAGGTCTCCACAAATTCCAAGTACTCTGAACACCAGCAGCAGACAGGGAACTTTAAAAGGGGAGGAGGGGCTACTGGTTTGGAGTGTGCAGCAGCTGTTACGGTCTCTTGCATCTGTATTCCCCTCTAGAGAAGGTCTATACTGGATATGTGCATCTGATATTGCACAGTTGAGCATTTCCCTGTTCACCTTCACTGTCACCACTCTCAACATAATTAATCTTGGTTACCTGAACACAAGGATTTCATCAATGAGTTCTAAGATGTTAGCATCCTTTGCCAGACAGTGGTACTGTAAAGAAATTACGAGAGGACTAAATCCTCAGGAAGGAAGCAGAAAAAAATAAAGAGAGTACAGAGGCATGAAAGAAAATTTGTTTTAAGGCATAACAACATATCATTTTTATCCCTTTCTGGGCTGTGATTACTTATGTCTGAGTTACAAACTATCATCATTTTTACAGGTTTGTAACTATATTACACAATGTAAGTTAGTTACATCCACAAAGAACCGCCTCCCCATTCCAAATTGATCTTTAAGTGTTAATATGTGGTGGCCAGAATCTGGAACCAATTTCCCAGTGTAGTGGTCCTCACCCCTACCTTGGAGCAAATTCAAGAGGAGGTTGGATGATCACCTGTCTGGGGTCTTGTGAACCTTGCATTCATTCCTGCCTGTGGCAGGGGGTCAGGCTAGATGATCTGTCCAGGTCCCTCCTGCCCCTCGCTACTATGAAACTATAATATCACATATGGTAACTGATTTCTAGTATAACGTTACTTCAGGGAAGCTAGTATGACCTAGTGTACATGCATGGGCCTGAAACTCAAAAGACCTTTATCCTATCTTAACTCTGCCACTGCCATGGATCAGTGACTTTATGACATTTCAGTGCTTTATTCCTCAACTTTCCCAACATCAGTGTGGGCTAATGATTTCATGGATTTCATAGACATTAGGGCTGGAAGGGACCTCGGGAGATCATCGAGTCCAGCCCCCTGCCCAAAGGGCAGGAAGTCAGCTGGGGTCATAGGATCCCAGCAAGATAAGCATCCAATTTACTCTTGAAGGTGTTCAATGTAGGTGCTTGAACCACCTCTGCTGGCAGACTGTTCCAGACCTTGGGGGCTCGGACAGTAAAGAAATTCTTCCTTATGTCCAGCCTGAAACGGTCTTGCAGGAGTTTGTGACCATTCGACCTCGTCATCCCTTGGGGCGCTCTGGTGAACAGACGTTCCCCCAGATCCTGGTGGTCACCCCTGATAAACTTCTAGGTGGCCATCAGATCACCCCTGAGCCTACGCTTTTCCAGGCTAAAGAGTCCCATGTCTCTCAGCCTGTCATCGTAAGATCTGTTTTCCTGACCTCTGATCATGCGTGTGGCTCTCCTCTGGACTCTCAAGCTTCTCCACATCCTTTTTGAATTGTGGAGCCCAAAACTGGACGCAGTACTCCAGCTGAAGCCTCACCAAGGCCGAGTACAAGGGGAGAATGACGTCCCGGGATTTGCTCGAGAAGCATCTATGGATGCAAGCCAGCGTTTCGGTCGCTTTACTAGCCTCAGCATCGCATTGGAGGCTCATGTTCATCTTGTGGTCAATGATGACCCCCAAGTCTTTTTCTTCTGTAGTGCTAACCAACGTAGCACTGCCGAGCCTATAAGGGTGCTGCAGGTTTTTCCTCCCAAGGTGGAGAACCTTGCATTTTTTGGTGTTAAACACCATGAGGTTCTCGTCTGCCCATTTGATTAGGGACCTACTTAACTTACAGTGAAACAAAGCTATTTTCACAGCTTTGTGCTACCACAGAGAGCCCATTTAGTGGGCATTTCTCAGCAGCCCCATCTCTTGGACCCTGCCCCCCCAGCACTGATAGGTAGAAAGGCCCTGGGGAAGCGGGGATGGCTACCATCTTGGCTGATAGCTGCCCCTCATCAAGGCCCACCCCTTGGAGCTGATTGGTATAGAGCCCTGGGGGGGAGGAGGTGGGAGGGAAGCAGCTGCCATCTTTTCTGCTGCCCCCTTTGTGCTGTCCCGAAAGCTGATGCCTGCCCCCCTCCCCCGGGCAGACAGTGAGGCCTGCCTGGGAGGGGAGGACTTGATAAAAACTTATTTTTATTAGGGTTTTGTTTTGTTTTGTTTTGGGGTTTTTTTTCAGATTTCAAAGGTGAAACTGGATTTTGTGGGAAATCCCAGATTCACGGTTCCCATGATAACTATGAAACAACAATTTAGGTAGGTCACTACTAACAATCCTCTTATATCCTTTGTATAGCACTTCAAGATCTAGAAATGAAAAGTTATGCATAAGTGAACTACCAAAACCATGACCACCATTGGTACAAGATTTTGAAAAAAAAAACCCATTATAGCAACTAAATTATTTTAAAATATGTATACCATCCACCTTTCCCCATCCACCTGCCAAAGGCTGGAGTCAGTTACTTGAAACATACTCCCTACTGAAAAACTTTCTAAGAAGAGGATGAAAGAATCATAAATGTTGTTTTTTTTCAGAAATTATGATGGTGGCAATTTTATATTTACTTGTTTCCTATGAGTAGAATCATAGAAAATTAGTGCTCAAAGAGACCTCAGGAGGTCATCTAGGCCAACTCCCTGCTCAAAACAGGACCATTCCAAACTATATTGTCCCACCCAAAACTTTGTCTGGCTGGAATTTAAAAACCTGTGGAAGTTTTTGGCTGTGGAAGCAGGGGGTAGCTACCAAGGAGGAGTATACCTCCTTGGCTCACACTTGCAGGGAATTAGTTAGGAAGAACAAAGCAGCTTTAGAACCCAGTCTAGCGACAAAAAATAAGGACAACAAAAAGTCTTTCAGGTATATTGGAAGCAAAAAGAAGGTGCAGGACAGCATAGAACCCCTACAGGATAGACAAGGGCAGTTGGTGACAGATAGGAGGGACAAAGCAGAGCACTTCAATGAGTTTTTCGACTCTGTATTCTTGAACTCGGATCTAGACAAATCTCCCAATTCAAGAGGGACATGGACAACCTTGAGAGGGTCCAGAGGAGGGCCATTCATATGATTAGAGGCCTGCAGGGAAGTCCTCATGAGGAAAGGCTGAGGGATCTGGACTTTTTCAGCGTCCATAAGAGAAGGCTGAGTGGGGGGATCTTGTGGCAGTATATAAATTCACTGAGGGGGTGGGTAGCAGGGAATAAGAGATGCTCTGTTTGCCAGAGCACTCCTTGGAATAACCAGAAACAATTGCCAGAAGCTGATAGACAGTAGATTTAGGTTGGACATCAGACAGAACTTCACGGTTAGGGTTGCCAGAATCTGGAAGTGGCTTCCAAGGAATGTGGTGCTCTCTCCTACCTTGGGGGTCTTCAAGGGGAGACTGGACAAGCACCTGGCTAGGGTCACATGATCTCAGCACTTTTTCCTGCCACTGGCAGGGGGTCTGACTTGATGATTATTTGAGGTCCTTTCCAACCCTAGCATCTATGAATCTATGCATCATCTATGAACCTCCAAGGATGGACATTCCAGAACCTCTCTGAGTAATCTGTTCCGGTGCTTTACTACCCACCCCATGTGAAAGTTCTTCCTGGTATCTAACCTAAACTTCCCTTGCTGCAACTTGAGACCACTTTCTTGTTCTGTTATCTGCCACCATGGCAAACAGGCCAGCTCCATCTTTTTTGGACCCGTTTGGTTAATTGAAGGTTGTTATCAAATCTCCCCTCAGTCTTCTCTTCTCCAGACTAAATAAGCCCAGTTCCCTCAGCCCCTCCTCCTAAATCATGTGCCCCAGTCTGCTAACCATTTCTGTTTCCCTCTGCTGGACTCTCTCCAATTTGTCCACATACCTTCTGTAGGATGGGGCCTAAAACTGAACACAGTACTTCAGGTGTGGCGTCACCAGTGCTGAATAGAGGGGAAGAATCACTTCCCTTGATCTACTGGCAATACTGCTAATATTGCAGCCCAGGATGCTGCTAGCCTTCTTCGCAACAAGGGTGAACTGTTGGCTCATATTCAGTTTATTGTCCACAGTATCCCCCAGGTTCTTTTCTGAAGAGCTTCTACTTAGCCAGTCAGTCCCCAGCCTGTATGGGAACCAATGTATGGGATTCGTTCCATCCTAAGTACAGGACTTTGCACTTGTCCTTATTGAACTTCATAAGATTTCATTTGGTTCAGTCATCCAGTGTATTAGGTCTCCAAATCCTAGCCCTACCCTCCAGTGTATCTAGTACTCCCCCCAGCTTGGTGTTATCTGCAAACTTGCTGAAGGCATACTCCATCCCATCTTCCAGATTGTTGATGAAGATACTGAAGAAAAATGGCCCCAGGACTGACCCCTCAGACACTCCACTTGCTGCCAACTAGACATCAAGCCATTGAGTACTACCCTCTGAGCCTGGCAATCCAACCAATTTTCTATCCACCTCCCAGTCCATTCATCCAACACATACATCCATAGCTTGGTTGTGAGAATGTTGTGGGAGACTGTATCAAAAGGTTTGCTAAAGTCAAGGTATATCATGTGCACTGCTCTTCCCACATCCACAGAGCCAGTCTTTTCATCACAGAAGGCAATCAGGTTGGTCAGGCATGACTTGCCCTTGGTGAATCCATGCTGGCTGCTCCTAATCACCTTTTCCTCCAAGTGCTTAGAAATGGATTTCTTGAGGATCTGTTTCATTATTTTTCCAGGCATTGACGTGAGGCAACTGGTCTGAACTCCCCCAGATCCTCCTTCTTCCCTTTCTTAAAGATGGGCACCATATTTGTCCTTTTTTTATTCATCTTGGACCTCTCCCAAGCACTCTGAGTTTTCAAAGATGATGGCCAGCAGCTCTGCAATCCCATCAGCCATCTTTCTCAGCACCCTTGGGTGTATCCCATCTGGCCCAGTGGATTTGTACATGTCCAGCTTTGCTAAATATAAATACTATGTTTTATGAAGAGTTTGGCTCACAGTCCAGTTTTCCTGTGTTCTTGATTTCATCTGCCCTTTTTTCATTTGAGACCCAAACATCCTGGGATATTTTTCTATAGTTTCTTCTTTCAACCCAATGAAAAAGGGTTTACTCATGTCAGCAAAAAATAAGGGAGAGTGCAGAGAGTTATCAGTACCAGCCTATCAGTTTGCATAATCAGCCAACATGCAGTTAACTTATCTCTTTGAATAATTAATAGCATAAAAATAATACCCTTCTGATCTTTTTTACCAAAAACCTCATTAGGAGGTATTGGAATTGGAATCAATTCTGATTCTGTTTCCAGGTAAACCACCTCAAGAAAGAAATTGGGTTATCCAAAAGACAAATTTACTTATGAAAAATTTTGCTTATTTTCTTTCAACACGGGAATCTTATATAATTCACTGTATATATAAAGTAGAGTTGCAAGGACATACCATGAGCAGGAAAATAAACAAATGCTTAAGCTACTGATTCTGTAACTGGCTGTACATAAGGGATGCACACATGTTTCCACTTGCAGAATCAGGACTTTAAGGTAGCCTTTTCAGAGAATGACAACAGAAGCTCAGCTTCTCATTCTTGTAGTCTACTTTGAAGATCTCAGTCTACATTTAAAAAACTGCCTATTGTATTTTATTTGTTTATATTACCATAGTACCCAGAAACCCTGCTGAGATTAGACACTCGTTATATCAGGCATATTCCAGATACCACATGAAGAGCTTACAGTCTAAATCAGCAACTCAGATAAAGGATGGGAAGGGAAAAAATGGGTACAGGAAGGTGGAAATTATCACTTAAGATGCCACAGGAAAGCTGGAAATTGAACCAAGAGCTGGACCGTCCTAGCCTGGCCATGGGCCGGCCACCACTGCTCAATAAGTAGTCAAAAAAGGATTCCTGCCCCTAACTATTGCAATCTGCAGATGAATTGCTGCCCAAGCTGTTCATTATCTATTGTGCCTATGCCCTGGGAGAATTGTTTTGTTTGGTCTTGTGCTCACTTTGATTTGGAGTAGGTTAAACTGTCATAGAGTTGCACCGTGGGGCACTTAACTGCATGTCTTTTGTTTGTTTATCCTATTATTTATAACTTTTACAATTATTGGAGTTAACATATACAGGTGAAGTTCAACTGATGCAGCCACTTAGGGGACTAGGCCTGACAGAAGGATAGTAAACTGATAGTTTAGATGTTTCTCCATGCTTTAGGCCACAGATTCTGAGGTTGAGATGCATACAAAAATGTCAGCTCAAAGAATCCCTCATCTGTTATTTTGGGAAGGTTACATTTTCAATTTCAGCAGGTCAAGCTGGGACTATCAGTCTGTGGAAGGTGTGAGCTAAATGATAAAACAGGTAAGAGATTACTTGGTTCCGATCAAACGAAAAAAAGTGTTCAGATAATGCCATGCTGCCAAGGAGAGCCCCCTTTGTGTGTACTACTTGAAAATTGTCTATTTATGGAGAAAAGCCATTTCTTTGAAATGGAAATGAGCAGAATCTTAAAAAAGACAAATTTCCCAGTGTAAGTGAAAATACTATTGAAAATCTTTTTCATTCATTGAGCTGACTTTAAAAGAAAACATGGTAGAAAGCTCTTAAGTAGGTTCACAAAGTCCTAATTAAGCATGTGTAAGGGTAAATTACTAAAGAAGGGAAAACAGTTGACTTTCAGGACTTAACATTGCAGAAAGTTTCTGAGTAAACTGAAATCTGAGCTGTTTTAGTCTCATACAGACAATTTTAAAATTAATTTTGAAAAACAGACATGCACATCTGCATCTTACTGTTGGTGGTCATTCTTTTAAGTCTCAAGTGACATGCACAGATATGATAAAATTCAGAGCAATGTTCTTTGCATTGGAGCATTTTTTGTTTAAATTGGCTCAGTTTAGAGTTGTTATACCTGTTCTGATACAGATTTTAGAGCAAACACAGGCATGAACTCAAGACTTAGTTCTGCTGTAATATACCAAGCTGCCTGTACTTTCATCTTGACTGGAGAAAACTAAGTCGCTTAAAAACTTCAGAACAGTGAAACATGTTTTGCAGAAAAATGATCTCATCCTGATCTTTGCTCCCTGTAAGCTTGAAATAACTGTCTGGACTTCAAGTGCTTTACCTTGGATTTCTATCAGTTTAACAGAGCTCAGAGTATGTCTCGAAGTCTTCCATTTTGGTAGGAAAGTATTAACAATTCGTCCTGTACATCTGTAGCAACATACCTATTTATAATATAAACATATAAGCCCTGTACTTCTGTCATTAACATGATCACAAAAAGATCTTACAATGTAGTACTGCATGCAGGTCCCTTCGAATTCTGTGATACTGTAGCTGCTCAGTTTCCTGTTTGAGCCATTTATTTTTGTGACAACTTTTGTGATCAGGTGGTATTTCTGTGATTTGACTCTCCAACATTCAGTCCATTTATTTTCAGATGAGACAGGCCCCCACATCGAGAAATCCAAAAGCCAGTGCACCCCCCCTTTCTCCCACACCTTCAACATACTTGCAACATGGAAATAAATGTTGTAAGGGAATGTCTATACTGCTTTCAAGCATGCTGCTGAGAAGTACAGCCCTACTCACCCAATACTCCTCTGTATGTGCTCAGAAGTAAGGCAGTGAAATACTAATCATTGCTAATCTTGGCCTTTGTTTCTGGTGAAGCAGCAGAATGTGACACCAGACAGGGGAGCCATATTCTAGGCTTGGAATATATAGAGTGGGAGTGGGTGGAGGGGTAGTGCTTCTTGGTGGTGCAGTCAAGAGCACTGAAGAAGCCATCCTAAATCCCTTGCAGATTTCTCTTATACTAGCAGAATCCCTGGGTGGTAAATTAAACAATCTGTCCAGGCACTTTCTACCATGAGGCCAGAACTGAGCTAAAGCATCTGGTTCATAACCCTGTAAGACTTATGAACCAGAATACTGTGAACAGTTGTCCCACTTTACCTTCAATCTAATCCACCTAACTAAAGCAGCTGGACTCCAATTTGTACTGCATATGATTAAGTAGAGACACACTGACACCTTACAAATATTTTGATAGCTATTGCACACTTATTAAAGAGGAAGGCTAAAAAAAGTTTGACCAGGTGGGGGAAGAAAGAAATTCTGTCTGGAATTGGAACCACTATAGTTATAATACCATAAAGACAGTCCTCACAAGATTTTCTGCTCAATTTTACAGGCAATTGCTTGTGGTAGCGTGAACGATGTTTGTGGATGAGCTGAAATTTTTCAGGTTTGCTGCAGGGCTCCCCAAATGAAACAGTAGCAGCAACAAAAGTATCAGGAAGCCTCCCTCAATTTTCCTTTGATTTGTATTGTAAAATATGTAGAAGAGGAGCCATAGCAATAACCCCCAGCCACTAACTTCATCTTCAGTGATTTCTTCAATATAATGTCTAAGTCTAAATCTTTTTCTGCTTGTGTGGAAAAGTGCCATGTATCTTAAAATAGTTCTGCACCATTGCCAAGAAATAGCAGGCAACCACTCACAACAGGCTGCTTGTATACATGTTCAGCTATTTAGCCTCAGATAGTTAATCTTAAAAATTCCCGGTACATTTTAACATGCACGAAAACGTCAACCCTCTATTGGTAAAATATTAGGAGGCAGGACAGGATTCAAGAGATATTCTCCTGCCCTCTAATTTTAAATTTTGGGCCTATCAGAGTCACATACCTCCTATTAAGTCTGCTGTTGCATTGACAAAAGGTCAATGGCTCAGCTGCAAAGTCAGTGAGGTTGAGATTACAGAAGTTATGACACCATCTTGTTAACCTTACTTTATGCCAAAATCACAGACGGGTACAATAGCTATTATCCTGTTTTCAGAAGCACTGTTCCTACCTGAAACACAATGGCTCCAGAAGCAACTGTAGAGAAAGCATTCACTTCATCCTGTCATAAGTTTTGTCTTAAGAACACAATTAAGTCCTTATGCTACATATTGTGGTTGCTAATAGGGAGTTAGACCACTTAAAAAAAAGGACTAATCTCAAAGTTTTTGGTTTAACTTCAGAAAACATTATACATGTCAGATTAATTGTGGAATGTTCTCTGATACCTCCACAATTCATCTTCCTCTTATCCCCAGAGGCATGTCCCCTTTTCAGGTTGTCATAGTATCAGTCTTGACTACTTCAACAGCCTTTATGTGACCTCAGCACACACGCTTTCATTCATAAAAAAAAGAATGCAGTTGCTAAAGCCATGTTCTTTACCTACTGATTGAATAAGGTCACTTTATTCTTCAAATCCTTCCACAAAGTGAATATAATATGGAACATGTCCTGTCATTAAAGAAAATCCCTTCTGTGTTTCTCCTTCCATTCCTCTGACTACTTGCTTATATGTTCTATATATGTCTAAAGTAAATACATTTTGTTGTTATAATTGTTATAGTCCATCTTATTGTAGCATTTTAGCACATGATAAGTGTATCTACATGTGCATTAATGTGATGCAATAAACTTTGGAACCATTTGACCCAGAGGAAGCTGCTCCCAGGTTCGGCATCTACACATGTGCCTGGGACAGCAGCAACTTGAGCCAGGGCAGAGCAGGTTCAAGTTGGCAAGGAGCACCAGAGCTCAGCCCCAAGCTCTGGGTGGTGGCGCTAGGTCTGGCTGGGACACAAGGGTGCTGAGAGTGCTAAGCCATGTGGTGAAGTGGCAGACAGCCCCCATGCTTTAGCACCCTCATGCACCAGCCAGCCCTGTCACCATCTACATGGGCAATTACTCTGCCATAAGGCTGTACCATCCCCGACAGTACATTTTTATGGTGGAGTCCATTAATTTGCTGCACCCTAGTACCAGCACATGTGCAGACACTGACACTTTATTGAAGAGATAATTAGTCAATGCCACAGCAAAGTGCACCTGTAGATGCACCCATTGTAAGTAAACCACAATGCGCATGTCTACAAGTGCATTTTAATGCATATTAGTCTATTTCAATACACATTAAATGTCACTAAAAACATGCTTTTTAGTTAATGTGCATTAAAATAGACTAATGCACATTAAATGTTACTTAAAAACCATGCTCTTTGGTTAATGCTCATTACACACATAGATTTATAGAAGTCTAGGGCTAGGGACCTTGTGAGATCATTGGGTCCAGCCCCCCCTGCTCTGGACAGGCTAATGTGCATTTTTCTAGTATCTTACAATGGAGAGCTCTTTTACACAGTGGTGGGTGGGGGGGAAGGGAGGTACCTTAATTAAAGCAGCTCTGAAAGCCACTACATCTCCTGTATCACTGTCCCTTTACATAAAAATGGTCATGGGGATGCTTGAACTAAACTCATTGGACAAGTTTTAATTCAGGTGCCCCTGCTGCCATTTTTAAGTGTGGGGACACTGATACACAAAACATGGGAGACTGCTGGATTAATCAAATCTGCTCTGATGTGCTGGAATTCCAGCATGTCAGAGCAGCCTTGGCACTCATATATAGGGTACTAGACTTAATGTGCTCATGAGTACTAGGCTTAGCATGTATTAACTAAAGTGTGTTAATGCATGTGCACACGTGCCCAATATGTCCTTAGAATGTATGCCACAGCACACAAAGTCTGTCTTTTCTTCGATATCAGGAAAACACCTGACCCTTTAGGTTCTAACATAAACAGACTATTTAATGATCAATTATATAACCAATACTACTAAAATGTCCCAACCTGAAATGGTTTTAGAGACCAATTCTCAGAAATCTTAGTTTAATGAGCAAGAGCCCTCCTATGTGGATGAGAAAAACATCCACAGAAAAAGATTTCTTGAGACTAGTTAGGTTAAGGAACTGATTAAACAAGGTTTAAAAGTTTTTCCTCAGCTGGAGTAGACTGGAAGTAGGCAGCAAAACCATTCCTGAAAAACCAGAAAAGTATTTCAGACTGGGGACCATATAGACCGATAATTAAAATTTAAGCCCGGTTAGGTTCTCCTTAGATATGGCCATTGGAAAGAAGAGCCCAAAGATCACTTTATCAGTGATTTAAAGGAGCCTAGAAACTAAAATAGAAATAAGTGGTTAGGATGAAGGATAGTTTAAACCCATGACATTTTAGTATGTTCACACCTCTAGATTGTCAGAGACAAGTTAATTGCTTGACAGAAGGTAGCATTGCTTACAAACACAAAAACACAGTCACCAGCAATAGAACAGGGTCTACATTTTCTATGAACAGAAGAATTAATAGTATCTTAAAGTACAAACAAATAGTTTTGTTTGGATGGTTTGCAACTCATTATTTTACATGATGGAAATTTCTTAGAATTATTACTAGAACAAAACATTACCTTGAAAATATTACCAGAGATAATCTAATTCAGAATGTGCTGTAAAACTGTTGCCTAAATAGATCAAAATTGCCTTTGGGAGCAATTCCATCAGAACAACATTTCACGTTCAGCCTAAGAGATTTGATTGATTTTGATGAAGCTCCAAGATGTTGGATCCTGTGGTTAAGCTATAATTGGTACCTAAACGTAAAAAGGATTTGAACAGGATTTAAAGAATATAATTGGAATATATTATCTGAATAATTTTTGTATTATTTTGCTGTCTTTATGCAATTCAATGCACATTTTTAGAAGGCAATATGAACTGCTTTGTATAATGAAAACAATAGATTTCAAATTGCAGCTTTGTGCCCTTTCTGAAATCTCAGTACATTTCTATTAGCTTTATGGGACATAATTAAAAAATTAACCCCATGATACAGCATCAGAATTATAGTGTCTTATTACATGTTATATTTTTCTATTATTTGTAATGCTAGTGTTGCTTAGTAACATAAAGGAACATCAGTAGATTTGGTACACATTAAACAGAAGTGAGGCTTAGGAAATTCAGGCTGCAGTGAGAACTAATAAGATACAGAATACAACGTTTTTTATTTTATACTTTTTGAGAGTCTTAGCCAGAACATTTGCTAAAGGGGCTAATGAGTCAGCTGAAAAATCATTGTAATATAGCAGACTGCAACAGTTAAGGGTTTCCATCTGAGTTTCTATTATAAAATCTGCTGTTCTTTGGGGGTTTATAAGGCATCATACTTCAAGCTGAAATGAAGCTATAGGTTCAATTTAACCATTGAAAATAACATCATAATTAATAATAATACTTTCTACTTATTATAGTGCTCTCTATTAGAGGATCAAAGCAGGAAGACATTCCTGAATTAAATCTTGCTCTCACCATTGTGATACATTGTGATCATTCCCGTTTTACACGGGACATTAAGACAGAGATTAAGGTCTGACTCAGCCAAATTTAAGTGTCTAAATCCAAAAAGAATCTTAAAACAAGAGTTTGAATGTTTACACCTAAATCCTACCTAAGTTATAGATAATTGTTGCGCTGCCTAGAAGCATAACACACTCAACTTCTCTCTTTGACCTGAAAGTTCCCTAGGCACCTGCAGTTGAAGTTCTGTGAATGCCCCAAACTGCCTCAGTTTGAGCATCTAGGTACTTAGCTTCTGCCTATGCCCAACTAGCATCCAGAAAGTAGATGAAGCAGTATCTAAGGCCCTAAAGGGTCTAACCCAGTAGACATGCTCTGAGCATGGCTAACACACACTCACAGCATCAGGCAGCTCACATAACTGCAGTCCTAATTATTTTTTAAAATGTGGAGGTGGTGGTATCCACTAGCACCTTTTATGTAATCATAATTTAACAACTAGCACTTACTCAGCAAATAGGAAAACCTGTTTAATTCTATCTAAGACTAACAGGTTTACAGTCTCTCCCAGTTCCCAAAAAGATGCTTTCAGGGGCAGGTATGGGAGGTGGGGAGGGGGGACAGTGCATTCATGCAGTTGCACCCCTCCAAACTGCACACTGCCTGGCAGCAGCAGCAGCATTTCTATTCAGGCAGCAGTAGGAGAACCATGGCTATAATCCACCCGATTCCTCATAATCTCTCTTTACTTTACAGTTGTTAATGACCCTCTCTCTCATTTTTAATGGACTTCATGTTCTGCTAATCAAACTATCCTTTCTTCTACAATTTTGCTACTTGTTAGCCATTGCTAGTATCTCTTCTATTCCACAGCCCTGAAGACTGTTTTTAGCTTTAGTAAAAATCTTAATTTAGGTGTAGTAATATTACACTTTCAGCCATTTCTATATCTGAGTTAATATTACAGACATTGTCAAAACACTGAAGAAGACTAGATTTTGTTGTACAAATCTGAATGAAATGTACTTTTAACAAATGCCCATGGGTGCCTTAAACCAGGGGTTTTCAACCTTTTATAATAAATGTACCCCTGGCAGCCCCCTTTTTAGTAAGTGTATCCCCTGGAGGGGGGTATCCCCTGGGGGGGTGGCAAGCAACTGGGCATGGAGCTGGAGCAGGGGGTGAGTGGCCAGCTGCAGAGCGGGGTCATGGCAAGCGGCAGAGCTGTGGCAGCACAGTATCTGTGTGACCCTGCTCTTGCCCTGCCCTGGCCCTGCTCCTGTGAGGTGGTGGCACAGGGTGGCAGTGCTCTGGCCCTGCCTGCCCCATGTACCTCCTGGGACCTTTCTAAGTACCCCCAGGGGTACGTGTACCTCCAGTTGACAACCTCTGCCTTAAACAATAACTCAGAGTTAGGCTGGCTGGGATGGTTTCTACCATTGGAGATATGCCTATACAGCAAAGAATGCCCGATGCGTGGGTCAGAAAGAGAAAACAAAATGGGGAGCCTGACACTCTTTCCTAGAGGTTTAAGTAGTAGGCTGGGAGAGAAAAGGTCCTAGGTTCCAATCCTTGTTCTCAAATAGCCAATGACGGTTTGAAATAAAATGCATAAACAATGATGGGAGCTGGGAACAAGGACCAAACCCCAGGAGTTTACATCACCCGAAGTTATAGTTCATTATTTGTAAGATTGCCCTACAATTCTGAAGGAGGTTAATTGTGCACTGTAAAAAATGATCAAATTATATTAGGTCAGGGTTGGCCAGCCTGGACCACAGATGTCATAAATGGCATGGGCAACCTCTGTATGTGGCATGGGGCAGGTCAGGGAAGAGACAGGCAGCACAACAGCAAATAGGGAGGAGCAGAAAGTAAAACAGAAGATCAAGTTGACGAAGGGGATTAGAATGGCATTCATGGAAGGTATGGGGCTAATATGTGGCATGACTGCCAGATAAGTTGGCATTCACCGTATTAGGTAAAAATGTAAATACACTTCTGGTTGATTTATCTGTATCCTTTTCAACAGAACACAGACCAATAATCCAGTGTCTTTACTGCTTGATGTAACTAATATCAAATTTATTCAAATCCAATAAAGGGAGACTAAATCTATTAATTCTTAGCAACAAAATGTTAAAAGTAATGTGACCATCAACAGTCATAATTCTGATGCCTTAATCTCTCTGTTTAAATTATTTGTGGAACAACTTATATTTTTAAATATTCAGCATCTGTCCAACAGTTTAAGCAAAGTATGCCTATTTTGATAAAAAAAGGACAGAACGAAATCTGACAACCCTGATCATGCATAAATCAGAGATGGCAAGTTGAAGTATAGAAGGAGTATACCTCCAGTGCTTGGGTCTGTAGGGGGGCTGTTAGAAAAGCTAAGGCAGATACAGAACTAGGGCTAGCATCAAGGATCAAGGATAACAAAAAGTCTTTTTTTAAATACATAGGGAGAATGAAGAAGGCCCCGGGTAATGTGGAGCCCCTGCAGGATATGTTTGGCAATCTGGTGGTCACATCAGAGGAGAAAGCAGACCTCTTTAACAACTTCTTCACCTCTATTATCTTGTGCAGGAACTGGGACTCCCCTACCGAGATTCAGGATGGATTCAGGACAAACTCTGCGAAGCCTAGGGTCAGGGAGGACTGGGTTAGAGAACTTCTGGAGGGGCTGGATGTGTTCAAATAAGCAGGTCCAGATGCTCTCCACCCCAGGGTGTTGAGGGAATTGGCAGGGGTTATTGCAAGGCCTCTGGCACAGCTTGATGAGCACTTGTGGTGCTCTGGCCAGGTGCCAGATGACCGGAAGAGGCCCAATGTGGTCCTCATCTTTAAAAAAGGGAAGAGGGAGGACCCGGGCAACTATAGGCCCATTAGTCTTTCTTCAATCCTGGGGAAGCTCTTTGAGAAGATTATCAAGGAGCACACCTGTGATGGGCCAGCAGCGGGGATGATGCTCAAGGGCAACCAGCATGGGTTCATTAGCATGGGTTCCTGTCCGACCAATCTGATTGCCTTCTATGATCAGGTCACAAAAGCCTTACATGCAGGTGTCGTGGTGGCTATAGTCTTTCTGGACTTCAGGAAGGCCTTTGACACTGTCTCCCACCCCATTCTCATTAAAAAGCTAGGTGACTGTGGCATTGATGCCTACACAGTCAGATGGATTGCGAATTGGCTGAGAGTTGTACTCAGAGACTGGTGGTGGATGGGCCATTTTCGGCCTAGAGGGAAGTGGGCAGTGGGTCCCCCAGGGCTCAGTCTTTGGGCCCGCACTGTTCAATTTCTTTATTAGCGACTTGGACAATGGAGTGAAAATCAGCCTGTTTAAATTCACAGATGACACCAAGATATGGGGTGAGGTGAGCATGCTAGAAGGGAAGGACAGATTACAGCAGGACCTGGACAGGTTACAGGGGTGGGCAAATGAAAATAGGATGGGACTCGATACTGACAAATGCAGGGTGCTGCACTTGGGCAGCATACCTATAGGCTGGGGAACTCCCTTCTTGAAAGCATGGTGGCAGAAAGAGATCTTGGAGTCATTGTTGACTTCAAGATGAACATGGGCCAACAATGTGAGAACATGGTCAGTAGGGCTAACCGTATCATCCTGCATCCACAGATGCATCAGAAGCAGGGCCAAGGAGGTGATCTTCCCCCTCTATACGACACTGGTCAGGCTGCAGCTGGAGTACTGTGTCCAGTTCTGGGTGCCGCACTCCAGGAGGGATGTGGACATCATGAGAGGGTCCAAAAGAGGGCCACTTACATGGTCTGGGGACAGCAGGGCAGACCCTATAAGGAGAGGCTACGGGACTTTAACCTGTTCAGCCTTCTCAAGAGAAGGCTGAGAAGGGACATGGTGACCATCTATAAACTTTCTAGGGGGGACCAGCGGGGTTTGGGAGAGACCTTGTTCCCTCAAGTGCCTCCCAGAGTAACAAGGAATAATGGCATAAGTTGCTAGAGAGCAGGTTGAGACTAGCTATTAGAAGGCACTACTTCACTGTCAGGGTGGCTAGGATCTGGAACCAACTTCCAAGGAAAGTGGTGATGGCTCCTATCCTGGGGGACTTTAAGAGGAGGCTTGATGTTTACCTAGCTGGGATCATCTGAGCCCAGTTTTCTCTTCTGCCTAGGGCAGGGGGTCAGACTAGAAGATATACAAGGTCCCTTCTGACCCTACATCTATGAATCTATGAAGGCAAATGGAAAGCAGAACATGTTTTTACTAAGCAAAGATAAATACTATGGGTTTTTTCTGGAAAGAAATATGATGCTACTACTAAAACTTAGGGGGAAAATTCCAAATAAAAAAGTTAAAAATAAAATAATTCCAGTAAAACCAACAGAATTCCTTCTAATTTATACTACAATTAGCTGCCAAATATAGTCAGAATTTGCTCCAGGTTTTTTAGTTTTAAATTTAGGTGAATTTGTATACTAAAAGTATGACTGAACTTTTGATTCAAATGAGGCCTAAATCTCAAACTTAAACATTTGGTTTCATTTGATATCATTATGCAGTTGTGACTATCACAGGATTTTAGTGCAAATTAAGAAACTAGCCCAGGTTTCCTCAGAAATTAATCCTCTTTCACATACTTTTTACAGAACATAGTTTGAGTTTGAAGTTTGCAATCAAACACCAAACCAGATGAGTTTGACTTCAGTTCAGGCATTCTTGGGGAAGTCTGTCACAGTTGTGTGTGTGTAAAGGCTGGTATAACTTACATGTAGTGTTTTGGTTGGTTGATATCTTAAGCTGCTGATGATTAAGAGCACCTGTGCTGCATAATGATAATGTAATTATTCTAAAAGTAGATTATTATTAAGCTTAATATATAGTAACATTTGTTTCCATAAAACTTACCTTAAAATACCTCACAAAACATACTTATATAAATAGAAGGTTGTGAGATCACAAATCACATATAGGCTACAGACAGACATTGAATTTGCTCTGAGACAAATTGTGCCTGTGTGTGTCCAGGAACAGAAAAGTCCAGGACTTGGCCTGTACATAAATTCCAATCAAGGTGTAGTGAGCAACTGAATGCAGTGCTGGTTTTCTTTCATTGATGACATCCCAGGATAAGTACTTCACAAGTTCCCAGGACAACTGTGAGCAGTTCTTTTCCCATGATGCCAACATTCTGAGAGATAGCCAGCATAGGTTGTTGCGGGCAGGTCTTGCTTGACCAATCTCATTTCCTTCTACGACCAGGTGACCTATCACCTGGACAAGGGAGAAGAAATTGATGCCATATATCTTGACTTCAAAAAAGCCTTCCATCTGGTATCCCATGATCACCTCTTGGTGAAACTGGCCAACTGTGGCCTTGGGTCCACCATGATCTACTGGCTGGGAAATTGGCTCTGTGGTTGAACCCAGAGGGTACTAATTGATGGAAGTCAATCGCCATGGTGCCCTGTGACCAGTGGGTTCCCCCAAGGCTCTGTCCTTGCACCCGTACTGTTCAACATCTTCATTAATGATGTGGACATTGGAGTCAGAAGTGGACTGGCCAAGTTCGCCGATGACACCAAACTCTGGGGCAAAGCATCCACACCAGAAGACAGGAGGGTGATCCAGGCTGACCTGGACAGGTTCAGCAAATGAGCAGATGAGAATCTGATGGTGTTTAACACTGAAAAATGCAAATGAAAATTTCTCCTTGGCAGGAAAAACCTGCAGCATGCTTATAGGCTTGGCAGTGCTATGCTGGCTAGCACTATGGAAGAAAGAGACTTGGGGGTCATCATTGACCACAAGACGAACATGAGCCTGCAATGCGATGCTGCTGCTAGTAAAGCAAGCAAAACACTGGCTTGCATCCATAGATGCTTCTCAAGCAAATCCCGGGACATCATTCTCCCCTTGTACTCGACCTTGGTGAGGCCACAGCTGGAGTACTGCATCCAGTTTTAGGCTCCACAATTCAAAAAGGATGTGGAGAAGCTTGAGAGAGTCCAGAGGAGAGCCACGTGCATGATCAGAGGTCAGAAAAACGGACCTTACGACGACAGGCTGAGATCTATGAGGCTCTTTAGCCTGGAGAAGCGCAAGTTCAGGGGTGATCTAATGGCCACCTATAAGTTTATCGGGGTGATCATCAGTATCTGGGGGGAATGTTTGTTCACCAGAGGGCCCCAAGAGATGATGAGGTCGAAGGCTTTAAACTATTGCAAGACCATTTTAGGCTCAACATAAGGAAGCATTTCTTTACTGTCCAAGCCCCCAGTAGCCTGCCATTGGAGGGAGTTCAAGCACCTACACTGAAAACCTTGGATGCTTATCAAACAACAAATTTGGATGCTTATCTTGCTGGGATCCTATGACCCCAGCTGACTTCCTGCCCCTTGGGCTGGGGACTGGACTTGATGATCTTCCGAGGTCCCTTCTAGCCCTAATATCTGTGAAATCTATGAACGCTTTTAGCATTTCACCTGAGACAACAGACATGGATGTCTGAATGACTCCATTTTGTCCCGGGATAAAATTGCTTCTCCTAGGACAAATGCAGTATATTTTTATAGCAACAGATCTTACAAAAACTATAACAGTAGATACTACAGTCCTTTCCCTTTATAATGCATGTATAACATGATTTTGTTTAAGCATATTTGGATTTTAAGTGACAAATCTTGTATTCTTTAGTTAGGCAAGATTTGTATATGCCTCACTGGCCCGAGTAAAGAGCATGCTGAAGAGATCCTAAAATGGTAGTTCCCAAACACCGACAGATTGCGCACCACCAATTTAAAATGACACAACCTTAAGTACCACCAGGTGGGGTGTCTGGTGGGGTGTGGCTGTGTGTGTGAGACAGCATAGGGTATGTTGGGGGTTGTGTAAGGGCAGGGTGTGAGTGTGTGGAGTGTGAGGGAGGGTGGGGGTGTGTTGGGACCCCACTGCACTCTGCTGATGGTGCAGCAGCAGGCAGGGGTGCTCAGGATGCTCAGGGCACCCAGTGGGGTGCAGCTCTGGCCAGCGCTGCATGTCACAGTGAGGGGCACATCCTCTGCCAGGCAGTCTGTATTGCTGGGACTCCCTGCACTCACCAGGCACAGAAGCTAAGCTCCACTTGCTGCAGCCAGGTGCCTTCCTTGCCCCCTAGAGGAAGGTCATTGGGGCTTCCTTGACACACTGTGCAGCCTTGGTTGGGTAGGCAGCTGACTCCAGCATGCAGGGCTTCCCTCCCGTGCCTGGCAAATGCAAGAGTTATATGTGCATTCAGGGAGTGCTGGCAATACAGACAACTCAACAGAGGCTGTGCCCCTCACTGTGATGTGCAGTGTTGACCACTTGCACACCTGCACTGGGTGCGAGTGCCCTAAGCACCTCTGCCTGCTGCTACTATGTACACTGACAGGTTTTCTGTGTACCACTGGTGGTAAATGTATCACAGATTAGGAGCCACTACCTAAAAGAAAAGTTGACAGAGGTTTGGGCATTTTGTTAATGGAAATTAATGCCAGATTAGACTGTCATATATACTGCTACAATAGAAAAAAATATTTTGGAGGTATCTTCCTACAAGAACAGACTGTGTTTACTGATATGATCAACTGTGTACTCACCCCTCTATCTCAAAAAAATTTCTAGCAGTATATGGTCAGGAAAAGGAAGTTTTTTGGAAGAGAAGTTAAGAATTCTTGGTGCCCATCTTGCTGGGGTCATCTTACCCTAGCAATCTTTCCTCACCAAGTGCAGGGCGTCTGGCCCTGATGACCTTGTGAGGTCTCTTCCAGGTGCTAATACCTGTGAATTAGAATGGTGTAAAAGCCACATAGTAGCTTAAGCAATGACAAGAAGTGAGCTGGTAAAATAAAGAACAGTATGGATGTTTCCCAAGAAAATCTCATATCAGTGCTATAGGAAGGAGCATTTGAAGAACCTACTCAGGTGAAACTGAAGTGTGTACTGCAACATTATAAGTACAGTATAATTCTTTGAAAGACCAGCAGGATATAGTCAGGAGACAATAGAGGTCAACAGCAGCTTTTTAGCCCAGCTTGTTCCATAAGCCTTAAAAGAGAATGTAAGAGAGAGTGTTCACTCAAGAATATTATAGCCACATCTTTCTTTTTAAATAACTCGTAACTCTACTTACATGCTTCCTCAGCACTCTATCGCTAACTTAATCCTAACAGGCTCAATGCTGCTCCCATTCAAAGCAATGGAAAATCTCCACTGACTCCAGTAAGACACTGCAAAATTATTTATTTGTCAATTGGAGTTAAGGGCCTTGGTAGTAGTTTGGAGAACTAGACCCAAAAGAGATGGAGTACTTTCTATATATGTAGATTTCATTAGTCTTTACAACATTACTAAGATATACCATAAACCTTTGGAGAAGTTATTTTTTTCTCTGTATGACCTCAAAAACTAGTCGGCTAGAAAAGGATTTAAAAAAAACATTACATATGTGATTTTGTATTATCAGTGTAGGGTATAGACCATATGGAAGCACAGACCAGGAAGAAACGGCATAGAACATTTGTACAGAAGAACAGTTTTCCTACTTTAGAGTTACCTGCTTCCCTGAACACTGAATTTAGCAATGCAAGGAATACAAAAGTACAAAGTAAGTATAAGTCTGTTACATTTTGCAAGCAAAGATAGCAGAAGATCAAGCTTTGCCCCAAAAGTTGTTAATAATCATCAGTACAATTTCACTTGATGATCACTTCTACTATACTGAAAAAGAACTTGGAGGCACATAAAGTAAGGTGGGGGAGGCATTAATAAAAACTTCCCCCCCTTAAATAATCATCTCCTATAAATTTGTTTGTATAGAACCCACCAAAGAAACCAGTGAAATGCTTATCAGGATATTATAAGCCATCATAATGCATATCCTGGAAATGAGAACAGACAAAAGGTGTATGTTTAAACTCAAATTACTAAATATATTATCCTAAGGAAGGGTGCAGAAATGAACATTTATAAATGTGAACACTAGCAGTGAATTTATTTGGTTGAAGCATTTGTTAATGAGGCTGCGCTTCCATAACAGCCTACAGTCACTAACTTTCAGGACTAAAAAAGAAAATAGCTATTTGGTGGCTACAGATAGGACTGCAAAGTAAATGCAATTGGCTGCAGGCTTTCCTTTTACCAAGTACACAGACTATAATGGATTAAAAGTAAAGCTATGGAAGGTTAGCATAAACTATAAATATATTAAATGGCTGGCAGGTGATGTTAGCAGATACGGTTTTTTTTAAAAAAAGTATACTTCCCCAAAGCTAGAATTACATTTTCTAATTCCTATTTCTGATAACTTAAAGTGAAAAATTGTCTGATGAGTGTATGACTGCAAATAATATGTGGGGGGGGAGTAGGGTAAGGACTTTGGTGCACAAGCAAAGTCTGTGTCAGGTGGGTATAAATATAAAACATATAAAGCTATAGAGCTCTTAATGTACCACCAATAATCGTAACCTAGGCATGTTTAGATCACTATGGTACGTTTGAAAAGGATACAATAAAATCTTATGTTTAGAAAGGGGAACTAGAGTTTCCACAAATGTGAGGAAATATTTTACTGGGCTGTTTCCATAATAAAGTCTAGATCCTCAAGGTACTTAGAACTGCAATGATGAGAGAAGCAATGCCTAAGCTAATCAATGGCTTGCTGTCTGCTGGAATATTCTGCCTGGAATGAGGTGTTTGTCCTCCCCGTAAAATGCATGATGACAGTTAAGCACTTAAGCAAGCAGTCTTCAGAAGCTGACCAATTGAGTGGGAAGCCAGGACTGAAATGCTGAGGGTATGGATTTAGGGACCTAAGCAGATTTCTTGGAATGGTAAACTACATAGTAAAGGTTGTGCCTAATCTAGCTGCATGAACATAAGAGCACCATTGCACAAAAAGTCCATTGGCATGGGATGCACAATTTTATAGAGAACACAAGAAACTTAAGGAGTTAAAGTAACCCTACTACTGCAACTCTAATAGCAAGCACAAAACCTCCCTGAATACCTCCAAAGAATGATGGCACAACCCCTAAGAAACAGGAGAGACAAGACCCTGTATTAAAGGCCAGAACTTATTTTATTTTATTTTACATGTCTAAATGCATGTCATATTGTGTAGAGGATGCTATTATGCAAATATGGTTAGGAAGAACTCGGTGAATAAAGCAGACCTCTGTCAAAGACTCTTTGGCTTTGTTAAATTCACTGAGTCTCAATGGAAGTACTATACATTTTCCTTAGTTTGAATTTTTTTGTTTATGCACTTTCTAAAGTCATACTTGCAACACTACAATAAAAATTTAGTGTATCACTTAAACTACAGGGCAGGGGCATTATCCAATCAGTTATATCAAGTGTTAACAAGTTTTTTGGATTGTGGCTAAAATTTCAAATGGTAACCAACATGACTAGAGAAGAACTTGCTGAAAGCACTTGGAGCTTTGGAAGAAATCAAGCAAGCTCTCATTTAGTGATGCTACAGCCATGCTTTCTGGTTTCTCACTCCCACAGAAGCAGTGGGTGATCATTAATCATTTCAGACTGTCTACAGTATAAGTGATATATGTGATTCACAGGTGGCAACTTGAAGAAACTCCATTATGTGAATGTGGCAAACACCGAACTATCAATCATCTACATGCAATAAAAGATTGCTTAATATCACTGGCAATCCCTTCCAGTCAAGGGTGACTGTCTTCCATATTGCTTTATCTATGGGTCCGAAGATGGCTGACCATGCTGATCTGGAATCAGCAGACTCTGCTGCCTCTCAGGCACATGTTTCCATATGGGGTGGATGGCTCTGAATTCTTTATTCGATCTGCAACACTGTTTCTGCTGCTCCCACTTGTCTACCTCCTGTTGTCATTGTAAGGTACAAAGTACTGAAATCCTTGCAGAAGACTCTTCTTCCATATATTATTTTCCTGGATGAATGACAGAACTTGATACAACATCTTCTGTGGCTCTTAACTGGTATCAAAACCCAATCTGAGACTACTGCTGTTGCAATATTCTGTCTATGAGAGAAAGAGGTCTTGGTAATACACTGTCGCAGGGCACTCCCGCGCCCCGCTCCTAAGGAGACGCCCCAGGAAGGGGAGAAGTGTAACAGGGCACCAGGGTGCCTGCTACTAGCGGGAGGAATAGGGCTGCTGAAGCACCCTGGAGCAACACAGATGGGGGTTGCTAGGGCAACCAGGCAGGTCATGTGGCCAGGAGGGGGCAGGGCTAGGCCCTTATAAACAGCTAGGCCAAAGCCTAGCTAGCAGTACCCTTCTGGATGCCACAGGAGCAGGAGCTCTGTGGCTGGGCTGAGCGGCCAGAGTCGGGGGTTGCAGCCTTACCTTACTGACCGGCTGCGATGATGCTAGGGATGAGGACACCCTGATAAGAGGTAGGGCTGGGAGCCTGAGAGGGGCTGAGAGTTGGCTTTACGAGCGGGTAGGCTCTTTGTTGGTTTTGTTACAGCCGTTTGGGCTTGGCTTGAGTTATGGTTAACCGGAGGACCGGGTGAGGCTGTAGGGGAGCGAGGAGGCCTCAGTGGGGCTCCCCAGCAGTTTGGGGGCTCTGGGTGCCCAGTAGGGGCACAGTGCCAGGGGGGCACAACTGCTTGTGCCGGAGTGGCACGGAGCCCGGGGTTGGACCCCGGCCCGTAAGGATGGCACTTTGCCCAGTGGGGCAAAAGACCCAGGAAAGGGTCAAGGGGGCCAGGCACGGCTAAGGCCACCTGAGCCCCAAGCCCAGAGAGGGCGCAGCGCCAAGGAGCGTGGTATAGGCCCAGGGAGGGCGAGGCCCCAGAGAGGGCGCAGCGCTGAGAGAGCGCGGTACACAGGCCCCAGAGAGGGCGAGGCCCCAAGAGAGGGCGCAGCGCTGAGAGAGCGCGGTACACAGGCCCCAGAGAGGGCGAGGCCCCAAGAGAGGGCGCGGCGCTGAGAGAGCGCGGTACACAGGCCCCAGAGAGGGCGCAGTGCGGAGAGCGCGGTACACGGGCCCCAGGGAAGGCGAGGCCCCAAGAGAGGGCGCAGCGCCGAGAGCGCGGTACAGGTCCAGAGAGGGCAAGGCCCGGAGAGGGCGCAGAGCAGAAACGACCCAGGAAAGGGTCAAGGGGGCCAGGCACGGCTACGGCCACCTGAGCCCCAAGCGTGGGAAACCCGCAAGCGCGGAGAGCGTGGCAGAGACCCCGAGTGGGACCGCAAGCGCAGAGGGCGCGGTGGAGACCCCGGGAGGGGTGAGAGGAGCAAGAGAGACCCAAGGGTGCCAGTAATAGGCCGGTGGGTGAGAGCCTGGCCCAGGGGCGCCAGGCGG
Source organism: Crocodylus siamensis (assembly GCF_052110815.1). Classification (NCBI taxonomy): domain Eukaryota; kingdom Metazoa; phylum Chordata; order Crocodylia; family Crocodylidae; genus Crocodylus; species Crocodylus siamensis. Next base: position 69,929,256 of record NC_143401.1, on the reverse strand, counting down.
GTGATGAGCCCAGGGTGCCAGAGGGAGAGCACCAGAGGGGCAGGGGACCAGACAACGTCCCCCGGGACAGCTGCGAGGCTTGGGGCGTGCTGAAGGGGAGGTTTGGAGGCACGCATTTGCCCATAAGGCTGGGGTGAGAGTAACCCCCACTTTGGAACGGAGGGGATACCATCAAGGTGCCGTTAGGTGCGAGTAGGCAGCCTCCCATTCTGAACCTCAACAGCAAAGACGTGGCGGGCGAGAAGAGGGTGCCAGACCACCCTAATTGGCACGGCAGGGGGCGCCCGCGAGCTCACGGCTGCTCGCGGGGCCGTCCGTGACACACTAATTGATTTGAAATGACCTCTCTTATGCTCTGCTCTGGTAGAGGCTACAGAGTCCTGGATAATCCCACCAGGCAGCAGAATTTCAAGGCAAATTTCTTTGGCAAATGGGACTGGAAAGGCATGATATTCTCACCAATTACTTTATTCATTGAATTAACCACTGTGTGGACCAACTGCAGTTTTTCTGTCTTAACTGCAGATTTCAACACAGGCAGAATGCCACAATGACCTCTGGAATCCTTCTCTGAAATAAGAATATTTTAAAATAGATAAATCATCAATTTAAAAACTAGAAAATTAGACCTAAAAAAATCACCAGTGGTTTCAGTCTCTTGCAGTCCCATGATTTATTTTTAAACACCAACACAATAATCAGAAAAAGTGACTCATATGCTTCAGGGGAGATGCTAGAATGGTGTTCTTAAATGCCAAAATGGACAAAGAAAACAGTTTTTAAAGTATGTTTTTCTATGATTTTACGGTTTGGGTTATACAAAAAATGTAAAAGAAATACATTTGAACTGTAAACCTGCAAAGAAGAGATCAGGATCTAAAAGCACCAGTTATTGTTACTACATTTTGAATATGTTGCTTAAAACAAATAGCATGGGGGATATTTTACTTGCCAAAAATTCAGCCCAGTTTGAGTTAAAATGTCATCATTCCAGTCCTCTCCAAAAGAGTAGTTTATAAATGGGAACACTGGCAAACTGGGAGCTATAATGAAGCTGCTGGGTGCCACATACTTAGAGCTTGTAAAATCTTGTTTTTGACACATCTTTTTGCTGACTGCTATTTCACATATTTGCTGGGGCTGGACAGGGAGGGGGAGGGGAAAGAAGAGTATGGCAAAAAACAGAGAATTAGGTAAGAAAGCACGAACACTTTTATAACTTCATACAGTATCTATGGTTTCTTATTTGTGAGGAATTTCTCTGTTACATCAGTAGGGTGCACTAGGATCTTTTGCTTGTTACACAAACCAGTCTGATGGTGGCTGGGCATGTGTGTAGAGCATGTGACATTTTTATGAGCTTTAAAAAAGACATATCATTTGTAAGCAAATAACAGAACTAGATCTGATTTTACTTTGTCTTTTACCCTATTGATTATATCTGACTTGTTTTTGAAATTTCCTGTAGTTTGAAACAAAGAGTATTAAGAATAAATCAAAGTACATTTGATGAGAATCCTCCAAATCATTGAGTAATAGGTATATTTTACTATTTGAGATACATGTACACAATGAAGGGGAAGAAATCCCCTTCATAAATCCATAGATGAATCAAGTGGAAAGGAATACCCTATATTCAAAACCATAATAAAATTAACCCAAAATAACCAAAATACAGGCCAAGTCCTCTAAGGATACTAATCAACAAATGTCCAACAATGATTTCTTCCAAATGCTCATCTGACTGCCTCTTGCACAGGGCTGAAAAATCTGGTATAGAAAGTTAAAATCCCTCCTTTTCCTTCCACCTCTTTTTCTTCCTTTTTTATTGGGTTCTTTATTTTTCTTAATAAAAAGTATAATGTAGGAAAAGTCTATTTGATAAATCCTACAACCATTCAAGTTATATGCCTTAACTTTCAACATGTAGGTATTTCCAGTCACTGGGTCATGTGCCTCAAGTTAGCATGTATGTAAAAGCTTGCAAGCTTGGGAAAAGAACAAGCACAGTTTTCTTAAAAAAAACAAATTATATTGTAATTCAAGACTTCAGGCAGGTGTTTTCAAGAGTCTGTGAGGGAGCCAGGCATCCACTTTTCATTTTCACTCAATGGAAGTCATATATATGACTAATTTGGTTCCTTTGAAAATCCCATCTTAAAATCTGGGCTTTTCCCAGATCATCTGAAGTATGCAAACAACAGACACCCAAGAACGTAACAGACAATTATAGAAGGACCGTAGTCTTGAATGTTAAGTGTCAGTCCCATTTTCTTGTATGCCTCAGTAAAGACATCCAAGATATGTGTGGTTTCCACAATATGAGCAGTTTGGTTTAGTGGCACCAAAGCCATCTATGATCTGAGCACTCAGGGAATAACTCCCTTGAGAGCTAAGGATAAAAGGAGGCTAGCTCAAGAAAGGGCCTGTTGGAAGGAGTATTTTGAAGACCTCCTCAAATCAAGACTGTTGTTCACAAGTGTTCTTAATTCCATCCTGCAACACCCAGTCAGAGACTATCTTGGGATCCCTCCAACCCTTGACAATGTGGGGAAAACCATCAAGCAGATGAAGAACAACAAAGCATCTGGAGCAGATGGAATCCCTGCCTAAATCTTCATGTAGAAGAAACAGGAGCACACATCCCAGCTCCATGGCCACATTTTAAGGATCTGGAATGATAAGGAATGCCCAGATGACTTCAGGGACACCATGATTATGACAATCTTCAAGAAAAGAAACAAGTATAACTTGAAATTAAGGTGGATATGTAACTTGTTGGATCATTATACTTAATGAGCAGTCATCAATGGCTCCATGTCTAGTTTGCAGGAGGTATCAAGTGAGGTTCCCTAGGGGTCTGCCCTTGGTCTGGTATTGTTTAAGATCTTTATTAATGATTTGACCTATGGGATCAAGTGCACAATTAGCAAACTTGTGGACACCGTGTTAGGAGGAATTGCAGTTACTCTGGAGGGTAGGGACAGGATCCAGACTGACCTAGATAAATTGGAGAAACAGACCACAGACAATCAGATGAAATTCAACAGGGACAAGTGCAAAATCCAGCACTTGGGTTGGAATAATCACTTGCACAAATACTGACTGGGGAACGACAGGTTAGGCTACAGTAGTGCAGAGAAGAACCTAGGGGTTACAGTTGATCATATGCTACTGACCATGAGCAAACACTATGCTCTTGTTGCAAAAAAAAAGCCAACAGCATACTGGATTGTATTAACAGGAGGAGCACCTGCAAATCAAGGGAAATGATTTTTTTGTTATATTCAACACTTGAGTCCTCACCTGCAGTAGAGCACCCAGGTTTGAGCCCCACACTTCAAAAAGGATGTGTGCAGTTAGGAAAAGGTTTAGTGTAGAACAACAGCAATGATTAAGGGGCTGGCTGGCAAGACTTGTGAGGAAAGGCTGAAAGAACTAGGGTTGAACTGGAAAACAGAAGACTGAGAGACAATTTAATAGCAGTCTTCAAAAACCAAGAAGGTTAATTGCAGAGAAGATGGAGATAGGCTTTTCTCTGTGGCTACAGGGGACAGGACTAGGAACAATGGACTTAGGCTTCAGCAAGGAACATTTAGATTGGATATTAGAAGAACTTTATGACTACCAAGGTGGTCAAGCACTGGAACAGGCCACCTAGAAAAGCTGCTCCATCCTTAGAAATGTTCAAGAGCAGATTGGACAGATGCTTGACGGGGACAATCCTACCTTGAGCTTGAGGCTGGACTGGATGACCTCCTGAGGGCTCTCTTCCAACCCTACTTTCCTATGTTCTCAAGTTTATTTTTTTATTTTCATTGCTTTTTTTATCATTTCTATTTTTTAAATAATTTTTTAAAATAATTACAAAATAAAATTAGTTCAGTCTCCCTCAATTTCAGCCTCCAAATAAAGTCTGTCCTTCCAAAGTCATTTTGTGCTGCTCTCCTCAAAAGCAGATAATATTTTTCCCTATACTCTTTAGGAGGGTTGTTCTTTTGTTGACAAGCCTATCATTGCTCTTCAGATCCTTGATTTGTGGCATCTGGCTATCTGCTCTTCATTACCTGGACCCTTTGTTCTTAAACTCCATGTACCTGATCTTCAGAGAACACAGAATCAGAGTTTTCTTTTTTTCTTCTGTCCCCTTCAGGGAAAAGCATTGCAGAATCAAGCTTATCTCTAATGTCCCTCTTCCCCTTATCAAGTGAACTAGTGGCACCAGAAAGAGAACAAATAGAGACAAATCTTCAATCAGTGTAAATCTAGTGTTCCTTCTGCATCACCTGAAGGTCTGGCATATGGTCTTTCTCAATTCCTAGGTGTGGTTTAGAAGCCTTGTTGAGCTGGTTGTTGGCATCCATAAATCCAGAGTTATGCAGCTAAAAGGGAGGAGAATGGCTTGAAATCAAGAGGGCTAAGGGTATTTTTCTGATATTGTTTATTCAGCTAACTATAGTTCTGAAAGATGTTGGATGAGCTTTTAAGCACACAAAGGGGCTCTTCTTCAGAGCTGAGAGAGAAGCAGACACAGGTTACGCTAAATAATGGGGGGGAAAACTCCACTGTTTTTACAAATAGATTTCAAAAAGATATCTCTACTGTGACTGTATTTGGCATAATTAAATTTTGATTTTTGTTTTCTTTGAACATAAACAGTGCCAAATATTCTAGGAGATGGAGACTGGATGCCTAAATATTCTCAGATACTACAGATTTAGCCAGGGATGGGGGGGTGGGGGGGAGGGAAGGATTGTTTTTAGAGGCCCTGAGTAAAAGAGCTTTGATAATTGCTGCTCAGATAACCTGCAGAAAAAGAGGCTGTCATGTTTGATGCTATTGTGTTACTAGGAGTTTGCAGAAAGTATAAAACTCTTGATTTGCATACATGCATTCAACTGCCACAAAATGACACCACAATAAAACAGCAGATGGACATCATATTGGTGTGACATCCAGAAGATACCAAAACCAAGATTTAGACATGATGTAATGGTAGAAAAGTCTAATGCCATTTTAGCTCATCCAGAATTTTATAGCACACATTTTTTTCAAAGCAAAGTGACAGAGTCAGCAAAACCCATTTGCCAGAACAAAAAAATCAGAGCACTAAAAAGTTTTATTTCTGTTCCAGGCTCACAAAAGACCATTACTCTCTTTTACTGGTGTTGTAGGTAACAATTAATCTTGAAAAGGGGGAGGGGAAAACACAATTGAAAGCAATAGTCTATTTTGGGCCTTATAATCAAATACCTCTTTTTTCTCCATCAGTTTTTAGATATAAGAGAAAATAATCTACTAGGGAAAACTGAAGTGCAGTTTTGTGATCAATCATTGCTTCTGTCTTTTTTAAATGCACAATGAAAAATGGCAGTCCAATTTTTTGTATTGTATAAATCAAAATCCACACATTTTTCTCTTCAGTCCCTGTTTTAGTTTGCTAGAAAAAAACTAAGAGGAGCCATTTTTTGAGGATCAATCCCTGCTTCACTTTTAAACATTTTCCCTTAACTACTGAAGCACTGCCAAATGAAACAGAAAAGCCATTATACCATTATTTTTATTTTAAAATGTGCAAAATATTGATGAACTTCTCACTCCATATCCCTCCTGCCCTATAATCACAACAACAAGTCCTATGCAGAATGCCATCTTTGAAGCCTGTGATCTCATTTTGCACATTATTTTTGAGCAGATCATTTTCCTTCTGTTCTTGAAGCAATCTGAGTTTTCCTGGAGGGTCAGCAGAGCTATTTTCAGCATGTTTGTTGTGTCATTCTTCATCACTGGTCTAACAGTTACTTTCGGGCTTATAAAAAACAAAGGCCAACAGGTGAATGGCAGTTAATTTGCAAGCCTGGTGGGATTCAAAGAAAGAAAGAAAGAAAAGCAGAAGGCCAGCATTTTCAAACTAGTCTGTCTAAAGTTGACTACTTAACGTGATAGAGCGAAATGCTGGCCCCTTACTAACACAGTGTAATGTTTTACTCCAGGAGTAGTCCTCTATAAATTGGAATTATATAAATATAAATAGTCTATATTTTATGCAGTTCCTGCAGACAGCTGATCTGGTTTAACCTGAAATTCTGATAGCCCTAAAATGTATTTAAGTCTTTGACTATAGGCATGCACATATGAACATTTTGTTCCCAAACTTTACAATGACAAATTGAAACAAGCTTGCTCAATCAGGATGTTCAAAAAACCCACTGGAAAAGTTATAGTGATGTAAATTTTAAGAAGTTTTTCTTTAACTAGTTATGATTTTAGGGGTTAGCAATAGCTGCTCACTGAAAAAAGGTCTTCCACCTTTTGAGGATTGAGTGAGGATTTCTGCAGAAAGCATTGTGGGGGGAGGGGGGAGAACAAGTGGCAGAGGTGAAAGGAATGATCATAAAATACATCTCCTGTTCAGATCATTCTTTAAAAAGAAATTTTTCAAGAATGGAAATATGTTTAACAGAAAAGCCATGTGATTTATATTATAACTAACCCCCCCCCCCCCCAAACGAAGCCTGACGTGGTAAGAAAAATCGGACAATCACAATTGATAGGAATATTATTTTTATTAATACTGAACCTGAAATAATCTTTAATTGTGGTTTTGGACTTCTTATATGTGAATTCTAGCACTGAAAATAAACCAGGACTGACACTGCAGCTCCCTGGAGAAGCCATTAAACTGAGCTGCCTTCTCTCTGCGTCTACTGGCTGTCCAGATAGAAGTTGTCTGACTTTCAAAAAGTGTTAGATAACCCTGGTGTCCTCCCAGCCCACATTCCCTTCTTCATTAAAATAGGTTCTATTATCTATGGCAGAGTGTGAGATACAGGAGCTCAACCTCAGCAAGTATTTGCCTGCATAATTACTAAATACAGTTCTCTGCTGCTGCTATCTTACACTCATTATTGCAAAGTGCTTTACCAAACAAGCAGTGTGAAAGATTCTTATTTAGTACAATATAAAAATCTTTTTTGGGTGGGTCTGAAGAGCAATGGCTCAAATCCACAGGCCAAATGTCATGAACAGTTCAGTGAAAAGAGAGTACCCAATACTTTGTAGGAGATAACTGGCCCATTACAGGGTTGTACCTCAGGAGCAAAAAAAGGCAATTAGATGAAGCCTGTGCTGGTTTCTGTTTTAAAGCAAGAATATGCCAGTCTCCTCTTGACCCGTATTGCCAACTACCAAGACGGACTTGTGTTACTACACTGAAGATCATATTACATGATAATCAGCAACAAATATGTTTAGCCAAGTATAATTTAAGGCAGTCACCCAATATCTTAGAAATGTCTACTCCCATCTTTTCATTCAAAGACAAAGCAAAATTTAGGGTTTTTTCTTTTTCTTTTCTTTTTCTTTTTTTGTTGTTCTAAACCTGGATATTCTTTATTCAGACAAAGTTGGAATTTGTTTTTGCAAAAGAAAGCTACACATTAGGGCTGTGCAAAATTTCACCAACTGTTTTGTTTTAACACTGTTTCAATTTGTTTCAAGCTTGAAACAGCAAAATCGAAACAAAATGAAGAGCTTTGAAACAGCCTCAAAACAAAATGAGGGCAGTCAAAATGTTTTGGAAGTTCTGAAATGTTTCAAGTTTCAAAGCTGAACCTGGGCTTGCCTGCAGGGAAACAGAAAGTAAGGAGAGGGAGGGGGAAGAGGGGAGAAGGACTGCTCTGATACTGACTGTGTAGCTGGCCAGTGACTGTGATTCTTCCCTGAGGTCCCTTCCAATCCCAGTGCTCTGGGTGAGGGATGGAAAAACAGCATAAAAAGCAGCATTGTTTGAACTGGGCTGTTTTTCGTCTTCGGGTCAGTTACTGATCTGTCTTCCAGAAGCTCAGCAGCATTAGACAACAAAGGCTACCATTCATTTCTTACTTGCTAGCCTAGCAAGTGGGATTCAGCAATACCTTTTGCTTTCTTTCTATACCCTTTTATTTTACCTTTTATTATATTCATTGCTTGATTTCTTTCAAATTATTCCTCCCCCAAAATACTCTTTTGGTTTAGTCTATTTTGACTTTTTAAATCTGTGCTCTCTCTCACAGTGTGCATTCCATTCACTGTGCAGGGAAGCACAGCATAATTATATTGCATATTATAATATAGAATATATATAAGTAAACGCATACATACATTTATATATTTTTATTTTATTTATTACACAAATACATACAAACATACATACATTACATTAATACAGATATGTACAATTATCTGAATATCTACATATATTACACAAATCAGATAGGTAACATTACAGAAGAGGAGACAGACTTTCCAGCACACCAAGGCAAAGACAAGACACTATGAAACACACCATGAAGTGTGCTGGAAAAGCAGCTGGCAAGCCTGCAGGAGGGGCGGAAGAGGGGGTAGAGGGAGAGCTGTAAGTTCCTCTCCTCCAAACTGAGACACAGCCTCTTTGCTACAACAAGCAGGCATGAGGCTTCTGCTAGTACAGGCAAGGAGAGGGAAGCACTGCCAGTGCAAATGCCTGTCCTTGAGTATGCATCCCCTCCAATACCCCCACCTCCAACCACCACCACCAAGCAGCAGCACCAGCATGGCAGTCTTCTCCACCCCCATTTCACTTCCCATGCTGAACCTATCCGTGCCAGAGGAAGAGCTGTAGCTGGATCTGGAACTGAGTGCCATAGCAAAGGAAATTCTGGGGAAGGAAGGGGAATCACCTGAGTTTGTGCTCCACACTCTTCAAGTTTCCATAGAGCCAGGTCTCCTTCCCTAGAAAGCACTCCAGAGGAGGCTGAGATAGAGGGTGCAGAGGCAAGTGGGTCATCTGAGTCTGCTCCTCCTGTTGCTGTGTTTCTGCCTGCTGAGGAGCAGGGAAAAGGCACCATCCGCATATGCACCTGCACCCCAGAAGTGATCAGGTAGTGTGGTCTCCAATCATTTAGAACTGGCAGATAATTCTACATACACTATCTGCCTGCACTGCTGAGCCAGAACCAGTTGGGGCAAGGGAACAAAACACATGAGCACTATGGGGATGCTGATGCATCTCTATAGGTACCACCCCCTTGCCCTTGCTGCTCCTCAGCCTGGCACCAGTGACAGCATGCCCAAAGGGAAGTCCCCCTCTCGCTCCAAAGCCCCTGTCCACCCAAAGCAGATGCAGGCTGCCCTGGAACAGTGGGGGAAAGGTGGGCAGAAAGGGGGGCATGTTGCAAGGGTCAGCGAGATCACCCCCTGAGCACTGGGCAGATGCTTGCTGTTAATGGCCAGCCCTTCTCCTTAATTGAGTGGCCAGGGTTCAGGTGGCCCATGGCAGTCGTGGCCCCATCCTACCAAGTGCCCACACTTCAGCAGGATGCTGGTGCCATCCCTGTATGAGATATGCAGGGAGTATTTGAGGGAAGAGTTGTGCAAGGCAGGTGCCTTACACTTCACCTTGGACATCTGGAGCAGCTGAGGTGGAGATCATGCCTACCTCTCCCTCACCGGGCACTGGTACAACCAGTCAGGCCATTGGTGGTCTCTCCTTCAAGGCATCTGCTGTGTGGGACGCAAGTTCCACCTCATAGTCAGGGACACCTTGGAGGGGGATAGGGCTGCTGGTGACAGTGTCAGCACCACCAGCAAGCTCATTTAAAAGTGCAGGAAGGTGACAGGCTACTTGTACCGAAGGCAACAAGGGGCGCAAGATGCTGCAGGACAAACAAGCAGAGCTGAACATCCCGCAGCACAAAATCATGGAGATTTGGTGGAATGCTTAATACCTGATGCTCAAAAGGCTGGTGGAGCAACAGAAGGCCATACATAAGATGGCCTTGCTTAGAGAGATGGGGATCAGCAGCCCCCTTAACAGAGCTGAGTGGGATACCATCTCCCAGATCTTGATGGTCCTCAAGATCTTCCTGCTTTGCTACATCTCTCTTCACCCCCACCCCAGCTTGTCCCTCACCCTCTGACACCTCCATTTCCATTTTCACTGACTGGTTTTCTTGCCTGCATTGCATGCCAACCTCTGGCTTCTTTACTATTCCATCCAGGAAGAGCACACACACACCAACTGCAGATGCTTCCTCAGCCCGACAAAGGGATTTTCAACCTGAAACCTTGCTAAGATATATTTTTGTAACTATTTAGTTGGTCTACTAAAAGACACCAGATTAGATTGACCCAAACAACCTTGTCTGCCAGTGCCATGTCCTTATACCAACACCTCTAGCACCTGTCCCCAGTCATCTGACTGGAAGGATGCAGGGCCATGGGCACATCTAAGCCTCAGGGCTGGGGCTGGCAGGGAAGGTTCTCTGGCAGCTGCTGGAGAAGAAGCTCCTGCAGGAAAGGAAATGCTCTGTGACAGTTTGGCTGCCTAAAATGCTGCTAGTGCTCACTAAGTTATTATTACCTGTTGCTATTTAAAGTGGTGGACTGAACTGAGGGTATAGGGGAGGAGGACACCTTGTTGGGGCACACTACCATATTGTGTAGAGGTCCCAGCACCAGTGAGGGTATGCCTTAACACACACACAAAATCACACGTTGAGTTTTGCTTGTCAGAAGTTTGAAGTACAGTTTCCCAGAAACCCCTGCACCTATTTCCTTGAAACTCAGCAGGCTTTGTGGCCTCAGCAAAGGCTACCACCCCGATGTTTTCACCACCCTGTACCTTCACAGTTACAAGTGACATGAGTTTTGCTTTCAAGATTTTGAGGTGCAGTTTCCCAGACACCCCTGCACCTATCTCCTTGAAACTTGGCAGACTTCATGTCCTCAGAGGGGGTTACCATCCCTGCTGTTTTTATCTAAATGTGTCAAAAACTGACAAAGTTATAGGCAGTTTCATGCTTCCCCATTATAGCCTATGGATGAAACATCAAAAAAGCATTGAAACAGCCAAGCAGTTTTGATGAAACAAAGTGGAACAGTGCTTTGAAATGAAATGAAACTTGAAAAAAAAACATTGTCCCACTGAAACAGCGAAATGGAAGTTGAAACGAAATGGTGCTGTTTTGCACAGCCCTGCTACACATGAGTTTTGTAAATACTTACTTCTTTTACACACTGAGGATGCATATTTCCCACTCAAGGAAAGGAAACCAAGTTTTTATGAAGACATTAGATTAGAGCTGAGAAGTGTGGCTGTTTCCTAGCTCCATCACAGGCTTCCTACAAGGCTTGGGCTAGTCACTTCTCTTTCAATTCTCCCTTTGTAAAATAGGGATAATGATACTTTCCAGTCTGGCAAGGATGAGCTGAGTACAAATTCATGGATGTTTGTGAGATGCTTAGGAATGATAGCAACATGAATTGCATGGAGTAGATAGAAAAAGGCTATAAACAACAGCTGTTCCACCTAACATTATTTCCTAAAGGTTGCTGCAAATGGAAATTCACCTTAAACAGCAACATCACGTCAAAGGTTTCAAGGCAATGTATTTTCGATGCCTGCTCAACAGTTGCAGTTTTAGTTTGTAAATTAAGCAGAACTCTGAAACATGCTCCAGTTGTGTAAAGCATAGCACTACCACATCATTCAATGGGTCTGGCTATGGCATTATAAAGTCCTAGCATCTCTTCTCACTCAACCCCAGCTCAGTGGGTCAAAATTACCTCACTCCTTACTATATGCAAAAAACAACAACAACAAAAAACAGGTAGGTCTCTCTCATACAACATTTAACTACATTTTTAATGACTTGTAGAGACCTCTATGGTAATAGTAAATATTGGTAAGAAGCATAAGCGATGCTGGAAACTAAGGTTAAATAATCAGGAAAAAAGGTTTTATGGCAAGGATATATATTGAATTCTCTGACAGAGCACTAGAATGAAAGGAAGGTGAAATGAAAACCTACAGTGGGAGGGCTAAACATTAATTAATGAAATTCAAACATTTTAGGGAAGGAAAAGTTTTTATGGAAGGGCTATCCCTGTCAATCTTACCCAAAGAGGGACTGGGCTACTGGTACCAAAAAAGGAACACATTTTGCAACAGTGGTCAATGTTGAAGGTTAGAGAAATGCTATTAAATCAGACAAAAATATCTGCCAAGGATATCAGTCAGACAAAGGCAACAATATTTACGTTGATAAAATACAGGATAGGAATTAAAGTAGTGCAGTAGGGCTCAGGACAGACATTACACATAAACTGGTTTAAGTGATCAGAAATTAATTTAAACCTGTAACAGAGCATAAGTTCAGTGCACATATACGAGTTTCAAGATGGCCAAAACTAGTTTGAGATAAACCTGATTGAATGTAATATCAGACTTAACTGACTGAGCTCAAACCAGTTTATGTAATGTCTGTCCCAGACCCCTTCCTGGTTTAACTTAAAACAGAGTCCCCTAGCATCCCAGCATGCTCTTTGGGCTGTGCTCTCTGTTCTACCCCAGCAGGGCTGGTCTTGCCTCTCCACTCCCCAGCTAGAGCAGGAACAGGCAGGGGTCTGGCCAGATGCAACAGTGGTCCCCACCCTGTGAAGGGGGCAGGAAAGAAGTTAATTCTCCCCCGCTTTAACCCCTGTCCCACCGGCATGGACCTGCATGTCTCTGCTGGCTGCTCCAGAAGTGGGAGCATGGCCACCCCCGGCAGTAGCTCCAAGTGACAAGGCCAGGGAGGGATTTCATTCCCTTCTCCCTGTCCCACCACCACAGACCTGGGCCAGGGTCTGACAGGCACTCCCTGCTTGCTGCTGCAGTGGCAGGGTTGGGGTGCAGCCAAACACCAGCCAGCATGGCCCCTGAGGTGGGTGGAGGCAGGAAAAGGGCTTATTCCCCCCTCCACCACAGGGGGACTGCCGGTGTCTGCCTGCCTCCGACCACTGCTACTACTTGTTCTGTGTGTGGGGCAAGCAGTGGGATAAGCCCCCTCCTGCCCCTCCACAAGACACCAGAGGGAGGTGGGGAATAACCCTATCAGGTAGTCACCGGGTATGGGTGTGTGCCCTTACATCCGACAGACTTTCACTGGCCCGCTCAGGGGTGCTCACAGCCTTTGGTCAGTCTAAGTGAGGGTTCCTACACTCTGTCTTCCCACCTGCCATGACTTTGATGTTGAAAAGGAGGTTTCTTTCTCGTGCTAGGAAATTTGGTCATCACACCAGACGACAAAGCTAACCTATTTAATGACTTCTTTGCCTCCATTTTCCTGAGCAGGGACCGGATCAGCCCCCCCACCAGGCCCCCCTCAGGCCCCAGGGGAGGCACACCTAGGCCACGGGTCAGTGAGGACCTAGTCAGGGAACTTCTGGAGGGACTAGATGTATTTAAATCAGCTGGTCTGGACGATCTCCACCCCAGAGTGCTGAGGGAATTAGCAGAGGTCATTGCAGGACCCCTGGCACAGCTTTAAAAGCACTCGTGGTGCTCTTGTGTGGTGCCGGAGGACTGGAGCAGAGCCAACGTGGTTCCCATCTTCAAAAAAGGGAGGAAGGAGGACCTGGGAAACTATAAGCCAGTTACCTTGATCCTGGGTAAGCTTTTTGAGAGAATTATTCTGGCACAAGTCCACGAGGGGCCAGCAGGGGAGATTATACTTAGGGGCAACCAACAGGGGTTCATTAGAGGCAGGTCCTGTCAGACCAACCTGGTGGCCTTCTATGACCAGGTCACCAAATCCTTAGATGCAGGGGCAGCAGTGGACAGAGTCTTCCTGGACTTTTGGAAGGCCTTTGACACTGTCTCTCACCCTGTTCTCATTAAGAAACTGGGGTCTGTGGTGTCGACACCTACACAGTCAAATGGGTCACCAACTGGCTGGAGGGCTGCACCCAGAGAGTGGTAATGGATGGGTTCATGCTTCAAGATAATTTCCTTATGTAGAGAAGACTAATCATTTGATCAGTGTCATGATCAAAGACAAAGACAGGAATTGAATTCAGATCTCTACAAGTCCTAACTCCCAGACCATCTCATCTCCTTTCACCACCCATTCAGCTTTGATCAGATCATGGGCTTTACACAATGTAACAAATCCATGTTTTTCAGTATCTGAAGAAATTATCATTTTTCCAATGCATATGCATTTGGTTGTTTGCAATAAAAGTTTATAACCTACATTTTTCAACATCAACTACATTTGCTTGGGAACCTGAGTAATGTAAATTCTTGTGTCTGCCTATATTATGCCATATGAATTTCTATTTCTCCTTATGTGGTGTAATCTAAGGATTGCATAAAACACACATACAATGTCAAATACAAAATCTGTAGCTGTTCACCAAGATGTTAGTCATTTGGTTTCAGCTGCAAATGCAGGTTGCTGTTCTTCCAACAGCATTCACTGTAAGATGTTATTTTGCCTCATTGCTTTATTCCTAGTGCTTTAAATTCCAGATTAGAAATTTAAGAAATACGGCACTTTCAAAGTATGTAATATCCAATTCTTCAGCCCTACTAACAATGGCAGCAAGTTCATAAACCAATTTCTGTTCCTCAAATGATGCCATATTTTGGATTTGTAATTTACTTTATCCTCCACTGGTTTTCATTTTCAGTAAAATGTGGTTTCTGGGCACAGCCTTAAACTGGTTCAGGGAGGCCATAATTATATTAATCAGGGGGAAACTATTTTATTTAATGAATATTTCCTAACAGACTGTTGTTATCCTATTTTCCCACATATTTTAGGTGAAATCAGAGCTATTGGAATTAGGCTCAATAATTAAAGGGGACAGAACATTTTTTTCTCCCACATATATTATAATGCTATTTGCTTCTAACATTTTGACTCTGATCTCATAAATTTGCTTTGAACTGTAACAGTTCTTTATATGTTTGAAAGATGTGACATTTTTGGTAGAATACACTTTAAGGTGTTTGTAGGTATGACAGCTTTCCAAGTACATCCATGTCAGAATTTTCCCCTTGACAGAAAGCTTCTGGAGGAAACTTTAACCTGCTCTTAACATTAAAGTTGCTTTTGCCTGAAACATATTTAAATTGATATTGATAGAAACTCCAAGGAATAAGTAGGACACGAGCAAGAAAATATTTCAGCTGAGGAAACATAAATGCCAGGCTATGTATCTAAGATAAAAATGCTGCATTAAAAATGTAAAGAAATGTACAGGATTAATAGTTCCTAGATAAAATACTATACCCTCTCAAGAGGAGAAACTATTACCATGTCCTTAAACAGAGCTGGCACTGATGACTGATAGCTTACATTGCTCTTTCATTACTTCTTCGGTATGTTATAAACAGTAGTAACTTCATATTTGTTCCCAATTAAATTTCAAGTCTAGATTTATTATCCCTGTGGATACTTTTCTAAGATGAAAGAACTGAACAATTATAATCAATAATTTTAAAACATATTATTCTTTGTTGTTGCAAAATTAACCATGACCTCAGTTTAAAATGAGAAAACACATTTCTCGGAAGGCTGGACTGAAATGTTGAAATAGTATTCCATGTGGTTTACAAAGTGCTTTGTATATAAATGGCAAAACAGTGAGAAACTAAAAACTAATTGAAAGTAGGAAGGGTAGACAGGATGTGATCAACGATGCAAGAATTTCAGTGTAGACACTTTTTATTTGAATAGATTTCACATTAATCTTTCCAAACAAGTGCAAGTTTCCTTATGGTCTAACAAAATAATTAAGGTTCATCTGGAACACTGAGGTATTTGGACTCGTCAGCTTCAAATATTTACTCCTCAAATTTTTCATATTGAGCATCAGTGCACATACTCCCACATCATGCACAGTTTGCTAAGTATGAGGACAACGGTGCTGAGTAGGACTCTTGGCTCACGTTATTTAATGGAGCAGTGACAGCTGATCTCCGATCACCACAATCATGTGTCCTGACATGCCACAAGTGCAATTTTAGGAACAGGGATCAGATCCCACTTGCACCATTACTCTCCCTGCATTGAAAAGCTAAAAGCTGGGTGCCTACAACCTAGCAGGAAATGGTGCAATCAACTGATTGTCAGTCCCAGACCCAGAACCCAGAGCCCCATGCACTGGGATGTTAGAAAACCTTGTTTGCAGCCCAGCTGCACATATGATTTCTTTAAGATTCTCCACACACGGGCCTATTGGCCTTGTGGCTGGGATGTATTAAGTGCCTTGATCTGCAGCTCCCTGAGAATTGTTGGGCAAGGCAGTCAACTTGCCAGGTTGCAGGGAGCCCTGGGGCTCTCCAGGACCCAACACCAGGACCTGCCTTTCTCCTCAGCCTTCAAGGGGGCTAGGAGCAAGACAAGCATCATGATAGGAGGTGATAGGAGGTAGTGAGTCCTGTGGCTCCCGGCTGTGCTCCAGCACCTTGACCCAGCTGATGAGCTCCCTTGAGTTAACACTTTGATAACAGCAGGGGGCAAGCCTGTTGACACAGGGGAGCTGTCGCCTCACCCATGTAGCTGGTATCAGGCTGCCTACCATGCATTCAATTTATAGCATCAGGGAAACAAGCCACAAAAATATTATGCATTTTGTGGAATATATTTGTTGTTGGTTTCCTGTTTTGTTGTTCCATTAATTCCCTGAATCCATGGAAGGGTTACTTTTTATAGCTTAATTCACAGGTTAATCGCATCTAAGGGGAACATTTGCCAGAAGCTTAGGTCTTCAACTATAAGAGCATGCTGTGTGCAGTGACACTTTTGGTCATTGAAGGGGATATGAATGCATATCCATTGATATAACAATACATGACTGTGTTTTTAAGCAAATCTATCCATGGAAAATTACCTCTTTCTTAGGATTTCAAATAAGCCAGTTGTAGATACAAGAATTATTTTGGAGGTGACCAAAGACTGCTACATGTTGAATTTTTTTCCTTTATTTTTTTTTAAGTCGCCTTACTAACTCTTTAATTGACACACCCTGATATTTTTCTAAGAGGATGTCTTTGCACTCCTTTGCTTTCCTCCTAGGCTAGGCACAGACATTCAAAAAGCCAGAACGTGAATTAATTCATTCTTTGCAGGTTAGTTTTACCTGCCTAGATAGAATCAGTTTGCAACTATACAGACATTCTGTCTGGACTGAGGAAATACAGGCATGCCTGCAGTTGCTCAGGCAAGGTGCCGGGGGGTGCTAGAGCAGCCCTCAGCTGCAGGGAAGCTGTGCTCGGAGGGTGTGGCCAGCCCCAGCAGTAACTCAAAGTGAACTAGCTAGGGAGGGATTTAATTCTGCCCCCTCCCCCTGTCCCACCAGCAGGAAGCTGAGCCGGGGTCTACCTGGTGCTCCCCATTTGCTGCTGCAGCAGCACGGCTGGGGGTGCAGCAAAATGCTGACTGTAATGGCCCCTGAGGCAGGGGGGCAAGGAGGAGGGTTATTCCCCCCTCTAGCCCCACTTCCCCCAGGTGACTGTACCACAGTCTGCCTGTTTTAACTACTGCTGCCCCTGCTCGCTCCGTGCATGGGGCAA
Source organism: Crocodylus siamensis (assembly GCF_052110815.1). Taxonomy (NCBI): domain Eukaryota; kingdom Metazoa; phylum Chordata; order Crocodylia; family Crocodylidae; genus Crocodylus; species Crocodylus siamensis. The sequence continues at coordinate 69,911,891 of NC_143401.1, read as the reverse complement.
GTGGTGGGATAAGCCCCACTCCTGCCCTCTCCATCAGATGCTGAAGGGAGGGGGGAATAACCCTCCTCTCTGCCCCCTCACCCAAGGGGCCCGGCCAGCTGTGCTCTGGACATCCCCCCAACCCTGTTGCTGGAGCAGTGAGGGGGCAAGGCCCTGATGGCAGCAGCCCGTCCTGGCATCCAGGTAGCATGAGCCTCTTCCCAGTGGGGGGTTGTGAGTGGGAGTCAGTGCTGCTGCCGACTGTGGTGAGTGATTGCACTGGGGTTCGGAGGGGACCACTGCCACTGCTAGTCTGTGGCAGCTCTACCCATCCCTGCCTGCAGTTCGGCCCCACCACCGGGAAGAGGCTTGTGCTCTGGGTCACTATGACAGAGGATGATGCCCTCATGATGGTTGCTTCCCCCTCACCAATCTGGGGGTGAGTGCACAGCCTTAGCCCAGCCAGAAGGCCCCTTAGGCAGGGGACAGGAAGGAGGGTTATTCCTCCCTCTGCCCCCGGGGGCAGTGGGGTTTGTATGTCCTGACTGCCCCTATTTTCAGGGAGTAAGTGGAAGGATAAGTTCTCTTTGCCAGATGCCAGAGGGTGGGGAAAATAATTCCCCTCCCTGCCCTTTGCCTTAGGGGTCCTGCTGGCTGGGCTCTGGCCATGCCCCTGCCCTTGGAGTGGCGAGGAGTTAGAAACCGTGATGGGGAAAGCAGCCCCACCACAGACTAATGGTGATGGTGGTGCTGTGGGAGGTGATGGCCCCTCCAAGCTCTGGTGCCATCACTCACCTCAGTTCATGGGAGTGCTGACCCCTGCTCATGCCTCCCATGCCAGGAAGAGGCTCATGCTTTGGGACACCATGATAGGGACTACTTCCCCCATCATGGTCTGCCCCCTTGCCACTGCAGAGGCAAGTGCAGCCAGATCATGGCCAGCAGGGCCTCTTAGGCATGGGGCAGGGAAGGGGGTTATTCCCCCATCCCTCCAGCATCTGGCACGGGGGGCTTATCCTACCACTCACTCCCTGCAAGTGGTAACAGTTGGAGAGGACAGACCCTGCTGTGGACCCCCAGGGGCAGAGTGGGGAATAACCCTCTTCCCTTCCTCCTCCCTAAGGGGCCATGCATGCATGTTCTGGCCATGCCCCTGCCCCTGGAGTGGCAAGGGGGGAGAGACCACAATGGGGGCAGTGGTCCCTGTTATGGTGTCCCAGAGAACAAGCTTGTTCCTGGAAGGGAGGTGGAGTGCTGTGCATTGTGAGTGGGGGTGGGGCAGGGAAAGCTGCTGCAGATGAATTTGCAGTAGCACTGGGGGGCAATGTTCCCTTCTGTGCCCCAGTGCCACCACTCATTGCATACAGTCCATGGCAGCACTGACCTCCACTTGCAGCCCCACACTGGGAAGAGGCTTGTGCTCCCCAGATACCAGAACAGGGGCTGCAGCCCCATCAGGTCCCTGCCCCCTTGCAGCTCCAGCAGCAGGGTCAGGGGCCTGGCCAGAGGCCAGCCAGCAGAGCCCTTTAGGCAGTGGACAGGGGTGGGGGTTTATGAGGAGCTGAAGGGTACTTACCAGGAATGCCTCCCCAACCAGGAGCTCTGATCCAACCTGAATGGGAGGCCTGCGCTGCAGTGGGACCTCTCAGTGTGCCCCAACCCAGTCTTATCACCATGGCAGGTGAAACAGATTGGGGAAAATCTGTGGCAGGGGTACTATCTGGGGGCCGAGGGCAAAAGAAGGCAAGGAAGGAGGAACCCTCAGGAGTATGGAGGCTGGGAGTGTTAGACGCTAGATTGTTGCCTGGGAGCTGGGTAAGTGCCCGATCAGAACCCCTTTAAGGACAGTAAAGGGAAGGGCAGAGAGAAGAAAGGAAAGGAAGCCAAGGAAGGCAGATGATTTGGAGCTGAGGATGCCGGTTATTTTATTTGTTCAGGGACAGTGATCAAGCACCGCTGGCCGCTGAGTAACCCAGGCGCAGCCGCAGTCAGAAAGAAAATTGATAAGTGGAAGTGAGACACCTAGGCAGAAGGAAAATAAAACCCAGCCTCTCCAAGGGCTCCACAGCCTAGACCCTGAGGGAAAAAGAAGCCAGGGCAGGGAAAGTGGTGTCCTCTCCTGGTCTATTTTAGCAATCTTGTTAAAGTTATTTTTGCTTGTTAAGTGGCCACGTGCTGCCAATCAAGCCCAGCATGGTCCCAATAAGCCCAGAGGGGAAAAGGGAGCTTCCCAGCCCTCCAGGGAACGTGGGAAAGCTGGCACTGGGAGAAGCCTGGTAACAATCCCAGGAGACAATCAGGACCTGCTTCCCAGAGAACCAAGATTTCCCAAATGTTTTAATGATGAGAATAAAAGAAAAAAGAAAAAGGAAAGGAAGGAACCTCTCCAGTCTAATCATTTCCCTGTTCACGGCCTCAGGAACTGGGGCAGAAACTGGCCGTCTGTCGCACTGGAGGCAGGTAGTCACCACTTCCCTTTCATTAACATCTCCAATAATCATAGTTTCATAGTTAGTAGGGTCAGAAGGAACCTGAGCAGATCATCAAGTCCGACCCCCTGCTATGGTAGGAAAGAGTACTGGGGGTCAAACAACCCCAGCAAGGTGATTGTCTAGCCTTGTCTTAAAGACCCCTAAGGTAGCACCACTTCACTTGGAATTTGGTTCCAGATCCTAGCTGCCCTGACAGTGAAGAAGCACCTCCTGATATCTAGCTTGAATTGACTCTCTGCCAGCTCGTGACCATGATTTCTTGTCACTCCTGGTAGTGCTCGGGGGAACAGGGACTCCCCCAATGCCTGCTGGTCCTCCCTGACTAGTTTGTAAACAGCCACTAGATCCCCCATCAGCCTTCTCTTGTGGAGGCTGAACAGGTTCAGGTCCCTTAGGCTTTCCTCGTAGGCCTGCCCTGCTGACATCCTGACCATGTGGGTGATCCTCCTCTGGACCCTCTCCATGTTGTCCACATCCCTCCTGAAGTGCCGTGCTTAGAACTGGATGCAGTACTCCAACTGTGGCCTGACCAGAGTCACATAGAGGGGGAGGATCAGCTCCTTGGACTTGCTTGAGATGCATCTCTGGGTGCATGACAAGGTACGGTTGGCATCCCGACACTGTCGGCCCATGTTCATCCTGGCATCAATAATGACTCCAAGATCCTTTTCTGCCTCTGCACTGATGAGAAGGGAGTTCCCCAGCCTGTAGGTATGCAGCTGGTTCTTCCTCCCTAGGTGCAGTACCTTGTACTTGTCAGTGTTGAAACCCATCCTGTTCTCATCTGCCCACCCCTGTAACCTGTGCAGGTCTGACTGCAGCCTATTCCTCCCTTCTAGTGTGCCCACTTCTCCCCACATCTTAGTGTCATCTGTGACATGATCCGGGTAGCATGAGCCTCTTCCCAATGGCTTTTGAACAGGGTGCTTTTTGCCCCCTCGTCCAAGTCGCTGCTCAACATTAATACAGACCTCAAGGTGAAGAAACCTTATTCCTTGCTTACTGTGCCCTAAGAGTGTCCATATGGGGAGCCAGCACAGTTAGTGTACTGTAAACTCCTACCCCAGCTTACTGGGCACTAGCTTCCCTATACTGACAAGCCCTTAAGATGGGATTTTCTGAAGTACTTAGAATAAGTTTAACTTTGCTCCAGCTGCAATGTCATATTTGAAAAATATCAACCTTTAAATTGCTTCATGCTCATTTCCCTTCATCACTAACACTACTTCCTGACTTAAAAGGGTGTTCTGACATTCAATGACCAGGAACTACAAGAATGGTGAGTGAGTGGGAGGGGTTTCAGTCATACGAGTGCAATGACTATTAAAAAAGGCAGGTAATAGTTAACTGTACTGTTACATTAGAATGAAGAGACGTGATAAGTTACCAAGACCAGCTTTGAAAGCTTTAAAAGGATTTACAAATGAAATAGATGGAAAATTAACTAAAACATGCAAGCTCTCATTAAAATATCAGTCATTAAAACATGATAAATTTATCTTTCTTTAATGAAGTCACTAAACATTAGGGCTGTGTGAACCTTCAGTTGCTCATTCGATTCTGAGGAGATTTGGCCCAATTTGGCGGCTGTATCTCCAAATCCAAATTGAATCAGGAGGCCAATTAAAAGGTCCAAATCAATTCAAAGCCTCTGAATCAATCTGGAAAAGATTCAGAAAAGATTTGGAAATTTGGGAAGTCCCTGCTCACCGCTGCAGGGAGCTGAATCTGGGTTCCGTGCCGGTAAGTAGTTGGTACAGGGGGAAAAGGGGAGTGGAGGAAGGGGGAAGAGACTATGGGGGGACCCCTGCCAGGCCCCATCCCATGCCTGCTCCCCCAGCCCCCCTGAGTGCTGCCTGACCCTCACCCACTCTACCAGCCCTGTTAATGCCCGCCCTGCCCCACCCCAGCATCCTGGCACTGAGGGAAAAAAAAAAAGCCCCACACTCACCAGCTGGTGCAGCAGCTATTAGGGCCTCTGAGGACTTGTGGTAGAGTCCCCGCATGCAGTGCAGGGCAATGGCGATCTACCCCCTCAACCTGTAAGTGCAGAGCTTTATTTATTTATTTATTTTTTAAAGTGCCAACATGCTGGGGCCAGGAGGAGCAGCCACTGAAAGGGCTGGAAGAGCGGGTGGGGGATGGGGCCTGTTCAATTTGGAGATTCAGCTGATGTGGTGGCAGCCGAATCTCTGAATCAGATTCGACCAAATCAATCCTGGACAGTGATTTGAATCACCAAATCAAGTCACAGTCCCCTGAATCAGATGAATTTGAATTTGAAGTGAATACTAGTTGCTTCTCACAGGCCTACTAAATGTGATCCTGAGATTCCTAGTAATCAAGATGATGTATTTGATATGACAACAGAAAAAGAATGTGAAAACAATTAAATACATATGATAGGAAAATGACTAATTACTTCTGGTTCCCACTGCTATATAATCTGACGGTGTCAACTAAATAGTGGAGAGAGGGGAGGGGAAAAAATGTCTCTTATAACTTGTTTGTGAAAAACTTTTTGTAAAACCCAAGTCCTTCATAAAATGCTCAGGAAAGTAACAAGCCATGGGGTGAGAAGCAGTTTCATCAGGGATTAGAAAACTTGCTAAGAAATTGAAACAAAGAGTAGAAATAGATGGTAATCCTCATGACAATTAACAAGAACTAAGCCCTGTGCAACTGGTCAGGAAAAGACAAAAGCAAAGGCTTTCAAAGGAATCTAAAGGAGTTTCAGTTACTAATTCCTTCTTAATTTGAATTTGAAATAGGAGATGGACATCTAATTCTCTTAGATGCTTTGGAAAGTCCCACTGCTAGGTTCCTTTACGAAAGTCTCAATGACACTTCTGCTCAATGCACAGTAGTAGTAAGGCAAACAAATTGTTAGTATGCAAAAACAATGAGACTGAAAACACTAGAGCTGTCATAATCCTATCTTTAAAATATTGGTTGAAACTGACTGGAAATACTGTGTTCCATTCTGGGTAATTTGTTTTAAAAAAAAGATATAGCAGAAACTGGGTTTACAGGTGGGTTACAAAAAACACTGCATGCAGGAAACATTTAAAAAGACTGGGTATGTTTGACAGCAACATAGCAATGTGGCCAGATGTCCGAGGCACAGTGGCAGTGGCATCTTCCAGTTGCTGCTCTACCACTAGCACTATTGCAATTACACAGCTGCAGTAGCAACTTTTTTGGTTGGTGCCAGCGGTTGGTGCCCCTTTTGCCCCATTCCCATTCCTCCTCCAAGCCCTTTGTTATGCTACTGAATCCTAGTCATAGCTAAGGAATTTTTTAAAACTTATTTCTGTTTCATAATAAGTTATGTGTCTTAGGGAAACAATAGACTCTTAAGAGGTAAAAGTCAAATGTAATTGAATTTGTATGAAACTTGTTTCTGTGAACACAATATGTGGGAATGAAGTATATGAAAATTAATTTTTCCATCAGTGGCATAATATCCTTTTCATCTTAAATCTCTTATTTAAAAGAAAACTGTTTATGTAAATTTAGGGTCAGGCACTAATCCATTTCTTTCTTAATAGGGTTGGACTTAATTGTTCTTTCTGGAGATGGAGGGGGAGGGGAGCAAGGAAAGGAAGAGGAGGGTAGAGGTCTGTTGTTGAACAGTCTAATAGTTCTCATAGCTACATTTCAACACACATTTCATGAACTAGTCATAAATTTGGTGAAGACAGGACTCTTTTATAATTAGAGCATATAGTTTATGGTTTGTAATGAAGGCAAAAGCAAGGTCTGCCATCTTCTAGAAAGCTGAATTAGACACTGAACAACAGACTGGGATGACAACTGTAGCGAGGGATAAAGCAGCAGCAATGTAGTGGAGAACATTAAAGCATGACATAGATTTGACTAACTTATGTTTTAGCATAAAGACCAGTACGAAACCAAATCCAACACATAAGTTACAGATCCTTAAATATAAGTTTTCCTGCATTTTTAAAAAAGATTAAATATTTTGTATAAATATACAATTCTTCAATTAAATAAATTGTGCATCTAGACCTGGCCAAAAAATATGATTTTCTAAGGAAGTTTCTGATTTTTCATTAAAGTATCAAACAGAAATAAGTTAAGTGGCAAAATAATTTGGTTCCTTAATAAGATTTGAAAACTTATGCAACTAGTCATGCCTTTCCTGACTTGTCTTGCCTTGCATTTATACCTTCTTGAACTTTGCCTCCATTGTTTCAGCTGTTCCTCATTTCTGTATTTTTATCCATCCTTTCTTCCTTCCCCAGATCTCCATCTCTGTATTCCTGACGCTTATGTACCTTAACTTCTTTTTATTATAGGATTAACCTGATAGCACCACTTATCTGTTCAGATTGCCTAAAATAACCCTAGAACAGATCCTGTTTTCAGCTGTTTATACTTTTGTCAAGCTACTTGTCTAATATTTTCCATGTTGGGTTTCTCTGTCAAGTTGATTTTTAAAAACAATTTTTTTTAGAAAGTGCCAACTAAAAGCAGTTCGGTAAATGAACTCAGGGGAAGATACACTGTCCATATTATAGAAGAGAAATCTTCCTTCTGTTTCACTGAGAAACATTTCTGCACTGAAATAGGGACTTAAAATTCGGCAGGGTACAGCAGGGCTCTTGAAAATTCCCCATTACAGGCCTCTGAAGGAAGTCTATTTGCACATGCTCAGTGGAAATTTCTAAAAGTTTGTCAGCCACGTTCTCCAAAGATTCTGTCTGTACTGAACATGCTTCATCCTCCTTACAGCTTCTATGTGCCTACAAGGTTGTACATTGCTACCTGGAAGCTCTGTGGTCCTGAGGAAACCTTGGCACTCAGTTTGCTGGACTTAAAAAGGATTTTTTCTTCTCCCCTGACCCCACCTAACCAGAACTATGCAGAATAAAAGTTCAATAGGCATCTCGGGCCATACATTCCCTAGTCCAATATGGTAGGCCTATTGACTAAAACTTGGTTGCCGGGTTAGGGAATGCTGAGGCAAGAGACCGAGTCAGAGGGGGTATCGGCGACATTTGAACAATGGTTAAGGGTTCATCACAACGAGTGGCCCGTTGGACCCCTGACCACAAATGCTGTCATACTTTTCCCGGGATGACTGGTGGAAGTCCCCGCCAAAAAGTTTATGACTACTCCAAGTAATCCCCTTAAGTATGTTCTATGTTCCCTTGGGATTTCCTGTTTTAGGAAACAGACCAAGTCAAGGCACCAGTATAAGACTACAGTAAGATCTGAAAGTCATGCTAAGCTGAGGCTTATTCACAATAGGTAAAATGCAAAACACTTATCCTGACTTCACAGTGCAAGCATAGCTAGGCCATCTGAGAAGAAATAATGTGGTATCCCTTCCAGTTTATCTTCTGTATTCATAATAATTTCAAGCCAGCTCATAGGTGTCTGGTTATTCCTTAAAACCATATGTTTTTCGTGGTTGTTAATCAGTTTCTAGAGATGTTCCAAACCACATAACACCTTGTCACTGAAAAAGGTAATTCACTTTAATGGAAACTGTTTAAATAACAGGATTTCCCCTGTCAATTATGGCTTGGGACTCTCTTGATTTACATAATTAAAAGAATGATTTGAAGAGGCTGGACTATGGGTAATAAGAAAGCTGTAAAGCAATAAACTGTGTGCTTCAAAAGGGAGAAATCTGACACCATCCACTGTTGTTCTCGAGAAGCTGGGATAACAAATTGTCTCTTTTTGTTGCCTGTTTAACCTTCAACCATTGTGCTAGGAACTTTTCCTGTCAACAAAACACCTGAGTGCCTTGGAATAGTGAGATTCCAGCTCGCGTGCGCTCTCCCTCTCTCTTTTTTTTCTCTAGGCATAGCTTTCTGAACCAGAATTTTATTCGTTAAGCTTGTCTTAGGTTTTCCCAAATACTCAATTGAACCAGGGTAATATTGTAATTGTTTTTGTTTGTTTTTTCTTGCATGGCTATTACTACTAGTACCACCATAAACTTCATATACTTAGCAATAAATAGTTTTTATAGTCAAACTGGTGGTAACCCAATGTATTTTTCCTTCTCTGCTTCCCCTTCCCCACTTGCTTTGCAGCAACGCTTCTTTTACCTAACCCAAAGATCCCTGTAAAGCCCCAAAATACTGTGGGGTCCGCTCATCAAGAGGCTATCACTACTAAGACAGTCAGGGCAAAAGATTGGATGTGCTGAGTTTGAGACACATAAGGGGATCAGCTTGTATAGGCTGATTGACCCAGTTTGGCTTAGATGTGGCCTAATGAACTGAATGCTGGCCCATGAGGGTGTTAACTGGACACTCAACCTGATTCAGAGGTATTCTGTTCACCTGCGTGCTTGTGTCTGACTGCATTTTATTGTCCTGATGAACTGAGTCTGCAGCATATAAGGGTGTCAGCCTGTACATGTTAATCAACCCAGGCACCTCAGACGTGCTCTATTAATCTGTGTGTGTGTATGTGCTTGACTGATTTGGTGGCTGGAGGAACCCAGCCCCACTGAAACTGAGTCCAGCAAGATAGCTCTACTGGACATGAAGACTTGCAGAAGGGAGCTCATAGGGATACAGCTCCATATAGAAACACAAGTAACACAAGCAGCACACTGATATAATTACAGAAATATACCCCTAATAAATGAGCATACCCCAAAGTGACAGACTAATCTGGTAACAACATGTACTATCCGCACAGAGCAACTGATCACACTCCATCTCTGACAGTATAAGGACCAAGCAGGATTTTTCCTGCTCTTGTTCCTCCCAGCATTAGGGGGAATATTTCCTCCTTGCTGAAACCAAGACAGAGGAGGAGGAGGAGGTGTCAGTGACACTGAAGTGCTCCTGCATTTCAAGCAAATAAACAGTGAGGAAGGTAGAACAAGAGCCTTTGGGAACTGGATAGTTGAATAGGAGCAGAAAGGGAAGAGGCCAGGAACCTTGAGTGGCAGAGGAACAAAAACAACCTAGTAGCACAAGGGTCTATAATCACTACTACACTTTTCCCCTGCAGGATCTGCAAGATAAGTTCTTCAGTCTCTTCATCTAGGTTCTTGGAAATTACTAAATCAACTTCAGAAAGCTTTAGGAGCTTCTTCAAAAATCAGCTGGAGATAAGTACGATAGATGGAAAGTTTCAGCCCAAATGGTTAATGATGGGTAGAGTCAAAAGCAACTCAGAAACAAGATCTTGCATTGAAAAGTCATGGTTAACCTTAGCTATCAGCTTCATTTCAGCTCCATCTGTATGCACTCACATACTTGCATAAAGGAACTGCCAATTTCTAGTGACATTGCCTAGTATTTCTAGTGACATTTCTAGTATTTTTGCCTCCATCCTAATTTTTCCTTCCCCCTACTTACTTTTAACACCACTTTTTGTTGCCATCACATATTGTCTCTGTCTACATTCTGGATTACAAGTAATTACAATCATATCTTTCTCTATCCTGCAAGGAACCTCCCACCATTCCATTTTACCAGCAGCACCAAAGCTGCCAGTGAAACAGAATGACTATTATGCAAAACAGAAACACTGACGGGCAAGGGGTACCTACAGATCATTAAAAAGGCTCACAATAAAATAAACCACTTTGTCATCAGTTTTTGGTAGTAGCTACTCAAGATCTGCTTTTAATTTTAAGACTGCATAAGCATTGTAGGTCTATGTAGGAATAAATGCTGCAATTATAGTTTTGTATTACAAGGCTTTTTATGTTTTCTCAGTTTCTTTATGTGATCATTTAGGAAGCAGCATTCATATATTCCTTATTTGCTTACTTATGAAAATTTCTTGATCACTGGTTGTTAACAGTAAATTGTGGGCATCACTGTCCAAACTAATTCTGTTATACAGAGCTAAGTAGGGAAGAAACTTCATCAAAGCATATAGTAAAAGGAACTGAAAGGAACTGAAACAGAATGTAATGAGATCTTATCTCTTAATCCATCAAGCAATATAGATGCAAATAATATATTATAAATACATAAATATTTCAGGGAATTAAATATTTCATGCACTGTATATAGTATAGTGAACATGTTCATGTTTATGAGCAAAGTCTAAGCAGAAATAATTTAGGAAATGTCTTTTGGTAATGTTATGAAAATACTCCCGTGAAATCATATCAGAAGGTGAGGTATAAGTAGGGTAATGGGTCAAGATATTGACCTCATTTTCAATGATTTGCTGCAATCTTTAGTAGACTTAACATTTATGGTTATGTCAGTGGTTTATTACTCTGATTATATTTGCTCTGATGCTTCATTTCAATTTCAACTAACTTATACTGAGTGAATTAAAACTAATCTGTATTTGTACACACTTTTGCTCTTTTGTGGGGGGCAGGAGTGAAAAGCCACGTGGCAGAAAGGAAGGCTGGAAAAGTTGGATGATTAATTCTAGGTAGCATTCCTGCATATCAGGAAACTGATCCAAGATTTCATTTTAGTATGCAATATCCAATAGGCATACATTATTTTGTGATACAGACTGACTTCCGATGAGCACACTTAAAAACAGCATTTCTTCTGAATCCCTTACCTAATACACCCACTTCTCTTTGCACAGTCTCCATTCTTGTATTAATGATTTGATAGCGTGCAAAACAATGCAAGAAGATTTGCATGGCACTTTTCAAGTAAATTACCTTTCCAGAAGGGTTTTCTCAAAGCAGAAAGCTGGGCAGTATGCAGTGGAGTAATTTAGTGTTATGTATATTCAGTAAAAGTTTGGTTTTCAGATACCTTCATGCTAGTTATACTACATGACAGAATGAAATGAAGCAGTAAATCAAATAAAAGTAATTAATACAAATTGTTCACAATTCCTAGACAGAGTGAAGAGGTGGCCTGGAAATAGTTAGAGAAACTCTACCCTTATATGTTTTATCTCTAGATGTGCTTAATGGCGCTCTGATTCTATTATACACTTTCCAGAACAAACATTCATATGCACTTTAAAAGTCTTAATGTGAGTTTTTATTAAAACCAAGAGAAATCTATTGGCTGCAAAATTCCAGTTTTTTCAGCCTTTCCTTTAAGTCAAGTTTCCAAGACCTTTAATCATTTTTGTTGCTCTCCACTGGACCTTTGTAAACTGTCCACATTCTTGTTGAAGTGTGGTGTCCAACAAGTGGGAAACAGTATTCTGAGGCCTCATCAGCACCCCAAAGAGCAGAACAATCTTCCCTTGATACACAAGCAATGTTCCTGTTAAAACTGCTCATTATGCTAGTGGCTTTAATGGCAACAAGGGCATACCACTGAATCATATTCAGCTTGTGATCGCTATAACTTTCAGGTCCTTTTCTACACTACTACAGTCTAGCCGGTCATTTCCCAATTTGTTTTTGTGCATATTATTGTTCTCTCCCAAATGCAAGACTTTGCACTTGTCCTTAATGAATTTAATTTGAATAGTTTTGGACGATTTCTCCATTTTATCAAGGTCATTCTAAATCCTAAACCTACTCTTCAGAGCATCAGCAATGCCACCCAATTTGGTGGCATCTGAAAATTTACTAAATGTTCACTCACTCTCAATCTCAAAATCATGTCTTAGTAGTGAAGGCCTCTTGATGAGTGGACCCCACAGTATTTTGGGGATTTACAGGGATCTTTGGGTTGGGTAAAAGAAGCGTTGCTGCAAAGCAAGTGGGGAAGGGGAAGCAGAGAAGGAAAAATACATTGGGTTACCACCAGTTTGACTAGGGTAATATTGTAATTGTTTTTGTTTGCTTTTTCTTGCATGGCTATTACTACTAGTACCACCATAAACTTCATATACTTAGCAATAAATATCCCTAGGGAAACCCACTCAATACCCCCAAAATAAATGAAGACTTACCACAGCCACTAATCTCCCCCATTCACAAGGTCATATCAAAATTTTGGATATTAATTCACAATTTACAAATTGTAGATGATAAATTCTACAGTTAACAATTAGAATTGTAATATTCCTCAAGGCTTCCAAGGGCATACTCTATTTTGCTATACAAACTGTATAGTTGTGAAGCAGGTTTGTAGTAATTCTTGCTAGTTCCAGGGGAAAAATGATTTAAATACCATGTCTCAAAACATCTTCTGTGAAATTGTATAATAAATCTCCACAGGGATTTCTGTAATCCTCCTTCCTGAATTCAGATACGTTCTCCAATTCTGAATAGCCTTAAACTGGCCCAGCTTTTCTACCTAATATAAATAGGGCATGTGTAATATTTGTTTTTATTCTTTTTCTTTTACTCACACTAAGATATCTTAGCAGATTGCTTCTTCATTTATAAACAATCCCCCTCCCCCCCACATTGAAAAAACCTCTAAGCCTCATTTGAAAAAAAGAGCTTAGGGCCTTTTTCATTACAAAATTATAATTTTAGTTCCCTAAATAAAGCATCTCTATTTTTTCTGTGTAATACAATTTTAAATGTTGCATCTAATTGATAGCATGTTAGAAAATTCATTCATTGGCAAATTGCTTCATGCATTTCAAACAGAAAGAATGAGCTATTCCAAACATAACACTATGACCTATAGCAGCCTAGAGAGAAAGTTTGCCTGAAAGTGATCATCTTTACAAACTAAATAAGTAGCATATGTGTACATATTTAAGGTTTGTAAGTGGGTAGAAACAATAAAATTATTCAATTATTTTCTTCCTAAAATTACACAGTTCCTAAAATGGCAATTTTTTTTTGTTACTAGGAAAAATACTACAATTTGTATTGTCATCAAGAACATCAATATACTAATTGGATGGCCTGTACTGTTTAAAGCTCTGCACTTTCAAAGTATCAATGTTAAGAATGTAGAGAACTGAAGTGTTAATAGTAACAAAAATATTAAAGGTATAGAGTTGCATCCATTTTCAGCATGAATAAATTATGGTATTATGGGACAGTAAACATTAAAGTTAATAAGAATAATGAAAATCTAAAAGCCAAATCACTAAGAACTGTTTTTGTATAGTAATCTAAAACCTTTCACACCAAGCTCAGTGTTTAGAATTGCATTCTCCGCATTTCTGTTTTTACACAGCTTTTGCTAAAGGTAGATGTTTCTAAACTACCTTTAGGTTATGATTTAGGAAAGTATATTCAGAGCAGCTCCTAAGAATGTACTAAACTTTAAGGCAAAAAGCAGGGTAGAGAAACACACAGATAATTACTTCTTTCAACTTTAAGCATACGTCTAATTCCATTGAGGGGAGAAGCATATACTTAGTTTGCATACACATGTGCAAGGCATCTGGGAGAAGTCTCCCAGGTTTGTTCTTCTGGTAGAAAAGCATACCCACAGATACCTGAACATACATGCAAATGCTGAGCCCCAGAAGAGTGGAAAGCTTGCAATGCTGACACTGTGCAGTCAGGGGGGCCCTGTTTATGCATCTTGGCATGTTCTACAGGCTTCATCTGGGTCAGGCTGCATCTCCCTGCAGCACATGCAATTGTGAAGGGCTGTGTTCTGCTCCCCACTTGGCTGGAGCAATAGAGTCCAGTGAGTGACTCACCATCTCTTTGCAGGGGAAGAGGGGAGCAAAGCACCCAGGGATGCAGGAGGACTACACTGTGGCTACTCTCAGAAGGGGAAGTTGTACAGGTATTTGCTCTCCCTCACCTGGGAGTGATTTAACTCTGGTTGTTCCCAGGTTATTTTTCTCCCAGAGCAGTATTTTTTTGGTCTGGGAGAAAAAATCCTGACCATCTGTACACTTGTGGTTTTTCCTGGGAGACCAGAGACTCTCTCAGAAGAAACTGAATGTCTGTATGTGGCCTAAGTCCTAAAATGCCTTCTTGATTTAGACCATTACTTGAATGTGAAATTCATTCATAGTAGAAACTTTCATATAAAATATAAAAATATCTCTACATCCTGCTATATATTCTCTTAGCAATTTTTTGGAGCATATGTCTTCTAAATCGAACGCTAAAATGGTTTGATTTGGAAAAGATTGTTGTGGTTTGCATTTGGGGTTGGATCCTGCAAAGTTTAAGCAATGTATACCTTGTGCTTGTAGCCCAGCTAAACTCAGTGGGATTACTTACATATTTAAACATAAACATGCTTAAATGCTTGCCTGTGACCAGAGTGCTCAGTGCTATGAACTAGAAGTCATCTTTAAGAGAAAATACAATTTTAGAAGTACCTATCAAACTACATTTCAAGACTCCTTATAGGTTGGAATATTGGGCCAATTTTGTCAGGGCATCCAATAGTTTGGGGTAACTCCTTCTGTAAATTACCAAGGCCGAGATGCATAATGCTTGAAATCGAGCTGAATGTCACTGATACTAAGTACCAAAAAACCCACTGACATCAAAGAACACTGCAGCTGAGCTACCATCATATTCACAATAACATTCACATCACTGATGTTTTTCTCTCTTAGCACCTTGGTCATGCAAACATCTTAACTTTACTATTATGAGTAACTTGTATGACTCAAAAGTATTTGCTCATGATAATAAACTTAAGCATGTCTGCAGGATCAGAGCTGAAGTTCTTATGTTGTTCATATCTCTGCATTGTCAAAGAAATGAGGACATGTTGGTCATACATTAGTGAAATTTTGGTTTTACTGATGAAAAATAGCTACAGCTATATCAGATGATCATTGTGACATTGCTGCTTAAGGTCTGAATGACTTCTTAACTAATCTCGACTAAGTAAAGGAATCAGAATCATAAAAATTAGGTTTGGAAGGGGCCTTAGGAGGTCATCTAACTAAACCCTGTGTTCAAAACAGGATGATCCCCAATTAGATCATCCCAGTCAACACTTTGTCTAGTCGGGTCTTAAAAACCTCCAAGGATGGAGATTCCACAACCTCTCTGGGTAACCTGTTCCAGGGTTTTACTACCCTCTTAGTGAGAAAGTTTTTCCTAATATCTAACCTAAACTTCCCTTGTTGCAACTTGAGATCACTGCTCCTTGTTCTGTCATCTGCCATCACTAAGAACAGTCTAGCTCTATCTTCTTTGGAACCACCCTTAAGGTAGTTGAAATCTGCAATTAAATCCCTTCTCGATTTTCTCTTGTCTAGACTAAATAAGCCCAGTTCCCTCAGCCTTGACTCATAAGTCACGTGCTCTAGCCCCCTAACCTTTTTTGTTGCTCTCCGCTGTACTTTCTCCAATTAGTCCATGTCCTTGCTGTGGTGGGGGGGAGGGGCACAAAACTAGATACTGTACACTGTTCAGATGTGGCCTCTCCAGTGCTAAATAGATAGAAACACTTCCATTAATTTGCCAGCAACACTCCTAATATTGCAGCTCAGTATGCCGTTAGCCTTCTTCTCAGTAAGGGCACACTGTTGGCTCATATTCAGCTTATTGTTCACAGTAAGCCCTAGATCCTTTTCTGCAGAGCTGCTGCCTAGCCAGTCAGTCCCCAGCTTCTACTGGTGCATGGAATTGTTCCGACCTCAGTGCAAGAGTTTGCACTTGTCCTTATTAAACATTGGCACGTGCACACATGCAAGCATGTGCACTTGCAGCAGCTCAAATAGAAATGGTGCAAATTTGAGCTGGGGCTTTTTGCCTCAGCACACATGCTTGGATATGCACTTTGTTGGGGAGCAAATTGTGCCACTTAGGGCAAAATAACCCTGCCTGGCTCCTCTCAGATCTTCAGCCAGGGGGAGCTACAGCCCGGAGAGTTCCTTGCACCCTCTACCCACTGCAGCAGTCTATGCCATCTTCCAGGTCGTTGATGAAGATATTGAACAGAACGGGCCCCAGGACCAACCCCTGCGGCACTCCCCTTGATACCAGCGGCCAACTAGACATTGAGACATTGATTACTACTCTCTAAGCCCAATGATCCAGCCAATTTTCTGGCCAGCTTATAGTCCATTCATCCAACCCATACTTCCTTAGCTTGCCTGGGAGAGTGTTGTGAGACAGTGTGTCAAAAGCCTTGCTAAAGTCAAGGTATATCACATCCACTGGTCTCCTTGAATCCACAGAGCCAGTCATTTCATCATAGAAGGCAGTCAGGTTGGTCAGGCATGACTTTCCCTTGGTGAAACCATACAGTCTGTACCTAGTCACCTTCCTCTCCTCCAAAAGTTTAGAAATGGATTCCCTTGAGGACCTGCTCCATGACTTTTCCAGCAATTGAAGTGAGGCTGACCCACCTGTAATTTCCTGGATCCTCCTTTTTCCTTTTCTTAAATATGGGCACTATATTTGCCCTTTGCCAACTGTCTGGGACCTATCCCAAGCATCATGAGTTTTCAAAGATGATGGTCAGTGGCTCTGCAATCACATTGGCCAACTTCCTCAGCACTCTTGGGTGCATCCCACCCAGCCCCAAGGACTCGTATATTTCCAGCTTTTCTAAATAGTCCTTATCCTGTTCTATTGCCACAGTTGGATGCTGACCTCCTCCACAAACTGTGCTACCAGGTGCAATAGTCTGGGAGCTGACCTTGCCTGTGATGACTGAGGTGAAAAAGGTATTTAGTATTTCAGCCTTTTCTGTATCTTTTGTCACTAGGTTGCCTCTCCCATTCTGTATGGGACCCTGATCTTCCTCTTGTTACTGACATACTTGTAGAAACCCTTCTTGTTATCCTTCATATCCCTTGCTAGCTGCAACTCCAATTGCACTTTGGCCTTCCTGACTTCATCCCTGCATGCTTGAGCAACACCCTTATACTCCTCCCTAGTTGTATGTCATCCAAGTTTCCACTTCTTATAAGCTTTCTTTTTGTGATTTAGCTTACTGAAGAGTTCCCTGCTATGCCAAGCTAGACTTATACCATACTTGCTAATCTTCCTGAGCAATGCGATGGTTCATTCCTGTGCCCTCAGTAAGGTTTCTTTAAAGTACAACCAGCTCTCCTGGACTCCTTTCCCCCTCAGACTGGCCTCCCAGGGGATCCTGCCCATCAGTTCCCCGACTGAGATGAAGTCTGCTTCTCTGAAGAGCAGAGTCCTTACTCTGCTGCTCTCCTTCCTTCTTTCCTCAGGCTCCTGAACTCAAACTTCTCGTGCTTGACGCTGCCCAAGTTGCCATCCACTTCTACATTCCTCACCAATTCTTTCCTGCTGGTGAGCAGCAGGTCAAGAAGAGCACCCCTGATTGGCAGCTCCAGCACTTGCACCAGAAAGTTGTTCATAACACTCTTCAAAAACTTCCTGGATTGCCTGTGCAGCTGTCAGGGTGATGAGAACCAGGGCTTGTGATCAAGAAACTTCCACTAGCTGTTTGAAGAAAGCCTCACCCACCACTTCCTCCTGGTTTGGTAGTCTATAGAAGACCCCTACCATGACATTGTTGTTGTCCCCTCTGGCCCTAACCCAGAGACTCTGAACAAGCCTAGCTCCAGTTTCATACTGGAGCCCTGAGAACTCATAAGGCCCTTTTACTTAAGGTGCCACTCCTCCTCCTCTTCTCCCCTGCCTGTCCTTCCTGAGCAGTTTATACCCATCCACGACAGTGCTCCAGTCATGCAAGCTATTCCACTAAGTCTCTGTTATTCCAGTCACATCATAGTTCCATGACTGTGCAAGGAGTTCCAATTATTTCTGTAAAATGTGTCATTTCATTTTGTAAGGAACATACCATTAATAAGGCAACTCTGTTTATACAGTGAATTTGCAAGCATGGCCAAGTTTTTTAAATGGGCCAATGGCAAAAACCCAAACACCTGCCGTTCATTATATACAAGTGTTTCAAAATTTAAACAGCAACTGCTATTCAATAGGCAGCAAAGGCATTTTTCAGTGATAGAAACATTTAAAAACATGGATTAGATAATGAGTACTTAATAATATTTCGGTAGAATTCTGTCATGCCATGGAATGGACTCCAAGTAATCGACTGCAGCATTATGTCCTAGGACATTCTGTCTGTTCAATTTTATAAACAATTTCAAGCTGTTACTGTTCTTGAAAGAGGGCCCTGTGATTAGTGAACAGGGTTGGATGTCATGAGACCTAGATTCTGTTCCTAGCTATAACCATAAGCTATTCTCATAAAAATTCAGTCTCACTACAGATTTAACATGAATGATCTACTCGAGTCCATCCATAGCATCTGACAAAGCAAGAATGGGGGAGGCGACTCGAGGGGGAGACATCTACTCAGTTTGCAACATGAGTCCATAAGGCACTTGATGTCTACCACCAGAGCGAAGGCTGCCCGAGAGTGGGTATTCAAGGCCGGGCGGCCACATCCTAGTTCAAGACAACACTTGAGCTAACTCTGAAATTAAGACAAGTATATAACTTGTTGTTGCTATCTCCCCTGAAGCTGTAGGGACCTAAAGACAATAGAACTGATTAATTCCATAAGATACTCAAATATATGATGTAGAGGTCACTTGGAATTCTTCTGCACTGCTATAAGGATTGGACGGATGGATGGGGGTGAATCTATAAATATGCTTTCCTTAGTTAGTCACTTCATGAGTTTAGTGGAAAAGGAAATTTCCATCAGCTACTAGGTCTATATATCTTAGGCAGAGTAAATTTCATCATATGGAAGACAACTTTGGGGTACTGGCCTTATAGACCACCTAAACCCCAAAAGATTTCTAACTACCTTTTAATGTGGCCTTTGTCCCGATTTAATTCTTTGATGATGGGGTTGCAGGGAACGGAGGGGTGCTCATGCACTCCAAAACAAGGCTGACAAATGTAGGCATCTTTGCTCAATTAATAACCGTAAGCTTCTGGATGAAAATGAGATCTTTTGTATTTATCTGATGCCTTAAGAAGTTCATTCTAAAAGCCACTCCTTTGCCTAATAAACTCATATGGTTTAATAACATTTATTAAATAACATCTACATTTTCCTCCAGACAAATGCCCTGGGAACTGTACTGAGGCAAGGTCAGCTCCAAGACTACTGAACTGGGCAGCACAGTTTGGCAAGGAGGTGAGCAGCCCTCATGGTGAAAGTACTACTTAGAAAAGCTGGACATGTACAAGTCCACGGGGCTAGATGAGATGTATTCGAGGGTGCTGAGGGAGTTTGCCGATGTGATTGCAGAGCCACTGGCCATCATTTTTGAAAACTCATGGCAATCAGGAGGGGTGTCACAGTGCCCATTTTTAAGAAAGGAAAAAAGGAGGATCCAGGAAACTACAGACCAATCAGCCTCACCTCAGTCCCTGGAAAAATCATGGATCAGATCCTCAAGGAATCCATTTCTAAGCACTTGGGGGAGAAAAAGGTGACTAGGAAGAGTCAGCATGAATTCACCAAGGGCAAGTCATGCCTGACCAACCTTCTATGATGAGATGACTAGTGGATGTGGTGCACCTTGATTTAAGCAGGGCTTTTGATACAGTCTCTGACAACATTCTCTCAGGCAAGCTAAGGAAGTATCGTCTGGATGAATGGACTGTAAGGTGGATAGAAAAACTGGCTGGAGCATCAGGCTCAGACAGTAGTAATCATTGCTCAATGGCTTGATGTCTAGTTGGCAGCTGGTATGAAGTGGTGTGCCCCAGGGGTTGGTCTTGGAACTGATTTTGTTCAGTGTTTTCACTGATGACCTGAAAGATGGCACAGAGTGCACCCTCATCAAGTTTGCAGATGACACCAAGCTGTGGGGAGTTGTAGTTATGCGGGAGGGTGGAGCTAGGATTCTGAGCAACTTAAACAAATTGGAGGATTGAGCCAAAAGGAATCTCATGAGGTTTAACAAGGACAAGTGCAAAGTCCTGCACTTAGGACTGGTACTCAATCCCATGAACCAGTACAGGCTGGGAGCTGACTGGCTGGGCAGTAGCTATGCAGAAAAGGACCTGAGGGTTACACTGGACAATAAGCTGAATATGACCTAGAATTGTGACCCTTGCTACAAAGAAGGCTAACAGCATACTGGGCTGGATTGGTAGGTGTGTTGCCAGTAGGTCAAGGAACGTTATTATTGCCCTCTATTCAGCACTAGTGAGGCCACATGTGGAGTACTGTGTTCAGTTTCTAGTCTTCCACTACAGAAAAGATGTGAACAAATTGGGAAGGGTTCAGCCAAGGGCAACAAAAATGATGAAGGGGCTGTGACTTACGAGTAAAGACTAAGGGAACTGTACCTAATTAGTCTAGAGAAGAGGAGACAGAGAGGGGACTTAATGGTAGCCTTCAGCTACCTGAAGGGGGGTTCAAAAAAGCATGGAGCTAGACTGTTCTCAATGGTGGCAGATGACAGAACAAGGAGCAGTGATCTCAAGTAGCAGCAAGGGAAGTTTAGGTTAGATATTAGGAAGAATTTTCTCACTAGTAGGATAGTAAAACACTGGAACATGTTAGCCAGGGATGTGGTGGAAGCTCCATCCTTGGAGGTTTTCAAAACCCAGCCAGACAAAGCTTTGGCTGGGATGATCTAGTTGGAGATGTTCTTGCTTAAGCAGGAGGTTGGACTAGATGACCTTCTGAGGTTCCTTCCAACCCTAACTTGTTATGAGTCTATGACCAATGACCCAATATTTCCTCTTTATTTAAAACATGCCATAAATTTAAAGATGTAAATATGCAGACAGATATGTTGGTAGTGAGACTGTCTTGAACGTCCCCGTTTTTAAACATTAATGAAGAAACCTACCTGTCTGTAATAAAAATTACGAACAGTGATAGGTCATTACTACATTAATATTTACTCTAATGATACCTGCAGTTGTCATGGGCAGGTCATGTCAGACCCCATATTTGGACTGAATGTGCTCCTTTGAGAAGAACTGGACAGACTATTTAAATCATTGTTTGTCGTGTAAAAGGAAGGTGTATCTCTCCATTAATGGGAAATTTTCAATACTGGGCTAATGAAGAAAATACAATCTGGCTTCTTTCTAACAATTCTGTTTTCATTGTATGTTCCTCAGGTGTATTTGCATTACTTGTACAAAATCAAACAGAATTCTCCTGTTTTGTTTTGTTTTATTGTCCACAGCTTCAAATTTATTTTATTTTATATTACCACGTACTATGTTCTGTTTTAATTTTGTGTAAGATGGTAGAACTGATAATCTTACTGTATGCTTATAGCAAAAAAAGTTACATAAATGTTATTTTGTTATACGTCATTTAAATGGTTAATTTAATTGCATTGCTTTGGCAAAAGCTGTAAATAAACAAACTTCTTACTTACCATCAGTATCTGTGATTATTAAAGACAAATTGAGTCCATCAAATTTATACAATTTTTGTTGGAAACAAATCAAAGGAACTGTTCCTCTATGAGTACAGCCTATCTCCATGTCAAATTATAACTTTTAAACTCAAGTTGTTTAATCTACAGAGCAGCCAAAATATAAACAGGATGTCAGAGTCACAAACTATAACTGATTTCTTCACCTGGGCCATGATTTCATGAAGTCCTGCATACCCTCAAATCACAGCAAGTTTAGTTGAAGTCAAAGGTATTCAGCATGCCACAAGGTAAAACCTCCATATATTAATTAATCTATGCACAGGCATCTAAACACCCAAATACCTTTCAAACAGTTTTCACTTTTTTCTGGCAAATATTGCCATAGAAATGTTCCTTCCTTTCTCTACTACCTTTCGTGCACGTTTGGCAAGTAGACAGCCCTGTTCTACCATGCCCTTTTTAGTTCCATTACATGCAGTAGGCCTTAAAATTCAATATTATGCGAAGTGCAAGAGTAGTTTAAAACATTTCTAATATTTATTAGTTATTTCAATCTCCTTCCTAACTGTACAAATGGATCCACGGTAAGCAGAAAAAGGAGCAAAACAGGTGTCAATACAACTTTTAAAACTCTTATATATTTTACATACAGCACAAACATTGTAATGCAGTGCAACAGAAAAATGGTTTTTTGCTATTCTTTGAGGGCCACCTATATAATTCATTTTTTGACTTTGCTGTTTTTAGTGAATAATGCAGGCATCTTAAAGTCACACAGATACTTTTTTTTGTGCAGTACAAATGGTTCTGGGCCTACAAATATAGACTACATGCTGGTGTTCACTTATATGAAGAAAGAGAATACTCAGGAGTGGGAAATTATTTCGGCCGAAGGGCCACTTAACGAGTTTTGGTGAGCTGTCAAGGGCTGCACACACAAAATCTTTCAGAAGATATCATTTTAACAAATTATAGATAAAAAACAAATCATACTAAAAATTAAACACCTCCTATAACATATTTTATTTCAAAAAATAATGTTTGCCCTAATTTATTTTTTGTTGAGTAGTGCATATAGAGAAGATTGCATACTAACTCAAAATAAAGTCTTACTCTTGTATATTGTGTGTGAGGGAACAAAAAGGTATGAGGGTATATGGGTATGTGGGGGGGAGTTGCTGTGTATATATGTGAGGGGAGCTACCCTAGGTCCCAGGAGCTGGTTGTGGGGAGTGATGGAAGGAGGCAGGGGACATCTGCAGCAGAGCTCACCCAGCCCCCAGGCTCACTGCAGGTGCAATTTTCACCTCCCCCCACATCCAGCTTGCGGCTGTCCTTGCACACTCCATATGGGGCCAAGTCCTGCCTGCTCTTGCCCTGAACTCAAACAGTACCATTCCAGCCCCAGTCAGTGCACCCAGCAGCATCTCCTCCTCTTCCTGTCCCTGATGTGCTGCTT
The DNA here is from genome assembly GCF_052110815.1 of Crocodylus siamensis. NCBI lineage: Eukaryota > Metazoa > Chordata > Crocodylia > Crocodylidae > Crocodylus > Crocodylus siamensis. Next base: position 69,888,857 of record NC_143401.1, on the reverse strand, counting down.
GCACTGCTCCAGGCAGCAGGCAGGATGGGGAAGCCATGGAGCTATGTGCTGGGCAGCAGATGCCCAGCCAGGCAGGGGGGAAGCTGAAGTTGGGTGGTTCATGCTCCAGCACTCAGAGCTCCAACTCCCACAGGTGGGCAAGCTGGATCCAGGATCCAACTCAGGATCCAGCACTCATTGCACTGGGTGGGTGGAATGGTTGGATGGTGGCTGGGAGCTGTAGCTGGAGCCCCAAGTACTGAGGCAGCAGCCGTCCAGCTGTAGCTTCCCCACAACCTGGCTGGTCATCTGCCACCCTGTATGCATCCCCATGGCTGCCATGGCTTCCCCATGCTGCCTGCTGCCTGGAGTGGCACATCAGGAGGAGGAGGAGCCAGGGGGAGCTGAGCAGTATCTGGGCAGCTGTAGGAACAGCCCTGCCAGATGCTGCATGCACAGGCTAGGGCTGAAGCAGTGCTGTCTGGTAGGAGTGAGGCAGGTACTGGCAGGATCCAATCAATTTTTGGGCATGCATCTGCAGGCCAGATCCAATCAACTGGTGGGCTGGATTCAGCTCGCAGGCCACATTTTTCCCACCCCAGCATAGCTAACAGAAGTCAGTACCCTTATGTTAATAAACTGTGGAGGAGGACTTCAAAATTAATGAAGATGAAAGCATACTGCCCTGTTTCCCCCAATGTACTACTTAGGTAAGAGTTCATGCTTTGGATCATTTCTTCACATAACAAATAAGGGCCCATTTGTGGATTTTGAAGATGAGAATTATCCCAAAAGGAAGTAGTCCTCTTGAAATTATACACATACTTTTGTCTCTGACAGATTTTGAAATGTAGAAAAGTTACAAAATGGAACCTCATGTTAAGAAATACTGTTTGAAATTCTAGATTAAATTGCTTTTTTCTGTTAGCAGCATGAAGATTTAATTTTGTATAAGCATATAACTGATTTAAGATACTGTCACTTATTTGCTGAAGTTTATTTAAAGGTACCAATTCTTTCCAGAATCTGATAAAGATTATATAAGACTCCTACCATAAGAAATAAAATTCTTCTGCCTATACAAAAGTTTTAGCAGGCCAATTAAAATTTCTGTTGTGGTAGACAAGGAAGAACCTTGCTGTTATTTAAAAATGACTGCGCTAAGACTTCAGTTCTCATGCCTGAAAAAACAGGTACAAAAATAACTAGATCAGAAAATCTTTTGAAAAATGTTTAAATAGGCATTTCTTAACTGTATGGATTAAAACTGGTTTCAGGGGGGAGAAGGTAAAGTATTGACAGCACTGCACCAATAAGGTTTTCTTGTAAAAACAGCCAGAGCATTAGCAATAGATTTTAGCAGGCTCACTAGCCCTGTGTCCACGTTGTCTATAAAAGCTGTTGTCTTATATACAAAAGACGAACACCCCTGGGACATTGAAGTGAACACATTTTTCTGCTGTTTTAAGCACACCAGCCATCATTTGTAGAGTTTACATGGCTTTCTTGTCAATACCTGCTGGTCACAGTTGGTGGAGAATCAGTTTCTCTTATGATGTGCTTGCTAATTAAGCATGGCAGTAGCCATTCAGGGTGAAAAATCTCAACAACTCTGAACAAAAAAGGAAAAGAAGGAATATCAGATGTATCCTCAGAAGAATCCAATCTTTAAATAGATCATTTGGATTCTGTGGTTAGTGCAACAACAAAAAAGTAACAGTTTAACACACAAGCTGAGGGACTGGCCTGATGTACTGTAACGCACAGTACAAGGAACGATTCTTTATGGAACTTTGGGGTTAACACAGATGATTCTTTAAACAATTCCAATGTTATCCAATGCTATAGCCAAAAGCTTGCATTATCTTCACTTGCCTGTCTTCATTTTCAAGGCCCTTTCATGATCTATCCCCACCCTCCTCATCATCTCTTATTCACCATCAGAACGTTGACTACTGCCCCCAATTTGCTAATTATACTCATTTTCAATGCCCACACATTATATTTAAGGCAACCAACTTCATGCTGTCCCTCATGCATGGAAAAACTCACTATAAACATTCAGTAAACTATCTCATTATCCTCTTCCAAGTCCCCCTGAAGATTTTCCACTATCACAGAAAACTTTATTATAATTAACTGCTGTTATGTGGGACCACTGTCTTATCATGCTGACCAGTGTTTTCTCATAATTTCCTCAATTTCTAGTCTGTCTGTGTCTATCTGTGGCCTCATGTCTTATATTTACCATATTTACCTGAATACAAGAGGAGAGTTTATCCCCCTCCCACCCCAAGCACCATAGGGAAAAAAAGTCCCTGGTACTAACATCTGCATGCATGGAAACCTTGTTCAATACATTGTCTATCATTAAACTGCTGCCAAAAGCAGCCAGTGTTCAGTAAGGGAAACCAACTGTGAAGCTGATTAAATGCAGCCAACACTAAGCCTAAAACACATGGCCCACACTGGGCCAACATACTAATAGGAACCTACCACAGGGATCAGTTAGTGCAGCCTAACTGAATAAAATATATAGTAGTGATTTCTGCATGCAGCCTTCCTCACTGCTGACAATTTTTCACATCATGGTGAGCCACTAAATTTTGTATATTTTGACTTCCCATAAACAATCTGCAATTTTCTTTCCTATTTCCAAATGATTCCTGTTTCTTCACCAACCTTAAATGACTGGCAAACGTTACCAAATGGGGCCCTAAACAGTTCACCCAGAATGCCTCTGTCATCCCTCTCCCAGCCCGTTGCATATGATTAGTGGGGCTCCACCCTCCATGAGGTGGAGTAAGATTAGGTGGCACTTAGGCTCACATACGTATACATTTTTGACAATCCTAGGACTTGTTTCAAGAACACCCAGGTCCATCCAGGTAAGGGGGCTAATTAGCACATGGATCCCTTGTGGGGAGTATCTAGAGTACACATATGTACTGAACAGTGATGAGCTCTGGGGTAACCATGGCTTGAAATGCTGTTGACTCTGCTGAGGCCCAACTCCATGGTAAATCATGAGCCTTTTGGCTTTGGACTAATATCAAGCATAGCTTCTTGAAGGGACTAAGCATAGTCTATGCCTACCTAGCAAGCAAAACACCATGACCATGGAGGCAGTCTTCCTAGCTGCACCGGGGAAGACCGCTCTCCTGGCATGGCGATAGACCTCCCATTTAGCTGCTGACATGGGAAGGTCTTGGCTTTAAGCCCACTTTATGGATATCAGAAACTCCTCCCTGGCTTGTCCCTGAGGCCTCACAGCTGAGGGCAAGCAAAACTTGGGGGTATTTGAACCCCAAGCCTCTGGGCTTGGGCCTGTAAGTAGGATGCCCACCAAAGGTTTTAGGAACATCTGAAGCCCCAGATGGGGGTGGAGGATGTTTGCCGGTAGTAGGACCACTTATGATTCTGGACTAATTTTTGGATTTGGAATTTGTTTTGGCTGATTTGGCTTGGAATATGGAAAGTTAAAAAAAAGTTATATATAAGTAGATACAAAAGTGCTGCTTAAAAATATTTATGGAGTACAGTATGCATGCTAAAACTTATGGCAGTTCCAAAAAAAGGTAAAATGCATTAGTACTGGATGAACTAACCCTGTGGGTCTCTGTAGTAATTTGTCTACATGGCAAATGATGCTTACTTCAAAGTCAGAGTTTTCAAATTTGCCTCACTTCCATGTGCTCAGGGAGAGTAGGGTCTGACAATAAAGAGATGTAGAATGGGCTGCAGGGGGAAGAAGTTGGTGGGAAGAGACTACATGAGCAACCTGACCACCTCCTCCCCAGACTTATTTTCTTTTCACTGCTGCAGTAGTGGGAAGGGGACAAATTCAAGGCAAATCTTCAATAACTAGATTCTATACCTGAAAAATTATTTAAAATATTAATATTTCATATATAAATCTAATTATTGGGGGATCATCTTATATTCAGGGTAATCTTATATTTGAGTAAATACAGTAGATTACAAGTACCCTGAGGCAAGGACTATTCCGTGTTTGTACAGTGACTAGCATAAGGGGTCCTAGACCATAACTGAGGCCCCTGTGTACTATGATAATATAAATAAATTATAACATAATTATTGTTTTTGCATCAAAATTTCTATTTATGTAGGACAAAGCTACATCCAGTTAATCTCAAATGAAACTTAGTATCAGAGATTCTATGAACCCCAAATCTGTTCAGCAGCTGAGCAAGAATCAAGTTTTTTCATTTGTGTAGGTAAGGTAACGTGAACTATTAGCAGAAATTAATAGACAAGAAACTCCACAGGTTTGTAATGCACTAATATTACTAGAAGTGAAGGTAGCTACTTATACAGTGTTGACCCCATTCATTACAGAGCATGAGAACAGAATCATGGGTTTATTTGGGAACAGACTGGAGTGTTAAAACAGAAGCTTTTATAAACAACCCTGTCCCTCAACCCCAACCACCGGCGACACGCGCAGGTCCATGCGCACCCCCTAGGATTGGCCATGCCTCCCTGCAATTGGCCTCCACCAACACTGCCAGCAGCATCTGCGGACAGTCATGACTTGCCACCCCCTGCCGCCAATGCTACCAGCAGCATCTGTGGGCAGTCACTGCTTACCACCCCCCACCCGCCAACACTGCTGCAGCCACCTGCGGGCGGTCCCCGCTCATCCCACCCTTGCTGTTGATGTCACCGTGGCCACCTGCAGGCAGTCCCTGCTCACTGCTGCCATGCCCCTGCTGCTGCCACCACCACCATGGCCTGTACCCCGCCCAGCCTCAGGAGGCATGAGGCATTCATGACCACAACCATTCTTGAGACAGGCCCCCATACATTCATGTGAGCAAAGGGGGTGATTGATTTTTACATTTTTATGTTCTTTTGACTTATGTTCTTTTGCCAGGGGTTCTGACTGGCCTTGGAGGTGAGGCCAGGGCCTGTGTGACCAAAGGTGCTGGGAGGGGCAACACTCAAGAGGGGGAAGAGTGCAGGGTGCTTGGCAGCCCAGAATGAGGGCAGAGTAGGCTGCCTGATTAGGAGAGATCTAGTTGAAGTCCAGACCAGAGGGTGTTGGGGCTCAGTGTGAGGCCTTAGACATTAAGAGCTTAGATGCCATCTGTGAGGAATGGGGTGTCATGCTGGGGAGGTTTTGGAGCCGGAGATAATTCCCCCTGGCATCAGGGTGCAAAAATGAGCAGCCTCCTGCCTAGTTAACACCATAATTTCTGACCTAACTGCCCGCCTCTCTCACCTGCCGCACCATCAAGGTGCAAGCAGGTTAGACAAACACTTAACTGGGATGATCCTGACTTGAGCAGGTGGCTGGACTAGATAACCTCATGAGGCCCCTTCCAGCCCTACTTCTCAATGATCCTATGGTTTTCCTACCACTGTTGCAGGTCAAGATTAGGGACAGTGAAAGCTGTAAATTCTTAGTTACCTTCATCTATCATGCATGTTCATTTCTTTAAAGAAAGCAATGGGAGCAGCAGCTGCTAGAGGTAAGGAAGGGGGAAAGAGGGAAGAGCCGTTAAATTGTAAGACAGCGACTATCAAACTGAATTTGATTCATTGCAGCAGATGGTTTAAAGAAAGAAACTGTTTTATATCAACTGGCCACCTTAATTAGTTTTCATTTTCATTTGGATGCATCAGATAACAAAGTAGTGATTTAGCTCTTCTGCCTAGGTGTTGACATGTAGTATTAAAATCAACAGTTCCTAGAGGAAGTCTTATGGTATACCCCTGCTGGTAAAAGATCTGACAGGATTACTGTAAATCTGCTTTTAAAGTAGAAGAGTACTTGTAAAAATATTTTAAAGTCTGAATAGATTTTTCCCATTAATAACAAAATAAAGATCTATTGGACAGACTACGGGGCAAAAAGATCATCAGGAAGATAACATGAAAGATTTAGTTTTAAAAGCTGATATTCCTTCCTTACCCTTTAGCCATTTTTTATACTAAATGAGGTCAAGCTGCTAAAGTATCTGGAGAGCATGGGAGGAAGCATTAAATGAAGAATTATGGCCCAGATCTCAAGGCAACCAGTATCTTTCATTTGACATTTTCCAAAGAGAGTCAAATAGCATTAGAAGTTTGATCTGGTGAAAACATAACTGAAGCGAGTCACAAAAGCTCAGCTTGCTTGATTTTACTAAGATTTTAGTTCACATTTCAACTGTGAACCATTGCTTTAAAAGTCTTAAATAAGCAATTTTTAAAACAAGTAGCAATGAAGTATCTACTAACTGAGGCTCTAGATGTATTTATAATGAATAAAATATAATTTGACCTAAAACATTTGCCACATACCATCAAAGCTTGGCTGTATCTAAAGTCAGCTTTCATATACCACAGTACAAAGCACAAAACAAAGAGCGCATGCAGACTTGAAACATCCATAAACAGTTGCCTAACCAATATTTCTGGCAACACCTTCAATAATATGCAGCCATTAGCAAACTCTGAACAGACAATTAAATAAAGAAACCAAATAAACTTTTCTTCCTTCAGAAATAAAGCAATACAAATGCTGCATCAGCTACAGCAGTATGTATCAAATCACTACAACCTCTCTCACTCCCCATTATGGTTATAGTGGTGGAGAGGTGTGGTCAAACAAAGGAAAGAAAATCCTGCATCTCTATCAATAAACATACTGCTCTTCCTCTTTATCGGCACTGAGCCTTCTTGGAGTCTTGAGAAAGTAGGCTCAGAGCTGATTGGTGGGGCACAAGGCTGCAAGGGAGCCTATTGGCTCCTATGAACTTAATGTAAGGGCTGATAAACCCTTTGACAATCACTGGGGGCCATTCTTCATAGAAGGAAAAGTTTCTTTCTCCACAACTCACTTGGGTTTTGAACCGCTGCCCATCATGATTGAATAGTAACTCCTTCCCTACCAAAACTTTTTGACTTTTAGCACACAGCATGGAATTTAAGCATTTGTGATAAGTGGAAGATGGTAAAGTTCAATCACTATCTGCATTCAAAGAGTCTCCATTCTAATAAGTTTTCTACTTGATTATCAAGCTGGTAAGTATTCAAGCACATAGGACAACATGTCACATACTGTAGTTAGCTAATTAGTTTCTTTAGTAAAGCATGATTAATCAAGAACAAATGTCATGAAAAATTATAAAAATGCCATTCTAGCTATCAAAAGTATTCAGCTAATTTTATATTCCAAGTCTGTAGCTTTCTATGATTGCTTCTTAAATAGCATATTTTGCTGATTATAACTGTTGTCCTCAGTGGAATGTGTATTAAAATAAATGAATATAAATGAAACAAGAAATATTATATGCATTGACTATTTGCATTTATAAGGTCTGAATATGGATAAAACAATGTGTCATGTATTAAATATAAAAAATGACAATTTAACAAAAACTGCCATACTGCTATTATGCTTTTGCATCAATAATGCCTATTTGGCATTTAAAAAGAAAATCAGTTCATTCATTCACAGCTGATGTTTGGTCAATAGTTCTAACTACCAAGATGGCCTGGGCTAAAGGAAAAGTCTGCTCTAGATTTCTAGTCATTGCAAAGACTCAGGATTGGGGGCAGGACAAGTGCTGAAGGGTCAAGTTCATACAAACTAATTTTCAGGGAAAAGGACCTTATTTATTTGTGGGAAGGAAAAAAAAATCAGTAAATAAGCTCAACATGCTGGAAGACTGTCTTAAAAAGGTAGAAGTGGGTTCTAATAGTTCCTTCTCTGAAAATACCTGAAATAAAAGTTCGTAACATGGAACTGTGCTAAATTCTTAAGTTAAAAATACTGAGGACCAACTATTAGGGGTGGGTGATCCATAAAACTGACCATTTTGTCATGAAATTGGTTATCTGTGAAATGTGGGACTTACAGCTTGTGGTAAAATTGGAACACTGAATTCTAAAGGAGAAGATATAACAAGCAGCTCATAATGCTCCCAGATAGGCTTAAGTTGCCTCATATCAACAGACAGGTAAGCTCAGTGGAAGATATTTAAAAAAAATGTTTCTCATAAATAGGAAACATAAATATGCACTGTAACGGATCCCAACCTGGAATGAATAAACTAACTAGCACTGGCTTAGAAACACAGACATCTTATTTCAATTATACTATGTATTTAGTAATTGTTCTTACATTTTGACTTGCATAATAAAACTTGTGATTACTAACATCTTCATATCTGAGGCTAGTTCCCACTTCCAATGAACCCCAGAATGAGAAACTCCTTAAACCAGATGCTTGCCTATGGGCTTAGCAGTATAAATTGTGGGAGGGAAAATTCAAATAGCCCCTGCAGGGACTACCACCCACCCCTGTAAGGCCCACATGCCCCATCCCAGCCCACTGATTGCTGCTCCACCTGGCCCCATCCCCCACCAGCTGCTGCAGCCCCCCAATGGCTGCATCTCCACCCCCCCAATGGCTGGGGGGGGCTCCAGGACCTCCTCGCAGAGGCCCCCCTGGCAGCACCGGGCAGTGGGGGCAGGAGGGCCTGGGCTGGGGCCCCTGGGGCTGTCCGTCTGCCCCGTGCTGTGTGGGCAGGGCCCCAGTGATACAGATCGTAGCTACAATGGGCGATAAGTACCTAGGGGGGGTTGGTCTTTTTTTTAATGGGGATGTTGGGGTGGGGGGAGCAGGGATTGGGTGGCTGGGGGGGGCTGGGGCCAGGCAGGACAGGGATCGGGAGGGTCAGGACTGGGGGTTCCTGGGGCTGGCCATGAAAGTGATTGAGGGCCTTGGGGGGGGCTGGGGCTGGGGCCAGACAGAAAAATGATTGGGGGCTTTGGGGGAGCAGGTGGGGGATGGGGCCGGGCAGAGCAGGGATCAGGGAGCTGGGGGAGCTGGTTCCCCCCATGGTCCCCTCCCTCCTCCTCCAGCTGTCCCCAGACCCCTTACTTACTGGCACTGGAGCCCTAACACTGAAGCACTTGGCCTCCCCTGCACCAGGGCAATGAGGACCCAGCCTCCAGTTGTTTCAGGGCACAGTCTGGGACCATGCCCTGCCCTGCTTTTTTAAACTCTGTTTTTTTTAGGCCCCTGGATATCCAGGGGTCTAATTTTCTCCCTGCACTGCAAGTTTGCAGTACAGGGAACATTTTTTCATTCCCACACAAACCTCTTGCCCCATCTCAAAGATTTATCATGAATAGGCAGTTGGTCCAATAAAAGATACGATTCCAAAAAACCCTCACCTCTTGCATAGTTCCTGGATTATCACAGCTACAACATCACTCTAACTCTGTTTTCTAGTATGCTTTTAAGGATTCAAAATGACAAACAAAGTTATAGTTGCAAGTTAGTGTGTCCTTAGAGTTTTGGCTGTTTTCTGTACGGGATCCAAAATAAACCTCTCTCAAGAGCACTGTCACAACCTAACAGTATCCATAAGACAACAGAAGATAAAAAAAGTTGAGTGTGTACATGTGATCAAAGAAATGAGCACATAGAATATAAAACTTACCTAATATCAAATTCTCATTTAAAATGTATATTTTCCTACCTAACCCAGTACCAAACCATCACAAAATGAATTTGTATATACTAAGAAATTATATATTCACCACACTTTATCTGTTTTACTATAATATAATTTGAAAGGTAGTAAGTATAGGTGTATATATAAATAAATAAATAAACCTGTGCGGTATCTAAAGACTTGCTATTGTATTTATGGGAATACTCAACCTTAATTTTTACTATCATTAAGTCTAGTAAATCACTTCAGAAGTAAACTTTGTACATAGAATTACTTTCCTGAGTTTATTAATTCTGCTGCTTTTGTATATTATGTCATAATTCAAATCAGATCATTAATTTAAATAGCATAGGATAAATGGGCTTGCCTGTAATCTACTTCATCTTTATAAATAAGTTATCAAGAATACTTGATAATATGAGACTTTAATAGCTACTAGGTGAACATTCCAATAAAAAATAGGTAGTGCTGTGGGGGGATGTGGGAATGCCAGAAGGGAGGAATAGGCTGCAATTGGACCTAGACAGGTTACAGGGGTGGGCGGGTGAGAACAGGATGGGTTTCAACACTGACAAGTGCAAGGTGCTGCACCTGGGGAGGAAGAACCAGCAGCATACCTACAAGCTGGAGAACTCCCTTCTCATCTGTGCAGAGGCAGAAAAGGATCTTGGAGTCATCATTGATGCCAAAATGAACATGGGCCGGCAGTGTGGGGAGGCAGTCAGGAAGGCCAACCGCACCTTGTCATGCATCCACAGGTGCATCTTGGGCAGGTCCAAAAAGGTGATCCTCCCCCTCTATGCGGCACTGGTCAGGCCACAGTTAGAGTACTGCGTCCAGTTCTGGGCACGGCACTTCAGGAGGGATGTGGACAACATGGAGAGGGTCCAGAGGAGGGCCACTCGCATGATCGGGGGCAGCAGGGCAGGCCTTACGGGGAGAGGCTGAGGGACCTGAACCTGTTCAGCCTCCACAAGAAAAGGCTGATTGGGTATCAAACTAGTCAGGGAGGACCAGCAGGCACTGGAGGAGTCCCTGTTCCCCTGAGCACTACCAGGAGTGACTAGAAATAATGGTCACAAGCTGGCAGAGGGTAGATTTCAGCTGGATATCAGGAGGTGCAACTTCACTGTCAGGGCGGCTAGGATCTGGAACCAACTTCCAAGAGAAGTGGTGCTGGCTCCTACCCTGGGGGTCGTTAAGAGGAGGCTAGATGAACACCTTGCTGGGGTCATTTGACCCCAGTATTCTTCCTGCCATGGCGGGGGGTTGGACTTGGTGATCTGTTCAGGTCCCTTCCGACCCTATACTATGAAACTATGATGTTTTCAGTACAAAGGAACAAACCAGTAGGTTTGCTTGAATTTTTTAACTTTTTCCCTGTATGAATCATAGAAATTATGGGCTGGAACGGACCTTGAAAGATCATTGAGTCCAACTCCCCTGCTCTAGACAGGAATACTGCTGAGAACAAATGATCCCAGAAAGGCATCTGTCCGGTCTCCTCTTGAATCAAAATTATATTTCATATATGATGTTGCTTAAATTCTGGAATTATGACGTAGAGCCTTCACACAGTTTACATTTTAGGTTTTCAAAAGGCTACATGAGGAAGCTTGCATTTTTCCCATTCTTTCCTTATGCTTATAGTTAGTAGGGTTTATTGTCTGTCACAATTATGGCCAGAGTTTTTCATTTCTGTCTAGATTCTACCAATGCCCATATTAGCCACTAGGAAAAAGCATGGGACTCATTGTTATCAAACTGATGGATCTTGATGGTGGTATGTCAGTTTTCCATGTCACCATCTGCTCCAGCCTATGTATCAGTGATACAAGTACCTAATAATGCTGTATCTTAGGCCTATGTCTTTACATACTCCTCCCTGGTTTTCATTTTAACAAATTAACTGGGTTTTTTTGGTTTGTTTTTTTTTTAGTTGCCAACTTGCAAATGCAGGGAAGGTATTCCAGAGGCAAATTCCAGAACACCAAAATGCTAATCAGGGAAATGAAATGGCAAGCTAAGAAACAATGAACATGGAATATCAGCTGACTTTATTTAGCTACTCTAAAATAGTAGTATAACCGACTAAAGGTTTCTCCCAATTTATATGGGTTCCATATGTACGAATTCACTCTCATATGATCACCCTTTTTCTACCCAAAATTCCTTATATGTGAGGTAAATTCTGTGATTGGGGCTCCACTTCTCCCCACTCACCGCAACCCCTGGACTGTGTTGTACTGTGGTACAGGGGGGTGGTGTCAGCTGCTCCCGGAAAGGACGACTGCTGCCACCTTAGTCGGGGGGGCACATTCCCCCCCAGCAACCAGTTAGTGACCAATCTTGCCAACTGAGGGGGTGGCCTTCCCACAGCCAATCTCGGCAACCAGGAAGCAGCTGCGGCATTTGTGGAAGTGGCTGCGGTGCTCCATCCAGCGCTCCCACTCCTTGGCCAGTGCTTGCAGGGGGGGCACCGGTGCTTCTGCCTGCCCTCTCTGTCTGTCACCTAAGTGGGGAGTGCAGCCTGTCAGGAGGTGCACCAGTGCTCTCAGGGGGTGCATGTGCAGAAGCCTCCCAAGCACTTCCCAAGCACTGCCCTGGGAGGTTCGAGGCACGATGCAGCCCAGTGTCTATAGGCAGCTGGTGTCAGCTGATCCTACAGCCACTACAGTAGGGACTGGGGGGAGCGGGTCAAAGCGGAGGCCCAGGGCTACACCAGGCAGCAAGCCGGCAAGAACTGTGAGTGGGGTGTGGGGACACGGGACAGTGGGGCACAGGGAGGGGGGACTAGTGCTACCCCAAAATTGACTGTAGCCCCCCCAACCTGCCCACTAAGTGCTGGGGAGAGCCCAGAGGTACTTCTGGCCCAGAGGTGCTGCTGGCCCAGAGGTACTGCAGTGGCAGCCTGTTGTTGTTCTGCGTGGAGATCCAGGGGCTGACGCCCCCCACCAGGAAGAGCCCAGTACAGTCCTCCAGCCTGCAGCCCTCCTGAGGCATGTAGCAGCATGAACCATGCCGCCCCACCCCGTGCCCACTCACAGTCCCTGCAGCTTTGCTCCCTGCTGCAGCCCCCAGAGCTGCTGATGACCTGTGACATACCCCTCCCCTTGCCCCTTCCCTAGTCCCAGCCTTATTCCCTCCTTCACCACAGTGGGAATGTATCCCTATATGTCCTATTGTAAACTGGGTTTGCTTTATGCAAACCATTCTCTGGGAACGCATGGACTGCATAAATCAAGGGAAACCTGTATTGCATAAGTAGCGTGAATTACATGTAAATGATTAGCTAGTATTCATAACTATTTTTATCCATCATCATGAGGATGCAGTGCTTGGGTTGCAAACTGTTTCTATTTAAAACTATATGTGACATAAGATGCCTTTTATACCTCAAATTCTGTTTGTACAAAACCTAAAAGAAAATGCACCCTATTGAGGCTTATATACACATACTTAAACAGCTTTAATTGATGTAGAAACAGTTTTTTTAAAGTGTAACAACTGCAACTCAAATGCCGAATCATCCCTGATAATGGGTAATGCAACAAAATGGAAACAGTGAAGAACCAATATTTCAATAAAGCAAAAAAATTAGAAAAAATAGTTTTGGGTAAGATGATTTTTTTTCACTGAATTCCTAGGTTTTTAAGCACTTTTTAATCTTTATATTTCAAATTTAAATTTCATTACTAAGTCATATTTCATTTAAAGGCATTGAAATGAAATATTTTGACTTCAGAATGAGGTTTTTTCCCCCCCAACTAAAACATTCTGTTAAAATGAACACAAAATATTTCTGACATTTCAAGACATTTACATTTCTTGTGAGTTAAAAATTTTTGCTTAAAAAGAAAAAAAATTATCCAAAAAATTTTGACTAGCTCTAAAACTGAAGTTCACTCAGTTTTTGTAGTCCAGCTGGGAAAAATGCACTGGGCAAATTTTTGGACAACACCAAGTTATGGGGATGTGTGGTCATGCTTGAAGAATGGCTACAGATACAGGCGGACCTAGACAAGCTAGCAAGTTGGGCGGATCGGAACCTGATGAAGTTCAACATCAAGAAATGTAAAGTGCTCCACCTCGGGATGAGCAACCCCCAACACACCTACAGGCTTGGCGGCACTAAACTGATTAGCACCATGAATGAAAGGGACCTGGGGGTAATAGACCACAGTATGAATACGAGCTGCGATGCTGTAGCCAGTAGGGCAAATAATACTCTGGCATGCATCAATCAATGCATCTCCAGCAAAATCAAGGAGGTGATTCTTTTGCTCCACTCAGCACTGGTGAGACTGCACCTGGAGTACTGTGTCCAATTCTGCGCACCACACTTTAACACAGGCATGGACAAGCTTGAGGGAGTCCAAAGAAGAGTCACCCATATGATCAAAGTCTTAAAAAGCAAGCCATATGAGGAAAGGCTGAGGGACCTAGGATTCTTCAACCTGAGGAAAAGAAGGCTGAGAGGGGACCTAGTAGCAGCTTGCCACTACAGGAAGGTAGTACATCAAGGGCTCGGTGAGCAACTGTTCACCAGAGCACCTGAGTAGAAAACCAGGAGTAATGACCACAAACTACTGGAAGATCGATTCAGGTTCAACATTAGTAAAAACTTCTTCACAGTCAGGGTGTCCAGACTGTGGAATAAGCTCCCTCCAGTGGTGGTGCAATCACCTGCCATGGAAATCTTGAAGAGGAGACTAGACAGTCAGCTTGGTGGTGTCACCTGACCCCCAGTTATCTTTCCCACTTGGTGCAGGGGGATGGACCCTATGATCTTCCGAGGTCCCTTCCAGCCTTACCATCTATGAATCTATGAATCTGTGTGCATGCATGTCCGTTGGGCACAAAATGTACGCATATACTATTAGAAACCAAAATTAAATGGATTTCCAGGGGAAACAGAAGCTATACTAAGTAGCAAGCACTTATGAAAATGAAACACAAATTCTTAGGTCTCTTAGATACTTTTGAAAATTTTACTTCTGGCTGACTTTTAAGATGCGGTTGGATTCAGTTGTCACCAATTATGAGCCACATGTATGTGTCATGTAGGGACTTAAACAATGGACTAAGCAAGCACAGCCAAGATGTCTATGAGTGCCATTCCACTAACGTAAACACTAACACTCTGGTCAATGGTGGCCATGTCTACATGAGACACTGACTGCACAGTAGCTCGTTACTACTGCGTAGAAGTGTCACGTGGCACAAAGAGTGATGCAAATGACTGCACAGTAGTAATGAGTTACTGTACAGTCTGCATCCCCAGAAAGCTGTTTGGGAATGCTACTGCACAGTAACTCTAGTTACTGTGCAATCATTTAGTACTTCTGTATGCAATTACTAAATGACAGCACAATAACAACTGTGCAGTTTGTGTCCTATATGTCAGTGTCCTACACAGCCAGTACGTCTAAATAATAGACCTGAAATTAAGTCTCAAATCAAGTGTTCAGCAGGTGACAGCTAAATAGGTTTTAATCAGATAGGAGACCTGATCCCAACTGAATTCTTTGAAAAATGACTTTTCTCAATAGAACAGAGATTTACTTTTATAGGGCCAAGTGTTCCTTAAAACAAAAAAATCCAAGAAGTAATCTTTCTTCTACACCTCAGACCATGAGAATTTCTTTCTTTTAATAGACTATACCACCCACATATACATGCTTTTTTTTTTTTGTCTGAAAGGTCTCCAGTAATATCTTGGTAGACTCCCATCACCACACCAGTAACTTGAAGATTCTGCTGCTCCCTGCTCAGCTTTCCTCAAGCTGTCTAACCTTTTCCTTCCTATGTGGAATGCAGTCTAGGGCTGGGCCATTCCAGGTCATAAATTTATTATTATAGACTCTTCAAGCACATCAAGCACACTGGGATATTTTTAGTGCAGGACTGCAAAATACATATTTTAGAGAAACTGCAACTTGGTCCAAATCCTAAAATATAAAGACTATCTAAATAGTATTTTCTTTACTACTGAGCGTATATTTGTTGTATGTTGTAAACCCAGTTCCTGCTTCAGAAAAATTACTACAACTTAAATGATACTAGGGTGATTGAGAGCTTACAAATGTGGATTTAGCCAAGTGCAAATTGTTCTAAAGGAGTCATCATGGGTGTAACTGTTTTGGCCAGAGCAAGAGATCTGACTAGCATGCCAGCTTCTCCAGTTCTCACATTACCCTAAGAGAAAATGAAAAACAACTGAAAAGAACTCCTAATGCTGAGAGTAGTTAACAGTCAACCAGCTTGCTGCAACCAGCTTATACAACTGCAGCTTGCAAGGATTACCTTCCAAAAGTAATTTTTTCTTGCCTGTTTGACTATATGAAATTAAGTCCCTATAAATCCTGCTGTATTGTCTGTTGGAGATGCATTTCCCAATATTAAAACAGGAATTTGGCAATCTCCTCTTTAAAACTTGTATTTAAGGAATCCTTGACAACAGACATGCGATCAAAAAATTCTTTTTGTAGACTTTTTCTGGTTTCCCCTGTGTCTAGCATGCTGTGTCTAGTTTCAATAGGACCATAGAGAAGTCTGTCAGGAACTGTAGGGCTTAGCTGAACCAGGACCGTCTAGGGAATGCAGTATGAGAAAATATCATACTGAGTAATTCTCTCTCATATTTATTTTCACCTTCCAGGGGAGGAAAAGTGATATTCAGACACTGAAGGCATGCCCAGTGGCTTGAAAATACATCCCTTCTTAATGTAGTTATGCATAGAAGACTCAAAAAAAATCCAGACAGACCTAGCTGAGGGATGCCTATAAGTGACAATCTCAGAAAGACTCCCTCACACAGGTCTTCGCTTACCACCTTCTTTAAATCTATTTAAATATATAATAATTATGTACTGTTTCTTCCATGGAATCCAGTACTTTTCATAATTATCCTGCATTGCATTAACTGTAAATCATTAAAAAATATCAAGTGCTTCAGAACCAGCTCTTTCCAGAAACAATAGGTAAATTTACAAGTACTAGTGACTAATTTTTGGCTGGTACCCATTGACAACCGACAGAGGAAAATGCTGTTAATACCAGCTCCAGTTATTTTCAACATTGGCAGAGACTTTCAGCTCCTGCAGGGCTTTTCACTGCTCCATTGTTCCATTTTGTTGTTTTAATCTTGGTATCATGTGTTTGTCAGTAGTCACTCAAAAATCAAGGAATCTGACAAAGATCTGCTTCATTCAGGGTCTCAGTTCTCATCAGGATTGCATAATCTGGCTTTCTGCACATCTGACAGCGAGTTCCACCTGGCTCTTTCAGAAGCCCTTAAAGGTTCAACTCCTCTGATTCTTGTCTCCACATCAATAAGTAGATCAAGGATGAATAAGAGAAAAGTGCATATGATTTAGTCAGATGGAACTGTTTTGATGCCTCAAAGGATCTCTGAAAGATGACTAGACACGTCTAAGATTCTATTCTTCTGAAAGTGATGGCTAGGAGAGACTTGAAAGTTTTGCAGTCTCGCTAAGACGGGAACTGCACAAAACACTGAGGGATTTTTGCTTCTGCAAGTCAGATGTACCAGACTAAAAAGGAGAGTGAATTTGCTTTTAGTTTCATTCATCATCTTATAGACAAATTAAAAAGGCACACATTTACTGGAAATCTTTTTCCTTCCACATATTAATTCCTGTTCACAATTAATCTATAATTCTACTTATCTTGTACTACAGACTACAGATTTGTTTTATATGAAAGACTGGATTTTCTGGGCTGCTGATTTCCCATTGACTTCAACATTTTTCAAAAAATGAACTGTTTATATGCATTGTTTAGTAGATTGACATTTCTGTAAAATCATTTTAATAAGGCTTTATTCATATGCAGTAGAAAATTGCAACTAGGGTATAATTGAGCAGTAACTTTAGAATGAATACTGACTAAGGGAAAATAGCTAATTTTAAGGTATTTAAAGTTTAATTTCCCTGGTTGCTTGTTAAAAAACTATAAAATGTATAATCTAAAAAATCAGAAGCAAAAATGGCTGTATGGAAAACATAACACTTTATATTTTTAAATAATTAGAGATGAAAAGAATAGATTATTTGAGTTTCATCCAAATTTAACTAACATCTGTATTATTATTGAAGTAAATAAAACTAATACCACTAGTAGGAGGAAAAAAAGCAAAAAGCAGACCCTTTTATTCTCATCTATATGGACATGTGCAGAGAAAAATAGATCAGAGGACTTTATTTTATAAAGTATAGCTGAAACAATGCATCCCATCCCACTGTACTTTAGCTACCATTCAGCTGGGTGTCATTCGCTTGTAACACATTTCTTTAATCATCTTTTAGAGCTGTAATATATAAGCAAATGCTACAGAAGCTGATCTAGAGAAAGAGTGAATTCCTGGCCAAATGCCCATTGGCCTTATAGACCAGGATGTCACTTTCCAAAAGACAATATATTGCTTTTATTTCTTACAGAATATTTATTAAGAGGATAATCTTTTACTGTCTTACACATTTCTCAATTTTTTTAAGTAACGGTTTTACTTTCCATTTATTTTATTTTTATAATACTTCTTCAGAAATGCCAGTTTTCTAAACTTCCTGATTTAACAGTTTCAGCTATTGGCATTTTACAATTGTATTTTCTGCCTATAAGCATATATGGATTACAGATGTTTCCTCTAAAATAGGATATTT
Organism: Crocodylus siamensis; assembly: GCF_052110815.1. NCBI lineage: Eukaryota > Metazoa > Chordata > Crocodylia > Crocodylidae > Crocodylus > Crocodylus siamensis. Next base: position 69,870,718 of record NC_143401.1, on the reverse strand, counting down.
CACCTGTTGTAAATATTACACAATTTGTTTTTTATTTTTTTAATTTCCAAAGTTTCTTTGTGCTCTACACAAAATCCAATTTAAATGTATCTGTTTAACTCAAAGTCACCATACAAAAATATTCAACACACTGCTATCATTGTTTTAACTTATGCCATCTAGCAGTATGCCATCTTATATTAAGTCAAACTGGAGAAAACACTTACATAGCCTTCAGTGTAATTTGAGAGATACAGAAAGTTGACACACTGGTTGTTCTTATTTAAGTTTACCTTAAAATAGATGCTGGTGGGAAAGAGAACCTGATTCAGGAACTAAATCTACACTGCAAAGAGTAGCACATAGAAAACCGTTTTGTGGGGTATGTCTAAGAACTTTATACTCTGCATTACTAAGTTGATAAATATTTAAAAGACACAAAATAAGTAAAACACACCATTTAAACCCCACCCCCACAATAGCCATATGTTTGTTCTTTATTGTTTAAACAGCTCACTTCCTCTACATTGACATTTGATAAACCAGTTGATTTTATGCTTTCATCCTCTACCATATCATTTTATAATACCTCCATATGGGAAGTAGAAGTACTTTCACGATTCAAAAAAATGTTTTACTGGTTATGATAAAAGCAAATGAAACTACACTAGTGGAACAAACTTCCCCACAGAACAAAAGTGGCTTGCATGTTGATATATAAAGCTATTTTATGCAATCCCAGGACTCTCAATAAGTAACTTAGGACAGAGGTTCCTTGTTATCACAGTCCTTATTATTTGACCTTGTTACCCAGTGTCAACACAACTGAGATATGAAAATGTTTTCTATTACATTAGGAACACACTGGTGTTGTCATTAGTACATATATATAAACTGCATTGTCAGAGCAAGGACGCTCCTATTAGTATACATTGGAAAATTCATCCCCATAAAGTGCAGATAGGTCAGTTGTGGTCTACTGCTTCTGCGAGGGACCTACCTGCTGAATACCAAGTATAAACATTTATGGAACTTAATAGTTTAGAACATAAAACACAGCTTTGACATTAACTGAAATATTAATTTAATCTGATACTTTCTTTTGCTCCATTATGCTTTATGCACAGCGGTGCTCTTACACTTGTTTGTATCTTATGGTATGTAAATATAAACTCTCTGACTGGAGCATTTAACAAAGCAAGAGAGATTTCACTGAAGTACCTGTAACTACAAATACACTATTTTCAGGTAAGTTTAAATGAAAGGCAATAGCAGCAGAAGTATTCACAAGCATCCTCAGAGTTTAACTAAGTAATATAAGCTTGTGAAAGAGTATGCCAGGCAAAGTAAAGCTTCCATAAAATTATTTGTATTTACACAAAATATTTGCCAAAGGTTTCCTTAAAGAACTCAGTATGAGCTAAAAAGCCAAAGATATGCACTTCCCTTACTGTAGGAAACTGCTTATCCATTGAGTTCAGTAGAGTTGTTCCCATCTTTATATTAATTCCATTGCTAGGAACTGGCAAATAAATTGTTCAAAATATACTGGCATTTTCAAGAGCACAGAAGATGTGGTAAGGAGCAGTAAATGGGAGTATCAAGGTTATGTCCGCTCCCTGTAGTAGAAAAGAATAAACATCAGATGTACCCTTCTGTTAAAGGGGAGACAGAGTACTTGGATGTATATGGCCGAGTGTAGACGAAACAAGGGGCATGTCTGCACAACACTTTAAAGAGGGAAAAATGCTTTTGCACTGCTTTAATGGTGTCAGTGTTTGCAAGTGTCAGCAGTGTATTATGCATTAATTACAGGCACTGTAGCAAATTCAGCAGTGTAATGTGCCTTAAATGACTTGGGGCACAGCAAAATAAAGCTCCTCAAAGTTTAGTTTGCTGCTCCTACAGCTGTGGAGCGAAGCACTGGTCTCCATGCAGCTGGAAGCTCTGCAGGCAGCCTGGCAGCAGCCTAGGAAGGCAGGCTCTGCCCAAGACAAGCAGTGAGCCTGATCTTTTTTTTTTTCTCCTAGAGCCTGCCTGCCTGCCTGAGCTGCGCAAGAGCCTGGTGCTTCCCTCCGCAGCTGCACTACTTCCTGGGACCACCCAAGCTGGGTGCCTGGGGTGGGTGCCACCTGGGGGGGGGAGGTGCTGCTGCCATGGAGGGAAGCACCAGCCCTCCCCCCCACAGCCCAGGGACCACCCAGCCCTCCAGCAGCTTGCTCCCCCTTCCCAGCTGCAAGAAAGGCAGGTAAGTCAGGGGGGTGTATGCACAACATGGGGGTTTAAAAGGCCCTACATTGAAGCAGTGCTTTTAAAAACATACTGCTTCAATTTAGGGCCCCCGTTTTGTCTACACATGCCCTATGGTGTTAATCACCCTACCTTTACAACACTATTATTAATGACAAAGGGGTTTCTGCTATTGACATATTAAGAAATATTCCTATCATTGATCATGAATATTCAGTTCCTCAAAAATAATTTAATCTAAATAAACTGGACTCCTGTAATGCTTACTATTTGTAATAATTTTAATCAGGAAAGAATTTATAGTTACAGAAGAGATGAGGAAACAAAGTGATTGATCTTGATATGGGCATAAATGTAGGGCAGAGGAAATTAAAATGCAATTGGAAGCGAGCAAGAAAAGATGGAGGTGGCTTTTATGGCTAAATTTAAAACAAATTTCAAGCACCAAAATGCATAGATAGATTGGCAAGGATCACAGCACAGTTTTAGTAGCTTCACATTATGATGCTACATAGCACCTACAGCACACATTTCAGAATCTCACACTTGTTACCCAAGATCAGTTAAAATCCATTTTATCTCTATTTTCATCAAAGTGATCTGACTTGGGCACAGAATACATACCAGAGACACTGACTTTTGAAAAAATGCATCTCTTAACAATTTCAGCACAAGTAGACTTTGGGAGTAGTTACTTATTACCCAGTTTCACCACTGTATGGCAACAGAGCAGATGCCCTACCTCCACCAGATCAGGAGGTTAAGATAATGAAGCTTTCTTTAAACAGCCAGCAGAAGTTTCCTGGTCACAGATCCTGGTTCTCATGGGGGACTTCAATCACCCTGACATCTGGGAGGGCAATACAGCAATACACAGATAATCCAGGAAGTTTTTGCAGAGTGATGGGGACAACTTCCTGGGGCAAGTGTTGCAGAGGCTAACTAAGGGCCATGATCTTCTTGACCTGCTGCTCACAAACAGGGAAGAATTGGTGGGGAATGTAGAAATGGTTGGCAACTTGGGCAGCAACAACCACAAAATGACTGAGTTAAGGATCCAAAGGAAAGGAAGGAAGGAGAACAGCAGACTTCAACTCAGTCAGGGAACAGATGGGCAGGATTCCCTGGGAGGCTAGTCTGAGGGAGAAACAAATCCAGGAGTGATGGCTGTACTTTAAAGCGACCTTACTGACGCCACAGGAATGGACCATCCCAATACACAAGGAGACTAGCGGGTGTGGCAGAAACCCAGCTTGGCTTAGCAGAGAACTCTTCAGTGAGATAAAACATTAAAAGGAAGCTTACAAGAAGTAGAAACAAGGACAAACAACCAGGGAGGAGTACAAGAGTGTTGCTTGGGCATGCAGGGATGAAATCAGGAAGGCCAAAGCACAATTGGATTTGCAGCTAACAAGGGACATGAAAGGTAATAAAGGTTTCTACAAGCATTTAAGCAACAAGAGGAATATCAGGGAAAGTGTGGGTCCCTTACTGAATGGGGGAAGCAACCTAGTGACAAAAGATGCAGAAAAGACTAAAGTACTCAATGGCTTTTTTGCCTCAGTCTTCACAGGCAATGTCAACTCCCAGACTACTGCACCTGGCAGCACAGTTTGGGGAGGAGGTGGTGAAAGAACAGGTAAATGACTATTTACGGAAGCTGTATATATATAAATTCAGGGGGCCGGACATATTGCACCTGATGGTGCTGATGGAATTGCCATTGTGATTGCAGAGCCACTGGCCATCATCTTTGAAAGCTCATGGTGATCAGGAGAGGTCCCAGACAACTGAAAAATGGGAGATGTTTTGCCCAGATTTTAAAAAGGGAAGAACAAGGAACCAGGGAACTACAGACTGGTCAGCCTTACTTCAATCCCTGGAAAGATCATAGAGCAGGTCCTCAAGGAGTCCATTTCTAAGAACCTGGAGGAGAAGAAGGTGATTAGAAACAGTCAGCACATATTGTCAGGCGCAGGCGTACTCAATTGACTCAGTGTCTAGCTGGCAGCCAGCATCAAGTGGATTGCCCCAGGGGTTGGTCTTGGGCCCAGTTTTGTTCAATATCTTCATCAGCAACTTGGAAGATTGGATGGAGTGCATCTGTAGCAAGTTTGCTGATAACATTAAGCTGGGGGAGTAGTAGATATACTGGAGGGTGGGTCAGCATTCAAAGAGACACAGACAAACTGTAGGATTGGACTAAAAGAAGTCTCATGAGGTTCAATAAAGATAAGTTCAAATTTCTGCACTTGGACAGAACAATTCCATGCACTGCTGCAGGTCTGGGACTAACTGGCTAAATAGCAGCTCTGCAGAAAGAACCTGGGGGTTACATGCCAGTAGATCAAGGGAAGCGATTCCTGAATTGGAATCCCCTCTATTCAGCACTGGTGAAGCCACATCTGAAGTACTGTGTCCAGTTTTGGGCTTCCCGCTAAAAAAAGGATGTGGACAAATTGGAGAGAGTCCAGTGGAGAGCAACAAAAATGGTTAGGGAGCTGGGACCCATGACTTGAGGAGAGGCTGAGGGAACCGGGCTTATTTAGTCTGGAGAAGAGAAGACTGAGGTGGGATTTAACAGCAGCCTTCAACTACCGGAAGGGTGGTTCCAAAGAGGATGGAGCTGGACTGTTCTCAGCGGTGGCAGATGACAGAACAAGGAGTAACAGTCTCGAGTTGCAGCAAGGGAAATTTAGGTTAGATATGAGGAAAAATTATGTCATGAGGAGGCTGTTACCCAGACAGGCAGTGGAATCTTCATCCTTGGAGGTTTTTAAGACCCAGAAAGACAAAGCCTTGGTTAGGATGATATAGTTGGAGACAGTCCTGCTTTGAGCAGGATGTTGAATTAAATGACCTCTTGAGGTCCCCTCCAACCCAAATTTTCTATGATTCATAGTTCCCTAACCCTGGCAACTGCAGTAGCTGTTCCTCAAGTGCCCAAGAAAGTTGAGAAAGTGTACTTGGTACTCAAAAGTCATCTACCATCTCTCTAATTAGTCAATTAAAAGAGATTACCATTTGGCATTTTACTACAGGTGTGCATCCAGAGGTAGATCCAGGATTTTGTTAAAGGGAGGGGGAGGTGCAGGAATAGTGACTGCAGGTATGGCTGCACCCCTGCTCCCAGCTCCCCTTCCCCAAACTAAGGTGGGGAAGTTTTCTAAGTACTCCAAACAAGTAAGAAACTTTCTTCCCTTCCCCATCTTGGTCCCTTCTTCCCCTCCTTTCCAGCTGCATATCCCCTCTTCTCCCCTCTCCCCCTCTCTCACCCAGTGTTGCCACTGTCCCCACTGCTACCAATGAAGCCCTTTTCCTCTTTCCCTCTTCCCAACTCTCTGGCTGTCAAGGAACAACACTGGAAAAAGCCATGGAAGCAAAACCTGCCTACTGCCATCACTGCCACTGTCCCCATCTGAGCCTGGCTCTCCACAGAACCTGGCCACTGCAGGGCAAGAGTAACTCTGGAGCTGTCCCACCCGAGGCAGCTAGGGACAGCAGCAGTAGAAGTAGTGGTAGAAGTAGGAGGAGGCGGTCCAAGGGTAAGGAATTCTTACTTGCTTCAGGGACTTCTGAGAAGTAACCTGGGAGTGCTGCTCCTGTGGTGTTGATGGAAAGCAGTGTGCATCTATGCCACTGCACCCCCTCTCCCCCCGCATCTGTCCCTTGTAGATTCAATGACAACTGATGCCACTCTGCTTTAGGAAAGTGCAGCTATGTAATTTTACCTTCTGTATTACCTTGCTGAAAAAGTGTTGTTTTCCCCTTTGCTTTACATCCTATATTGCCACCAAATAAAAAATAAGACATGCTGATAAAGTTAGGATCCTTAATGCAATCATACGGTTTTACTATTAATGATTTCTTACAAGGAAGATGACCTTAAAAAGACTGAAGCTGGCTCATATAACTATCCATATTTTGTTATGCCAACTGTCTATGCTCACATAACTCTTTGTAGTAAATCACAAAACTGACTGATAAAATATCCAGTGTAATGACATGCTCCCCTATAAAAAAATATTTTCAATTTAGAATTAGAATGGCAGGGTGAAGTTTAGAAAGCCTGCCTCTCCCTCTTCCTTTCTTCCACCAAAACACACTAAGACAACTGAAGTGTTATTCAATAGCTACAAACAAATTTAGTTATTTTGTTTAAGATTAGAGTCCAGGCCCTTCAGGGCCCTCGTGAGGTTGTTTTTCTCTGACTGGTAATAAAGTGTGTAGAGACAAAGGGGGCAACATAAGCCAGTTCTGATGAGACAGTCTACTATAAAGCACTAAAAATAATTCTTGTGTTAAAACTTAGTACAGAAATATAGCAGGATTGCTTTTATTACTTTAGTTTTGTTTTTATTAGTAGCAATAACAATACTGAGGTAGCACTCTTGTTGTATACCCTGTGCACTTTGCAATTTCCTTTCATCCTCCTACCCAGGTTTTGGTAGAATGTAGGAACATCTCTCAACAGTTTAGGTAGGCTTAATGCTATTGTGTTTTATTAAACTCTTTTTTTTAGGAGATAACAGAAAACTGAAAAGTGAAAACAGCCCCAGACCCCGGGGCCCACCCCCTGTGTGTCTCAGGGTATGGGTGTAAGCACTGTTCATTCATCCCACGCTTACCCACCACCAGGACTGGGTGCTCAATCCCACCCCCTAGTGTTGGAACCATGGCACTTGAATGCCTAAAGGTGAGCGTTGTACCCGGAATGCTGTGGCACTATCTGTGAACACCTCTGACCTGAAACAATTGTGAACCAATTTACAATCCTATTTGGGAGCAGTCTGGTTGTTACATGTGTCCACGGTCTTAAAAACTCAAGTCTCCAACTTGGTTGCTCACATGTACTCTGTAGCCATGATGAGCTAATGGCCTGTGCTTTCTGCACTGAGTAATTAGGATTTTCTCAGCAGCTGTATTCGGGAAGTGCTCAACAGAAGAACCCTCCACCCTGCTACAGATAGATGCAATGTTTATTATTCATCTAAGTGGTTACTGAAATCATACGTCTTCAGATAGTTATACTGAGCATTAGTTCAATAACCTCTGCAGCTAAACAAAATCAGCCACAGTAAGTACTTGGACTGACTGTAATGACATGCTCCCCTATAAAAAAATATTTTCAATTTAGAATTAGAATGGCTGGGTGAAGTTTAGAAAGCCTGCCTCTCCCTCTTCCTTTCTTCCACCAAAACACACTAAGACAACTGCAGTGTTATTCAATAGCTACAAACAAATTTAGTTATTTTGTTTAAGATTAGAGTCCAGGCCCTTCAGGACCCTCGTGAGGTTGTTTTTCTCTGACTGGTAATAAAGTGTGTAGAGACAAAGGGGGCAACATAAGCCAGTTCTGATGAGACAGTCTACTATAAAGCACTAAAAATAATTCTTGTGTTAAAACTTAGTACAGAAATACAGCAGGATTGCTTTTATTACTTTAGTTTTGTTTTTATTAGTAGCAATAACAATACTGAGGTAGCACTCTTGTTGTATACCCTGTGCACTTTGCAATTTCCTTTTGTTCTCCTACCCAGGTTTTGGTAGAATGTAGGAACATCTCTCAACAGTTTAGGTAGGCTTAATGCTATTATCTGAACTATAATAATAATAATTTAAACACCCAGTGCTGAGGCTGATATCTACACTTCCCATAGCATATGGATTTCTAACACATAGTGGAGATAATACTGACTTCAGTGAAGCAAACTCACCACCATCACCCTAAAGTACCTCTGTTTTCTTCCAGCACAGTCAGTCCAAGTACTTACTGTGGCTGATTTTGTTTAGCTGCAGAGGTTATTGAACTAATGCTCAGTATAACTATCTGAAGACGTATGATTTCAGTAACCACTTAGATGAATATAAACATTGCATCTATCTGTAGCAGGGTGGAGGGTTCTTCTGTTGAACATTTCCCGAAGGCAGCTGCTGAGAAAATCCTGATTACTCAGTGCAGAAAGCACAGGCCATTAGCTCATCATGGCTACAGAGTACATGTGAGCAACCAAGCTGGAGACTTGAGTTTTTAAGACCGTGGACACATGTAACAACCAGACTGCTCCCAAATAGGATTGCGAATTGGTTCACAATTGTTTCAGGTCAGAGGTGTTCACAGATACAGTGCCACAGCATTCCAGGTACAATGCTCACCTTTAGGCATTCAAGTGCCATGGTTCCAACACTAGGGGGTGGGATTGAGCACCCAGTCCTGGTGGTGGGTAAGCGTGGGATGAATGAACAGTGCTTACACCCATACCCTGAGACACACAGGGGGTGGGCCCCGGGGTCTGGGGCTGTTTTCACTTTTCAGTTTTCTGTTATCTCCTAAAAAAAAGAGTTTAATAAAACACAGTAGCCTGCACCTGACCAAACTCTGCAGTGTGCTTGCCTGACCTTGAGATTCTGGGCGGTGGGGGAAGACTGCTGGACCCATGTGTTTGGATTCTCAGGGGCTAGGCAGGCATTATAAGGGGCCACAGTTGAATAGGGATTGAGGACACATAAAAGTTTTACTGAACAAGCAGTACAAGTGATCTTATTGATAAAAAGTGCCAGCAAGGGAGGGGAAAAAAGGGTCCAAAGAGTTCTAGCTGTGTACCAGAATGGGCAGTTACAAGGGGCAGGTGTGGGCAGGAGGGGGAAGTTAAGAAGCTATGTAGGATAAAATTCCTGGAGGACTGACATTGTCATGGCATGTCTGATGTCAGCATACAACACTGACCCAGTTCACCATGAACCACATCAAAGAGTTCTTATTTTTCGAGGTACATTTTTCACACATTCTAGTCAACTTTACACTGGTTTAACAGGCATGTGCATCTGTCCATGTCAGGTTTAAACTTCATTAAACTGGTCAAGTGTTGTGTGTGTTCATTCCCCGAGTTACCAAAAAAGCCAAACTGTACAGGAAATAAGTCTGATTCAATACAGAGACTTCAGTTCTCCATTATTTCATTTTCTGAGCTGAGTACAGAAAAGTAGGAAGTGGCAAAGGCTGGCTGTTTGCACTTAAACTGATAATGTACAATGTGCATATATGTTCTGTATTGACTCTTCAGGGAAAACAGTACTGCTGCTTTCCACTCACCTCTTCCATTCCCATACAACAGGGTACAAGTTCACCAGTGGGCTAAGAAGGTACAGCTCTATTTAAACTGTCCTCACTTTCACAAGTAGTGAATTTGGCTCCAGGACCTAGCCTAGGAACAAATGTTGCATTTCTCCCTGGACAAGTTTTGCCTGTGTTTGTTCTTGAATGGACACATCTCAATATTGGTATGTACACACAGCACCTTTCTAATCAGGGTTTAGAGACCAGCTGAATGCACTACCACTTTTCTGCCATTGACTGTATGATGCAATCCTGAGATAACCGCTTGGATGCATTTTACAATGCCCTAGAATAAACTATTAACCTTTTTAAGTTACTAGACTTTGTTCCTGGACAAGGGTCATGGATATCTGAATGATTGCACTTTGTCCCAGGATAAAATGGTTTATCCTGTGACAAATGTAATATGTGTAGCCTTAGGTACTCATAAGCAACAACACGCAGTTTCTAGTACTGTGGGTTGCTAGGTGTGGTCTAAAGGTCTATGTATATAGGACTGTGTACATAGGGAAGCTAGCCAAGTTAACTGAAGATGTGACTGTAATATACAATAAACTGATGGGTGGGTGCTCTTATTTAGAAGTAAAACAGCCATTTTGTGATGCAAGGGCAAGTGAATTAAGGGAACTTAATATACTTTGGTTAATGTGTTTTAAATACACATATTCCATTTATTTGACTTAACTTTAACTTTAGGTAGACATATCTAAATTGCCCTAATTCAGTGGTATTTAACTTTTTTGCCCTGTGGGCCAGGTGGCAGTGCCAGGTCCATCCATGATCCTGATCCCCCTCCACTGGGAAGAGGTGGCATGTCCCAGTCTCAATCTGGCCGTGCAAGGTGTAGGAACTTGGCAGCAGTAGCATTAATTGCTACTGCTCCCCCCCCACCAAATTCCTGACATGTCTGGTGCCCTGTGGGCTGGATGCTATGTGTCTGTGGGCCTCATGTAGTCAGTGGGCTAGAGATTGGGTGCCCAAACCCTAAATTACTACTTTCAAACTTATTATGCATACCGTTTCTCTAGTTCCTTTTCCTTTACTACCATAAAGCCTTATTGAAATAATACATCTTGGTTCTTCTACTATGTCCATGTGTCACGCTTCTGATCAGCAGGCTCCAAAATTCTTTCTACTGAGTAGACATCTTCCACTTTTAATCCTTGCCCCAAGAGTCTTATTACATATCTGCACTTAACTACATCTGACAGCTATTAGCCTGAATACTTAACTAATCTAAATTCTTTTGTACAAAGTGTGACTGCATTGTTCCTCCTAATTTAGCATAATTTGCAAACTTGGAAGCCTTCCTTTCAACACCACAATCCAAATGTCATCAAAAAATGATTAAAAGTTTTCCCTATGTCACCTCACTGATACATTCCTTCCAGACTGAAAAGAACTTATATGTATTTTCTCATCAACTAGGCTCCTTTTAAATATGTTGTGCGATCTTTTTACAGCTTCCACCCTTAACAGGAAACAAGAATGTTTGTGTTTCATGTAATTTTGGAACCAATCCTACAAGGCAATTAAGCAAGTGTGCAACTTTAACACATGAGTAGTTCCATTGGCTTAAATAATATTTACAAGCTCAAAATTATGCATGTGCTGAAGTACCTTGTGGAATCAGGCACTCTATTAATTAGCAACTATTAAAATTCAATTACAAAATGTAAAGATGTGTATAGGACTACAGTAGCCTCCCATGAGCGAAATGCAGAATTGTAGTACAGTATTACAGTAAAATAATATGGTCTTTACAGGTAGCTGATCAACTGTATGAAAGTGTCAGAAAAAGTAATTTGTACATCAATTTATAAAAATGTATATAGATATACAGGGTAAACTGTCAAAAGTGATTAGTAATTTTGAGATGCATAGAGCTAGTGTGCAGCATTTCTGAAAACTGGTCCTGCAAGTTGAATCCCCAAAATAAAGTACACAAAGCTGCTAGTTTTTTGACAATAAAATGTTTGAAGCATTCCATTTTGGTAACAATACTTTTAGACTATTCAAATAATTAGTCTTCCCATTCTTTGGCATTTCTTAAACTGTTCTTTCTAAATATCCAGTTCTACTTCTGTATAAATATGATTGAGTCTTTATCCAAAAGCAGCAATAAAATGACTTTGTTTGGAAAAGTAACGGGTTTGTCATAGGTAGATCTTGCCTGACCAATCTCATCTCCTTCTATGACCAGGTAACACATCACCTGGACAAGGGAGAAGAGATTGATATCATATATCTGGACTTTAAAAAGGCCTTTGATCTTGTGTCCCATGACCTCCTCATGGAAAAACTGGCCAATGGTGGCTGCGGCTACACCATAGTCCAATGGCTGGGAAACTGGCTCCAAGGTCGGACCCAGAGAGCAGTGGTTGATGGTAGCAAATCATTATGGTGCTCCGTGACCAGTGGTGTCCCCCAAGGCTCTGTCTTTGGACTGGTTTTCTTTAACATCTTTATCAATGATGTGGACACTGGTGTCAGAAGTGTACTGGCTAAGTTCACTGGTGACACTAAACTTTGGGGCATAGTGTTCACATCTGAGGACAGGCTAATAATCCAGGCTAACTTGGATGAACTTAGTAGGTGGGCAGATACAAACCTGATGATGTTCAGTACCAATAAATCTAAGGTACTCCACCTCGGGGGGAAAAAACCCACAGCATACTTATAGGCTTGGCAGTGCTACACTTGTTAGCACCACTGCTGAAAAAGACTTTGGGGTCATGATTAACATGAGCCACCAATGCAATGTCACAGCTGGCAAAGCAAACAATACTCTAGCTTGCATCCATAGATGCTTCTCAAGTAAATCTCAGGATGTCATCCTCCCGCTGTACTTGGCCTTGGTAAGGCCACAGCTGGAGTACTGCATCCAATTCTGGGCTCAGTGATTCAAGAAGGATGTCGAGAAGCTTGAGAGAATCCAGAGGAGAGCCACACGTATGATCAGAGGGAAAGAGAGTAGACCTTATGAAGAGAGGCTAAGAGCCACGGGATTCTTCAGCCTGGAAAACCACAGACTCAAGGGGAAACCTGGTGGCTGCTTAAAAGTACATAAAGGGTGTACATCAGGATCTGGGAGAATGTCTGTTCACCAGAGCATCCCGAGGAAAAACAAGGACCAACGGTCATAAACTCCTACAAGACCGTTTTGGGCTGGGCATAAGAAAAAATTTCTTTACTGTCCAAGCCCCCTGGACCTGGAATAGACTCCCTCTGGGAGTCACCTACTCTGGACTCATTCAAGAAATGTTTGGATGCTTATCTTGCTGGGATCCTTTGACCTTAGCTGACTTCCTGCCCCTAGGGCAGGGGACTGGACTTGATGATCTTCGAGGTCCCTTCCAGCCCTAACATCTATGAAATCTATAATTCCCCTAGCTAGATCCTAAAAACCATTGCCTTCTCCAAATGATGATGTAGCTATGCTGTGTGTGTTTGCCTTCTGCGTTTCTCTCTCTTTGAAAGAGCAGTGCTCTGGGGACAGAACCACAAGGTGATTAAATTTTAAAATCCCTTCATTTAAGTTGGCACCTAACCTTAGGGTGTCATTTCACCAAAAAAAGGAAGAAAGAGTTTTGTTTGATTTTTTTCCTGATGCAACAGAAAACTAATTGCTTTCAAATTCCTCTCCTATTCTTATGAAGTACTAAAGGCATACCACAGTATAGGGAATAGATTAACGATTACAGCACATTTGGAGGGTAGTACAAGAACTACCTAATGTGCTGTCTTTCACATAAACCAGCCATTCCCCCCACACAGAATCCCCTAACCCACAAGATGAACCAGATGCCAGTTTTATCAGTGTTTGCCACTGCTGGAAGTCAAGGAAGTAAGTATCACTAGGGGATGAAATGAGAGGAATAGGGAGGGTAGGTTTAGGGAAGGAGTTGTGGGGGGAGGGGAGGCTAAAAATAGCCCCTGGCTCCTCACCCAAACCCCCCACAGACCCTGAAAACACCCCTGATCTCACCAAACCCTCCCAGATTCCACCAACCCGCTTGTGGACCCCATGGATCCTACCTGCCTCCCCCCCCATCCCTCCCCATCACTTCTTCCTGCCCCTCCACCCACTGATGATGCTTGCTCCCCTCACCCCTGATCACTCCTGTTTATCCCCTTCCATCCTGCTTATCCCCTTCCATCCTGATCCCTCCACAAATCCCATATCCTCCCCATTCCATCAACCCCCGACTAGTCCTCTCATCCCAACTTACCTTAGACCAGGTGGCCAGTTTACATGTGATCTAACCTCCCTATAGCCCCCCAGAATGTCCACACTTAGCCTTCGCCAAAACATTTCCAACCAGCTCAACAACTTTCATCACAGCAGGGGCTGAGGTTATATTTTAGAAAAATGGATATTAGAAGATTCTGAAGGATAACAAAGAAAGAGTAAAGAAGACATGAAAATGGGGAGCAGAGAATGAGAGAAGCAAGAAAAAGAACACAAGTAGGTTGCAAGGGAAATAAGGATTTAAGGGAAAAATGAAAAGTTAGGGGAGAGTGAGGAACAGTACAGACTGTATAGCTAACCAAAATAGCATACCTGAACAAAGGTTTCACAAATAAATACATCAGCAAGTAAGAAACAAGAAACAAGTATCAAACAAAATTAGATATCAAAACAAGCTTAAATTCACACTCTTATAGTTAAATTATTACACTGAACACTTTTATAGCACCTAATATAAAATAAATTAAATAGGTAATTTTTTACCTATATTAAATAGGTGATTTTGAATCATTTACAGTTTGGCTTGGTATGAGGTGTTATCAATGACAACAGATGCAAACAAGAGCAGAAGTTTTGAAATCTGTGTTCTATTCCTGGCTCTGCAATCAATTTCTGAATAAAGCTGGACAAGCAACTAACAGTTCATCTGCAGACTCTACATAAAGTTCCGAGTTAAGCTTTTTTCATCTTTTAACCTTTCAGAGAAAAATAACACTCAAGTGTATGCAGCATGTTCTCCCAACACGTAAAGCCAACATTTCACACAGCAGCCTCAAAAAAGTCCATAATATTCCTATTAGATAAATATTACCAAAAAATAAACCAAACAAAAAATCCTTATACATAATATTTTTCTGTTCCCTAACTTCCAGCTCTCTTACTAAAGTGTTGTCACTATTGCACTTTTCCTCCAGTCATCTGGCCTAGACAATACATGAAACACTAAATTTAGAAGCGAAAAATACTCAAGCTACCTTTATTAATCATGAAGCAGCAGAAAGGACCCATCTCAGGCTCCCTTTTCCCTTTGCAGGTCACCTTCAATCTCAGTACCATGTTTTCCTCATCTATAAAGTGGAGATGATATTTTTCTATCTCCCAAGGGTGTTGTGAGGCTTAATTAATTAACATTTGCAGAGCACTTGATATTTCCATAACGCCATCTGAGGGTCGCACAAAATTGTTTTTACTATTCTGGTCTCCAGTTTTCTGCATCTGGATTACATATACTGTTTTCAGTACCAGGATCCATACCTTTTGGAAGATTCTTTGCGTGGCTGCCTCTATGGCAATAGGGCCCCTTGGTGTCAACAAAGTGCATACTGCCAGTTACACCCCTCCCCCCCCAGGAAGATTCCTTCTACAACGAGAGCTGTGCCCATACACCTAGCTGACATACCTATAACAGTAAATTCTAACATAGACTAAGGAATCAGAAAGCATCTGTGGCCATGCACCTTTGGGTGCTTTCCCCTTTAAAGGCTTGATCAGGCTGTGAAGCAGCCTGCAGGTAACAGCACAGCCAATCAGGTGGTCACATGACAGTCAGAAGGCTGTCTGATTGGAGCAGGGCTGAGCAGCCTCAGTGTAAGAGCAGTCCCTGAGGCACAGAGCTGGCAGTTGCTTATGGGATGCTGCCAAGGAAACATCACCCAGCTGGAGACCTGCTGCTCTCAGGAACATTCAACAGGTCAGAGTAAGAACTACAGGGAAGGAGGAGGTTCCTAGGGTCCCAGGGAGGTCCCAAGCCCTGAAGAAATGGCTGTTGGCCTAACGGGAGCTAGGCCAGCCTAGGGGAGGGGCTTAGAGAGTGTGGGCTTACTGAGGGACTAGGCAAGACCCTGATTAGATATGGCTGTGACTGAGGCCAGGGGCTCAGATGAGCCTAGTCTAGTAAAAGGGCTGCAAGGGTATAAGATTGCTGGGGCATCAGGCAGGCCAGTGTGAGAGGACTGCTTGATGGTGGGGCCCAGGGGGGACCCCTGCTGAGTAGGAAGATCAGCTGCTTCCAACCGATCCTTGGAATCTTGACTGCAAGGGAGCCAGGGCCAATAGGCTGAAGGGCATGGAAGTTCACCGCAAAGGGCAGGCCAGGAGAACTAGTGGCACCCCAACTGACCTAAAGGTGTGGCCAGGGCCTAAAGGAGGCTGAAGGTCCCCTTGATGGGGGGAATATCACTGCTGAAAGAGGACACGGAGGTCAGTGAGCAAGCAGGCTGGTATGAAGGAGGCTGAAGTTCAGCCACCAAATGGGAGATAGCTTATAAGGGGCCTGAAAGACTGAGCCAATGATTGAGATTTAGGGTATGAGATGGAGGCTGTGAGAGTACCCTAGGAAGAACATCCAGGAGCCCAGTGAGGGAGGTATAAGACCAGGGCAGGTAAGCCTGCATTAGTCTTGGGGAATGACTGTACCCTGTTGGGGTAGGATGGTGTGGTAGGGCTGCCTGTGGTGAGGGGTCCCCAGGAAATGCCACACCAGTGCTTCCCTAGTGAAAGGCAAGTATGGATTGCTAGAAAGCCTCGGCCCTCACTGCCTAATAGGTGACCCTGTGGAAGGGAAAGGCTAAGGGAGCACACCCTGACAGAAAAGCACCAGGCTTGGGTGACAGCACAAGGGCCAGGAGGGCCCAAGGCCCAATGCCTGATGAGTGAGGCATGAAGGAGGGTGAGGCCTAGTGGGAGGCCAAGTTTCATAGATTGTAAGGGCTGGAAGGGACCTTGCAAGATCATTGGATCCAGTCCTCCTGCAGTAGGCAGGAAAAACAACTGGGGTCATATGACCCCAGCAAGATGATCATCCAGTCTTCTCTTGAAGATGTCCAGGGTAGGTGATTGCACCACCTCTGGCGGGAGCTTATTCCACAACTGGGCCACTAACTGTGAAGAAGCTTTTCCTAGTGTTAAGCCTGATATAGTCTTCCAGGAATTTTTGGCCATTACTCCTAGATTTCCCTGAGGGTGCCTTGGTGAACAGTTGTTTGCCGAGCCCTTGGTGTACTCCCCTGATGTAGTGGTAAGCTGTACCAAGTCCCCTGTAAGCCTTTTTTTTTAGGCTGAAGAGTCCCAGGTCCCTCAGCCTTTCCTTGTATGATTTGCCTTCCAAGTCCCTGACCATACGGGTGGCTCTTCTCTGGACTCTCTCAAGTTTTACCATGTCTAGGGTGAAATGCAGTGCCCAGAACTGGAGGCAGTACTCCAGTCACACCACTGCCAAGTAAAGTTGAAGAATCATGTTCTTGGTTTTGCTTGATATGAATCAATTGATGCATGCCAGAGTATTGTTTGCCCTGATGGCTACAGCATCACATCGATGGTTCATATTCATACTATGGTCTATTATTACCCCTAGGCCCCTTTCAGTCGTAGTGCTAATCAGTTTGGCACTGCCAAGCCTGTAAGTATGTTGCTCTAATCATAGTTAGGGGTCCAGGTATGTCAGCAGACACCTGAGGAGGCCATAGGCCGAGTTTGGGGTCCAGGCCCATTGACAGACACCTGAGGCCTCAGTGAGGGGGTATGTGGCCAAGGTATGTCCAAGGATGCCTGAGGCCAAGTTTGGGCCAGAGGCCGACTGCAGCTCAACAATGTGTATTACGCCCTTGGCATCAGGCCATTAAATGGGCAGCCTTCTACATTTTATGTATGTTTTTTTCAATACATCAAGGCATGGCAGGAGAATCAGGGTGGGTTGCCCTAGAGAGGTGGACAGACTGACATTGTGACTGGCCACAAGAATGGCCCCCAGTCACAGTATCTACATGGTATTTCCTACCTAGGACCTCTCCCCACCGTCCCCTCTGCATCTTCTCAAATATATTTCTTTAGGTGTTATGAAAGGAAGGATCAAGTTCCAGAACTTCACAGGCATGTCCATACTATGTGAGGACTATACTAGAGGGCAGAGCAAGAAAGCACACTGCCTATACTCCACACATGCTATCCGCACTGGATGTCTTCATGAAGTGTTCGTACATGTCAATACACTCTTCCAAGAGAGTGAATTCACTGTCATGCTAAAGCAGCTATTCTGCAGCTCATAGTGAGTGTGAAGCCACACTTCACTGTGGTGGTGTCCCCTCCCTCATCCCTCACCTCCCCAAATCCTCAGTGTAGACATGCTTTAGGTGTGCAAAGTAGGAAAGATATTTTCTTTATAATCATGTGTAAAGATAGTGTAACTATAATTTGCTTATATAGAATCATTCTCCCCAGGGAAATAAACAGGGATGCTATAGGGCTATGTATTTCTCAATTTGTCATTGATAAAAGTTAAGGACCATGAAATTTAAAATTAAATATAGGTTAGGAAGGAAAGAGAGACTGGCTGATATTGAGAATTTCTGTTCTGTGGGAAATTCTGAAATTTCAAAAACAAATAAACAAAAAAAAAATCATACTCTATTCCCCCCTCGGAAAGAAAAATTCACATGGAAAATTTCCCAAGGAATGAGAAATCTAAAATGTTTGTATAAAAAAAAAAATACTTAACATTTGACCATTTCTAAATAAAACTGATTAGACTATTACTCAGTGGTGTAATAGTTACTCCTATTGATGTAACACTGTTGCCTTATGATAGGCATCTTCATTATAATTCATCTTTAAATTACTGTGTATGGAGACACTGGCTTTCTTCTCCCTAAAAGTGCCCTGGCTAGACAGCAAATAAGATGGGCCTGTACAGAAAAGAGACCTGGGGCCTCACATTGTGTTTTGTATTTAAATCCAATAAAAATAAATATTGAAAAGCTACCTCAGTTACTGACAACAGGGTATTGTCCTTATATTTTGTTCCCAGCCTCACCCTCAAATCTGTGTAACCTTATACAACTTACTATCTTTATATACTCCTTTCTCCATCTGTAAATGAGATTATTAGAGTTCTAAAGCATTTTAACATCAACAGATAAAAAGACAACAATAAGCATTCACTATCGTTATTAAATGCAGGCAAGAATGAGTCTTGCGAGGGGACATGTAGTGTGCAGCTATGCAGTTAAAGGTTGTATCATAGTATTAAAACCATGCACAATGGATTTTGTTGGCAAGCTTGAAAAAAAATCCAGAAATACCAAGTGTTACTTAGTTTCACAATCTTAACATCTGCCTTTTGTAAAAAGAAAAAAAAAAATTTCTGAAAGAGGTAACAAATCTGAGAACCTACATCGTGCTTTATATAGTTATTCTCCCAACATCCCTGTGAAGCAAGTAAGAATGATTATCCCTATTTTAAAATAAGGAGCAAACACTAGAAACACCTGAATCACATTCCTAATCTCATATATCTTCATCTATACCACAAAAACACAAACCAATCTGTCTAAGTGAGCAGATTAAAGGAATACATTTTGCTCCTAGAATGTGTCAGTAGTTCTGAATGTTAATCAGTAATTTAGGATACTAGATGAGGTATTTTTAAAAAGTAGTGTACACTGAACACTGGAAAAAACTATTTTTCTCACATTGTTTTTTGGAAAAATTGCTTTTGCTGCGTTTCCTTCTAGTGCAAGCCAGCAGTAAGCCAAATATCTCCCACTGGGCAAAATAAAACCACGTTAGAAGTTTGTATATTCCTATTGGCTTTCACTTGATTAAAGGAAGCTGCTCCATTACAGAAGCAAAATAGAACTATTCCTTGGAGTATTGAATTACAATTTTCTGTGTGTCACTATACAAGGACTGGAAAAAATAACGATGCAATACTCTTTTTTCTGAATACCTGCTCATCAAGACCAGATTTATTGATACTTTGATTAAATTTGAATGACCTACACTTCATCTAACAGAGTTTCAGATTAAAAGCAGTTCTAGAAAACCTGAGCAACAATCTCTCTTATCCCAACTCTTTTCCCTCCAGAAAAATTTATATTTTTGAACATTTTCTTTTGTAGCACTGACCTACTGTTTGAACTATCAATGCAGAAGAATAAAGCAAGTCAACATCAGAAGGTAGCCAGCAGAGGTTTTAAAAAAACAACCAAACAAACATATTCTACTTCTGTAATTTGATTAAAGGATAGAGAGGGAAGGAAGCTGGAAACAATGAAAATATTCAGCCATTTGGTCTGTTACACTGTCTTCTGCAGTATGCTGTACAGACCTGGATCTCACTAAGATCCAGAAACTTACAGCTAACATAAGGATGCAGTAGAGTATGAAAAAAAAGAAGAGGCTTATTATTTTCATTCTCCAGTGCACATGTCAGAGTTTGAACTTAAAAACCCCTAGAAGGGCACAGGAGTCCACACATTGCAGGGATTTTTCAGTAATGTAGTATCCAGGGGAAAAATTATTACAGCCTTGAAGTCACTGATGCACAGGTTACCAAAACTATTGCTATGGAGGGAGACTTAGCTTTTAATTATGTGGTGCAAAATTACAGCAGTAAAAATGGAATTCTGTAAATGCAGTAAACAGACAAGCGACTAAATTATTTATTCACTGCATTCTACTCTACCTTTGTGGACTCCAAAAGGTAGAAGCAGAATAAGGTCTTGCTGAGACTTTAATAAAAGGAGCTCCATCTTTCAGGGTGCCAAAAATTTTGGCCTGATCTAAAGAAGAACCTAAACACATGCTTAGCTTTAAGTATGGAAAGTAGTCCCACTGTGTCTAAAGAGAATCTTTTCTTCAACATCAAAAAGCATTAGCCAGATGAGCAGCAGCCTTCCCAGAGTTTAAGGTTGCAAAGGAGTTTTTATCTAAACAAAGCTTCAGTTCCTACAATATTATTTATAAACAAAGTTATTCTGGCCTAAAAGTTAATCTAGGACAGAGTCAGAATATCTGATAAACTGGGACAGTCAGACAAAAGTCCCCAATGCAAAACCCTCTAAAACAGAACCCAACAAAATTTATTCTTCTTCTTCCTACAAGAATGAAACAAGAGGACAGAGACATAGAACTCAGATTACAATTTTTCTGATAAAAGTAATAAGTCTGTAGTAAAAGAAAATAAAAAGCAGTAACTTAACTTGGTAAACATTTTTGTTAATTTTGAAAAAGGGCACTTTTTTTATTTGTTTCTGGTGGGGTTTGTCAAGGGTTTTTAATTGAAAGCTGAATTTTCAAAATCAAAATTTAAGAACAGTGCTGAGCTCTACTTTTATATTAATTTCTGATGCAGTTAATTGATTATACTTCAGTTAAAATAATAATAATTTATACCAGAATAGATCATCTACTCAGGTGGAACATTATGACAGACACTTCCTTGTTTCCTTTAGTTAATCTGTAGACCTTTAACTTGAAGAGGTAAACCTAGAACTGTTGAGTAAGCACTAGAAGGAGAGGGGGAAGGAGATGTGTCACTGGAAAATTGGAAAAAAAGGAGAATATTTCCACTGAAATATGTTACAAATAACATGCCCGATTTATCTTAACTCATCATTGACTCCAAGATGAACATGGGCCAGCAGTGTGGGGAGGCAGTCAGGAAGGCCAACCGTACCTTGTCCTTGGCATGCATCCACAGATGCATCTCAAGCAGGTCCAAGGAGGTGATCCTCCCCCCCTGTGCAGTGCTGGTCAGGCCGCAGCTGGAGTACTGCATCCAGTTCTGGGCGCCACACTTCAAGAGGGATGTGGACAGCATGGAGAGGGTCCAGAGGAGGGCCACTCGCATGATCAGGGGGCAGCAGGGCAGACCCTACAAGGAGAGGCTAAGGGACCTGAACCTGTTCAGTCTCCAAAAGAGAAGGCTGAGGGGGAATCTAGTGGCCTGTTATAAACTAGTCGGGGGGATCAGCAGGCATTGGGGGAGTCACTGTTCCCCCGAGCACCGCCAGGAGTGACCAGGAATAACGGTCACAAGCTGGTGGAGGGTAGATTTAGGCTGGATATCAGGAGGCGCTACTTCACGGTCAGGGCGGCTAGGATCTGGAACCAGCTTCCAAGAGAAGTGGTGCAGGCTCCTACCCTGGGGGGTTTTAAGAAGAGGCTAGATGAACACCTTGCTGGGGTTGTTTGACCCCAGTACTCTTTCCTGCCATGGCAGGGGGTTGGACTAGATGATCTACTCAGGTCCCTTCTGACCCTTGAAACTATGAAACTATAAGCTCAGATCCTGAAAAAGATCTTTAAAGCTAAAGCTTCCCTTGGTTCCTCCAGACCCAAAAGGAAATAGTTTTGGCTGCATTTTTAAAGTTTGAGAAAACTATTTACATCTCCTTCACTTTTTAAGGTGAAAAAGTATTATGTCTAGTTTTGGGCACCGCACTTCAAGAGGGATGCGAAAAATCTTGAGAGGGTCCAGAGGAGGGCTACTCATAAGGTTATAGGCTTGCAGGCAAGGCCCTACGAGGACAGACTGAGGGACCTAGATCTCTTCAGCCTTCTCAAGAGAAGGCTGAGAGGTGATCTTGCGACTGCCTATATATTCATCATGGGAGGGCAGCAGGGAATAGAAGATTCTTTATTTACTAGGGCACCACCTGGAGTAACTAGGAACAATGGCCACAAATTGACGGAGAACAGATTTAGGTAGGACATAAGAAAGAACTTCTTCACAATAAGGGTTGCCAGAAGCTGAAATGGGCTTCCAAGGGAGGTGGTGCTCTCCCCTACTTTGGGGGTCTTCAAGGAGACTGGACAAGCATCTAGCTAGGGTTGTCTGACCCCAGTGCGCTTTTCTGTCCACAGCAGGGGGTCAGACTTGATGACCTACTGAGGTCCCTTCCATCGCTAACATCTATAAATCTTTGACTTGACATCTGAAGGTAGTAAGATAAATAAATCCCACCTCTTCCAAATGTAATGGGTAGCTAGAACATCATAAAAATACTCTCCTGGCATAATTTGGTGGTAGGAAATGAAGAGAAAAACTAAGCAACTGAAAAACAGTCTGACAGATAATGCTCTGTAGGCTTTTGTAAAATTGTAGTAGGCCCCAGTGATTCTCCACTCCCTTTGTAATACCAGAGAGGGGGAGGTAGTTCTATTCGTCTGGAGTTAAGCAGAAGGCAGGGCAGGATGGCATCTTGACTACCCCATTTAGAGACATGAGTTTTCATAGGCTTTTGTCAGATACTATGACTGGACTTGCAGAGAATATGGGTACTAAACAGAAAGAAATAAAAAGTCATTTAAATACAAAGGATAGGGAAAAGGAAGGGAGCACTACTGACAAAGGTACAGGTGGGTTGAAAAGATCAAATGGGATAAACAAAGCAGTTAACCATTTAAGGGACACAGGCACTATAAAAGCTAGTTGGGGTATATTGGTTACAAAAAAAAAAAAAGAACATACTCTCCCTTTCTAGCTTGACTAAATGCCTAGCAGAAATGGTTGGACCTGTCTAAAACTAACTGCAAGATTAACAAAAATTGTATAAACCTCCAGTTTCTGGGGGTCATTGTACCTTATATTTTATGACACTTTTGTCCCATCCTATCCAGTCCACAAAGGCAGGAGAGGATGTGTCCCAGGTATACATCATGTTCCAATTATAACTGCATTTAAAAACAAGGCTGTTCGTCAAAGATGAAGAGGAAAGAGAAAAAATAGCTAATTTCTTAATTAAGTTTAAATTATGAGAAGTTTCGAAAATCAAGATAAAGGTCAAAGTTAACTGTTATACACCATTTGTAATATTCAGAATGAAGCAACTAACTATCTACCAATATTCTTCCCAAATTATGCTTGTATCTGCCTTCTAGAGAGGGCTTCATGCAGAGAAGCAAAAGTCCTTTTTGTTTTGTTTTTCTTTTTTGATGCAGAGCACCACCTAAAGGATATGAACTGTGAGTTCATGGACCTACATCAGTAGTACAATTTATTTGTACAGAGATTAAATAGATTTAGAAAAAAAGTTCAAAGACAGCAAGATGAAACCTCCAGAAAACCCATCAGGAGGAAAATAAAAAATCACATATGCAAGAAAACTGTGGATCCCCTCATTTTAAGATTTCACTGCATATTGCAATATTTGGAAAAAGTAAACTTTTCATTATTATGAAGTACAGCTGTCCAGTTGGAAACAGATGCACTGGTGATCTGACAATTCAACCATGTATAGTCCTGTCTCCAGCTGAGCAATAAAAGAAATACTGAGCCAGTTTTCCTGATGAAGAAAGTAGTCTGACCATAAAACAAGCTTAAAGACTAGACTGAGTTTTATTCAGTGTACAAGTGATCCTGTTACAAAGAGAAGTAATAATATAGGTACTTTCATGACACTTTCTTTGCTGCTGACATGGCAGAAAAATGGCCCTGACCAAGGGGAAGGATGGGGAAGTTATTGCACCAATTTTTATCAGCATTTTTAGTCATTTAAAAGAGACTCCATTTGGAAAGAGTGTAAGCTAGAGCCCTGAGACTGTTCCAGCAAGGTATAGGCGACTGGTCCTGCAGTCACACAAGCATCAGGGAGTTTTCAATTAAATTTTATGCCACTGTTGTACCCACACATCCTAATTCACAATCTGTGCAGTTCACCTCACCCAAAGGGCCAAAACATTAGCTAACCCCTTTGCACTGTTAAACGATCTCAAAGGCCGTGTCTAGATGGGTGCAGCCATGCAGTATGTGCATATACTGCACATTCAGGTGTTTTCCAGTCTGCAAGGTAGCAATGCAGGGGTGTGTGGTGGAGGGGGAAGTTGACCCCAAGAGATCCCTCAGCTGCCTGCCAACCCCAACCCACAGAATCACCGCTGCTGCAGCCCCGGGGAGGCCCCCAGGACTCCAGGTAAGGCTGCTAGGACCAGTCCAGTGCTCTCCTATCCCACCCAGTGCCTCTCCTACCTCACCCAGGGTAATTTGCCACATTCCAGAGGGCGCGTGGCACAGGCATTCCCTAGGGATAACTAACAGCAGCAAAGGCGTCCCACTGCTAGTTGTCCCTGGGGAAATAAATGCCCATGCTTATGTGGACACAACCAAAGAGGTCAAAGCATTTACTCTCACCAAGCCAAGTTATTTTTCCCCTTAAAAGAAAGGAAAGAGAATGAACATTACATGCAAAAAACCAAGTAGAAGCAATACTGACATTACCTATGTCAAATATTCTGTATGGGACAGACTGTGAACAGGCCCTACGCAAGAGCAGAGAAGTGTGTGCTTACGTGTCCCCAGCATATTGCCTGCACTATTTTTTTTCTGGGACAAAGTATGCCTGATCCATCTCCTCCTCCTAAAGCAGCAGATGTGTGTGAACCATACTGTTACATATATGTGCATGTGTAATAGAAACATACGTTGTTTGTGAGAAAATATGGTACCGCTTAATGCAAGAAACTTAACTTCAAGCTCTGAGTTCTCAATACTTCACATACAAAATTGTGGGGGGAGTTGTTGTTTTTTTTAGTTTTTTACATTTTTCAAACAGAATGTTAATTGAATATCCAATAACAAAGTTGCACTAGTATTGTAACAAGGGTCTCCATGGAACTACGTCAAGATGAAACGATCAATATCCCTGCAAAAACCTCATTATGGTATCAAAATGAAATCAAGTAAGATCAATGCAAGTTATTACTCATATAAACATAAAGCTCAATTCAAAAGTACATTCAAATGCTAGTTTCAAACATATTAAAAACATGGAAATTTTTATTTCAGCTGCACCTATTCAGGCCATATTAGCACATATGACTTTCTATTTGTTTCACAACTACTTTACCTGTTGCTTGGAAGGACGTGCTTCATCAACATGAAGTGTATGAGATTATGGTTTGGGCTTGAAAAACTCACCGCTAACTGACAAATGAGGGACTGAAGTCCACCTAATTCTTTTAGCTTTATAATCATAAAGGCTAACCTTCCAAATATGCACCAAAGCAGAGTTGTTTTTCTGAGTTCACAGACTGACAGCTCCCATACCTTTAATGTCTACTCAGCCCTACTATGAAATCAATGAGGTTCTAGCCATTTCCATTGTCCTTATTCAGAAGGTTGTGGGCAGTCTAAAATTGACAACATTTATATCTATTTCATTCTGCTAAGGGAGGCCAAGAGTCCCAGTAGAGATACAGATTGGTGCTCTTTGCAGATGAGAAAGAACCACAAAATGGGAAGGAAAAAATGAAAGAAAGCAAAAGCTAGTCTTACTCATCTTAACAGTTAATAAAGGATCTAGAAAACAGTAGACTAGCAAAAGGCCTTTTTCACCCTCCAAAATGCAGCCAATTCTGAAACAGAAAGCAGGAGAGAAAATCTCCTTTTCTCCTCTGACAGAAAAGTGGATTTGTGATTTATTGAATAGCTTCTGGTCAGAATTTGATACAAAAAAAAAATGAATGGGGCGTAGGGAAAGCCAAATATATTATTCCTGGTCTTTTGCCCACCCCCCCAAAAATAACTCTACTGATTTTGATGACCTCACTACTCTGCACTTAGACAAGTGATCATCAGGTTTTATAAATAATTAAAATTACCTCACATTTGAAAAATTACCTCACATTTAAAATACAGTAATTGCCATATTGGATTAGATTAGTGGTCCTCTTCCTCTGATATCTCTATCTCTATCTCTAACAGAGGTCAGTATCAGTTGTTTCCGAGAAAGATTCAATATATTCGTATAGTGGACACTTCAGAATAACCTGTATAAACTACCCACTGAAGGAATTTTCCTTTTAACCTAAAATTTATGAGGTTGATTCCTGCCCTGAGGAAAAAGTCCATCTATCTCTCTCTCTCTCGCCCTCACTCTCTTCCCAAGCCCTATATTACATTTGTACTTTCTTTTGTAACTATGAATATTCTTTTTTATGCATGAAAATGTCATGTCTTTTTTAATTCTGTTAAGTGCTTAACCCCAATAATATTCTGTGAAACTGGAATGATATTCTGTGAATTGTGAGAAAAAGCATTTGCTTTTATCAGTTTTGAATGTGCAAATGTTCCTCGGTTTTTGTATAATAAGAATTATTTTGTCACCTTTAAGTTTGGCCACCACATTCCTTACCTCCTTTTGAAGATTGTTAATAAATGTGTTGCACAAGACCAATTGTAAACTTTGTATTTCTAATGTTTGTTTCCTCTCTCTCAGTTATGTCCATATCCAGGATAGTACCTTGACTCTTTCACACAGTGACAACTTAAGTTTCTTTAATAACTTGCATGCATTGAGAATAGTTTCTAAAAGTCAAGACAAATTGTGTCATAGGGTTCATTTTTATCCACTATTTTATTGATATGTTCAAAGAATTCAAAGGTTAGCAAGACATTTTTCTTTGGAAGAAGGCACATGAGTTAATTACCATTTATCATGATTCTCCAGTATCTACTGGCCAGCTGAACTTGTTACAGCAGTGTGAGTACATAATATCTCAAAGCCAACTTTGACATAAAAAGTAGCGTCATCGAGGCAGGCTGGAATCCTCCAATGAACCAATGACTTCAAACTAATCCCCCTTCATACAGAGGCACTGCCTGTGCTAGGGCCCCCTCTACACATGCAAAGGGGGCCTCACCTATGTAAAGGTGCAATGGAATCTAACATGCAATCCATACAATTGTACCTTCTGCCATGCCACGTGTGCATGGCAGGAGGTGCGACTGTGGGGTCGCACATTAGATCTCATCATGCCTTATTGCTGATGTGGCTCCCAGCTGTAAGGGAGACACTTTTACATGTGCAAATGAAAGTGCAGTAGAGACCAGATATAAAGTTAGTACACATTTTCAAGGTCTAAGGTTGGAGCTGTTTATCATGTCTTAAGTCCTTTGCATGTGAAGTTGGTCTCAAGGTGAAATTACCTAGTTAATTTCACAGTTACAATACCTGTAACATGTAGAGCGGGTCTAGAAAGAAGAAATATTTCAGCAAAGCATTCCTAGTGCAAGCATAAGAAATATATACTTTCTTACTAAAAACATGCACTTACTTTGGTCCTCAAGCTAACACACACTGCACCAATATGCAAGGATAGTTGTGCCAGTCTAAATGCATTTACAGCACAGCTTTGGTTAGCACAGCCACCTCTAACAAAGGCAGGTTTGCAAAAGTTTCCGAAGTAGACAAGGGCAGAGCCAAATCTATATTGAGCCTTGGCACAACTGGGGAGCCTATGAGCATGAAGATATCTGAGTTGCTACTGAGCTAAACTGGGAGCTGGTGTCCATGCTTCTCACATCTTTTGGACCATGAGTGAGTGATGACGGTGGCTAAGGAACAAAGAAAGTTGCAATTCCCAGTGGTTTTTCTCCAGTTAAATATGGCTTTTCCGTCAAAAGAGAAATTTCTGATTTAAAATAAAAGATGTTATACTGAGGTTAGACAAAAAATAGCAGCAAGATGACGCTTGGTTCTCAACACTTTTAAACTTAAGACACCTCTGGATACTCAAGACACCCTTGGATACACTCAAGGCACCCCTCAGCTCTTAGTTGTTACTTTTGCTGCAAAGAACTTAAAAAGACTACAACAATGACAGCAGATTTCTGCTTGAAATCTTTGGACTTATCTTGTGAATCATGTTTGCAAATCTAACAGTGCTAACATTATATGTCACCCCACAGAAAGCTCAAAAGGATCTCAGTCTGAGAATCGCTGGCCTTAAGATACTGTTAATACAGTGGTCAAACAGCTCTCATATGGAGAGTACTGTATGACCTTAAAGAATGCAGTAATGGACATGATCTGGGCAAAATACCATAGGACAAAGTCACTTGCTAATCATAGGAATTTCTGCTATCAGATGGAAGCAAAAGCAGCAAATGAGGAGAAAGATGCATGTATTAGTAGATCATGGGTGGCTAATAACATATTGCAACTCTGTAAAAACACCTTGTATTCTAGGGTGCATCAGAAACCAAAGTTTCAGTAGCGCATATGAGGTTTTAATGGATTGCTACAAGGTCCTGTCAAGACATTATCTGGAATACTGTGTTCTATTCAGGCCACTTATGTCCAGGAATGATTAATTCATCTTTGGAAAGTTATAGAAAAGGTCTGCTATAGTGACCAGGGAATGAGGAGCCTATAACACAAGAGAAGACAAAAAGACCCTGATTTGTGTAGCTTTGTATAAAGATGATTGAGAAGGAGGTCTGATTGTTTTCTAGAGATAGAGAATGGAGAGAAGATTCAAACTAAAAGACAATGTGTGCACAGAAAGAAATGGATCTAAACTGGCCAGGAAAAGGCTAGAAACGGTTTCTTAATCATTAAAATTCTGGAAGTGCCTTCCAATAGTAGTGGAAGTGGAAATCACAAGTGTTCCTAGATGGAGTGATTTATGAAAGGAATTATCAGGCAAGCATGCCTGAAACTCCATGGAACCAGATTCATTGTCCCAGGAAGACTTCGGGTGACCTATGTTCCTATAAAAACCAAACAAACAAGAAAGAAAACAGAAGACCCATAGCTACTCCATTTCCCTTCCTGCTACCCTTCCCCCCCAAATATTAACTGGTTCTGATATGGCTGGGAAAAAACTCTGATCTTTTGGAAAAAATGCGTGTTAAGCTTTAACCCGCGGTGGCTGGGTTAAGCTTACACAGTGTCTATCTACACATGTGCAGCAAGGCTGTTCCCATGTTCTGTAATTACAGCGCATCACAACAAACTCAATTAACTGAGTCTGTTGGAGTATGGTAATTACCAGTGTCATGTGTATCAGCATCTCTGTGCTGAAAAATGGTGGCATGAGCACTTTAACTAAAGCTCATTCAATGAGCTTTAGTTTAAGTACCTCCGCCATCATTTTTCAGCATAAGGACACTGATACATGTGACGCTTTGAGCACTTTAATTAGAGAGGCTTTTGGAACTGCTCTAATTAAAGCACCTCCCCCATCCCCCACTCCCCGAGCACATGTTTAAACACACTTATAGTCTATTTTATTAAGAAAGCAAGCTAGAAACTTACTTCTATCTTCAGATCAAGAGAGTTAATCAGAAGCTAGATACTGCACTAAAAGACCAAGGGCCTGTTATGGTATTGCAACGTGAAAGTATTCGCGTAACAACTAGACCAGTGTGTCTTCTCTCCCAAGGAAGCCCCCCACCCCCCGCCCCCGGCTCTCTCTTACGAGTGCATTCTGAATATCACCAAGGCTTTCTTTCTTTAAAGTTATTGCCACACACTACTATAAGGTTACCATACATTTAGGTTTTCCCAGATGTCCTTTTTTCGGGTCTTCCCATCTCCGTCCGAGTGGTTTTTAGTATACCAACAAATGTCCAGGATTTTGCTCTGCCTCTGCTCAGCATCAAAGTTTATCCCAGTAGTTCATGGCTTGCCACAGCAAGGAGCTGCTTGGGGTCAGAGGGAGTGGGGACGGGCGATTGGAGGCCAGGGCATCACATGCATCTGTGCACATGCCCTGGCAGCTGCAGGCAGGTAAGTTGGTGGGGGGCGGGGTTTGGAGGCCCAGGGCTTGGGGACTGTCCAAGGTGGCTGGTGTGTGGGGGGGGGTGCGAGGGGGTGGGTGCCTGCCAACACTGGGGCTGCAGCAGGGTGGGGCAGCAGAGGAAGTGTTTGCCCCTCCAGCATGGGAAGGGGGTGGGGGGCGTCTTTGGGGTGGGGGGCAACAGGGAGCTGCATGGGCAGCAGGGCTGTGGGGGCAGGGGACTGCAGATCAGGAGTGATAGACACCAGCAAGGCTGGAGTGGAGCAAGGACCTGTGGGTCAGGAGGGGCACTGGCAGGGCAGGGGGGCTATGGCTTGGGAGTGAGGGGTACCGGGGGCAACTTTCCCTCTAAACAGTGCAGCATGTGTGGCCATGCAGGGGCAGGCACTGTCATGCCACACTGCCAGGTGTGCCTGCGCACGCCATCCAGCTTAGCGGGAACGCTGCCAGGGGGGTAAGGGACTGTGGGTCAGGAGCATGGGGCATAGGCAGGGCCACGGTGATGAAGGTCGGGAGTGAAGGGTATCAGCAGGAACAGGGGGGATGAGGGTTAAGAGTGAGGGGCACCAGCACAGCCCAGGGGGTGAGGTACTGTGGTTCAGGAGTGAGGGGCAGCAGCAGGGCTGGGGGGCTCTGGTTTGGGAGTGAGGGGCAGGGGTAGGGCATGGGCATAACACTGCCCCCTCCCCCAGTCGTATTACACCCTGCCCCCCCAACAGGTGTCCTCTTCTTTTAAACTGGAAATATGATAACCCTAGGCTGTATTGGCCTTAACTACAGTTTTAATTCCCCAGCCCCATGGCATTTCTCCCAATATTGCTGAAGTGTATAACTTGTTTTAAACCCTAAGAGCACATAGTATTTAAAAGCAGAAAGTGCAGTGGTTGGTTCATGATAAACATCAACATAGTCAAGAAAAGCAACAGTCTTGGACATTGCTCATTTACACATGTGTAAAATGCCAGCAGCAAACTGTGATGTTGCCACCTGATGCAAAGCCTGCTCTTAAGACTGCAACTGAGCCCCAAAGCAGCATCCTTCTGGTCCATTCATCTCCAAACATTCCCTACACCAGCTTTATGATGTCAAGCACCAAAGAACAATGTACAATGCAAAAGGAGACTACAGACAGCGAGGAGGGCTTATTCACATTAGCACAGATAGGGACCAGTTGTCAAACAGTGAATTATATGTCATTTACAGTGAGCAATGTTGTAGTCAGCCAACTCTGCCCTGCTCATCTCTTACATGTCATCAAGAAACATGCAGCGCTAGGCTTTTAAGATTTTTAAAGATAACATTGAACCTGTTGCTGAAGTTGACAAACCAGATGGGATTGTCATTTATACAAGTCACTGAGCCCTGGATTTATTGTATCAAACAGTAGCATCAATACAGTCTGGGCAGTTAACAAGTGATTGCACACACACATTACAGTACTTGTAAACTGCTTTGATTTTCCATTTGGATTTCAAACATAACTTGATCCAGACCTTTAGTGGCCCAACATTCATTACACTTCATCCTCATATCCCAAATTGTGATGGTGATGTGGTGCCCCTTCTCCTCCTCTCTATCAGCACGTCAAGTGCAATAATTTATTTAGCCAGAACTAGCTACAATATTAAAAGAACTACTGAAAGCATCTGAAGAACAGTCCTTTGAGGCAGGTGCAAGTCCCCATTATCCAGATATATTGGGAATATCTTGAAAATGCCACTGTAATAGCACCAAGTGTGCCATTGTTAACAACAGCAGACTCGTATATGGAAGGCATCACGTGTAAACTGCCCTCCAATTTCCATCTCAGAGTCAACGCCAATGAAAAAGCCAATAAAAACTACTTTTGTTCACAGCAGTTTGACCTCCAGGTTTCTTTTTCCCCTGTAACATCTATGTTTGATCTCCACCCAAAAAAAGTCTTTCTACTGGTTTATAGATAGGTACAACTGCTTCTAAACTCATATAGGCTGCTGTATGTTTTATAATGGCTTATCTGCTACACTCCAGGTCTTAAGCAAGCGGGTCTGACAGAAAGACTATAGATAGATCATGAATATGTTCTCCTCACTCCTTTCCTTTTATATTTCGTCCTTTTTTATGTGACTGACTTGTTTGTTTGTTTGTTTTGGTTCCTTTATGTTATAGCCATTGTGCTGAATACAAATGAGACAATAATCAGTGCCATCATTCTTGTTTTTAAACTGGGTATATTCAGTAGATCACTTTTGATTATATTTCCTCTAATGTATCTGGGCTCATCCATTTCTTTTAGACACCACCCAAACTTTCACTAATTTATAACTGCATTTCTTGAATGAAATGATAAGTTACTTACAGTCTTAACCTACAAAATATAGCATTTGGAGGGGTTCTTTTTTGTTGTGGTTGCCAGTATTTTAAAACATTTGGAAAACCAAAACTTTTGCAGTATTTCCCACTGTTACTTTTTCATACAATAAGATTGAAATACAAAATACTAGGAACCACTTAATAAAAATATTATTATAAAAATGTTGTTTGCTCAATATAAATGTTATTTATGCACAAACTTATGCAAAGCCTGTTCAAATCTACCAATAAATAATTAGTAAAATGTAGAGAGCTTAACTAATGTCACATACCTCTAAATATTTGTACTAAAACTGTAAAATGAAAGTAATCATTTTATAGGGCTATACTGGTCTAAAACTCAAATTTCCCAATTAGGGAAGTGATGGCAGTCGTGCAAATAAACATCTCCAAAAATAGTTGTCATGTTCAGTTGCTGCTATAATATTTTTTTACAAAATACTGGTTCATCTTATTTGATTTGCAGGCATCAAGGACTATTTAAAATTATTTGACTGAGAAGTAAACAAAAATCTTCCCCAGGGAAAGTTTACCAAATCTTAAAAGACTGAGGTAGAGGATTAAGAGCCGACACAGACTAGGTATAGAATTTTCCTGTTTCTTTTGAGAGAGAAAAATCTTCTCATTGGGAGTTGCAGTTGTAGTCAAGTTTTCAGCTGCTGTGCAGATCAGAGAACTTGATTTTGCATGCACACTGTCCAGGATGGAGAGAAGAATTTAACCTAGCATCGTTGTTCTCATTTTATCTACAGCCATTGACATGTGGCAAAACAGAGGTATGATTTTACATCCCAAACATACTCCTTATATCCATTGTCAGCCACTTGCGCAGCTGGAAGAAATGTCACAGGATAACAGTTTGCCCCATATTTTGTACTCTAAAACTACTTTGTATTTCAATTGCAAGAGAAAAATATTCTGTTCTGCATTACAAGAAATAAGGGCAGCTATCTAGCTTGAAAAGAAAGGAGGTACTTTGGATCTGAGCCCCCCCTCCGCAGCCCGTTTTTTTCCCCCTACTGAAAACTATAAATCCAGCACTAGGATACATAATTCCACCGCTCTCCCAGCAGAATCCAGGGCGAGCGCTCCAGATGATGTATGGCTATTCTCCTGATTCAGATGACAAATCTCAGCGGAGCAGGTGCCACGGGGCTCTCGCCTTCCTTCCGAGATCCCTTCCTAGGCTGCGGATTCATTCCCAGCCCCGATGACTCCGGGGGAAGCAGGGCGAGTGCTAATGCGTTGTTGCACATTTCACATCCTACAAGTAACCTGCAAGGGGGGGAGGGGGTCTGATGGCTTTGCAGTCCCGATGCTGTCGCCAGTGTCGGGGGCTAGAGAAGGCAGCCCCGCTCGGCCGGGACAGGCAGGGCGAGCTGGAGCCCGGGGCACCCAGCAAGTCTCCCCCCCCCGCCTGCCCAGCCCCCGCCTCACCTCCTCCGGAGCCATGGGGCGCCCCGCTCCCGGGCGGCGGGTCCGGGCTGCAGCCGGCGCTTCAGCCCACGGTGCCGGGGCTGGGGATGCGGCCGGCGGCCGAGGCTGCTCCGGAGAAGAAGCGCATCAGCAGCCGCTGCTCCATGGCTGGGTCCGCAGCGCCGGCGGCCGGGAAGGACGGAGCGGGCGGGCGCGGCGCGGGGACTCCTCCTCGCGGAGTCCGGCGGGGACTGCATCGGGGAGCGGGGAGGCGGGCCCGGCCGCCCGGCGAGGGGGCCGCGCTGCCCCGCCAGGTCCGCCCGGGGCGGGGCCTGCGCAGGTGGCTCCGCTCCCTGCGCCGCGCCGGGGCAGCCCCCCGCCCCGCCGCCTGCTGGCGCTGCTGGCGCGGGGAGAGGGCGGCTGCGGCGGGCGCGCCTGGGCCCGCGTCTCCGAGCAGCCCTCGGGGCACCCGGCGCCAGCAGGCGGAGGCTCGGGCTTTGCCCCCCGTGCCCAAAGGACACCGCCAGCGGGCTGGGGTCCGCGGCCTTTCCTTGGCCTCTTGAAGGCTCAGGACAAGGTCGTGGTTTCCTAACCTGCCGGCTATCTGTGTCCAGGAAGGCGGTTTTCCTGAGCCGCCTCAGGGGAGAACTGCTCTTCTGGCGTGGCTCAGGACCCGCCAAGGTGCCCAGTTTATGGAAATGGGAGCCTCCTCCATTGCTTGCCCCGAGGGCGAGGGCCGTATGGCTGAGGGCAAGCACAGCTCGGGGACATCTGGATGCCCGCGGAAGGATTTGGAAACATCTGAAGCCCCAGGGGCGGGTGGAGGATGTTTGCTGGTCGTAGGGCCCCTTATGGCTCTGGAGTCTGTGGAATTGGTTTTGGTTAATTTGGCCTCGGATACAAATTTAAAAAAAATGTGGCCAAAAAAAGCCCTGACAAACCCTCTCAGATGGGTGCTCTGCAGGCCCTGCTCCCCAAGACCCTGATGCGCCCAGGAGCCATTCCCGCCGTTCCCTCGGTTTCGCCGGCACACCCCCTGAGCACCGGTTTCTGTCTGGGAATGGGATGTAAGAGCACAGCTGCCCTAGGCACTCGCTATTTGTTCAGTCACCCGAATCCCCATGAACTCAACTGCATCATTTCCAAGAGCCCCAACGTTGCAGGCACCTTGGTTTACAAATTGCCTTCTGGGGGGGACATGGGACAGCAGAAGCTTTCAAGAGTGTCCACAAAGGAGTGCTCCTGCCTTTGCCTAGCACAACGATTCTCAGCCAGGGTGCCAGGGACAGATTAAGTGCAGGCTCAGGCTTGTCTGAGCCTGGACGATCTCCCATCTCCAGTTGCCTTCAGGCCCCTCTGCAAGGAAGCAAGCATTGTATTCTATAAATTTGTTTTTGAGATTAGGTGCCACGCAATTCACAAAAGTTATGGGCCAGTGCCACAAGTCTAATGAGGGATGCCTCCAGTCCAAAAAGGCTGAGAACCCCTGGCCTAGCACAAGAAATGTACAGATCTAAATGAAGTAATAAGGAATCCATACACATTTACCCATCTCATTTCCCTGACTTTTAAGCATGCCTTTGGGTGTTCTTAGATCAGTCCCCTTAATAGAGAAAACTACATATGGCTTTTTCTCCAAATCATGCAGCTAGCTTTCCCTTCCGGGCTCTAGTCTCTCTCACTATAAAATGACCAGTAAGAGATGCTTTGTCAGGTGACAAACAACATTATCAGCTTAATTTTTTACTCAATTCTTTCATCGTCACCCCACTCAGTCCTTCAGATTTGAGGACTTGATTTGTCCTGCATGGTAGTCATATCTGTGACCCGGGTACACCCAAGGTTCTCAATAAGATAAGACGGGTAGGCAGGAGGGGGTGCTGTGAGAAGGATACCAGAATTTCAGGCAGATCTCTCTTCCCTCCGTAAAGTTAGTCCAAGCCCGAAGTTCTTAACTACAGTAAAAGCTCTGTTATCTGGCATCCCCCAGGAATGGGGGATGCCGGATAACAAAATATGCTGGCTAATTGAGTGGCCTAAACAGGCGTCCTTGCCCGTTCAGTCCACCATTTCTCCCACTGTGTCCGAGGTGTTGCCGCACCTCCCACAGCATCGCCGGCCCTCCCATGGGTCCTGTGGGCCCCACAGGATGGGGGGGCAGGCCCCTCACAGCCTGTTATGCCATGATGGGCACTTCTGGTTTCACTTTTCCTTACAAACCGGCATGCCGCTTAACAGAGCATGCCGGCTTGTAAGGTGTCAGTTACCATAGAGTTTACTGTATATACAATTTATTGAGTTACCAACATATATATAACTCTTCAAGATAGATATAATTACAGATATAGATACAAATATACATATAAAGTTCTGTTAGCTGGAGGAAGTTGGCCCTAGGTAAGTACCCATGCCTCAGGCCCAGAAGAGGGGTGGATCTCAGGACAGTCAATCCAGCAAGTTTTACCATAAGTGGATTAGCTAATAAGACATCCTTACAGAGCCCATTATACAGAATTAATATACCCATCTATTTATAACATCAGCAATAACAATAGTTACTGAATAGGAAACATAACTATTCCAGATATTAGATGCAACCTATCTGGGTTCCAACCACTTGGTCCCTCAAATGGGAAAGGGTCTTCTCTCCCTAGGCCCACTCCCCCCAGGGTCCCTTGCCCGGGGCAACTCCCCTGTGGGACCCTGGTTCCTGGTAACTCACAGTCCCTCCCCTGGGGGCTGTTGATCTGGCCTCTGGGTCCCCACCCTGTGTCAGGCCTCCTGAAGCCATTGGCCTTGAATTGAGGGTTCTTCCTTCTGGGCCCCGTGCCCTGCATTGGGCACCCAGGGAGCTCCTATGGGAGCCGAGCCCTCACTGGCTGCGGTGCCCCAGCTTCACACCAGGGGTCTTATCTCCTCCTGGGCCCTGCTCTGGGCACTGGAGCTCTTTTAGTTTAATGCTGAGCCACACTATGGGGCTCTGGTTATCTGGCCTAGAGCCGGGGCTAACTTGAGGAGCCTCGAGCTGCTCCCAGGGCCAGCTCTCTGTCTGCACCATCGAGGCTCAGGCAGGGTCCAGATGATGGTCTTCTCTGGAGGTCCTCTCTCCTCGCCGTCCCTTGCTGCGTTTGCCCAGTATGCTGAGCACGCTGGGCTTTTATTTACACAGGAGGTCTACCGGACCTACAAAATACAGTCTTTAATCGAGTCTAGGGGCTCCTCACACCCCACCTCTCCAAGCAGGGGTGAGCCAAGCCCCCCCCAGCTGTTATCTGATTGGTGGAAATGTTTCACCAACCCTAAGTGCCTTTCTCCAAGCCAGGCTTGCCAGGCAAAAGCAGCAAGCCCACCACATATCTATATCCAAGGGTGTTCATTTTGAATGGGTGATTATCATGGTTCAGTGGCTGACAGGAATATTAACAGTGTCAGGTATAACAATTTATTCCATAACCTCCTACATAGAAGCACAAAGGTCAGTGGAAGAAGCAAATAAGCCCACAGGCTGAACCCACTGTCATTCACCTCGCACACAGCACAGGGGATTGGTCTGGGATATGTAGTGTAGGTGCCAGCCTCAAGGTTTACTGCATATGCAGGACCAGCATGAGGCATACGATGCCTCTGGTACACAGGTTGGACTCAGCACTGCATACTTCACAGGGTTGGGGGTGCAGGCTGCATGGAGCAGCTCTGACCATCCCCTTGTGCTAACTTTAGCACCAGGCCCAGCTAGCCATGCCAGTCCTGCATTTTGCATGTACATCCAACCCTGGAGCTGGTGTGTGCTGTATGTGGCATGCAGTCTGGACCCATAGTTTCATAGATATTTGGGTTGGAAGGGACCTATTAGATCATCGAGTGCGACACCCTGCCCTGGGCAGGAACAAGTACTGGGGTCAGATGACCCTAGCAAGGTGTCTATCCAATTTATCCAAGTTTTTAAATACCTCCAAAGAAGGGGACAGCACCATTTCCCTTAGAAGTGTATTCCATATTTTGGCAACCCTCACTGTAAAGAATTTTTTCCTGATGTCCAATCTGAATTTGCTCTCTTCCAGTTTGTGGCCATTATTTCTAGTTACCCTGATGGGCACCCTGGTAAATATTGTGTCCCCTATTTCTTGCTGGCTCCCCCTGATGAGTTTGTAGGTGGCTCCTCTTGCAGAGGCTGAAGAGGGTCAGGTCTCCCATTCGGTCCACACAGGGTTTTTTCTGTAAGCCCTTAGCCAGGCGAGTAGCCCTCTGAACCCTCTCCAGGCCATCCACATCCCTCCTGAAGTGTGGTGCCCAAAACTGGATGCGGTACTCTAGCTGCGGTCTGACCAATGCCACACAGAGGGGAAGTATCACCTCCCTAGACCTGTACTTATGTAAGAAAGGATGAGGTTAACTTTACTTCTTACCTCATCACACTGGTGACTCATGTTCATTTTGGAGTTG
This sequence comes from Crocodylus siamensis, assembly GCF_052110815.1. Lineage (NCBI taxonomy): Eukaryota > Metazoa > Chordata > Crocodylia > Crocodylidae > Crocodylus > Crocodylus siamensis. The sequence continues at coordinate 69,832,607 of NC_143401.1, read as the reverse complement.
ACTACTACTCCGAGATCCCTTTCCACAGTTGTGCTACTCAGAATGGCACTTCCTAGGCTATAGGCGTGTTGATTCTTTCTCCCCATGTGCAACAGGACACTTATCCTTGTTAAATTGCATCATATTCTGTTCGGCCCATTTCCCCAGCCTGTCCAAATCAGCCTGGATTCACCCCCTGCCGTCTAGTTTGTGTACCTCCCCCCATAGTTTGGTGTCATCAGCAAACTTGGACAGGGTGCTTTCTATTCCCTCATCCAAGTCACTAATGAAGATATTAAATAGTACCAGTCCCAGGACAGAGCCTTGGGGGACTCTGATGCCTATGATCGCAGGTGCTGCATAGGGCGTCCGTCAAAGTCCATCACATAAATACAGGCCTGAATGAGTTTGACTCCTGTGTTCTAATCAGTAAGTTAGATAATCATAAGTAAATGAGGGAAATTTGAATGAGGAAGAACTAAAACCAAAAACTGAAGAGAAAGAAAAAACAGTCATTGCAAAATTTTATTTACATGATGCAAATATGTTATTTTTCTCCTATTCTTTTTTTGCTCTGGATTGTTTTGTGTTACCTATATAAAGGAGCAATCTCTATCAACTTCACAGCTGAGGTTGCATTGTGATTTGCACTTAAAGCGGGGCTAAAATCCCAGTGTTTCATACTTGAATAATTGCATTTAGACTACAGATTTGGCACAATAACACTTCAAAGAACAACTACCTTTTCCATTTTTTGTAATATTTATTAACTTGTGCAAAAGAAACTTTTTCAAAGCTCCCTTTTTAAAACATCACTCCATTTTCCTCATATGTTTTGGGTTCCTATAGCTCTAGCCAGCAACGTTCCCATTTACCTCAAAAGGCCCAAACACACTATATAATAGCATAAGCAAATTTGAACCTTTAAAACTAAGCACGCAAAGGTATTTTGTCATTTGTTCCAACTTAATTAAATTTGACCAAGATAAATCAAATATGGGAGATAGCTACTTCCGTTTCTGTTTTCATCTAACCTCCCTGACTAACATTTCAATTAATTCCGAAACCAGAAAAAATACATTTTTATTTCAGTTTTTCATGCAGGATATATTAGCTTTGAGATGGCTTTGAAAAAAATGGTGGGAAGTAGATAATGAGGGGAATGGCTGTATGGTTTTTTTGAAGGAAGACCAATATCACTGTTATGGTATTGGTTGTTGAAGGACTTCTCTCATTTTACTTCCCATCCGCAAGACTTAACCATCAATCAGGCAGACAGTAAGAACAGTTTTAGCATCAATCAGCTAGAGTTATTGTTGCAGGAGCTAGGCACAGGTTATAGTAGAATTCTAAGCAACCACACACCACTCAGCCATGTGTCCAATCAACTACACATTGCTGCACCTTTATTTATTCAGTGCTGTTTCTTTTCTTCTCTTAAAGTAAGAGTTCTTGCTTTTTAATTAGGAAGTTTTTAATATTTCTGAAAGCTTAAACATATCTTTCGAAATTGCCTTATAGGACTTTAAAATGAAATCTCTTTTTCTCAGTCATATTTTGGGAAGTTGCCAATCAACCATTCTAATATAATAAAGGCTTTTGTTTGTCCGTAATGCTCTGGGCCAACTGTGCCTGTGTCACTGAGATGATGTGCACCAATTGACTGTGAGGAGTGTTATGGACAGAGGGAGCAAGGGAGCTGCTGTGCTTGCTGCCCCCCCCCCCCCCACACACACACACACCAACAGCCAGCAGGGAGGGGGAAGCAGCAGGGAAGGGGGCAGGAAGGGGAAAGGGAAGTGGGGTTGCAGCATCAGGACTGCAGCACTGTGGGGTGCTGGGTGGGGCTCTCCATCCCCTCTCTTCCTCCCTCCCCTATCATTCATGATGGGCAATTTGCTACTCTTCATAACCATATAGGGGCCACCCAAATTAATACAGTAGTTCCATATTCTACTATATATATCTAGCTGTTTTCACTTCTTCTTTTTGAGAATACATGGGAAATCCCCAGTTTTTTCATTGTAGGCCACAAACACATTAATTTATACTCACTGGAATAGTGTTATGTGAGCAAACTTAAGTATTTGGAGGACTATGTTTATTTTAATTTCTGTTAGTGAAATACAATTTTTGCAATATGACTGTCAGCATAACTAGCAAAAAACTAACTTCTTTCCTGATGGCTCACTTACCTCTTAAACAGGTTGTAATCTATCTGCTTGTAATCTAGAAATAGATCAGGACTGAAGAATTTGGATGTGGATTTCAAACACTGTGTGGTCTGAAATTGTTTAGGTCCAGGTCCAACAGAAAGATTTAAGCTTGCATGTAGGTGTAGATTTTGGATTCCTTCAAAGATCAAAGCTTATACACCCAGTTTGGGTGCCTGTAGATATGTGGGGAGGCTGCTATGACACTCTTTAATTACAGTGTGTCAGAGCACACGTGATTAGTCAAGTCTGCTGGAGTGTGCTAATTAGGGTGCTCTAGCAGCCTCCACATCTCATGCACAGGTTTCTCTCACTTTATGTGGTTCTGTATGTGTGAATTCACTCTTATGTGATTACCCTTTTTATACCAAAAATGCGTTATATGTGAAGTAACTCTTATGTGATCAGTGTAGTGGAAGCCAACAGTCAGCTGCTTTGTGTGGTGCATTGTGGGGATGGCATAAACCAAAATATAGTCTCCTGTGTGGATCTGTACTCTTCACGTGTTATCTGCAACACGTGTTTCTTTAGTTGCCATCCCCATTATGGTAATATTCACCACTACCCTCTGCTTGTGTGTACGGTCTGCTGTTGGTGAGGACCAAAATTGTCTTGTAAAAGTGGTAGAAATGGGTCTGGGGGTCCATACAATTGAGGTCTTGGAACGAATCCCTATTTGTTACACTGTAAAGTGGGTTCTCTTTATGCAAATTTGAGGTATGTTCCATTTTCCAGGAATGCGTGTACAGTATAAAGCGAGGTGAACCTGTATCAGCATCCACGCACTTCAAAATGGTGGCAGGGGTGCTTTAACTGAGCCTTGTTCAATGAGCTTTAGTTACAGCACCCCCGCTGCTATTTTGAAGTGCAGGGACACTGATATATGAGATGCTGCAGGTGCTTTAATTAGAGCTGCTCTAATTAAAATTCACCCCTCTCCCCCTATGCCTGAAGCATGTGTAAAAACAGTGCACCTCCACTGAAGACCATGAAATCTTGGCAATAGGATTTCTACCATTTATATTAGTGATGCCTGGATTTTACCTGAAGGTAAAGTGGCTATTTTTCCTGAAGCTTATCAAATGGTTATTTTTTCCTAAAAGTGTATTGTATGTGGCAACATTCCCAATTTAAATGTTTTATATAAACATATTTTACACATGTAAGCACTGCAGTGCCATGCACTTTGAAAAGTGCCTGGCGCTGTAACCCTTACAGTTGTATAAGTGACAAAATGTGCATCAGTGCTGAGAAAATGGTGGCAGTGCAATTTTGAACCAAAACACATCACAGGTGCTTTAGTTCAAAAGCACACCGCCACCATTTTCTGGGCACTGACATGCATTTCAGCACTTATACAACTGAACGCAGTGCAGTGCAGTGCAGTGCATGTCAGCTTGCGTGAAGAGCAAACTTGATTAACTGAGTCTGCTTCGAAGCAGCGGATCTCCAGCATGTTGTGGAATGAAAAGGTATGTGTATAAATGCCCAATAGCACTAAAGGTTTTACTGGCCCTTCTTAATGATTAAATTGTACAATAGGGTCCACTTGTATTTCATTAGTAATTTTAAAAGATAGTGAAAGATTTGAGTGAAATATTCCAAGCCCCAAAACTACCTGATATTTGTCTGGGTTCAAGACTCAAACTCAAAGCTTGATTCTGCTTAGTCATACACTAAAGTCCATGAAGTTGGCCAGAATTATGGTTACTTATGAGCAGGGATCCTGGTTTTCCATTTCCCACAGAAAAACAGAGAAAACCACAGATTTCCCCTTTATATCAGAGAAAATGCGGATTTCTCCTTTTACCAGAGAAACACATGGATTCTTTGCTCTTGCAAACCTCTCTGCAGGGTGGTTGAGCTTCAGCCTACAAGAGCTGTTTGCAAACAGAGCGGGAAACCCTCAGCCCTGTCTGGAGGCAGAGGGGAAGGGGGAAGGGGGAAGGGCGGAGCCTTAGGCTTTCAGTCAGTTGCATCTCCACTCAGCTCAGCTTCACTCTTCCCTCCTGGAGCCTGAGGTAAGTGGAGCTTGCAGGGGGCTGGGGCCCCTCTGGCAGGACTGGGGGATTGTGGAGCATGGCTCAGGGCACCAGCAGGGCTGGGGAGGAGCCAGGAGCTGGCCCTACCCCCACCTGAGCAGGCAGAGCAGTGGAAGAGCCAGCTCCATGATGCTTCTGCTGCAGCTGCTTGCTGTTGGGGGCAGGGAGCTGCAGACTTGAGTCCCTGGCCCCATAGTCCTGGCAGCTGGGGGCCCCCTTCTAGCAGGGTTGGGGGGCAGGGGCTGTGGGTGGGGCAAGAGGCACAAGTAGGGCCAGGGGCTGTGAGAAGCACCAGCAGGGTTGGGATGGCTTTACGGGTGAGTGAGGGGCACTAGCAAGGCTAGTGGGGGCTGCAGGGGGCTTTTAATTTTAATAACAGATTTTGGGGGTTTTATCAGAGAATGTGCGATTTTTTTTGTCTCAGAACTTTTGATGTTTTTATCAGAGAAAACCAGGATCCCTGCTCATGAGTCATGATCACATTTTCTCTATTGAATTTAGCTTTCAGTATTTGTTTTAATCTCCAATGCAAAGTGAAGCTACAGGGGTACATACGATCATGAGTTTTTCCTAGGTTTTCTATCATTTCTTTAGTAAATTAAGTGCATGACAAATATATGGGCAAAATTCATCCCTACTATAACTTCACTGAAATCAGTGGGGTTCTAATTTGACTCAATGTTCTTGCTTCCCTAAGAAGTTTTGTTCACAGCTTTATAACAAAGTGACATTATCTAGATAGTGGGGGAGGGGGTTTCAGTTTGCATTAAACTCACAGAAACTTCATCAAATGAAACCTCAGGGCTTGACATCTTCAGCATCTAGTACTCATATAGTACTAACCTTTGAAAGACTCCCGAGAAATGCATCTTCCCCAATGTTTATTTAGTAACTGAGTATTGTAATTCAGGACCACTTAATTATCATGAAATGATTTTTCTTAGTGACTTAGAAATTCTTATTACTATTAAAGTGACAGACAGAGGCTACTGGAAATATGTCAATGCTACACAAAATTATTGGAATTTCTCTTTACAAAATGGGGTATTCAAATTGCTCTTGAATGGATGAGAGCATTTCTATAGAGTTCAAACAAATTCTAAAACTGCCACACAGTTATTTCATATTCCATTTCCCATTGTAAAAAATGCCTTTGATTCACTCTTCCAGCCATTGCACCGTACTAAAGTAAGAATTTTCAGTGGTAGTAAAATGTACAAAAAATGGGGTAGAGAAAACAAGAAGAGGGACTGAACGGAATGATGAAAGGCGATTTAAAAAAAAAAAAAAGACATAATCCTAGATTCTTGGGTCTGGTTCGGCTGCAGTTAGCACAGGACCAGAGCACTAGCCTTCTTTTGTATGCTCTTGCACTTGCAGTCAGCCAGAGACCCAGTAGAGGCAAGCAGTCAAATGGCTGTTGTAATACACACTGGGCACATCTACACAAGATGCTTAATAGTTCACTACAAGGGTAGGCAACGTTTTTTGGCTGAAGTGCTGAAAAAACCACAATGTGTAACTTGGAAGGTGCTGGAGCACTGGCATGCCGGACAAACAAAATGAGGGTGGCGGTGGTGGGGAGGGGGGTACATGGCAGGATGCACTGCATATTAATAATCATAAATGTTGCCTTTGTTGTGTATTCCTTTTTTATTAAGTATGTTGAGAGAGAGAAAAAAGAGAGAAATAAGAGAAAGAGAAGAGAGAAAGAAAGAGGGAAAGAGAAAGAAAAAAGAGAAAGAGAAAGAAAAAAAGGAGGGAGAGGGAGAGAGAGAAAAAGGAGAGCAGAGAGAGAACGACACATACACATGCACACAGAGAAGCAGACACACACAACCACATGTGCACAGAGAACAAAAACACACCCAGAACAGGCATATGCACATACACATCCAGAACCAGACACGTGTGCACATACAGACAAGAGGCAGACAAGCGCACAGAATCAGATGTGCAGGCACAGGGAGCCGGGCTGCAGAGCCACTGGACAAAGTCCGACCCAACAATGGGCCACCGGAGCCCCTCTGCTTCCCCAGGGAGCCAGCCCCTGGGCTGCAGCGTGACCAGCCCAGGCCCCGGTGCGGTGCAGAGCCTGCCCATGAGCCCAACCACCCACCCACCCCACACAGCTAAGCCCACAAAGTTGTGATGCTCCTAGCAAGGGGCAGCGCCAGTCTCATCTCAGTGCAGGGGGTGGGCCGGGGCTAGGCTCAGAGTGGGTGGGAGTCAGGTGGGCTCAGCTGCAGGCCCTGCTGCAAGCAGACTAGGCTCCATGGTTGGCAGCAGCTATCCAGAGTGCAGTCTGGCTGCAGCTGGAAAGCTGCAAGCAGCTGCTCCAGGCTTTGGCATCAGCTCCATACCAGCAGGTACACATTTGCCTCAGAGTGGGAGAGGGGGATGAAGCAGCACAACCCTCCCACTGTCTGCTCTGAGGTACATGTGCAGTCACCACCAGCCTGGAGCTGATGCCAGGGCTGTGGAGCCCAGTGCAGCTGTTTACAGCCTGCCTGCTGCCGGCTACAGCTGCCCAGAGCCCTGGCTGGCAAACAGCTGCGCCGGGCTCTAGAGCCCAGTCATCAGCTCTCTGCTGGCAGTGGGGCAGAGACTGGGGTTGCGCTGCCTCAGGCCTCTCCCCCACTGTCTGCTCTGAGGTGCATGTGTACCCACTGGTATGGAGCTGATGCTGGAGCCTGGAGCAGCTGTTTGCAGCCTCCTGGCTGTAGCCAGCCCAGGCTCATTTTCAGCACACATGCTGGGGGTTGTGGATCCCTGATTTACTGCATACTAAGTGCGTACATCTACACATACACATGCTTACTGCACAGAAAAAACACTTAATTGTGAGTAACTTTGCTAACCTCATGGTTAGTTACTGCACAGTTACACTTGTGTAGATGTGACCCAGAAGCAAGTTTACTTCCAGGTCAGCCTACTGCCACTAGGGGACCGGCCTGTGGCTACCACCAGGGATTCGGGCTGGGAGCCTCTCCTGCCCCAGGGTTGGGCTGCCTCTATGGTGCCCCGACTCAGGCTTTTAAAAGCCTGCAGGCACTCAGAGCCCTGGGGTACTCCCAGCAGGGAGTCTGAGGCCAGTCCATGCCCCTATGTCCCCCTGTGTAGGCTGCAAACCAGATGCCCTAGCCTGTGTGCATCCTGGTGTTGCCTGGCACCACACAGCTCCAGGCTCCAGACAGGTCTGCCCGGCCCCAGGCCCAGCTGCAGGAAGCTTCTGGCTGATGGGGTAGCTCCACCTGCCCGCAGCCTACCCCTAGCAGCCAGCCCTGAGCTCACAGGTGCTATAGGATATTGCCTGGGTTGTCACATGACTGCCAGTCCTACACTGGGGCCCTGCACTGGGCACTGAAGGCAGCTGTCAAGCAGAGGGACAGCCACGTGGGGGCCCAGAGAGCAGGCGCAGGACCCACGATGGTGTATTCCTCATTTGCAGCTGTGCCCACCACCTGGGGCCCCAACTGGTCACAGGAGGAGACTGGTGACCTCATGGTTCTGTGGGGCGAGGTGGAGGTGCAGTGCCAGTTTGAACAGGGCAGGCACTCCAATGCCCACATCTATGAGGGGCTGTTAGCTTAGATGCGGGAGCACGGGCATGACCAGTCAGTGTGCGGGAGCATGGGCATGACCAGTCAGCGTGGCAGTGCTGCATAAAAGTCAAGGCCTTGTTGGCCCAGTGGGCTTCCATTACTGACCACAATCGTCAGTCAGGGAGTGCCCATATGTTCATGCCCTTTATGCGGCAACTGACAGGGATACTTGTGCCCCAGGACCCAGGCCACAGCCATGCTGTGTACAGCAACATGGGCAGCCTGCCTGAGCCCCCACCCAGGGCCCTTTGGGCATCCAGCAGCCCATCCTTCCAAGCCCCCCGGCTGCACCCTCCACCAGCAGCTCAGGGAGCCCAGGCCAGCACCAGCTGTGCTAGCTCTGCAGCTCCAGCCCCCACCATGAGGTGCAGTTGACACAATCAGGCACCAAGATTGTTAGCTCCTTCCTGGCAGGGAGTGGCCCAGCCGGGTGACTGCCCACCTTCCTGTCACGCTTCACCATCTGAGGACACCACCTAAAGCCACACGCCTTCACCAACAGCTGTGACTGTGCAGAACCATCAGCCACACCAGCCATAGTAAGCACCACTCTGAACCCATCCATGCCCCCGCCCCTGCCCCTGCACCTACCCCACCCCCTCTTCACCTGGCTTGCCCACACTCTCCTGGCCCTGGGTTCTCCCCACTCAGCACACAGGGAAGTGGGAGAAAGTCCCAAACTTAACTGAGCAGCCCATGCCCCCAAAACGAGGTGGGCACAGGCCTTTCATGCAGAGGAAAGTGTTGATATTGGCAGCAATGTTCTTCTCTGCTGTGAGGGGCAGGGACAGCTATCATAGCCACAGGTAGCCCTCCAGGTGACATTGGAGGTTGTGGAGCAGCCTGCGTTTGCCCCCTGCACCGTCATATCTCAGGTTACTGTACCAGGTGTACAGGTGCACCCAAGGCACAATGGCCATCAAGAGCAGCAGTGAGGCACAGTGGGTCAGGTTCCCCTTGGTCTACACAAACAGCTCCTTGCACACCACCCAGGTCATATGGGGGAGAGGCACACTTGAGGCACAGCAGCGATGCAGGGGGGCATGGCTTGGGGGTGCCTCCCCAGAAAGGACCTCTGCAAAGAGGGTGGGGGCACAGACAGCTCCTTATCCCATCATCCAGGAGCTCTGTGCCCCCCTGAGCTCAGGCACCATGGTCCAGGTGGCAGCACAGCAGAGCAGCTGGCCTTCAGAAGATGGGGAGCAAGCTCTGGAGCTGCAGGAAAAGGTGCTTTCTGGAGCCTGGCCTGTCCCACCCTGGGAATGGGGTGGGAGAGGCAGGCTGCCCGTGGCCAGCTTTCAGTGACCTGATGGCCTCATGGCAGAGAGTGGGGATGGGGGCTTCAGCTGGCAGCAACCTGGACCCAGGTCTGCCAGACCATCCTACTATGGTCCCTGGTAACCTGTGCATGCCCAACCCCTGATCCGAGGCCAGGCAGTGCACAGCCCTTCATACAGAGCATTTTTTATCTGAAATGTTGCCAACTCTCACAAACAGCTTCTGTCTCATGGCTCTACAGGACCTGCAGCTGCACACGGTGGAGAGCCAACTTTGGCAGCTGAAGTGCAGCCTCAGAGTCTCTGCCGCCCACAGCAGGGCCCTGCAGATGCACCAGCTCTGCCAGAGGAGGAACCTGGACAGGACCCTCCTCCTGGACTGCCTGGTCACGGTGTTGGAGGACTGGCTGGGAGACACTGTGGCCTGGCAGGTGCAGGACATGGACCACCAGGAGAGGTGGTGGGTGGAGGAAGTGGCCTTCCAGGCCACCAGGCAGGTAGAGAACGATGGCCATGAGAGGGCACAGGACTGGCATGTGGAGGTGCAGGACCAGGCAAACCAGGAGTTCCAGGAACAGCTGCTGGCCCTGCAGCGTGAGCTGGTACAGGCTCTGTGGGAGCAGAATGCTATCCAGGCCTGGGCAATGTAGGTCAAAGATGATAACCTCTGGGTGCTGGATACCATTCTGGCCCTGGTGGTTGCCTTTGTGCTGCCCACTACCCAGCCCCCAACCCTAACCTTGCCTGCCCCCTGGCAACCACCCGCCACCCAGCAGCAGGCCCCTGCCTGAGCCTGAGAGGCAGTCAGTCATGCACTACACTCCCTCACCTGAGCCCACCCTACCTCTGTGCAGGCATGGAGCCACAGCTGCCTGCAGTGGGGCCAGGACTGCACAGCAGTCCTGCTGGCCCTAAACGTCATCTGTCAGAGGGGATCGTTATCACCCCTTGGCAAGCCCCCTGCCCACCACACCTGCTGTGGAGTGTACACCTGTGACAGAGCAGCCAGAGGCCAAGGTGTTGGCCACCTATCCTCAGGCTCTGCCCCCTAGGTGCCCCCACTCCATGTCCTCCCATCCTGGGACAGCACATAAAGGACATTGAACAACATTTTCACAGGGAAGAAAGTGTTTTATCGTTGGTGGGTGGTAGAGGGGCTCTGTTGGGGAGGCAGGAGGAAGGTCTGTTTGATGTGCTGTCACTGCAGATGATACTGCTGCTGCCAGGCATCTTCCACTCACTGTGCCTGCTCTGCCCAGGCCTCATGGAAGAGTTCCCCATTGGGCCTCACAGATGTTATGTAGCATGCAGGCTGTGATGATGACCCAAGGGAGGTTGTCTTTATCAAACTTGAGGTGGGCGGTAAGGGTGTGCCAGCATCCCCTGAGGCAGCTGAGGGCACATTCCACCAGGGCTCAGGTCCTGCCCAGGCAACGGTTGAAGTGAGTCTGGTGGGGGTCTAAGTAGCTGGTGTAGGGCCACACGAGCTAGGGCAGGATTGGGTAGGTGAGGTCCCAAAAGAGCAAGGGTGGGACCACCATAGTACCCAGCTCCAGGTCTGGCACCCATGGACCAAAGCACCCACTCTTCAGGTCTGGAAGGCTGAAGTTCCAGAAGATGCAGGTGCTGTGGGTACTGCCTGACCCAGCCAGCACTCATGTGCGTGAAAGCACCTCAGTGTTCCATGACAGCCCAGAGCACTACAGACTGAAAGCCCATTTGGCTGTAGTTGGGCTGGTTTCTGTGAGGCAGGCAGGTGACAGGGATGTGGGTCCTATTGCGGGCCCCAATGTATTAGGGGAATCCCAGGGTACGGAACCCCACCACCACCACCACCACCACCAGTGGGTTGTGCATTTGAAGCAGGTGTCCCCCAGCATATCCTGGAGGGTGCTGTACACTTGCAAGATGGCCTGTCTGACTGTGACCATGCCCACACCAAATAAGTGGATGATGTAGTGCAGGCTGGCAGGTGTGACCAGGGCAAGGGCCAGGCAGGTATCCATAGAGAATGGCGATCACATGCTGGTGTGCTGCTGCTCCAGGTGGGACCAGAGCTGCTCCAAGAGGTCCCAGAAGGTGGCCCAGGTCATGCAGAAGGCCTCCAGTCACTGCTTCTCATCCCAGATGTGCTGAACAACATACCACCACAAGTCCTAGCTGGCCCAGCAGGCCAAGAGGTGGCAGGGCTGGAGGCCCAGGAGGACAATGGCAACTCCAGTGGTGGCATCCTGGAGTCTATTGTTGGTGTCCTTGTTGGGATCTGGCCAGGCAGACAGGGTAGAGGTGGCAGGTGCATGGTGGCAGCCCTGGGATGGTGTATGGTGGGCAGGCAGGTGGTTGCTAGATGTGGGGGAGCCAGGAGGACCCAGACAGCCATGGGCCAAGTGATAGCACAGTGGGCCAACAGGGCTAGGATGATGGGCAGCAGGAGGGCAGAGCACTAGTCGTTGCTGCCAGGAGCAGGGACTGGAGCAGCCATAGTGCAGGGAGGCACAGGTGGTGAGGACAGCACTGCTAAATTCTGTTCCTGTGCTGGGCATGCTGCTCCTAGCCAGAAAAGTGGCTGGCCAGAGAGCAGCCAGCAGGGCTGCAGCTGTTGGCAACTGCAGCCAGAGCCTAGAGCTCTCCCTGGTGGTGGTAGGGGCCCATTTCAGGGCCCCAGGAAGCAGGGCAGCAAATATTCTTCCACTTCCCTGCACATGTAGAATTGTGCCCAGAATCATTTACTCGTGAATAATTTATTCAAAACTAAAGCGTTGCCACATCAAATGTACATGTAGACGCACCCATTGGGCACAACTACATAAGATACCACATGCACAGTAGACTAATTCTACTGTGCAGTAGCATGGCAAGCAAAATCCACGCTAATGTGCAGTAGAAAGTGTACCGAGCATTAACATCACCTAAAATGCATGCACCATAGTGCCAGTTACAGGGCATTTACTTTAGTACCTGTTACTACAGGTAAACTAAATATTTACCTGTAAGGCTACTAAACTAAACATTTAGTTTAGTACCCACTGTGCATTAATGCACATGTAGTCATGTCTGCTAGCATCTAATACTTTTAGAAAAGCCTAGAGTGTTCTTGGCTGAAAAGGGCTTGTGCCTATGAGCCTAGAATTGTACCCAGTTGTTTGATTCCTCCTGTGTCCTAGCAATCAGAATTTTGTTTGGACCTAAATAGGATTGCAAAGCAATAGCCAGATTTATGAATGAATCCTCCTAAGTGGAACAACCCTGAACTTTTTGGATTACTATTTGGCTCAAAGGGGTAACAGTAACATGTATAGCATGCAAGCAGCAATAAATCTCAGCTGCCATAGACTGATGCAAGCCACATCGGGCGCATCCACACATGCAAGCATGCATGGTTGCAGCAGCTCAAATAGAAGCAGTGCAAATTTGAGCCGGGGCTTTTTGCCTCAGTGCACATGCTCTTTGTTGTGGAGCAAATTGTGCCACTTGGGGCAAAATAACCCTGCCTGGCTCCTCCCAGATCTTCAGCCAGGGAGAGCTAGAGCCCGGGGCCAGCACCTGTGCTGTCCCCAGCAGTAGAAAAAACTGCCCTGGCAAGTAGCTCAGGGCTACTTGCTCTCAGGAGCTTCTGGGGCCCAGCCAATTGGTACCTGGGGACACTAACCCTTGTGCCAGCTGGACTGCTGAAGCAGCCCTGAGAGTTCCCTGGACCCTCTACCCACTGCAGCAGTCTGGTAGTGGGGGCTGCCTGGCTGTGACATACTGTGAATCTTCCAGTCCTGGATGAGGACTGCAGTCAGTAGAGCAGTCCCCAGTGGGCTGCCAGTGGGCTGTGGCTGCAGGGGTGGCCTTTGTGTGGCACTACTGCCATGTGAGCCCCTTCCCAGCCATGTGAGCAGCTATTGCCTAGAAGATGTTTCCAGTGTGGTGGCCTGCTTTGAACTATCAAAGCATGTCCTCCTGGCCCCAGTTGGCCAGGAGGTCAGCCACAGCCAGCTGGGTTCAAGGTGCCAGCTCTGAGCAGGCAGGGTCCTGTCACTGGCCTCCCTAGCAGGAATTCTGGTATTCCCTATTGGAAAACTGAAAAATCCCTTATAAAAAAAATCCTGAAGTCACTCTGCAAAATACCCCGAAATCCAGGTTCCTCCATGATTAAAACAAAAGACTATTATATAGAGAGAGAGAAAGAGAGAGTGAGAGACAGCGATCACCTGGGAATGTTTTATTGATATATCTACAGTGTTAAAGCAATTTTGATGCCTACCAGTGTCTCTATCATCATAATAAAATGAATTCTAAATACCTATATGTTTTGCTGCCCTCCACAGGCCTACAGTTCCCTACTAGGGGTTACAGCCCCCCCCACAGGGGTAACAGCACCCCACTGGGGGCTACTGCCTCCCCACAGGGGCTACAGCCCCTCACCAGGGGTAACAGCCCCCCCACAGAGGCTACAGAGTCTCACCAGAGATAACAGCCCCTGCAGGGACTACTACTCCCCCCTGCAAGGCCCACATGCCCCACCCCCAGCCACCCAATTGCTACCCCACTTGGCCCCATCCTCTGCCAGCTCCTGCAGCTCCGCCAATGGCTGCCCTCTCTACTTCCCCAGACCCTCCAATGGCTGCCCTGCCTGGCCCCTATTGCCCACTTGCACCACCAACCCCCAATGGCTGCCCCACCCCACCCCAGCCTCCAGCACCTTAAAAAAATAAAGCCTCTACTCACCATAGGAGCAGGGGCTGTGGGGTCTCTGGGGCCTCCTGGCAGAGCCCCACCAAGAAGCACATGGCAGCGGTGGGCAGCAGGGCCCAGTCTGGGGCTGCCGGAGTTGTCACCCTGCCCTGCGCTGTTTGGGCAGGGCCCCAGTGAGCTCGGTGGCAGCTAGAACTGCCAGTAAGTGCTGGGGGGGTTTGTTTGTTTGTTTAATTGTGGGGATGCTGGTGTGGCGGGGCAGGGATCGGGGCCTCAAGGGGCTGGGGGGGATGGGGAGGGCTGGGGGGGCAGGCAGGGGGTGGGGCCAGGCAGGACAGGAATCGGGGGACTTGGGGAGCAGGTGGGGGGTGAGGCCAGGCAGGGCAAGGTTTGGATTGGGGGGGCTGGGGGAGCAGGCAGGGCCAGCAGGGATCCCTCCCATGATCCCCTCCCCACTCCTCCAGCCCCCCCCCACCCGTTACTTACTGGCATTGGAGCCCTGCTGCTGTGCTTCAGCACTGGGGCAAGGGCCAACCACAGAGACACTTTGGCAGCATCAGGGTATGGTCCAGGACCATGCCCTGCCCCGCTATTTTTAGCTCCAGTTTTTTTTTTCCCCTGGATATCCAGGGGTCTAATTTTGCCCCCACGCTGCAAATCTGCAGCAGGAGGAACCTTTGCCTGTTCCTGCACGTGCCTCTTGTCACATCTCAAAGGGGTTTGAGACCTTACAAGAGGTATGTGCAGGCTGGTCTGGACACACCCATTGCGATTGGGGTTGGGGTGGGGGGAGGGAGAGGGGGAGGATGTAACCATCATCCTTCACTTAAAATAGTTTCAAAGTTTAATTTGGATCCTTTGGGTTACTGTGTAACTGAAAGATGACCTGCACTCCAAAGACATGTCCATCCAAAACAAAGATATATTGGAGGTACATGCAGAGGAGGAATTTTACTGGCCATAAACACAAGACTGGTATAAGAAAACATCAGAAAGACCAGAGAAGATGTTCAGGATGTATTATGGTTACCTTGTCAAGTGTTGGCGGCGCAGCTTTGAGAAGACTAGAAAGAGCTTTTCTGGCTGGGTGCTGGTTGCTGGTTGCAAGGGGCTTGGAATTACGAGCAAAAACTTTCTCTTGTTGTGTGCAGGGAACAGAGACATTGCATGTTCTTTGTAAATAGAAAGGCTTGCTTAAAAGGAACTCATTTTCTCCTTTAAATGAAACCAACTCACCAGGTGCCTGACTATGTACCCCAGAACAATACATTCTTACTTTCTGCCTGACAAATAATGGATATTTTGAGTTACCTTTCAAAAGTGAATCTTAAAGAGTCATTAGATATAAAGTGATATTTTATGCTCATAGTGTAATATATTTATTGGTAGGTTCTTAATGCATAAACAGTAAGTCCTACACCTACTAAATCATTGAGAGAATGCAAGGAAAAATTATGTTTGTGCTCTCGCACTTTTATTCTAGCTTTTCTTTTTCCTCCTTTTCTCTACTCACAAACAACTAGCACTACATACAATCAGTTATCTGTGTTTATATCAGAAATACAAAGCTGCAGGTACCAGAAAATGTGATCCTATATTAAACTTTTGGCAGATCTATTATAAGGCAGGCAATGCTGCCCTGTTAACAGTGTTAGTTATGTGGTAAATTTACTGCTGCACAGTAGTAAGTTTACTCTTAATTGGTCAGATATTTTTTGCAGCTAGAGAAATCCAAAACCATCAACATGTAATATGCAACATTCTCACAAATTTAAGTTGTTGACTTGCTAAAAAGGACCACCCACTGAGCTTTTTGTCTGTGACAAGTTATGTGGAATTTACATATCACAATGCCTGCGTTAACAATATGGAACGTTTTAGTTTATCCATAAGGAATACATAGCACCTTACTCATCAATTTAGAAATACCCAAATCTGGAAATACATTGGGAAGTGGGCTTTCTTCTGTTACAATTCTGTAGAGCATATAATACAAATATGGTCTTAACCCCATTGATGCCTCTAGGAACTACTGTAATACATATTTAACATATCCATCTAATATATATATTAAAATATAAAATATGCACATTTTTGTATGATATATGATGCATAATTTTATTTAGCAATGAAAAAACAGCCGTTTTAAGGAGGACAGTAACGGTTATTTAACAACTCACAGAAATACCGCATAACAATTTAGGATGCTGAATAAAGAGGAATATAATAGGTGATGGCTTAATACTAACTCAGAGAGAAGAGTGGCAGATACTATAGTTCCAGCACCACTGCATTCGGCACCCCAGGTTTTCCTTGGAGGTCTTCTATCCAATTACTAACCAAGCTCGACCTGCTTAGCTTGTGAGATCTGACAAGATCACAGCCTGAGGTGGTACGGCTGCTGGGATTTAACTTTTATTTAGAAAACTTAATTAGGGATTTTTTTGGCTGCTCTTGATTATAAAAAATACACACACAAACATAGAAAACAAAGAATAAAAGTGAACCATGACAGCCGGTAAAGTTAAGTGCTATAGAAACAGCAGAGCTGGTATTAGCACTTCAAAAGAGAAGAGCTATTTTAAAATTTAACTGCCTGGCAGATGCAGCAGACATAGAGCAAGAATGAGAGGGAGGTAAGAAGAGAGGGAGGGAGAGCAGGAAGAAAAGTATCAGGAAGGAGGGGTGGGAAGTAGATGAACCTTACATTATTTAAGGTAAAAATAGCCAAACTGTGTACTGAAGGTGAAATCCTGCCTCCGTTGAAGTCAATGGAAAAACTCCCATTGACTATCATGAGACCAGGCTTTCACACAGTATCAATAATTTCACTCTGATGAATTACAGTGTGTCAGCTCAACTCCTCAATGTATTTATTTCCTTTTAGCTCACAGTTGCCAATCATTTATTATATAGTAATTCTGGGAAGATTCTCACGTCAAGAAAGAAATTGACCCTTACTGCCATTCTCACTATTAGATTGTAAGCTTAGGGCAGGGACCTGTCATTTTTTATTGGTGTAAATTGCTATTCACACCTATGAGGTTATATGAACCATAAATAATCATTAATAATATATTAAACTTTATATTTTCAAGCAGCTGCACAGAGCTCTAGCCTTATGATTCATGGATTAAGACAGTCATCTGTTGTACCACTAAACCCCAGTCAGCACAATGATTTCACAGAGCAGAGAATTAAGACAGAATGCCCAGTGAATATGTTTGTAATGCAAGATATATGGATGACAACCTGTCTATACTATTGCATAACTAATTATTCCCCAGGATGAAAAACATATCAGGTATTTTATGGACGTTCATGTCTGACTGGTTTGGTGACACTGAATAAACTTAACTGGCTCATTAAGTCCTGTCTGCAATAGATGTTTTCTTAAAGTATCTCACATTTGATTCCATTTGTATAACTTCAGCAATCGTAATTATAATCATATACACAGGCCTTGACTGTTTTAACTACCACATGATAGACCCAGTCTCAACCAAGTGAGATGACAGTTGAAAAGCCAGCAACCTATCTAGAATAGAAGCACTACTTGCTCCTACTGAAGGGGCTGCACCAGTAGAAATGCAATGGGGTCAGATATTGAGAAATATTAATGGAGCAATTGCTTGAGGACCAGACTGTCCCTTGAGAACAAAGGCTCACTTCAAGGGCATTGTGGAATGCCATTCTTTAGGGGAGCCCTGCAGAGAAAGGTCTTGCAAAAAGAAGTAATTTCTTCTGGTGCTCCAAAAACCATTTTAGAGGTGCACATACCTTTAAAATGGTGAAGCAAGCTTTCTTCTCTGAGTCTGGCCAATGTTGCTAAAGGAAGATAGTGCAGGGCCATGACTTCCTCTCTTCCCTTCTGCGGCAGTAGACAAGGTTGCAGGAGCGGGGAGGGGCAAGGAGGGAGAAGTCCTTGAACTCAATGAAATACAGTGAAGTACAAGGACAATAATTGTGTTGGCCCTTACGCAAGGTCTGTAAAAGCAGTGAGGCTCGTTGCAACATTACCAGGGGCCCATCACAATCTTGGTCTCCACTACTGCAGGGCAAACTGCTTTTTTCCTGCTCCTTATAAGCAGTGAAATGGAAACAAATATGTTTGATACATAAGAAATAACTATAGAATAATTTCCTCTGGGTTTTTTAAAGTTGCTCTTATTCTCAGCTTTATTCATCTAGGTACTGAGAAAATCTGACACAGGGATTTTATTTATCCAGACATTGAGGAATAATCATTATTTTTTTATCAAGTAAAATATTCATTATGGCTTAACAGATGACAGTGATAGATACAGAAGAGAGAGATGTAGAGAACAGGCAAACCTCACTATTTTCAAAGGGAAACGTGAAATCATATCTATCAGCATAATGAAACAAAGACTAACTGATAAATGACTACATTTACAATAATCATATCCCATACCTTTAACGTATTCACTCCATCTTTTGTGTGTCTGCTCCTATTTATCTCTGCACGTGTGTAAAGTTCAGGCCACAAAAGCATTTGAATTTCTCCCTTTATATGCATGGTTAGGTTAACAGTTATTTAATTTTTTTTAATGGTTTTGATGTACAGCCTTAAAACTTGCACTTTTTTGCAGGAAAAAGGGCTTGGTAGCTAGACCAGACAGGAAGATAAAAAAAGTGTTCCAAATGAAATGTCTCGTGTTAAAAAAAAATATTTAAAATGCAAATGATTAAATTAAACATATAAAATCAGTTTGGCTTCCCTTTTTATATATGTAGATACAGTCATTTTAATTTAAATTAATTTGCGGAAATGTGAAGAGTTTTAAATATAATATTATGAAACAAAGAATATGTCTTAACTATTTATATTTCATTGAACTCAGTTAAAATATTTGATGGATTCAGTTTTATATTAGTGCCCAAAAGAAAAAAACTTGTCAACCTTCTCATTATCATCTGCAGTTTTCAGAGTTCATGTTTTACTTTATTAAATTCTCACTTCCTTAAAGTCTCAGGCCACTGGGGAAGTTATACTGATGTATTTAAATAACTATTGAGTACCTATCATGAAAAGACACTTTGTACCCAATCCCAGTCTCCAATCCTGCATCTGTAGAAGCAAATACAGTTTGACAAAAGTTTTTGCACATAAATGTGTATTATTCATATTACATAAAAATGTGGAGACCTGAAGCAAGATTGGGTCCCATTGTCTTAAGCATTATACAAATATATAGTAAAGACACAGTCCTTACTTAGGATGGCCTAACTGAAGATGACTGTTGCCGAGCACTCAGGTGCCCTGAGCCTGAGAGCAGAAACAGCTGGGAGAGACCTCTAGTGGCAAGATGTGGGAGGCCCAGCTGCCAGTTACCGGGGCAGCCAGAGTCACAGGTGCTGGTTGCTAGGACTACCGCTGGGGAGCCAGCTGACAGGAAGGGGCAGGGCCTGGCCCTTCTTAAGCCCCAGGCTGAGGCCAGGAGGGCAGTTCCCCTCTGGCAGCCAAGGCAGGAGGAGCTTAGCTAGTGCAGACAGAGGAGAGAAGCCCAACTGCATGAACATCCCCTGATTGCTGCTAAGGGTTGGAGTATTTCCCGGTAGGGATTGAATGTTGTTTGGCCAGACGGTTTAACTTTTTATGTTATAGCCCAGGGGTTTTGTGTTTTTGTGTTCGCTGTTTTGACTGGAGGACCGGGTAAGGCTATTAGGGGTTGGAGGAGGCCTGATAGGGGCTCCATGGTAGCATGGGGACCCTGGTGCCAGAGGGGGCATGGCATTTTGGTTTGCACTGACCCCAGCCCCAGAGAGAGAGGGCCGTAAGGAGCGAGAAGCCCCAGAGCAAGGGGGGCAGTGAGAAACCCTGGAGAGAGAGGGCCACAAGAAGCCCCAGAGCAAGGGGGCAGTGCGAGGCCCTAGAGCAAGGGGGCGATGAGCAGCCCCAGGGAAGTCAAGGAGAGGGCCAAAGCACAGCAGGGCCCAGGTTAAAACCACGTCAGTACCATCTGCAAGGCTTGGGCTGCAGTGTAGGGGAGGAAAAGGAGCCGCAGATAGCACCCCCTGGCACCAGGATGCATAAAGTGCGCAGCCTCCAGCTAATTACATCAATTACTTAATCAATTAAGATCAAAGCATGGCAGGAGAGTAAGCAGGTGGTTGGCCCACAACAGGAGGGTGGAGTCATCAATAGAAGAGCTCCGGTAGCGATACTCCTGTCACAATGACTAACAATGGATGGGAACAAGGAAATATTCCCAATTTAAAGATAGGAAGGTGAGGACTCACAGATGTCAGAAATCATAAAGATTTGCTTTCACCTGTACAGGAAATGGCATGGCCCTGTATTTTAAAATATTAAATAACTCAGTATTTTTTATAAATATACAAAGGAAAGTCATTTTTACATATTAGAATACTAGAGGGAAATTATTAGCCAAATAAACTCTATTTCTCTGAAAATTAAGCTTATTCTGTGAGACGATGCTTGTAGTCCTTTTAAAGAATACCTTGATGTACTTGTTAAAGGAAAAATACTAAAACAAGAAACAAATGTTATCTGTATTCTTCTAATTAATGCAGTGTTTTTTGTTGTTGTGGGCACTACTGTGAGATAATAAACCTAAACTTTCATTGCACACCCTTGTCATTGGTTTGGGATACATAACTCATGTCACAGTCAATTGTCTCACAGCAGTGCCTGCAACAGTGGGAACTATTTCTTAATTAGACCCCCCCCAAAACAAGAGTAATTGTATTCCTGTGGTTTCAGATTTCACTTGGTTTTCCCAAAAAAATAATGAAGAAGGAAAGAGAAAGAAAAGAAACCATATAAAATAAACTCTGATATTAAAGTATTACATTTTATAAACTTAAGCTGCCGCATGGATTAGCACCCAAAATAATGGAACCTTTTGCATGAAAAAATTGGTAGATAGGTTTAGAAGATAATCTAGTCTATAGTAACTGAATAAATGCAAAAATTTTAAAAGGGGACTCAGTTTTAAGCTGTCCTACTTGTGAACATATTAGCCCTGATTTTCAGAACTGCTAAACATGCATAACTCAAGGTAAGAATCAATGTAGGTACTCACTCATCCCCTTTGAGAACAAAACTCCCATTCTCTCCAATTGGATATCCAAAAGTTGAGGCATATCAAGTGAGAGGCCACCTATGGTATTTTTTGTTCTAAGAGTTTAAGTTATTAAAACTCACTCTTTTTATATGTTTTTTTCCCCATAATATTCCACATCCGAACCCTTGGTCTTTTTGCAAATTATGCAATGAAAGCATTATCACAGTATGAAGAAGCTGGAAATTGATTTTCAACTACTCCTTAGAACAGTTTTGTTCCTTTTTTAATAGCACGTGCAAGGGCCACGGGACTAAATTAACTTCGAATCTAAACATTTTTTTCCTAGAGCAGCAGTTTTCAACCTGTGGTCCATGGACCCTGGGGGTCCGCAGACTGTGTCTAAAGAGTCTGCAAAAGATGGCTATGATCAATAAAAAGTACGTGATTACCTGTACTTATAATGCAAAGGGGTCCACACCTGCATTCAATTTTTTTTAGGGGTCTACATATGAAAAAAGTTTGAAATCCACTGTTCTAAAGAATCTCCCAGTTTCCTTTGGATCAACTTTCTGCAAAGAAGTACTATAGAGCAGTAGTGCTTACCCTTAGCTCTGCAGACTCTATGGGTGGCATGTCTGCAGGCTGGATTGGGTCTCACATGCCCAGATCAGCCCCAGGCCAGTCCCACGTGTCCAGAAATTTGGCAGTTGGGGAGCAGCAATTAGCTACCATTGCTTCCTTGGAACAAAATTTTGGGGCCAAATTTTCAAACCCATAGGAAGCCCTGCAGGACAGATGACATGGTTGCATGGGCTGGATTTGGCCTCTAAACTATGATTTGAGCACTTCTGGGATTGAGATTAAAAAAATTACTTTGGTGATGAAAATTTAAAATGCAGACAGCAAAAGCAGAATGATAACAGAAGATAAAACTTTTAAAAAGTGTTATAATAAGAGATATCACAACAAGTGTACTACTCCAGACGAACTTGAAGGCAAGCAAATAAACATGTATGAACCTATGTTGTATTGAACTTCGTTCAGAACAACCATTGACTTCAATCAGAATTTTACACGTGAATCACCTGTAGCATAATAAATCTATTAAAACAACTTTAAGGATCCTACAAATCCACAAATGTAAGGACATTTGAATTTGAATTGATTGTGTACTCTAGCTGGTCTTACATATCATATGGAGCTCTAATCTTTCCACAGGAAAAATTATCATTGACCTGAAGAATAGACTCAGACACATGGGCTCATGTGTCAGAAAGCCAAATGATATGAATTAGGAGTGGAGTGGAAGGAAAACTTGGAATGTGTGATGGGTTTGCCAAAAGGCAAATGTCATATTTTATTGATGTTGTCAGGGCATTTTGTGCAGAAGCAAACCTAATCACCCCAAGGTATTTAATGATCTTCAACTAATTGATTCCTTTACCTTCAGGTGGATAAACATTTCTCTGTGTATTTCTTAAATGGCTATGAAATGTGATTACAAGTGACTATTTCATCCAATATATTGATACTTTCCAACAGTGGAAGAACTGATCCTTATTTATGTTATTGTTTGTACTGTAGACTAGGGAGAGAGATATTCTGATATCTTCTTTGTTGTTGTTATTAAATAGTGTTTATTCTAAGAAGCCTGGTCATGGCATTGGTACTGCTGCAGGCTTCAAGTGCCTGAGGAAATGGAAGCTCAAAGATCGCAACATCAGATCTGAAACTAAGCTCACAATTTATCAAACAGCTGTGATCTACACCTTACAGTATGGAGCCAAGACGTGGACAACATATAGGTGATACCTCAAGTCATTGGAAGAGTACCATCAATGTTGCTTAATCGTTAGAATCCAGTGAGGTCACAGATGCTCCAACATTAGCGTCTTCTCACAACCAAACTCCAAAATATAGAGATGATGATCATCTGACATGAACTTTGGTGGACTGGCCAAGCCATCACATATCTATCTCCAGACTCCTGAAGCAAGTTTTATTCTCCAAGCTCAATCAAGGAGTATGCTCAAGAGGTGAGCAGAGAAAGTACTTCAAGGATATCCTTTAAAAAACTGCAACATCGACATCAACTCATGGGGGACTACTGCCCAGAATTACCCCAAATGGAAGAGCCTGCTGCAAGACTCTCTATACTTTGCGACCTTATGACGGGAGATGGAAAAGCAGGAGTGGCAGAAACAGCATCTCACAGACTGAACCAAGAATCCAGATCCACCAACCCTGCATGGAAACATGTGCCTTGGTTGCAACAGAGACTGTTGATCCCATATTGGCCTCGGGCACCATCTTCAGACTCACAGATAAGACAGTCATGGAAGACAATTATCCTCGTTTGCAAGAGATTGCCAAAGAAGACTGTTTCAGGCTCAGGAAACTACTCAATGTGAATAAGTGTTTGAAAATCTAGAAACAGGATTAGAAAACATACACTTTGATAGATATAAAGGCGTCATAAAATGTAAAATATGACATAAACATTAGATTTTTCACTTATTCACGTTCACTAACTTCATTACAAAAAGCTTAAAGGTGGACAAGTTTCTTTGGGTTAATGTGATATCTTTTAATAAACCAACTAAATAGTTGAAAAAATTGTTCTTTGCAAGCTTTGAGGTACAAACACCTTCTTCAGGAATAAAGAGAGTCTGCTGTTGTTTTGTGTTCTCCTGGATGCAATAAAAGCCATTATGCAAAGTGTAGGTCTGTGAAAATGCAAAAGCATGGCAGTGGCCACTAGGGCTATGTGAAACAGCACCATTTAATTTTGAGGTCCATTTTGCCATTTCAAAGGAATAGTGTTTCATTTTGTCATTTCATTTTGTTTTGAAAAACTGTTACATTTCATTTCATCAAAACTGTTTTGCTGTTTTGATGAGTTCCGACATTTTGTCCACAGGCTACAATGGGAAATCATGAAAATGCCTAAAATTTTGTCATTTCTTACCTGAGTCAGATGAAAATTGCAGGGATGGTAGCACCTTCTGAGGGCACAAAGCCTGCCGTGTTTCAAGAAGATAGGTGCAGAGGTTTCTGGGGAAACTGCACCTCAAACCATTCAAAGCAAAACTCATGACCTTTGCCAGCAGCAGCAGCCCCCTGTTATCTGGCTCACAGATTCAGGGCCCCACACCTCCAGGAGTGCTGCAGGGCTGTGATGGACTCCCCCCAGGGGTCCAGGCCTCTAGATCTATGTGCCGGATGACAGGAGGCTGCTGCTGCCTCCTGGGACTGGCGCTGGGCTGGGGAAGATTGCTACTGCTTCTGGCCCCAGGCAGCAGCAGCAGCCTCCTGTCATCCAGAGCACATATCTGGGGGCCTGCACCCCCAGGAGAGCTGTGGGGCTGTGCTGGACTCCTCCCAGGGGTGGGGCCCCTGGATCTGTGTACCAGATGACAGGAGGCTGCCGCTGCCACCTGGGACCTGTGCGGGGTGCAGCCCACACCACGCACCGGGGAAGATTGCTGCTGCTGCTGCTGGTCCTAGGCAGCAACAGCAGTCTCCTGTCATCCAGCATGCAGATCTGGGGGCCTGAAACCCTAAGAGGAGTCTGGCACAGCCCTGCAGCCCTCCTGGGGGTGTGGGCCTCAGCTCTGTGGGGCTGGTGGAGTTGCTTGGAGTGCAGCCTGGTGGTGGGAGGTAGGGAGAGCCAGGGCTGCATGTCGACTGGCTCCACCAGCCACACAGAGCTCAGCCTGGCAGTGAGAGGTGGGGGAGAGCCAGGGCTGTGGTCCTCCTTCTGCTGCTGGGCTGAGCTCCATGGGGCTGGCAGAGCAGCTTAAAGTGCAGCCCTGGCTCATCCCCACTTTCCGTCACCAGGCTGCTTTGAAACTTGAAACATTTCAAAACGTTCAAAATGGTTCAAGTGCCCTCATTTCATTTTGAAGCTGTTTTGAAGCTTTTTGTGTCATTTTGATTTTGCTATTTTAAGCTCAAAACACATTGAAACTGCTTCAAAACAAAACACTTGGCGAAATTTCACACAGCCCTAGTAGCCACATCTACATGTATGGCAGACTGCATGGTTGTTATTCTGCAGTCACTTAGTGGCTGCGCAGTACCATCACCGCACAGTTGTTACCTAATGTTACAGCGCAGTAGCAATGAGCTACTGTTCAGCTTGGTACTACTGTGCAGTACCATTGCTGTGCACTTAGTGCCTGGCAACGCTACTGCATTGTAGCATCTCATGTAGACATGCCCAGTGAGAATTAAAGCCATGGGAGAAAATGGCTTTGAGATAGGTAGGCGGTGGGGAAGGAGCAGGGGAAATATTGACCTAATGATAGAGTGTAGCTGGTAAAACGTAGAGAGTTTACCTAGGGTTATCAGATGACAGGCAGGTTATAATGTGCTGTAAATCTAATGTCTATATTTGGTCCATGAGTTTTCATATCTTGTAGATTTATGAAATTCATAGGTTCATCTATGAAAGGTATTTTGTAAATTCCCTTTGAGGATTAGAACTCAGAGACTGTAACACCCCTTAGTTATATAAACAAATATTTAAAATAGACTTTAAAAAGAAAAATATTTTTTTTTAAATTTAGCATAAGGTAAAGCTATAAGTTTCTTGCAGATACAGTTTACCATGCAAAGCACATACCTGCCATTGACTTTTATACAATGCCTAAAAATATGACATTTTCAGCAAAACACTAGTTATTAGAATATTAATATAATGCATTGAATACAATAGGCAATTATGCTAATTGCATGGCTAATCACAGAAAACAACGTATGCTGAAGATCCATTGGTTAATCAAAATCTGCATAATTTGCAAGGACTCTTTTGTCTATTTACAGAATCTGAAAGGAACCTTTTATCAGTGTGGCTCTCACTGCATATTTTATAGCCATGTTTAAAAATTGTGTTACAGTGTGTAGGCAAACTTGAGGCATTTCCAAATAACTATGGCCTGGATCATTCTCTGATCACCTGCTTCTGAGTAGGCATGAAAAAAATCTGAGCTATCCATAGATTCTGCAGGGTATGACTACCTACAAGTGAGAAAGGGGGACATCCAAGATACAGGGCTGTGGAAACAGCTGCTGTGCCTGCTCCACTGAATTCAGTAGTAAAACTTGAGTTCAATTCCATGGGAGCAGTATCCTACTGAAAACCATAAGAAAGCAGTGAATATTTTTCAGGCTGTTTTAACATAAAGATCTTGATCAGAATCCCTTAGACAAAATAATTTTAAAACAATCATCTCAGGAAACAATTTCAACTCAAATTCTTTCCTCTGTGAATCCTTTGCATCTTAGTACATTTAAACAAAGAACTTTTTTTAGTGAATTATTTCCTAAAAAAGAAATGGGTTCCAAAATTGGTTCCAGTCATTGGTCTACAAGAAAATATATGCATGATGTGACAGGGAGCCTTCCAAGGGCTAGATCTTGGAAGTGAGCCCGCCCACCTGCCTAGAGCAGTCTGCCCTGACTTGCCTGCCACAACTTGAATATTTCCACGACATATTAAGTGGGAGGCTGCCCATTCATTACTCCAGTGCCAGGGGTGCTATCCACAGCTCTGTAACTTCCCTACACTGTGGCCCATGCCTCACAGATGGCATTCAGATTATTATTGCTCCCCAGTCTGAAGCCAGAGCAAACTCAGTTCTTTATTGGTCTCTTCCATATACACTCACACATACTGCCCTCCTCTCGCAGGGGCTACTAATGTACCTCCCATTACCGGGCCACTCTCAATTGCCCTTGTTCCCCTTGAGTTACCCCTTTGGGCCTTTGGGTTTGACTATTCTCTCTCTGGCACTACCACGCAGCAACTTTGGTCCCATGAGTTCAACTACTCTGTGTGGTGTCACTTGTGCCGATGCTGGGCTGCTTCTGCCCCAAGCCCCCCACCAAACAACTGTTTTCATGCGCACACCCTTCAAGCCATCCTCTGCAGCCCTGCTCTGCACCAAATTAGTACAGTCCTTCAGGTGCCCCATATGTGCCCTACTCTATGCAGGCCCTCAAACTACACATAACAAACTACACCCCCTGGGACCTCTAGGATCTCACACTCCTGCTGGGCTCAGGTGCCTCATTATTAGCACTCCTGGCCCACATCCTACTATTCTCACCACTACCCATCAAATGGTGGGACCTGGGGGTAAGGTGTCCCTACTCACCTTTCACCAGTGGTGGGGGAGGGTACCTGGTCTGGTATTTCTTGGGGGCTGTCCCATCACTGACAGCCATGCCAAACCCCTCTTCCCCAGCAGGGTGCAGTTTTAGGTCATGCCCAGGACCAGAAGCCTCCAAACCTACCCGTGGCTCCAGCCATTACCTCCAAGATATTCCAGGAGCAGTAGCTTGGCCAGGTGATGTTACTTCCTCAGCAGCTGGCAGCAAACTTCTGTCTTGGCCTGGCTTTTCTAAGCTTGAAAATGGCCACCCTAGTCAAGCAGCTGCTGTCTGCCTGCCCTCAGCCCTTAAAATGGCAGGGACCCAAAGGTTCGCTGCCACAGTGACTTCTACTAATATTTACATGGTAGATTCCCTGTAGCACCACGATGCACCTCACAAAATCTGGCAACACTAACACTAGAAGCAGTGGCCTGTGTAGAATATTAGACCATATAGAAAGGTTGGACTGGAGACATGACAAAGAAGAACCCATTTTTCCTTCAGGTCTTTTTTCACCCAGAGCAAACTATGTCCATGGACCTTGGTCCAGCTTTCTCTGCCAGCTTACTCAGACCTCATGAAGCCTGACAATTCTTTAAACATGGTTATAAAACTACAATATGCTAAGCAATCTATAGTCCATGGGCTGGATCCAGCCTGCAAAATAATTTTATCCAGAACCCCAAGGAGGCCAAAAAGGCAAGTTTATATAGCCTGCTGTTAGTAAGTTTTGCACGAAAGTGCTCTGTCTCATCGCAGAACACCAAACCTCTGCTGCATTCATGACACCTTAAGAGTGAACCACAGTAAATGTAGCCCCCTGAAAACTTCGAAAAGTTCCTGAACACCATCCCAAAACATTTGTGACTACCACAAACTTTAGTCCCCAGTGTTAATGTTGCTTTGTTGTGAAAATGTCAGGATCTCTAAGCTGTTGGTTTTGGCACATCTCTAACAACAACCAAACAAAACACAAAAAGCTTTCACACCCATCACAGCTCTTTATGGAAGACTTTCTGTTTCACTGTAAAAAAGAACACACACATAGACATCAAAGTTTCTGAGAAACAGAATGACTTCAGATCTGGAGTCCATGGCCAAACTCTCACTGGGAGTGGAGCCAGAATTTCACTCAACCCGTGACTCCTGAAGTAAGGTAACAAGACAAAAATGTGCATGTAGTACTATTATTACATTTTTATTTGTTAAAACTAGTGAATCTTTTTTATTAAACAAACATTGAAATGACTGAATGCAGGGGTTGGCAACCTTTTTGCCATGGTAGGGCACTGCTTACAGCCCATCCCCCACTGCAGGCTGGAGCCCTGTACCCCATGGTGAGCAGCAGATTCTGAGAGAAGAAGCGGTAGAAAAAGACAGTTGCTAAGACACTAGGAATGCCTCCTCTACTGCAGCAGAGAATAAACTAAATAGGAAAGTGCCAGAACCCTGGGGACACCTCTTCTGTCATTGTAGCTGGAGTGTGTTGCCTAATCCCTGAGCTGTTGTGGGTCAGATCCATTCTCTTCGAATGCCAGATTTGACTCACAGTCTATAGGTTGCTGACCTCTGACCTAATGTGTTATAGAAAAAGGCTTTTTGTCTGGGTAAGGATCTAGACTAGCACTTAGGAGATAGCTCTGTCCTGGCTCAACCATGAATTTCTTATCTGGCGTAAGACAAAACATCTCCCTGTGGCTCAGTTTTCCATTTGTAAAATGGGAATAATAAATTCTCCTTTTGTCTCTCGTCTGCTATGATTGTTACTTCCCCGAGGCATGGTACATTTGTACAGAGTCAAGCATAATGTAGCCCTAGCATTGGCTGGAGCCTCTAGACACTACTGCAATACATTATTGTAGGTCTTGACATGTTCTTTCAGTTGAATACAAGATTGTCATACGTTTTTAAGACGTTTGTGTATCCTGTCATTCATATAAGTGTTTTCAATAATGGGTTTTAGTTTCAGAATAGTGTTTCCCTTCATTTTTTAAAAAACCTGAGCTGTGTTAAATTGCAGAAGAATCAATAATATTCATTTTGAAATTGCAGTTTCCTTGGGAAGGTATCAATGCAGCCTATGCTCTTATTAGAGATTTTTCTACTCCTTTAAACCCATGTTTGCATCTAAATCAGAAACATTTTTAATACTGTGTTCTTCTTTCAAGACTTCTCTCTTTAGGCTTTATTCCCAGACTTATTCATTAAAAGGATTATAGTTATGAAATCACTGCTACTGCTGTCTATAACATAGTCACAAGTAACCCTGTGTGAGAACTTTTCACCAAAATCAATAAGCTTTTATTTCGAAGACTAGTCCCAATCCTTGTTCTTGGCAGTTAAGCCTCTGCACTGCATAGAATAGCAAACAAAATCAACAGTATGATCAGAGTTTCTAAAGAACAGTTACCTATGACCTCTTTACTTACCCCACACATAAAAAGAAACATTTTTCTATGTTGTGAGGTTTACAGTATTGTAGTGGAACCAGCCTTGATGCTGTATTCAACATTGCCAACAATCTGTCAGTATTTCTATTATAATCTATTTTTTCCCCTAAAGGTGCCTAACTTGACTCTGAAAACTGCTCTGGGATGAGACTTGTTATACACAGTATACTGCAAGTTCCCTGCCCAGGGCAATAATAGAACTTTTGAAGATCTGTTCTGCAGTTGGCTAGTTACTGAAGGGAAGGAGATGGGCATTTTTAACATTTCCATTGATTTAGTCTAGAAAACTTATAAGTGGTTTTAATGATGAAGAAATTTGACTTTTTAAATTATTTTAACAACATAACATAAAAATCTGTATTTAAAGGAATTAAATACATGTATGTATGTATTTTATATTGCATTGTTTATTTCTATATTTTTATTAGCATCACAATAGCTCTTTTTAACGGATTATTGCCATGATAAAGGTTTTAAAAACCTTTTGTGGAGATTTTCCTATGCGTAGTGCCATAGGAGCTTGCCATGAACTTCTCCATGCATGAAGTCACATTTTTTAGAGCTAGAAATTATGGATGGGACTCATTTAGAAAAGAGGAATCAAAGTTTGTTTCTTTGTTTTGTGGGGGGAGTGGGGGTGGGGGAAGAATAGCCAAACAATGGTTTTGGAAAGAGGGAAAGGGATCACTCCTACTTATTTCCTTTCCCTAAAGAACCATAATTTTTGCATTGGGTCACTGTTGTTCAACTAACTAGCTAATGGTGGGGTTCAACTATCACCATTCTAAACCTGAACCTGGATTCTCTACTTTGGATCGTTGGAAAAAATTCTCTCTGCACAAAATAGCCCTGCTTCTCCAGGGAAAGATACAAGAAGTGAACATTTTGAAAGAGTTCTGACTTTACTGCATCCCCTAGGTTCACTCCATCCAGGAAAATGTACTCATCTGAAGGAGACTGACCATCTGTAGCATGGTCCAGAAGCTTCTTTTTAAAAGGCTGGTCTCCTTAACAAGACCCAGGCTTTTCCTCCAGTCCAACAACCTGCTTGGCCAGGTACTTTTTCTGTCTTCCAAGGAAGTTTATGAAACCGTTTCACCAAAGGCTCCTATGTGCATGGAGCTAAATCACTGTCCTCTTCTCAGAGATTGCCCTTGTGGTTACATATCGAGGCTGGTGGTAATGAAGGGCCTGGGAAAAGACATTTCTCAAGAAGCCCAAGACAATTCCAAGAATACTTTTATGAGGTAGCATGTCAAAGATGCATTTGTGTGGTGCCTCAGGGATCTGTCACAGAGCATTCGACCTCAGCAGGCTTTGATGTATCTTAAGGCATTGTCCTGCCACCAAAGCATAGAGTGAAACAGAACTTCCTTGGAGTAACTGTTTTCTACTTTTCTGAAACAACACTTCACAATAGTTCCCTGGGGTAAGCTGATGATCGTGTGGTCTTTTTCTTGTTAAAGTCAAAGCCTTAACATTTTAAAGTATTTAATAAGCATTTTAGTATAGTTTGCTAGCGAGGAGGCTGCTCATTATGAGCTAATTGTTTCAAAGGGTTGCTGAAAATGCTTAAATGTTAAATGCATGCTACTGTAAGCAAATATTCACAAATCTTGCAAAACAGATGTATGAGAAATGATAGGTTTTCTGCTAATGATAGTACACAAAAGACAGAAAGAAGTGGAATCTGATAACAAATATGTTCACAATACCTTGCTGCATTCAACATGGTTTTTAAAATTTATTTGCAAGTAAATACACTAGGATATCATGCATGTTGTTGCTTCCATTTGCTGAGCTCATTACTGACAACGAGGGTTCCTCGCATCCCTTCATTTTCCACCAGAAGCCTCCTCATCCACCCATCCTACTTAATTTCAGGAGACTTCTGAAAGCTCTCCATCCACTCTCTCAGGCTTGAGCTTCACTGAGCCTTTCCCTGCCCTCCATATACTGTCCTTTCCTCTATTTTTCACATACCAGAGGCTCTTGAATTGTTTTTTCTGCCCTTCCTCTCCAAGAAATGATATTTCCCTTCCCTTTCTTCCATATCTAGGTCTGCCAGCCTTCCCTCTTGCCAGGGTTTCTATAAGTTCCCATGTCCCCTTTTCTCCCATAGCAGGGTCCATTGCCTTCAGTGGACCCCCAAACTTATTTTTTACATAGTCCATCTTTCCCCTCATGGCAAAGTCAATGTGTGTCCACGTCCCTATTTATTCTACTCCCCATGTTTTGTGCGCATACTCCTCCTCCCATAATAGCAGCTTTCTCTGCCCTTATTTCCCTTCTTTCCCCCATGCTAGGGATTCTGTTTCCCATTGCCCAAAATACAGTCCCTATTTGCTTCCATCCAGATGCTCAGTTCACTCCCTTACCATTGTCCCCGTGACCCTCCCCTCCATCCTCCTCATCACCTTGTCACGTACAATTACTGTGACTCTGTAGGCTAAGTTATTTACAAGATAACATTTTTCTACATGATAAACTCTATTGGGATAGGCAAAGACGTAGGAGTATGCTGAAACACTTTAGTGGGTGGCATCTACCAATTATTTGACCTATAGATCACTGCAGATGTGCATGAAACAGCTGTTCTACTGAACAAATGATAGGAGCTCATAGCACCCTCTGTTTTCCCATGTTTTTAGTTTTCTGATTTTCTCCGAAATGCATAGGGCTCTGGCCATTAACACCTAGAAAATTCTTGAAAATTTGAAATTGATTGGTTATAGCACCGAAACAATTGTTGCACTGCAGATAGTCAAAGGTGCTATTAAGTTGTATGCTCAGACAATTAATTCCTTTTGACTTTTTATTGTTATATTCTATTCTTGCAGTTTTTGGTTGGCTGCTATGCTACATTGGTTGCTGCTTGAGAGCCTAGTATTTGCATTTGTTTATAATGCAATTTATAGAGATAATATTTGTTATTTAGTTTTGCAACAGTATATAGTGCTTTAGGAGGTTTATAGTCATGCTTGGGGAAGATGTCTCTGTACCAAAGAGCTTCACAAACCTACCAGAAGATACAAACCCTTAGGCCCAGAAGGACTACCATTGGAGAATTAGACTAGTCAAACATTTCCCACACGTTGTGAGTTTATACCCTGCTATGGTAGTCAGACACTTCCATGCTGCCCTTCATTAGTTGCTGCTTCTCTTGCCATAGATTGTGACTTATTCCCCCTATTGGCAGACAAATTGGCAGTAATGGGAATCCGTGGCAATTGCCAATGAGGGAATTAATATTGGGAGGGCATAAAAGTGCCCAGATTTACAATGGTGTAGCTGCAGTTTGCCTCTGTGCTTTGCATGTATACCCACTCTGGGGAGGATGGTACACCCACAAATTGGGAAATATTGAATTAGTCAATTAGTCAAGCAGGTATAATTTTTCCTAATTGTAAAAAGGGGTGACACACACTCTATTGTAAGACATACAACACGCAATGGAGTTTGGTTCAAACTAGCCCTATTCCTGGAGTTCATATTTACCATTCAGATATGTCACAAACCCCTACACAGGACTGTATTTATAAACATAAATCTGAGACTGAGCTCCTTCCTCAGTTGCATCATTCAAGAGTTTCTTTACACAGGACTTTTTGCCCCTCTCTCTTTCCTGAAAGAGGCTCTAAGGGCATTTATACACATAAATGTCTGCTCCATTGCACCAGAAATCCAGCACATCGGCGCAGACTTGATTAATTGAGTCTGTGGAGCACACAAGCTGACGCGCCCAGTGCTGCATTGCATGTACCTGTATAAATGGCAAAATGCATGTCAACACGCAGACAATAGTGGCAGTGTGCTTCTGAACTAAAACGCCTTCAATGTGTTTTAGTTCAAATGCGTGCCGCTACCATTTTCTCAGCACTGTGGAGCATTTCACTATTTGTGCAAATGAACATGCTGCAGTGCTGGGCACTTTTTTAAATACTGAAGTACCACTTACAGAGCTGTATAAGTGTAATTTCTGGCACTTATGCAGATTTTATATACTATTTCCACCTGTGGCAAAATAGGACTACCCAGGTATACACATACCTGGTACCTGAAGAAAAACAGCATTTCCACATTTTAGACCTCATCACTAGGGCAGTTGCACAGGTTGTCCTCACCCAGAAGGGATCTGAACTTGCATTTCCTAGCAAATTACTCCACCGGCAGGCTATGGGCTAGGCACTATCCAGAGCACCCTCTGCTTGAATAGAGCAGCCAAGTGGAAAAGCCGTAATGGACCAGAAGAAAAGTAAGCCCAAAGGAGAGTGTCTTAGTAAGATAGAGGGATGCAGGTTGTAGCCGTATTGGTCTACAGGCAAAAGGGATCAGAACCTGTGGCAGAGGTGATCTCTTTAATTAGACCAACTAGATATTTGCAAAAAAGTTTTTATTTGCAAGCTTTTGCACACACACACCCTTCCTCAGGCATAGAAGAATGCAAAGATTGTAAAATTTCTCCTATGTAGAAATGAAAATTTGCATTTCACAGGAGACCTAAAGGTGTTGTAAGATCTCCTGGCTGAAATAGTTCATTTTGTGCAAATTACCTCTGCTCTGGTTCTGGAAGGCTCCATCTCTGCTGCAGCCTGGATCAAGGAGCATTGCCCAGCTATGTAGCAGCAGTGCCAGCTGAGCATGGATGATAAAAATGGGGGCTGGACCCAAGGCGGCAGAGGGTAGAAGTGGCATGGAAGGGAGAAAATGGGAGGGTGGGGGAATAGAGGGCGGGGGCCTGAGTCTCCAGGGGGCAGGTACAAGTGAGGAAACAGGTGCCAGGGGTAAAGTTGCCTAACTCCCTCAGCACCTGCCCCATTACAGCCCCCCTACCACCTGCCCTACTGCATACCCCCCACTGCCTCTCTCACTTTCTGTCCCCTTACCATCTGCCCATTACTGCCCCCTTCATTGCCTGTCTCCTGCCACTGTCTGCAGTGGTTGGGAGGGATGACAAATTTAAGATGATCTTCCAATAATTAGATTCTATACATGGAAAATTATAGCATATGTATACATTTTCTATTAATAGAATCTCATTACTGGGGAGTCATCTTAAATTCAGGGACATCTTATAATTGGGTAATTTTGGTATTTTATCACTGGGGCAACAGGAGGAAAGGAAAAGACTTCTTTCTTTACAGTCCCATTCCCATTTTAGTGCTGAATATTTATATGGCAGAAGTCCCTGATAATTCAATGGTTCCTCAGTTGATGCTCTGTGAGATGTCTGGAAGAGGAAATTTATACCGTTAAGGATTAATCCTCTATCTGAAGTCTCATCTACACTTAAGGGTGTGCCAGGATAGCAGAACTGACAAATCCCCTTAGTGGTGACTGAGTTAATAACAATTAGGTAGTCTTTTGCCAGTATAGTTTAAAAGGGAAACTGGTAAAAGGCCTTTTTTGCTGGTATAACTATGTTAGCTCTAGTGGGGCACAGCTGTGCCAATTATGAGATGTGAGTTCTTCACATTTCTGAGTGAAAAAGCTACACTGACAAAACTGTTAAGTATTGAACAAGCATAGCATTCAGACTGACTTTAATAGGGGCAGGACTCAGCCTTTGAACGTGTTGCATCATCTATAGTAATGCTAGAGAAAACAGCCCACAATAATTATCTTACTTCTGCAGCCTTATCGGCCACAAGAGGGCAGAGGCTGGTGTTACTCAACCAGATGCATTGTTAACACATTGAGTCTGTCACTGAATTTTAAAGGGGAGATTTATAGTGGATTAAACAGAAAGTTGAAAAATGAATTTCCACTGTCATATATTTATTTTTAAAACAGCTTCAGGCTAGAAGGCCAAATGTAGCAATGTAATCTAATCAAGTTTGCTATAATGAATAAAATGATGTTATGCTTTATATACATAAGGTGTTAATTATTATATAAATAAGCAAGGGGCATACTAGAATAGAAAAATACTGTATGCAGAATATGCCTTCATTAGCTTGAAAATGTGTCAAGCCAAGATACTATATCTCCTATATAAGTAGTATCAATTGCTTCTCTTTTAATTTCTCTATAACAAAGGGGTGAATTTGAAATGGGGGAATGTGTTTGGGAACCAAAAGACGTTATGCTAATTTTACAGCAAGTCACATTTTGGACATAAACTACTTGACAGTCTCTTTAAATATGTTGTTTGCTAATTTAAAGTAGTGCTAGAGCTGTGTAATATTCTCTGGGTTTGCTTCACATATTTTTCATAGTAAGGTCTGTATTTTGAAGACATTGTTAAATTTTATCTAGTATAAAACTTTACACCAGTGAGCTTGCAATTACCCTCTTTTACCAGAAGACCAGTACACTGGACTTTGTACACCCAGGTCAGCAAGAAACAAGAAAAATGCTTTCCAGAGATCTGGTTTACATTTAAAAGTTTTGCTGTCGTAACTTTGTCAGAAGTTTGAGAAATCACAACCGTAACCAACAACACAGCTATGCCAGCAAAAAACCTGATGCAGCTGTTGTTGTACCAGCAAAAAAGCTATTCTTTTGGCAGAAACAGGATTAGAAGCCATGAACTCCTGACTCTTAGACCCGCTCTTATTCCAACAGATTGTGCTGACTGGTTGGTGCTAGGCAGCAAATCAAATCAAAGAAGAATGGTAGCACTTTACGCTCATTTTGTAATGGTGTAAATTGATGACATGATGAAGATCAAGGCAATGGCAAAATCACGTCCAGAGGTTTTACACAGAGTCATTTTTGGCATATCAAAATTTGTTACCGATGTAAAGTTGATGATGACGCTACTTGCTTTTTGATTTGTTTGATTTGTCTCCCTGTTGTTGTTTGGGAAAGGGGTTTTTTATTTGTTTGCCACCAATTACATTTGAAAGAAAAGCAATTGGAGACTTTTGCTCCTACTAACAGCCTGTATTTATGCTGTGTATACATTTAATATAATTAAATTACAGTTAAGGAGAGAATAGATGTTCCTATTGAATGTCAGCTAGCATGACTATTTGAGATGAAACATTTAGAATTTATATGCAGTAAATGTATCAATAATACAGATCAGGCGTAGAGCCGTGGAAGTTGTTTCATAGGTCTCTCTACGAGTCCAGAAATGTGCACCCCACGGGTCCAGAAATTAACACCTTCCCTGCCAAATTTCCAAGCCCCATGGAGTTGGAATGTTCCAAGTTGGGTTGACCACAGCTGATCAGGCTCTGTTCTTGTGTGGCTGAATCAAGACAAAGCCCAATCCAGTTTTATGGAAATGGCCAGCTAGGGCAAGATGCAGAGCATGGCTTGGGCCCAGTGCAGCCACAGGGACTGGGCTCCAGCTTCCCATTCCCATGGGACTTCCCCAGGTGAGCCATTTCCATGCAGCTGGATCTTGCCCTGGGTGGGCCAGCACTGTGTGTTGGGCTGAGCCCGCAGACTGGATCCGACCCACAAGCTGAAAAGGTCGGGCACCACTAAGATTATACGTTTTCAACAAAACAGGACAGTTCCTCCCCCCCCTCCCACCCCCCATGGATAGTGTTCTGGCTAAAACTGTTCTGGCTATTCTGTAGCTCAGGTAGCTTTTTTCAGAAGCAGCGGTTTAGTGAAAAGCCACCCTTTAGAAGCTAGTAGGGCTAGTGGCAGACATTCAAAAAGCCGAACCTTGAATTAATTCCAGGACAGCCCTTTACAGGTTAGTCTAACTTACAAAGATTGAACTGATTCATAGATTCATGGATTCTATGGTCAGAAGAAACCTCAGTGGGCCATCTAGTCCAACCCCCTGCCCCTGGCAGGCAAGAGGAGAGTCACTAACCCTGGGATCATGTGATCTCAGCCAGGTGCCTGTCTAGTCTCCTCTTGAAGACTCCCAAGGATGGGGTGAGCACCACTTCTCTTGGAAGCCCATTCCAGATCCTGGCAAACCTGACTGTGAAGAACATTTTTCTAATGTCCAGTCTAAACCTACTCTCCAGTAGGTTATGGCTATTATTCCTTGTTGTTCCCGGGCATGCCCTGGTAAACAGATCATCACCTACTTCGTGTTGCTCTCCCCTTATGTATTTGTACACCACCACAAGGTCTCCTCTCTCCTGGAGAGGCTGAAGAGGTTAAGGTCCCTTAGCCTGTCCTCATAGGGCCTTCCCTGCAGGCCTCCAATCAGATGAGTGGCTCTTCTTTGATTGCAAGCGAATTCCCTTTTGATTCCAGGAATGCAGCCACATGCCTGCAGTAGCTCAGGCTAGAAGCCAGCGGGCATTAGAGCAGCCCTCCCTTCTCTTGGACAGCTGCTGCAAGGCTGGAGGGGAGCTAAGCAGGGAGCGTAGCCAGGTCCCCAGCAGGGGCTAAGTATGATTGGGGTGGGGTTTAAACCCCCACCCTGGCCTGTAGGGACCCCAACTGGGGTGTGCCTGTAGGGGGGAGGGGACAGACAGCCCTTGCCAGGCTTCTCCCCAGTGCCTCAGGCAAAGGGAATAGCAGGGGGATTAAACTCCCCTGTCTCCAGGTGGGCATGGGATCCCAGCCAGGGTCTGCCCAGATTTCCCCTCTGCTCCTACTCAGGCAGCCAGGGGCCTGGCCAGAGCCAGCCATTATGGCCACACTATGCGCCCAGGGCTGTGGCTGAGGCTGTTGCTAGTGCTGCGAAGCTGGAGCTGGGGGGGTGAGCTGAGCTGACCTACGGGTGCTGCTGAGTGGAGGGGTCAGCCTGAGCTGGACTGTGGGGGCTGGACCCATCCCAGTGGACTGTGGATGCAGGCTGGGGCTGCAGGGGTTGCGAGGCCAGATTGTTCCTGGCTCCCCATGCCCAGGCTGCATGGGGCTGTCATGGAGTTGCACAGGCAGGGGCTAGCTGGGTAGCAGGCTGCCCAGGTGCCTCAGAGGTGCTGGCAGGTCCTAAGCCTGACAGGCACCCACTGCAGCTGCCACTGCGCCCCATCTTGTGCAGCACCTGGTGGCTGCAGTGACATCACAAACTGCAGGCTGGCCAGGGCCGGGTGGGCTGTTCTGCCCCGCTTGCCTCCAGCTGCCTCTACTGCAGCTGTTGCCCCTGCCCCTGCCCCTGCCACTGCCACTGCTGCACCATGCAGCTCTGGGTGGACACGCGGGAAGCTTCAGCCCATCACTTCTGCCTGCTGCATGGACCTTCAGCTCCAGTTCTCTTCCACCTCTTGTGCCTACCTACAGGGGCTGTCATCGTGCCGGGAAGGTGGAGAGGATGGAAGTCAGCTGAAGCTGGAGCCAGAGCTCCATGAACTGGGTGGAAGCCATGGAGCTGAAGCTCCCCTGCCCCAAGTGGTGCTGCATGGGGTGGCAAGAGCAGGAGTCACAGCTGTAAGTGGAGGAAGCAAAACAGCTCTGCCAGCCCCAGCCAGCTTTCCCTGCCCCCCATCTCCAGCAGCCAGTCCCTCTCCCACTCTTACCCCTGCTGCACTACTCTGGCTGGCAGGGAGAGTTTCAGCCCAGTGGCTCCTGCCCAATGTATAGAGCTCTGGCTCCAGCTCCAACTGCTTTCCACCTGCTGTGCTCATCTGCAGAGGCTGCTCATTGTGCCAGGCAGGCAGAGGGGGTGGAAGGTGGCCGACAGTTGGAGCCACTGGAGGCAAGGGGAAGCTGCCTTGGCCCAGCAAGGCTGTTCTGCTCCCCTCTCCTCCAGCTGTGGCTGCTGTTCTTGCTGCTCTTCGCAACACTGCTCAGGGCAGGGGGAGCTTCAGCATCACAGCGTCCGCCCACTGCATGGATCTCTGGCACCAATTCTGGCTGCCTTCCATCCCCTCCACATGCCTGCGTGATGAGCAACCCCTATGGGCAGGCACAGCAGGTGGAAGGCAGTGGAGCTCCATGCTCTGGGTAGAAGCCACCACGCTGAAGCTTCCCGCACATCCACCCAAAGCGGCATGGTGCAGCGCAGCAGGGGTGGGGGCAGAGTCA
Organism: Crocodylus siamensis; assembly: GCF_052110815.1. Taxonomy (NCBI): domain Eukaryota; kingdom Metazoa; phylum Chordata; order Crocodylia; family Crocodylidae; genus Crocodylus; species Crocodylus siamensis. Next base: position 69,793,256 of record NC_143401.1, on the reverse strand, counting down.
GGGGCAGGGGTGGCAGCAGCCGCTGAAGGTAAGCGGGGTAGAACAGCCTGCCCAGCATTGGCCAGCCCACAGCTTGTGATGTAGCTGCAGCTGCCTGGTGCTGCACAGGACAGGGGGTGTGGTGGTGGTTGCTGTAGGCAGCTGTCAGGTGCAGGGCCTGCCAGTGCCCTCTGAGCCTCCCAGGCAGCCTACTACATAGTTAGCGCCTACCTGTGCTGCTGAGCTGGGCTGTCACAGAGCCACATCTACTGCTGTATTACCATGACAGCCCTGCCTGGCCTGAGCACAGGGAGCGGGGAGTGATTTTACCGTGCAGCCCCTATGGCCCCAGCCCAAGCTGCAACCCACTAGGAAGGACCTGGCCCCACAGCCCAGCCTGGGCTTGCCCCTACACCTCCACTCAGCCACAAGCAGCTGAGGCAGGCATATGGCAGGGCTATGCCAACTGGCTCTGCCACACCCCGTCACTGGAGTGGGGAGGTGGGGAATGGCAGACAGGGGCTGCTCTGCCTGGGGCTGGTAGACCTGGGTTGCTGGTGGGACAGGGGATGAAGGGGAAGATTAAATCCCCCTCCCTCTCTCTATTTGCCTCAGGCTGTGGACGTGGGGCCTGACAAGGGCTGCTACCCCCTGGCCAGGCAAGCCCCAGCTGCAGTCCCCTAGTGGGAGAGGGGAGGGAGGGGGGAATAAGCCCCCTCCTTGCTCCCTTTGCCTCAGGGGCCCATGACCTACCTCTGCTCTGGCTAGAGAGCAGAGGGGTGGGGCCAGCTCTGCTATCTGGAACAGACAACACAGCCCAGCCCAGGGATGAAAAGCATGCTGGGATGCTGATGGACTCTGGTTTTACTTAAACGAGGAAGGGGTGTGGGACAGACATTACATAAACTTTTTTGACCCAAATGTATGTAGCATCAGTTAAGTCTGATGCTACATTCAACCAGGTTTATCTTAAACCAATTTTAGCCATTTTGAAACTGTTTTATATGCACTGAACTTATATTCTGTTACAGGTTTAAACGAGTTTCTGATTATTTAAACTAGTTTATGTGTAACTTAAAAAGAGAAACAATTAATGCTTTTTGCAATCTGCAAAAAGTAAAATTTAACAAGTACAGGTTTCTGTGTGGTAAGATCAGCATCATATTTTCTCCAATTCCATTGTAAAGGTGTTGGTAGGAGCTATAGTGGGAGGAGATGCAACAAAAATCCCTGTTCATTTACAAGCTTACAAAACCCACGGAAATAACTGTGATTATCAAAGACAACATGAAGTACATAGTTATGAAACTGCATAAATAACATTACTGAGTTAAGCCATTCTTCTTTAGTAAATGACCATCTACTCATAGGGAAAACAGCTTTTTCTTTACCTTTATGAATTTATAATGGAGACTGGAAAATAAATTCAACCTTAGAAAAAGATTTTATATCCCAGAAGCTGGTATTACAGGTCTCTCTACAGGTGGCTGGATATGGAAAGACTTTAATATCCACACACCTCTAGGGAAAAAAAAAGTTTAACATAGCTAAGTCATGCTGGTTACAGTCAATAGAAGTGAGTCTCATACAGTCACATTATGTCATTGGAATACCAGACTGAATAAATGCCAAATTAAACACACTGACATTTAAGATTTCCTGGTTGTATTACTGCTGCTTCTTCACCACCCAAATAACAACAGTAAACTGAGTATAAATAACACAAATTTGCATGTCCCATTTGCTTTGGTGCACACATTCCCAACATGATTTTATATGAATAATCAGCTCTTCAAAAAAAGTGCTCAGAAATGTATCCACCTTACAGAAGACTGGCATTTTCACAATTGCAAGCACCAGTGTTTTCTTACCTACCTATCTAAAAACAGATACCAAATGGTACAGTTTAAAAGCAATACACAGGAGATACACAACTTAATCCTATTATGTGTAACAGAATTTTTTACCATAAACTCCAGAAAGTGAAATACTCCTGACTTCATTTCATAACTATCTTGGAAACACACAGTCTTCAACTCATTTTATGTTAGACTACAGCAGTGGAAAATGTTTTAGGATTTTATATAGAACAACAAGAAATTCATGTTTTGTGGTTTTGTTACCACATCTAAAAATCAGGCTACTTGGGCTTACTAAAGCTTACAAACCTTTCTACTGAACACAGGCTGATGTAACACGGAAATTAGGCATAGCTAGCAAGCTTCACATACAAAGTGAAAATATCATCAGCAAGTCAAGTATGAAGGAAGGCTGTCAGGCACAGCTCCTTTCCCTCTGACCCTTTTTCTGGCTGGGCAAAGTGCTGGTTCCCCAGAACTTTTCTTTCTCTCTGCCTGATAAAATACAAGTTACACAACACAGGAATCTGAGCCAGGAGTCTGACTAAAGTGGGACTTAGAATGGGTTTAACGGTCTGCCAACTCAGATTTGAATTTTGGGTTTAGGGCCTACTTATTTCTCAGGGCACTCGCTTATTTAAAAGAGGGCCTCTTCCACTCATCTTATCTGAAAGAAAAACAAGTTTGTTAGCTCTAGGCTTTCTACGTATGTAGACACTGTCGTGAGTTAAAAATATATTGGTTTTCTTTCAGGCTGTGGATAACAAAAAGTGACTATGAAAGTCTCATCACAGTGCCTGCCCTGTAGGTAATGCTGTGTCTTGGATAGCTTGAACCGGCCTGGCTTTCTCAGAGGTATCCAGACTTGGCAGAGCCTTACTTCTGGCATATCTGGTTCCTGAGAAGAAGGGAAAAATACATGACTTATCTTAAAAAGGTCATCTAGTAAAAATCAAATATAAAAGCAGCATGTAAACTGACACAGGGCATTTCAATGGGACAGAACCTTCTGTCCAAGAAGCTTTTCAGACTTCTTAGAGAAAGTTAATGAAATAAGTAACACACCACACTGGTGAGAGAGGAAAGTATGAACTATCTCCTTCTACAGGTGGGCACACTTGGGGACTGTGAAACATCCCTTTGCAAGTTCCAAAGCTCCAAAAGCTTCTTGTCCTGGAATCCAACCGTGTTCTCCTGATACTTATTCCCTATTCTAATTAACATTCTGTCCCAAAAATTAATTAGTAATTTAATTTCTAAAAGCCTTCCATTCTGCAACCTTATGTAGATTTTTCCAGCTTTACTGAATCTGTGTTCCATCATGAACCAATGGAAAGCTCCTTCCATTTCCTTTTGCTGTGCTGGATGAGTTATGGAAGTCATAGAAGTCATTCCCATGTCCTCCAAGGAAAGATCACTCCTGGTGCCATATGTAACTGGATACTTTTGCATCGTGTCATGACTTTGCTGCCATTTTCATATTTGATATTTAATTAATATTTGATAACCCCCCAAAATAAAAAATTGAAGAGTTAATCAGACACTTCTAGGAATTATGTTTCTTGCCCAAGCCTAATTTTCTAACATCTCTATTTTATATTAAAAAAATAAAATTTACTGGTTTAGTTGAAAACAACATTATTTCACTGGTGACAGCTTCATGTGCTTATACTTTTTCTGTTCTGATTTATATATTTAATCCCATCACTTACCTGAACTGTATGTTAGTGTGTGATGTTAATCTTTTGTAAGCCATTGTTGACAAGTGTGCCGAGCTGGTAGAGCGGGTCTTAAGCAATGCATTCCAAGAACTATCTTGCATAACGACAGAAGCAGTGGGGGTAACTGTGTGGCAACTTGCAACACTAGAGTATGAGGTTTTAAAAAACAGCCACTTATTTCTCATTTCCAACTCCCTTTAAAGTAGCTCAATTCAATCTGCTTGTACCTCTGAACATTTCCAGTGAAAATTCAGTTTTCTGTTCACTGTATTACAGAAACCCAGAAAAATGTCTACAAAAGTGTCCTGGCATACTTTTGAGAAATAAACATGTAATTCTTAATTATCATACAATATGGTTATATCTAAAGGGCCAAACAGGAAGGGGTAGGAACTATTTGAAATGAGAAAATTATTAGTTTATTTTAATTTTTTTTTTTAAACAGAAGGGAAAAAAACACATTTTTTTCTTCGGGGACAGAGTCTAGCTGTGGGTTATGTTCTTGCTTTGCATTTCCTGCTCCACTGACAGACGTATTCTCTGAGAGAGCCACAGTCAGCACAGTGTACACAAGGTATGCTCATGTGTCATACTTCTTACTGACGTCCACCGATTAATCACAGAGTCAAGCTCCAGGAATGGAATCTTTATGAAAATTCAGAGCTCTAGGCAGGCAAAAATGCATTAAAACTCAGATGTGTATTGGCCTCTTCTAGAAAAGCTAACAGTGTAAACACAGTTTGTGGAAAGACCTGCTGGTCTTACATGATTTCATAGTCCCTCTTAGTAACCTCTAGCTGTTGGTTTGTTTCACCCATCTGCTAATTTTACTATACCTTGTTAACAGCTGTTTAGGACAGGGACTGTGTCTTTTACTGTTCATTTGTACAGTACAGAACACACTGAGGTCCTGATCCTTGATCATGGTATTTAGGTACTACTGCGGTATGATTATCTGTAATAAATTGTAATACACCTAACCATATTGCAGCACAGCTGCATTAAACATTTGTAGTAAAACTGATGTGTTTGAACTCTTAGAAAATACTGTCTTCATCTTTTGCACTAGTTCATTGTTATAATGGCTTCAAAATATTATACAGAGTTTCCTAAATAACAGATTTCTCAGTCTGTAAAAAAATGGTTTTGTTTTGTTTCTTTTTTTAAATGCTGAATCAGGATACCAACAAGCTGGGAGCCTAAAAATCATGGAATTCCTGCCTCCATGACAGTCCATGGATTCAAGAAGGGAGGTAGACAAGATAGCCGGCAAGCAGACAGACTCCTTGGAAACCTGGTTTGCATCAAAAGATTTTACTGGAATTCCCATGTTTCCGCAGAATGCTTCTCTTTTTACAGATTAATATTTCCTAAGGGAAACATGCTGCATCAGAAAATTTCCAAGGAGTCATACTGTATAAGTTAACTTGGACAGAACGTGCATTGGGAAAAAGTGGTCAGGATGGCAATGACAGCAGGATTGTGTGATCTATGTGTCAGAGTTGACTGCATCTCCAAGCACACCCCATCAGATCTCAGTTCAGCTGTCACCCTTGGGATGAGACTGAATAAGCCTTCCACTTTCAGACTTGGGTAGCAATTCCTGCTTATCAGCAGAGATCATCTCAGCAGACTTGACTTACATTCAGCTCCTGCAAGTCTGCTCTTTTTGGGTGCAATAAGAATGCTAAGTAGTTACTAAACAGCACTCTTAAAGTAGTATTTAATAGAGCTAAACCATTTTAGAGGAAAAAATATCAGTAACATAAATGGTGCAAAGCTCTAGCTTTCCAGGTGTCAAACCAGCTTCCCAATGGATCTAAGCTTCCTAAAGACAAGACATTGTACATGTGATGAAGTACATGTGATAAAGTTGAACATGTGATGAAGTTGAACATGTGATGAAAATTGCCCTATGTGTGGTTTAATAGCATCACATATTACACATATGCAAGTTTTGGGGGTTTTAAATGAGTATGTATTGTTGCAAACTAAACTATGTCCCAATGTATGGGATGTAGTAGCCATGGAACGCTGCAGCCATTAGTCAGCTTGCCCCCTGGCTGCAGGAGAGGTGGGTAGGCTCCACAAAAAAAAAGGTGGCATGGACAGTGCACAAGGTGTGGGACTGCCAGGGCAGGCTGCTACCTTTCCTGAGCCTGCCCGGGCTTCCAGTGCCCCATGCACTGTCCCTGCTGCCTTCTTTGGCCACCAGCACACCCAGCTACCCTCTTGCTGCCTCCCCATGTTGCCCCAGCAGCAAGCCAGCCCATTCCCAGGCAGCCTCAGGCATCTTGCTGGCCACAGGAGTCTGGTGAAGACAGAAGCAGTGAGGGGCCTGATCCTTTTGTTCTTTGCAGCCTTCCTGCCTCCTCTGTGGCCAAGGGTGAGCTCACAGATTAATGGCACAGATTAATGCCCCCCAGCCATGGGAGAGGTGGGCAGGCTACACCAAAAAAAAAAAAAGGATCAGGCCCTTTGCTGTTTCTGCCTTCAGCACGTGCCTGTGATCACCTGGACAATAACATATATACAGTGGGAGAAAATAAAACCCACTGTTTCAAAACTCACCATTTCAATTTAGGGGGCATGCAATGAAACCCTAAGAACTAAAACACCATCTCATGTACGAGTGCTCCAAGAAGAGGCATAGCTTCAAGATGAGGTAGATAAAACACTCAGCCCCTGCTTGCATAGAGGCCAGGGGCTGCTGTACCACCACTGCTCATTCCCTCCTTTCCCCTGCTGCTGAATTCAGGGGGCGCTGAAGGAGGGAAGAGGGTGGGAAAGAGCAAACCTCACAAGGCTGTGGAGTTAGAAGCAGGGACTCCAGACAGACCCTACAATGGTGAGTTCATAGAGCTAAGGACACATGTGGAGCTGTATCTGTGAGGGGCTACAACCACATCTCCTATGGCTGTATGGCACCTGCACAATAAGTTCTTTCCACTGAGCATGCACTACGCAGCTGAATGGGGAGCGGTTGCTGGTTTCTGTGATCTGGATCTGCCCATAGATGCTAGCAGTATGAACTCACAAACTTGGGTGGCTCTGCTTTTTACTTTCAGGGTGCTTCCAGAGTAATTTGAGATTATCAGTCTTCTGCCCTCATTTTCTCACATAAGATAATGCAAAATTATGTTTTGTTCTGTATCTTTTGCAGTGCATATGTGAAGAAGATAAGGGCTTAGCCAAATCTCTCAGGAATCAATGGCTGCCTATAGATGTGCTTGTTCACATTCTGATTAGAATGTGAACAAGCAGACTCAATTAATCAAATCCAGCCCACCATGTTTTAAAATGGCCATAGGGGCACTTTGACTAAAGCTACAGAATGAGCTTTAATTAAAGTATCCCATGGCTGTTTTAAAATGTTTGGGGGTTTAACACAAGTGACAGTGTGATGTTTCAGTTACAGCAGCTCTCTGGGAACCTCTCTAATTAGAATGTGCTCCCCTGTCCCAGCCCCGAGCATGTGTATAGGCAGCCAATGGAAAGACAATCACTGATTCCAATAGGGTTTTAATGAGGGCCACAGAGAAGCAGTTTGGGCTGCTGTATGCCATTTTGAAGAACTTGTAAATTTCTACTGAGGAACGTGTACAGCTTTCACATTTTTCAACACCTACTGAATAGAAGATGGGATTAAGCTATTACTAACAAAAGCAGATTGGATTTTGAGTTAAGTATACTGCTGGGGCTTACTGTTTAGTCTACATACTTGGTGGCCTTTTCCACCTGGACCGTTGGTCTCACAATCACTTGCCTGGAATTTGCTGTGGTGAGGCCTGACTCTTTTCTGCCACGTCTTGATGTTCTGGTGATGTTGCTGATCAGGAGACGTTAGTTTCTACCACAGTTGACCAATGGTGACCGAAATAGGGATTTCTTCTAGGGCTCCAACATCTACACCCTGTCCTAGTGCCACCCAGATGTTCCTCCACTGATTATGCCTGTAGGTCTTATCTAGCGATCTGACTTTGCCTTCATTGTGATGAACACAACTACACTCTGAATCCAAAATGTCTGAAAATGGGTTTTGGAGACAAGGAAGAGAGGGCTCTCTGTAGGAAAGCTTATGGTTGAGCTTGCTAGGGGAAACCCCCCAGAAGGGCTGGAGCGCTCTCCAAGTGAGCAGATACCTAGCTTGGGGCCAATGGGGATCTTATCTGAAGAAGAACATAAATTCATATTAAATATATTCCAGAGATATTGCTCTTCTGTGACAAAGCAAATCCAGCAGCTACATTCAAGTTAATATAGTGTAACTGAAAGGAGGATTTATTCAGATCACATTGGGAAGTCCACTCCTTAAATTTCCAAACTGAACATTTACAAGGGGCATCTCAGCTGCTTTCCAAAGGAACAAAAACTTCTGATTGTAGGACATCAAGGGCAAACTTTTGGCTTCATTGGAACAAAAAAACCCAGAAAAACTTCTATAAGCCTCAATATAGCCAGGATATTGCTAGTATTAAGTAATGAAGAAGACCAATGGAATATTGCAGGGATTTTGGTTTGGTTTGGTTTTAGGGAGGAGAAGGGAATTAATTTTTTCTGTATTTGAACTTTATTTATTTTTACAAAGTAATTTTGTATCCAGAAATTCAGTTCATTATTTGTGTGCCCTTTGAATGAGACAGACAGCTGTGAAAGGGAGTGATGAGAAAAGGCATGGGATAAGTCATTTTAATGAAGTCTCCATTCTTGAATGGTTTTCTCCAGGAATCCGGCACACACAGAAGACCTAAGATAGGCTTTCACAGCAAGGCCCAGCTCCTGCTCATTAGTTCTGCTAAGTTTAAAAGCCAAATCTATAATGCTCACAACAACACAGAAATCATCCTTCTGCTGAATAAAACCTAACAGTTTTATTAATCGTATTTGCTATTTAATTTGCCTTTATATTAGCACTTTAGTACCTCTCAGGCTCTCAGATTTTTTTGGACCACTTACAAGAACCTAAATTGGAATCCTCCTTCCCCAAAGATTTAATATTACTGAAGCTGTAAACAGCAAAGAGGGATCTGAAATTTAGGAAAGCCCCAAAGCAATTATATCTACTGAGTGAATTGAAAAAGAAAGAAATGAAAAATAATGAGTCAAAAGCACTCTGAAGCCTCCATTTAAATCAAAATAAAGCAAAATTTCAAAGTGAAATGTTTTATCAAAGCAATAGGAAAATGTGAATAAAGGTTGGATAATCAGAGATGGAAAATGATAAAAATGTAGTTACATATAGTTAAAAATGTATCTAAATTCACTCATTGGACAATTCACAGGTGATTTTGAAAATTTTAAGTCCAGACTGTACCTATTAGGCACACAGACTGCTTACAGATGTGAAAAACCCCCCCAAAAGCTGCTTTACTTTCAGTTTGGCATGCCCCTGCACCAAGTAGAATACATGTTCAGAAGAGGCATTACATTAGTTTAATCTAGCTTGCCCAACATCTGTATAGATCGGGTGCTTCAGCCTTTGGTGCTTTTATTAATAGCTGACTGAATCAGCTTTAGATAAAAGCACCAAAACACTCCGTTGAAGCACCTGATCTATACAAATGTTGGGGAGCTGGGACAAACTAATGCATTTCCTCTTTTGGTAAAGCACTTTTTAAATTTATTAATAGATTTTCAGAGACTCCAGTGGGTGGAATAGAATTGCACCTGCTAATAGGTGGACAATGATCTTAGACCCTTTTGCCCATGGCCAGCTAATATAGGTTTCCAAATGGCCTATATCCTTTTGAAATCTGTATCTACTATGTATAATAGCTGTGGCATCCTTCTGCTAGTGGGTCCATAAATGGACCCAAACAAAATGCAGAGCTATGTTGGCTGGAGCAGGGTAATTGCGAGAGTTGTCAGAGATCATTATGTATCAGCTTTTCCCTACAGTTGCCTCTACTAGCTAGCTTTTACAGACCAGGTTAGCAGTATAAACTGCAGCAACAAAGGAAAACAAATACAAAAATACCAACTGTCCTTCCTTCTGGACATTTCTTTTCTGTTCGTAGGGGACCATGCTGACAAAAGTATCTGAAATCAACACTTCCTAGTTTCAGCAGCAGTGAATTGGACTCTCTGAACTTGAATGCCAAGTAGGAGAGGATTTTGCTCATGATTTTTCTGCATTACAAGCTCTCCCATTTTCTCTTCTCGGATAATTACTCTTTGGATCTCAAAGCTCTTAGATTTCAGCACTGTTAACAACTTTACAACAGTAACAGCCTCTGCTGTAATAAAACACATTAGAGTATAGCTTTTTATCACAAGAAAATTAACAATACTTCTACCAGAATTTAACAAAGATGTTTTACTTAAATTCGAAAATACAGACATCATCCCTCTTGAAGAACCCAATTTTCCATTCAGAAACTTACGTTAAAAATGCTTCTGTGTAACGACTGATTTAGTTGCTTGGTGAAATGGTAAAATAAAATTTATTTTAATCTTTGTTGCATTATGTATGTGTAGCAGGTTGTTACCCCTTCAGACAAGCCCAGGAGCCAGCCTCCCCTTTTTCCTAGTTCAAACTAAGCAGAATAAACCAAATATCAACAATCCGTGCCCTGGCCTCTCCTATCCAGACCTCCTCACCACAGCATGGGCTTCAACAGTCCTTCAGTATTACCTTTCCTCTCAGCTCTCCACTTCCCCTGCATCATCTCTCTGGGAACTTTTAACTTCCTTCAGGGTCAGCTAATCATCCCCATCAGCTGGCCTAGCACTCCTAGGACTGTTTAAAGCTGAGCTCCAGTTCCTGAGCCACACACCATGTTGCAGTATGATACTACAGTCAGATAAAGCATTCAGTTGAAATAATCAATTTTTGACAAAATATTTTGAGCCCTGATAGCTCTGTGTATGTTCAGATTCAGACCTGGTATCTTTTTCATCCTTTCTTGCCATACAATAAGTCCCACTGAGAAGGTGACATTTTTAACTTGCTTCTGTTGCATGAATTTTAACATTCATTTTCGGGGTTGTACTTTTAACCCTTTCATGGATGAGAGTAGTTTTATTCTTCTGTACTGAAAGAATATTATACAGTAAAAGCTTTGTTATCCAGTATTAGTGGGGCAGGGGGGTGCTGGTTATTTAAAAATTCTGGTTATCTGAGAATTATACCTATTAAGGAAGGCAGGAGCACAGAGCGGCCACTCCTGCCCTGCACAGATCCCTTTCTCCTCCCACCACCCCTTCCCCCACAGACTTTCCCATGCGGGGGGGAGGGGATGGATGCACACTTGTGTGCTCAGCCCAGTCTCCCCACCAATTTTTTTTTCTCCCTCCACCTATGCAGATATCAACTAGAAGGGCCCCCAGCAGCTCCTCTATCAGGAGCATCACTAAGTAAAGTAAACAACGGAAGTACTTGATGTGCATGCCAGATAGACTTAGCAAAGATTCCAAGAAATGCTGTGTCTGCTCTAAATTCATTCACTTCAGGAGATGAACTAACTTTAGATTGACTGGCTTAACCCAGTCTAAAATGGATTGACTCAGTCTAGTAAACTGCTGCATGTAGTCACAGCATAACCCTGGGGCTGGGAAAACTCAGCAACTTGCCTCAGCCCCCGGGGCTGTGCTATTTCTACTTCCCCCCTGCCCACCAACCCTAACTAGGATATTTGTAGCCCTTTGGCTACCTCCCCCATCTGGGCAATCCCCTTCCACCCTGCCTTGGACCCACCAACTCACATTGGACCCACCTGCCCCCTAAGTCTTTCCAGCCTCCCTCCCTTCAAAGACCACTCAGTCAACATATCAAATAATTACTTTAAGAATTAAAAATATTATTTGATCAATTTACTTCAAACTCAAAACAAAAATCATCTACACTTGCCCAATGGGAATCTTAAATATTGCTAGCCAAAACATTTTTTCCTCTAAAGTTCCAAGTAAAATAGAAACTTAAACACACAATGGAACAATGGTTGAATCCTTAATTTGCAGTTTTGCCCTTTGTCTCTTTCTAAAGGTTGTAATTTGGAAAACGCCTATCTATTACAACATAATGGGGAAGCATATTTTAAAAGGGAAGAAAAGAATCAGAAAGAAAGATGGTGGATGCATTATCATTCCATGCTCTTTAGATTTTCAAGTGTTCTCTCAACAATTCTGATCTTTGCCTAAGCTATAATTTCTGGATAAACCAATTATACCTACTAGCAATATCTCTTGTTCAAACAAGTTGACAATCCTTTCTTTTGAGTTCAGTCCTCTTACAGCAAGCAATACTCTGAAGATGTTGTTAACAGTGCAGACTCATCAATGAAAGATCTGTAGACCTGGATGGGACTTCTCAGGTTGCTCTAGCCACATTTGTAGGTATAGCTTTTTTCCATCTAGTGGATACCCAGAGTGGCCAAACCAGCCATTAGAACAAGACCAGTCAAAATTACTGCTGGAAGAGCAGTTATCCTAGGAACTAAAAACCAGCTGTAGATTGCCTGAATACCTGCCAGATCCATCCCTTTTTGCCCCTGGCTCATTCAGGGATATTACCTGTTAATTCAATGCTACATTACCTTTGTGTTGCAAAAACAGTGTGAAAGGGATAATACCAACTCTGCTGCGTTCTTATGGAAAGGATTTTCTACTTTTCCTAAGGGAGCACTGGGAACTGTTTATATAATTTTTTTTAAGCTAGACTTGAGAGGCTCTTGCCAGGGACTCCCTGTAACACCAGAACCAGCAAGTAATCATGCACAGGCATTCCAGCTGTCCAGAATCACACTCCAAACCTTCTTCTTCCTGTTTTCCCTTCACACCACCCAGATAGAAGACTGAAGAAGATAAGGAAGAACATGGCATATTCTCTCAGGCAAGCATGTCTTCCTGTGCCTTGTTAACTTAGAGTTCCCCCAGCCAAGCAAACAGACTGGATCCTGGTGTATTTGTAAATGTAATTTGCTCATGGACACAAATATAAGAGGGATGCAAGTGGCATTTCAGTTTCAGTAAATTGTGAATAATTATAAACTAGCTGTATATTCAATATTAGGGGATATTGTGGCTAACATTCTAATAGCAGTGATTGGACTTTGCATTCTAAAAGATTAACAGTATATGTGAAATGAGATTTAAGGTTTGGAGTGGTGTTCAATACCACAATTTTGTGCTATTATAAGAGATACTAGCCAATTGCCTGTCAGAAATGATGGGGGCATGGGGTGGAGCAGGCAGGGATGGAGTCCCAGGCCCTGCCTCTGTCCGGGCCTGCTCCCCCTTCCCTCCTGCTGCTTGAGGTCTGGGCCCACTCCCCCCACCGACATTACCTGCAGGGAGCAGGGCGGGGGGTAGCGGGGCGAGGCCAGCTGCGCTTGGCTTGTGGCCCTCTGCTTCCTTCCCTGTGTCCCCACCATCATGGAAGCAGGCTGATGGAAGTCAGAACACTTTTTTTGCATTCTGATTGGCTGTGTGTCAGCCAATCAGAGCATGAATAAAATATTACAAATGGAGAGGCAGACAGACTTAGGCTTTTATATATTAGAATATTCATATTTTATGTTATATTTCTACAGCTAATAAAGTGTACTTTCTCAATGTGCAAGCATTTTCTTTCAGCTACAATATTAAATTAATTGGAACCACAGATTTAGACTGCAAGTTAAGAACAAAATCCATTTCCTAGCATTTTTTGTTAACAGTAAGGATTTTTATCAGTTTATATAAGATGGACAAGTTACTATGAACTTCTCTGAGACTATAAATGGGAGTTAGATAGTTAATTGCCATTTATGCCTTTCAAAGTCTGCCCTTATACCTAAGAAATCTGACTAGATAGAATGTATGAAATGAAAACAGATAGTAAAAGGCACTTACTTAGTCCCCATGCCCTAGACCAGTCATTCTCAACCTTTTTTGTATCAGGACCCATTTGCAAAAATCAATGACCGGTCCCAACCCACTGCCCCCACCTTCAGGTCCCAGCCCCACAGTGTCTGCGGCAATGGGGGAGGGGATGGGGGTGGGCCCAAGCAGCCCCTTACAGCCATGGTTTCCCACGTTTTTCTCCTTTAAAGGAGAATCCATTTTTAAAGTTTGTTGATCCATTTTTTTAAGTTGAAAGTTTGCAACCATTTCATATATTCTTGTAACCCACTTTTGGGTTGCAACCCATGAGTTGAGAAACACTGCGCTAGGCTGCTTCTGTTCAAAAGATGAGCACTGTGGAATCTTTGGAAAAAGAAATAAAAATAAAGACAACAGAATAAGACTTTATTAACACTTGGATGCAGTGTCCTTTATGACTACAACTGTGTTTTTCCTAGCTATCTATTTCATAAAAATTTACACAAAGCTGAAGAAGGAAAATTGTCTGGTAGAGGTTTTGTTTTAACTAACCAGCTGACAGTAGTCTTTAACTTCTCTCTGAAGCTTTTAAATAAATACATGATAACCGCTTTGAAGGCAAATGAGAAGAAACTTCATTTTCCTATTGAAGGTCAAACAAAATTTACTGGAAGTATGTGCATAATTAGGTCTTTGAAACAGGTGGTTCAAATACATACTAAGGCCCAGCCCTGACTACCTGCAGAAGAAAATGCTTTGACAGAGCATCACTTAGGGTGCAGATGGAGGTGAAAATATTCACTTGATCTGGCCTCAGAAAGCAGTCTACAGCTCTGACTAAACAGAAGTTCATGGTTACAGACCACTTTAAAAGGACCTGATCCTGCAAAAATCTGAACCCTCATTTTTTGCAATAGTGAGGAAGGGAGTGGGCCTGGGGCTGGGGCAAGTGCTGCACAGCTGGGGTGAAACACAGGATTCAGCCATAAGCAGCTCATTTGGGACGCAGGGGACGGCGGCTCCTGCCACTATGCACACCCTGGAAGGGCATGGGGGCATGTGCCCCAGATCTACACATGGTGCAAGGATGGGCTGCTTCTGCAGGCTGGGGGAATGCACTGGGCTCTTCCTGGCTGGGCCGGGCTGTGCTCAGGATGGGCAATGGCAGCACTGGGAAGGAGGTTATGGGGTGGGGGCTGCAGTCACCCCAAAATTCACTGTAGCCCCCACCCCACTGATCCCCATCCCAGTGCCACCACTGCCTGCCCCAAGCACAGCCTAGGCCAGCCCCATCCAGAAAGAGTCCAGTGCAGACCCTCAGTCCCAGCCCATAGTGGCAACCAACCATTGCCCCACACACAGATCTGGGGCACATGCCCTACCTACATGCCTGCCAGGGGTGCATGCAGCAGTGGAAGCCACCCTTCTCCGCCCCATGCTGGGCACCCACTGGACAAACTAATCACGGCTCCTCCCTGCACTCTGCCCCTGCTCTGCAGGTCCTGTCCCTGCCACAGCCCCAGTCTTAGCCCAACTCTCTCCCTCACCACCATGGGAGGGGGGAAGTTCGAGGCCCCAGTGGTGAGGGACAGAGTGGGGCACAGGCAGTGCTGGGTGGTGAGACAAACACAGGCCCGGCAGGCACATGCCCCTCCAATCTGTACATGCAGCAGAGGTGACTGTCACTGTGTGTTGACTTTTCTCCCTGGTACAGCTGCTCCTGGAGTGGCCAATGCCACATGCCTGCCACCACTGGGCTGTACTGCACCCCCTGCCCACCCAGCAGCAGGATGCACATGGTATCGCACAGCTGTCGGGGCAGCAGGGCTCAAAGCAGCTACCTCCCCCCCATGCACAGATGTGGAAACACATTCCCCCCTGGGCCTCCACTTGTCCCACCATCCGACCCAGCTGGGGCCCCACTCACCCCACAGACTTACCTGCCGGTGGAGGGGAGGGTACATGTGTGCAAGTACTCAGCCCCCCCAAATATTTTTTTCTCTCTCTGCCTGTAGGGGACCAGTCAGCATGCAGCTCCTGGAACTTAGGCAGTGAGGCATAGAGCTCCAGCCCACAGTGGTAACCAGCCTCCACCCCATGCACAAATCCAGGGGGCACATGCCCCCATATTTTCCCCAGGGTGTGTGCAGTTTTGGGAGCCCCACCACACACCTGGATGAGCTGCCCACAGCTCCGATCATCCCATGGCCCACCTCAGGGTCCCATTCACCCCAGCCCTTGCCTCTTCCCCACTCCCTCCCTCACCATGGGGGCCTCGATCTGCCCCCCCTTCCCTTCCCCATGCCTCTTCCCCCAGCACACTTACCTGCTGGCTGATGTGTGTGTGTGTGTGTCCCATGCCCCTTCCCTCCCCCACACACCTCCATCACAGGCTTGCCTGCTAAGGTGCTGCTTTACACACAGCTGGGTTGCGTTCCTGGTCACCTGCAGGCTGTGGCTTCATCTCTGTGTCTGTGTCTGTGTCTGTGTCTGTGTCTGTTTGAGCCCCTTGCCCCCACTGCAGCTGCCTGGAGCCCACACTGAGGCTGCCCTGTGGTCCTCTCTGCTGCCACTGCTGCCCCATAAAGTGGCCTGGAGACAGTGGTGACACCGGCAAGTGGAGCCCAGGTGCAGGCTCCAAAACCACTTGTACAATTAACATATTAAAAAAATTAATATGAAGAATGATTAACATGTTAATAGCATGCATTAACCATGATTAATTGACAACCCTACTATATATATATCACTGTCCCATCATGTCTTGTGAATTTATGTATACATAAAACCTCTTGGATGGTCTTTGTAAGGAAATTCAGTTTCAATGAGAAGTTCAGAGAATAACTGATTTTCTGAGCTGCAATAATGTAAGTGGATCAGAGTAATCTGTACACTTCCCTCATAAGGGACTGTTCATTGTAGGCAGACTGTCATAAACCAGTGGGACTTAATTTATTGGTTTTTTACATGAGGAAGGAATATCCTACTATATACTAAATGGTCTTGAGGGCTATTAGTTGTATCTGTATTGAAGTGTCATCATTATTTTCCTGATCAAAGCAAGGTAGATGCCTCAGAGGGCCACAAAACCTTCTCTCTTGCCTAAGTTCTCTTCAATTCTCTGTCTATTTAGTTCTTCTTTCTAGTCTTCTATCTGCCTTCTTCAAACAGCTGTCCTTCTTTCCCATTTCTCTTGGTCTTTCTTACTTTAATAGAGTCAGAACAGCAGAATAAGAAAGACAGAGATGTAAAAGTACATTATAATAGCCCCTGATAGCAATATTTTTCACAAGGCACATCTTAGATTTGATACGCAATTGATAGGACGCCTTGTACTGTCCTCTGGAGACTATTCCATAGCTGTCTCTACGATTAATTTAGAAGCTGAAACTGCCTCAGAATATGGTAGTTCACTCGTTATCTTGTTGGAAAGATAACAAGTCATTGCTCTGTGATCTCTGCATGAGGGAAATCAGGAATGACTCCCATTGTTGTCAAAGGATTTTGGATGAGTCCCTGGTTACCTACAGATTTCTGCTTTGAATGTAAAGTAGTGATTTTGCCATATAAAATCCTAAGAGGCTAAGTAGTGGTTTTACCTATAAAATCCTAAGACTTGCTCGTCTAAGATACTACCACTCTCCTGGTACAATACTGTTGCAAATGAACTCAGTGGAGGTGCTCAATCAGCTTAATATATAAGAAATGGAAAAACTGGCTGTAAGCATCCTTTACCTTTGGAACAAGCAAAATAGCTTCAAATCATTGACCTTCTGGTATACTACAAAGCTCATATTTTTAGCTCATTTCTTTCTTCTTTTTGCAGCAAGGTCTAACATTTAGTTCTATGAATGGTGGCAATGCCTGCTAGTGGTTTGTTCGTTATGTTGGTTACACTTTTACAAGTTTGTAAAGGATGCCTAGAGTTTAACATAGGCATCTTTTCTGCATGCTTGATTTGTAAAAATCAAAATCAAAAATAGATCTCACAAGCTCTGTGTCTTTCTGCTCTTGTGTGAGTTTCTCCCAATTGCTCTGTATGAAATATATGCTCTTTTAACCCTTAATTCAAAAAGATTGAATTGTGTGTGGGTGTTGGCTTTCTGCAGCAAGGTGTTAATATAGCTTGTTTATTGGTGCAGTATGGTACAGTACACAATACCACAGGTAGCTGAGGGGAAATTAAAAAAAATAGGGCCTTATAGAACTTAGTCTCAGGGATCCTACCAAGGGCTATACAGCAACAGAGTTCAGTGGAGGGTAGACCTAATTCTACCCTGCAGCAAATCCTTTAGTGCCGTTTTCTGGATGCTCTGTAGATCTAGCTCTAAGGATAAAATTCACCCATATGTACAATTAATATTCTCAGAGTATATCTTGAGCTGGCCCTCTGCAGTGATTGAAGTAAACAGAAGTGGATTCCTGATGCAATAAGATCATGAGGGCTGCTATGCTTTACTTTTTTAATAGAGATATTCAATCAAAAATAGGCACATGGCACTAAGCTTCAGATGTCTTTGCAAGACTCTGGGTAACCCAAGGGTGTGATATATCTTGGAGCAAATATAGAGTCTTTTATCCAGTCTATTTTTTAATATTTTCAGTGACAGATACAGGCAATCTTAACAGTTTACCATATGAAAGGAATGCATCAACTGTAATGGTGAACTCTGCCCAAGGAAGCATGCAGAAGCAAAGAACAATTGCTGATCAGATCCCATGACAGAATCCTCTGCGCAGTAGAAATATGTACAGCATATTGCAGTGTAAATAAACTTTAAAATGAACACTGGGAAGCAGTGGATAAAGAGAGGTGGGGTGCTTGACACAAGGCCTTTTCACTGATCTATGAGCAATCTGAGGCATACAGCTAAATTGTAAAACAGTCACCTTCATTAACTTAAGCTACTCTTGTCACACCTTCAAAGAAGTACTGTTTCACTTCACACCTGGATACAAAGGGCTAGGTCTGGAGAAAAACAGGAAAAAAGCATTTGGAAGGTCAATTAATGACAGAGATGGGATTCCTGAAGCATTTTACAGGCCGCCATTCTGAAGATAAGTATATATATGGCCAACCGACATCTTGACAGACGAAAGAGATGCCACAAAGTCAATCAGTCAGTGGTGCTCGGCAGTGGTGTGGGAGAAGAGCCCAATGTGTGAGCAGCAAGCCTTCCCACAGTGGCTACAAGTCAACTTATTAGATGGAGGTTGAAGAACACTGCTTCCTGGCTTGCCTGCAGGCCTCAGCCTGGGCTCTTTGATGGCTTTCCATGGTGAGACCTGGATTCACCAGACAGAGCAGCTGTGGGAAGGGTTCTCTCAGTTGTCAGTGGAAATGCTGAATTTCTCGAAAACTTGCTAGACCTTGTTGCTGTATCAGAGCTTTGGCCTTCCTCTGTGTCATAGGTGGTTCTTGAGTTGGCCACAGAGCACAGCCTTCAGCAGACGATTTTGAGGCATGCACCCCATGGGCGCATCCACACATGCAAGCATGTGTGCTTGCAGCAGCTCAAAAGAAGCATTGCACATTTGAACTGGAGCTTTTGCCGCAATGCATGTGCTCGGATACGTGCTTTGGTGAGGAGCAAATTGTGCCATGGGGCAAAATAACCCTGCCTGGCTCCTCCCAGATCTGCAGCCAGGGGGACCTTGAGCCCAGGGCCAGCACCTGTGCTGTCTCCAGCAGCATAAAAAGCTGCACTGTCTGTACAAAATGCTGCCCTAGCAAGCAGATCAGGGCTACTTGCTCTCAGGAGCTTCTGGGGAGAAGGTGGCCAGACCCCTTCCTGCCTCTGGCTACTATTAGCTGCTGGTTTGGTCTCAGAGCTTTTGGAGAAAGTTGGCTGCACCCCTTCCTGCCTTGGGTGGCTGCTGCTGCTGCTGTTACTGTCCCCCCCACAGGGGTTTCTCTGCTGCACACTGCTACCCCCTTCAGGGAGGGGCCCACTGCACTGCACTCTGGCATCACACCCCAGCTCCTGCATCCCTGTTCCAGTTTGCTGCCCTGTCCACCACCAAACTGCGGTCAGGAGACAGCTTGGGGAGCGAGCCTGCATTGCCAGTGGGCCCCTCCTCCACCATCATTACTGGAGCCTAAAGGAACTTTGACTGCCCAGGTGCCTTGGCAGGCTACCTCCACTTTCACCAGAAGCACACCCTGAGTGGCTGAACTGGATGGCTCCTACCATCACTACTACTACTACTGCTGCTGCTGCTGCTGCCCTCTCTCAGGAGAGAAGGAGATTCCCTGATGCACCATCTGATACCACACCTACACTGGATCACTTCCTAATTGACTGACTGCTCCTACCCACAGCTACCCCACTGCATCTGATCCTGATTTGTCTTCCTGCTGACTGCCAACTGCTCTGCTGCTAAGTGACTGGCTGGAGGCCTGAGGGGCTTCTGGACAGATCTTCCTCAAAAAAAGACCATCCACTGCTCCAGCCATCTTTTACACCTGCCTCAGCAGCCTTCCCTGTGTATTTTTTGCCCTTGTGTGGTAAGTTCTGTGGCCCACTCCCCCTGACCTGGTGTTTGTTGTGTGGCTGAGTAAGCCAGCTTGAGTTTCCCCAGCCCTTGTGGGGCCCTTCCCCATTCCCTGCCATTCTCAAAACATAGGCCTCCCAGTCCTTTTTCCTGTGGGGCTGTGGCTCAGTGAGCTTCAGCACCCTTCCTCCTTTCCTCCCTATCCCCTTTCTGCTCCACAACCCCAGCCTGCCCCTACTAGATTCACCAGCCCCATGGGATATTTTGTTTTTCGTTGTCTTCCGTGCCCTCATGCGAAACAATGGCAGGGCAGGAACCTTCTGGGGGGCACTATGGGGGTGAATCCCAGCCAAGCCACCAAGGGGATGCATGCCTCTGCAGCCTCCACCCTGGAGGCAGGGTGGAGAAGACTGCAACCTCCACTGCAGGGATAGGCAGAACTCTGGTAGGGAGCCAACAGGGCCAGGGCGTCACCCCTGGCCAGGCCCCCCCAGAGGGGTTCCCAAGCCCCCTCTCCCATCATCGAGGACCAAAGGAAAGGGCAGTGGGAAGGGCTCCTCTTCAGCCTCTTCCACAACTGGGGGTGGGAAGGCAAGGGCCCTGCCCCAAAGCCTAGACCACTAGCACCTGAGGGGACCACTACACCACTACACCAGCCAGCACACCCACTCAGCCTGCCCCTTTCCCTAGCTTAGGCCCCACCAACATGGCACCCCGGGGGGGGAACTGCAGCTATGCAGAGGCAGCTGCAGGGAGACACAAAGCCAGGGGGCCTGGACCCTCTCTTCAGCCCTTCCAGCTTGGGCAGCACGGCCCCCTTTCCGGCACTCACCCACAGGCATGGGGTGAAGTGCCAACTACCCAGGTGGGAGAACCTGCACTTTGAGACCTGTCTTCCTAAGTAGGGACCAGTTCAGCCACCTCCCTGCTGGGCCCCCCTCGGGCCCCGGGAGAGACACGCCGGGGCCAGGGGTTAGCGAGGAGTTAGTTAGGGTACTTCTGGAGAGGCTGGACGTGTTCAAGTCCGCTGGTCCTGACGATCTTCACCCTAGGGTTCTACAGGAACTGGCCGAGGTCATTGCGGGACCCCTGGCGCGGCTCTATGAGCACTCGTGGTGCTCTGGCGAGGTGCCGGAGGACTGGAAGAGGGCCAATGTGGTCCCTATCTTCAAAAAGGGAAAAAAAGAGGACCCGGGAAATTACAGGCCAGTTAGTCTTACCTCAATCCCGGGTAAGCTCTTTGAAAAAATTATCCTGGCACACATCCAGGAGGGCCTTGCGGGGGAATGCATGCTCAGGGGCAACCAACATGGGTTCATCAGTGGCAGGTCTTGTCAGACCAACCTGGTGGCCTTTTACGATCAGGTCACCAAATCATTAGACACAGGGGTTGCTGTGGATGTAGTCTTTCTGGACTTCCGGAAGGCTTTCGACACTGTCTCTCACCCTGTCCTCATCAAAAAGCTGGGAGACTGTGGTGTCGATGCCCACACGGTCAAATGGGTCGCCAACTGGTTGGAGGGCCGCACCCAGAGGGTGGTAGTGGATGGGTTCTTCTCGACCTGGAAGGACGTGGGCAGTGGGGATCCGCAGGGCTCGGTCCTCGGGCCCGCACTGTTCAACATCTTCATCAGTGACTTGGATGACGGGGTAGAAAGCACCCTGTTCAAGTTTGCTGATGACACTAAGATGTGGGGGGATGTGGGTGCACTAGAAGGGTGCAATAGGCTACAAGCTGACCTTGACAGGTTGCAACGGTGGGCGGATGAGAATAGGATGGGGTTTAACACTGATAAGTGCAAGGTGTTGCACGTGGGGAGGAAGAACCGGCACCACACTTACAGGTTGGGGAACTCCCCTCTTGCCAGCACGGAGACGGAAAAGGATCTTGGAGTCGTCATTGACTCCACGATGAACATGGGCCGGCAGTGTGGGGAGGCAGTCAAGAAGGCCAACCGTACCCTGTCATGCATCCACAGATGCATCTCGAGCAGGTCCAGGGAGGTGATCCTCCCCCTCTATGCGGCACTGGTCAGGCCGCAGCTGGAGTACTGCGTCCAGTTCTGGGCGCCACACTTCAAGAGGGACGTGGACGATATGGAAAGAGTTCAGAGGAGGTCCATTCGTATGATCAAGGGTCAGCAGGGCAGGCCTTATGAGGAGAGGCTACGGGACCTGAACCTGTTTAGCCTCCACAAGAGAAGGTTAAGGGGGGACCTTGTGGCCTGCTACAAACTGGTCAGGGGGGATCAGCAGGTATTGGGGGAGTCCCTGTTCCCCCGTGCGCTGCCAGGAGTGGCCAGGAATAACGGTCACAAGCTGGCGGAGGGTAAGTTTAGATTAGATATTAGGAGGCGCTACTTCACAGTCAGGGCGGCTAGGGCCTGGAACCAGCTTCCAGGGGAAGTGGTGCAGGCTCCTAGCCTGGGGATTTTTAAAAGGAAGTTAGATGAGCACCTTGCCGGGGTCATCTGACCCCGGTGCTCTTTCCTGCCAAGGCAGGGGGTCGGACTAGATGATCTACCTAGGTCCCTTCCGACTCTAGCTACTATGAAACTATGAAACTATGAAACCTGGGTGCAGGCCCTGGCTTGGGTAGTGGGGGCCCCCCCAAGAACATGGCATCTTCCTGCTTTCATGGCAAGGGGGTCTTTTTCCTTGCCTCAGAAGCTTGACAGAGTCCAGAGGAGAGCCATGCACATGATCAGAGGTCAGGAAAACAGGCCTTATGATGAGAGGCTGTGAACCATGGGACTCTTCAGCCTGGAAAAGTGCAGGCACAGGGTGATCTCATGGCCACTTACAAGCTTTGTTTTTCTTGCTGAGATCCAATGGCCTCAGCTGACTTTCTGCCTCTGGGGCAGGGGGCTGGACTCGGTGATCTTTTGAGGTCCCTTCCAGCCTTCATGTCTATGGAGGCCACTGCACAAAAAGTGGTGGAGAGGGGGCTTATGGTGGAGGATGAGTATGTTCCCCTTGAGCCTCTAGAAGAGCTGGGGACCAGGGTGATCCTCAGCTCCATCCCTCCTTATATCCTCAACTGGGCCCTGGTCCCCCAGATCCAAACCCTGGGGAGAGTTATCTCCCCAGTTGTGGCCCTCTCACTGGGGTGTCAAGACCCGGGGCTTTGTCACATGTGCTCTTTCTGTCACCAGGTCCAGCTGGTGGTGGGAGTGTGGCTGGATACTGAGAGGTGCTTGGTAATTATGTATCAGGTGGCCCTGGTGAGGATTTTCTATACACTGGGGGACCTGAGGTGCTTCCGGTGCCATGCCCTGGGGCACTTGCATCATTACTGCTCCATTTGTGGGTTCCACTGGAAAAAGGGGTGCCTCTACCACCAGTGCCCCACCCCCCTCAGGCACCCCTGGCACCCCAGCCATAACTATGAGCCCACCCATAAGCTCACGGGATCCTGCCCCCCAACCAAGACCAGTGGAGTCCCAGGGAACCAGCAACTGGGGAAGAGAGGGAGAAGGGCCCCCCTATCTCTAGTCATACCCCCATTGTGGCTGCCCCAACCCTCACCTTCTCTTGCTGGAGGCTGTCCACCTGAGGACCACCCCATGACTGAATGGGTGCAGGTCACCTTCGGGTGTAAAGGCACTCTTCTCCCACCCAAGACCACCACATGGGGGGAAGGAATGGCCCATCCTCCAGGAGCCTCCCCAGCTGTGGCTGACACCCCACTCCTGGGAAAGATCAAACAGGTGATCCCCATGGAGGAGGTTTCAGGGATGCTAGATAGTTCCAAACAGGAGAGCATGGGGGACGCTCTTCATTCTGTTGACCAAGACATCCCCCCTGAAACCATGGGCACCAAGGCTGAGACCTGCCCAAAGGAAGGCCTGGTGGCAGAGCCTCTTCCCTCTGATCTAGGGGATACAGAGGCCCTGGGGCTCACCGCAGTGAGTTCTGAGGGAAGAGGTCCCTTTTCCCAGCACCCCAAGGTAGATGCCAGAACTACCCCAGTGCCTGGTGGGTCTCTTCTCTCCCCCTCCCAGGAAAACCTCACCTGCAGCCTGCCCCATATTCCCACACCGGGGGGGGGGGTCACGGTAGGGTCCCCCAATCAATAGGCTGTTCTCACTGGGGACCCTGCACAGACCCCCTCCACTGGGCTCCAGCTCTACCCCACCATTTTGTGATGAAGCCCCACCTCCACCCTTTGTCCCAGGGAGCTGCAGAGCTCTCCCAATCCCAACCAGAGTCCGGGGTCTTAACAGACCGGGGGGTTCAGATGGTGACAGAAGAGCCCTCTGAGCTCCAGGACCAGGAGAAGGATGCCCGAGGACCAGCAGGCTCCATGCAGCCTGCTGACCTCTTGGTCCCAGAGGTCCCCAGGAATGAGCTACTTGCATTTCTTGACCATGACTACACCCGCCCATCTGCCAGCAAGGTACAGCTAGCCTTGGGCCACTGGGGAGATTTTGACAGCTTCCTCACCCCTGCGAGGGCACTGGCGGGGGACGGCAAGAGGATCAAAAGCTGCAAAAATCTATAGGTGGTCCAGCAGTTTAATAGACTCTATACATATTGGAGGGTGCTATGCTAACTGGCGGGCCCCACACTGGGCATTGAGATGTATTAGGCCCCTGATGAACCATCTACTCCACCCCCCAGCCATGAGATCATTTAAGATCATGACCCTCAAAGTCCATGGCTGCAGGAAGGGTCTACGGAGGTGCCGGGTGCACTCCTTCATTCAGTAGTGGGGTACCCCATGGTATTCTTTCAGGAGACCCTGACAACTCCAGCCAATGAACCAAATTGGCAGCTGGAGTGGGGAGGCAGGGTCTTTTTTAGTTACCTCGCAGCCACCTCATCTGGGGTGGCCACCTTGTTCTCTCTGGGCCTGCAGCTGGAGGTTCTCCAGGACAATGAGGCAATGCCAGGTCACCTGCTGCACCTCTGGGTCCAGGTGCGGGGGCTGGTCCTGAACCTTCTGAATGTGTACATCCTTGCGTGGGATCCAGAGTTGGCAGATTTCATCCACCAGGCAGCCACATACATCAGCACCCTCAACCTTTGTGAGTGCCTGGTCCTTGGTGGGGACTTTAATGTCACCTTGGTGTACAAGACCAGTCAGGCAAGGATTGGAACCAGGCCGCCGTGGGCGTCCTCAGGGAGATCCTGATGGACTACTCCCTGGTGGACATCTGCTGTGCCTGTAACCCCACTGAACCCCCGGCCTTCACTTATGTGAGGGTGGGGGAGGAGCAGGCATGTCACTCCTGGTTAGACTGAGTTTATATCTCTTTGCCACACTTTGCTTGGGCCCACACCTCTGCATCCACCCAATCCCTTTCAGTGATCACTACCTTGTCTGGGCCCAGGCCATGCTGGGGCCTGGGGGTTCAGGGTCAGCTTACTGGCATTTCAATGCCAGCCTGCTGGAGGATGTGGGCTTCAGGGAGGCTTTCTGGGAATTCTGACTGGCCTGGCGGGAACAATGGGCAGCTTTCCCCTCAGCTTGGAGGTGGTAGGACGTGGGGAAGGTGTGCATCCAGCTTCTTTGCCATGGCTACACTCACCAAAAGAGGGAGGCGGTCTGGAAGCAGTTCAAGCAGGAAGTGCTAGAGCTGGAGAGGCACCTGGCCACCGACCAAACTAACCTGTCCCTCTGTGGACAGTGTTGGGAGAGGCGGGAAAAGCTTTGTGCTTTGATGATTCACAGTGCATTTGTCCACTTGTGTATCCAGCTCCTGCTTCTCCACCTCCTCTTCAGGCATAGAAGGGCCAAGAAGTACATCATCTGCCTTCTGGCAGGTGATGGCACGCCCCTCATGGATCCAGGCAAGATACGCCAACATGTGCAGGCCTTCTATGAAGTCCTCTTGTCCCTGGATCCGACTGATGCCTATCAGACCTTGTGGGAGGGACTCCTGCAGGTCAGCATGGGTGACCGGCTGGAAGCTCCTCTCACTCTGGCTGAGTTTTTGGCCACCCTCCTGCTGATGCCTGGCAATAAGGCTCCATGCATTGACAGGCTGATCTTGGAGTTCTACCAGGATTTCTGAGACATCCTGGGCCAAATCTGAGGAAGTGGGGAGTTCCGCCTGTCATGCCAGAGGGCCATGCTGACCCTCCTGCCAAAGAAGGGAGATCCCTGTGACCTAAGGAATAGCATCCCATGTCCCTCCTCTACACAGACTACAAGGTGGTAGTGAAGGCCATCTTGCTGTGCCTGTAGTCTGTGCTGACAGATGTGATCCATCCCGACCAGACATACGTGGTGCCTAGATGTTCCATCTTCAATAACCTGTACCTGGTTTGGGACCTCCTAGAGCTAGCACCCTGGGCAGACCTGTCTTTCATCCTATCCCTGGACCAGGAGAAGGCATTTGACAGAGTGGATCACATGTACGTCACAGGCATGCTGAAGGCCTTTGGCTTTGGGCCCTGCTTCGTGCGGGCTCTCCAGGTGCTGTACACCTCTGTAGAATGTTTGGTCAAGCTCAACTGGATTCTGACAGAGCCCATCCTGTTCAGGAGAGGAGTGTGTCAAGGCTTCCCACTGTCAGGACAGCTATACACCTTGGCCCTGGCCCTTCCTTGTTCTCCTGCAGAAGCAGGTGGTGGGGTTGATGCTCCGGGAGCCAGCAGTGTGGCCGGTCCTGTCAATGTAGGCTGATGACATACTCCTCATGGTCTAGGACTCAGGTGACCTGGCACAAGTGGAGGCCTGCCAGGCATTGTATTCAGTGGCCTCCTCTGCCCTGGTCAACTGGATCAAGAGCTTTGGCTTGGCGGTGGGTGACAGATGGCAGGTGGGCTCACTCCCACCCACACTCTGCAGGATCCGCTGGGACGTGGACTCGCTGCACTACTTGGGGTCTACCTATCCCCCACAAACCCCTCCCTGCCAGAGAACTGGCACCAGCTGGAGGCATGGGTGGTGGAGCAGCTCTGGGCATGGACAGGGCTTCTGCAATGTCTTTCCTTTGTGAGAGTGCTCATACTGAACCAGCTGGTCCTGTCCATGATCTGGCACCACTTACAAACCGTGCCTGTGCCCCCTGAGGTCCTGACGGGACTCCAGAGATGGGCACTGGAGTTTTTCTGGCTGGGACAGCACTGGATTGCTGCAGAGGTCCTGGCCTCCCCTTGCTGGAAGGTGGCCAGGGCTTGCTGGGGCACCCCAATGGCTGAGTTTGTACGCCACCCTCATCCCATGAGCCATGGGGGACCTCAGCTGGAGGCTCCTCCATGGAGCCATTGCCACAGGTGTGTATGTGATGAGCTTCATGGACACCACGGTCTCCTGCCCCTTCTGTGGGCAGAGGGAGACCCTGGCGCACATGACTCTCGAGTGCACGAGGATACAGCCCCTCCACCACCAGAGCCTCCTCTTGAGGTTCTGGTTTAATTTCACCCCCCACCTTTTTGTTTTTGGTCACCCCATCCACAGCTCCACCAAGTCCTAGGACCTCCTGGTTAACCTCCTCCTGGCCCTGGCCAAGTGGGCCCTGTATTTGACCAGAAAGGAGGCTCTGGCTGGGAAGGTGCCTGGAGACTGTGGGGCCACTTTCCTCTCACTTGTCCATGCATGTCTCTGGGCAGAGCACCAGTGGGCAGCATCCACTGGCTCCTTCGATGCCTTTGAGGACCGGTGGGGGTGGCCCAGGGGGCTTTGCTTGGTGTCCCCCTAAGGCGCACTTATTTTCACGTTTTGACCCTCTGACCCACACAACACTCCTATCCTGGTTTTTTGCCTTTTTTGTCCCAAGAATTCTGTTGTATCTTTTACCCATTGGCCCCACACAGTAGGGGCTATTAGTTAGCCAGGTGGGCCTTAGAGCCCATGATACTTGAAGGATACAAATAAACAGGAGCTTCTGGGGCACAGCCAGTTGGTAACTGGGGATGCTACCCCTTGTGCCAGGTGGACTGCTGCAGCAGCATTCCAAATCCATTTTTAAAAATACCCCAAACTCCATGTTCTTCCTAATTAAAACAAAAGACCACTACACACACACACACGCACACACACACACAATCGAGAAAGAGACAGCAATCAGTTGGGCAATGTTTTATTGGTATATTTACAACCTTAAAGTAACTTTGGAAGACTACCACTGTCTCTATCATCATGATAAAATAAATTCTAAATACCTAAATGTGTTCATAGATTTCATAGACATTAGGGCTGGAAGGGACCTCGGGAGATCATCGAGTCCAGCCCCCTGCCCAAAGGGCAGGAAGTCAGCTGGGGTCATAGGATCCCAGCAAGATAAGCATCCAATTTGCTCCTGAAGGTGTTCAATGTAGGTGCTTGAACCACCTCCGCTGGCAGACTGTTCCAGACCTTGGGGGCTCGGACAGTAAAGAAATTCTTCCTTATGTCCAGCCTGAAACAGTCTTGCAGGAGTTTGTGACCGTTTGACCTCGTCATCCCTTGGGGCGCTCTGGTGAACAGATGTTCCCCCAGATCCTGGTGGTCACCCCTGATAAACTTATAGGTGGCCATCAGATCACCCCTGAGCCTGTGCTTTTCCAGGCTAAAGAGTCCCATGGCTCTCAGCCTGTCATCGTAAGATCTGTTTTCCTGACCTCTGATCATGCGCGTGGCTCTCCTCTGGACTCTCTCAAGCTTCTCCACATCCTTTTTGAATTGTGGACCCCAAAACTGGACGCAGTACTCCAGCTGCGGCCTCACCAAGGCCGAGTCCAAGGGGAGAATGACGTCCCGGGATTTGCTCGAGAAGCATCTATGGATGCACACCAGCATTTTGGTCACTTTACTAGCCGCAGCATCGCATTGCAGGCTCATGTTCATCTTGTGGTCAATGATGACCCCCAAGTCTCTTTCTTCTGTAGTGCACACCAACGTGTTGATGTGTGTTTTTGGGTCTCTTCACACATGATGGGTGTGTGTAATGGGGGGATGTGGTGTTTGTGGGAAGGAGTGTGGGAGAAGGTGGATGGGTGTATGTGGAGGGATGTGGTTTGGTGTGTGGGGCAATTGCTGGGGGGACTGTGGGTGTGGGGGACCTTGTGGAGGGGCTGCTCAGGAGAGGTGGGTCCCCTGTCCCCCACAGGGTACAGCCACCCCCCCACAGCACATGGAATGCCCGCCCACAGGGCCCCAGCTCTCCCCTGGAGACCCCAAGCTCCCCCCTCACTTTTTGCAGCAGCAGTAGGAATGGAGTACTCTGAGCCTGCTGCTGGAAGCTCCCAGCTCTTGGAGACCACATGCTGGGCCCAGCCGGGGCCTGCCAGCCCTGGGGACCCTCTGCCACCCAGTCAGGCTGGCTCCTTGGTGGCAGGACCCAGCGCAGCATGCAGGGACTGTGGGCTGGGCCCCACTGGTTCCTGCTGACCCTGTGGCTGCTCATGCTGCCCAGCCAGGCTAGTCCCACAGCACATGGTCTTGCTGCCATGGGACCAGCCCAGCTGGGCAGCAGAGGGTCCCCAGGGCCAACAGAACCTGGCTGGGCCCAGCACATGGTCCCTGCGTGTCTTGCCAGATCCTGCTGCCAAGGAACCGGCCTGGCCAGGTGGCAGAGGGGCTCCAGGGCCAGCAGGACCTGGCACACGGTCCCCACCTGCCATGCTTGATCCTGCCTCTGCCCCACTGTCCCTGTGGGGAGGTGGAATGTGGCAGGATCTGGCCCAGCTCCATGTGGCTTGCACTGGAGTGGGTCACACAGCTTTGGGAGGCACAGCTCCTGTGCCTGCCTCCTGGAGCCGTGCAACCTGCTCCAGGGCAAAACCAGACTAGTGAGCTTCACTGGTCTGAGCCAGGTCCTCATCCCCACAGCCCCAGGGAAATCCCCCCTGCCACTCCCCAAATCCTCCCTCCACTTACCTTGGACAGCGCTGGGGGCAGAAGGAGCAGCAAAGAGACACTCTGGCCAAAACCAGAGTGTGTCTTTTGGAGGACTGATTCCCTGCTGGATCTGGACATGGTCTGGGACCGTGCCTTGCTCTGCTGTCTTGCAGAGAAGTTTTTCTAACCCCTGGATATCTAATTTTCAAGTTTGCAGCATGGGGAACATTATTTTGTTCCCACACATACCTCTTGCCCTACCTCAAAGGGGTTTGAGACAGGGCAAGAGGCACATGCATGCTCATCTGGACACACCCCATGTGCCCCAACTAGTGAAACCTGTGAGCATCCAGCATAGTTTGCATAGATTGTAGGCCCAGCCTGTCAAATATCTCATTGTTGGTGAGCTGTTGGTCCCAAGTGACTCCAAAGTTTTTTCTGAGACAGTGAAGGTAGAAGTTGTTTAAACTCCATTCCTGCTTGGAGTACATGACCCAGCTTTCAAAGCCATAAAGGATGGTACTGAGTACACGGACCTGATATATGGGCACCTTTGTGTTCAAAGTTAAGTAGCTTGTTGTTCCAGACATGTGAGGTAAGTTTGCCAAAGGTGACAGGGGCTTTGCCAATTCTCACATCGAGTTCTCTATCAAGGCTAAGTGAGCTGGTAAGAGTTAAGCCGAGATAGCAGACATTATTTATGCTGTCCAGAGCTTCATTATCAATGTAGATTTTAGGTGGGATATCGGTGTCCTGTGACACGACAACTAATGTTGACATGACACAATAAGTAGACAGTCAAACTGCCCGATGGGGATTTAGTCCAATCTTCACAGGTTTCTGTAAGCTGCTCTGGTCTTGCTCCGCAAAATGGGGTCTCCTTGGCTGGGGGGAACCCTGTGCAATGGTGGGGAGTTTCTCCCACTCCATCTTGTTCCCCTCTTAGCTGGGGTTTTCCCAGCTGGAGGAGCATGCCACAGGGGTGTTTTCCCTGTCCCTGGGAGGACACGCTGCTGGCTTTGCTGCTGTCAAAATGCAATGGACAACTGCGGGGGGGCTTACAGTGGGAAGTGGGGCCCAGTCCTTCCTTCTATGGAGTGCTCCCATTCCCGCTTGCTGGCACAAGGCCCCTGAGTCACCTGGTGCATCCTGCTGGAGCCTGGCATCAGCAGCCACCAAAATGCACTGGGTAGCCCAGGGATCTTGTGCTAGACACCCAGGCCGGATCCTTCCTTCTATGGAGCTGACTCAGCTGGGTGGTGGCAGAGGTAATCTTCTGATAGTGTGGGCCCGCCCCCAGGTGGGAAGACCTCAGACTGAGGAAGCCAAGACAAGCATGGGGGGCTCCATTCCTCCCTCTTGCCTGTGGATCAGAGGCATAGACAGGTCTCTGCAGCTGAACTGGTAAGATGGGGATGACCCTCATGGTAGGGGCCCTCCACAGCTGGGCAGACCTCATCTGGCCGGGGTCAAAACTGGGGCAAAGGGTTTTGTTCCTCCTCCCCCTGTGAGTGAGAAGCAGGGACTTTCAGGGGACAGAGCTGTGCAGCCAGCCCTGCTGGTAGGGGAGAACATACCACAACATAGCACCCCACCACCTGCTAAGCAGACCCAGGTCAGAAGGAGCCCAGGACCAAGGCAGGGAGCTCCATTCCCCTGCCTCTCCCTCTGCTGCCCCACCGGGTTGACGGATGCAGGCAGGGCATAGGGCTAGGAGCAGAGGCATTGATGCCTCAGGTCTGTGACAGCATAGGGCCAGGGCCAGGGCCAGCGTGGCTTGGCTGGAGCAGAGGAGCACTAGTAGAAGCTAATCTGTCTACCCAGTGAGGTGGGGGGAGGTTAGCAGGGAACTGCAAAGCATCCTGGGATGCTGGGGGACTGTGACCTAACTTGAGTTGGGAAGGGACCTGGAACAGCAGTTTGATAGACCAGTCTAACCTAAACTGATTAAATCTGATGCTACCTCTATCTAGGCCTATTGTAAAACAGGATCTGCCAGTTTGAAACTGGCCTATGTGCATTGAGCTTCTGTTCTGTTACCAGTTTAGACCAGTTTCCAATCACTTATACCAGTTTAATGCTTAATGTGGAATTTCTGTCCCTTAATGTCCCATAACTATAGGCCCATAAGCATCACATCGGTCTTGGGGAAAATCTTTGAAAAAATTATCAAGGATCACATCTGTGAGGGGCCAGCAGGGGAGATCATGCCCAGGGGAAATCAACATGGGTTCATCAAAGGCAGGTCGTGGCAGACCAACCTGATGGCCTTTTATGATCAGGTAACTAAATCCCTGGATGATAGTGTCACTGTGGACGTAGTCTTCCTGGACCTTAAGAAGGCCTTTGACACTGTCTCTCACCCCATTCTCATTAATAAACTGAGCGACTGTGACACTGATGCCTACACAGTTGGATGGGTCAAAAATTGGCTGATGGGGAGCACCCAGAGAGTGGTGGTGAACGGGTTGTACTCAACCTGGCGGGATGTGAACAGCGGGGTCCCCCAGGGCTCGGTCCTGGGGCCTACACTGTTCAACATCTTCATCAGCAACTTGGATGAGGGGCTGGAAAACATGTTGTCCAAGTTTGCCAATGACACCAAATGTGGAGAGAGGTAGGCATGCTCAAAGGGAGAGAGGCTGCAATTAGACTTAGACAGACTGCAGAAGTGAGCAGATGGTAATAGGATGGGCTTCAATGTAGATAAATGCAGGGTGCTACACCTGGGGAAAAGGAATCCACAGCATGCATACAAGCTGGGGAGCTCCCCCATTGTGAACACAGAGGCAGAAAGGGATCTTGGAGTCATTATGGACTCCAAGTAGAACATGAACTGCCAATGCCAGACCGCCAATGCCAGACCGCAGCCAGCAAAGCCAATTTCACCTTGTGCCAAAGATGCAGCTCAAGCCAGTCCAGAGAGGTGATCCTCCCCCTCTACGTGACATTGGTCCGGCCTCAATTGGAGTACTGCTTTCAGTTCTGGGCATCGCATTTTAAGAAGGATATGGCCTGCCTTCAGAGGGTTCAGAGGAGGGCCACCTGCTTGGTTGGAGGGCAACAGGGCAGGCCCTATGAAGAGAGGCTGAGGGACCTGAACCTGTTCAGCCTTGGCAAGCGGAGGCTGAGGGGGGATTTAGTGGCTGCCTACAAACTCATTAGGGGAGATCAGCAGCAAATAGGAAGGGTCCTATTCCCCCCAGGAGCACCTGGGGTGATGGGGAACAATGGCCAGAAGCTGCTGGAGAATAGGTTCAGGTTAGAGATTAGGAGGCACTATTTCACTGTTAGGGTAGCTAGGATCTGGAACCAACTTCCTAGGGAAGTGGTCCTCGCTCCTACCTTGGGTAAATTCAAAAAGAGGTTGGATGAACACCTGTCTGGGGTTGTGTGATCCCAGCGTGTGCTCCAACCAGTGGTGGGGGGTCAGACTAGATGATCTATTTACTGATCCCTAATTACTATGAAACTATGAATGTGGAGTCTCAGTGCCTTCTATACCATATTTTGAATCATTGGATACTTACCACTATCTGCTTTTTTGGTCACTTTGGATGACTGGATTATAACAAAACACCACAACTGGCATGCTTGCTGGTGATTTGGTGTTAACATTTAGAATTTAAAAAAAAAATTTTTTTCCTTTTTTCATTGGCATTTCAATATTTTTAGCCACATCTGCTCTCACAACCCTCACTAGTACCCTTGCAGGGTCAAAACCTGAACAAGAGTTCGATAGGTTTTTTGTACAGCCAATGTGCAAGGATTACAGAACAAGGATATAAAGACAGCTTTAGTAGCACAGTAAACACTGAAGTCAGACAAAGAATCTGAAGTAACCATTTTCACACTGTAGCATTATACAAGTAAGTACTGCTTAAACCTATATGCAAAAAGCTTTAAAGGTCACATCAGTGGAAATTAATATCTATTATCAGCTTAGATAATGAAATTTTGTTTCTGGTTAGTTTTAATATAGGTCAAGTAAATGAGCTAGAAAAGATAATTAAATAGTGTAGCAGTTTACTTAAAAGGAAAAAAAATGCTAAAAATTAAAATTCAGGCAGCCTGTGGTTTTGAAGTAGGGTATTTCATAATGATTGCCTTTCTTTGGGGGCATAAGCCCATGAGTATCACCTTACTGTTGTGCAGTAGGGCCTAAAGCAATAAATGAAAGAAAAATCATCCAGTAGGAAAAGATTCCAGCTAATAAATATTTGATCTAATACACAAATTCACACGGTTTGATAATGCCTTAAGGAACTTGCTGTCATTTATTAACTCCTGCAGTGTAAATGGTTGGCATCATGTTTCTTAAGACACAGTAAGCTGAAAAATAGATATTAATCTTTTCAATCAAATAATTTGCCAAATGTATATACAGCAAAAATGGCTTTGGACTTATATCTGTGGAGGCTAAAGTAAGAAAAAAGAATGTTATTTCTGAGACACAGCAAGTACAGAATCTGCATGTTGTTATAAGAGTTTTAGACGGAATTGTAATTCTCTTTTCTTTAGAAATCAGCCAGGGAAAATAATTTTATGACCTAAACTAAAAAATATTAGCATCCTAGATTTGATTCTGTTACATATGCCTCTGGAATTTTATTTCTTTAGCTATTAATCGTGCATAAATACACTCTCTCTCTCTCTCTCCTCCCCAACACATGCACTTTCTTTCTCTCAATCCCCCCCACCCAAAACTTGCTGAAAGGCACAAAAGTCAATGGGAGCTGTGGGTATTTTATTTCTTATGATCATGTTGTACATTATTAAATAAGTTTTATGCAGTACTGTATATTTCTGACCACAGAATCTCTTTACAACCATTGTAGGTCAAATACTAATGGCCTATCACACAGTTTCATTGCATGGGTAATTCCAGTTAAATTAATGAGGCTGTTCAGAGTAAAGTACTACTTAGTGGGTGCATTTACATGAGATGTTTACTGAGGTGCTGCCTAATTAGCTCCACAGTATAGTCTCCATGTCTACACGTGCAGCCTATTAGGTCATAGTAAACTAAAAAATGCTGCCATTACTTAGTGCTTGTAAACATGAGTACTATCCTGTGGCACTGTTATTTACGGTGTAGCAGTGCATGTGTAGGCACTGAGGGGGCTGGCGGGGGCATGAGAGTGCTTTATGTAGTGGAATGCCAGGCTAGCGATTCCGGCACCACCTGGGGAGCCGCGGGCTTTACGGAGCCGGCGAGGGCGCGGCTTGTGGGGCGGGATTGGAAGTAGCTTTATGACCGCCTTCGAGGTTCACTGAGCTGGCACAAGTAGATGAATTAGAGTAAGTTGTTAGTTTTCTATAATAAGTTTGTAGGATGTCTGTTGGTTCACGGGGTTCCAGAGCCAGCCCTTGCTTTCCACCACTGGAACTAGTTCAATGATGGGTGCGGCTGCTGACTCCTTAAGTCCCAGAACTGGTCAACAGCTCATTGAGATGGGATGTTAGTAATAGAAGTTATTACAGAGTAAATATAAGGTGAAGTAAAAATTTGTTTTATTCACTCACCTGGCCTCACCCTCTTACGAATAAGAGGGGAGACCGGCTGGAATGAAGCTGCAGTAAATATAAGTATAAAAAGCGTAGATATGCTGCCTAAGCTGCGAAAAGAGGCAGTCGAGAGATGGACTCTCCGATGTTTCTTCAGTTACAATATGCTGGATACAAAGGGGGTCTGTTGGCCCACAGGGTTCACTAGCGAGCCCTTGCTTTCCACCACTTGCAGGATGGGTGCGACTGCCCACTAGTTAGTCCTAGGGCTGGTCAACAGCTCATAAATGGGATGGTGGATACAAACTGTAACATGGTGAATTGTTGTCGATTGTCGGATTTTTGAGGCCTTGGTTTTCGCTGGGATATGCCCAGACGGAGAGCTGAAGACCGGCTACAGGGTGACCAGGCCTGAAAGGTCGTCCAGTCGTCATCTCTGCTACTTCCTGCTTTTTTACCTCTTTTATAGATGTTGGTTGGACTGCCTCTGTGACACTAACTGTGATATAAGCTAAGCATACAGGGATAGGATAGTTTCTTTTACATAATAGTTACTAGGTAGATTTTCTACATAAGTTTTGTTTCTGCAGGAATGACACTTACAGATAAGAAATGAAACTTACAGAATACGCATGTGCAGCTTAATACAAGCGTGGAAAAGTACAAGGTTTTCATTTGATTAACGGCCAAAACTACAAGGTCACATAAATGTGAGAGTGCTGCGCGGCAGTTATACAGAAATAAAATAAAACATTTACACTTTAGTGTGGGGGCTTCCTGCCAGTTAGCCCCACACTGAAACATCCTCATGCCCCAGCCAGCCGCTTTACAGCACAGTGAGCTGGGTCAGAACAGCCTCATGCTACTCTGACCCAGCTCAATATGCTGCAGTACCGAGTGCACGTGTAAACATAGTGCCCAGGAGCAATAAACTCCAGCATGATATGTGCTGGAATGTATTGTTCCATGCCAATAGCATGTGTAGATAAATCCAGTATAATTCCATTAGAATCTTGGCTTTGAGTTGTAACAATTCAACAGGAACTGCAAGTATGGGTAGTGATACTCAAGCTAGATATAAATGAGCTAACTTGGGCACAAGGGGCAGTTTAGAGGTAGTAGCATAGAGATCCACATGCACTAACTTACTCAGCTGTGAAACTGGGTATATAAGCTAGTGCAGAACTGCTACCACAGCTAAACTGCTACTGGTACCTAATTTACACAAATTTTCACATTTCATTTTCCCCCTTCTCCTTGTGAAGTGGGATAGAGGACCACGTGACTATCTGGCTAATATAATAGGAGTATTTAGGGTTAACATGCACTGAATTACATCTCCTCCAAAGTATTTATAGTCCTGTTAAATCTGTGCTCCCAATACAGGAATAAAGAACAGAACTCAGGGCCTATTGATTTGAAAGCACAGCAGTAAGGGAGAATTATTGTAGATGAAGCATTTTTAGGGATTATGAGTTGAGCTGTGAAGGGCCTAAGTCTCAAAGCATTCTGAAGATACTCCTGTTAGCCTACTTCGGGTCCAAATGGGAAGTTTACACTGAAAAATAAGTTTTGAAGGCAAAGTCCACCAGTTTGCAAAGTCTCAGTATTTGGGACAGAAAGTCTTCCATCCCTAACTTTCTATGATTCTATGAATGCTCTATGTGAATTGGTCTATTGGTCTGTGGGAGTTTGCAAGAGTCTGTGGTCATTTGCATGTATATACAATTTTACTAATCTGATTTGGGCACTACACTATACATACCAAGGCTGAAGAGGGCTGAATCAAAGTTTAATAAACTAACGAAGTTGGCAGTAAAGGATTGGTTGAAACTAGTTGGAAAAATAAATTACTTTTTTTAATTGATTCAGAGAATTTTATTTCTAAAATTTTGTTTTACTTTTCAATAAAATCAGCTACTGTTAATAATGTGGCAATATAATTTCAGCTGTATTTCTAAATTTAAAAAAGACAGTATTCTTGTCCAAGATAAAAACAATGGCTAGACCATTACAAGGCTTTTTCATAAGAACCTGAATAAGGTAGTCACTCAGGCTCCATGAAGTTTAATGATAGTTGGGTTGCATACGAAGCTCTCCTAATGATTTACATTTACTTGGACTTTTTTCCATAACACTTTAAATCCCAATTCACTTTTCTTCAGAGTTGGTACATTTGATATGGTGACAAAATAGATGTGACAGATGACACTCAGTACCAATGTAAACCCTAATCCTGCAAGCTGATCTATGGGGAAGTAGGAAGCCAACTGTCCAGAGAAGCCACATAATGGTCAGAAGTAAAGGAATTACATGAGTGAACAAGGATGTGAGTGTGAAGTTTGAACAGAGGGGCATTTGTATATGCTTGCACCACAGTGCTGAATGCTTTTAAAAGCACCCAGTGCTGCAGCACATATCTTGGTATAAACAGCAAAATGCGAATCAGCACTGAGAATATGGTGGTGGCACGCTTTTTAACTAAAACACATTGAAGATGTTTTAGTTCAAAAGCACACTGCTACCACTTTCTGTGTGCTGACACGCATTTCCCTGCTTATACAACTGCATGCAGTGCAGTGTGCGTCAGCTCACGTACAGAGTAGATTTGATTAATTAAGGCTGCTTCAACTTCTTGGATCTCTGGCACATAGCAGCACAGAAATGTATGTGTATAAATGCCCTAGATGTCTGTAGATGTGTATAAATGCCCAGACTTTACTTAGTGCATTGCCACAAGGCCACAACTGCATGCTGTCTAAATCACTGACTGTGAGCATTCAGAGTAGAAGTCCCTTTATCTTGAGTGTATCTTTTTATATCCTCACTGTAAATAGTAAGCAGGTAAACATTTTTTTTTCTCTCTGAAAACTCTAAAAGACAAATATTCAACAGGTGATAGGAGGCAGCACCAAAAGTGGATTGAGCACTTTTTAAAGGTTAGTAAGAATCTCAGGGCCTAAAAATACTCTTTAAAAGTCATTGTACATAATGTGCAATTAGATGGATGAGATTCTGCATAATTTGACATATGTCAAAGATAAGATTCCCTGTAGAACTGCCCTGACTGAAGAGTACAATAGATATCATTTAGGGTCATATAGTAGTGCCATTCAAAAATACAATATTCTCAGTTTTTACACAAAAAAAAAAGACCTAAACAGTTAAAAATATATGTTGTATTGTTCCAGTGGTGAATTGGTGTATTCAAGGCAAAATTAGAACTTAATTCACTTAACCTCTGTAGGGTCAACCCTCAGCACACTAGCTCTAATTCAAACAATTTAAACTCAGTGCTTAACTTTAAGCGCTTGGGTACTAGTTCCATGAAACAAATCAGACAGCTCCTGTGCTCAGTGCTCAAGAGCTTTGATGGGTCAGGGCATCTTCCAAATTTGAGCTTTATTTGAATAGCACTTCTCTCTCTCTGACCTGATAAGAGCCAAGCAGGGACCACTCGACTCCTAGAATACCCATACTTCCTGATCCAGGACCACAGATTATATTATTCTAAATTATTATATTTGAATTAACTCGTATGTTCACTTTTTTTTATCTTTGCTTGCTGTCTGGTAGACAGGTAGCACCTCAGGAGAGGAACTGTCTTTGCTATTGGTACTCAGTGAAGGATATCCAAGTAACATTTTGTCAGAGTGTGCTCTCTTTCCTGAAGCAGTTTCCATTAAAGAACTTCACTGTTTGACTCCCAGGGAATATACTGCTACTGCTATACTACCCCTAAAGTATTTTTGGTACTTGATGAGGGTCTACTGGCACCTGAGGCAGAAACTTTTCTCAGAACACTCTGACTGTCTAGTGCAACGGGGGCCAACATTTTTGGCAGGCATGCCACAGATCAGCCCTGCACCCTCCCTGATTGCCACTCTGATTCTCTTCCTCTTCCCAATCTGCTCCTTTGCTTTCTACTCCCTACTCTGTGCTCTCAGCCCAGTCACCTCATGTGCTTTCTTCTTCCTGCCCTATCTGGCCACCTGTCCTTCCCTGTCAGGTCCACACACAGCAGCTGCCCATGCTACTTGTGCTGCAGGTTGGCCG
Source organism: Crocodylus siamensis (assembly GCF_052110815.1). NCBI lineage: Eukaryota > Metazoa > Chordata > Crocodylia > Crocodylidae > Crocodylus > Crocodylus siamensis. The sequence continues at coordinate 69,754,065 of NC_143401.1, read as the reverse complement.
ATAATGAACATCTTTCCATTAACTAACAGCTTTGAATAAAACTTTTAGAGGCAAAGCATGGTGGCATTCACTACAGATCTCAAGCTAGTAAGCCTAAAGGGTCTCAAAACTCATGACAGATACTACAAGCTAGTAAGCCTAGAGTGTTTTTCCTGGGTGCAAGGAAGATCATCGGAGCTAAGAGAAAGTGTTCAACTGTGCAGGGGGATAAGGAAATGGGTTTGCTGCATAAGGCTGGGGAAAATTTTTTATAATGTAGCTCCCCCCGAAAAATGAGTTTACGAAAAGAGAATACAATGGTCAGCTTCAAATCTGATTTCAACAGTCCTTAGTCTTAATTGCAGAGTTATGTAAACAAACAAATCCAGATATTTTTTTCTATTCCAAGAATGACAGTGCTTATTTTTTTAATACAATTGCACTTATTCTAGGCATCAAAACAGACTGATAATTGTTTGCGGAAGTTTTTAATTAATAAAATTCAGCACTTTCTCCAGACTCCTGATGAGGTGTGAAAGAACTGTGAAAACGAAAAGTATCTGATGCAATGGACGCATTGATCATGTGTCTACCCAAGGTGGTATTCAATAAAGACAAATGCTAGAAAGGAAATGGCAAAACTACAGGAGCTGAGGAGTCATGAAAAATAGAATAACCGCTTCTCTGCTGGAGTGCTTGTAATGCCATTTACAATCAAAAAGGGTATGGAAAGGAATGGAATGTCAGGTATGCTTGGCCTGCAGGGAAGTATGCATACGCATCGGTTACAGATACCATGTTTGCAATGAGCATGAAGCAGTTAAAATTGAGTTTTAGAAGCGAATACTGTAATAAGAAATTTTGTGATACATTACAAGAGAGAGTCAAAAAGTGTGGAACTTTGGATTTTTGTTTTAAACAATGTGTATATTTTTAAAAGGTCAGTGCGTGTTTTGCAAATATCACTGCACATTTGTGCATCAATGTATTATCTCTGAAGCTCTGGTCTCTTTCTCCATCTCACATGAGTGACTGGTGCCTCCTGAATCTGGAGGGGGCACCTGCAGAAGCCACTAACCCTGTCGGGGGGGCACCGGCCCTACCAACAGCGTCAGTGTCGGCTGATGGGGGGACACTGGCCCCATCGGGGGACACATTCACTCCCGTGCACCCTCTACCAGTTGCCTATGCCATCTCAGTGACCTATCAGTGCTAGGTACCCCCACATTCATAGGTTTCATACTGCTCTGGCTCATCTGTAATGAAATGGTTTTGAGGGAGTTGTTGTGAATAGATTTGTGTTTTCACTTTGAGACACACTGAAAATACCAACAATAACTTTGTAGAGATTTACTTGCCAGTGAAAATACAGGAACTTTACTGTTGCCTGTGAAGCAGGTTTAGATTCTGTTGAGCATTTGGCCACATTTTAGTGAGTGATGGGGCTGCATGAATAGGACATCGTCTTGGTTCGTTACTAGCTGAAGCAATCAAGATAATACTAATTCAAATTCAAACTATGCCTGCCTGGGCTATCTCTTAAACAAGTAAACTGGGGGAACAGAAACAGGTCTAGCTGCAATGGCATAGAGTAATTTACCTAAACAAAGGGTAGGGCAAGTTGTAGCATGTTATCAGGCTAGTTTGCTCCTACTAGGCTGGATTGTTTACAAATATTTCCAACAGCTAATAAGTGATATACATAAAAAGGGAACCATAGACTGCAACAGATATAAATTTAACATTCAGATTTCTGGATGTTTTATCAAGGAAAAAAAAGATATCAATGAAAAGTCCACAGCTGACCACTAAAAACAGCAAGAAAGATGTTTAAGTTATAGGAAGAGCCCTTTGTGGTTGTTAAGTGGAGGTGGTAACACTGATTGCATCTACATGTACGCTTTACTGCAGAGTTGACTAATCTCCACAGTAAGTGACACTTTTTATATCTGCATTTATATCAGGGCACAGTAAATTAATTAACTTTGCCATAAGATAGTAGTCTCCAGGACAAGTATTATATAGATTCATAGATTTATAGATTGTAAGGGGCTGGAAGCGACCTTGCAAGATCATCGGGTCCAGCCCCCCTGCAGGAATGGTTGAGTAATTTACACCACAGCAATGCACATGTACTCAGTGACTGGGGCTGACTGGGGCATGAGGGTGCTACAGTTCAGGGTCTGCATGCTGGCTAGCCCTGCACAGTAGCACCCTCAAGCCCCAGCTAGCCCCTATGCCTCCAAACATTGCCACTCAGACCCTGGGCCTAACCCCCAGGCAGCCCAGGGCTGCTCCTTCCCAGCTCAACGTGGTGCTGCCCTGGGGGCACATGTAAATGCTGTGCTCAGGAGAAATAAACTATGACTCAAAAAGTGCTGGAGTTTATTTATTTATCCTAACTGCATACATAGATGCACCCTTGTGATTAATAATCTAAAAAGGCTGAAATGTTCAATAAACATTTCTGTCCTGAATGGATCAGGAAGTATTGGGAAGGAACAGGATGATGTATTTATATCATATGAGGATAAGTAAGTACATTTCATACCATTAACAATGTAGGAGGAAGTTTGCCAGCATTTACTCAGAGTAACATTTTAAAATTGAAATAGCTAGATAAATCACACCAAAGCATTCTAAAAGAATTGGCTAAGGAGGTCTCTAATTTTTAATAAAACTTGGATTACCAGAGAGATTGCAGAAGATTGGAAAAATGCTAAAGATAGTGCCAAAAATGTTTAAGCTGGTCCAGCAAAGTAATTATAAACTGGTAGGTCTGAGCCTGAGCAAAATACTAGAAGATCTAAAATGGGATTAAATTGATAAAGATTAAAGGATAGGAATATAATTAATGCCAGCAATGGCCATGAAAATCAGTACCTTGTCAAGTAAACTTGACTTCATTCTCTGATGAAATTACCAGTTTGGCTGATAAAGAGAAATACACAGATATAATAGCTTTTGTAAGGCATTTGATTTAGTGCTGCATGTCAGAGAAATTCATGCAATAAAATACCATTTGAGCCTGTCTTAAATGGATTAAGAACTGGCTGACTGAAAAAATCTCAAAAGTAATTGTCAATAAACAATCATGAATAAATAGGAAAGCCTGTGGTAGAGATTGGCAGGGATCAGTACTAAGCCTGAAGTTGTTCAACTTTTTCATCAATGGTCTGGAAATTACTGTAAATGCAGGTACTAAACTACCTGCACAGTAGATACTGTGCAGTAGGCTCATGTAGACACTGACTGTGAGAAAATTTGCTTCTAGTCAGCCACATCAGCAGGGGGCCTGGTTCTGGCACTGCTCAGCTCCCAGCTACCCCCAGGAGCTGATTAGTGCATAGACTGAGCTGGGAGCTGATCAGTGCATAGTCCCTCTCTGCCCACCCCTGTTCCAGTACTGCAGGGCTCCCAGCTCCCCACAATAGTGTTTTACTGTGCAGTAAGTTTTCTGTGCATTATTTACACACGTAGACACACCCACAGCATCATATAGAGTAATTAGGATTGCTCAATATGCTGAGCTTATTTAAATAGAATGCATTTTAGATACCACAAAATTTAATGTTAAACATCAAAGAACAAAGAATGAAAGCCATATCTACAGAATTCAGGATTGGATCTTAGGAAGCTATGTCTCTGAAAAGAATATAAGTCATAGTGTATAGGCCACTCACCATTAGCATCACCTGTATGATATTTTGACTAAAAGGCCTAATCCAGTCCTTGGAAGTATGGTATAATCCAGGGAATAGTGAGTAGAATAAGGAAGGCAATTATTTTGGGTGGAGGGCCACTTACCAAGTTCTGGCAAGCTGTCAAGGGCCAAAGGGGTAGCCCCCCCACCCCCTTGACAGGTGCCACGCTCCCCTGGTCACCATCTTGGACCATAAATCCCACCCCTAGCCCCTGACCTTTGCCTCCAAAAGTCCCTTCCCTTGCTCCCCCCAGAAGTATTCCTTTCAGCAAGGGTTTGCCATCTTGAATGAGAAAAATACCACATTATATTCTAAAATTCAAAGATTTACTACAATACTAATTAATTTGATGTAAAAAATATTTTGTCCTGATTTACATGTATTTGTGTAGTGTACATAGAGGTGATTGCACAATAGCTTAAAATGAAGTCTTACTCTTGTATATTGTGTGGGGGTGGGGTGGGTATAGGTTTGTGGGTGTGTAGGTATGTGGGGTTTGGGGGAGGGTGTGGTTGTGTGTGGATATGTGATGTGGGTGGGTATGGGGTCTGTGAGGGACTGTGAGTGTGTGGGGGGAGGATGACTGGGGAGGGTTGTGGAATGTGTGCAGGGGGAGGATTTGCTCACATCCTCCCTGTGGCAGGCAGAGGCCCCCACAGAACTCCTGCCAGCTCAGGCTCCACACTCTTGCTTCTCCTGGCCCCAAGGCACTGGTGTGGCCCTGTGCTCCCATTCACAGCCACTTTCCCCCATCTGCCACCACTGCTCTTCTGCTGCTTCCCTTCCCCACCCTCGCCAGGTTAACACTAGCATTACTTCCCAGCTGCATGGCCAATACCATAGGATACAGCAGGAGCTGGACAAGCCCAGCAAGCACTGCACAGAGCCAGCCAGGAACCACAGGGGCTAGGCCAGTTCCTGCTGCATTGTGTGGGCCATCGCATCCTGCAGCCTGAATCCCTACTGCAACTGGGAAATACTTGGTGCCAAAGAGACCAGCAGGGGGCTGGAGGGGAGCAGTGGCAGTGGTGGGCAAATGGCTGTGGCAGGCGGGGACAGTGGCAGCAAATTGGCACACCGAGCCCAGTGACAACTGGGTGGGAGTGCAGGGCCATGCCCATGTGCCAGAGTCAGAACCAGTGCCAGTGGGGCCCAGAGCAGGTTGGCAGGAGCATGGGGGGGGGGGGGGGGGCGGGCAGCAGGGCTCTATGGAGTCAGGCTGGGCTGTGCCAGCAGGGAGAGGGAGAGTTGGCCCAACTCCAGATCCACTGCCAGCCCTGCCCTGAGCTCCTGCTGCCCCACTCTGGGCCCTGCTGGCCCTGGCAGGAACAGCCTATAGTCCCAGGCCAGAACCCTCTGCTCAGCATGGGACTTCTGGTTGGGGATTGCAGGGGTGGGGCCAAGCAGGCCTTGCTTCTGCAGCTGCTTGGTCCTGCCAGTGGTTTCCCCTGGATCCCCTGGGTCCTACTGCCCCTGGCTCCTGTCATCTTAGACAGGCAGCCAGGGGAAGATAAATAGAAATTTTCTAATTGTTTTAGGTGCCCCATGGGCTGGCTAGAATGACCTGGTGGGCAGGATGCACCCCACCCTGACTGTATTTTGATCACCCCTGGTATGTAGTATGAGACTGATTCTAGTAATCTGCATGCAGGGTTGGTGTCCACATTTTAAAAGGATGTTGAGTAATTGGAAAGGGAACAGAAAATACTGTACCCACAAAAGTAATTCAAAGTAAAGGAACACGATCTTACAGTAAGCAACTTAAGAACTGAGTCTGTTTAGCTTATCAGAAAGAAGATGAAGAAGAGACTTGATTACAATGTGCAAGTATTACCATATAGAGAAGATACTGACTATAAACAAGCTCTTTAATTTAGTGGAGAAAGACATAATAAACTAGTGGCAGAAGCCAGGCAAATACAAATTAGAAGTTAGGCATAATATTTTAACCTTAAGAGTGGTGAGTAATGGAACAATTTCTTAAGGAACAGTGGATTGTTTCTAGGAAGGTAAAGGTAAAATTCCCCATGAAATGACGTACCCAGCTATAGATTTATGGCTTCTCTGGTGTTCTGTCATCCAACATTTACATGTTATACTTTGCTCCCATTTCAGGTTTTAATTCTTTCTAAAATAGATACAACTTTAGCAATTGGCTAGTTCCCTTTTGTCCTGATTTATTTGTGATGGCATACGGGGTCTTTCATACAGAAGTACTTCACTAGTGTAAGTCTTTATAGAGTCTTTAGAAAGACTGGTAAATCTTTAACATATAAGCCACCAAACAGCTATGAATTAAAGGCAGTATTGTTCCGGTAAATAGTACTCAAGCTGTCCAATCACGGGACAGACACTTGAACATTCCATAACAGATCTATGTATTTCTGATTCAAATAGTTCTACCCTCAGTTTTTATAGAGCACCATATCATGAATTAAATTTTCTCCCAAATTGTGATTCATAAATAAAATGCAAAACAGTGGGACGGGGGAGGGGGTGGATAAAATTATATACATAGGCTGCATCTACACAAATGCTAAATCCATCTCCGAACAGCCTTTTGCTTACACTGACTGTGCAGTAGCATGGCATCACACTTCATGCCACGTGACACTACCGCACAGTAGTAATGAGCTACTGCATAGTCATCATCTCATGTAGATGCTGCCACAGTTAACTACATTATAAAAATATAGCTTATTAGGTTATTAAACAGTGGAAGATGGATGAAAACATGCCCTTTTTCTGACTACTGTCCTGGAGCCAGAAGTAAGAAATCTTTGTTTAATGTCTATCATTGTTATGTTGAACTGACAATGGAGCTACTCACATAAGTAACAGCTTGCAGAATCAAGTCTTTGAGACTCAATGAAATTATTCATGTTTAATGTACATAAGTGATTCCATGATCAGGACTTTGACTTTTAACTGGTATGAGCTAAACCACAAAAAATACTGTAAAACCACTATATATATAGTGCAGAGCATCTCACAATCTTTAAATTTAACACATAAGGATGTGATTATTTTTCTCCATATTTTAACATACCATTTAAAATAGCAGTCACAACCTGCAAAGTGGAGCATTGCATGCAAACTAGCAGCCAGCTGGCTGAAGGAGAGGGCTATACAGAAATAGTAAGACTATTTTCCCATTAGCAATCAGAAATTTGGTAAGAAAGTTTGTCTTTTCATTTTGCCCAGAATATTTTTTCATAGGCATTTTATAATGGGTTTGACACAGATGCGTATGAGGTTTCATATGTTCAAGTGGTTTGATTGAAAATGCTTACATAGAATCAAAAAACATGAAATTTTAATTGCAAATGTTTGGGCTCAAAATATAGGGTAAGTATGAATAAAAAAGGACTCATTCTTAATGAAGAGCAACTCAGTTACTGAGCAAAATGTCATATTTCACAACATTGTTAAAGCTGGGAAAATGCAAAACCTGAAGAGTTCAGGGTTCCTCCATGTTCAGTGTTACCATTTCATACTGGCCTATTAAAGGGCCATTTGCTCTGCTATAGCTTCATACCTTCTCTAGCTGTTCATTACCTGTCAGGAAAGTGTCTGCCTATTACTGATTATTGCTTGAAAGCTACTTGCACATACAGGAGAGAAGTTCCAGGAAATTTGCTTTGTTAAAATTTTGAGTGCTTTCTTCCAGTCAGGGTAGGGGTACCCCTGTTTGGATCTATGACCTACAAACATGTTGAAGTAGGAAGGGGGAAATAAAAGTTTATGGGTATCTAGGCACAGGCTACTAAAACCCCTTAGCTCCTGACTGCAAATCTTTTTACCTAAATCCCTGTCCTTTCCTTACATCCAGTGTTTGTGGAGCAAAGGGATGATATTCATAAGACATACATCCTTCCACTGATTCACACTTCTTCCCTCGATTCACTAACTTCCTGCTGTATCTGTCTACAGAGGCACAGGAGATAATATGGTCCTGACTCTACAGAAGATCTTTCTCATTCTTTCTCTCTGGTATTCTTATATTATAAACTTTTTTTAGCTATTACCTAGACAGATGTGCAGCTATAACCCAGTCATCCTCAAACAAAGATATTCTGTAAATCCCATTAAGAAAATAAACATTGGTCTTGAAATTAATTGGAATTGTTTGCTTTTTATGTGGGGCAGGGAGAGGAGGAGGGGCAAATTAGGTATTTTTAATCATAAAGAAACCTGAGATGAAAAGTGGGATTATCTGTAGACAGGATCTGAATATAGTTATATACGAGATTCTTTTCTACTGTTTACTAGTACAATAAAAAGTGCACAGGTAATGTCATTTTCTTAAATTAATTCATTCCAATGCCTTCACAGCCTATCTCCTTGCTTTTAGCCTGCCCTCAAGCCCTGCTACCCTTTCTCCCTATTCTTCATGCCCTGCAGACTGTATTTTTTCCCTCTTCTACTTCTCTAGTTTAGTATCATATGTGTACAATACTGTAGTCCTTGGCGAACTCAATCCTCAAGCTATATACTTGAGTTACCTCTGTACCAGTCATCATTTTAAAAAATCTTCAGTCATTCAATGTGACTGAAAAATAACTGATATTCATTACAGTAATGTTTCTTACAGTAAAGCTGTAAAAGCAATGTTTAAACATTCCTTAAAAATGCACATTTCTATCAGAGCTTTCAAATACTTTCATTTGACATTTCTGTTTTTTACTAGATATATGAAAGACAAGAATGATGAAATTAAAGGATATTGTAATTAAAGGATCATATCACTTGACGAATTAAAAAAGCCACCACTGTCATTTAGGAACATATCTTAATCCAATGCTAACAGGATATATGTACTTTTTATTAAAAGATGTGAAAAAATTGGTAAAGTGTTTTGTGGTATTATTGAATGAATTAATTAAGGGATATTTTCCAAATGTTCTCTCTAGTAAGCTTCTAAACTGCAGAGAAAACTGCATTATAATAAAAAAAAAGCTGGGGACTATTTCCCATGTGTAATTTGGTGGGCAGTGGTGAATTAGGGATGGATCTATGAATGTGTCTTGGATGAAACCTGTACAATTATACACAATCATCTTCACAGAGGGGATGAAGAGCTCACTGGCCATGTTTGTGGATGATATCAAGTTATGGGGAAGCTTAGTCACACTTGAAGATAGGCTGCAGATACAGGCGGATTTGGACAGGTTACCAAGTTGGGTGGAGCAGAATCAAATGAAGTTCAACATCAAGAAATGCAAAGTGCTCCATCTGAGGACAAAAATACCCTCCACACCTACAGGTTTGGCAATGCCAAACTGGCCAGCACCACAAATGAAAGGGACCTGTGGATAACAAAGACCACAATATGAATATGAGCCAGCAGTGTGACGCCATAGCCAACAGGGCAAATAATAGCCTGGCATGCATCTATCGATGCATCTCCAGCAAAACTAGGGAACTGACTTTTCCACTGTACTTGGCATTGTTGAGACCGCATCTGGAATACTGCATCCTGTTCTGGGTGCCGCACTTCAGCAAAGACATGATAAAGCTTGAGAGAGTTCAGAAAAGGGCCACTTGTATGATCAGAGACTTGCACAGCAAGCCATATGAGGAAAGGCTGAGGGACCTGGGACTCTTCAGCCTGAAAAAGAGAAGGTTGAGAGGGGAATCAGTGGCTTACCGCTAGATCAGGGGCACACATTAAGGGCTCAGTGAACAACAGTTCACCAAGGCGCCCTTGGGGATAACCAGGAGTAATGGCCATAAACTCCTGGAAGACTGTTTCAGGATCAACATTAGGAAAAACTTCTTCACAGTCAAGGTGTCCAGACTGTGGAATAGGCTCCTTCCAGAGGTGATGCAATTGCTTACCCTAGAAATCTTCAAGGGGAGACTGGACAGTCACCTTGCTGGGGTCACCTGACCCCAGTTGTCTTTCCTGCCTGGTGCAGGGGGCTGGACCCAATGACCATCTGAGGTCCCTTCTAGCCTTGAATCTATGAATATAATGTAATTATTTTGCACAATACTACCACAAAGCACAAATAATATGATAAATACTTATCATACACATTAGGGCTGCATGAAGCTTCGGTCGCTGATTAGATTCAGCAGAGGTTCAGCCTGATTCATTGGCAGAATCTCTGAATCCGAATCCAATTAGGAGACCCTTTAATCACTCTGAATCGAATCGGAAACCTCTGAATTGATTTGGAGAGATTTGTAAAGATTCAACAATTTGGATATAGACACAGCTTTAACTGTTTTGCCTACATATCTTAAAATACTAGGTGGCTCATGAACACTTAAATGGGGCACGTGGAACATCCCACAGGAGCATGGGGTAGTCCCTAGCATGCTTACCAACAGACCCAGAAGTGGAGCAGAAGCACTTTCGGTCCACTTCCAGGTCTGCCGGGGAGCTAGCTGGGGAGGCCTCCTCAAGGCCCCCCCCCACCCCAGCTTGGTGACTGGTACCTCCTTGGTCCTTGGGGGGTACCCAGTGTCCCCCCATGGCCCATAGCTGAATAGTGGTAGACCCAGAAGTAGACTGGAAGTACTTCTGGTCCATTTTCAAATTGAATACGGCTCATTTCATACACCCCTGATACACATACCTAAGCACTTAAGAGTGAACAAAAAAGTCCTGAGTAAGGAACAGGTACTCATTTTAAATGCAATGAGTGGACCATATATAAGTACCATAAATATGAATACATCTGTTTCTTGAACAAAAAATCCAAGATAAATACTCATGAGACCTAGTTAGGAAGCAGGCGAGGCCACTTAATATCACAAAACATCACTCTGACAGGCATTTTCTACTATCTGTAGTATTCAGAAAGAGAATTCTGATTTTTCCCTTTTCTTTTCTCCTTCTAAATTTGTCCTACTCAATCATATATCAAATCTAAATGGATCTAAATGACCATAAAGTGATTGCCATCATTTCATTGGCAAATTTGATTTTCTCTTTTCTAAATTGTTACATTTTAAACCCAGATTAATCTTCTAAGTATCACTATCTTCTTTACTTGTCCTGACAGTAACCATAAATAAAAGCCTGTTGACTGGTCAATAAGACAGCCTGTGAGGACATCTTATTTGTTCTTGTCCATTATATAATAATCTAGAGTCAATTATATGAAACAGATGTAGAGATAGATCTAAAACTTCTACATAGTGTCTCTGGGATGTAATTCAGTGATCTATGGCAACATCTGCTTGAGCTCCTTAGTTTCAGGCTTTGCCTATCCCATAGCTTTTCAGCATTTAAAAGCTAATAAAAATCATTTTATACATATGAATTATGACTAGCAAGGGTGAAATGCTCTCCCCTCATGGGACAGCTTTTTTGTCAGTTGTCCTCAAAATTTCAAGCAACTACAGTTGCTCTGTTTCCCAATGAAATACCTCATGGACATCACCCACAAGTGAAGACAGGGACAATTTCACTTCAGGTTTAAGTTTATTGCTTAGGCCACTGACAGAGGGTAAAGTAAAGGTGAGATGGGATTTCATGGGGGATCCCAAAATTACACTCCCTGCTATGCCGCTCATGCAGAACAGAAACTGTGATTGCGGAATCTTTCATCAGATCGCATTGCACCATACTGCCAGTGCAGCAGGTGCCTGATCCCAGGCCCTCCCTGCACCAGCAAGTAGCAAACTTGGCTCCCTGAACTCCCCTAGCTCAGAGCTCTGATCAGCCAGACCTCTAGCTCTGATTCGTGGACTGCTGCTCCCAGCCAGGGGATTGTATGGTGAGCTCCCACAGCTGGGTGCTTTGATCAGCTGATTAGGGCTCCCAGCCATGGGAAGAATGGTGTGCTCCAAGGCTGAGAGCCCCAGTCATCTGAGGTGTGCTCCCAGCCAGGGCCAGATTAACACACAGGCAAACTCTACACAAACCTAGGGCCCTAAGTGAAGAAAGGGCCCAGTTTTCCTTATTTTACATATTATATTTATTGAGTGGATATATATAATGGCTCCTAGGCAAATAAACTGGTAGGCCCCAACTTGATACCGTGTGAGTGTGTGCGCACGCGCGTGCGCGTGTGTGTGTGTAGATATGTATGTGTATGTATATCTATATACTAGGGCTGAGCAAAATTTCACCAGCAGTTATGTTTCAGTGTTGTTTTGACTCGTTTCAAGCTCAAAACAGTGAAATGGAAATGAAACAGAGAGCTTCAAAACAGCCTCAAAATGAAACTAGGCAAGTCAAAATGTTTTGAAAATTTCAAAATGTTTCGAGTTTCAAAGCTCAAGCTGGGCTTGTCTGCCGGGAAACAGAAACTGAAGTAAGGAGAGGGAGGGGGAAAAGGGGAAAATGGGATGGAGGGGAAGGAGTGGTAAATATGCTTTCCCTTTCTGCAGTCTGTCTTGTCTTCTCTTCACAGGTATGCAGCCTCCTTTCAGCGTCTGCCTTTAGACGTACTGGTACATGACTTCTGCCTGGGAGACTGGGTCTTGGTGCAGCGGTGGAAAAAGGAATCTTTGACTGAGAGGTGGAGTGGCCCTTTCCAGGTACTTCTAACAACCCACACCACTGTAAAGATTGCTGGCCATGACCGTTGGATACACCATACCAATGTGAAACGACATCCATGAGCATCAGAGGACACCAACTCCCAGGACGAACTCACTCCGGAAGCTGAGTCGTCCTCCGAACAAGAAGCCAGCAAGTGGAGCTGTGAACCTACTGGTGATCTCCAAGTGCGCCTGAGACAGCTTAATCAAAGTTCAGAAAATTAGACAAGAAAGTAAAAAGAAAAAGTTTAGGCCGTATTTGATCTCAAGAAAGGAAGAATATGGTGGTAATCTTAATATGCCTTGTTGTTATCTATGCAGTAAGAGAAGCAGGATTGAGCAGCCCTAGCCGCCAGCCTATATCCCTGCTTCCCCCAATTGCTCCCCCAGGGACAAATTTGTATGTTGACATGATGGAAAGAATTGCAGGTACCTTCAATCTCACCAACTGCTGGGCCTGTGGGGGACTCCGAGAGGCCGGAGAACAGTGGCCTTGGAGGGCCTTTCCTTTGGCCCCAAAATGGTTGGTAAGTGATAAGGCGGATGTTAAGAGTACTGGTCAAGAATGGGATGAGAACCGCAGCTGGGATCTTTCCCAAGTGGCATTAGGAGAGTACTGTCACTAGATTGATAACCACCACAGTTGAAGGGATGCAAGTTGCAGCAGTCCCCCTCAAAGTGCAGACTGTAGCAAAAGTCATGGTACTCAGAAAAATTCCTCGTAATTATCTTGATCTGCCTAAATGAAAATGGGGAGCAGAAAGCATCTTGAGGGGGGAATATTGTTAGAAATGGAGTATTGTTAGAAATGCACAGCTTGCATCTTGCACCTGATAAGAAAGAAACACTGCCAAGGACTTTTTTTCCTTTCCCAGCCTTGCCACAGCTTTTCTTATGCTAAATCGCAGACTCTCCCCCAGCTTCTCCCTAGCCTTTCTCATACAGATTACAGAAGCTGGAATTCAACTGACTGTGTCCTTGAAAAGGGGGGAAGGTTTGAACTCTTGGTGACCTATAGTAGTCTCTGAGCATGCTTAATTAGCTGATGCATATTTACCTCTCCGCCCTGCATACTTAAGTAGTTAATTATACTATACATGCGATGTATGTAGGGATGTAACCACATGTATGCTTGTATGAAACGGAAGTGAGCTGTAAGAGTTCCTGTTTCTGCACACGTGCCCAGGAGGGAGGAGATAAATACAGCCTGAAAATTCCTTTGTTGGTTCGGAGTAATCTGAGTTCTTGACTCTGCTCTGACCCTATTTGCAAATACACCTTTTGTGCCATCTAATGAGTGTGTGTCTGTGATTTTTGTGGCCTCCAGAGAAATGAACCGCTTTATGTATCAACAGAGAGCCCTGCAAGGCTCCTGAGTGCTCAAGAGGCTGGGCAAAGCCACACATTCAATTAAAACCGCTATAGGAACCAGCCACAAAGTTATTATTATTTATGTATTGTGGCTTATTCTGCATTTTTTTCATGCTATTAATTGAATGAACATGTGGCCAGGTTGCTATTTAAGACACAATTAACCTGTTAATCGTGTCTTAAACGAAATGTCTGTCAGAGGCCTCAGTGTAAAACTTGTTGTCTAGATACTCTCTCTCTTTCTCTTAAGGCTGCTAGATTGTGAGCTTATCTACATGAGATGTTTACTGTGGAGCTGTCTAATTAGTTCTGCAGTAAGCATCTCAGTGTCTACATGGGCTCCCTTGTAAGGGTACACAAAACTAACAAACTCTGGAGCAATACTTGTAAATACAATTACTAGCCTGCTCTGGAGTTTTTTTCATGCTCAGCAGTACACATGTAGACACCGCCCAGCTGTCTAGGGCACAAGAATACTTCAGTGTGGGGGCTGCCTGCTGGCTAATCCCACACTGAAGCACCCTTGTGCATCAGCCAGCCCCTCTCCAGCAGAGCAGCCCTGCGCTACTGCCAGCTGGGCTGCTCTGACTAGGCTCCATATGCTGTGCATGGATAAACTCCAGAGCAATACACTCCAGAGTTTTCTACTGCCAGGCACACATTTAAATATACTCCAGAGTTTATTAATGTGTATTAATTGCATGTATAGATGTGCCCAGTATAACCCAAGAACAGTACTGGAAATAAGCAGTTAAGCCATTCAACATTCCTTCTACTTATCAGTTCGTCTTTTCCATCTCAGTGATCTCTCTTCCCTTCTACATTCCAGCTAACAAATGCACTTTTCAGACAGACCATATTCATTAGTAACGTATGACCATGCTCTAATGTTCAATAGCAGGCTGATATGTTTTTCATTTTATTTAGTTCCCTATTTGGTTATGTATGGACATTTATAAGTGAATTGGACAAAATATTGTACAATAGCATGTAGATGTGTGGAATTAATGCCATTCTGCACAGCTATTTTCCCAGCAGCAAATTGCAAGATAGACAGCAAATATTAATTAATAACATCCTATAGATATGCTTATGCTGTTATCTTGTAAATAAGTCCCTCTGTCTGTCTGTTTGGTGTGGCAATCAGAATTAATATATTCTTCCAGGACAACCCCATACACCTGCATCTTCAGTCTCTCCTTTATAAACTGCTGATATAGGCACATTTGTTGATACATCAAACTATATGGAAAATGGTTGGAATACAAACTATATATACATTGGTAGAATAATTTTTATATTAGTTTGGTCTGGAATATTTCTTATGTATTATAGCTAATAAACATCTATGGCCAAAGGTGACAGTGTCAACATGCCTGGATTGCATACTTAATAGTTATTTTTGAGAGCATAGCAGCAGTTATGGGAGCTAGCGATCACATAGCTATCACATAGGAATACTTTTGTGTTAATAGCTAGTAAAGCTACTACTAACTGCTGTCAGTAAACATGCAGGACCTGCTAAAACCAAACTGAAGTCCCAATTATAAGAATGCAGCTTATAAGTATCGTTTCCTTTAATTCTCAATTATTGGATTAAATTATATTCTTACTTTATACCACTGCAGATTCAGTTGACCACTGTAACTGACAGGAGAATATGGTTGATTAAATTACTTTAAGGTGACTCATGTGGTGTTACAGTGTAGGCTCTAACAAAGAATGATGGAGAATAACGAAATGGAAATGGACAACTAACATTTAGTTACCTGAAACTACTATGGATAGCGAGTGCTACATACAGTCCGTAACAATTATGATGCTGAATGAACTCTTACAGTTAATGCCCCTAATGCTGTAAACTACAATTTGCACATATACTTAAATTGTAGTCAGGTAGGCTGTAATCTGAGATGCCAACAGCCACCTATTTACAATCCATTTTATGTCTGATATGTTTTCTTTGAGGGATGGTTCAGAAAAGTAGCTTTCAAACAGAAGTGTGCTTTCATGCACAATGGTAGGGTAGTGGGTAGATCAGAACATTTACTTACACAGCATCTATAGAGCTTACCTATGATAGAAGACTTGCATGGTTGTATATAAACTGATTTAAATTTGATGCAGCTACCATTGGCACATACCCTTAATTGCTTTAATTACAAAGTTGAGCTAAAATAATTTAAGCCCAATGTCACATCACTGCAGCACATCTACATTAGGGTTTTTATGACTGGAACAGTGTTGATTTTATACAGCAACATACATTTTCCAACATAATCAGGACTTCACATTGAAAGGTGGTATCTGGCATGGGACTCAGAGATATAAAGGGAGAAAAAAGATCAGGACAATCTCTGTTTAATTTGAAATTGATGAATGACAATTAACAACATATTTTATTTTTGCCTCATAGCAGCTCTGAGAATCTTTAAACATTTGTTCCCCAGACACGTAGAGTGCACTCCATATAGCATATTTACCATGGGTTAGGTTAAAAAAAGGACTTATAGGCAGCAAATGGGACATAAGTAGGATTTAAGTGCCTGTGTCCTAAAGTACAGTTCTAAGAACCTCTACTTTCCTGCTACCTGACCCTGGAGATACCCAAACTCTTCTCATACCTGACCTTCCAACTTCAAAGTTTTTTTTAAGTAACTTCAGTTGTGCCACTGGGAATGTCCAGAACTACATTAGTCTTAAGACTCTCACAGAGGATCTGAGTTAGAAACCCCTAGTTGGAAGAACCAGTATCTTCAACACCCTAAGCATGTGCTCTAACCTCTAGGCACAAAGGCAACAACCGTATTTAGGTGCTTAGCTCAAATAAATCTCAGTGGGAGTTAGATACATAAAAGACTGAATATAAAATGGCAATACCACCATCCATCCCCACCCTGTTGGCTACATTTCATACAGATAGTTAGCCCTCCTCAGCCATTTGAAAAAAAAATGCATTCAGGGCTGTCTACAGAGGGGTCTTGCCTCTGGAACCCAAAGAGGCAGAAACACCTTTCTGCAGTCCTGAGTGAAACATCTTGGAGGTAGAATTTAATATTCACTCCATCCTCAGATGGAGGAGCTTTCTCTTTACTGGTTACTTCAAAGTAGCTGCAACCAGATGTAGGTTAGTTTGCAACTACACATTGCAGCTGTCAGCTTGCCCACAGCTGTGGGAGAGGTGGGCAACTCCACACACACACAAAAAAATGATTAGGCCCCTTGCCACTTCTGCCTTCAGCAGATGCCTGCTGAAGACAGAAGCAGCAAAGAGCCCAATCCTTTTTTTTCTTTTTGGCAGAGCCTGCCCACCTCTTCCACAGCTGGGGGGGGGGCAAGCTGCCAATGGGTTGAGCAGCCCCTGAACTGTGTGGGACTCTGGTTCTTCCCTCTGCAGTGGCATCACCCTTTGGGGCCACCCAGGTAGGCTGCTAGCAGGCCAGGTGCTGCCCCAGCTCAGTGGCAGCAGCTGGCCTGATCCAACACTTCCCTGACCCCAAGCTGGCGAGGGCAGCACCCAACCCACTGGCAGCCTGCATGGGCAGCCCCAGGGGACACCGCTGCTGCAGACGGAAGGACTGGGACCCCCGGAGCTGAGGGGCCACTTGGCCTGTCAGCACCTTGTACCCTGGCTACTGGTAGGCTACAACAAAAACCCAGAAAAAAAAGGATCGGGCCCCTGGCCATAACATGATAGAAAAATTGAAATGGTAGGTTTCGATTTAAAAACCACTGTTTCAGTTTAGGGGGCAAAGAATGTAATCTTGGGGATTAAACCCTCAGCATTTGTACAAGCTCCCTCAATGCCTCACCCAGAATTCTGGGCTCCAACCCACAAATCAGATCTCTAAGTCAGGTCGTGACTAATGTTTTAGTCACTTATGTCCTTTGTTGAATCTAGCCCTAGATCTGTGAGATCAAGAATATTTACCAAACAGCATTTTTCCCCCCATCTTATCAACTTCTCCTTTGTCAGCTTTTACCTTAGTTCTAAAATGCTATGATGCTACTTAATCCAATAGAAACAAGGCTGCATAAAATAGATGGCCAATGTCTGACTAGAATTTGTGGGTTAATTAGTGGATCAATACCTGAGGAGACATATATTTTATTTTGTAGTAACAGGAATTTCATATTTTCCCCACCTTGTGCCAAAATGGTGTGTGTCCTATTGGATCCTATGCTCCTTGCTCTTTATGTTTTCTGATGCTGTCCTGTGGAGCAAGATTTTGTATTATGATACTACTTCATTGTTGATAGTGATGAAGGATTCAAAACCGACAAACTCTGTCATCATAAGATGAGCTGTCACAGGTAACCCAGTGAAAAAATTCACTACCGTATAATCAATGTTATATTCTCATTGCAATTAATTGAAAACTAGGTCAACAGCTACTCCAGACAGAAAATTATATTAAACAGGGGGGAAGAAGGGAGTGGGGAAGAGAAATGTTATACAGAAATAATTAAGCACTTGTTATATTAAAATATGATAACATTCTTTCAACTGTGCCAAATGACATATAAACTTGAAAGCAGATTTTTGCTACATTATATCTAGTTTCAGGACTACAACACAATGAAAGCATCACTTTTGTTTGGAGCTTCTGTAATTGCTGTGTGATAAACATGCAGGCTACTGCATGCTAATGAGTAGACTTAAATATAGAAACTAGTAATTAAATTTTTCTTTTTTTACTGCTCTAATTGGTAGTTAATTTATGCACCTGATTTTTCAGGTGCTTGTATGCACTCATTAAAAATGACCTCCAAGAAAAGTAGGAATGCTGAAAAAAGAGGCAGAATGACAGGTCTGCTGCAGCTAAGTTTAGCTTTTTTCTGTGTTGGGAAATGCTTTTGTAAGTACTGTAATTACACAAGATGGAAATAATAGGGCACTTTCAGAAACTTTTCACATTCGGCAATATTGTAGCAGTAGTTACAAACCTGTCAGCATTGCTCTTCTAAGCCTGTGTTTACCAGTTGGTCACAAAATTCACTCAAGGCTGAAATTTGGTTTGCATTGTGTTAGCTCTAAAAGAAGAGCATTGTGATTTTTTCAAAATGCCTTTTTTGATCAGTATATTAAAATTGTTTATTACGTTCCAATTTCATAATGGAAGAAAATTGGAAGGTACTTTTATTTAATCCAATAAAAATATGCGGGATAAGTGAAGCACAAAATCTGGATTTTGCATAAAACTGAAAATTCATAAAATGGGTTGCAGCACCTGCACAATGATTTTACCTTATGTCTTTTTAAATCCGTGGTACTGTATTACTAACATCCTTACACATAGACTGGTAAGTTTGGAGTACTGTCTATCTCACAAAACTACTGAATGCTGTAGGTAACTTCTGTACCTTTTCGGGTGAGAGAAGTGCATCTTAAATATTCACAGATTTTAATAGTACAGTGGGACTTTATACTTTAGGTCTCAGTGGCTTCAAGAAAGTCAGAATCTAAAGGGAAAACCTTACTGATTTCTAGTAGAAGCTTTGGAAACCTGGATCTCAGTATTTGCATGCATATTATAATTAAAATATTTGTGTGCTTCTAATGTGGAGAGCAAGTTTGTTTTTGTTATTTTTTTAATTTCACCGGTGACACCTCTGAGCAGTTAAGGAAAAGAAATGATAGAACTCTGAGCTACTTTTAGCAGAAAGAAAAAAGGGTAAGGTGAAGAGCAGAGGAACTTATCTAACACAGGAAGAGTACTTATGCCTCTTATTCTTTAGAGGCCAGTGTGACCCTTTTGTGCAGGGTATGGCAGCATCTGCACCTATGTCAATGCCGGCATCCAGATGAGTACTGCCATGTGGTATGTGGTGCTGCAGACCCATCTGTGGTGCCACATACCTCACGTTCAGGTGTTCTCTGTGCTGCAAGGTAGCAGTGTGTGTTTGAGGGGACATCCCAGGGTCAAAAAAAAACATGAGAAAAAAAAGTGGGATGATGCACGTGGGTGTAGCAATGCTGTCCAAAACCAAAGCCTGGTTAGCCAGACCCACACTCCAGCTGCCAGCCAGGCTCCGAGCAGCAGGATCATTGAGGCTGCAGCTCCCCGAGGCCCCCAGAGCCCCAGATAAGGCTGCTGAAGCCAACACGCTTGCTGGCCCAGCCTCCCCCACCCTACCCAGGGTAACCTGCCACGTGCCAAAGGATGCATGGCACATGCAGTCCCCAGGGATAAGTAGCAGCATCACAAGGTGTGCCATTGCTTCTTGTCCTCAGGGAAACAAATGTCCATGGATGTGGTCAATAGGGTCTACTTTAGTTAGAAGGTGGCATGAAACAAGACCATCCCAAACTGATCTTTTCCTAGTATTTGTTCACTCCTGTCTCCAGCCCCAGTCCCCTCCCCACCACAGCTTCTGTCGTACAGAAAGCTCTGCAACTGGGAGAGAGGACTCATGTGTCCATGCTGTTGTAACACCACATCCCTGAGCACAGCAGCAGCAGCTGGGGTTGGACCTGGGACCCCTGGATTTAACTAAATGAGCCCTGTCAGAGCTCATGGACCTACCTCTACTACCAAGGCTATAGCAGTCCTGTTTACCTCTATGTACAGCACATTACCAGGCTGAAGGAGCACAGACTGCAGTGTTCAACAGGACGTTTACACATGTTTATTCCAGTGCAGGAGGTTTGAAGAAAAAGGTGAATCTAATTGAGAGAGAATTTTCAGGTGTCTGAAGACACCAAAATCCACTTGACCTTATGTGGCAAAAATGAAATTTCTTCTTCAGCAGACTATTAGTTATAAATTCCTGTTCATCCTGCAAATAATTCCAGATGAAAAGTTAGTGAAATATTTGTTTTATTGAATAAGTAGGGGATTCTCATTTTCATTTTTCAAATGTTATGATGATGCTACTTCTAGTGACCCAAGGTAACATTTCCGAAGTGCCTGTGTAACTTCAGACTTCCATCCCATTGATTTTAGTGGGACACAGATTCTCAATGAATTTAGACACTTACTTATTTCACTGCTAAACCAGGTCTTATTAAAGAAATATAGGGGGTGGGGTGGAAGAAAAAGAAGAGTTTTGTTACTGTAAAATTTCTATCTTCCTATGACAGAACTTATATTTTGTGAATTTCCTGATGTTCCAGCATTTAAATTTGTAATCTCTATCCCAATTCTGCAAAGAGAACTATCTAAGTAGGTTCCATGTAAATGCATGGTTCGCCCATGCCATTTTCTTAAAGCATCACGTCTTTAATGTATATTTACATTTAGTATACCAGTAAGTGCAGTTGTGATGTCTAATACTCCTTTGCTATCACTCACAGTAGTTTAGATGAAACTGAAAAGTCAAAGCTCACTTTAAAAGCAAAGAGACATGCAGTAGGAACTATGTATTAATAATACAGTGTGAAAGCTGCTCAAGCATTTTGTATAACTTAATTTTGTTTTATTTTAAAAGTAAAATATTAATGCATTAATTAAAAAGAAAGTCACCTTCCCTCATGGCTGTCTAATTAGCAAGGAAGGATGATCCTTTGAGAGGAGACCTAGGACTTATTCCTGGCTCTGTCACAGATTTCCTGTGTAATCTAGGTTAAGTCATTTACATTTTTCCAAAATGGAGTAATTTTGGGTGGCTCAGTGAAAATATCTTGCCTCCATTTTGGCATCTTTTGAGAATGCTGGCCTTAGTGTAGCTGTACTTCAGTTGTCCATTTACAAAACAAGAAAAAAATGTCGCAGAGTCTTGTCAGGATAAATTCAAGCACCCACATCAGTTGTGTAACCAGGGCAGGGTGACTAGGGGAGCAGCCCCAAGTGTCAAATTGGGGATGGGAGGATGAAAAAATAGCAGCTGCCACTGCATTTGAACAATTGCACCAGTGGCACATCAGCAGCCAGAAGTCTCCACTGCCTCTGTTTATCTTAGCTGCCCCAGGTGCTTGGATGACTTGTTACTAGGACTGTGTGAAATTTCACCAACAGTTTCATTTCAGTGTTGCTTTGACTCGTTTTGAGCTCGAAACAATGATATCGAAATGAAACAGAGAGCTTCAAAACAGCTTCAAAACGAAACGAGGCAAGTCAAAATGTTTTGAAATTTTCAAAATGTTTCAAATTCAAAGCTCAAGCTGGGCTTGCGTGCAGAGAAACAGAAACTGAAGTAAGGGAAGGAGGGGGTAAGGGAGGGGAAGGTGTACCCTCATTATTGACTGTGTAGCTGGCCAGTGACTGTCATTCTTCCCTGAGGTCTCTTCCAATCCCAGTGCTCTGGGAGAGGGATGGAAAAACTGCATAAAAGGCAGCATTGTTTAAACTGCGCTGCTTTCTGCCTTGGTGTCAGTTGAGTGAGCTGTGTGTTCCAGCAGCTCAGCATCAGACAACTACGGCTAGCAGCACCGATCTTCTAGGATTCCCTACTTGCTACCAAGAGGGATTTCAGATTCAGAAAGAATACCTTTTTCTTCAAGGCTCTTTTATTTTATTATTCTATTTATTGATTTATTCTTTTGAATTCTATCATTATATTGGATAGGAGTACTATAGATTTTAATTTATGTAAGAAGGCAAATACATTTATATTTTATTTCTATACATTTAAAGCTTTGCAGCATACATTATAGAATTTATATGGAGACAAATCACCTACAGTTTTGATTTATACAGGGACAAAGCAGTGCACCTACACTTCTGAATACATGAAACATGCCATGAAGCATGGTGGAAAGGCAGGAGGCCACACTGGCCAGCCTTCAGGGAGGGGCAGAAGAGGGGTAGAGGGAGAACTGTAAGTTTCCCCCCACACCAAACTGAGATACAGCCTCTTTCCTTCAGTTAAAAGGGATGAGGCTGCTACAAGCAGCAAGGAGAGGGGAGCAGTGCCAGTGCCACTGCCTGTGCCTAAGACTGCTTCTCTTCCATGAGCACCAGCTGTAACCCCTCCACCACCACCACCATGATGGCAATAACAAGCAGCAGCACCAGCACCAGCATGACAACCTACTCTACCCTTATTTCACTTCTCATATTGAGCCTTCCAGTGCAAAAGGAAGAGCTGGTGCTGGACCTGGATCTCAGTGCCTTAGCAAGGGAAATTCTGGGGAAGGAGAGGGAATCAGATGAGTTTGTGCTTGACACCTCTCAAGTTTCCCCTAGAGCCAGGTCTCCTTGCCCAGAAGACACTTCAGAGGAGGTTGATGTACAACACACACAGTCCCACAAGCACCCATGACACAAGTTTTGTCTGTCAGCAGCTAGAGATACAGGGCCCCAGAACCCAGACTACCCCTGTACCTATCTACTTGACAGCTGACAGGTTTCATGGCCACAGCAGGGGCCTGCAGGCCTGCAGCTTTCACCATGCTGTGCCTTAGCACACAATCATTGTCACTCATGTCATTAGCTTTGCTTGTCTGCAGCTTGAGGTGCAGTTTCCCCCAAACCCCTGCACCTATCTCCTTGAAACTTGGCAGGCTTCATGGCCTCAGCAGGGGCTAGCATGCCTGAAGTTTTGACCCCACTGTGGCTTAACACATACACATGACACAAATTTTGCTTTCCCCAAACCCCTGGACCTATCTCCTTGAAACTTGGCAGACTTCATGCCCTCAGAAGGGGCTACCATTCCTGTAAGGTTCATCTAATTCAGGCCAGAAATGACAAAGTTATAAGCTACTTTGAGCTTCTCCATTCTAGCCTATGGGCGAAACACTGAAACAGTGTTGAAAGAGCAAAACTGTTTCAATGAAACAAAACAGCGGTTTTGAATTGAAATAAAATTTGAATTGCTGTTCTGTTGAAACATCAAAACTCAAGTAGAAATGGAATGGTATCGTTTCACATACCCCTACTTGTTATGCCTCTGACTAACTTCCTATGGCAGAGGTTTTCAATTTTTTTTTTAATAACTGTACTCCTTTTGACTCAGAGTTTCATCTCCTATACCCCTTATATTCTTTCCTTGTTTTTAAGGGGGAGGGGCAGATTGAAGGCCCCATGGTGAGAGAGGGAATGGGGGTGGGGCAGACACTGCGCAGCTAGGGTGGGGCACAGGACAGAGCCATGAATGGCTCATCTGGGGGGAACAAAGGGGGTTGGCTCCTGCCACTGTGCACAACCCAGAAGGGCATGGGGGCATGTGTCCTCAGATCTGCACATGGGATGAGGTGGGCTGCCCCAGTGGTGGGGGAGGGAGTAGGGCTGGGCTGCCCAGCTGGGGAAAGGCAGAGACTGGCTGTATGCAGGAAGAGTGGGGGTGGTTCCCACCAGTACATGAACCCCCACATGGGGAGAGCCTGAGGGAGTGCATGCCCCAGGACCTGCACGCTGAGCCTGGCAGGCTGCAGCTGTGGGCTGGGGCTGGGGCCAGGGCAGCACCTGGCTCTTCCCAGTGTGGGCTAGGCTGAGCTGCGCTCAGGGTGGGTGGGGCAGTGCTGGGAGGGTTGGTGGGGGCTACAGTGAATTCTGGAGTGGCTGCAGCCCCCCTGTAGCCCTGCTCCCATAGGCCACTGTTATGAAGGGAGCAAGGCTGGGACTGAGGCAGATTCTGCACAGCCAGGCAGAGCACAGGATGGAGCCACAAGTGGATCATCCAGGGGGTGTGGCTCCCACTCATGCACACAACCCAGAAGAGCATGTGGGGAGTGTGCCCCCAGATCTGCATGTGGGGCAGACTGGGACAGGGGTGGTGCCAGGCAGTGGAATGGTAGGCAGTGGTGGTGCTGGCAGTGGGGCTATGGGAGGGGCTGCAGCCACTCTAGAATTCACCATAGTCACCCCCTCCAACTCCTGCTCCCAGTGCAGCCTGGCCCAACACCCTTGCTGGAAGAAGCCCAGCACTGCTCCGGCCCCTGCCCACAGTGGCTTGCAGCCCACCATCACTCCATGCACAGATCTGGGGGCACACCCTGCCATGCCCTCCCGGGGTGTGTGCAATGGCAGGAGTCGTCAAAGCCTCCCCATGATGCGCATCTACTGGACACTGTGTCCTGCACCCTGCCCCAGCAGTGAAGCACCTGCCCCAGCTCCAGCTCCAGCCCCAGCCCCAGCCCCAGCCCCAGCCCCAGCCCCAGCCCCAGCCCTACTCTCTCTCTCACCATGGAGGCCTGCAGGAACAGGGCTATGGGGGGGGGCTGCAGCCACTCCAGAATTCGCTGTAGCCCCCCCCACAATCCCCACTCCCAGTTTTGCTGCCAGCCACCCCAAGCATAGCCTGGCCCAGCCCCCCTGCTGGAAAGAGCCTGGTGCTGCCCTGGCCCCAGCCCACAGCCACAGCCCACTTTTGCCCCACCTACAGATCTGGGGGTGCACATAGTGGTGGGAGCCACACCTTCCCTGTGCACAACTCAGTCCTGTGCCTTGCCTCAGCTGGGCAGCCACTGCCCCAGACCCACTCCCTCCCCCACTGCTGGGGCTTCCGTCTGCTCCCCCATGCCCCTTCACCCACAACAGACTTACAAGCCAGGTCCAGCTGCTCTCGACGTGGCTGGGCTGTGCTCCTGGCCTCCTGTGTGCTGAGCTGTGGCTGAGTACATACATGCAGCTTTTATTGGCCACATGTGTTCTGCATACCCCCTACTACCCTTTTAAGTACTGCTAGGGGTACGTGTACCCCTGATGGATAACCACTGTGCTATGGCATTGCACACTCAGGATCTCTAAATGAAATACCATAAAACTGTCAAACAAATATCACTGGACAGTGATATGTACTGATGTCATAATGTTGAACTAATAGAACAATTGGAATCATTGAATATTCCTGGGTGTTTTATTATAAATCAGCACTGCCACATGAAGAACAGGGCATTTCCAACTATTTCCATCATCTTTTGCCTGAATTTTTAAGGTGCTTGGCCAACGCCTATATAATTTAAACGTGGATAGGGGACCATGTTTTCTGAAATGTTTGTCCAATGACTGGGACAACAGAGCCACAGTTAAGTTATTATTGCAAGCTAAATATTAAATAGCAACAATTACTTCAGTATCTCCAGCATCTCTTTAGCACTGCATCATTAAAGAATTGTAAATAAACAGTTTGATGTGCCTTGCTTGTTCATAAGCTGTGGTATGATACAAATACTCATTTTTTAAAAAATTTCCAAGGAAATTTTCTGTGGGGAAGTACAGGCTAATACCTACAGCCTGTTGTGTCTCTTTCCTTTTTTATTGTAGCTGTATGCTCTATTTTAATACATGCGCTGAAACCCATTCTGTGCTGGAATGGAATGCTCTGGGCCAGATTAATCCCTAGTGCAATGCAGCATGCCCATGTCACATTGTTCTAACTGTGTTTAATGGCATGAATTTCTGGCAACTGCATTATTCATGTCTTGCATACCTAGAAGTGGGTTATGAAGGTCACCACAAATACTTCAACATTTCTGTATTTAGATCTGCATATAGAAACGTATACATTTACATATGTACTTTTTAAACACATGCTTATTGGCCCTGCTCTTTATTGATTGGTACTATTATATTTTTATCCCTCAGACAGAACAGTCAAATTGCCCTATTTATCATTTAGAGGCCTCAAAATGACACAAATTCCAGAATAAACTTGAAATTAGAAAGCCTCAAAAGTGCAATTCATTGTCATAGCAGAGTCTTACTCTGTTAAAAGTTTAATGGGATAGGTCTGCACTACATTTTGATGTCCTGTGGCACAGAATTTAATATATTCATTATGTTGGATGCAATGGTATGGTTTGGAATTTCTAAGCCCCTGTTCCAAATTTCAGCAACAAAACTTTCTGAATGTTATCAAAGTATCATTGGAATGCTTTTAAGAATACGTTATACCATTTGATACTTCTTTAAGAATAGGTCTTAAAGGGATATTTTAACTGTTAAAGTGGCTCTTTGTTAGTGGTGCTCAACTCACGGAAAGCCTGTGTGAGCAGCCTGTTACCTAACACTATGCCCCTGTCTGAGCTCTCCCTGAACTCTCATTGTAGGCTCTGGCTGGAGCCACTCCTTTCACAGTTCTGGAGCCCAGGTGTGGCATGCTACCATTGCTTATGTCCTCTTTTCCTCTGCCACTGAATTCAAGTAAAAGGGACAAGAATCAGTGCTCACCTACTAGGCTCCGGAGCCATGCAAAAGTGGTGGCTCTGGCCAGAACCTATGCCAACAAGTGGTGAGTTCAGAGAGTTCATTGCACATGCAGAGCTCCAGTGGTGCTACTCTCTGCAGCCCTTGATGCATTTCTGATGTTAAAGTTGAACCCACCTGTAAAAAAGGCTGGGAACCATTGTTCTGTGCCATCTTTTCACCCAGCTTCTAGAATAAATAATATAATCACAAGAGCTCTACTGCACTCCAGCTATTCCTGACAGGTGGAATGACCCCTGTGTGCCCAAAGAGTTGATTAATTTACCACACAATGGAGCAATTCTTAGCTATCTCAAAATCTAGGGTCCATGTACCTCCACTATGGGTATGTACAGATATTCAGGGAGGTTAGATTGACTTAAAAATGGCCACCCAAACTAAGGTAAGTCATGATGGATGGAGCTAAAGAGATGGCTTGGGGGAACTGGGGGAGAAGCAGGGTCTGTGGGGAGGCTTGAGGGGCATAATGGGCCCCGCAGGTAGTTAGGGGGCCAGGAAGGTTTGGCAAGATTGGGAAGACTAGCAGGATCCACAAAGGGCTTAGTAGGGCCTAGGGGGCTAGCAAAGTCTGCAAAGCAGGGGTTGCTTGGATTCAGGAGGATTCGGAAGGATCAGGGTAGCAGGGTAGCCTGAGGGACTTGGGGAGTATCAGAAGGGTTGGCAGGATCATAGAGGCTCCCCTCTATCATACAGAGCCTTCTAGATCAGCCCAATGCTGCTGAAGTACACCTGATCCCACAAAAAGTTCCCAGGGTCACGGAGGAAAAGTGGGTGGGATGGAAAGATACTTTTAGCCCCTCAACCTCTCGCCTATCTCCAGACAAGCAACATCCCCCTGATCTAAGTTAATCTATCTCCAAGGTACAGTTAACTTAGATCAGGTTAGCCATTTTAGACTGATCTAACCTTCCTGAACTTCTGTACATTTCATATTTAGATTGACCTAACTAGGGATCTAAGTGTAAGGTCTATACCTGGGCAATCTAAATTAGATCAAGTGGCCATTTTAAATGTGACATGATCTAATACCCCCAACCTTCCTTAATGTCTGTACCTATCCTAAGCCATTATTTCTGTCATCCTTTTTTCAAGCTTGATTTGAATGAAAACATACAGAAACCATTACCTGTTTCCTCCGTATTCCATGCTTGCAATATTGAAACAGAATATATAGAGTTGCTCTGAATCACTTTTAAAACCATTAACCAGCCAAGTCAATTTTTAGTTACCAATTCCAGTGCTAATAATGACTGTACTTATCCCATAGGTAGGAGCCTAATGAATTCAGGTTGGCTGCCTCCTGAGTTCACAGTCCCAGCATGGCATCTGGAGCCATTTTCACAGTGAAATGTGGTGGGTCCCTCTCATATCTCCATTTGGCCAAGGTGCCCCAGAAGTCCCGCAGCTCCTCACAGATTGACAGATAGCCTCAAACTGGGCCTTGTTTAATGTGGCAATTAATGGCTTCCCTGGGCTTAATCAGGAGATTCAGCCTGTGGAAGCCATTAAGTGCTGTGTTATTCAGCAGTCTAAGATGAGGTTAACAGCATCCACGAGCTTGATCAATCCTGTGGAAGCCATTAACCATATCCTAGACTGCTTGCTAATGCAGCAATACCCTGATCAAGCCCAGGGAAGCTTTTATTGCCACATTATCATTAAGGAGTCTAAGATGAGGCTAATGGCTTCCATGGGCTTGATCAAGCCTGCAGACACCACTAACTGTGTCCTAGACTGCTTGCTAATGTGGCAATTAATGGCTTCTACAGGCTTGATCAAGGGATTGCCACATTAGCAAGCACTCTAGGATGGGGTTAATTACTTCTGCAGGCAGGCAGGAAGCACAGGGCTGGGCATTTCCAATGCAATGCAAAAAAATCAAAACAATAAAAAAAAAGGAGGCAAGAGGGGAAGTTTGGCTTCTTTGCAAGTTCTTGAGCTAGTCCAACTGACTCCTGGACTGAGACTATGTCAGGAGCTCGGCCTCTAATTTGCTTCCTCCCCCTCCCCCCCACCTTTCCCCCATGCTTCAGGATGCCAGGGCTTTCTGTCATTTTCTGTTTTGCAGATCCTGTCTTTTCTTTCCCCCGCCATTCACTTGCTGATAATTGTACCTTTCTGCAGTCCCCGCACTTTTTTCCAAGGATCAGGCTTTTTCACGGAGACCAAATGAATTCACAGATTCTATGAAAATCATGAAATTGTGAATTCGGTAGGGCTGTATCCACAGGCCACTAATGCCCAACAAAAGAACTGAGTGTTCTGAGTGACCTTTGGGCTTGGGCAGCCTGTGACAGATAGAAATAGCCGTGTCTGGATAATATAGTATCCAGACACTTTTCCATAGTTAGGTTTGACAAATGCTAGAAACTGGGAACCAACCAGACATTTAAAGGGCCCAAATGTTTGTAACATCTAATGCTACGATCATATTACCAAACAACAAATCTCGTCCCTACTTTGAACATTCCATTTGCTTTCCAAGCATCAAAAACCAGCTGACAAAATTCTCTAATATCAGATGCAATCCCCTGATAACATTACTTTTCAAACAATTAGTCTGTATTAGTCGTTCAAAGACAAGTCACTATTTCCACAATCTTCTGTAAACATACAAAAATCGCATGTTTTCCTATGCTCAAGGACATTCTAAAACCTAAAACCATAAGCTTATCTCTTATTTATATACTTACTAAATATCTGACACATAGGTCAAAATTAATATTGAATTAAAAGATTCACATTGGCTTTCACTGGAAATCTCATTTAATTCTTATTTCATATTATTGTGGGTTTCACAGTGTTTGGTATACAAACATACTAAATTGTTTCGTACATCCCTACTAATGTACTCTCTCCTCTAAATATCCCTGAACATTTACAACATTAATCATGAAAAATTAGAGATTGTCTCTTGTGAAATATGTAGCTCAAGGATTAAGCAATGCCCTTTTATATTGAGACCCTGATTTAAGAGCCAACGTGGCTAAAAGCATAAGATAGTATGCTGCTGTAGCACATTAAAAGGTTGAATTAAAATGAGTTCAGGTTGAGATGCCATTTTTAATCTTAGTTAGGGATCAGTTATGAACTCCAGTTAAGCATGTAGCTCATATGATTTTTTTTTAAAACCAGATATCATTATAAATTTAGTTCATAATCCTGAATATATTGTGCATGTGCTTAACTTTATAGCCCCAAGTATTCCCATTGGCTTCATTGGCCTCACTGAGTCAGAATTTGAAGACTGTGTAACGTTGCCTTATGTTGTTCCCAAAAGGTTAAGTTTTGAAGGAAACCTCCTGCTGATAGATAAGATGAAGACCCTTTTTCTCCCCCTGCCTCCCCTCCTCCCCCCACTATTATCAGGCTTAATCAACAGCTGAAACATGAGCAGTAGGAGGGTGTTTTACTTCAGTGCTTTGGCTGTGGGCAGAACTAATATGGAGTCACAGATTGTCTTCCTTTCTTCTTCCTTAGCCTCTTTGCATGCTGTAACATTTATAGATAGGGAGTTCTGGTGCATAGGTATTAAGGAGAGAAATGGAGAAGACAGATAGCATGTCCAAGGGAAAGGGGACCATTAATAGATCAGGACAGTACTAAAACCATAAAAAGGGGGAAGACAGAAAATGTTTCTCAAATCCCTAAAAAAAAATATAAAGGTTCTTTATATTTGAAAAAGGTAAAGAAGTCTTCTGTTTAAAAAGATACCTCATTATGCAAACAGCATTCTCACTTGTGTAAATTGTTATTCTCTTCCCATTCCCACTCTTCTTGCTGCGTGGGAGTAATGTGAAATTTGGGCCCTAATCCATCCTGCAAGGCTGCAACCATGTATAGGTCCACTGAGATCACTGTAGTGGTTCATGATGCAGGATTGGTGCTACAGTCCTGAAGTCTTGAACCAGGGAAATGTCTCTTTTATGCCAAAGAAGCATGATACCTACACAGATGGTGCTATATATAGCGTTCTGAAAAGGGTGGCAACCAGTAGGGCTATGCAAAGCTTCAGGTGCTGATTTGATTCAGAGGAGATCCAGTCTACTTTGGTGGCCAAAACTCCAAATCGGAATTGAATCAGGGGACCAATTAAAAGGCCCGAGTTCATCTGAAGCTCTCTGAATCCTCAGGAAAGATTTGGACAGCTTCAACGATTCAGGCAGTCCCTGGTTGCTGCAGCAGGGAGTTGCAGTCGGACTTCGAGCTGGTACTGGAGGGCAGGGGAGGGGGAGCTTTAAGAAGGGGGAGAGGACTATGGGGGGTCCCTGCCAGGCCCCATCCCCTGCCTGCTTGACCCCTGCCCTCTCTCCAGCCCTGCCTGCACCAGCTCCAGCCCTTTAAGAAAAAACCCCCCTAAAAACCCTGCAACTCACCAGCTCCTGCAGTGGCCTTGGGGCTTCAGGGGCCCCCCATGTGGCATAAGGCAGCAGGGGAAAGTGGGGATTGCCCCCCGCCCTGCTGGGCAGGAACCAGAGAGTCCAGGGGTTTGGGGGGGGGGGGGGGTTTCTTAAAGGGCCGGAGCTGCATTGGGTGGGGCAGCCATGGAGGGGTGGGACTGGGACAGTTGCGGGGGCTCAGGCTTGTGCAGAGTCCCCCATGCAGTGTGGGACAGTGGGGGGGGCAGTGAGGATCACCCCCTGCCCAGCAGCACCCAGTGAATGGCTGCTTTTTTTTCAAAGTGCCAGGAGCTAGGGCCAGCAGGGCAACCATTGCTGGGCTGGGAGAATGGGCGGGGGATGGGCCTGGATGATTTGGAGATTCGGAGATTCAGCAGCAGCCAAATCCCTGAATCAGATTCAGTTGAATCAATTTGGGACAGTGATTCAGATCACCAAATCAGATCGCCGTCCCCCAATTCAGCCTAATCTGAATCTGAAGCGAGTACTAGCCACTTTGCACAGGCCTAGTAACCAGAGGTTTTTTCTTATTTTGTTTGTTTGAACAATTACATCTGGTTTCAGAGGAGTCAATTGGACCTTTAATGTTGACTTTAATGTAATACGATTCACCTTTGGAATAGGATTGGCCTTTGGAGGGAGATCATAGTTGGAACCCATTTTATTTAAAAAGTCAGGCATTGAATTTCAAGATGCCACGCTCAGGTTGTACACTGTCTTTTGTGGAAATAACCTATACAGGGGAATATGGGGCCTTTACATAATTAAATATTCAATAATTCTTAGCATCTCAATGGCACTTTTCATTTTTAAAGGGCTTTACAAACATTGAGTAATTAATCCTCACAACACTCTTATGAGGTAGGTAATTTTGTATTTATAATTCCTGTGAGGACTTGCTATAAATTTGCGAATATAACTAAAAGTTGGGGTGAACTTGTACTGGTGAGGGCATGGCCAGGCACTGAAAAAGAAATATGCTGCAGAGATAACACATCTCACTTCCATGGCTTGCCCAGTTAGATCTGTGGGAATAAATATGCCTCCTTGAAGAAATGAAGGGAAATGTAGAGTCCTTAAGTATTTATAACTAAAGACTACAGTTTCTTTTTAAATATATATTAAACTCAAAAGTCTGTGTTCTTGATGTGTGCTCCTAATTATGCACACAGATGAATCAGAGGATAAATATTTCTTACAGGATACCAGTGTTTGGTAGCATTTTTCAATTGAGAAGCTCAGTAAATTTCCGATGCTTTCTATGCTGTTTCAGCCCCAGCCCCCAATTACCAGTATATTACAAACCATAAGAAGGATGTCAAGCTCTGATCATTCATTCTACCACATATCTGCGTTAGGGAAGCTTCAGCCTCACTTTAAATAAATTAATCTCACATCCTCCTACTGAATATTGAATGCACAGACTAATACAATTTTGATGTGTCACGTTACTCAGGATTAGGACTGTTAAGAAATAAAAGGAGAACAGTGGTGTGATAAATTGAGTAGGAGAATCAACTATGTATGTTGTCTCTGATCTTTTTCATTCACATTGTCATGGGAGGGGCAAATAAAACATTAACTCTTTCCTAGTGTACTTGTTTATTTGTAGAAAATATCTGCCAGAAAATTAAGTTTAAATCACAAAACTTATTTCTGAGAACTGTTTCTTCCTTCACTATGATATTGCAATTGAATTGTTGAGTCAACTCTGGACAAAACTGGAACCTACATCCTAATTTACAGGGAAGATGTCCTGTTCCCCTGAATGATGGCAAATTATATGGTAGTTTAGTGATATGGATAAAAGGAGATTGGAACAAGGCCAAGGGTCTTTTTTGGAAATAAATTTACAGGCGAAAAGAAGAAGGCAATGCTATCTTCATAGTGCAATCTCTACCTTCCTGGCGTCTAGTAGAGCTCCTTCCTTCTGGCCTTCCTGTTTTCAGGTGGGACCAACGGACAAAACAAGTTGAATGTACCATCCCCTGTTTCTGTCAGAAACTTCAACACAGAATCCACCACAGCCAATGGTTATATGGATATTAGGAAGAGCATTGAGAAGAACTAAATTAAATAATGGCATCCTTGCACTACAAATTTAGCTTTCAGCTTGGGGTGCCCTGTATGCATCTATGGTATTTATTCTCTGTGCACTTCATGAACTCCAATCTCAACTAGTAAAAGAGAAGTTGTCTTGAAAAAATGTAATGATAAATCTAGTTGAGTTTTCAACGTCCCCAAGATCCTACTATTACTTTCCCTGCAGAAGTGTGTTTCTTTGCCTTTGATATCAATGCTCTTAATGAAAACTGGTCAATGTTTTTTAACATAAAATTTCTTTTCATTGAAAAAAGACCTTCTTTCCAAGACTGAAAACTTTTTTTAAAGTTTCAATCACATCAAATATTTGCCTTTTGCAAAATTTTCCACAATACCTTTATTGATATTTGAACTGAAGTATTATGGATTTTTTAACAGAAACATTTTTAAAACAGAAGATTTTAGCAAATGAAAGATGTTTTGAACCTTGAAAAATGAAACTGAAATCAATTTATTTAGCAAAATCTTTCATTCATTTTTTTACCAGACCAAGTACTACCCACTGAAGTAAGCTTATAATTAAACTTACCGTTCGAAAGAAACTGTTAGAAATGTTGCTTGCATCTTGGCAATTACAACTGGTGTTCCGCATTGCAGTTTACAGATCATGAAGAAAAACTTCCATTTTGCAAGCAAAAGTAGCTTTTCAAATACTCTATTTTTTCACATACAACATACACCTTTGCCCCCAAAATCAGCCCCCCCAAAATTGGCATGTATGTATTAATCAGGAAACTGATTTTCTGCCTGGGATAGAAACACCCTGGTTTGATTCCGGCTCCATAGGGTTGCAGCAATAGTATTCCTATTCAAGCAGCCAAGGGAGTCAATTGACTTAATGAGTCATTCTTTATTCATAGTTTTATAGTTGGTAGGGTCAGAAGGGACCTGAGCTGATCACCAAGTCCAACCCCCTGCCATGGCAGAAAAGAATACTGGGGTCAAACAACCCCAGCAAGGTGTTCATCCGGTCTCCTTTTAAAGACCCCCAGGGTAGGAGCCAGCACCACTTCCTTGGAAGTTGGTTCCAGATCCTAGCCACCCTGACCGTGAAGTAGCACCTCCTGATATCTAGCCTAAACCTATCCTCTGCCAGCTTATGACCATTATTCCTAGTCACTCCTGGGAGTGTTCGGGGGAACAGGGACTCCCCCAATGCCTGCTGGTCCCCTCTGACTAGTTTGTAACAGGCCACTAGCCAATCTTTAAGAGAACTGAGATCCTGCTCTTGTGGAGGCTGAACAGGTTCAGGTCCCATAGCCTCTCCTTGTAGGGCCTGCCCTGCTGCCCCCGATCATGCGAGTGGCCCTCCTCTGGACCCACTCCATGTTGTCCACATCCCTCTTGAAGTGTGGCGCCCAGAACTGGATGCAGTACTCCAGCTGTGGCCTGACCAGGGCCGCATAGAGGGGGAGGATCACCTCCTTGGACCTGCTCGAGATGCATCTGTGGATGCATGACAAGGTGCAGTTGACCTTCCTGACTGCCTCCCCACACTGCCGGCCCATGTTCATCTTGGCATCAATAATGACTCCAAGATCTTTTTCTGCCTCTGCACTGATGAGAAGGGAGTTCCCCGGCCTATAGGTATGCTGCTGGTTCTTCTTCCCCAGGTGAAGCACCTTGCACTTGTCAGTGTTGAAACCCATCCTGTTCTCATCTGCCTGAGCTGTGCCCCCTGCCTACTTGGTGGTGAGATATATATGGCATTGCACAGCTCTTGGAGCAGTGGGGCTCAAAGGCCAGAATGCATCAGCACCAGCCACCTCTGTCCTGCACACAGATCGGGGGGCACATGCCCCCAGACCTCTGCTTGTCCTACTACTTGGTCTGGCCTGGGCCCCACTCTTTCCAGCCCCTGCTCCTGTCTGTGCCCTGCTACCTTCATCACTGGTGGAGCCTCGATCTGCCCCTCTCCCCACAGCCCTTTCCCCTCCCCACGCTTCCCTCACAGATGTACATGCTAGGGGGAGGAGGAGCGTACGCGCATGCGCACACGCACTCAGAGCCTCCTCAAATATTTTTTCTCCCTCTGCCGATGCTTTATAATGATCTAAAATATTAAGCAGTTGAACTGAAAGTGTTGTTTCCTACACTTTTGAAAACTTCAGCTAGTTCTGTCTTTCACTTCTACTATAAATTTAAAAAACAGCTCTCCAATCAATTATAATTTTAAGAGCAACAAGTGAACATGAGGCAAAATTAGATTAACTTAGCTGAGTACCAAGGGCTAAAAGACACATTTAGTGGACAGACTATACATATAAACACTAGAATATTTAAACTCAAATCATTGGAATGGTAGTGTGGGAAGGAGTGGCATCTGTTCGAGTAGTGGTATGTGCTGAGCTGGCAAGGCTGATGTCAGAAGGGGTTGTTAATGCTTCAGAGAAATTTGTGAAGTGAATGTTTTGGTAGGAGACAAGAGAATTTTAAAAGGACCTTTACAGATACTTGCTTTGGAGGTACACATATCTACTCTAAATGTAAGATAAAACTAAAGAAATGTTTCATTCAACAAGTAATCAGGAGCAGAAGTTTGTGATTGGGCAAAAAGCAAAAAAAATTAAAAAGACAATAATACATGCTGTGTTTCAAATAAAAACGCAGGCCCAAACTGACAGCTTTAGAAGAAACTTCCCCTTTTAGGGAAGTATTCCATAAATATCCATTCCAGGATTCTTTACCTTCCTATCTAGCATTGTCGGCTGCCAGAGATAGGACATTTAATTAGAGGGCAGCTGACCATCCTGATAAAGTACTGCAGTTCAAAATTACAGGCTCCAATCTTTAGGAGAACTGAGATCCTGCTCCAAATTTTGCAGACCCCTGTCTCCTACACAGACACAAAAATAGAGATAGGCAGGATATTAGTAATATTGAAATTATATCAGTTGAAATAAATGGTGGCTCTACTGAAAGCAATCTTGTAAACATCAGTGCAAGGTTGGGACAAGCAATGGGACAGGCAATTCCCATGGAGCAGAACTAGGAGAGCTTCACTTTAGGAGGACCTTCCACGAACTGAATCATAAAATATTCATGGCTTCCCTCTTCCCCCACAGTAAGGCTGCTGCTTTTGGTGATGCCCCTACAGAAATACAATATTCAAAATACAAGCATCTGTTAATCAAATGCATGGAATGGCAGTAGTTACATGAGAAACATGATTTATTCCCTAGGAGGGATATTAATTCTGAGCACAGGGCTTCAGGACTTTCTGAAAGACTAAAATACAAGAGAGTGCGAGGGAGAAGTGGAATGTGTGTATCGGGAGAAAAATCAGAATTGAAAAATTGCAATAGTGAACCTCAGAGAACTATAATGAATCAATCTGGGATTAAGCTACCAGATAGGGCTAAAAATAAGGATAACACTAGGGATGTTGTACAGACCTCCAGGGCAAGAAGAGACAGGAGAATAAAATTCTGCTCAAAGATGAGATGAGAGAAGGAAGGTTAAGAAAAAAATAACACGATGAGGAGAGTTGGTAATTTCAACCCTCTAATTACCAAAAACCTCTGAGACAGAGTAGGAGAGGTGCAGAAATGACGATGTAGTAAATGATTCAGAATGAATTAATTAGGGTCTCACTAATAGTGTCTACACTGGCTTGGTATTAACCAATGACAAGGATAGCATTAATACTTTCAAAACAATTGAGAAATACTGTAAGAAAAGCTAATTATCAAGAGTAGATGAGGCTGATGTATCTTGGTGCATTAATACATGGGGAAATGAAAATAAAGGCAGTCATTTATGACTTTATATAGACCAACCTTAATAACAGCAAAAGAATATTGAAAAATGGGTACAAAAATGAAATTATCTGCTATTATTAATGAGTGCAGCTCCATTGAGTTTTCCTAGAGTTTAAGGGCAAGGGTACCTTAAATCATCTATTTTGACTCTTTTATAACAGAGACCATTCAATTTCATTTACCCATGTGTTCAAGCCAGTGACTTGTTTTCAGCTAAAACATAGTCTGTATTTGGCTAAAAGATATTATCCAAAAAGGCATCCAGTTTTGATTGAAAGACAGCAAGAGATGGAAAGAAACACCCCTTTATTCAATAGTTTATTCAAATAGTTAAGCACCCTCCCTGTTATAGGATTAAGTGTGCCCTATTTCTAATTTGAATTTGTCTGCAATCAGTTTCCAGACATAAATTCTTTGCCTTTCACTGTGTAGTACCATTATTTTTTTGCCATGAAAGGACTTCTACACTCTAATCAAATAAAGTCTCTGTCTTCTTTTTGTTGAGCTAAGTTGAATAAGCTGTATAGGTATCTCACTGTAAGGTGTTTTCTCCAACCCTTGGATAATTTTTATGGCTTGTTTCTCCAGATTTTCAGCTCCCTTTTGTGGACACTGGAGCTGTTCACAGAAATCCAGCACTGCTTTCACCAAGATCATATGTGGAAGTACATTCATCTTCCTACTCCTATTCAACTTGCTTGTTGTACATCCACGGCTAGCATAGCGCATTTTGCCACAGCATTGCTCTGGGGTCCACTATAACAATGTACTGGTTTTCTGACTGAAAGGAGTTTTTCCTGTTTACCTAATCAAACAATTTAGCTCCCATAGAACTCTAATTACTTTTAATGAATGAAGATACATACAGAGCCCTTGGTGTGTCTTGGCCTGTATTACCTATACCAGATTATTACCAGAGCAAGAGAAGTAAAAAGAGACAAAGATATTTTCAAATGTTGCTGCCCAATTCTCCTTCTACTTTATGTCATCTCCACTCACTCTTTTGTGACTCTGGATCACATAGAGTAATCTTCAAATTCAGGGATGTGGGACAGTCACAGAAATGTCCATACAGAGTTTAGGATGTGTGTGTGGATGGATCCCTGCATGGCCCTGACCTATTGAATTTACCATCAGTTTTACTGGAAGTTAAAAAAAATATGCTAACCTCCCTCTTGCAACTCTGTAAATATCTCATCTTCCCATGCATCAGTCACAGAAGAATCTGTCTGGTGGTTGCTATTATAATACATGCCACTATTTTTCTTTACATGCTTGCTCATTTCCTACTTTCAAAACACTGGCAATGCAACCAGGGCACTAATGTTGCTTCGGTGCTTAATATAAAATATTATAGTCCATCAATGCAGTCTACAACTAAAATTGGTGTTCCATAAACAGAACTTGTAGAGCAGGCTGATTCTGAATACACCATTTATTTCTATTGATGACCTTTCATAACTCACTTCCAGCTCTGTTTTGCTTCATCACTCATGAGTTATGAGGTCATCTATAACTCATAGACATAAATGATGTATCCAGAATTATCCTTTTGTAAAATACTGTGTTAATATATTTAACTTGTATCATTTGGATTTTTTCACAGAAAAGGGTATAATTTGGTTTATGACATATCAGTATATTTAATACTTGTACTGCATGTTAAAGTAATACAATCAGGGCACTCAGTTCATACCCTTTCCTAATTCTATGATCATAAAAATAGATTCTGAAGTATTATTTTGAGGTTCCATGATGTTAAATTCCAATACAATGTGCACCAAGTAACATCTCATTGGGCTGGAAAATATAGGTGCCCCCAGCATCCTTCCTAAATAACCCTTCCTCCCCAGTTCAATGAGGCTTCTAACATTAAGTTTTTGTCATTTACAATATTTTCCTCTTTCTGAAACAGTTCTATCCTCCCAGGCACTGCATTAAATGGTGCTTGGTAATGAAGACAGGAACAGAGAGAACATTTTGTCTTTGCCAATTGAGGTAAGCAGGTGCTGTTTGTTTACTTTCAAATTGTATTATTACAACATTATGTATTGCCTTCCTGCACCCCACATCAATGAAATCACAGTGTAGGGACTTACCCCATATTCAGCCTCTTGCCCATTCAGGCAAAAGCTTGCATAAAGGTGTGGATCTAAGTTTTCAACTACAGCTGGGACACACATCAAGAAGGTAAATCTGAAAGTTTGACTTTGTTTTTTCTTTATGATCCAGCATCAGCTAGGAGTTTCTTAGGGCAAGAAGCTCTGCTGATCCTCTAGCGTAACTCTGAAGAGCAGCCTCAGGGAGGCAATACAGCAGGAAATCGCAGGAGTATAGAAATATCTAGCAAGCCCATGGGCCAGCTGAGAAGATGCTTTATCACAGAGGTGGGCAAAATGCAGCCCAGGGGCCAGATGATGCCCGCCAGGCTATTCTATCCAGCCCACAGGGCCCCTAAAAAATTTAGAAAATTAATATTAATCTGCCCTAGGCTGCCTGTCATGTGGCCCTCGATGGCTTGCTGAAACTCAGTAAGCGGCCCTCTGCCCAAAATAATTGCCTGCCCCTGCCAGGTCTGGGTCTCTGCAAAATCCCCCTATAGTAAAGGAATCCTTCCCTAGCCTACACCAAAATTCAAAAGATGTTTGGAGCAAAGTAACTGCATCACCATAGGAAACTGAGTCCATATACTGTGCAGTAGGTCAGGAGACTGTGGCTGTCTTGGAGTACTGAAGTCTGATATCTCTTCTTTTCTGATAATGATGTACCTCTGCCCTCAGACAGTTAAGGCTGTGGAATGTAAGCACGAGCCCCCAAGCTGATTTCAAAGTTGTGATAGCTTAGAGGGAGAGAGGCAGTCTCAGAGGCAGACAAGGTCCAAACCAGACATAGCAAACATGTTTCTGGCAAATTATGTTATCCATACTCCTCTCAAATATTGATGAGATAAAGCTGTTGGATGCCATATACAAAGGGGAAAAATGTTCACATTTGTTAAGATATCATATTTGTGTCCGAACTGTTCAGGCAACAGACATTATGAGAAACAATGAAAACTGAAATAGCGAATGATTATGAAAAAACAAGTGACATAAAACTGCATTTGCTTATTCACAAATTTATTTATAAATAAAAAATCACACAAGCACAGTGTCTTTGTCAGTGATTTTTTTAAATGGCTATCAAAATGCATTATTAACCAGTTTTATTATCACAGTTGATTGAGCATGAACTGTTTATATAAAATGCTGTCTTTCATTGAATTGTTATAATTAATTTTTTAAGAAAAAGCTTTATAAGTATTAAATATTATTTAAAGATTCTTTTTCAAGAAGTGATGTTAATAGTGGTAGAAAGCAGCATAATAAAGTGTTAGTACTTTGATTCTAATTTGTAATTGTACCTTGCATAATACATTTTAAAGAGTTCTTAGATGCTGCTGTTCTATCAATACTGCCTAAAAGTATTTTCATTTAAGAAAATGAACCTCCTCCCTAGCACTTGATACATAAACAGTCCAGATCCTCAGTCCAGACATCACCAACTCGGGCCACTGATTTCACTGATCTTTCCTTCCCAATAATAATGACTTTCTCATTCAAATTGTCTGGAGTAGCTCAGAAAGGACAAGCTATTACAATCATGAAAATGTTCAAATGGAAAAATATAATTTCATAGTGTCAAGGGTTTTTCATTCTGAAAGGATGTTCTAGAGCAGATTTCTTTCATTTTTCAACACAAAAAGTACCCACTGATGCAGCCCTTGATACAGCAGAAATTTTCATTTCTACATGTGAATTTCCAGTTTTCACTACCTGTACTTGGAGCCAGATCCCATTCCACTGGCTGTAACTGCTGTGTGCCTGGGGACTGAGGACTGCCCTCATAGGACATTGTGAAGGAGTGAGATTTTTGAGTGATATTGAGTTGGTGTTTCTGACTCTATGCCATCTGCCTCCCTCCTTGACACACAAGCTTGAGGTGGACTCAGTCTATGATATGAGTTTTCTGTAAGCGGTCTAGTTTAGAGCAGAAGTAAAAAGAACACATATTCAGCCTTTGGGGGGATGTGGGGTAGGGATAAATCTTCAACTGACTTCCACCATTTATAAAACTAGTCTGTGTGCGCCAAACTTCTGTTATGTCAAAATTATAGGCCAGTTTCTGTGATCACTTATACTAGTCTGTACCTGGCCATAGGGAACATTCTTGGATGGACCAGACATAAGTACAGCCAGAACACTGGTAATACATGGCTTTGTAAGGAAGGCTTTGGCTTCTCTGAGACATTACTACAGGCTGTTTTGGACCTTGTTAGAGTGAAGACCAAGGGAGCAGTCCACTCTGAGTTCTGCACTGCTCACAACTAAAGTTGTTTTGGTCCATGATGTTGTATAACCATCTTGTCATGCCAAGCAAAACATAAGACTCCATGGAAATCTGAAGTCAAGGAAGCTGCCAGGTATTTGAAAGATACCATAAATTTCCTGAAGAAACTGGCTTCCACTGACTAACTTCCAGTTACCAGTATATTAACTTCCATGGATGTCACATCTCTATATACAAACAACCCACATGAGGACAGATTACAAGAGCCATAAAGAACATTATCCCTGGCAAGAACACTGCCTCTGTTCCCATTGCTCTCTCCTGTTTTGCTCTCATGCACAATTATTTCAGATTTGGAGACACCCTACACCTACAATGAATGTCACTGCCTTTGGCATATGTGTGGCCCTCCAAAATGCCAACATATTTATGGCAGACTTTGAATTCTACTTCCTCCACAACTGCTCATTCCCTTGGCATACTTAAGGTACACTGATGATATTATTCTATGGACACAAGTGAAGGAATCACTAGAGAAACTCCACCAGGACTTTAACAAATTCCACCCCTCCAACGAATGGAGTCTGGAATACTCTACCCAGAAAATTCAGTTTTTGGACACTATTATGAAAGTGTGCAGTGAACCCATCACCACCACACAGTATTGGAAAGTGACCACCTCCATGCCAGTAGCTCTTATCCTAAACATCCCACTACATCTACTGTGAACAGTCAGACTCTGCATTTCAACCGTATCTGCTCTTATCCCATTGACCA
This sequence comes from Crocodylus siamensis, assembly GCF_052110815.1. Lineage (NCBI taxonomy): Eukaryota > Metazoa > Chordata > Crocodylia > Crocodylidae > Crocodylus > Crocodylus siamensis. The sequence continues at coordinate 69,712,048 of NC_143401.1, read as the reverse complement.
GGTTACATATCTTATGGATGTGGAGCACAGATTCCTACATTTAAAATACAATCCTAAAACTATAGCGATTCAAATCAACAAAGCTAAACACAGACCCACTCTGACCTGCTACAATACCAACCCTAGAACAAAGAAAATAGAATCCCTTTGGTATGTATTAATGACCTCCAACCCTGCCAGTCCCCCATGCCCCTGCCAGTCCCCCACTCCCCACACACTATATAAAAGAGTTAGACTTTATTTTGATCTATTATGCAATCACCTCTATATATAATACTCAAAAAAACCCCCATAAATCAAGGCAAAAATATTTTTTTAAATAAAATTAAAATATGTTATAGTAGATGTTTGATTTTTAGTATATGATTCATTTTTTAATCTATAATTTGTCCAAATTATATCTTCTGAAAGATTTTGTGTGTGCAGCCCTCCACAGCTCACCAAAACTTGTTAAGCGGCCCTTCAGCCAAAATAATTGTCCACCCCGGTCTATAATGTGCAAATCTATCTTGCCTTCAAACAAAAGTGAACCATCTGATATTTTTATAGACTAAAAAAACCTTCTGCTATCCATAATCTTTGGGTCGGGTGTCAGTGAAGTCTTTCCAGATAATTAGCAATGAGAAATAGTATTGAAAGAATAAGTAGGTAGAAAATATTTCAGAAGGAACACTTTTCTAAGGAGCAGGAATAATTTAATAAGGGATAACTAGCACAGTACAGAATGGGAAAAAAATTTCCAGTCTAACTTTATTGCTATTTTAATGCATGTTACAACATTTTTTTAATGGCAGATTACATTATTTATGTATATTTTCATAAACCCTTTGATGAAGTTCCTAATGGCAGGCTTCTATTAACTACAGGAACCTAGGGTTCTGACAAGGGAACAAATTAAGATCTGTTTAAGAAATATCAAAGAGAATAGTGGTAAAAGTAGCTGAGAAATACTATTGTTTCAGATACGTTAACATACAAACCTTTGCTTCCCAACCATACAAAAGATCATGAGTATAGTGGGTCCAGTCCTGCGAACCCCTACTCAGGAAAGTATCATTAGTTTTTTGAGTATTCTCATTGTAATCAATAATATCACTTGACTGAATAACAGGTTGCATGATCAGCCCCTAAAATTGCAAATTTCATGTAGTACAGTTGTATGGAACAAATTAATATAAACAAGCACAAGTTGAATCCTCAGTGAGGATCTAGTCAGGAAACTTCTGGAGGGACTGGACGTATTTAAATCAGCTGGTCCTGATGATCTCCACCCCAGAGTGCTGAGGGAATTAGCTGAGGTCATTGCAGGACCCCTGGCATGGCTTTACAAGCACTCGTGGTGCTCTGGTGTGGTGCCAGAGGACTGGAAGAGGGCCAATGTGATTCTCATTTTCAAAAAAGGGAGGAAGGAGGACCCAGGAAACTATAGGCCAGTTAGTCTTACCTCAATCCTGGGCAAGATTTTTGAGAAAATTATTCTGGCGCATGTCCACGAGGGGCCAGCAGGGGAGGTTATGCTTAGGGGCAACCAACATGGGTTCATTAGAGGCAGGTCCTGTCAACCTCGTGGCCTTCTATGACCAGGTCACAAAATCCTTAGATGCAGGGGTAGCAGTGGATGTAGTCTTTCTGGAGTTTAGGAAGGCCTTCAACACTGTCTCTCACCCCATTCTCATTAAAAAACTAGAGTACTGTGATGTCAACACCTACACAGTCAAATGAGTTGCTAACTGGCTGGAGGGCCGCACCCAGAGAGTGTAGTGGATGGGTCATTTTTGACCTGGGGGGGTGTTGGCAGTGGGGTCCCCCAGGGCTCGGTCCTTGGGCCCGTGCTGTTCAACTTCTTTATCAGTGACTTGGTTGAGGGGGTAAAAAGCACTCTGTTCAAATTTCCTGATGGCACTAAGATGTGGGGGGAAACAGGCATGCTAGAAGGGAGGAATAGACTGCAATCAGACCTAGACAGGTTACAGGGCTGGGCAGATGAGAACAGGGTGGGTTTCAACACTGCCAAGTGCAACGTGATGCACCTGGGGGGGCAGAACCAGCAGCATACCTACAGGCTGGGGAACTCCCTTCTTGTCAGTACAGAGTCAGAAAAGGATCTTGGAGTCATCATTGATGCCAAGATGAACGTGGGCTGGCAGTGTGGGAATGCAGTTAGGAAGGCCAACCGTACTTTGTCATGCATCCACAGATGCTTCTCGAGCAGGTCCAAGGAGGTGATCCTCCCCCTCTATGCGACACTGATCAAGCCGCAGTTGGAGTACTGTGTCCAGTTCTGCACATCGCACGATCCCTTCAAGAGGGATGTAGACAACATGGAGCAGGTCCAGAGGAGGGCCACTCGCATGATCAGGGGACAGCAGGGCAGGCCCTACGAGGAGAGGCTATGGGACCTGAACCTGTTCAGCCTCCACAAGAGAAGGCTGAGGGACGATCTAGTGGCCTGTTACAAACCAGTCAGGGGGGACCAGCAGGCATGGCAGAAGTCCCTGTTTCCCTGAGGACTGCCAGGAGTGACTAGAAATAACGGTCACAAACTGGCAGAGGGTAGATTCAGGCTAGACATCAGGAGGCACTACTTCACTGTCAGGACGGCTAGGAGCTGAAACCACCTTCCAAATGAAGTGGTGCTGGCTCCTACCTTGGGGGTCTTTAAGAGGAGGTTAGATGAACACCTTGCTGGGGTCATTTGACCCCAGTACTTTTTCCTGCCATGGCAGGGGGTCAGACTTGGTGATCTGCTCAGGTCCCTTCCGACCCTACCAACTATGGAACTATGAATTCAAGTAGATCAATAGTTAACACAAAGTATGCTCTATAACTGAGAACTGTGATATTCCAGAAAATATTAGAAACTATTGAACATAAGGGAAGAATACTCACTGATGGAATATTTTGTTGTTCACAGACTATTTCCCCTGAAATACAGCTTTCAGTAGTTTGTATTTCTAAGAAAAGAATCTACTATGCATGGTGCATAAATATTGCTGTAATGGGATGACACTGGACATTTATACATGTGCTCTGGGATTTGGGGGGGTGCTTTAATTAGAGTGGTTCTGAGAGCTGCTCTAATTAAAGCACCCCATGTGTCTCATGTATCAGCATCCCCATGCTTCAAAATGGCTCATTTATCTAATTCTTGTTGAATAAGCTTTAGATAAAGTGCCCTTTGTCACCATTTTGAAGTATGGGGATGCTAATACATGAGACACAAGAGGCTGCTGAAGCATGGTAATTCCCATGCTCCAGCAGACTCTATTACTTGAGTCTGCTACAACACATCAAAATTCCAGTGCATCAGAGCAGCCTTCTGTATAGTTACCCATTAAATTCAGGATATCCTTTTTCATTTTGAGGAGTAAAACTTTTACTTTAAGGAATGGAATTTTCATATCTGATTATATTTCCGTATCCATACAATGCAATTTCCATACAGTGCAATCTCCTCAGAATATATATTGCAGGGATGGGCAAACAGGTAACAGGAAAAAGTGTATTTAACTTTATCTATAGCATAAAAACAAAATAAAGTGTAATCCACGATAGAGTTGTATGAACAGCTGTCTTTTTCATTTGCTGGCTGAACCAAAATATAGAAAAAAATGGTGAATTTAGAAAACTTTTCAGTGAAACCAAAATTAAAACAGATTGTAGCATTTTCAAGGGTTTTTCTCACTACTTCATAATTAAATATATGTACATTTTGAAATGAAACTGCATTGAATAAAATTGAAAATTTTCAATCAGAAAATGCAGAAAGAAAATGTATTTACTTTGATCAAGTTTAGGGTAATTTTCAGCTGAAATGATTAGATGAATTCAATATTAATTTATTAACTGGTTTCAGTAACACAGTTATGCAATTTTGGGGATATAAAATATGCCTGAAAATATTGTTCAGCTTTTGCTCTGAGTGATGAAATTCAAGTCCAGTTTTATAGCCTAACTTCCCAAAAGTTTTGATGCGGCAGATTTCATATTTAGTGTTACGTACAAGGTGATGTCAGCACAGAAGCAGACAGAATCTTCGGATAAATATGCAAAGATACAGACTTTGCTTGATACAGACTTTGTTGTTCTGTGCTGCTGATGGGAGATGTCACCTCTTTAGGGGGGAACACAACACCTATGTTCAGGAGCCAAAAAGTTCCTGTTTCAGCTGAAAAAAATGGAGTGACATCACCTCCCAGCAGCAACCAACTCCAGCTGCTCTGCCTGTACTGCCACATGCTGCCATTTGACAGAGCTATTTTATCCCAGGATGGCCTTCATTCACTCACACTGTGGTTTTCACTGATAGCACAGAAAGTGACCTACAGAATCCTGATGCAAGAGTAATTACAGATGCTGCCCATTTTGGCCTTAATATGAACATTAAAAAATCAAGGTAAGAAGCATATTATAGAAAGTAACATGCTTGACAGAGCACCCTGGAGCAAGTGCATTCTTTCAATTATCTGAAGTCATTGATGAATGAGAACTAAAATATCTCTGGAGATTTGCAAGAGTACAGCTATAGCTTTACTGATTATTGGTGACAATGGTTTTGGGTATTCAACATAGGAAAAAAAGGATAAATATACTAAATGTGATTGTCAGCATAAAGCTTGTTATTTCACATGGTACAAATATCATGAACTGAATCACAGTAAATATAATAAGAAAGAAAACGTGTTTCAAAAATGCCTCTCTGCCATTGTGAATGCCCAATGGCAAGGCCAAGTTCTCATATTGTTTCTATTCTATTTTCATATTTGTTTCTTCCTTGTGGTAGTTTTGATGATCAAAGAGCAGATCAATATCTCATAGTCCCCATTCAAAGGCGAAGCTAGGATATTTGAATTGTATTTTCTGGAAATCCATTTTTTCAGAAGCAATTCAAATGTCCTCGATCATTTAACCACTACTTGGCATCTGACAATCAAGCATCTCAGTGAGAAGTTTGATGGGGCAGCAGGAGGAACAGTAGTTCTTGAAATGTAAGCAACACTCCCAGAGCAAGCAGTGATGCGACAATGTTTGGATGTACTGTACAGTATTCAGGTTCAGTAGTTTACTTAGGGCTGTGCAAAACAGCACTGTTCCATTTCGACTTCCATTTCAACGTTTTGATGGGACACTTTGAGTTTCATTTGGTTTCAAAACCACTGTTCCATTTTGTTTCATCAAAACTGTTTTGCTGTTTTAATGCTGTTTCAATGTTTTGCCCATAGGCTATAATGGGGAAGCACAAAACTGCTTATAACTTTGTCATTTCTTTCCTTATTTGGATGAAACTTCCAGGTATGGTAGCCCTTTATAAGACCATGAAGACTGCCAAGCTTCAAGGAGATAGGTACAGAGGTTTCTGGGAAACGTCACCTCAAATTCTTGAAAGCAAAACTTGTATCACGTGTATGTGTTAAGGCACAACAGGGTGAAAACTGCAGGCCTCCTAGCCACTGCTGAGGTCACAAAACCTGCCATATTTCAAGGAAATAGGTGCAGGTTTCTGGGAAATAGCACCTCAAGCTGCTGACAAGCAAAACTCATGTCACGTGTGTGTTAAGGCACAGCTGGGTGAAAACTGCAGGCATGCTAGCCCATGTTGAGGCCATGAAGCCTACCAGCTTTCAAGGAGATAGGTACAGGGTTTTCTGGGAAACTGCAACACAAGCTGCTGACAAGTAAAACTCATGACATGGGTGACATGCTGTCATGTGTTAAGGCGTTCCCTCACTGGTGCTGGGACCTCTACATGACGTGGTAGTGTACCCCAGTTAGGATCTCCTCCTCCCCTACAGCCTTAGTCCAGTCCACCACTTTAAATAACAACAGGTAATAACTTAGCAAGCAGCACAGTAGCACCAGCAAGATCTCAGGCAGCCCAGCTGTCACAGATCCTTTCTTTCCTTTCCTGCAGGAGTTTTTTCTCCAGCAGCTGCCATAGAACTGTCCCTGCCAGCCCAGCCCTGAAACTTAGATGTGTCCAGTGCCCTGCATCCTTCTGCTCAGGTGCTAGGGGTGTTGTCTAAGGACATGGCACTGGCAGACAGGGTTCTTTCCTTTGGGTCAATCTAATCTGCTATGTTTTAATAGACAAACTGAATAGTTAGTTACAGAAATATACTTTAGCAAGCTTTTGGGTTGAAAAACCCTTTGTCAGGCTGAGGAAGCACCTGCAGCTGGTGTGTGTGTATGCTATTTCTGAATGGAAAGAATAGTAAAGAAGCCAGAGACTGGCTTAGCATGCAATGCAGGCAAGAAAGCCAGTTAGCAAAAATGGAAATGGAGGTGTCAGGGGGTGAAGGACAGGCTGGGTTTGTGTGAGTGGACCATACTGGACCTCAATCGCTCAAGCATTTCCTGATCTTCTCCTTCAACTGCCACACCAGTGCCTGTAGCTCTAGTGATAGCGGCTTGCCCCAGCCAGGAACATTGATCCTTTGGAACTTCTCCATTTGGCTCTGAAGTTCCCTCACTACAGGGATCACCTGGCTAAGGAGGGCATTGCCAGCACTGAGGGTCTCGGTGGCCTTAAGAAAAGGCTTGAGGACCACCAAGAGCTGGGAGATGGTACCCCAGTCAGCTCTATTAAGGGGGCTGCTAATCCCAATCTCCCTGAGCAAGGCCATCTCATGGATGGCCTTCTGTTGCTCCACCAGCCTCTTGAGCATCAGGTATGTGGAGTTCTACTGAATCTCCACATCCTGCATGATTTTGTGCTGTAGGATGTTCAGCTCTGCTTTTTTGTCCCGCAGTATCTTACCTCCCTTGATGCTCCAGTGAAAGTAGCCTGCCACCTTCCTGCATACTGAAATGAGCTTGCTGTCACTAGCATCCCTGTTGTTACCTAAATTGCCAATTGCTTAAATCACAAGTCTTTATAAAGGGGGATAAGGCAAGGTGCCACGTTTATTGATCACATGACTTAGACATAGAGATTTAGGCACACCATTCATACAAACACACTCAAATCATCATACACATCATTACACACAGGCATACACATACACAAAACAACCATTTCATCTACACATACACCAGATATAGTTACCAGCAATAGTTGCTCAATATCAGCCCAGGGTGGCCAACCCAGGCTTATTGAGTAGATGATGATGATTTGAAGATAGCAGATTTGAAGATAACAGCTGAAGCGGGGTGAACAGATGCATCTATGCTCCGATGAAACAGCAGTAGAGAAAGAGACTCACCCAACTTGGCATTTTAAAGTGTTCTTTTATAGGGATTAGCATCCTTTGTTTCAACGCTTTGCGGCTTTTCCATACCCAGCTTCTGTTTTTGTGGTTGTTCTTCTTTTGTCTTCAGCTTATCTTATCCTTGGCATGTTTTTGCTGCCTTTCTGGCAGATGGGTGCATTCTTTCTCCTTGTTATCTTCTTTGTAACCTCCACCTAAAAGGGATTCTTCAGCCATTCATTAATCAGTTTACTGACTGGTAACTTACATTTGGTGCCTTGTTCCTTACATAAACCGTTAAATCTTCTTCTCCCATCTCTATGCCATTCTCTCACCATTCACCCCTTTACACAAACTCATACATAAAGGCTATGTCGAGTTTATTCACTTACATCAAGCAGAAGGATACAAAATGGAGTTTTCAAGTTGCTTACAGAAAAGACTAACATGGTTACATTTCAGTACTATTACACTCTATGTTAACGTCAGCTATGTTAGTTTAGTTCATGCTACACTGTCCCCCCCCAAGGCATCCCTGACAATGAAGTGGAACTTGTGTGCCACACAGCAGATGCCAACAAAGTTGACATCACAGATTGGCTTGACAATATTGGTCCTACTGTTGGTGACCATGAACTTGCCCTGCCCAAAGAGCCACCCATGCACCAAGTGGTTCATGGCCCCCATGATCTCAGTTGCTGTGTGGGACTCACCCATCACCTCCACTTGAAGGAGAACCCACCAACGGCCTTACTGGTCATGCCAGTGCCCTGTGAGGGAGAGGTAGGCATGTTCTCCACCCTGGCTGCTCCAGATGCCTGGGTAAAATTGAAGGCCACCTGTGGACCTGCCTTGCTCATCCCTCAGATACTCCCTACATGCTTCATACAGAGAGGGCACCACTGTCCTGCTAAAGGTGGAGCATATGGGTACTTGGTAAGATGGGGCCATGAGTGCCATGAGCCTCCTCAACCCTGGCTGTTCAACTATGGAGAAGGGCTGGCCATCAACAGCAAGCATCTCCCTAATGCTCTAGGTTATCTTGCTCACCCTTGCAACGCACCCAGCTTTTTGTCCACGTTTTCCCTACTGTTCCAGGGTGGACTGCCTCTGCTCTGGGGGGATGGGAGCTTTGGAGTGAGAGGGGGACTTCCCTTTGAGAATACTCCCACTGGTGCCAGGCTGAGGAAGAGGAAGGGCAAGGGTTGGTTTCTCCTGATATGCATCAGCATCCCCGTGGAAATTGAAAAGAATATATCAATGAATATAATCATAAAATAAAAGTATTATGGAATTCCACTTGCTAGGCTAGGCTAGCAAATAGGAAATAATTTAAATCAATGCTAGTAGTAGCCTTCATTGTCTAATGCTTCTGAGCTGCTGGAGGACACAGCTCAGTAACTGTCAGACCCCAAGGCAGAAAGCAGGCCAGTTCAAACAATGCTACCTTTTATGCTCTTTTTCCATCCTTTGCCCAGAGCACTGGGATTGAAAGGGACCTCAGGGAAGGATCACAGTCACTGGCCAATTACACAGTCAATATCAGAGCATTCCTTCCCCACTCTTTCTCTTCCCTCTCTTTTATTTTCTGTTTCCCTGCAGGCAAGCCTAGCCTGAGCTTCGAAACTTGAAATGTTTCAAAACTTTTGAAATGTTTCAACTGCCCTCATTTCATTTCAAGGCTGTTTCGAAGCCCTTCATTTTGTTTTGATTTTTCTGTTTTGAGCTCAAAATGAGTCGAGACAGCATTGAAACAAAACAGCTGGTGAAATTTCTCACAGCCCTAGTTCACATATCTCTTACTAACATCAATCTTTACTCTTCCCTTATGCAGCTAAGGAAATTGCTAGTGTAAAAATGAATAGCATTTCTAATAGGAGGCACTGAGTTCTCATTAAGCCAATGCTTGCTCTTATTCACATAAAACTCCTAGTGAGACAAATTCTTGGATCTCCCAAGGACATGTATCCCCGATTGTATTTCATGGGACCTAAAAGTACTTGGCACCTTCCAGCCTCTGGCTACACCTGATTTCATTGGGAGTTTTGCTTGAGTAAGGAATGGAAACCAGATCTTATGAGCTCCTAAGTGCATCTTGTAAGGTAGTGAGCATCTATATCAGGGGTCAGCAACATTTTTGGATAAAGTGCCAAAAACACCTGCAAACTTGCTTGTAAGATGTTGGCATGCCAGGAGTGGACAGTAGGAGAGCCAGGAGCCACTTGCAGCCTACTGGCTACCTGCCGCAGCTGGCCCAGGCTCTGGGTAGGCTCCTGACACCTGCCATGAAGTCTGGATTGCTTTCAGCAAGTGGCAGGGTGGTTGCAAGCAGCTGCACTGGGGTCCATGGAGCCCCAGCTTGGCTTGTCGCTGGTGGCAGGAGCATGAGCGCCTCAAGGCAGACGATGGGGAAGAGGCCAAGGTTGCACTGCCAAGGATCAGGCCCTTCATGGCTCCCCTGACATCCTCCCCAAGGCATGCATGCCAAGTAAACTGCCTTCACATGCCATGCTCTGGCGCATGTGCTGGGGATTGCCTAGCCATGATCTATATCATCCTCTGCATTTCACAGGAATACATCACAAGTAGGAACTTCAGTATCAGGTCTCTAGAAAGTGCTGCTCATTTTTTCCTAAGATTAAGTTATTCATAATAAAAGGAGACAACAGCCTTTGAATCTCTGATCCTGTATTGATTTCCACGTTGACAATTCTGAGCCAATAAAACTAAAGAGCTGTGGTTTCCAACAGGCAGAGGGTGAGGAGGGTGTTGGAGGGATGGTGCTAATGAGAAATATGTGAACAGAAGTAATTTTGACTTGTCATTTTAGCAAACCAAACACATGGTGTTGGCTGTATCAACATACCATGTCTAATAACTAATCCAATCCAGACACTATTATACATCACTGCAAGACTGCTGCACTTTCTAAGACACACAAAACACAACCCCTTGCCCTAAGGTAGTACACTTTAATTTTAGATGTGATAAAATGAGTGAGAGCAACATACCATAGAGGTGGAGAGAAGTGGGGACAAGAATTATGGACCTTAGATTATGTGCAATGATGTGTATAATTTAATGGCATCACTATATATTTTAATATAATTATCTTCTTTCTGGACCACCTCCAAATATTTCCCTTTGTCTTTGACTGACATGGCTTTGTGTGCAGACCCCCCTTGGAAAAAAGTTCTGTGCTATACATGCTCAGAGAGGCAAGCCATTTGTCTTGTGTCTCATTATTTTTTGATGTCCAGTTCTCTTCTTTTAAAATTAGGATGGATGGATTTATACAAAACTACAGCATCAGCTGCTTCTGTCAGTCTTATTACAATCCATTTCAGTTTAATTTCCTAAAGGTGTCCAAATCTATGTTCTAGACAGAGTAGAAAAACATAGGAAAATTGCTGCTGCACTTAATAAGCTGCAGGAAGTCATAGCAATCTAACAAAATAACAGCCAAAATATTCTGAATTCACTAACTGCTGACTAAGAGACACCAGGAATATTTTCATCTCTTTCACATGTCTGCCCCTGTTAAATCATTGCAATCTTTAGTCCTTAAAGAATTACTCTTTTTTCTCTTGTATGTAACAATGTAAAGAACAATTTTTTCCTTGCCTATTACTAACAATTACTTTTCCCTGCCCCCTTGTTACTTGTAATAGACTACTTGTAATAGAATATCATCATATTATCCTTTCTGATGAATTATATGTTATGATATATTTATCACCTTTCTTCTGTCTTCTCCACCATTTCACTTCTTGTTCATCACATAGACTAACTAGCCCAGCGGTAAAGTGTCACCATCTACGCATGCACCCATATTAGGGTGCAGTAAATTAATCAACTCCACCATAGGATAGTACTGTCCAAAACAACTACTATCCTAGGGCAGAGCAGTTTATGCTGCCACAGTACATGTGTAGATAGTGACTGGGCTGGCTGGGACATGAGGGTGCTACAGTGTAGGGGCTGCCTGCCAGCTAGCCCTGCACTGTAGCACCCTTGTGCCCCAACCAGATTCTCTGCCACCCAACGCCACCACCCAGAGCCTGGGGATGACACCCCAGGCACTTTGACCCTGCCAGCCTGGGGCTGCTCCACCCCGGTTCAACATGCTGTGGTCCCAAGGCTCACACATAAATGCTGCATCCAGGAGAAATTAACCTCCCAAACCAGTCTGAGATGCTGCAAGAGGCATGCTGTGGATGAAAAACTGTTCCTCATGCAGCATATCTGCAGCATGGGCTCAAAATCTGATAACTGGAAATCCAGGTATCATCACCCCCGCCCCCCCCAAAAAGACATGGGGGGGAGGGAAGCAGGGGAGGAGGAAAAAAAGCACAGGGGTAAAAAGCAGATAACCCAAAAGCTGGTCCTCTGGAGAGATGCTTTGGTTTCTGGCAAAAGTGTCTCTATGCACTTTTGCTGCCCCAGCATGCAAGGCATGCACCCTTAGTATGCTGGGGTAAGCAGAAGTGGGGCAAGGATCCAGCATAACTGGGACCTGGGTGCTGTTGAGGGTAAGTAGGGATGGCAGAGGAGAGGACTGTGGGTATGAGGGGGACATTGCACATGTGTGGGGGCACTGTGGGGGAGTTCTGTGAGGGTGGGGGCTGGTCAGGGAAGTGGGTATCCTCAGGGTCCACAGCGCCCCTTCCCCCCCCCCCCCACCAGCAGCCATGAGCAGTGACCACTGGGTGCTCAGGGCCTGGTGCTATCAGAGCCCCCTTCACATGGTGTGGCATGGCCCCGGCTGCCTCAGAGCTGGTGCCACCTGTGCCAGCTGTTGCAGGTGCAGCCTGGCTTGGCTCAGCATGACACAAGACCATGCACCTTTCTGCAGCTCCAGGCCACTCAGGCTGTCACTCAGGGGCCTGCACTGCTCATAGGACCTGTGTGTTGTGCTGGGCCAGGTCCTGCCTCCACAGTCCTCATGCACATGTGGTCCCTGCAAAGCTGCAGAAAGGTGCATGACCCTGTGCCATGCTGCACTGAGCTGGGCCGCACCCATGACAAGCAGCACAGGCAGGGCTGGCTCTGAGGCAGCCGAGGCCATGCTGTACAATGGCGGGGGCTTCAACAGCTGTGGGCCCTGAGCACCTGATGGCTGCTGCTGCTGGAGGGGTGAGTTGTGGGCCCCGTGGCCCTGTGTGGGGGCTGCACCCTGTGGGTGCACCCTCCTTGACAGCCCCCCGGACATAGTCCCCTCACACTCACAGTCCTTCCACCATCCCTCCGCAACTACCCACACACTCCCTGCCCACACCCACCCACACACCCTTCATGCAAACACCACATCTCCCCATCACACACCCAGCATGCCCAGCTGCCAGACAAGATGAGACCTGCTGGCAGGAGCTGTGGCTACAGGGGCCACTGTGCCCACAACTTAGTTATTAAAGGGGTCAGGGGAAGCTGTAATTATTCTGTGATAAGAAAACCAAATGCAAACATCAAAACACATAGCTATTTAGAATTTATTTTATTATGATGATAGAGTGGGTAGGCTTCTAAATTGCTTTAAAATTGTAAATATATCAATAAAACATTGCCCAGGCAAAGTAGCAGGACCCAGGCAGAGATGCCTGCTCAGGGCTGGCACCCAAGATCCAGCTGGAAGTGACTGACCTCCTGGCCACTTGGGTCCAGGAGGATGTGCTTTGATAGTTCACAGCAGGCCACCACACTGAGAACATCTTCCAGGTGATAGCTGCCCAGAAGGCCAGGTGGTATAACACCTGGCAATAGTGCCGCATAAAAGCCAACTGTGCGGCCACAGCCCACTGGCAGTTGGCCCAGAGGTGCAGATGCCTCTGCTGTGGCCATGCAGTCTCCATCTGGGTCGGGCAGGCACGCCACCTTGGGGCCACATGCTGTTGCAAGTGGTAGCAGGTCATAGCCAAGCAGCAGCCCCCACTGGCAGACTGCTGCAGCGGGTAGAGCATGCAGAGAACTCTTGGTTAGGGCTGCGTCAGCACTGCAGCTGATACAAGGGGCTAGTGTCCCCAGATACCAATTGGCCGGGCCCCAGAAGTTCCTGTCTATTTATCTCATTTAATTACCATTTGTCTCATTCAGCTACCATGTCTCATTCAATCACCCAGCTAATTAGTAGCCTCTACTGTACGGGAGCTGGGGACAACAGAGGCAAAAAACAGGATGGGAGTGTTGTGTGGACCAAGGGGTCAAAATGTGAAAATGAGTGTTCCTGAGGGAGACACTGAGCAGAGCCCCCCAGGCTGCACCCATTGGTAGTCAAAGGCACCCAAGGAGCGAGGGGACACTGCCCAGTGGTGCACCACTCTGAGGAATGCGCAGACCAGTGAGAGGAAAGTAGTCCCGCAGACCCCAGGCACCCTCCCAGCCAGAGCCTCCATCCTTATCACATACAGAGTCCACTTGACCAGGTCTCCAGAAGGTCCTGTCTATTTGTTCATCCGATTACCATAGGCAGGGCCCAACTGGCTAACTAGAAGCCTCTTTTTATGGGGGCTAATGGACGAATGGAACAACTAAATTCTTGGGACAAATAATGAAAAAAACAGTATAGGAGTGTCGTGTGGGTCAAACGATCAAAACATGAAAATAAGTGTACCTGAGGGGGACAACAAGCAGAGCTCCCCAGACCCCCAAAAGCTCCTGTCTATTTGCATCTTCCAGAGATCATGGGCCTTAAGGCCCACCTAGTTAACTAATAGACCCCACTGTGTGGGGCCAAAGGTTGAAAGATACAACTTTTTTTTTTGTGGGACAACTATGGAGGATAAGAGTGTCATGCGAGTCAGAGGGTCAAAACATGAAAATAAGTGAAGACCAAGCAGAGTCCCCTGGGCCCCCAGAAGCTCCTGAAAGTGAGGAGCCCTGAGTTGCTTGCCAGGGCAGCTTTTTATACTGCTGGCCCCTGGCTCTAGCTCCCCCTGGCCGCTAGATCTGGGAGGAGTGGGGCAGGGTCATTTTGCCCCAAGTGGCACAACCTGCCCCACGCCAAAGTGCATGTTCAGGCACATGTGTTGAGGCAAAAATATCCAGCACAAATTTGTGCCGTTCTTATTAGAGCTGCATGTGCCTGCATATGTGGACACATCCACCAAGTGCTTTGTTTAGCAAAGTGAAGCACTATATTGACTGGGGATCTTCAGAACTATTGCAATACAATATTATATGATGTAAAGTAAAAAATCCCAAGTCAAAATAAAGCATTTCAATGATATCAAAATAAAATGTTTGGATTAATCAAAATATTATTTTTGGGGTCCAGATAGTAATGGTGGGATGGGGGTGGGTCTCAGAAACAAGTTAGAATAAGATGAATGTTGGAACCCCTGTTCTAAAAAAATGGGCCTTTTTTTAAGTTTGTTTTAAGAGTTCCTCATTAAAATTATTTGAGACCTATGATTCAAGCAAATAGCATACAGAAATATGACAGTTCCCTTCACTTCTTTTCAATATCTGTATAGATTAATTCAATTGTTTCTCTTTCTATGAAAGCCCACCATTCTCTGCTTTTTTATATATTTGTTTTACGGATTCTCACAGGCCATGTCTACATGAGACACTGACTGTGCAGTCATTACTGCACCTGTATAAACAAGTACTAAATGACTGCAGTAACAGGAGTTACTGTGCAGTAACGCCACCGAATGGCTTTTTATGACACTGACTGCACAGTAGCCCAAGACTACTGTGCAGTAGTGTCATGTCATGGTTTCTTCCATCCATCACGTGTATAGGTGCCCTCTGTTTTCATAATTAAAACTTTGCAAAATTATAACTGCTACAAAAATTAGAACTGAAATGTTCTATTCTAAGTGCCTGCTTCAGGCTGGTAGATGGTACAAGGCTGAATTGGGCAGCAAGAATGTGGAGGCAAGAAGAAGTGGAATTTAGCCACTAGGATTCAACTATTTTCAAGTATGAATCTTGGAGAAATATACCGTTCTTCTCATGATAAATAAAAAAATTCTTCAGTGTTTTTCTTTTAAATGATCCAGTGCCCTGTTGCTTTGGAGCAGAAACCTGAAATTGGCAATTGGCCTTTGTGACAAGGATAAACCTTTTGCCAGTCAGATGAAAAGTAGCCCAAACATGGACGAATTATAAACTATTGAAAAGCGGTGGCTCATACATGTTCAGCAGAGATTTTTCAATTTTAACTGCTGAAAGCTCAGAAGACTCCACCTTCACTGAGCAGAGGTGAGCCTCTCACTACACCTAGCAATAACCAAACTATGAATGTGATGTCTCCTCTAGAATAACTCAATGGGCTCCATCCTTTCACAAGTTCTACATATAACATCCTCACAGAGGGGCAGTGGCATACTGTGGCTGCCCCGCGCTTGGGGGCAATGCTTGCATTTGTGCCCCCCCCCCCCCCATCCAAGGCTGATCATTGAATGGAGGGTGGGCAGCCAATCACTGAGTGGGGGAGGGGGTCCCCCAGTGGCCAATCACCAAGCCCACAAACACTGGCGGCAAAACCAGAAGTGCCAGCGGTGAACCTGGAAGTGCCACCAAGAGACGAAGTACACCCTGAAGGGCCTGGCTGGTGCCCTCCACCCCCAGGCTGGCACCCAGGGGCATGGACACCCCTGCCCCTTCCTATCATTATGTCACTGTAGGGGGGAACCCATACATATGATGGAGCTCTGTTCTAATGCACGCTAGTTAGCAGACTCAATTAATAAAGCCTGTTGCAAGTCTGCTGGAGTATGCCAGTTAGCGTGCTCCAGCAGCCTCTGCATCATATGTATTCAGTGTCCCTGTTTTCAAAATGGTGGTGGGGGGTCTTTAACTAAAGCTCATCAAATCAACTTTAGTTAAAGTGCCCCTGCTGCCATTTTGAAGCGCAGGAAACTGAAGGCAAGTGACATTATGGGCACTTTAATTACAGCTGCTCTAATTAAAGTGCCCCCCCACCCATTTCCACACCAGAGCACATGTATGGATGACCAGAGTGAATGAATATGCTCTGTCTTATCACTGCCCCATAATGATTAGCGGGGAGGGGAGAGGGGGGAAGGGGGCAGTTGTTTGTTGTTTGTTTATTTAAAAGCTTAGGATTTGTGGTTACAGAAATATACCTTAGAAACACCATAGGGACCCTAGTACATTTAGGAGCCTTATAACATTCCATACTGAGATTCTAAGGTATATATGTTATTATTATGCCTTTGGGCATAACACAGTCTCTTAAGGCAAACACAAGAGTTTTTAAGATTCATAATGGATGTATGATGTGTTTGTGGACCTTGAAAAACAAGTAATATCCTTGGAAAAAAACAGTCCTACTGCACTTGTTTTCACTTAGGATACACAAGTGAAATATCTATGATATCTATAGCATATGGTGTTTTAAAGTTCTGAATGGACAGAAATAGCCTGTCTAACTTTAATATTTTACCAAACATATTTTCCTCCAGCAGAAGACTAGACATACAATAACTTAAGGTGGAAAAAGAGAATGCTTATGACTGCAAGAGATGTAATAAAAACTGGGTCTAGAATAGAAATTGCCTTGCAGAAGATATCATAAACATTTGGCCCAGCATGGAAACTCACTATTGCATCCCTAAGCATTACTTTAAATCCAGAGCATGCTTACTACGGAATACTGGTATTAAAGCCCAATATACATAAAGTCTTTAAAAGATAGTGGCCACAAAAAAACAATGCTACCATGCAGTGGTTACTGTGCATTTTAGGACTTGTATGAACAAGTAGCACCAAATAGCAAGGTAAGGTTTTTTTGTGATGCTACTGTTCAGTAGCCCAATATTACTACACAGTAGTGTCATGTCACAGTTTTTGCTACACAACTGAGTACATAACCTCAGAGTCAAAGTAAGTGCATACATGAATTGGAGTGAATTTTCAAAACATTGGACATATAAAGCAAATCTGTTAATAAGTATAATATAGTCTATAATTAACTTTACTGCATATGATGTTATATGTTTACTGACAAAATAGAGATATGCACATCAAGAAAGGAAGACTGCCTTTGGATTCATGTCATTACCCAGTTAAAAGAGAGGTGAATTCTACTGCTAGTAGTAGAGTCACAACCAGCATCCACATCATGTGTGAGCACAAAAAATGTCAGCAAGATTTAGAACAGACATGCTGGTATTAGGAAAATGGTATAAGCCCTAATTTAAGGCCCAATGAAGCCTATTTAGAGTGTTTTTGATCAGGTCTACACTGATCAATGTAGAATGCTCTCACAGAAATGCAAACCAACATAAAGATTCTTTGTGTGGGGATTTCATACAAAATGGGACCAATTTTGTCAATTTTCTTTAAACATTTACACCCCATCTCCAAAAGCGTAGGCCAAAACAGTCTTTGTATTAAAATTATCTGGTCTGTGGCTTCACATGGCTTGGTGTGACTCTTGATAACCTGAGTTAATTTGAACTCAAATTTCAAAGTGAAATTTAGGGCATTGAATCTCACCTGAGCAAAACCCAAGAAAAGTTTTTAACTTCTGCCTGAATGTCATATGTATTTAATAACTGTCTGTCTTTATTTCTTACCCATTAAATTTTAAGTGTTTACATTTCTAGAAAACTCATATAATGTAAAACCTTTACAATAGACATAAGAATATGGTCCAATGATAGGAATAGATTATAACTCCTTTTACTGGGCTACTAGTTGAAACTCTTAAAAAATACATTTTAGAAACATTTTGCCAGTTTAAAATATACTACCTTTCTTCAAAATAGGGCATATTATGATACCTGGTAGACTCTTCTACCCCAAAGGAACATTTTAGAGTCCACTGTAAATGAGATTTGGCAATCAAAGGCTGATAACACTTTGGAGAAATTGTTATCCTCTGGTTTTATTAGCATTTTTAAGGATAACTCCCCTCTGCCCCAGAAGTATGAAGTCTCTGAAGTAGGATTTTTCAGCTACTGTCAGTGATAGTTATGCTTTACATATACTTGGATTGAAATTGGCATTTTGAGATGAAAATTACAAATAGGGATTTTTCCTCTAAACATGAAAGCCAGGGACAGACATTAAACGTAAACTGGTTTAAACCTGTAACAGAACAGAACTTCAGTACACATAAACCGGTTTCCAAATGGCTGAAATTGGTTTAAGTCCCTCAGTATCCCAGGATGCTTTGAATCTTGTGTGGAAACCCATCCTCGCATGGTTGGCAGGCTAGCCTTGTCCCACATGATGTCTGCTTCATCCAAGCAGGGCTGCCTCTCCCCCCTCACCCCCACCACCCCAGGGCTGCCACAGACCTGAGGCAGCAATGCCTTCATTCTGCAGCCCTGGTCCTGCCTGTGCCTGTCAGCCCAGTGGAGTTGGGTGGGGGGGAGAGGCAGGAGAACAAAGCTACCTTACTTAACCCCAACACCTGCTCCCTAGTGTGTGGGGGTTCCCCTCCATAGCCCCACACAAGTCACTGACATACAGGGGGAGGGAGAAGGAGTCCCTCCAGCCTGCATCCAGGTCCTCATGCCTGAATGGGGGTTACCTGAGCCTTGCTGCCAGCGCAGACGGGGAATTTCCCCCTTACACCCCTCCATACAGTCTGGTGCTGGCTTAGTCCCACCCCTGTAGGTGCATGGGGAGCAATCCCTCCAGCCCAGGGCTGAGCTGGCACTGACCTGGCACTGCACAGGGGAGTGGGAGGATCGAATTCCCCTTCTACACCAGTGGCAGGACTTGGGGGACACCACCTGGGATAGTAGATCCCCTGATGAGCTGTGGAGATCCCCCAATGTGGGCTCATGCTGGGTACCAGCTTGGGCCCAGACTGGATGGACTGTTCCCCACCCCACACCTGTAAGTGGGGGGCTAAGCTGGCACCCAACCATGCTGAAGGGTGGGTGGGGGAAATTCCCCCTCTGCACCAGTAGACCCAAGATAGTCACTGAACTAGACCATGAGAGAAATAGAATATAGTTGAAATTAAATCCATCTTAATTCTATACAGACTGAAACCCAGCAAAATCAATGACCAAATGTCTATCCTTCAGAGGTAAAAGCTTGTTTAGTAGACAGTTGAACTGAAATAAGTGTAGTAAACTGAACCATGCCTAAGCCAGTGGTCTAAAACATCACTTTGGCTAAATACAGGCAGTCAAAAAGCCTGAGGCTGAACCGATTCAATCTTTGTGGGTTTCTCTAAGCTGCACAGATTGAATCAATAACAAAGTAAACTGACATTCACTTTTGAACCTGGAAAGGGACTAAGCCAGAGCAGGCTTAGGCCATTCCCCTGCTCCCATTGCCTGATCCCTCTGCGAGGACATATGCACTCTAACAAGTAAGTTTTTTAAATGGAGGGGTTGCTCAATTCACTGAAGTTATTGTGGGTGCCTTGAGTCAAATGAGGAGGACCTTGAGCCTAAGATGGTTGAGAACCACTGCCTTAGATCTACTCTACTCTAAAGCAGAGTTTTAGAAAGTCACTCTATTACAAAAGAAAGGAAATGCTTAAATGAAGTCTTCTGAACCTAAAATATTTTCAACCTCAGTCAACCTGAAAAAATCCTCCTTCCCCTAGGAAAAACCTGTAAATCAGCAAATTTTGCAGGGTATGAACCTGTCATTCAACCCAGACTTCATCAAATAAATGTAGGAAGAGAAATCCAAAGCCAGTTAGAACACCCTGCCACTTCTTTTTTCCTGGTTACAGGACAGTGATATTCAGGCCACATTTCCTGACTTTTCCAACTGATCATCTGCAGCTCTTCACAAGAAATATTGTCAAAGAAGGTTTTTAAAAATGGCATACATTCGATAGGTCTTTCTTGCAACCATGAATAATATAACACACATGTTATCTATCTCTGTCAATCATGGTGTAAATACTGTGTTGTTTTTCCTTTTGACCTATACTGTATTTACCATAGATCAGCTAGCAGTTTATATGGTAGCATATCTCTGGTTAACACTGATTGATCATATAGCTCCTGAGCTAGTTAGGACTGAGTGTTAGTGTACCAGGGTATTTTAATGTTCCTCTGATGATCGCAGCTTCTGTTCTATCATTTAGGCAGACAGACTCCAAATCCTCCAAACTTCAGGATTTCTAAGGCAACCTGGAATTTTCACTTGGAAATTCACTGACAATCAGTATTGTCAGCAGAGTGTAAGTGAAATGTGCTCTAAATAGAAACTATTCAGAAACTGCAAAATGGAGTAATGTCAGTAGGCTGGTCCACATATAGCAGGTTACAGTAATCTAACCTAGAGGTCACCACATGATGCATGATTGTAGGGACATCAGTATCTGACAATGTTTATGCAGAGTACAGAAGGTACAAAAAAATCCTCCAAGGATCCAGCATACCATATTTTCTCATGTACACAATACATCTTTTTTCCAAAAATCAGTTTCTACCTGGTACCAGGCAAAAGCAAAAGTTGAATCTACAGGTGACTCATAGGGAACAGAACAACAAGCAGGCTAGACTCCCCAACTGCTGCTTCTCAGTTACATTCTACCAGGAAAGATCTTTTTTCTTCCTTGTGCCTTTCAAAAACAAAGTGCATATTATATTCCGGTTAGTGTTGTATGTGAGAAAATACTTTAATTTTTGGATATAAATGGTAAGCATTTAGGCTTCTTGCAGACTTGAAAAAAAACCCCATAAAATACCACACTTCACCAGAAGCAGCAGCACATTAGTTCAACCCAGCTCTGCAGCATCTATATAGATTGAGCGCTTCAGCAGGGCTTTTTGGAACTTTTATCTAATAGCTGATTCAAAAACACCCAAAGATGTCCCACTAAAACACCCAATCTATACAGATGCTGCCATAGGAGGAGGAATAAAAAATCTGGGGGGAGGACAGAGGGGCTGAGCGCATGCACACATGTGCACATGCCTATGCCCCCCCAGCAGATGAGTCTGTAGGGGGAGGGGAAAAGGCCTTGGAGGGGAGGAAGCGGGGCAGGGAGAAGATGCTGCCCAGTTGGGGCGAGGGATGGCATGGGACAGAGCTGTGGCTCATCCAGGGCACATGGGGGGAGGCATGGCTCCCAATGCTGCACATGCTCTGGGAGGGCAAGTGGGTCATGTGCCCCCAGATCTGCATGGGGTAGGGCAGGCTGCCACTGTGAGCTGGAACTGGAACTGCATTGGGCTCTTCCTGGCAGGTGGCAGTAGTGCTAGGAAGAAGGGTCAGGGGGGCTACAGCAAATTTTGGGGTAGCTGCAGCCCCCCAACATAGCCCCTTTCCAGTGCTGCCACCACCCACCCTAAGTGCAGCCCAGCCAGGCTCCCCCTCACTGGAAAGAGCCTGGTGCCACCCCAGCTCCAGCCTAGTGGCATCCTGCCCTGCCCCACACAGATCTAGGGGCATGCGTCCCCATGCCTTCCAGGATGCACGTAGCAGCAGAAGCCAAGCCCCCTGGACAAGCCACTTACGGTTCAGTCCCATGCCCTGCCAGCTGTGCAGCACCTGCCCGTCCCCCAGCCCCAGGCTGCCCCAGCCCCACTCCCTCCCTCACTGCTGCCTGTGCACCCCCACCCCCACCCCTGCTGCAGCCACTAGAAGCCCATGGCCGGGCTGCCTGTGACTCTACTGCTGCCCCACATTTGGGGGGCTAATCCCCATTAGCCCCTCCTTGAGCTGCCTATGGATTATGCTGCAGAGCTGTGTCAAACTAATGCACTGCCTCTTCTGGATGTGCACTGGACTCAGCATGAAAGGGCACTTAGTGAATCTGGGCTGGGCTTAGTCTTATATAACTCTTCATGGAAAACCTCAGGTTCTTTACCCTTGGTATAGTATGGATATTACAAATGCAAAGTTAGTTGTGTCTGTATGTGATTCTGAGTATGTATGTAGAGTACATATCCTACAACTGCTCCAGTAATCCTGTAGTAGAACAAAATATAATACTAATTCATTTTAATGCTCAGACACATTTGTAATATATGGATCTATAATGTGCTTTTCTCTGAAGTACAGATCCAATATATGCAGTAACAGCTTTTATGAAAAGTGGCTACTACGACTCACACATGCACACATTCCTGTCCTTTCTAAACTTAAAACTTTCAGTTATTAACTGTATTTTCTAAATATCAAAGCTGACAAGTCCACATTATAGATTACTGGCTTGTACTATATAATTTTACAACCCCAACTTTTAACATGCTGAGAGTTTTAGGAGCTGAGATTTTTAAAGATAAAAGTTTACAATACATTTTTAATATATTAACACTCTTATTCCAAACATTTAATGCCAAGTTTCATTCTGGATAAGATGCACAGAGCTGAGTTTCAGATACCTGAAACAGTATCTCAGTAACAGGAGCTCAGATGATTTCATGATTATGGTTATAGTTCCTGTGGCACAATAAATGATATCTTTATTGCAATAAGAACTAAATTTGCAAATCAGGACTCTGGATACAGGCACTAAATAGTCACTCAAAAGGTTTTTTTGGTATTTGTTTCTGAAGTTTTACTTTAGTTCAAGACAAGGTTTCTTTACAATTGATCCAGGATTTTGATTTGGCTCCAATTAGGATCATGATGTTTTCAAACAGATGACAATCCACAGCATATATTCATCTCATACCTTCTTGCAGTGGAGAAACAGCTTTGTCAGTCTCTAACTAATAGAGTTAGCTAGAGGAGCCCAATATAAAGATGGTAGCTGTAGTTACTGGCTATAGGGAACGACCAGAGGAAATGGTGGGAGGTATATCAGCATCTCCAGTCTCTAAGGCTGCTTGCAGACATAGGTGACTGGTAGGGTGGGCACTTGACCCCCTAACAGAGCCACCCCTGCCGTCAACATTACTGGTGGCATCTGTGGGTGCTCGACATGCCCCACCCGACAGGGCTGTCCCTGCCACTGACACCACCAATGGTGTCCGTGGATGCTCACCAGCTCTGGCCCCAATGCTGGGAGTGGAGTCTGCAGATGCTCACCAGCTCTGCCCCTGATGCCACCTCCACCTTTGCAGGTGCCCTCCCAGCCACTGACGATGGCTTCTGTGGGTGCTCCCTCAGACTCAGGAGGCGCCAGTTGCCCATGCTTGCAGACATGAAGAAAAGCAAACTGTTCACTTTTCTTAATCAGACCACCTTGACTATATTGGCCCCATTGCCGGTGACCGTGAACCTGCAGGTGAGCTCATCCTGCCCAATGAGCCACCCCTGTACCATGCAGTTCATAGCTCCCATGATCTCCATTGCTGTGTGGGACTCGTCCATCACCTCCACTTGAAGGAGAGTCCAGTGATGGCCTGACTGATCATACCAGTGCCCTGTAAGGGAGAGGTAGATGAGATCTCCACCCCAGCTTCTCCAGATGCCTTGTGCAGCTCCTCCCTCAAGTACTCCCTGCATGTCACATACAGGGAGGGCACCACTGTCCTGCTGAAGATGATGTGTGCAGCCATGTGGTACGATGGGGCTATGAGCATCATGAGCCACCTAAACCCTGCCCTGTCAACTAAGAAGAAGGGCTGGCCATCCAGACCAAGCATCTCCCCAGTGCTCTTGGTCACCTTGCTCACCTTGTAAATTCGCCCCCCTCTCCTTTCTCTCTGCCTTTCCCTCACTGGTCCAGGGTGGCCTGCCTCTGCTTCTGGGAGATGGGGGCTTTGGAGTGAGAGGGTGTTACCTGTCAGTTCCATGTTCATGGGCCCTGACACAGGATGCAGACTGTCTGACTCACAAAAAATTGCCCCCCCCCACCTAAACAGAAGCTGATTAAGATGCATTGAGAGACACACCTAAAACCCTCCAGATAAGGGTGACAAAAGCGAAACAACTGCCCTAGGTCTCATTTGCATCCGAGATGGAACCAGACGACAATTCATTTACATGAGAAATGGAGAACAGAAAGCCTGAAGCAGAGACTGCAGTGAATTCTGGGATCAGCGAAGCAAGGGAGCACTGCATGATAGGGAAGCTGTGCTCCAAATGCTCATCAACCCTCACACCCAGCTCAGCATTTATCAGACCAGTTCTAATCTGGATTTACAAAGAACTTTTCCTCCCCCCCACCCACACACACCTCTAAGCAAGAGTAAGTTTACTAGGCATCTCGGGTCGTACATTCCTCGGTCCCACTATGGAAGCCTATGTAAACTTAATTGGCTAAAACTCAGTTGCCAGGTTAGGGAATGCTGAGGGAATAGACTGAGTCAGAGGGGGTATGGATAACATTTGAACAATGGTACAAGGTTCATCACAGTGTCCAGCCCATTGGAGCCCTGTCCACAAGTGTTGTCATACTTTTCCTGAGACAACTGGTGGAAGTCCTCTCCACAACAGGTTATGAACACTCCAATAATTGCCTTTAGTCTGTTAAAAGACTATAGTAAGATCTGGAAAAGTCATGCTAAGCTGAGGCTTGTTCACAGCAAGTAAAAATCCAAAACTCTGATGCTGCAATCTATTGTTTCTGAAGACACCAAGAGATATCCCATCAAGTATATAATGTCAAGCTGGCTCCCAAGTAGGTGTTTCCTGAGTATCAATCAAGTTCCTTAGATGTTCCACCCAGATAACCCCTTGTCAATAGAGAGGACAATTTGATTTACACTATTGAGAATGCCTGAGAGAAGCTGAACTGGGGGTATAAAAATCTGTAAAAGAAGCAGCACTGTGTGTGCTGACACCACCTGTTTTCTTCTGGAGAGGCTGGAGGAGGAAGGTCATCTCCCTTCAAGGATCGTGCCGAGAACTTTGACCTGTCAGCTTTGCAGCCCTAGTGCCTTGGACTGGTGAGATCCCAGCTCTCTCTCTCTCTCTCTCTCTCTCTCTCTAAGCATAGATTTCTGAACTTGAACTGTATTAGTTAAGCTTGAGCTAAATTTCCCCAAATACTTAGTGAAACCAGGGTATACTGTGACTGTTTGTGTTTGTTTTTCCTTTGCATGTCTATTACTACCAGTGTCAATATATATTTCATCTACTTAGCAATAAATAACTTTTATAGTCAAACTGGTGGAAATTGGGTATATTTTGCCTTGTTTACTTCTCTTTTCCCCGCTTGCTCTGCAGCAACGCCCCTCTTGCTTAAGCTAAAGATCCCTGTGAAGCCCAGAAATACTGTGGGGTCTGCTCATCAAGAGGCTAAAAGATTGGGACATGCTGAGTTTGAAACACATAAGGGGATCAGCTTGTACAGGCTGATTGACCCAGTTTGGCTCAGACGTGCCCTAATGAACTGAATGCTGGCCCATGAGGGTGTCATCTGGACACCCAGCCAGATTCAGAGGTATTCTGTTTAACTGTGTGCTCATGTCTGATGAACTGATTCTTGGCATATGAGGGTGTCAGCCTGTCCATGCTGATCAACCCGGCCAGGTCAGGTGTGTCACGTTAATCTGTGTGTGTTTGTGTGTATGACTGATTTGGGGACTGGAGGAACCCAGCCCCACTGAACTGAGTCCTGCAAGATAGCTCCATCGGAGGTGAGGGCTTGCAGGGGGAAAGATACAGCTCCGTATAGAAACTCAAGTAACACAAGCAGCACATTGAAAGAATTACCAAGACCCTAACCCTAATAAATGAGCACACCCCAAAGTAGCAGGCAAATCTGGTAACAAGGGGGACTTCCATTTGGGCATGCTCCCACTGGTGCCAGGCTGAGGAGGAGCAAGGGCAAAGGGGTGGTGCCTCCTGACCTGGCTGGTCTTGCATTGGCAGTGCAGGTGATAGCATACTTGGGATCATCTGCCACCCCAAAATGATCCCACACTATACTACCCCCTCACTTCTGGGGTGTGGGTGTGGATCCTGTCTTATCCCCCTCCTCAGCAGGCAGAGGCACAATGACAGGGGCAGCTGAGCCACCTGACCCCACAACCTCATCTGCAGTGCCTTCCAGAGAAGATGTGGCTCTAGGGGAACCTTGAGGGGTGTGGAGCAGAAACTCAGATTCCCTCTCCTTCCACAGAATTTCCCTGGCTATGGCACTGAGATCCCATGGTTCCAGATCCAGCTGGAACTGGGAGGCTCAGGGTGGGAACTGAAACTGGGGTGGAAGAGACTGTCATGCTGGTGCTTGTCATGCTGCTGGTGTGGGGGGGTTATTACTATTACTGGTGTCAGAGGAGGTGGGGCAGATGCAGACACTGCTCCCACCTCCTTGCTGCCATCAGCAGCAGAAGCCTTATGCCTGCTAGGAAAGAGGGTATATCTATGTTTGGGGGGGAATTTACAGATCTCCCTCTGCCCCCTCTCTCTGCTCTGCCAGAAGACCTGGCACCTGCCTTTCCAGCATCCTCCATAATGTTTGCTGTGCGTGTGTGCACATGTGTGTGCATGTAAAATATCTTCTCTCTGCTTACTGTAACTTCTATGTGTTTCTGTGGCAGGAATGGGGTCCTAGGGGTGGCCATGAACTCCCCTAGCACCCCCTATTGTGCCAAGGTGATATCAAAAGCACCCTCACAATCTCATCCACGTCTTTGATGTTAATAATGTTTGAGGGAGGCTGCCCTTGGTCCTCTCTGACACAGGGCCCTGATGTATCCCAGTCTGTGTTCTATCTTGGGTGACTCAGTGAACCCCAACCTTATGGGCCATGCATGACTCCAACCACCCCTGTACCACGCCCCAAGCCTCACAGATGTACCGGAGATTGTTTGGTCAATTTCCCTCTCTGCGCCCCACGGGTGCTCTCTGCCTTGTCCCCCTTTTGGGGCTTCTCGCAACTGCCCGCACTGGGGCTTCTCACAACCACCCGCACTGGGGCTGGGATCAATGCACCCAAAATGCAAGCATTTGGCACTGGGGTCCCCACACTACTGTGGAGCCCCTATGAGGCCTCTTACAACCCCTCATAGCCTCACCCAGTCCTCCAGTCTAAAAACAACAACAAATAGTAACACAAGCCCCAGGGCTATAACATAAAGCTAAACCATACAGTCAGAACAACATTCAGTCCCTATCGGGAAATACTCCAACCCATGGCAGCAACCAGGGGGTGCTCATGCAGTCAGGCTTCTCCTCTCTCTCACTCTCTCTCTACACTGGCCAAGCTCCCCCTTCCTTGGCCACCAGAGGGGAACTGCCCTCCTGGCCTCAGTCCTTAAGAAGGGCTAAGCTGGGCCTCTTCCTGTCAGCTGGTTTCACTGGTTGCCCTAGCAACCAGCACCTGTGCTGCCCTGGTGGCTGGTAGCTGAGCTGCCCCTTCTTGCCACTAGAGGTCTCTCCTGAGCCATTTCTGCTTTCAGGGGCAAAGCACCTAAGTGCTCTGCAACAGTTTCCTATAGCTTCTTCTCTCTGCTTACTATATGTTCTCTCTGTAATACATTGGAAAGGTGTATCTAATCCTTTCCAAGAAGAGAGACTAGCAAGAGATTGACTGGGAAGCCAAGCCATTCACTGAAGCCAGCCAGTACCTTTCTCATGCTGTTGCTTCCAGACAGACAGCTCACAAAAGGCAGAGAAAGGCTTCCCACAGATCCTTATATGCTGTTTCTCTGTTACTCCCCAGAGCACTGGGATTGGAAGGGACCTCAGAGACACATAACAGACACTGGCCAGCTACAGATGTCAATATCAGAGCAGTCATCCCCACCCCCTTCTGAGTTTCTCTTTCCCTGCGAGCCCACCTCTGAAACATTCCAAAACATCCAAAACATTTCAAATGGTTTTGTTTAGTTTAGAAGATGTTTTGGAGCCTTTCATTTCATTTCAGACTTGGTGTTTCAGGTGCTGAAATGGGCCAAAACACCTGCAAAATGAAACAGCTGCTGAAATTTTGCACAGCCCTAGTGAGTAGCAAGATGGCCAGATTTGCAAATGACACAAAATTCTTCAGTAGTAAAAACCAAGGTGGACTGTGAGGAACTACAGAAGGGTCTGAATCAATTGAGCAAATAAGAAATTAATGGAAGATGAAATTCAGTATAGGTAAGTATAAAGTGACAGACATAGGCAAACCATACCCAAACTATACCTACACTATAATAGACTAATTTTTTACAATGCAGGGAAAATACCTGGGAGTCATTATTGATAGTTTACTACAATCATCAGCTCAGTGCTCAGCAGAAATCAAAAAGACAAAAAAAAATTAGGAAATGTTAAGAAAGGAATTGTAAATGAAACAGAAAGTATCATTATGCCATCTTACTAATCAATTGTGTGTCCACATCTTGAATACTATGCCTAGTACTGGTCCCCAGACCTCAAAAAAGATATAGAAGAACTAGAGAAGGTACAGAAGAGAGCAAAAAGATAATTATTGGTATGGAAGGGTTTTCATATGAGGACAGACTAAGGATAAGCCAATTCAGTTGAGAAAAGAGATGATAAAGCATTTATTAATAGATTCATAGACATTAGGGCTGGAAGGGACCTTGTGAGATCATTGGGTCCAGCCCCCTGCCCAAGGTGCAGGAAGTCAGCTGGGGTCAGACCACTCCAGCAAAATAACTATCCAAACATTTCTTAAATTTATTATTTACTATCTCTAACAACACAGAAGCTAAGGGTCACAAAATAAAACTAATAGATAGTAAATTTAAAACTAATGAAAGGAAGGGTTTTTGCACTCAGTCTGTAATTTAAGTGTGGAATTCATTGCCACAAGATGTTGTGGAAACTTAGTTCAGTTGTGGACATTTAGTTCAAAGGTTCCAACTTTAATTTTTGCCAGGAGGAGAGACTAAGATGATGCTCCCCACATGGCACCACCTGAACAGAGCTGAGTAGAGCCCATGGGGGGAGCAGGGGAAGATGCCAGCTGCCTGCTTCAGGGTCAGGGTTCCCTGCCCTGTTGCACCCCTCCCCAGGAGCCCAGCACTAGCTGTGCTACCATGATGAGGTGCCCCCTCCCTGCCCAGCAGCAGCGGGGGTCACAACTCCATGGGAGGAGGGCAGCAAGGCAGGAAGCCCTGAGGCCACAACAAGCAGCCAGCATCCACCCCACATGCCCCCCCATGTCCCCACCCTGGGGGTGTACACAGTGGCAGGGAGTCACCCCCCTGGGTCCCCTGGATGAGCCACCCATGGCTCTGTCCCACTCCCTGCACCAGTCCCATGTACTGCCCTCACTGGGCAGTGCCCCCAGACCCAGCCCTTGTCCCACCCCTTCTGTAACTGAGGGGGGCCTCAATTTGCCCTCCCTCCATAGACTTACCTGTAGGCAGCTGGAGGAGCTGCTCCTCAGCACTGTTTAGTGCTGTATTCCTGGCCACATGCATCCCATTCATCTCAGCCCCTTGCAGTCTGGAACTCTTCCAGCCTGCAAGGGGAAATCTGCTGTTTCCTATGCTTTTCTGTGGTGAGTGGAAAACCTAGATCCCTACATGATAGTGGGAACATAGGACAAATGGTGTCCCAGGACTAGGACTTGAAGTTCCTATTTCAGGACTCTCCTACCCAACTTAGGGATGAGTGGTCACCTTAATCTCTTCCTGAGGGGGACAAGGGCCCTCAGGCTCTCACATACCTGTGGTTATGTTTTAACCAGATTCAAAAGGGATTCAATGAATTCTTGGAGGAAAGGTACATCAGTAGGTATTGAGCATGAGAGTTATGGGGACAGTCTCTGAATCAGAACTTCCTAGACCTTAAATGCTAGACGATGCAAGTAAGGGAAGAACACCGGAAAAAACAACCCTGGTCATACTCTGTTCATTCCCTTTCAGCATTCATTGTCTGCCACTATGTGGGCAAGATGGACATAGTGGGCATGTCCACACATGCAGGCATGTGCACTTGCAACAAACATCACACCAGATGACAAAGCTAACATATTTAACAATTTCTTTGCCTCCATTTTCTTGAGCAGGGACCAGAACAGCCACCCCACTTCTGGGCCCCCCTCAGACCCCAGGTGGTCTGACATCTGACTCCCCAGGTACCTCTCCAGTATTTACCTGCTACATTCATCCCTCTTCTTCCCCTCTCCCTGCCCCCATGCCCTGTTTCTCACCCACCGACTCCTCAATTTACATTTTCACTGACTGACTTTCTTGCATGCATACCAGCCTCTGGCCTCTTTACTATCCATTCCATCCAGGAAGAGCACAGACCAAACTGCAGGGAGGTGCACCTAGACTAAGGGTTAGTGAGGAACTAGTTATGGAACTTCTGGAGGGACTGGATGTATTCAAATCAGCTGCTCTGGATGATCTCCACCTACAGTACTGAGGGAATTGGCTGAGGTCATTGCAGGACCCCTGGCACGGCTTAATGAGCACTTGTGGTGCTCTGGTGTGGTGCCAGAGGACTGGAAGAGGGCCAATGTGGTTCCCATCTTCCAAAAGAGGAGGAAGGAGGATCCAGGAAACTATAGGCCAGTTAGTCTTACCTCAATCCTGGGCAAGATTTTTGAGAAAATTATTCTGGCATATGTCCACAAGGGGCCAGCAGGGGAGATTATGCTTAGGGGCAACCAACACGGGTTCATTAGAAGCAGGTCCTGTCAGACCAACCTGATAGCCTTGTACGACCAGGTCACCAAATCCTTAGATGCAGGGGTAGCAGTGGACATAGTCTTCCTGGACCTTTGGAAGGCCTTCAACACTGTCTCTCACCCTGTTCTCATTATGAAACTGGGGGACTGTGGTGTCAACACCTATATAGTCAAATGAGTCGCCAACTGGCTGGAGGGCCGCACCCAGAGAGTGGTAGTGGATGGGTCATTTTCGACCTGGAGGGATGTGGGCAGTGGGGTTCCACAGGGCTCGGTCCTCGGGCCTGCACTGTTCAATAACTTCATCAGTGACTTGGATGAGGGGGTAAAAAGCACCCTGTTCAAATTTGCTGATGACACTAAGATGTGGGGGGATGTGGGTATGCTAGAAGGGCTGCAATCAGACCTAGAAAGGTTGCAGGGGTGGGTGGACAAGAATAGAGTGAGATTCAACACTGACAAGAGCAAGGTGCTGCACCTGGGAAGGAAGAACCAGCACCATACCTACAGGCTGGGGAACTCCCTTCTCGTCAGTACAGAGGCAGAAAAGGATTTTGGAGTCATCGTTGATGCCAAGGTGAACATGGGCCAGCAGTGTGGGCATCCAGTTTGGAAGGCCAACCCTACCTTGTCATGCATCCACAGATGCATCTTGAGCAGGTCCAAGGAGGTGATCCTTCTCCTCTATGTGATGCTAATCAAGCCACATTTGGAGTACTGTGTCCAATTCTAGGCATCGCATGATCCCTTCAAGAGGGATGTGGACAACATGGAGAGGGTCCAGAGGAGGGCCACTCGCATGATCAGGGGCAGCAGGGCAGGCCCTTTGAGGAGAGGCTACAGGACCTGAACCTGTTTAGCCTCCACAAGAGAAGGCTGAGGGGGAATCTAGTGGTCTGTTACAAACTAGTCAGAGGGGACCAGCAGCCATTGGGAGAGTCCCTGTTCCCCCAAGCACTACCAGGAGTGACTAGAAATAATGGTCACAAGCTGGCAGAGGGTAAATTCAGGCTAGATATCAGCAGGCACTACTTCACGGTCAGGGCGGCTAGGATCTGGAACCAACTTCCAAGAGAAGTGGTGCAGGCTCCTACCCTGGGGGTCTTTAAGAGGAGGCTAGATGAACACCTTGCTGGGGTCATTTGACCTCAGTACTCTTCCTGCCATGGCAAGGGGTTGGACTTGATGATCTGCTCAGGTCCCTTCCAACCCTACAAACTATGAAACTATGAAACATCTCAAATAAGAGGAGTACAAATTTGTGCCAAGGATTTTTGGCTCAGCACACTTGCGGCAAACTGAGGCTGCCCAGCTTCTTCTAGATCTGTAGCCAGGGCAAGCTGGAGGCTGGGGGCAGCACCTGTGCTGGCCCCAGCAGTATAAAAAGCTGCCCTCAGAAGCAGCTCAGGACCTGCTCTCAGGAGCTTCTGAGGGGTGGGTGATGGGTGGCAGGCTCACTCCCACCTGCTCTCTGTGGGATCTGCTGGAACTTGGGCTTGCTTCTCTACTTGAGGATCCACCTGTCCCCCTTGTCTGTGCACGTTTTGGGACAGAGCACAGTAGATGGCATTCACCAGCTCCTTGGATGCCTTTGGGGACTGGTGGGTGTGGCCCAGGGGACTATGCTTGGTGTCCCCCTCTGGAGCATTTATTTTCACATTTCGAACCTTTGACCCCCACATCACTCCTATGCTGTTTTTGCTTTAGTTCTTTGCCCCCAGGGAATTAGTTGTATTACCCATTCATTGGCTCCACACTGTAGGAACCACTAGTTAGTTGGGTGAGCCTTGGGCCCATGGCATTTGGGTAACACAGATAGGAGCTTCTGAGGTCCAACCAGTTGACATGTAGGGATACTAGCCCTCTGTGCCAGGTGGACTGCAGTAGCAGCCCTGACCTAAAGTGGACCCTGCAACCTCTACCCACTGCAGTAGTCTGGCAGCAGGGGTGCTGCCTGGCTGTGACCTACTGCCACCTGTGACAGCATCAACCCCCATGATTACATGTGTGCCAGACCTGGATAAGGACTGCCCAGTCACTTGGGCTGTAGCATGGGCACTGTAGCAGAGCCTCCTGCACATCCGGGTGATCTGCTGGCTGGGAAATTGGCTCTGTGGTCGGACCCAGAGGGTAGTAATAGATGGAAGTCACTCATCATGGTGCCCTGTGACCAGTGGGGTCCCGCAAGGCTCTGTCCTTGGACCCATACTGTTCAACATCTTCTTTAATGATGTGAACATTAGAGTCAGGAGCGGACTGGCCAAGTTTGCCGATGACACCAAACTTTGGAGCAAAGCATCCACACCAGAAGACAGGCAGGTGATTCAGGCTGACCTGGACAGGCTCAGCAAATGATTGGACGAGAACCTCAACCGAAAAATGCAAGGTTCTCCACCTTAGGAAAAAAACCCTGCAGCATCCTTATAGGCTCAACAGTGCTACGCTGACTAGCACTATGGAAGAAAGAGACTTGGGGGTCATCATTGACCACAAGGTGAACATGAACCTTCAATGTGATGCTGTGGCTAGTAAAGCTACCAAAATGCTGGCTTGCATCCTTAGATGCTACTCAAGCAAATCTTGGGACGTCCTTCTCCCCCTGTACTCGGCCTTGATGAGGCCACAGCTGGAGTATTGCGTCCAGTTTTGGGGTCCACAATTCAAAAAGGATGTGGAGAAGCTTGAGAGAGTCCAGAGGAGAGCCACGTGCATGATCAGAGGTCAGGAAAACAGACCTTATGACGACAGGCTGAGATCTATGAGGCTCTTTAGCCTGGAAAAGCGCAGGCTCATGGGTGATCTGATGGCCACATATAAGTTTACCAGGGGTGACCACCAGAATCTGTGGGAATGTTTGTTCACCAGAGCGCCCTAGGGGATGATAAGGTTTTAATGGTTATAAACTACTATAAGACCGTTTCAGGCTGGACATAAGGAAGAACTTCTTTACTGTCCGAGCCCCGAAGGTCTGGAACAGTCTGCCAGTGGAGGTGGTTCAAGCACCTACATTGAACACCTTCAGGAGCAAATTGGATGCTTATCTTGCTGGGATCCTATGACCCCAGCTGACTTCCTGCCCTTTGGGCAGGGGTTGGACTCGATGTTCTTCCGAGGTCCCTTCCAGCCCTAATGTCTATGAAATCTCTGAAAAAAACCTCTGAGCCAGCTGCTACACAGCTGTGGGCTGTGGCTACACAGTTGTCTTTTGTACAGCACTGCAGCATCCTGAGCAAACAGAAAATTAGAGCCTGCCCCCACACCTTTACAAACATGAATGTATCAAAAAGCATTAATAAATAGACTCATTAAATGTTTATACGGTGCATTAATAAATAAAGTACAACTCGCAATGTTAAAATTAACTACACTATTTTGCCACACACAGAACTGAATAAAACAGCTGCCTTAGGAAAATTACTCAGATGCATGGGATCACCATAAATGTATATTAACATGAAAGGAATGATGTTTTAGTTTAGTAGTCATGTAGACTCTTCTTTGACTACTTTTAATACACATTTTACATTGTACCTACACTACAGTAAACTACTACAAGAAAAATACAGGCCATAACAATAGCCTCAAGTATGAGTTTACAACTCATACTAGAAGGAGACCCAATTCCTAAAGAGATCTTCCCAGAACCCCCCATCCTAGCCTTCAAACAAGCACCAAACCTTACAAACTTCATCACCAGAAGCAAACTTTCTATAGCCCATGTATCCAAACCATACCATGACAAGAAATGCAAAACCTGCCAACATATCTCCACCCCCACAATTACTACACCCCACAACAGAACCATCAATATTCCTGAATCTTACAGCTGCGCCTCCAGAAATGTAATATGTCTCATCCAATGTACCAAATGCCTTGATGGAAAATATGTAGGAGAGACCAAACAACAACTGTACACTAGATTGAACACACACTGGAAATCTGTTAAAGACAAGAACACCTTATTACCAGTGGGGACACATTTTTTACAAAAAACCCCACTCTCTCTCCAATCTCTCAGTTGTAAACCTTAATGGGAATTTACAAAACACTTTTTACAAACAAGCCTATGAACTTCAATTTATCAACCTCCTGGATGCAAGAAGTCATGGACTAAATATAGATATTGGATTTATGACACACTATAACCTTTCTGACATCTGACTCCCCAGGTACCTCTCCCCAGGATGTATTTACCTGCTACATTCATCCCTCTTCTTCCCCTCTCCCTGCCCCCATGCCCTGTTTCTCACCCACCGACTCCTCAATTTACATTTTCACTGACTTACTTTCTTGCATGCATACCAGCCTCTGGCCGCTTTACTATCCATTCCATCCAGGAAGAGCACAGACCAAACTGCAGATGCTTCCTCAGTCTGACAAAGGGTTTTTAAACCTGAAAGCTTGCTAAGAAAATGTTTTCCAACTATTTAGTCAGTCTAATAAAAGATATCGGATTCACCCAAAGAACCTTGTCTGCCTATGTTTTTAGGCTAATACAGCTACAACCTAAACCTCGGTTTCTAAAGACTGGCATTTTAATACCCGAGGGATTTCCGACCATCTTTCATATCTCTCACCATTTTAAATTTCTTTTTTTTTTGACAGAGAGGATGTGGCTGTCCAACAGCTTTCAAATAATACTTTTTTGCAACTATTTAGTTGCTCTAATAAAAGATATTGCATCTACCTAAAGACTCTAGCTACAGGTGAACATCCCCCTCCCTCTACCCGTATTTGATTCCCACCCATTGTCTTGTGGCATTTTCACTAACTGGCATTCTTGCACATTGGTTTTTGGGATAAGCATCCTGAAGAATATACTGGCCATGAGCCATGCTCTATTCCTTGTAGCTCAGTACATAGCAAATGCAGTCAGACTGGTAAAACCATCACTATGAGCTATCTTTTATTAGACCAACTAAAATAGCTGGAAAAATCTTTTTTGAAAACTTTTGTGTACAAACACCCTTGTTCAGGCAAAGAGAGCATCTGCAGGTGTTTTGTGCTCTTCCTGGATGGTCCAGGAAGGTGGAGGGAGGGGAATGTTGACCTGTAGCTGGAGTCTTTGGGTAGATGTGATATCTTTTATTAGACCAACGTAACAGGGGGCCTTCTCAGGGCTGATTTTCCTGTGGCCCGCCCACCTGTTTCTGGGCTAACTGCCCACCTTCTCAGCCGTCCCACCTTGTCATTAATTTGTTAACGTTGCTTAAGTGGGAAGCTGCCCATTTCTTGCCCTGATGCCAGGGGGTGCTAGCTGTAGCTCTGTTCCTCACCTACACCACAGGCCAAGCTTTGCAGATGACATCCAAATGTTATCAATATCAGCGGCCCCACACTGGGCCCCTGAATCCTACTAGTTGAACCCCACTTAGATCCCTCCATTCAGGCAGCCTATTCTGCCTTCATTCCTGGCTGCATAGTTCCCTCAGCTGCTCCCCCTTATAGGTATGGTCCCCCAGGACCTTTGGCTCACTGGCCCTGGAGCACCTCCAGGCCAGTCGGAACCCCAGACCCTCAGCTCTTGGGCTTTCCTCATGCTGGGCCCCTGACCCTTTGACCCTTCCGGTCTCGGCCCCAGCTTGGACCAGTCGGGGGATGTCAAGATAGGTTAAGAGTCTATGGCCCAACTCTCTCTGGGGTCCACCTTCTAGACCCTACAAAGTGGTTAACCCACCCAGTTGTGGGGCTAGGGGTTAAGGAACCCCAGCCCACCTTTTGCTGGGATGGTAACTGGCCTGGCATTTCCTGGGGACTCCTGTGCCACTGAAAGCCCCACCAGGCCACCCAGTCCTGGCAGGGTGCAGTTTTAGGTCATGCCCAGGACCAGGAGCCTCCTGACCATCCCCTACATCTCCTCCCTTACCTCTAGTTGATACCAGCCAGGCAATATTATTACCTGGCCTTCCAGCAGCAAAATGCCCTGTTTATATGGGCAGCCCTGAATCCAAAATGTCTGCCCTAATCAGGCACCTGCTGGCTGCTAGCTTCTGGCCCTTAAAGTGGCAGGCACAAACAGTGCCCTGTCACAACCAACTAAATAGTTGCAAAATGGTGTTATTTGCAAGGTTTTAAAAAAATTAAAAATACAGAGCCCTAAAGTTAGGCTTTAAAAGCTTTGGGTATCTAGGTAAGTGGCCTGAAGATTTTTCAGGTATGCTAAGCACCCCATTCATTTAGGACACTAGCTTCAGATATAGAGCTTTTCAAATAACTTGTCCAACTGCTTGAACTAGTATTTTCTTGGGTCTCTCTGCACTGTCTGTTGCCTTTGCCCTCAGGGCCCTGTGCCCTGTCTAGCAGGACAGGGAGGGGGCCTAGGGCCCAGGCAAAGGCAGGAGGCACAGATCTGAGCAAACAGCTGCAGCCTGCCTCTGCCCCATGTACAAATCTGGGGGGCACATCCCTCTCCCCATGCCTCTGCTGGTCCCAGGTACATGCAGCAATAGGGAGCTGCCCCTCCCCCCTACCTCTGGTCCCCTGCAAAAGCTGCCTACTCACACCTCCACCCTGCTTCCTGCCCCAGGTATGCATTGCCCTGGCTGGAGCTGGGCAGCACCATGGCCCCTGGCCCTGCTGCCCCAGCCCCAGCCCTCTCCCTCACTGTGGGGCTTCAGTTTTCCCCTCACCTCTATGCCCCATTTTCATTTCCACAAACATACCTCCATGCGGCAAGTGGGCTCTGGGCTGTGTAGCTCTGCTGGGATGCTCTGCTCCCTGCTCTCGAGCAACGCCTGCGGGGTGTGGCCAACCTGCATGTGCACATATGCATGCTACCCACACTGCCTGCCTCTCTATCCTGGGGCCCCCATTTTCTGAAGGGCCCTGGGCTATTTCCCACCTGGTCTGGGCATTACTCCACCTATGCCAAATGGTCAGAAGGTCGTTCACCTCATTTGCCCTCCAGCTGGGTCCCCACTGCCAGCCCTGGGCAGGTTCCTCTGCTTGGGTTCCTCCACTTGCCTCACTAGCAAGAATCCTGGTGCTCCCTGTTTAAAAATTGCAAATTCTCTGACAAAAAATCCCTAAGTCAATCTTTAAAATACCCCAAAATCCATGTTCTTCCATGACTAAAATGAAACATGACTATATATATATTTATTAATTAGGTGCTCTCTGATTAATTGAGTCTGCTCTGAAGCAGCAGATCTCTGGTTCATCACAAGGTGAAAAAGTATATGTATAAATGCCCTTCATGACACTTAATGCACAGTAGACTAATTCTACTGCGCATTAGTGCATTAGCATGGTTTTTGCCATGACACACTAATGCGCAGTAGAATTAGTTTACTGTGCATTAAGCATCTTGTGTAGACACACCCAATGCCTGACCAAAGTAAATGGCAGTTCTTAAGTTCTTTTATGTTCATTTGGCTTTTAGATCAGGCCTAGTAAGAGTCTTAGGGGGGATTAGAGAAAGGAGGATTAAAGGAAGCTCAAAAGCAGTGCTTTTCAGAAATATCTGTGGTGATCAGTACTGCCTAAATGTGTCCCCATGTTACAAGGCTAGAAAATAGTAACCAGATAGTTGAAATATAACAGGTCATATGCCTCCTTAAGTAGGGCATCTTTATCTTTAGTAATGCAGTCTTAAATTTGCTTCATTTCTTTACAGAAATTACAAATGAACATAATACAAACTACTGATTTTGTCCACAATACTACAAGGCTCATGCATGCATATGTTTATTTCTGGGTATACAAATATTTTCATTAAATTCAAAGGTGCTATGTATGCACTTAAACTATGCACATGCTTAAGTGTTTGGGAGGTGGGCCTAACCTTGCTAACCCATCTACTTGGCCTAATAATTCCTCGAGCAAAACTTTACATGCAAATTAAATCTAAGCATCTCTCCTTTACTTCCATCTGCTCTACATTCAGAGGGTGTGAACAAGTGTTTGCAGTATCCTGCCTGAGTTTAGATAGCTTACTTTGAGTTGCTTAAACCTAGACTGGAAGCAGTACATGCAGCTACTTGCCTCTGCTGGGAACAATGCGGGGACCCCAAGGTAAGTAACTTGCGGGGACCCCAAGGTAAGTAACTAGAAGTCAGGGGAGAGAATGGCAGGGGTGGAGCAGAGGAGTTGCTTGGTTGTGAGGGGACAAGGGGTACTAAAAATAGTTTGGTCAGGGTCTGGGCGGTAAGAATGGCACAGCTCAAGGACTGGAGCAGGTGGCTGAACTTTCCCAGCCCTGGGGCTATGTGAATATGTACGGGAATGTGTGTGCAAATTCAGGTTAACCCCTTCCTAGATTGGGTTACCACTTTCTCAGTCTAAATTAGTGTACCTCCTGAGGTGCACTAACTTAATCCAGTGCACTATTTTTTGGCCAAATTAAACCCTCTGAATGCCTGCATAGATGGGAGTTTAGATCAGCCTAACCCTGGTTGATCTAAATGCAATGCCTGCACATACCCATACCTAGCTTAGCAGTTCTTTTAGATGTTAAATTATGCATAAAATCATCATCATTTAAATACAATTTTCCAGAATGATAGGAATATACTTTAATTAAAAAGGGACAAATAGAAGTCTATTTTATACTGAAAGGCTTTTCCTAGATGGTGTATGGGTAAAATGTGAGCATTTTGAGTACTATTTCCTCTGATCTGGCTATTTTTTTGTAGATGTGTTTGAAATTGGTGGTATGACTGACAGATCAAATAAACAATCACCAGCAAAAAGGGACAGCAATTCTTCCAGCAATTTTTTCATTGTTGGCCATCCAATAATGGGCGGGGAGGGATTTTCTTTGTTATAGTTTAAAAAAGGAAGGACAAAGAAGCTAGCAGATCAATAACAAAATTCAGTAACATTAGCCAGACAATAATATAAAACATTTAAAAGCTGAAAACCTTCAAAAGAAACCATTTGCAGGTAGTGTCCAAAAAGAGATAGATAAGGTAAAGTGAAAAAGAAAGGTAGGGAAATATTAAATTGGACATCTGTGAAAATAAATACATACTTTACAATAAAAAGGCCCACAGGCAAACAAACAATCTATACAAAAAGAAGAGATGTGTCTAACCTCAGGGTCCTTGCTACTGGATTTGGACTTAAACATGGTGATTCATGCATACCTAATTTTCAGCTTTTGTTACGGGAGCCCTCTGCATATGGGAATCAAACTGGTTACCATAACAAAGCTGTGACTGGATCAGTTGAGCAACACAAGACATAAAGCCTATCTGCCTTGATGCACAGTTGTCTGAGTAGTTCATCAGGAATACTAGCTGCAATTTATCATCTTAACTTTCCCTGATCCAAATGAGCTGAGGGACCATTTCAACTAGTGTGATCTAACATTTATATTCCACTGTCACTACTAGAATGAAGGGGTCAAGATGATCACAATTACAGTCAGGTCAAAACCAGACATCCAGGGCTCACCACTCCCTTTCCAACTTCTTAATGACAAGATCATATTTTTGATATTCTACATAGACCTTTTGTGTCAGAAGGCACCCCTGACAAGACTCAAGGCACACCTCCATAATTTTTGTGAATTGAGTAGCACCCAATTTCAAAAACAAATTTATATATATTACAATGTTTTCCTCCTTAAAAAGGGCTGGGCAGTAGGCATGAGAGACGATCCAGGTAGGAACAAGCCTGAGCCTGGCTTATCTGCTTAATTTGTCTGTTTATCTCCTCACACCTCATACCACCCTTCAGAGTATCTGTCAGCACCCCATGGTGCCCCAGCCCCCCAGCTGAAAATCACTAATCTACAATGCAATGAGGCATATTGAAGTGCAGCAGAGAAGGCTGCTCTTGCTCACTTTCCCTAACTTTTGAAACTTGTTCATTACAATGTGTATGTAACTTTTAATCTGACACAAACACACATATATCTGTATGCATGTATTTTTGCTCTGAGAGCATCTC
This sequence comes from Crocodylus siamensis, assembly GCF_052110815.1. Classification (NCBI taxonomy): domain Eukaryota; kingdom Metazoa; phylum Chordata; order Crocodylia; family Crocodylidae; genus Crocodylus; species Crocodylus siamensis. The sequence goes on along the minus strand of NC_143401.1, from coordinate 69,671,575 downwards.
AGGTATCAGTGCCCCCACTGAACGATCTTTATTTAAAGTGCCCCCATCACCATTTTTCAGCACAGGGACTCTAATATATGAAATGCTAGAGTCCACCGGAGTATGATAATTACCATGTTCCAGCAGACTCTATTAACTGAGTCTGCTCCCATGTGCGTACCTCGCTGCATGTGTATAGGTGCCTTTAATGCTCTACTCCCTACCTCCTCTGATGCAAGAAAACCATATGAAAATTGAGCACAGTGGTGAACAGTAACATATTTACAGATGTCCCAAACTGATCTTATTCTGACCTCTTAAGAAACAAGGAAGATGGCTTGCTTCAGTTACAAAGCACAGAAAGTTCCCTCTTTTATTTTTAAATTTACCAGTTTATAGTTATGTTGTTTGAATCACTTACAATATAAAGGTTTAATCTGAATCTGCTGTGGGAAGCCTGCTCCTGTGTTAGACTATGATCCTGTAAATTATTCTACATTGACCAACTCTTTTGCACCTGAGTACAGCCCCACTGAATGAAGCTTTGTATGAACACAGGGATCAACCCACACAGATCTTATAATCAAGTCTCATAATCAAGTAAATACTTATTACTTAGTCCCAAAGCAAAAAAAGTTAGAGCACTTACTATTATTTAGGGACTTGGGTAAATTTTTCAAAATGTTAAGGTTCAGTTTCAAGAGTGACTATGGACTTCAGGTTCTAATTGCCTTTCGGTGCTGGCTCCACCAAAGAACATAGGCATCGCTATGTTAAGAGTTCAGTACCTAACTGGTAGGTGTCCAGTCACATAGTGAAATTCACAGTTTCCAAGTGGGGCATGTAGTAGGGATGTGTGAAGCTTCAGTTGCTGATTCAGTTTGGCAGAAATTTGGGGTGATTTGGTGGCTGAATCTCCAATTCTGAATCAAATCAGGAGACTCTTTAATCTGTCCGAATCGAATCGGAACCCTCTGATTCGGAGAGACTTGGAAAGATCTGGTGATTCAAACATAGAGACAGCTTTAAATGTTTTTTCTACATACCTCAAGGTACCAGGCAGCTCATGAATGTTACAATGCTGGGATGGATGGAGCATCCCACATGAGCATGGAGGGGTCCCAGTGCACTCAGCAGCAGACCCAGAAGTGGACCAGAAGCAGTCTACTTCCAGGACTGCCAGGGAGCATACAGGGGGGCCCCCATCTTCCCCAGCTTGGTGACTGGTGCTTTCTGGCTCTGGGGGTGCGCCCAAGTTCCCCCTGTGGCCGATTGCCAAGCTGGGGGGGGGGCATGGGCAGATCCCCCTGCACGTTCCCCAGCAGACCTGGAAGTGGACTGCAAGTACTTCTGGTCCACTTCCGGGTTCACCGCTGAGGTTGTGGGGGGCCCTCCATGTTCCTGTGGGATGTTCCATCCATCCCTGCTTCGCAGCATTCATGAGCTGCACCTGGTACCTCATGGCATGTAGAAAAAACATTTAAAGCTGTATCTATGGCTGAATTGCTGATTCTCTGAATCAGCATCAAATCTTCAGATTTGGATTCAGCTGAATCAAATTGGGGACAGTGATTCAAATCAATTAATTGAATCACTGTCCCTGATTCAGGCCAAATCCAAATCTGAATCAAATAGGGCCGTTTCACACATCTCTAGCATCTAGGCTTCTTATGCAGAGTATGGGGAGAATGAGGTACCTAAAGCTTGATTTTAGCATTCACCCAGGGTGAGCTAAAGTTAATTCCTTCCCTATCAGAGGGTATTTAAAGATATATCTTTTACTTTCAAGAAGAACCTAACCTACATACGGTAGGCCATTGTGTAATGGGGAAAGAAGGCCCACACAATATCTTCAGTTGAAGCTGTAGCACTTTGCATGGGTTACTTAAATATTCATTGGGCAAGAGAAAAAGAGTGTAACAATAATCATGACTAGCTGTTAGGGCACTCACCTAAGAGGTAGGAAGCCCAGGTTACAGTCCCTGATGTAGTGAATCAGGAACCAACATATTCACTGGAGTGCAGTCTGGAACAAAGGTCTTCTCTCTCCCAGATGATTGGATTGCTTTAACCAAAAGATCATATATTCACTGTTTCTCTTTAGCTAGAAGAATAGATTATTATATGCCAAATGGAACAGTTTTAATAGAAGAGACTGAGAACAACCATCAACCCTGGAATAATTTTGGTGGTTAGAGCAGTCTCCTGGCAAGTGGGAGATGTAGCACTCTACATCAAGGAGGAATATACTTCCTCGTTAATTAGCAAGGGGGTAGAGGGGGGGCATTCTGAGGTGCTCTGGGTTAGAGTAAAAGGCAGTCCAGGGGAGAGAGACTTAACGGTGGGAGTCTACTATAGACCTCCCAACCAGGGAGAAGAGCTCGACCAGGAATTCTTAGGTCAGCTCACAGAGGCAGTGAGGGCTAAGGATGTGGTCATCATGGGGGACCTGAACTTCCCAGACATCTGCTGGGAGGAGCAGTCAGCCAAGTCTGATCGCTCACGTCGGTTCTTAGCCAGAGTGCAGGACCTCCATCTAACCCAGGAGGTGCACAGTCCCACCAGGGGAGACGCCTTGTTGGACCTGGTGCTGGCCACGGGTGATGACCTGGTGAGGGGGCTGCGGGTGATGGGCCACCTGGGAGACAGTGATCATCGCTTGCTGGAATTCACCATCCAGCGTAAGGTGGCAAAGGGCTGCAGCAAGGCAACAGCCCTAGACTTTAGGAGGGCTGACTTCAACAAGCTAAGGAGGATCGTTGGGGAAGCGCTGAGGACCCAGAGGGGAAGGGAATCAGATGTCGAAGGGGAGTGGTTGCTCCTTAAGGAGACGATCCTCCATGCCCAAAGGGAGGTAATCCCAACAAGGGTCAAAGGGAGCAGGAGGGCACATAAACCCCCATGGCTCACTAAGAGCATCCAGGAATGTCTCCTTGCTAAAAGGGAGGCATACACCCAATGGAGAGATGGGGTCATCACCAAGAAGGACTATGTTACAGTCGCCCGAGGATGTAGGGGGGCAGTCAGGAGGGCCAAGGCAGAGATGGAGATAGGACTAGCTTCCCGGATTGGGGACAATAAGAAGTCCTTCTTCAAATACATAGGGGGTAAAAAGAGGGTCCAGGGTAATGTGGGGCCCCTGCAGGACATGATGGGCAACTTAGTCATCACGCCAGATGACAAAGCTAACATATTTAATGATTTCTTTGCCTCTGTCTTCCTAAGTAGGGACCAGTTCAGCCACCTCCCTGCTGGGCCCCCCTCGGGCCCCGGGAGAGACACGCCGGGGCCAGGGGTTAGCGAGGAGTTAGTTAGGGTACTTCTGGAGAGGCTGGACGTGTTCAAGTCTGCTGGTCCGGATGATCTTCACCCTAGGGTTCTACAGGAACTGGCCGAGGTCATTGCGGGACCCCTGGCGCGGCTCTATGAGCACTCATGGTGCTCTGGTGAGGTGCCGGAGGACTGGAAGAGGGCCAATGTGGTCCCTATCTTCAAAAAGGGAAAAAAAGAGGACCCAGGAAATTACAGGCCAGTTAGTCTTACCTCAATCCCGGGTAAGCTCTTTGAAAAAATTATCCTGGCACACATCCAGGAGGGCCTTGCGGGGGAATGCATGCTCAGGGGCAACCAACATGGGTTCATCAGTGGCAGGTCTTGTCAGACCAACCTGGTGGCCTTTTACGATCAGGTCACCAAATCATTAGACGCAGGGGTTGCTGTGGATGTAGTCTTTCTGGACTTCCGGAAGGCTTTCGACACTGTCTCTCACCCTGTCCTCATCAAAAAGCTGGGAGACTGTGGTGTCGATGCCCACACGGTCAAATGGGTCGCCAACTGGTTGGAGGGCCGCACCCAGAGGGTGGTAGTGGATGGGTTCTTCTCGACCTGGAAGGACATGGGCAGTGGGGTTCCGCAGGGCTCGGTCCTCGGGCCCGCACTGTTCAACATCTTCATCAGTGACTTGGATGACGGGGTAGAAAGCACCCTGTTCAAGTTTGCTGATGACACTAAGATGTGGGGGGATGTGGGTGCACTAGAAGGGTGCAATAGGCTACAAGCTGACCTTGACAGGTTGCAACGGTGGGCGGATGAGAATAAGATGGGGTTTAACACTGATAAGTGCAAGGTGTTGCACATGGGGAGGAAGAACCGGCACCACACTTACAGGCTGGGGAACTCCCCTCTTGCCAGCACGGAGACGGAAAAGGATCTTGGAGTCGTCATTGACTCCACGATGAACATGGGCCGGCAGTGTGGGGAGGCAGTCAAGAAGGCCAACCGTACCCTGTCATGCATCCACAGATGCATCTCGAGCAGGTCCAGGGAGGTGATCCTCCCCCTCTATGCGGCACTGGTCAGGCCGCAGCTGGAGTACTGCATCCAGTTCTGGGCGCTACACTTCAAGAGGGACGTGGACGATATGGAAAGAGTTCAGAGGAGGGCCACTCGTATGATCAGGGGTCAGCAGGGCAGGCCTTATGAGGAGAGGCTACGGGACCTGAACCTGTTTAGCCTCCACAAGAGAAGGTTAAGGGGGGACCTTGTGGCCTGCTACAAACTGGTCAGGGGGGATCAGCAGGTATTGGGGGAGTCCCTGTTCCCCCGTGCGCTGCCAGGAGTGACCAGGAATAAGGTTCACAAGCTGGCGGAGGGTAAGTTTAGATTAGATATTAGGAGGCGCTACTTCACAGTCAGGGCGGCTAGGGCCTGGAACCAGCTTCCAGGGGAAGTGGTGCAGGCTCCTAGCTTGGGGATTTTTAAAAGGAAGTTAGATGAGCACCTTGCCGGGGTCATCTGACCCCGGTGCTCTTTCCTGCCAAGGCAGGGGGTCGGACTAGATGATCTACCTAGGTCCCTTCCGACTCTAGCTACTATGAAACTATGAAACTATGTGGGTTACTATCTCCTCATCCTAAATCAATGTCCTTACCATTAAGTTCTTCTACAGGGTGGTGCCATCACCACTGCTAGCAGTGTTTTATGAAGGGCCCGCTCTAGAAGATGTGCCTAAAAATGCCCAACATATCTAACCCCCATAGGCAAGATAGCCAAAGAAATGTCTCATTTGTAGAATGAGCCTTGTCTCATTAGGGTCAGAATGGGAAGCAGACATTCAGGTAGGTGGGGAAATTTACCAATGAAAGCTGAGATACTTGTGGACTTCAGATGCATCCAGAGTTAAGCAGCAGGACTTGATATTATTAATATTTTTAAAATAGTTTAATTGATATAATTACTAATAATACTATTTTTTGGACTTAGTGCTTTAGATGCCTGTTTCCTACCTGGGCCTTTCTATGGATCTAGTCCTAGGTCATTTTTGAAAGCAGGATTTATCTAAGTCACTTAGAACTTGCAGCACTGGTGTCAAAACACCTTTTATAAACCTTTAAAAACCTGACCCAAAAACCTCCAACAAATATATAAAGGCCTTTAGACATCGGAAACTGCATGTGGACAGCTAGCAAAATTTTTGAAAGAGGTGTAAGCTTACTGATTTTGACAATCCAAGTATAGTCTTCTCTGAATCTTTAGGTGCCTAAATGCCATCAATATTTTGGCCTACGGGTAATTTCATCCCTTGCAATTAAGATAGTAGCTACACATTATCTAAGTCAGGGCTATCCAGCTTTAGCCTGGCTAGGGACCACATGCAACACCTTGCGTGGTATCCTGCCCCCTGTCACACAGACTACATAGGCAGCTCTCTCTCACTATGAGGCAAAGGGAGAAGTGGCTGCAGGGACCCATAGGCTGCATGCTAGCCACTTGTGCACTGCATGTGGGCTAGGGGCCATCATTTGGACAGTCTGGCCTAAGTCACTTTTAAAAGTGCATGTCCCAGTGAGACTGTGTGTCTCAAGTGCAATTCCTGTTGTGCGCTCAGGGCCACTCAAAGCTGGCTATAGAGCCTCAGTTCTGGCATTTGCCATGCATGGAACTGGGGTGTCTGGAGGGGACAGACTTCTCCTTGAAGATTCTGGGTGTGGCATATAAGCTAGGTATATATGACCTAAGTGACTTAGGAGCTCTTTCATTGTCAAAAATGAATTAGGCATTTAATAGGCACTCTTCATTTCTGGAATTTTGTATGCACTGAGCAGGAGTAAGTAGGATGTGATTTTCAGCTGTGGTCTCAGATCTGCCACAGAGGTTGTACAGACAAACATTCAAATACCTTGTTTTGAAGGTTTTAGCCCATATTTACTGTGAAGTGCTCTAAATGATATGCTCAAGTCCCATGGACTTCAGAAGTAATTATGAATGTGTTTAAAATTGAGCACACGTTTAAAACATCTTCCTGAAGGGATTAGGACTTTCAGTTGTAAAGCTTATTTTGGTGCAATCGTATCATAGTAATCAGTATTCGGCCTTGTAGAAGTGTTTTCAAGATCATACCACTAGGCTGGGTCTGTAAACCTTAAGGAAGCTTTTCTTCCATTAACAAATCAAATATTTGCATTTTCAATGATACCAGAGCTTAATCAAAACTAGTAAAAAGAAAAATTACGATTAAACAATAAAACCACCTATACGTTTCAGTAAAAGAATGAAATACATTCATTTATCTTTAGGTTAAATTACTTGCTGACTTTTTTGTGTAGAATCAAAGCTATCAACTTGGAAAACACAGAATTGTACTTCTTAAAATGATATATTTTTAGAAATCCAGAGTTTAAAAACTGTAAAATAAATATATTTGGCCTAGACTTCTTGTATCATTTCTGAGCAAGGCATGATTTTTTATGGCTAATGTTAACCCCTAAAAATGTAAATTTAATATAAAAATGCAAGATGATTGTTAAATATGTAAATAGTGCCTTATAATAGACTATAAAATGCTGGTAATCAGTATGTTTCTCCAATAAAGAATAATACAGAAAGTAAATAGAATATTTATAGTAGAATGGTAGAAGCAACACTTAAAATGCCTGATTTCACTCATGATGATTCCCAGTTGTAGGTGTCGGGAAGTATGCAGGAGAACACAGACCTTTTCTCTCACATCAGCGTGGGGCAAACTCAGAGACCGATAAAAGCTATAGATGTACAAAACAATGCAGCATTAATTTATGAACCTTGCAAACAAGCTTAGTTCTACAGACAGCAGCATACACAGCTAATTTTGTACCCACATGGTTCAGATCAAAGTGTTACTTTTTTAATTGCTGTGTTGAAAAAGATTATTTGTGGGTTATCTGTGGTAAATCTAATCTATCATTTTGGTTCTGCTCTGTAATAGGAGAGTCAGACTTTTTTTGCACTCAGCTATTTAACCTAAATTTATTATCTTGGCTATTCCTTCTCTATCTCTTCTTCAGAGAGGGATAGAAACTCTTGCATAGAAGGGAATGAATTCTGCCTGCTCTGGCAGCAGTGTTCACTCAGAAAAACAGCTCTGTATTCAGAGTCTGCTAGAGCTTGACGCTGTCTTATACTATTTCTGCTGTATGTACGCTGTATGTAAACTTTTAAAGGGATAACTTTTTTTGGTTAATAAGACTCCTTGTTTTTACTTTGTTTTAGAGTGAAAGATTATACTTAGGGTTATCAGATAAAACCAATAAGAATATAAACATTTTAAATGGCATAGTACTCTGTTTTTAATATGGTATTTAGTTCTGTAACTTCATGGAGTAATTCTGACATAACCAGAGGCTTTAACATGTATTGTTGAACTAAAGGCTGAGCTATGCTGGGAGCAGAAAGACAAAAAATCATTTATTGTCCAACTGCCAGTTATTTCCCAGAGCTTAGTATCTAGGGACTTAGGGAAGGAGACCACGAAGAACGTATTCATTATCCATTATGCCTGTAGAATAATGAATTCTGCCAGAAAAACATGGGACACTTAGTACTAGAAAAGCATAGACCTTTTCAGTCATATGTGTCCAGGATGGCATCATAAACAGGGTTCAAGCCTGGTAGAACTATTAGCTAAGAAGTCACATGACCCTATAAGCCAAAGAAACCTTTTTATCCTCCAAATAAACTAATGGGAAAGAGGTATTGAAGATGCATGCTGTTTAAGATGGTCATAAAGTGAATATTTTTCTAATGTTTCATAAAACATAGACCAAATCCTCAGATGATGAAATTTAGCATAGTTCCATTGCTGATTTATGACCTATGCCAACCTAACCAACTGAGGAACCTGGCCTTGAGCCTATAGAGAAAACATGCCTTTGCACTGAGAATATGACCTTGAGTGTATCAAGTGTGAAATAATGGGAGCTTTTTATGCATTAATATTATTCCATTCTTTTAAGTTAGAGAGCAATTCTCTCACTGTAAAACTTAACAGTGGCCCATCTATACTATATATACAGGTTCTCTTTGTTTTATGTGGTAGATGCTGTGGCAGAATGCCATCTCTGTCTCTCCCCAAACTGCTATCAGGCTGATGACCTATCTGTTAATTTGGTTACCATGGTCACTGCAGAAGGCAGACACCCCTGGTCCCATCTTCTTTAGGTAACCCTGAGTTGTAACCTGAATTGGATACATTCCTGAGGGATGGAAAAACCTGCTCCCTCTGCCTACGTGACTGGCCTCACACAACTGGGTGGGGGAGGGGGAGCTTAAACTCCCTATTGTTCTAAACAATGTCATCATGACTGTGAGGGGGCTAGAGACCCTACCAGTTTACCTGGCAACCAGAGATGCCTTTGAAACTGGTTGGCTCACAGCCAACAATTGCTAGCCTTCATTGAATCACGTAAATGAGGTCATAAGGTCTATAAGTTAAAAACTGCCCAAGAGGTGGAGCAGCATGAGGACTCTCAGAGAAGTTGAACCATCTGAAACTCACTCTCTCACTCGAAACTCATGTTCAATGACTGCCTGCCTCCAGAGGGAATCTCCCCTTGCTTCTGGATGATACTTATGAATAAGCCACTTGAGATCTAACTAGACATATAGCTTGCAGTAACACAGATGCATAATCAAAGGCTACCATGCCACTGTTTGCTCTAAGGGATTTCTTTGATATTGTTGTACCTTGTACCGTATTCCAAACCTACTCCTTGTAACCAATAAAGCTCTCCTCTAGTACCTAATATGGGAGACTTATTGGGGAGGGTCTAGATTATGCCTTGGGGTCCCTTTGGTCTGGCTGACTAAGGGAGACCACTATTTATACTTCAGACTGAGGGAAGCACCCCAAGTTCTTGCAGTCGGTCAAGTACCCTCAAGGACTACTGGGCCTGTCTTTTCCAGGGGGCATAGGGCCAAGATCAGTCCAGAGCTTAGGTGGTGGTGGCATTACTTCCAGGCTTGTGGGTGTGCTCCAGGAAGGGGGTTGGCCAGATCTGAGGTGCCTTCAGGGAGGCACTCGGACCCTGGAAGGTGGTTGAGTACAGTGAGGTGGGTAGCTTAATGCAGGAGCACCTCCTACTGGCCTGCCACAGATGCATTCTTGTAAAATGGTGCATAACTCAAATTTGCATAAAAGGGAACCAACTTTACAAGGTAACAAATAGAGATAGGTTCTAAAACCTCGATTGCATCAGCAGCAGGTAAGTCTGTTGGGGCTGGGGTGGCAGCGGGCTCTTCCTGGCTGGGGACTGGGCTGGGCTGCGCTTGGGGCATGCAGTGGTGGTGCTGGGAGGAGAGCTGCAGCCACCCCAAAATTTGCTGTAGGCCCCCCGACCACCCTCCCAGCACCACTGCCATTTGCTGTGAGCACAGTGCAGCCCAACTTTCCCCACTGGGAAGAGCCCAGCTCCCAGGGCTGGGGTGAGTGGGGCCTTGATCTGCTCCCCTGCCAGTGGTGAGAGAAGGAGTGGGGCCCCAGCCTGCAGCAGCAACTCATAGCAGCAGAAGCTGCACCTCCTATCCCATGCACCACCCTAGCTGTACAGCACCTTCCCCTGCCCCTGCCCCTGCCCCTTCCCCTGCCCCAGCCCCACTCCCATTGGTGGGGGGGCAGATTGTGGCCCCACTCACCCCAGCCCCTGCTCCTGCCTGTGCCCCACTCCCTTCCTCACTGCTGGAGCCTTGATCTGCCCCCCCACCCATGGCAGTTTCTCCTCCACTTACCTGTTGCCAATCATATAAGAGTGAGTTTACCTTGCATATAACAAATTGTGGGTATAGAAAGGGTCATTGCATAGGAGCAAATTTGCATATATAGAACCCACATAAAAGCAAGGGAAACCTGTACCATACAGTTCATATATTTTGTGTAAACCGATACACTGTAATATATTCTAAAACTTGACACAGCAGTGAGAATAGCATCCTTGTACTACTAGTGTTACAATTGCTGTCATTTCAAGTTGCAAATAACCAAATGAATTTTCACAGGCAATTAGTTGTTGGAAATACCTGTGAAACCAAGTCTGTTCCCAATGTCTCTAAGTAATTTATACTGGCAGGTGTTGAGAAACTGGCACATCTCCAATAATACACAAACAAGTTTCACAGTATCAATCCAAGTCAAAAGAAAAATAGTTTCAGGAGGACACTGTCTTACACTTAACTACTAAACAGGCAACTACAAAAGCCACTAACAAAACTGTCTATTGAGCTTGTCCCAAAGCCAGTTTTAACCATGTAAAACTGTCTTTGACAGCAGTACTGAGACAATTCATTATACTGTGAAAAGGGAGTAGTCCAATAAAGGACACTGCATCAAAACTTACAAAAAGAAAAAAGCTGAAAATGATACTATTTGTTTTTTGCTAAAGTACAAAAACTTTGAAAATGTAGGGCTACCTATGATAAATTGTCTAGTGAACTGAAGTCAAATGGAGAAATAATATGTTAAAAAGTGTATTATTCAAAATATGTTCAGACTTAAAATATTTTTATCTTTGTGCTTGTATATACAGAACATATATGCAGAGGTTTCAGAGTTCTGGCAATGCAAGATTCATGCCAATGTTACCTATTACATACACTTTTTATGCTCACTTCAGTCATATTTTCCATGCATAACAGTAATAACATATGTGTATTTCTAGGAAGCTCTTGTAATTCTTAAGTAGCTTAAATGAATCAGGGATCAGACGTATGCCCACAAAATATTTAAGCTCATGTTTAGCTATGCGTCACACTTTAATATCTTGAATAATACAATGTGTTACTTTCAAATGATGACTGATTTAAACAGCAGTTAGCTCCTCTAGGGATTCTATAGTTATATATTATAACCTGATCTAGTTGAGTAATATCAAAGTATTAATAAGAAATAGTGTGATAACTTTCAAATAAATTATTCAATAAATGGTATTTTTATTACTTGCTCAAGTAACAGTACTTGAGAAGAGTTTACAAATATATCAAAATTTCACAAAATTTTCCAAATAAACTATTCACAAATAACACCTGAATCTAATTATGTCAACACCAGAAAGGTTGTTCCAAAAGTGCAGCATTCCTTATTGAAAAATCTTGGGGGAACAACCTCTATGTTTTAATCTAAAGGCCAGCAAAAGCTTTCTGAATGGGAAAAAAACCCTTTAAATTATGAAGGAATTAAACCAACAGTTTTCGGCTATTATCAAGAGTCACAAGTAATGGATATGGATTGAGTTTATGGGTCTTTTTCCTTGTGCAGAAATAAAAACAAGTCAAGTTGCAGTTTGATAAAATTTTTCAATTTAAAGAGAAATTACCATCACCAATTCACTATATGGCTTTGCAGTTCCAATGTCATTTAATTATACTATATGGCCATGGTGTAAAGTAAGTAGAACATCAACTAAATTTGTACATTATGCAAATACCTTAAGCTGTACAGCTATGTAAACAAAGAGAATTTGCCCAGAGATTATAATCTGCACGATTAGCTCTTCAACAAAACTGCAGCTAATCCATGAGAACTCTAAATGAGTGGCATAAAATCTCAGTGTCAAACTCACTTTATTGTTCAGGGCCTGCTATCACTTAAGGCTTGCTGTGAGACAACACGTGTTATACAAAGAAAGCTGCATAGGTTGTACCAAGGGATCTCCACCTAATAGGCCACAGGATCCTCAGTCAGCAACAAGATTCTCAATTAAGCATGTCAGTTGTCCAAATATGAGTGAAACTGGTGTGGAGGGCACAGACAGATTTCCCAGTCCACAGTTTAAAAATACTTTTGACAGTGTTCTGCAATTCTATACCTCAGTTTCAGATCTGTAACAAATGAAGTGATTTTAAAAAGGCAGAATTAGAAGAATAAAAGGAATTAATTAGTGAGGTCACTGTGGTGGAATCACTGAGGATGGAGATATATGGATGAGACTGCGAAAATCTCTCAGTCAGATTGCCTGGAACTCGCATCCCAAGGAAGAAAGAAAGGAAAGCTATTGGGGGAAAAAAAAGAGGAATGATCAGCCAAGGAAGTTACATATCTTGAAATTTAGAAAGTGAAAGGATAAAGTGAGACTTGCCACAAGTTAGGGCTGGATCTTGCAAAGAAACTGAAACAAATCATAAAATGCTTTTTGGCCATATAAATACAAAGAGAATGAGGGAGGAAAAGAGAGGCCATTAGGATGACATAATAATATAGATATGATCTCAAGACTAACCACTTCTGTTTGCAATAAGGTCAATGTAATGAGGAGGGAAAGGCAGGATGGCTAATGAGCATACATAAAAATTATCATATGTAAGATGGAAACAAAAGAGCTCAAGATCAAAACTAGAAGAACTAGCTCATGGAGTCACAAGTCCAGTTACAAGTATTCTTAACAAATCTGTTGGATCAGGGATAATCCTGTAAAATTAGCAAATAGCAAACATGGTGCAGATAATTTAGAAAGGAAAAGTGTGATCTAACCAACTGTATGATGATCAAGAGACTCTTCCTTAGGAAAGCAGACTAAAGGGTTACATTGTTTAGCCTAGCAAAACAAGGGCTTAGGCAGGACATGATGACCCCATAAGCCCAATGGGTGCATCTAGAGAAGCGTGCACGTGCCTCTCAATCTCCTTTGGGGTTGGGGCCTGGGACTGGGTGGGGGAACAACTGGGGCAGTGATCAGAGGCTGGAGCTGGGTGCGAGAGGATGTGGGGGAGTTGGGGCTGGGTGGGGGGCATGTGGGCCCTGCAGGGGGGCTGTAGCCCCTGCAGGGGGCATATGGCTCCTGTTGGGGGACTTTGGCTCCTGTTGAGGGGCTGTGGGCCCCTGTTGGGTAGCTGTTCATCCTTGTTGAGTAGCAGTCCATGAGCTGTTTGGGGGGGCTGTGCCCTGTGAGGGGCAGGGGACCCACATCTCCTTAGCAGCCCCCTTATTTGCCCCCCGCACCCACAGTCCCCCCCCACAATCCAACCACAAACCCCACACCCCCAAGCCACCCCCACAAACCCCTCACCCACATACCTGGCCATGTGGGTCAAGAGTAAGGGGCCTGGGGTGGGGGCCAGGCTGTGGGTTGAGAGTGAGGGGCTAGGACAGGGCAGACCACTTGCATATCTGCTGCTTAGCGCTGCACATCCTGGTGAGTGAAGGGGGTAGGGGCAGCTCTGATTTTTCTATGACAAAAATCCCAAAAGTCAATGCCAAACTGTGTAAATGCCGTAACGGCTGTGCACTCCCCATCCAGGTCTGGCAGGCACACAGCCTTGGGGCCACATGCTGCCCCAGGTGGCAGCAAGTCACAGCCAGGCAGCGCCAGACTGCTGAAGTGGGTAGAGAGTGCAGGGAACACTCAGAGCTGCTTCACCAGTCCAGCTTGCACAAGGGGTAGTGTCCCTAGGTACCAACTAGCTGTGCCCCAGAAGCTCCTGTCTATTTGTATCTTCCAGAGATTGTGCGTTTTAAGGCCCACCTAGTTAACTAAGAGCTCCCGCTGTGTGGGCCAAAGCTTGAAAGACACAACTCTTTTTTTTCTGGTGGGAAAACAAAGGAAGAAACAGGATAGGAGTGATATGGGGTCAAATGTGCAAAATTCTAAAATAAGTTCTCTGGAGGGGGACACGGAGCAGAGCCCCTCAGGCCACACCTACCAGTCCTCAAAGGCATCCAAGGAGCCAGTGGATGCCACCCACTGGTGCTCTGCCCAAAAATGTTCATTGACAAGGGAGAGGAAAGTGGCCGTGCCATCTCCAGGCACCTTCCCAGCCAGAGCCTCCTTCCTGGTCAAGTACAGGGCCCACTCAGTCAGGGCCAGAAGGAGATTGACTAGGAGGTCCCAAGACTGTCTGGGGCTGTGGATGGGGTAACCAAAACCAAAAAGGTGGGGGGTGAAATTCAACCAGAACCTCAGGAGTAGGCTCTGTAGGTGGAGGGGCTGCAGCTTAGTGCACTCAAGGGTCATGTGCACCACGGTCTCCCTCTGACCACAGAAAGAGCAGGAGACCAAGGTGTCTGTAAAGCTCACCACATACATGCCCATGGCATCAGCTCCATGGAGGAGCCACCAGCTGAGGTCCCCAGTGGCTTGTGGGGTGAGGGTGGAGCACAGACTCAGCCACTGGGATGCCCTAGCCATGCCCTAACTGAGCAGTTCCCACCACTTGGTGTCTGGGTGGGTTGCGAGCATGGCGTGATGGATTGTACATCACACAAGCGTGTAGAGGTGGCAGCAATAGACAGTGGAAAAGCGGACCAGTTTGGTGTCCTCCAGCTGACTCAGGTGGTGGAGCAGGGAACGCTGCAAGGCCAGAAGTGGCACCAGCCCCACGACAAATTCCAGTGGACTGGAGGACATGGGAGGCAGACCACCAGAGCACAGGACCTGGTCAATAAAGGAAGGGCATTGGGAAGTAGGGCAGATATCACCTCCTGGACCAGACTTCAGGTTGTACATGTCATGGGAAGACCCATAGGAAGGGCCATAGATTCATAGATTATAGAGTCAGAAGGGATCCAATGGATCATAGTGTCTGACCTCCTGCTCCTGGCAGGAAAGAGGACCGAGGTCAGACAACCCCAGCCAGGTAATTGTTAAGCATCTTCTTGAAGACCTCCAAGTTAGGTGTTAGCACCACCTCTCTTGGAAGCCCATTCCAGACTCTGGCCACCCTTATTGTAAAAAATTTCTTCCTAATGTCTAACCCAAATCTACTCTCCACTAGTTTGCACCCATTATTCCTAGTTACTCCCTGGGGCATGCTAGTAAACAGTGCATCCCCAATTTCCTGCTGTCCTCCCCTGGTAAATTTATAAGCGGCTACAAGGTCACCCCTTATCCATCTTTTGTATAGGCTGAAGAGATCCAGATCTCTCAACCTCTCCTCATAGGGTCTTTCATGGAGACCACTAATCATGTGAGTGGCCCCCCTCTGAACCCTCTCCAATCCTCTGTGTCCCTTTTGAAGTGTGGCACCCAAAACTGGACATGGTACTCCAACTGCAGCCTGACTAATGCTGGATAGAGGGGGAGCATCACCACCCTTTATCGGTTGGCCATGCATCTGCTAATACACAACAAGGTGTGATTGGCTTTGTTGATGGCCTTGTTACACTGCCAGCTCATGATCATCTTGGAGTCAGCTATGACTCCAAGTTCTCTCTCAGCCTCTGACCTGCTAAGGAGGACATCCCTCAACCTGTAGGCGTGCTGGAGATTCCTCCTTCCTAGGTGGAGTACCTTACATTAATCTTTGTTGAATTGCATCCTATTACATTCCGTCCATTAGTCTAACCTGTCCAGGTCGGCCTGTATCTGCTCTCTGCCATCCGGTGTATTAACTTTGCTCCATAATTTGGTATCATCCGTGAACTTGGAGAGGGTGCTTATCACACCCTCATCCCGATCACTGATGAAGATATTTAACACAAGCCCAAGGACTGAACCCTGTGGGACCCCACTTCCCACTTCCTTCCAGACCAAGAATGACCCAAGAAAGCACCACTCTCTGAGTGCAGTCCCTAAGCCAGTTAGCCACCCACTTAACTGTGTAGGCATCCACTCCACAGCCCATTAGCTTCCCTATGAGAATAGATGCAAAACTGTGTCAAAGGCCTTCCCAAAGTCCAGGTAGATGACATCGGCCTCAGCTCCTGTGTCAAGGCAGTGTGTGACCTAGTCATAAAAGGCTATAAGGTTTGTCAGGCAGGATCTACCTATGACGAACCCATGCTGGTTTCCTTTCAGCATCATCTTCTCTACTGGGCCTTCACAAATAAGCTCTCTGATGATTGTTTCTAGTATTTTCCCAGGAATAGAGGTAAGACTGACTGGCCTAAAGTTACCTGGCTCCTCCCTTCTCCTCTTCTTCAAAATGGGCACCACATTGGCCTGTTTCCAGTCCTCAGGGACCTATCCAGAGCTCAAACAGCCATGCCAGTGGCTCAGCATGACACTGGCCAGTTCCTTCAGCACCTGTGGATGGAAGTCATCCAGGCCGGCTGACTTGTACCCATCCAGCCCTTCCAAATGCTCTTTAACTAAGTCAGCACTAACCTGTGGTGGTCTGGTGCCTTTTGGACATCTGTCTATACTCAAGGTAGGGGGATTGTTTTGGTCAGTATTAAGAAATACTGAAGCGAAGAAGTCATTGAAGAGCTCTGCCTTTTTCTCTGCGTCAACCACCAACTGACCTGATTTGTCCTGCAGGGGTCCTATGCTACTCTGTGCTTTGTTTTTGCTTGCTATGTATCTATAGAAGGACTTTTTATTGTCCTTAATTGTTGTAGCTAGCCTAAGCTCCAGTCCTGCCTTGGCCTGCCTAACTGACTCCCTGCAATAGCATGCCAGGGTGGTGTGTGCCTCCTTGGTGGCTGCCCCCTGCTTCCACTGCCTATACATCTCTTTCATTGCCCCCAGTCTTTCCTGAAGCTCCCTGTTCAGCCAAGGTGGCTTTTTTATCCCCTTAAAAAGGGGGACCCCACTGCCACTATGACACTAGTTCCTCAGGTCATGGAGACTACCCTTCTTCAGCCACTTCCCTGGAATTCATCCCAAACTATGGCAAAGTCCAGGCCAAGGACATCCCAGAAGGCCTGGTAGAACTCCACAGTCAGCCAGTTGATGACAAGTGCTTTGTTGCCAGGCATCAGGCAGAGGGTGGCCAAAAACATGGCCAGAGTGAAAGGAGACTTCAGCCAGTTATGGTCACCCACACTGACCTGCGGGAGTCCCCCCAGCAGGGTTTGACAGGCTCTAGCATCACTCAGACTCAGGGAGAAGAGCTCTTCATAGAAGTCCCGTGTGCCCCAGTGCATCTTACCTGGATCCATGACGGGGGTGCTATCACTCAACAGAAGGTAGGTGATTTACTTTGTGGCCCCCTTCCTCCTCTCCAGGACATAGAAGAAGCAGGACCCACAGTCCATCTCCCAAAGGAGCTCAACACATGAGTGGACAAACGCATAGTGGGCGTGGGGGTCGTCCAGAACACGAAGCTTTTCCTGCCTCCCCCGACACTCTCCACGGAAGGGCAGGTTGGCTGGGTCAGTGGCCAGGTGCCTCTCCAGCTCCAGCACTACCCGCTTGAGCTGCTCCCAGACCGCTTCCCTCTGCTGAGTGTGCCCCCAAGTGTAGCTGAAGCCAAAAAGTCAGATGCGCACCTTCCCTACATCCCACCATCTCTCAGCAGAGGGAAAAGCTGCCCATTGCTCCTACCAGGACAGCCAGAATTCCCAGAAGGCCTCCCTGAAGCCCACATCCACCAGACTGTCACTGAAATGGCAGTAGGCCAACCCTGTATTCCCTGGCCCTAGTGTGGCCAGCGCCTAAGCAAGATGCCAAAGTGGGCCCAGGCAAGTGTGGCAAAGAGATATAAATCCAGTCCAAATTGGAGTGGCATGCCTGCTCCTCCCCCACCCCAACATAAGTGAAGGCAGGGGGGCCGGCAGGGTGATAGGCATGCCAGATGTCCATCAGGGAGTAGTCCATCAGGATCTCCCTGAGGATGCCCACAGTGACCTGGTTCCATTCCCTGCCTGACTGGTCTTATGCATCCAGGTGGCATTAATGTCTCTGCCAAGGACCAGGCACTTGTGAGGGTTGAGGGTGCCAATGTAAGTGCCCAGCTGATGGAAAAAAATCCACCAACTCTGGGTTTGTTACAGAGTACATATTCAGAAGGTTCAGGACCAACCCCTGCACTTGGACCCAGAGGTGCAACAGGCAGCTCAGCACCACCTCAGCATCCTGGAGAACCTCCGGTTGCAGGCCTGGGGAGAACAGGGTGGACACCCCACAAGAAGTGGCTGAGAAGTGACTAAAAAGTATGCTGCCTCCCCGCTCCAGTCTCCAATTAGGCTCGTTGGCCGGAGTCGTCAGGGTTTCCTGTAAGAATACCACAGGGTACCCCACCTTTCTGAAGGAAGGAGAGCACCTGGCAACTCTGGAGACCCTTCCTGCAGCCATGGATGTTGAGGGTCATGACCTTAAATGACCTCATGGCTAGGTGGGTGGAGTAGACAGTTCAGCAGGGGCCTCACACATCTCAATGCCCAGTGTGGGGCCTCATGCAGCCCCCTCCCATAAGTATAGACAGCCTCTATGAAACTGTGGGCCCACCTATAGAGCCGGGCATTGCAGCTTTTGGGCCCTTTGCCTTCCTCCACCAGCACCCTTGCAGCGGTGAAGACACTGTCAAAATCTCTCCAGCAGTCCAAGGTGAGCTGTACCTTGCTGGTGGACCTCCAGGTGTACTCATAGTTAAGAAATGCAAGTAGCTGAACCCTGGGGACTGGCAGGACCAAGAGGTCCACAGGCTGCTGGTTCTCAGATTTCCTCCTCCTGGTCTTGGGGTTCAGAAAGCTCCTTAGGTGCTGTTTGAATCCTCAAGCCTGCTAAGACCCCAGACTCTGGCTGGGATTGGGAGAGCTCTGCAGCCCCTTGGGATGAGGGTGGGGTTTCCTCACAAGATTGTGGGGCAGAGCTGGACCCCAGGGGGTCTGCACAAGGTCCCCAACAAGATCAAACTGTTGGTCCAGGGACCCCACCCCAACCCCCTCTGGTGTGGGACCATTTGGCAAACTAGTAGCAGGGGTTGATAGAGCAGGGAGGACACCCATCAGGCACTGGGGTGGCTTCAGTGCTTGTCTTGAGGTCATAGGAGAAGGGTCTTCCCCCCTCAGGACTCACTGGGATGAACCTCAAAGCCCATCTCCCCCAGATCAGAGGGGGAGAGCTCTGCTGCTGGACCTCAGCCAAGGCCTTGGCACCCCCTGGCATGGTTTCAGGGGGTGGGCCCTAGCCAGAGGAGTGAGGGGCTTCTTCCATGGACTCCTACTCAAGGCTGTCCAGCAGCCCTAAAGGCTCCTCCATGGAGATTACCCATTTGATCTTTTCTGGGGGTGGGTATCAGACACAGCTGGGGAGGCTCCCAGAAACTGGATTGCTCCTTCTCCCCATGTGTGGGGGGTCCTCCAAATCATAGGGCTCCAGCTGCACCTAGGCCCTCCTCTTTGCTTTGTGCTCAGAGGGGACCTGCACCCACTCAGCCATAAGGTGGTCTTTAGGTGGACAGACTCCAGTAGGAGAAAGTGAGGGTTGCGGGGGTGGGGCAGCTACAGCAGAGGCATGATTGGGGTTGGGGGGCCTCACTACCTCTCTCCCCTTGGCTGCTGCTGCCCTCCCCGGGACCCCACCAAACTTGGTTTGGGGTGGGGTCCCCTGAGCTCACAGGGGGGCTGGATGCTGTGGCTGGGGTGCCAGGGAGCCTGGAGGGAGAAGAGGCACTGGTGTCAGGAGCACACCTCTCACTTGTGGGACCTATGGATGCACTCTCCTCCTGGCCCATGGGGCTCTCATGATGCACGTGCCCTGAGGCATGGCACTGAAAGAATCACAGGTTCCCCCATGTATAGAAAACCCTCACCAGGGCCCCTGGAAAAGGAATCACAAGGTACCCCTCGGCCTTCAGCCAGACTCCCACCACCAGTTGGATCATAACGTGGTGATGGAATGATCGTACATGGTGGAGGCTGGGGTCTCAGCAACCAGCAAGAGGGCCACCACTGGGCTGATAAACCTTCCCAGGGTCTGGAGCTGGGGAGCAGAGCCCAATTAAGAATATAGGGGGGACAGAGCTGAGGACCACCCTGGTCCCCAACTTTTCTAGGGGCTCAAGGAGGATGTACTCACCCTCCACCATGAGCCCCCTCTCCACTACCTTCTGTGCAGTGGCCTCTGAGGCAAGGAAAAAGACATCCTTGCCCTTGCAGAGGGCTGCCACAATCTTGGGGCCCCCCACTACCAGAGCCAGGGCCTGCACCCAAGTCTCAAAGTGCAGGTTCTCCCACATGGGTACTTGGCACTTCACCCCATGTCTGCAGATGATTGCCAGAAAGGGGTCTCCACTGCCTGAGCAGAAAGGGCTAGTGGTGGAGGGTCCAGGCACCGTGGCTTTGCGTCACCATGCAGCTGCTTGTGCATAACTGCAGTTCCCCCACTGGGAGTCACCTTGATTTAGAGCTAGAGAGAGGCTGAAACTTGGCAGGCTTTGTGGCCTCACCAGGGACTACCACCCCTACAGTTTTCAACCCCCTGTGGTATAACACATAGATGTGACATGAGTTTTGCTTTCAAGAATTTGGGGTGAAGCTTCCCCCAAACCCCTGCACCTATCTTCTTGAAACTAGGCAGACTTTGTGTCCTCAGCAGGAGCCACCACTCCTGCAAATTTAATTCAAATAAGGCAAAAAACCCCAAAGATATAGATATTTCATTGATTCCCCATTATACCCTATGGCCGGATCTCCAAGGCAGCTGCTTCAGACAAAGCGAAGCAAAATCCCAGTCCAGAGCACTGGATCGGATTGCTGGCATCTGAAGTGTCCAGATCCAAAGCAGGAACGAATAGCTTCCTACTCACACAGGCCTAATAGGCAGCTGTAAGGTTGATAAAGACTGTGCCTGTTTGCTGCCTTGATTCAAATTTGTTTTCTATGTCAGATGTAAGTAACATAACTTGGTCAGTGGTACACTGCTAAAAAGTCAGCTTCTTCATTTGGGATCTGGGGATCAATGATGTTCTCTATTTTATTCAGATTATGTGGTCATGAGTTTGTATGCAATGCAGAATAGTGAGATGGATTGGGAGCTCTTTGGATCCTCTGCTGGTTTATTGGGGTTCAGGATAGCAATAACATCAGCTTTTCTCCAAATTTATGGAAGTCTGTTACTTTCTAGGAATTTATACATGAATTGCTGAAATCATCTTTTCATTGTAGTTCTGAGCTTGGTAATGAATTCTGGGAATATCTTATTTGGTCCAGCAGCCTTCCCAGTTTTGATCACTTTAATAGACGTGTCAAACTCACTGTCAGAGATGGGGGCACTTAAATTAACGTTGACATTGGGTGATTTAAGTCATTCATGAGGCAGGTGTCTAATCATTTCTGTGTATTGCTTGTTTGGGTTACAGTACTTGCTGTTGCACAATATTTTTGTGATGAAGTTTGCTGAAACAAGGCAATGTCAGTTTTTTGGTTCCTTTGCCTGTAAGGCAGTCAATGATGCACCATGTTTGTCTGCTTGAGTGGGTCATATCCAATTGTTCTATGGTAGCAAGCCATCTCTCCTTTTTGATATTGTACATTGTGGTAGCCAGCTGTTCTGGAGGTGGAAGCAGGGAGTAGGGACAAAGGAGGAGTACACCTCCCTGACCCGAGCTTGTAGGGATTTGGTGAGGAAGGCAAAAGCAGCACTGGAGTTTAGATTAGCTTCTGGGATTAAGGATAACAAAAAGTCCTTTTTCAAGTATATAGGTAGCAAGAAGTCTCGGGGAAACATTGGACCCCTGCGAGGCAGGGCAGGGCAGTTGGTGACGGACACGTGAGAGAAGGCAGAACTCTTCAACAAGTTCTTTGCCTCCGTGTTCCTGTCTGCTAACAATGGGGTGCTCTCGGGTGACAGTGTAAAGAGGCCCGGTAAGGATGCGAGTCCCCCAACAGTTAGTTCAGACCTGGTTAAGGATTACCTGGAGGGCTTAGATGTGTCCAAGTCAGCGGGCCCGGATAACCTTCATCCGCGGGTTCTGAGAGAATTGGCTGGTATCATTGTGGAGCCTTTGGCACGGCTGTTTGAGGACTCCTGGTGCTTGGGCCAAGTCCCTGAGGACTGGAAAAAGGCCAATGTGGTCCCTATTTTCAAGAACAGGAGGAAGGAAGAGCCTGGTACCTACAGGCCAGTCAGCCTCACTTCTATCCTGGGGAAGGTCTTTGAAAAAATTATCAAGGGCCACATTTATGAGAGCCTTGCAGGCGAAGTGAGGGTGAGGGGTAACCAGTACGGCTTCATGCAAGGCCAATCCTGCCTGATTAACCGGGTCTCTTTCTATGACCAGGTAACAAAGAGCTTAGATGTGAAGGAGGAAGTCGATGTTATCTTCTTGGACTTCCAGAAGGCCTTCGACACAGTGTCCCACCCATTTCTGATGGGCAAGCTGAGGGACTGTGGCATTGATGAATGCACAGTCACATGGGTGGCAAACTGGCTTCAGGGACAAATCCAGAGGGCAGTGAACAGGTTGCTGTTGACCTGGAAGGTTGTAGGCAGTGGAGTCCCCCAGGGCTCGGTCCTTGGGCCGGTGCTGTTCAAATCTTCATTAATGACCTGGATGAGGGTGTGGAGAGCACCCTGTTCAAGTTCGCTGATGTCACCAAGCTGTGGGGTAAAGTGAATACACCGGCAGGCAGACCTGGATAGGTTACAGAAGTGGACGGATCTGAACAGGATGCGGTTCAACAAGGACAGGTGCAGGATGCTGCACCTGGGGAGAGGGAACCAGCATTATGGTTATAGGTTAGGGGCTGACCCTCTCAGTAGCCCAGAGGCAGAGAGGGATCTTGGAGTCAGGATTGACTCCAGGATGAATATGAGTCGCCAATGCGATGAAGCAATAGGCAGAGCCAACCACACCCTGTTATGCATCAACGGGGTCATCGCTAACAGGTCCAGAGAGGTCTTGCTCCCCTTCTATGCGGCGCTGGTCAGGCTGCAGCTGGAGTACTCTGTCCAGTTCTGGGCACTGTACTTAAAGAAGGATGTGGAGAACCTGGAGAAGGTCCAGAGGAGGGCCACTCATATGGTTGAGGGCCTCCGTGGCCAGCCCTATGAGGAGAAGCTGAGGGACCTGAATCTCTTCAGTCGCCTCAAGACTCAAGGGATCTTGTGGTTGCCTACAACTTTATCAGGGGCCAGCAGCAGGGACTCAGGGAAAGTCTGTTCACCAGGGCCCCCCTTGGAGTCACCAGGAACAATGGCCACAAGCTGAGGGAGGACAGGTTTAGGTTGGATATTAGGAAGAACTACTTCACGGTAAGGGTGGCCAGAGCCTGGAATAGGCTTCCCAGAGAGGTGGTGCTCTCACCTTCCCTGGAGATCTTCAAGAGGAAACTGGATAGGCACCTGGCTGGGGTCTTATGACCCCTGCCACCCCCCAGTGCTCCTTCCTGCCCATGGCAGGGGGTCGGACTAGATGATCTGTCTAAGTCCCTTTTGACTCATTGATTCTATGATTCTATGGTTCTGTAGTTCTTTTTACAGTTGTAGGGACATTGCATTGCTTCATGATGGTGAAGAGCTGTTTGCACTGCTTATCCCAGAATGGCACATAATCACTTCTATAACCTCTAGGTACACAGAGTTTGGCTATTTCAGGTAGGCAATTTGTAAATGTATTGTAGACTTTGTTGACTTCTGATGAATCCTCTAAGGAGGAGTTTTCCATCTATTGACTCCTCTGTGAAATCCTATGAAATATGAACTTTCATTTCTACCCAAAAGAACTTTTACAATCTTTTCTCCAATGCCTGATGAAGGGTGTTTGTGCCCGAAAGCTTGCAATTAAAGATTTTTTTTGCAAAAATCTTGTTGATCTAATAAAAGATATCATCTCTATTATGAGTCCTGATTGCCTTTTCCTCTAGATCAATATGGCTATAATCTGAATACCTATCTTACTTACAGATTCCTTATCCTGGGTGCCCAGAAATATAGTCTATGTGTTGAAACAATCTCATGAATGAAGACGGACAATTTGCCTTCTTTGGGCGCATCCACACAAGCACGCACATGCCTCTTGCCCTGCCTCAAACCCCTTTGAGGTGGGGCAGCAAGCATGCGGGGGAATAAAAAAGTGTTCAAGTTTCCAGCACAGGGAGAAAATTTAACCCCTGGATATCCACAGGTCTAAAAAAAGGAAAGTATAAAAAAGCGGAGGCTGGGTCCTCCATGGAGATGCTGTGGCTGCCACAGCGTCTCTATGGTTGGTCCCTTGCCCTGATGCTGAAACACACGGGTGGCCAGGCTGCATGTTTCAACACCAGGGCTACAGTGCCAGTGAGTAAGGGGTTGGGGGGGGTTGAGGAGGGGGGAAGGAACTGTGGGGGGACCTCCGCTGACCCTGTCCAGTCCCCCAGCCCCCCGACCCCTGCCAGCTGCCCCAGGCTTCCGATCAATGACATGGCTAGGCCCTCTCCCTGCCAACCCCTGACCTCTGCTGGAACTGTCTCCTCCCCCTGTCAGCCCCCCCCCAGGCCCCCGACCCCTGCCGGGCTGGCCCTTCCCCCCACCAGCCCCCCCAAGCCCCCCAACCCCTGCTGGGGTTGGCCCTTCCCCCCTCCAGTCCCCCCAAGGCCCTGACCCCTGCCCTGGCTGGCCCCATCCCCCAAGCCCCCTGCATTCCTGCCCCCCATACTTTAAAAAAAACAACCTAGCACTTACCAGAAGTTGCAGCTGCCTTGTGGCTGACTGGGGCCCTGCCCACACAGTACAAGAAAGGGTGAGAGCCCCAGCATCCCAAGCCTGGGCTCTCCTGCCCTTCTGCTGTCCTGTGCTGCCTGGGAGGCTCTTCCAGGAAGCCCTGGAGCCCATCTCACCCCTGCTTCTAAGGTAAGCAGAGGCTTTTTTCCCCCATTTTTTTCCTGTTCTTTTTCTGGGGTTTTTTTTCAAGTGATGGTGCCTGGGGTTGTAGGGGTAGCCTTGGGGTCCTGCAGGTGCAAGTGGAGGGGTGAGGCTGGGTGGGGCAGCCATTTCAAGGTCTGGGGGAGCAGGGGTGAGGCTGGATGGGGCAGACATTGGGGGGGGCTACAGCAGCTGGTAGGGGATGGGGCCAGGTGAAGCAGCAATTGGGGGTCTGTGGTGGGGCATGTGGGACTTGCAGGGTGGGTGGTAGCCCCTGCAGGGGCCATATGGCCCCTGTTGGGGAGGCATACCCCTTGTATGACAAACCCCCTGTTGGGGGGCTGAACCCTGTTGGGGGGGACAAACCCTTTATGTGGGGGACAAACCCTCTGTTGGGGGGCTGAACCCCTTGTGTGGGGGCTGAAACCCATGTCTGGGTCTGAATCTCCTGTTGGGGTGGCGTAGCCCTTGTGTAGGGGATGAACCCCTTGTGTGGGGGCCATTGCCCTGTGGGAGCCCAGTAAAATACGTATTCATGAATTCACAAAACCTGTATTTAGGGTTCACTTTATTATTATGATAATTATGCTTTAACACTTTCATTATATCAATAAAACATTGTCCAACTAATCGCTGTCTCTGTCTATCTCTGTCTTTATAGTGGTCTTTTGTTTTACTTGTGGAGGAACATGGATTTGGGGGTATTTTAGAGTGTGACTTTGGGATTTTTTTAATCAGGGTTTTTTCAGTTTTCCAATAGGAAACACCAGAATTCCTGCTAGGGAAGCCAGTGGCAGGACCTTGCCTGCTCAGAGCTGGCACCTTGGACCTATCTGGCTGTGGCTGACCTTCTGGCCAAATGGGGCCAGGAGGACATGCTTTGACAGTTCAAAGCAGGCCACCACACCCAGAACATCTTCTGGGTAATAGCTGCCCAGATGGCCAGACACGGGGCACAAATGGCAGTAGTGCTGAACAAAGACCGCAGTCCACTGGCAGCTGACCCAGAGGGGCAGATGCCTTTACTATCTCTGCAGTCACCAGCCAGGTCTGGCAAGTGCACAGCAGGTCAGAGCCAGGCAGCAGCCCCCACTGCCAGACTGCTGCAGTGGGTAGAGGGTACAGGGCACTCTCAGGGCTGCTTCAGCAGTCCAGCTGGCACAAGAGGTAGTGTCCCCAGGTACCAGTTGGCTAGGCCCCAGAATCTCCTGAGAGCTGAAAGCCTTGAGGTACTTGCAAGGATGACTTTTTTATACTGCTGGTGACAGCACAGGTGCTGGCCCTGGACTCTAGCTCCCCCCTAGCTGAAGATCCAGGAGGAGCCAGGCAGTGTTATTTTGCCCCAGGTGGCACAATTTGCTCCCCAACAAAGTGCATGTCCAAGCACATGCGCTGAGGCAAAAAGTCCCAGCTCAAATTTGCACTGCTTCTATTTGAGCTGCTGCAAGCACACGTGCTTGCATGTGTGGATGCGCCCTTTGTCTATGATATTCTTACCTCAGCTTGATCTCCCTCATTCCAAAAAAGGAAAGAAAAAAGAATACTAGTCATATCAATTTTTTATTAATATTATGTATTGCAGAAACATGTTTAATCTTCTTTTTACTTGTAAAATTTCCCCAGACTTCTTTCAGCATAACAACTTTTCAGCTTCATGTATCTTTCTGAATGCCTCTATCTTTGCTTTTTCTTTAGCTATTTTAGTTGCAATTTTTAAATTGACTTTCACTTTATTTCCTTTTTATTTCTAATTTGTTAAAAATCATTTCTCTGACATCCCCCAAGAAAACAGGTTCTTTTTCTATATGTAAATATATGACCTAGTAATTGAGAGATGCAAAAAACTGGGAGTGGTGCATGATGTATATGTAATGTATGCAAACAGTCCTTTTGAATCTGTGGTTGCTTTGAGATACTTGAATGTTTATACTCAATAAAATCAGCAGCACGATGGAGAAAGGCTGTTTTGGCTGACTTTGCAGAAATGCATCTGGAAGTTCAGAGATTCATTTTGTTGCAAAACGATTGCTATGGCAACTAGGATTATTCCCTTAAGAAAAAATGTTTAACAAAACAAGATGAATATATAACATTTTAACAAAATTCCCATCCAACACCTAAACATGACAAGTTTTATGATGTAAATTATTTTTGCCCATCCCAATCTTTTGTGAGTCACCTTTATCATTTCAGGCAACTTTATACTTTGCAATCTTTATTTATTTATTAATTAGTGTTATTTTCTATTTTAAAATATTAAAATACCCATGCGGTTTATTCTTGGTTAAAGCTCATTAGTACCTTTGGACAGTATAATGTAGAATAAAAACAGAAAATATATTGTAACTATCATTGCACTGTTTTACTTAAATTCTGTGTGTCTGGTCCCTCACACTGTTGACAAATCAGGTCACAGCTATAGAAATCCAAAATGCCATTTCCAGGGGGAAAACAAGCAGACTTTGGGGATTCAGTTATCCCTACTCTTTTGTTCTTCGTCTTTCTGAGGGTTTACTGCAATTTACTGCCTAACACAGCAATTTACTGCAAACACAGCAGAAAAACATACCATGTGAATATTCATTAATGATATGATAAGCAGCACCCAATAGTTTAAAGCAGGACTAGTAGCTGCTGTTAATTAAATTTTGAAAATCTAGCATACTGTGACTCACACAGGGGCACAGTGTTTGATCTTCCAGTTAAGTCCTAACTTTATTTATAAGGATTATTTCTGACTGAGGAACCAAATAAGCTCTCCATTTGTTGCTGGACTGGATCTAAAGGGGCGTTATGCTATGAGAGGAATGCCCAATCAGTCTTTAGTGTCTCTGTGGTAACATACAACTTTGGTGTCAGTAATAGCTATTATGTACAGTTTTGTCCTGTTAGGAGACAGACAGTGCCTAGCAAATAAGTTTGTATCAGCCATGAAGAAATATATTTCTTTTTCCTAGAGTTACTCCAACCTTACTCTTCTGAAATTAGAATCTGGCTGACATCTAAGTCCAAAAGAAAGATAATCTTGCATTGTTAACATTTGTTAAAACTTGCACAATTGTTCACCAGACACCAGGGTGCTGGGCATGTAGGAATATATAAAGTAGAAGGATACATACAAATAGAAAAAAAATGGAACAGACCTTTAGTGAACCTGCCCTACTGAAAAATATATCTGTCATTTTAGCATCGCAATTTATCATTTCTTGAAGCAATGTCAGCTGCTGAGTTAAGAAACCGTAAAACTTAGTTGACTTCTTTACTTTAATACTCAGTGAAGCCATGAAGAGGATTTTTCAAGTCCTAACCCAGAAATTTAGAAGAGCATTAGTTTTTCTAGACAGAACATTTTAGAACTTGATGTGAATTAAAAAGAAAATCTTGGGTGTACTATGAATTACTATTTTGCTTTAGCTTACAAACCAGTTACTATTAAATACACTCGCATACCATTCTGGGCAAAGATGTCCCATACAAAAGTTAAGTTATTAATGATTTTTACTATGTTCCTTCACCTATAAGATGCTCAGAAATTTAAAGAAGCATCCAAATTTCCTGCCTCTCAATTTAAGGAAAAAATCAAGAATGGAATAAAAGCACACCTATGACTTTAAGTTTACTTAAAAAAACCCCTCAAATTTAAAAGACAATCTTTTTAAAGGAAAAATAGTTCTTTCTTAAAAGCATGCCATATTCAAAAGAATACAGTATTTCATTTTAATCAATATATTATTATATGCTTTAGTTGTTAAATTTGTTGTTATACCTGTTTAAGTACATGAGCACCAATACTTTAGGCAGAAAAAATGTTCTTGTATCTCTCATTGCTCTCATTGGAATATTTACATTCACTTTCATTCATGTTTTTGAGCCATTAGAATTTTTGGCTCCTTAATAAAAAGTTAGATGTTAATTCTCCAAAAGTCTATACAAGGCCTATTTTCTGTATCTTCTAATTAATAGTCAGCATGGTTAATAATGAGAGAAGGGATGGAATTGACGGGATACTATGGTATCGAGATTGTATCTAAAACAACAATATTTCCATTAATAAGACATCATACATAAGATTTTACTTTGAAACAATGGTTCCCCTAGTGCTAAACATTTTTCTCTCACCCAGCTACAGAATGATTCATTGCTGCTGCCACTTTGTGTTCAGAAATAAGAGTAAAATTCACAAGTGCTGTGTAAAGTGGTAGAAATGTAAGCCCTTATACTAATTTAGGCTCCTTTTCTTTCTTTTCTAATTTAGGCTCTCACAGACTTTCTTGCACCCATTTGGCAATTTGTGTTGTCTAAGGGACTTTAAGATGACTCCATTTATGTGCTGAGAAGCTGTAAGAGGGTGCAATTTTAAGTAGAGTGAGAGTATATTATACCATTTTACATTTCCTCTATGTATATATCATCTTTGATTTCCACAAGGAATTGTAAAGTAGCTGTAGATAGAGCTACAGATCTTGAATAGAAAACCATGAGCTAGTATAGAAGTATGTCACGGATGGCCCCGCGAGCGGCCGTGAACTCGCGAGCGCCCCCTTGCCGTGCCAATTAGGGTGGTCTGGCACCCTCTACTCGCCCGCCACGTCTTAGATCTTATTGGTTCAGTATGGGAGGCTGCCTACTCGCACCTAACGGCGCCGCAATGGTATCACTACCGCTCCAAAGTGGGGTCCTCTCCCCCAGCCTTATGGGCAAATGCGTGCCTCCAAGCCTCCCCCTTAGCACGCCCCAAGCCTCGCAGCTGTCCCGGGGGACGTTGTCTGGTCCCCTTCCTGTTCTGCGCCCTCTCCGGGCCTCGCCCTCTCTCTGGGGCCTGTACCGCGCTCTCGGCGCTCCGCCCTCTCTCTGGGGCCTGTATCGCGCTCTCGGCGCTCCGCCCTCTCCGGGCCTCGCCCTCTCTGGGGCCCGTACTGCGCTCTCTTGGCGCTACCCCCTCTCTTAGGGGCCTCGCCCTCTCTGGGGCCTGTATCGCGCTCTCTTGGCGCTACCCCCTCTCTGGGGCCTCGCCCTCTCTGGGGCCTGTATCGCGCTCTCTGCGCCGCGCGCCTCCCGCGCTTGGGGCTCAGGTGGCCTTAGCCATGCCTGGCCCCCGCTTGGGGCTCAGGTGGCCTTAGCCGTGCCTGGCCCCCGCTTGGGGCTCAGGTGGCCTTAGCCGTGCCTGGCCCCCTTGACCCTTTCTTGGGTCTTTTGCCCCATTGGGCAAAGTGCACCGTGCTCCCCGCACTGCTCTGTGCCGCTCCGGCACCACCGTTGTGCCCCCCTGGCACCGTGCCCCTACTGGGCACCCGGAGCCCCCAAACTGCTGGGGAGCCCCGCTGAGGCCTCCTCGCTCCCCTACAGCCTCACCCGGTCCTCCGGTGTAAACTGTAACTTAAAGCCAAGCCCGAACGGCTGTAACAAAATCAACGAAGAGCCTACCTGCTCGTAAAGCCAATGCTCCGTCCTACCTCTCATCAGGGCGATCTTGTTCCCTGCATCATTGCAGCCTGTTAGGGGTAAGGCTGCAACCCCCGACTCTGGCCGCTCAGCTCAGCCGCAGAGCTCCTGCCTCTGCGGCAGCCAGAAGGGAACTGCTCCCTAGGCTTTGGCCTAGCTGTTTATAAGGGCCTGGCCCTGCCCCTCTCTGGGCCACATGACCTGCCTGGTTGCCCTAGCAACCCCCATCTGTGTTGCTTCAGGCCTCTCCTCTTCCTGGTCTCTCCTTAGGAGCGGGGCGCGGGAGTGCCCCGCGACAAAGTAGTATAGTAGTAGTAGTATATTATAGATGAGGGTTAGAGGGGGGGCGTATCTTGAATAGGTTTTAAATCAAAGACTATGAGCTAGTATGCAAGGATAGGAGGGGCGCAGGGTATTTGACCCATACCGTTCACATCACCATTTGCCCTTGTGAGGGGGCCAGGACCCCGCGGGGCCCGGCCCGAGGGAAGAACCCTGGAAATCGGCCCCGTTTCCGGGTTAGGACCCGGAAACCCGGCGGGGAACTTAATGTGTGCCGGAACCTGAACCGCGCCGGCGCGGGACCGGCGCGGGAAGATAAGAAGGAGACGCTTACCCGCAGAGGGGGACGGAGGCTCCACCCAGAGCCCACTCCAGGAGCGGCGGAGCCACGTGCGGTGAGGCCGGGAGACACGCGGCGGGAGCCGGCGGCAGCGGAGCCAGGAGCCGCGGACCCGCGGACGGTGAGTCGGGGAGCGGCGGAGCCGGGAGCCTCGCGGCGGGGGCCAGCGGCGGCGCGGCCGATACCGGCAGAGCCGGGAGCATCGCGGCGGGGGCCGGCAGCGGAGCAGCTGGCGGAGGCGGAGTCGGGAGCCCCGCAGCAGAGGCTGACCGCAGAGCAGCCGGCAGAGACGGAGCCGAGAGCCGCGCGGCAAGAGGCAGCGGCGGCGTCCCGGAGGGCGGCGAAGCCCCACACGACCCCAGACGGACCAGTGGCGCAGGAGACTGCGGAGACAGCAGCGGCAGGAGGCCGCGAGGACCAGAAGGTAACGCGGACCCCGGGGGCAACCGGAAAGGGGGCCACCGACGGGGGAACCCTCCTGCAGAGACTTCGGGACAAGTGGTCGCGCAAGACGACCCGCGGGCGGGGAAGGCCGGCCGAGGAAACCCCGCTTGGCGGGAGACATACGTACGGGGGTTGGGATAACCCCAGACCTTAGGAGCCAGCGGCGCCAGGGGGACTAGGTGCCGCGGGAACACCGGTGAGGGTCCGGCCGGGGAAGGCCCCCTTTCCCACCGGACTGGGACTCTACCAAGGGAGCCCCTCACGGAGGCTCAACCCGGAGGACCGGGCGAGGGTGTAGGGGAGGAGGAGCCCTCAGGAACCCCTGGACTTTGGAGATACCGTACCCCACGTGGACCGCCAGCTTCCCGGCACGGGTGAACCCCATAATTTCCATCAAGTCGTGGCAGGCGAGAGCGGCGAAGCGGGACGGTCCACGGAGTACCCCTCCTCTCCAGGGGACATCCGGGGTTCGGGGTCCCACGGCACGTGGTACACCCCCAACCCTTACAGCCCTCAAGATGCCTACAACATACATGACAAATTTCTTATAGCAACTTAAAAGAATAAGGCAAAAATCTCATAGCTTCATAGTTGGTAGGGCTGGAAGGGACCTGAGCAGATCATCAAGTAAAACCCCCTGCCATGGCAGGAAACAGTACTGGGGTCAAACAACCCTGGCGAGGTGTTCATCTAGCTTCTTCTTAAAGACCCCCAGTATAGAAGCCAGCACCACTTCCGTTGGAAGTTGGTTCCAGATCGTAGCCACCCTGACAGTGAAGTAGCGCCTCCTGATGTCTAATCTGAATCTCCCCTCTGCCAGCTTGTGACTGTTATTTCTAGTCACTCTTGGAAGTGCTCGAGGGAACAGAGACTCCCCCAGTGCCTGCTGGTCCCCTCTGACTAGTTTGTAAATGGCCACTAGATCCCCCCTCAGACTTCTCTTCTGGATACTGAACAGGTTCAGGTCCCTTAGCCTCTCCTTGTACAGCCTGCCCTACTGCCCCCTGATCATGCGAGTGGCCCTCCTCTGGACCCTCTCCATGCTGTCCACATCCCTCCTGAAGTGTGGCGCCCAGAACTGGATGCAGTACTCCAGCTGCAGCCTGACCAATGTTGTGTAGAGGGGGAGGATCACCTCCTTGGACCTGCTTGAGATGCATCTGTGGATGCATGACAAGGTACAGCTGGCCTTCCTGACCACGTCCCCACACTGTCAGCCCATGTTCATTTTGGCATCAATAATGACTCCAAGATCTTTTTTTGCCTCTGCACTGATGAGAAGGGAGTTCCCCAGCCTGTAGGTATGCTGCTGGTTCTTCCTCATCAGGTGCAGTACCTTGCACTTGTCAGTGTTGAAACCCATCCTGTTCTCATCTGTGAATCCCTGTAACCTGTCTAGGTCCGATTGCAGCCTATTCCTTCCTTCTAGCATGCCCACTTCCCCCCACATCTTAGTGTCATCTGCGAATTTGAACAGGGTGCTTTTTACCCCCTTGTCCAAGTCGCTGATGAAGATGTTGAACAGTGCAGGTCCAAGTACTGAGTCCTGCAGAACCCCACTGCCCACATCCCTCTAGATCAAATAATACCTGTCCACCACCACTCTCTATGTGCGGCCCTCCAGCCAGTTAGTGACTCATTTGACTGCATAGGTGTCAACGCCACATTCCCGTAGTTTTTTAATGAGAATGGGGTGAGAGACAGTGTCAAAGGCCTTCCTAAAGTCCAGAAAGACTATGTCCACTGCTGCCCCTGCATCTAAGGATTTTGTAACCTCATCATAGAAGGCCACCAGGTTGGTCTTACAGGACCTGCCTCTAATGAACCCGTGTTGGTTACCCCTAAGCATAATATCCTCTGCTGGCCCCTTGTGGACATGCTCCAACAAAATTCTCTCAAAAAGCTTACCCAGGATTGAGGTAAGACTAACCTGCCTATAGTTTCCTGGGTCCTCATTCCTCCTTTTTTTTGAAAATGGGAACCACATTGGCCCTTTTCCAGTCCTCTGGCACCACACCAGAGCACCATGAGTACTTGTAAAGCCGTGCCAGGGGTCCTGCAATGACCTTTGCTAATTCCCTCAGCACTCTGGGGGGGAGATCATCCAGACCAGCTGATTTAAATACATCCAATCCCTCCTGAAGATCCCTGACTAGTTCCTCATTGACACTTGGCCTAGGTGCTCCTCCCTGGGGCCTATGGGAGTCCCAGTGGGGTGGGGGTGACCTGGTCCCTGCTCAGGAAAATGGAGGCAAAGAAATTGTTAAATAAGTTAGCTTTGTCATCTGGTGCTACGACCAGATTTCCCAGTGTGTCCTGCAAGGGCCCCACATTACCCAGTACCTTCTTTTTACCTCCTATGTATTTAAAAAAGGACTTCTTGTTGTCCTTGATCTGGGTAGCTAGTCCCAGTTCCATCTCTGCCTTGGCCTTCCTGACCATACCCCTACAGCCCCGAGCAACTGCAGTATAGTCCTCCCTGGTGATGGCCCCTCCCTCCAATTGGGTGTACGCCTCCTTATTAGCTAGGAGACATTTCCGTATGCTTTTGGTGAGCCAAGGGAGCTTTTGCGCCTTCTTGCCCCCTTTGATCCATGTTGGGATTACCTCCCTTTGGGCTTGGAGGATCATCTCCTTAAGGAACGACCACTCTGTTTAGACACCTGACTCCTCTCCTCTCTGGGACCTCAGTGCCTCCCGGACTATTGTCCTTACCTCATTGAAGTCCACCCTCCTGAAGTCTAGGGCTGCTGCCTTGCTGCAGGCCTTTGCCACCTTGTGCTGGATGTTGAATTCCAGCAGGCGATGATCACTGTTGCCCAGGTGGTCGAGCACTCATAGACCCCTCACCAGGTCATCGCCCGTGGCCAGAACCAGGTCCAACAAGGCATCTTCCACATTACCTAGCAGAAAACATATAAAGGGATAAGGCTGAGCTAAAGCCTGAAACTGAAAAGTGCTCAACTTTGATGGAGGCTGAACAGATGCTGCCTCTTTTTATTCAAATCACAGCCTGTGCTGTGGCCCCAGAAGCACAATTCCAGCCAAAATCCAGGACCTCCAAAGGAAGAAAGCTACTAAAAGGAGTCTCCAAACACAACTTCACATGAGGAGGAGTCCCTCCCTGCTTTTCCCTAATTTCTTCCTCTGGGAATAACACCCACTATTTGTTCTCTAGAATTAACACAGTACACTGTAGTCAGTTCTTAAAGAGGAGGGCAGCATTTATCTCCACTCTTGGGGTATTAGCTACTGCTAGCTGAACTGAGCTTAAATGAAAATCCATAGTACCTTAAATTACTTGCCAAGAGGTAAGCACATTTGTTTGCTGAAGCACCAAATTGAGTCTGCCTGGTCAGATAAGTAATATTTCATACAGGGTGCTTTCTTTTTTTGCCATGTAACTTTTTGCTTTAAAAAAAGGCAAATTACCAAATGAAAAATAAACTTAATAATAGACCCCTTGAGCATGCACACCACTAATTTAGCTTGCAGCTGTTAGCAATAGGTATTATTAAGTGGCTGAAGGAACTGACTTACAAGACAAGATAAGGAAAGACTGGTTCTTAACTTTTAGATTGTTAGTTCTTAGGGGCAGGAAAGCTGTCTTTTTTGATTCATGTCACAGTTTTAATGTTCTTTAACTTTGCTCTTATTTATGTATATTCTTGGGTTAAATTTTGCTGCTTTTTAACAAAATAATATTTTCTCTTCCAAATCTAGTTTCAAAATGAGGTAGAAGAAATTAGATTATGTCCAGATTTGCTAGATGAGTTTCTGCATGCTGAAATGAAATTTGTGAGGCACAGTTTATTCAAACATTTCACAGAGACAAGTTAAATGACAAACAACAGGCTTGGAATCCCCTTTTACCAGTGGGTTGAAAAATGCTGACTTCTTTTGGAACATCACCCTCTGCTCTGCTTGATATTTAAGTTCATTTGATATGTTTAAATAAATTACATGTTACAAACATTATCATAGTGTAGGTGGACTTGTCCTCTGGGACTTTCCTGACATGGATTAATATAGCCGTATTACACAGCAGAGTTTTGAGCCAAATATAGTACCTCAGGGATTCTGTTCTTCTTCTAATGTGGTGGTTTAAAAAAAAAAGAAACAATGAAAATTTAACACATAAAGGATATCAAATGAAGTGTTTATTCCAGAAATCTGCACTGTTACAAATGCTGCATTATAATCATGGAGGAGGCAAATACATACAGATAACTATAAACACAAAGGATCAGTCCCTTTCCCAGACAAAACTGGCCCTGTCCTTATCTCTGCCAAGTAGAAATCAGAAGATACAATTTGTATATATCATAGCCATGCACATAGAACATGCTCTCCTCAAATTTAATATTAAATTATGACTGTTTCACATTTTTCACTTTAGATTTTCTCCTAGCAATGCCATTCTCTTTTATAGACTTGCCCTCACATACATTAAACAGGAGGTGAACGTTTTCCTTTTATCAGTTTTTATACTGCTGTCTGACACTATAGATTGTTGAGGTCATCAACATGTTGAACTGGCCCAGGTATCCTGTATCAGGCAAGTTTTCTAGGGACCAGACATCCAGAATTTACTGAATAAGCTTGTAGCCATTTGAAAATTAGTTAACAGTTTACTTCTTGTTGTGACATATCTACACCACAGACCAGTTCTTGTTCCATTTATTACACTTTTAAGTGTTTTTCTAACCTAAGAGCAATAATATTCCACCCTGCTCACGTTCCTGAAAATTCATTAGTGCATCTACTTTGCAACATACCGCCATGTTATCCTTAAGACTATTTCAAAAAGTAGTGAGGAGGAGGAAGACCCACTCACTTTTTGTAGTAACAGTTTTTCAGGGACATTAATAGGGGGAATAGGATTGCATTTAGATACCTAAATCCATTTATGTATCTAGTAGGTGAAATAAAAGCTGGCCCTATGTTTCCTTAGAACACTTATCAATTCAATGTTACATAGTTCATAGTCATCTTTTTTATGTCAGTCTTGAAAAAACCTCTAGGGTGCATCCCTATGTGCAGGAATGTGCATTTCCCAGGGGAAAAATTTCAGTGGCATTTATTTGTGTCACTGTTAGTTGTTCATGGGCACACACTTGCACACATGCTTCTGTTTTTTCCTTGATTAGCAATGGTCTTGAGTGTTTAAAGCTACTTATTCAACAGAGTGCTGCTAATTTACATGAAGTGAGCATCTGGCCCAAACTTTCCAAGTATTTGTTTAGGTAGATCAAGGTGCTGAATATTTACTTTGAATAACTGACTACATATCTTTACTGATTGAGTCTTTTGAGATTAAGGGATTTATGCAATGGGAGTGTAGAACTCTGATTTCACACAGTGGAATTGATGGGAGACTTCCATTGCATTTCTAAATAGATCGGGAGCGGAAAGTGCCAAGTGAACAAATTACATTTTTAAGCAACACAGTATTGTTAAATATGAACATAAAGCATACAGACCAAGGTTGTTTGAAAAATACAGCCTAATATATGACCATGACCTAACAGCTATGTTGGATCACCATACAACATTTCAGTGTATCCTGAATATTAACGTAAGTGCTTTAGCTGCTTTCCCTTGAGAAAAAAATGACAATGCAAGCTAATTTCAATTAACTACATTTGATTGTAGACAGTCATATTCAACATATTTCATTTTCAGATGACATGAACTTTCTGTTGATAATTTGTGTTCTAAGTATCCTATTGCAAAGCATGTGACTACTATAATTTATAATTTGGCAACATCAATATCCAATATAATAAATTCACAAGAATTACTGAAGGACTATAAAAAGTTTGCATTGGTTAATACAGATGACTTATTTTATTGACTACTTCATTTGACTAAAAAAGATGAGTAGGTGCACAAAGTGAATCAACACAACAGTCAAAGCATATTTCAGCACACTTTCTCATTTATATCTGCAGTTCCTTTTATGTTTTTCTGAAAGGCTATGTGTTTTTTCCACTCTTTGTAATGTAGATTGTAATTTTACCTTTTGCCTTGATTACTTTTCTGATTAATTTCAACCATTATATCAATTTAGTATCATCTCTTTCAAGAGTCAGCTCCCTCTTTTCCTCTGTACTAAAATATTGCTTTCCTTTTTTAAAAAGAAAGGCATAATGACATGTCCAAAGTTGCGGAGGAAGGGAAGAGGGAAATATGCATCTTAGATGCTTTTGTTCAATGAGCATTAGCTTCTGTGGAAGTTGTCTACGCATGCTTTATATCTGTATTTAATACCTAATGGATTTTTCATGTCTTCATAACCACAGTGATT
Source organism: Crocodylus siamensis (assembly GCF_052110815.1). Taxonomy (NCBI): domain Eukaryota; kingdom Metazoa; phylum Chordata; order Crocodylia; family Crocodylidae; genus Crocodylus; species Crocodylus siamensis. The sequence goes on along the minus strand of NC_143401.1, from coordinate 69,634,032 downwards.
CTCCCCCATTCTCCTCCTATGCCATTATTCACAAAAAAAAATCCAAACTTTTCCATTCCTTTCCCTTTATTCTGTATCCTGGTGTATATTTCACCTTTGTCAGCTCTGTGTTGCTTCTGGTCTGTTTTCTAGATTGTATAGAATTCAAGGATTTGGAACCAGGGAATGTCAAGGGATATCTTTTATTGGACCAAATATATAGCTGGGATAAAGTTAGACAAGCTTTTGAATGCAAAGAAAGCATTCTTCTTCAGGTCCCAGTTTTTCTAGATTGTAGTAATTTCCCCTTTCCCCTCATCTCCCCTCAGTCTTGTTACCATTCTATTTTCCCATGTTATGTTTTATCCTTCTATCATCCATGATCAGAAGCACCTAAGCATGATGCTTAACCCATTTAAGCAGTTTCGTAAATCTCAGTGGGCAAAAGTAAACTACTTGTGAGTAAACGCTCCTGGGCAGGCATCTACACATGCAGAGAAGCAGGAGCAGATTTGCCAGTAATGGCAGAAAACTGCTCCCACTTCCTGGGGCTGTACAATGGGCTCCTGCTGGCAGGGAGCTATATCTGGCTGGGGCTGGGACATTAGACCCTGCCACTGAGGGTTGCCTGCTGTTGGGGCAGGGACGGTGTCACTAAGCAGGGAGCTCCTGGCCCCAGCTCCCTGATCAGGGGCAGGAGACTTGGAAAGAGCTTCAGGGGAGGAACATGTCCCAGGGGCAGATCAGGGCAGGGGGCTGGGACCTACCCTACCCCTGCAGCTCTTTCCAAGCCCCGTACCTCACTCACCCAACTGGGGACCTGCCCCTGATCAAGACAGTTCCCAGGCCCCATTCCATGATTGCAGGGTGGAGGCTGGTGAACCTATTCCCCATTCAGCTCTGTGAGCACAGAACTGGGTGGGGAACAGGCCATGGAGCTTGTTCCCTGCTCAGCTCAGGATAAGGATCTCCCAGCACTGGCCTCATGACCACCAAGATGGCACTGGGAGATAAAGATCTACTAGCTGCCTGTTCCCTGTTCATGGTGGCAAAGCAGGGGCTGGAAGACATGGTTCTCCCAGACCCTGCTCCCCAATCGCAATCTTGGAGTGTGGGGCTTGGAGCTCCCTGCTTCTGGGAGCAGGCAACTCTTGGAGGCAGGGAGCAATTTCCTGCCCCAGAGTGGCCAGTTCACCAGAAGCAGATTTGCTCACAACTCCATGAGGTTATGGTGTCCTTTTTAATTGTCTTTTTATGTGAAACTGCCACCATTTGATTGAGAGGTATTGCAAATTTGAAGCTGGTAGACCGGATTAAAAAAAAACCAAAAACAAAAAAAACCTTTTCCCTCTCCTTTGTGGCCCAGTCAAGTACTGTAACTAAATACAGTTGGGAGTCTAGTTTGAAAGTCCATTGTTAGCATCAGCAGATCCAGGATTTTGAAATAAGGGAAGCAGTTGATGTGATGCATTATCACATATAACAGAAGGCATATTTTTAATCTAGTTAAAAATAAATTAGAAACTTTTCTAATAAGCTAGTGGCCTAGGACTATATTATTCAGTTTAAGATCAGAACCAAAGAAAATATAAATTTATTGGAATGTGCATTCATTTGCTATGTCATATATTATACATAAAAAACCCAATAAACTAGGAAAAATAATAGAAACATGTTTTTTCATTGTTCCTGCAGTCATTATAATTAAATGGATATCTCTTTTTCAGATTCATACTACAAAGTCTAGCCTGTTTACCATCTTGGCACTGCATCCAATGCTTCACTGAAAGTTATTTCTACACCCAAGTCAATGTTTGTAGCTAGAGTTAAAAACAGTCTGCAGGGCTGTGAAATAGAAGCTACATTACCACGAGCAGCTAACAGATAGCAGAACTGCAAGAGAAAGGCTACCTTGATAGTTAAATATCAAAACCATTAAAAAGGAGAGAGGGTCATTAATACTGATGTCATAAAGAGTTTAGAAGGAAGCAAGTAGATTTTAATGATGATCCATAAACTCAAATGAGTCTGTCACTGCTGCCTGAATAGAAATGCTGTTGCTACTTCCAGACAGTTGATTTTAAACTTTGGGTGGACTGGGAACCAACAGGTGAGGTGGGGGTGTACAACTGCACCAATGCACCCTCCCCACCACCTCTGGATCTGCCCCTCATTGTTAGAGGTACCTCTGTGCACCAGATTAGGAGGAGCTATGTATATAAAGTTAGTTTGGAATCCAGGTTAAAGAGGGAAATTATTTCCAGAGTGAAAGGGCAGCTCCACTTCATAAGAGCTACCAGGAAGTATACCTCCAAAACTCCTGATGTACTCCCAAAAGCTCCCATGAAGGCAGCAGCTTAATGTTACAGTTTTTCCTTTTATCTTGTATGAATTTCCTTCCTTATTTTTTTTCACTTTCTCTGCACAGTTGGAGGATATGAGGGTCGCTTAATATGTAATTGGTAAAGTAGCTAGGTCATTCTTCATTTTAGTTAATTTGTACATTTCTACTTTCCTGTTATTTTTGTCTTAACTATTGCCTTGTATCCCCCTGTGAACTTCTCCTGTGTAAATAAAATATGACACTGTCAAGTTCTAAAAAAAAGCAAAAACAAACAAACAAACAAAAAACAGAAAGAAAGAATTGTGATAACTATGTTTAACAAATGGATAATTTATCAACTTGGGGTGCTGTCCTTCAACAGACATAACTTTTTATAAGTAAAGACAGTCAAAAACAGAAGTACATTAGCCAATTTTCCTTAATGCTAACTTGTATATGCAACTGGACAATATCCTTCCAGAAAAGATGGCTTATATCAACTGCAAATTATATTTCTTGGAAGCACAGGTCTCCACAAAGGGTATATACAGTATTTTATCTAGGCCTCATTTCATTACATGTATCAGATTGCCTTCATCTTAGTCCATTGTATACACTGTCTCTTATAATCCAACTCTCAGCCTTTTACCATTGGAAACCACAGTTGATTTTTAACAGTAGTTTTGTTTCATCTCTGTGGAACACAGAGAAATCATACAAAGGGTAATAAAGGGTAAGAAAGCTTAGCAAATACTTTATTATTGCATTTCCCTGCTCTTAAATGTATCCTTACCACCCATCTTTTTGTAACTATTTAACAAAATATTAAAATATTGTTTTACTTAAAACTGTTTTGTAATGTAATCAATTACCAGGAAACATTTTAAGGAATTAAATTAGCATGACAGCTCAATGCCATTTACATAAATCCTGCTTTATGAATTACTTGTTTTTAGTGCTTAAGAGTATTACAAGTTTTTTATGTAACTGTTTGTAATCATGTACCTTCCTATAACTTACAGAATCAAAAGCAATACAGAATTATACATATTTAAATAAAAATAATCATTTAAATGTTGTGCACAGAAGTATTTGAAAACAGATCTTTGAACTCCCTACAAATTAAAATAAACTCATGTTTAAATTACGCTCCCACTTAAACACTTTCCCATGCCCACCCCCCCAACCCCTATTTGGTGGTCAATAGGTGCACAATAATTATTACATTAATTGTGTATTGGATCAGAAGCTACAATTTATCAAACCTTAGTGGCAAAGTTAATTTGAAAACTGATGTATCTAGACATGCCATGTACTCACTAGGCACATCTAAACATGCAATTTATGCTATATGGGTTTAGTCTGCAGTAATTTACTGCAGACTAAACCCACTCTGGGCAAGCATCTACACCTGCAGCCATTTGGGAGCAGATTTGTTGCATAATGGAAATAGCCTGCTCTCAGCCTCCTCCCAGGGAGAACTGGAGGCTCTGGCCACAGCCACCTGTTGACAGGGTCCCTATTTAAAGGCCAAGGCCATTTGGTGATCCCTGGCCCCCTGCCTTTCTGGCCTGGACCAGGCTGCAGCATTCTGGCACAGCCTTCTATGACTCTGTTGCCAGAACTTGTGCCCACCTTGTGATGGATGCTGCACCCCCGGGCCCTGGGCATGATGATTTGTGCCGCAGGCTCCTGCTTCCCACCCTGCTCACCACACTTCACCGCTGTGGCAACCACCACCTGCCCCACCATGTTGTGCAGCCATGTGACCAAGCTCACCATGCCATCTGAGGCTCCCTGCCACCATGCTTCTGCTGCCCAGTCTCTGTGCTGCTGTCTAGACCCTAGCAGGGACACTGATGATGCACATATGGATGCCACCACTAATGCTGTCCATGAGCTCCTGGGGATCCAGCCCTGTGGCCTGTAGGCCCATTGGACCAGCCAGGACTAGTGGCTGCACATTATCCAGCACAACTGGGATCTTCTTCTTTTGTATGGCTTCAGGAGCAAAAGCTATCATCACAGTTTTAATTCCAAATTCCCCAACTAGACCAATGACCTGCTGCAAAGCAAGTGTAACTCCAAGATGTTGCCCTCAAACTTGTATCTGGGGCAGGATGTTATTATGTGCTTCATGGTTTGGTCAGGATTTCCACAGTCTCAAACAGGTGAGGTTTTTATGTGCCACTTGGGCATCAGGTGGCCACACCAGCTATGTTCAGTGTGTATCCTATTAAGGGTTGTCCACATGCTCCATGGAAAGTTGAAGCCTGGCTGTTGACAGTGAGAAACAAGGGCTTTATTTAAGAAAGTGTTTTTTGCCCAACTTTTCCTCCAAAATTCTTCATTGATGTGGTACAGGAGGTGCTCAGTTTGTGTCCAAAAATGCTTTGTGAAATCACGAGTTGGGAAATCTTGAAGGTCCCTGTGGATGGGAAGGTCCAGATTACTACTGATACACATTATTTCTTTGTATGTTGCTGCATCCTGAATAGAGGGAGAAATAATGTTTAAAAGTACTGGTAGCCACTGCACTGGAGTTGATATCAAATTTCCAGAGATAGTCCTCATTACAGAGCAGAGTCGTGTGTCGATGAGTTTGGTATGTCAATTTGAGGCCCAGACTCAGCTGTTGAGAAGACCAGGACCATAACAGAAGTGCAGAGGACAGCGGCTTTTGCACCCTTGCTTGTGCTGGCAAGCTTTTGCTTGATGTTCACTCATGCCTTTGTTTTCATGGAAGTCTTTTGGAAGTGATAATGGTAGGTCCCCAAGATAGGTAGGAGTCAGGTCATGACCTTTTTCTCCACTAAAGGTGCCAGTGATGGTGTTATGTGCCTTGTCGTTGTCAAGCTCAAATGTGGAGATGTGGATTTGGTTGGATTTGGTCATAGTCTCCACTTACGAAAGTATTCAGCCATTATTGATAAGTCAGAGTTTAGTGTGGCTTCAATATTCTGAAAACACTTTGCTTGTGTGGTCAAAGCAATATTGTTGGCATTGATACATTTCTGCAATGATGTATAGGGCATATCACTTACGTAGCTGTTAAAAAGTGTCAATGCCAGAATGCTATGCTGTGGAAGGCTGTTGTTCCATAGTCTTAGAGTGTGGACCTTATCTCGTAGGTAGACTTTGATCCTTCTGTTGCTCAAAGTCCACAGCAGCTGGAGTACTTTGAAACATGGCAGCAGCAGGGACAGTTTGAGCATCAGTTTGTGTTTCCACACAGTATCATAAGCTGAGGAAATGATGACGAATGGAAAAGTACTGAAAGGAGTGTATAAATGTTGGGACAGGATGAGGGATATGGGTGAAGGCCGAGTGAGAACAACACGGCAGCCTTCAGGATAAGCTTATCAGGAGACAGCTTGAGAAAACGCGCCTGGTTCAGCAAGACACCAGGATGAGTCACTGTCAGATTGCCAAGAATATGTTACGGGGCAGGCTGATCTGTATGTGATTTATCAGTATATCATAGAATCATAGAATCATAGAAGTAGGGTTGGAAGGGACCTTGTAGATCTTCAAGTCCAACCCCCTGCATGGGCAGGAGAAACTGGGCTCAAATGACTCCAGCCAGGTAGGCATCAAGCTCTTCTTAAAGACCCCCAGGGTAGGAGCCAGCACCACTTCCCTTGGAAGTTGGTTCCAGACCCTAGCCGCCCTGACTGTGAAGTAATTCTTATGGATGTCTAATCTAAACCTACTCTCCAACAACTTATGACCGTTATTCCTTGTTATGCCAGGGGGTGCTAGGGGAAACAAGGTCTCTCCGAAACCCTTCCGGTCCCCCCTAGCAAGTTTATAGACAGTCACCAGGTCCCCCCTCAGCCTTCTGTTGTGAAGGCTGAACAGGTTCAGGTCCCACAGTCTCTCATTGTATGGTATGCCCTGTTGTAGGGTCTGTCCGGATCATGCGGGTGACCCTCATCTGGACTCTCTCAATGTTGTCCACATCCCTCCTGAAGTGGGGCATGCAGAACTGGACACAGTACTCCAGCTGTGGCTTGACCAGTGTTGCGTAGTGACCACCTGCTTGATAGCGATCATCGCTTGCTGGAATCCACCATCCAGTGCAGGGTGTCAATGGCCTGCAGCAAGGCGGTAGCCCTAGACTTCAAGAGGGTCAACTTCAACAAGTTGAGATTAGTGGGAGAGGCACTGGGGTTCTCGAGAGCAGGGGAACTCAGTGCCCAAGATGAGTGGTCGTTCCTTAAAGAGACGATACTCAGGGCCCAAGGGGTGACCGTCCCAACAAGAAGCAAGGGGGGCAGTAGTGCCCAAAAGCCCCCCTGGCTCACCAAGGGCATCCGGGAATGTCTGATTGCCAAAAAGACATAGCACCCATGGAAGGGGGGTTCTATCTCCAAAGAGGAGTATACCTCCTCCACTTGGGCCTGTAGGGGCCTGTCAGTAAAGCTAAGGTGGACATAGGGCTGGGCCAACATCCAAGATCAAAGATAATAAAAAGTTCTTTTTCAAATATATGGGGAGGATGAAGAAGGCACTGGGAAATGTGAGGCCCCTGCAAGATTCTCTGGGCAATCTGGTGGTTGTGCCAGAGGAGAAAGCAGACCTCTTTAACCAATTCTTCACCTCCATTTTCTTGTGCAGGGACTGGTGCTTCCCCACCGTGATGCAAGACGGACTTGAGAGGAATGCCTCCAGACCTTGGGTTGGGGAGGACTGGGTTAGAAAGCTTCTGGAGGGGCTGGACATGTTCAAATCAGCGAGTCCAGATGCTCTCCACCCCAGGATGCTGAGGAGGCTAGCAGGGGTTATTGCAGGGCCTTTGGCATGGCTTTACGAGTGCTCATGGTGATCAGGCCAGGTGCCAGATGATTGGAAGATAGCCAACATGGTCCCCATCTTTAAAAAAGGGAGGAGGGAGGACTCAGGCAACTATAGGCCCATCAGTCTTACCTCAGTCCTAGGCAAACACTTTGAGAAAATCATCAAGGAGCACATCTGTGATGGGCCGGCTTCAAGGATGATGCTCAAGGGCAACCAGCATGGTTTCATCAGGCGCAGGTCATGTCAGTCCAACCTGATTGCCTTTTATGATCAGGTCACAAAAGCCTTGGATGCAGGTGTTGCTGTGGATGTAGTCTTTCTGGACTTCAGCAAGGCCTTTGACACCGTCTCCCACCCCACCCTCATTAAAAAATTAGGCGACTGTGGCATTGATGCCTACACTGTCAGATGGATTGCAGATTGGCTGAAGGGTTATACTCAGAGGGTGGTGGTGGAGGGGTCATATTGGACCTGGGGAGAAGTGGGTAGCGGAGTCCCCCAGGGCTCAGTCCTTGGGCCCGTGCTGTTCAATCTCTTTATCAGCGATTTGGATGATGGGGTGAAAAGCAACCTGTTTAAATTTGCTGATGATACCAAAATTTGGGGTGAGGTGAGCACACTAGTAGGGAGGGAAAGACTGCAGCAAGACCTGGATAGGTTACAGGGGTGGGCTATCAAAAACAGGATGCGTTTCAATACTGACAAGTGCAGGGTGCTGCACTTGGGCAGTAGTAACCAGCAGCACACTTATAAGATGGGAAACTCCCTTCTTGAGAGCACGGAGGCAGAAAGGGATCTTTTAGTCATTATTGACTTCAAGATGAACTTGGGCCGACAATGCGAGGTCATGGTTGGCAGGGCAAACCAGACCTTGTCGTGCATCCACAGGTGCATCTCAAGTAGGGCCAAGGAGGTGATCCTCCCCCTCATATAAAGAAGTTTGTGCTTTTTTTCTGTTGACAATGAGCTGCCCCTTGCTGTTCTCCCGTGGCCGTGCAAAATAAAGTGCTTCTGATAGCCAAACAGTGATTCTGTCTGAATTTCCATATCATCTTAGGGGCTCATCTGGGATGTGTCCTCACACAGACCGCCCCAAGTAGGACCCTTGCCTTGGCTCTTCGACTCCGTTGATCCGAGAAGGCTATTCTCGACTTGGTTCTTTGGCTCTGTGGCCTCAACTCCCTGGACCCTGATCTACCATCCATCTGTTTGGCTCTGGAAAAATCCCTGGCCAGGGTAAGTACCTGCCTGTTTTGGTGCCAGTAAGTCCTAGGCGTGACAATGGGTAGCGGGACCTCTAAGGTCCTGCTGCGGGATCCCGCCCGGTTTATGTATCTGAAATATGGGCCCCGGTCAATGCAGTACTTAATTAAATGGAACCGGTATACCGATGGTGACCCCAAATTGCGCTGGCCCCTAGATGGGTCATGGGATCATCATATCCTCAAACATCTCTGAGAAAATTTAGAAAGCAAGCACCCTGTTCAAATGGAAGCCTGGTACCTGTGGGAAGACGAGTCCGAAAAGTGCCATAAGCACTTCCTTGTGGCTTCCTATAAGGATAATGAAGAAAAATTTAAGTAGCAAATCGATCACCTTCAGAATCAGGTTAAAGATCTCCAGTGTCAAGGACCGACCCCCTCTGCCCCTTATTCACCATGTCTGGCTAGGCTTTATCCCGTTTTGCCTCCGCCACCAGATGACCCACCCCGAGATGATTTGTTGGATCATTGGGTCCCGCCACCGCCCACCGGTACCGCAGCCTCAGGCACTGCTGCGTCTGCCACGCCGGCTTCCCCAGCAACTCCACCAACCCTTACCCCTGGTCCTTCATCTCCCATTACCACCATCACTTCTGATTTTCCCACGGGGGACCGGTTTGAAATTGACATCCCCCTGGATAAACATGATGGGTGGACCATACATTCAGCTTCTCTAGACCAGCAGAATACCTCGGTCAAATCGACCCTCCGGAACCAAAATAATGCCACCACTGAGATAGACTGCCAGAGATCCCTCATAAGGAAGACTCGCTGGGGCAGAAAACTTGTCAGGGCACAGTATCCCCTCCGAGAATACCCTGTGCCAGGGGGGCAACCCGTGGTGGTCTATGTCTCCTTCTCACCATCCGAAATCATCTCTTGGTCAACTACCTTCCCTAAACTCCATGATGACCCTACCGGGTTTGCTCAAAAACTCCAAAACCCTCTTTGAGGTTTATAAGCCAACCCACTGTGATATTCACATGCTTCTCAGTGGTCTTCTTCCTGGAGACCAGAAAGACACCCTCCTTGAAGCAGCCAATTGGCCTCCTCAAGACCCCAGCAAGGACCATCTGCCGAACCTCTATAAACAAGTCCTTGAGGCCGTCCCCAGGGTCTCCCCACAAAAAACAGATTGGTCCAAAATTTCCACCTGCAAGCAAAAGCCTGCTGACTACTATTCTCACCTGATCCAAGCCTTTAAGGCACATTCTGGCAGTCAGGACCCAGAAACCAGCCTTCCTGCCATGATTATTCAGACCTTTGTTTTAGGGCTGTTACCTAGGATCTCCGAGCCCCTGCAAAACACCATGATCGGGTGGGAAACTAAACCCCTCACCGAAGTTTTGGCTGCTGCCGCTCACTTCTATACTAAAGCCCAACAGCAAAAATCAAAGGCTCAGGACAAACTGATGGCTTTGCAAATCAGAAATCTCCAGGGTGGTGCCAGACAATGGCGCCCTGCGGGACTATTTCGCTCAGCCCAACCACCCAGTCCCTCTGACATTCCCAATTATGTCTGATGCTACTGTAAGCAAAAAGGCCATTGGAAGAATGAGTGCCCGAATAAACCCTGGGGGTCCCCACTCTCAGCTAGTGCCCTTCCATTTCAGCCTGGTGCCCACCAAGCTCCACCACCCAGACCAGCTCCTCTCCAGTCCCTCAAAGTTGAAAATCTGTATTAGGACAGCTGAGAAGACCCAGAGACTCTAGCCCCTTTACTTTCTACCTTTTCCAATGCTACAATACCTGTTACTGTGGGAGGACAAACTGTTCCTTTTCTTGTCGACACCAGTGCTTCTTTGTCTATGCTTAGCTCTGGTTTTGTTTCTAAGGTTCCCAATACTGTAGGTATTGGGAATCAACCCATTGACCACCCCGTTACACAGCCGCTTTCATTTAGCTTGGGTCCCCTTACTGAGCAAAGTGCCTTTTTGCTGAGTCCTTGCGCCTCTGTAAATCTGTTGGGGTGAGATCTCCTTTGCAAATTGCGGGCAATAGTTCAGTGTTTTCCAGATGGGGTCTTCCTCACATTACCCTAGACCCAAATTCCTACCTTGGTGATGACACTAATGGAACAGGAACCTGAACCCAATTCTTCCTCGTTGCAACAGAAACTATTGGCTCACCTTCCTGAGTCCTTTTGGTCCCACTCTACAACCGATGTGGGGCTTCTCAAGGATGCCATCCCAATTTCTATCAAGGTTAAATCAGGAGTGTCTCCCTCATTGATCCCGTAATACCCACTATCAGTTGCTGCCTCCAGAGGCATTGGCCCTGTAATACAAGGTCTCCTAGAACAGGGTGTCCTTCTACCTACTCATTCTTGTTGTAATACTCCAATCCTTCCGGTCCAAAAGAAGGAGAAGTGTACACCTAAGGGATCGGCTGTTCATCGTTTTGTTCAAGATCTGTGTGCTATTAAACAATTTTGTGATTCCCTTGGCAGCTGTGGTACCCAACCCTGCCACTGTACTTTCTCAAATACCTGCTTCTGCTCTTTATTTTTCTGTGGTGGATCTCCGTAATGCCTTTACCAGTTCATCCTGACTCTCAATATTTATTTGCTTTTACCTACCAGGGCCAGGAATACACCTTCACCCGTCTGTCTCAAGGATTTTGTGACTCACCCACCATATATAGTCAGCTTCTCAAGTCTGACCTTGATACAGTCCGGTTGCCTCATGATTCTGTGCTAGTTCAATATGTAGATGATTTGCTTCTCTGTTCTGATACTCTCCCTCATTGCCAAGCTAACTCTGTAGCTCTTTTAAAACAACTTGCAGCACAGGGCCACAAAGCCTCCCGCTCTAACCTCCAATTCTGTCAGACTTCTGTTACCTATCTGGGGTACACCAGTTCCCACGGTACCCATCACCTGTCTCCTGATCGTCTTTCTGCTGTTCTTTCCCTTCCATGCCCACAGACTAAATGCCAACTTTGTGGTTTTCTAGGTGCTGCCAACTACTGCTGACAGTGGATTCCTAATTATTCTGGACTTTCCAGACCTCTCACCCTTCTCACCTGTGACTCTTCCCCTGACCCACTACCCTGGAAAGATGTCCATGAATCTGCCTTCTGTCAGCTCAAACAAGCCCTTTCTTCTTCTCCCGCTCTTGGTCTGCCTGACTGTTCTAAGCCTTTCACTCTCTTCTGCCATGAGCACCAAGGCACTGCCTCTGGAGTCTTGACTCAATGTTTTGGACCCTCCCTGCACCGTCCTATTGCTTACTATAGTGCCTCCCTTGACCCAGTTGCTTCGGGGTTTCCTCCTTGTCGCCACGCTGTTGCTGCCGCTGCTCTGCTGGTTTCTAAAACTGACAACCTTGTCCTTGGGCACCCTCTTACTGTTGCTGTCCCACACGCTGTCCTCACCCTCCTCCAGCATGGCAGGACTCAGCACTTGTCCACTGGCCATCTAACCAGCTATGATGGCTCCTGGCTGCAGACCACGTGACCCTTGTCCACTGTGATCCCCTCAATCCTGCCTCTCTTCTTCCTTCACTCTCAGATGGCCAATCCCATGACTGCACTCAGCTTGTAGACTTTGTTCTCTTCCCCATCCTGATCTTTCCGATACCCCTCTGACTAACCCTGACCTCATTTTCTACATTGATGGCTCCTGTTTTTGAGATAGTCACGGCATTCTCTGAGCTGGCTATGCTGTTTGTTCTGATCATACTGTTGTTGAATCTGCTCCTCTTTCTGTTACTAGTGCTCAAGCTGCTGAACTCATTGCTGTCACTCATGCCTGTCACCTTGCCGCTGAACAAGCTGCTAATATCTATACAGACTCTCGCTATGCCTTTGGTGTCTGCCATTCTTTTGGACAGATCTGGAAACAGCGGGGTTTTCTTACTTCTGCTGGGACTCCCATCTCTCACCACCACCTTATTACTGCTCTCCTGGATGCTATTCTCCTTCCCTCCAACCTTGCTGCTCTATGGTGCAAACTGCACACTGCTACTGATGATTCTGTGTATTTGGGAAACGATAGGGTGGATGCCACAGCCAAGACCGCTGCTCTGTCAGAACTCTTGGCTCCGGTCCTTCAGGCCGCTCTCTACCTCTCTTCTCCTGTTTCCCCTGACCTACCCTTTTTGCAAGATGCTGCCCCAGACACTGAAAAGGACACCTGGATCTCCATGGGCTGCTCTCTCCACTCCAACTCCTTGTGGTGGCACCCATCTGGTCATCTTGCAGCTCCCAGGGCCCTGCTGTCCCTCTTGGCTCAAATGGCCCACTCAGTGGCCCATTCAGCCAAAGGGGGGATGGTAGCCGAAGTTGACCACCATTGTTATGCCCCCGGTTTTTCTGCCATGGCTGCCCATTCCTGTTGCCAGTGCCTGCAGTGTCAGCAACACAATCCTGGCCAGCCACCCAACCAGCTACATGCATTCCACAAACCTTTAGGTCTTTACCCCTTTTGCCATCTCCAGATGGACTTCATCGAGTTGCCCAAGTCAGGACCCTGGAAGTATGTGTTGGTCATTGTCTGTCTTTTTAGTGGTTGGCCTGAGGCATACCCTTGCTGATGAGCTAATGCCCTCATGGTGGCCAAAAAGCTTCTTTTTGACCTGCTGCCCCGCTTCGGTCTACCCCTTTCCCTGGACTCGGACCGTGTCTCCCATTTTGTTGGCCAGGTGGTCTAACATATATGCAAGGTCCTTTCCATCCGATACCAGCTCCACACCCCAAATCATCCTCAGAATGGGAGTAAAGTGGAACATAAAACTTTGATATCAAGCTTCACTTGGCAAAGACTTGTGAACAAACTGGTCTAAAGTGGCCCAAGGCCCTCCCATTGGTACTTTTCCAAATCCAAAATTCTGTTCAAACATCCTCAGGTCTGACCCCTTTTGAGATTGTTATGAGTCTACCCATGAGGGGACTTGCCACATCTACCCCCCCCCCAATGCCTGACCCATCTCCATGATTCTTTATTAACCTACTGCCAAGGGCTCACCAAGGCCCTAAAGGTTATCTCATTGCAGGTTAAGGTCACAGTGCAACATAACTCTCTAGATGGTGACTCTGTTGTCAATCCAGTCCAACCAGGAGATTGGGTCCTGATTAAGGTCCACCAGAGGAAGGACTGCCTGCAGCCTCGGTGGAAGGGGCCTTTCCAGGTCCTGCTAACCACCCCAACTGCTGTGAAAGTTCCCGAGGTGTCTGTTTGGGTTCATACCTCCCACTGCAAGAAGGTAACCACCCCGATGGAGTGGAAGGCTTCTCTTACCAGTGATACCTCCATGAAGATCCAAAGGGCTCCCTGTGAGTGAAGATTAGACAATGAAATCTTGAAAAATAGTCCGCATAGCTAGCCAAGTTTGACTTGAGGCTATGAACTTTTGTTCTATGTGTTGAATTGCCTTTAGTAATTTAGTATGAATCACACTAACCCTTGGGAGGTTGAGATAATTACGTAGATTTAGAAACTCCCCAGGGGTAACGCTGTTCTGTATTCTTGTGGTCAGTATTTTATTGATAGTAGTGTGCTGGAGGCCAAAATTTTTATCAAGGGTAGGCCCCCCGAAGTTCCAAGGGATAGCAGCATTTGGGACCCCACTTGAGTAGGCCCTGAAATGTTGCCTTTTCTTTTGTTCTGTTTCATGCCAGGAGTTTTAGTCAGGGCATGGGAGGAGAACAGAATTATGTTCCTGGGGCAGAGCATTGCTAGTGCAGGCAACCTTACAAACTGCTGGGTGTGCATACATGGGCCTACACACCCAGCCACAGGAATCCCAGTGCTTGGGGTACCGATTCCCCTTGAGGATTGGGGAAACAGTACCAATACTTGTTTTGTCAGATTTTCCTCCCACTCTAATAGAATGCAGCAGTTGATCCCTGAATGGTGGAAAAAGATTTGAGACAGCTGGAGACCATCTTCTAGACTTGAGGCAGCCCTCTGTTATAGGTTCAATGGGAGTGGTAGGACGGGAGAAGCTGGTTACTCAGTGGGGCACTACCCCAAATGCTGGGTAACCTTTGATTATCGCTCCTATAATATGTCTGGGATCCTGCTGGGAAACATATCCTTTCAGTGTACCAACGGGTCTCTCACTATCCATAGAACCCTGGAGGATACCCATAGTCTAGTAATGAATGGGTCCAAATTCTATGTGCTGTTAGGTTCTATTTCTTGTAATCAACCTGCTCAGTGCAGGTTGGTGGGGAGCCAACATGCCCCTTCCTATACCTTACAGGTCAATTGGAAGTCCTGAATTGGGATCACAACCTGTAGGGACCACAGCACTATAGCCGCTCCAGGCTTGTTTTGGCTATGTCCACAAAATTTTGCCATGGCATTGGGTCAGCACCTGTACTCTGGGGAGAATTGTCCCGGAGTTTGATTTGCACCCAAGCCTTTCTCGGCATGTGGTGTCTAATCTCCCACCTGGCTTTTCCAGATATAGGTGAGCAGTTGAAAACCCACTGGTCTGCTGACCCACCGGGTTCCATCAATTTACTAGGACATTTCTCCCTTGGTTGAGGGTAGCTGAATTAGAAAGAACTATTGTAAATATTTCAGGAATCATGGAAGAATTCTTTAATGCTAGCGCTGATGCCCTAGGAGCTCTTAGTGATAAAATCACCCAGATAGGGCAGGTGGCCACCAAAAACTGTATGGCTTTGGATTATCTCCTAGCTGGCCAAGGAGGGGTATGTGCGGTTGTGAACCATACTTGCTGTACCTGGATCAATGAGCACCAATGAGTGGAAAAAGACCTCCACACCATTAGGAGACAGTTGCAGGTGATCCATGCAGTTGCAGAGGAAAAACCCTTTGATTGGTGGGAGTGGCTGCCAAATGTAGGGGGATGGTGTAAATCCCTGCTAAAATGGTGTATTCTGAGTTTATTACGCCTTTTTGCTGTTTTCATTATTATCCAAATGTTTCTGTGTTGTTTACACTGTTGTTTATCAAAAACTGCCCAGAGAGTTTCTAGGCTTTCTAAGACCAAGCTGCAGATGATGGTGCTCAGGGAGGTGGCCTATGAGTGTGAACAACAAGAAAGTGTCAAAGGTTTTATGAATATAGAGGTGTAAGCACAAGCACTTACAAGGGAGGAATGATGAGGAATGGAAAAGTACTGAAAGGAGTGTATACGTGTCGGGACAGGATGAAGGATATGGGTGAAGGCTGACTGAGAACAACACGGTAGCCTTCAGGATAAGCTTATCAGGAGACAGCTTGAGAAAACACACCTGGTTCAGCAAGACACCAGGATGAGTCACTGTCAAACTGCCAAGAGTATGTTACAGGGCGGGCTCACCTGTATGTGATTTATCAGTATATAAAGAAGTCTATGCTTTTTTCCTGTTGAGAACAAGCTGCCCCTTGTTGTTCTCCCATGGCCATGCAAAATAAAGCACTTCTGATAGCCAAACAGTGATTGTCTGAATTTTCACATCAGAAAGATCTATGAAGAAAGATCTCATGCTGAGCATAAGCTCCTGGATTTATGAAGGCAGTCCCAATCTTGAGCTTGCTATGAAAACCAGCCTCTATGTTTGTAGTGATGGCAAAGACTTGTTTAAAGCAGCTGTGATGGGGTCTAAAGCCAGCTTGTTCTTGTGGAAGTAATAGATTAATGATAGGGCTAATTCTTAGAAGAATGAGCCACTCCAGGAGCTTATAGATTGTGCAGAGCAAAGAGATGGACCTATAGTTCCCAGGGTCATGTACCAGCTTTCCTGGTTTTGGCGGGGCTATCATCATTGCTGCCAGACTTGTGGAATATGGCCATTCTCCAACACAGTTGAAAAGAGAGACAGAAGCCATTGTTTTGTCAATGGGCCAAGATGGTAGATGAATTCCAGTGGATGGTGATGACCTTCACATGACACACCCTGTTAACCAGCCTCTTGACTTGTTGAATTTCTGAATTTTTGAATTCCTGGGTCTGCAACTAATGTCAGCAAAATGGTGACCTAAGGCCTTCAACTGGCCTCCTGTTCAATGGAGCAAAACTCAAAATTGAAGTGATTACAACAATCCCTTTCCAGACTGAGCACCCCAACAATTAGACCCTGGAACACAGATCTGTCAACTGAACGTCAAAGGTTTCTCACGGGCTAAATGTGACTACCTAAGAAAGATGCTGAGGACCAATAGCTGGGTCACCTTCCAGGAGCTCCTCAAGCAGCTCTGCCTGCATCTGGAGTGGCAGGCCACCACCATGCAGCAGCCCCTCTCTGTGGACACGTGACTCTTCTCAAGCTGTGGACACCATCACTCCATTCAAGTTGTCCACGCCATCACGCTGCTCAAGCTGAGCTGCTCAAGCTGCTCAAGCTGTCCACACCCACTAGCCTGTGCTACATAGGCCACCTCTTTGGCATGGGGAAGATGACTGCTGGGAAGGCTGTCTTGGAGGTCTGTGGCACCCTTCAAGATGTATTGGGGCACACCATGTTCTGGGTGCATGACCCCCTGAAGGTGGTGGCGGGGTCCCGTGCCTTGGGCTTTCCCTAGTGCATTGGTGCACTGGACAGGACCCATATCCCCATCACCTGCCTGCCCCATGGTAACTACCCCTATTACAGATAGCAGGGCTTTACTCCATCATGCTGAAGGCCATCACCAACCACCAGGGTGCCTGCACAAATGTCAGTGCCAGCAGGGTGGACAGCATCCATGAGTTCATAGATTTCGTAGACATTAGGGCTGGAAGGGACCTCACAAGATCATCGGGTCCAGGCCCCTGCCCAAAGGGCGGGCTCAGGGGTGTGATGGAGGCAGGGCTGGGGAGGGATCCCTCAGTGTAGTCCTTACCAGATAGGTGTGGCAGGCACGCCCGGTGTCCCGGGTCTGTCCCCAGTGGTGCTGATGATGTGCAGCTCCCAATGGTGTCCTGGGGTACAGGGGTGTGGTGCCTGGATGCCTGAGCAGGAACCCCTCCATGGAGGAACTGGAGCTTCTGAGGGCAGGGTGGCAGTCCTTTTTCAGATATGTGGGGAGCCGGAGGAAAAGCAAGGGCAACGTTGGACCCCTGCTAAACCAGATGGGTCAACTGGCAACTGACGCCCAGGAAAAAGCCAACCTATTAAATAGATACTTTGCGTCAGTCTTTCATCAGTCCCATGGGACGCCCATGCCTGGTATGGGACAGGGAGATCCGGGTGATGGGGATCCCCTACCCTCCATAAATGCTGACCTCGTGAAGGAACATCTTGAGAAGCTGGATACCTTCAAGTCAGCCGGCCCTGACAATCTGCACCCCAGGGTACTCAAGGAGCTGGCGAGCATCATAGCCCAGCCCCTGGCACGGATCTTTGAAAACTCCTGGCGCTCTGGTGTAGTGCCCGAAGACTGGAAGAAGGCCATTGTGGTGCCGATCTTCAAGAAAGGGAGGAGAGCGGATCCGGCTCACTACAGGCCCATTAGCCTGACTTCTATCCTGGGGAAGGTCTTAGAAAAGTTTATTAAGGAGGCCATCCTTGATGGACTGGCCCAGGCTAACATTCAAAGGGATAACCAGCACGGGTTTGTTGCGGGTAGGTCTTGTTTGATCAATCTCATTTCCTTCTATGACCAGGTGACCTATCACCTGGACAAGGGAGAAGAGATTGATGTCATATATCTTGACTTCAAAAAAGCTTTTGATCTGGTATCCCATGATCATCTCTTGGCCAAACTGGCCAGTTGTGGCCTTGGCTCCACCATGATCCACTGGCTGGGAAATTGGCTCTGTGGTTGGTCCCAGAGGGTTGTAATTGATGGCAGTCACTCATCGTGGTGCCCTGTGACCAGTGGGGTCCCTCAAGGCTCTGTCCTTGGACCCATACTGTTCAACATCTTCATTAATGATGTGGACATTGGAGTCAGGAGTGGACTGGCCAAGTTCGCCGATGACACCAAACTTTGGGGCAAAGCATCTACGCCAGAAGATAGGCGGGTGATCCAGGCTGACCTGGACAAGCTCAGCAAATGAGCAGATGAGAACCTCATGGTGTTTAACATTGAAAAATGCAAGGTTCTCCACCTTGGAAGGAAAAACCTGCAGCATCCTTATAGGCTCAGCAATGCTACGTTGGATAGCACTACAGAAGAAAGAGAGTTGGGGGTCATCATTGACCACAAGGTGAACATGAGCCTGCAATGCGATGCTGCGGCTAGTAAAGCGACCAAAACGCTGGCTTGCATCCATAGATGCTTCTTGGGCAAATCCCGGGACATCATTCTCCCCTTGTACTCGGCCTTGGTGAGGCCACAGCTGGAGTACTGCATCCAGTTTTGGGCTCCACAATTCAAAAAGGATGTGGAGAAGCTTGAGAGAGTCCAGAGGAGAGCCACGCGCATGATCAGAGGTCAGGAAAACAAATCTTACGATGATAGGCTGAGAGACATGGGACTCTTTAGCCTGGAAAAGCGCAGGCTCAGGGGTGATCTGATGGCCATCTATAAGTTTATCAGGGGTGACCACCAGGATTTGGGGGAACGTTTGTTCACCAGAGCGCCCCAAGGGATGACTAGGTCAAACGGTCACAAACTCCTGCAAGACCATTTCAGGCTGGACATAAGGAAGAATTTCTTTACTGTCCGAGCCCCCAAGGTCTGGAACAGTCTGCCAGCGGAAGTGGTTCAAGCACCTACATTGAACACTTTCAAGAGCAAATTGGATGCTTATCTTGCTGGGATCCTATGACTCCAGCTGACTTCCTGCCCTTTGGGCAGGGGGCTGGACTCGATGATCTCCCGAGGTCCCTTCCAGCCCTGATGTCTATGAAATCTATGAAATCCTGGGTGTTTCAGTGCACCAGGAGCTGGTGGGGCAGGCACTGGCTTAGGCTGCCAGAGCTGCTGGATGACACCAGCGGGGTGGAAAC
Source organism: Crocodylus siamensis (assembly GCF_052110815.1). Classification (NCBI taxonomy): domain Eukaryota; kingdom Metazoa; phylum Chordata; order Crocodylia; family Crocodylidae; genus Crocodylus; species Crocodylus siamensis. The sequence goes on along the minus strand of NC_143401.1, from coordinate 69,614,835 downwards.
TGTGGTGGGAAGGGCTCCTGGTGCCCCGAGAGGCTCTCCTCCACTGATGTCTCATCGCTGCTGCCAGACTACAGTAGAGGCTTGGGCAGACTGCCTGTGCTGGAGTAGATGGCACAGTGCAGGCCAGGGTGCTGGGGCATGAGGATGTAGCTCAGCTGCCCTTCAGGCAGCCCACATCTGGTGGCTGTGATTGGTGGCACTGAGCTCAAAGAGCCAACTGCATGCAGCCTGACAGGCCCTGACAGATGTGGTTGTTGGAGCGCTCACTCCAAGCAAACTGGTTCAGGACCTTGACCTTACCCCACAGCATCACAGGGTCTGCGGTCTCCTCCGGGGACCAGTTCCACTCCCGGAAGGAGGTGTGGCTCCCTTGATGGTCCTCTGACTGTGTGCAACAGTCCAAGTGCTGGGGGGCCTGGGCAGGTACCTGTAGTATCAATGGGGCTGGGCTGGGCTGGGCTGGGAAGCAATGCTGGGGTCCAGGCAGGCTCCTGCAGGACCTGGTGGCCAGAGGTTGCTTGTAGGTGGCACAGGCTCCTAGGGTCACCACAGCATTTTAAGGGGCAGACTGGGGCAGGCAAAGAGCCACCCCAGCTCTGATGTGGCCCTGGGGCTAGCCCGAGGGTGGAGCCCTGATGGTGGGGATGTGCACTACTGCTGGTAGTTTATTGGGAGATGGGTGATTCTCCTGATAGAAGCAAAACACATGTACCTGGCCAAGATTGTCTCAAGTTTGGAGCTTCAAGTTTCCTGATGAATAAGTAAATTTACTCTTAGTTTCTGTATGCGTAAACTGTAAATGCACCGCTGAAAGCCTCAATAAAACACAGACCACTTTTTTAGGGTTTAACGTAGATCCAGTAATAAAGATATGAAAGTATCTATTTAAGATTTTTAAGTCCCAAATGATATGCCAGTGGGTATTTTGTGGGCTATGTGAAGCTTTGGTTTCTGATTTAATCTGGCGGAGATTCAGCTTGATTCAGTGGCCAACTGTGAATCTGAATTGAATCAGGAGACCCTTTAATCTCTCCAAATCAGAACCCACCAAATCAATCTGGAAAGATTCAGTGATTCAGACATAGACTCAGCTTTAAATGTTTTTTCTACATACCTTAAGGTACCTGGCGGCTTATGAACGCTGTGATGCTGGGGTGAATGGAGAATCCCACAGGAGCATGGGGTAACCCCAGCGTGCTCAACAGCAGACCCAGAGGTGGACCAGAAGCACTTCTGGTTCACTTCTGGGTCCATGGGGGAGCATGCTGGGGGCCCCCCCATTCTCTCCAGGCTTGGTGACTGGTGCCTCCTGGGTGGGGGGGGGGCACCTGGGGTTCCCCTGTGGCTGATTGCTGAGCCAGAGGGGTGAAAGGTGAGGGGGGATCCAGCATGATCCCCAGCAGACCCAGAAGTGGACCAGAAGTACTTCCAGGTTCACCACCAAGCATGCGGCTCCCCCACCCCCCAACTCCTGTGGGACACTCCATCTGCCCCAGCATTGCAGCATTCAGGAGCTGAACCTGGTACTTTGAGGTATGTAGAAAAAAAAAATTTAAAGCTGTGTCTATGGCCGAATCACTCATTCTCTGAATCAGCATCGAATCTTCAGATTTGGATTTGGCTGAATCGAATTGGGGACAGTGATCTGAATCAACCAATTGAATCACTGTCCCCAGTTCAGGCCAAATCTGAATCGAATATGGTCTGTTTCGCACACCCCTAGTATTTGGATAATCATTGACTTGTATTACAGTAATGTTAAGCAGTGGGGGAAGTGGGGGCAAATTGATTGCCTAACGTTCAACTGACATGATCATGGCATGGTTCAAGGTACTGGGTTCAAGACTTCAACATTACTGGGTTCACATTCCAAGAAAAGCCAGTTTCCCATTTGCCTAAACTGACTGCAGTGAGATGGCAGGAGGAATCTCAACTTTACCTCAGATGCAGAAGGAAAAGGCCATGATGGAACAGACACAGGGCATTTGTCACAGGTACTACTGAATGAAGAGATTTGCAACCAAACGGAGGAAGTATGGGTTGGATGAATGGACTGTAAGGTGGACAGAAAGCTCTCTGGATTGTTAGACTCAATGGGTAGTAATCAATGGCTCAATGTCTAGTTGGTATCCAGTATCAACTGGAGTGCCCCAGGGGTCAGTCCTGGGGCTGGTTTTGTTCTTCATTAACAATCTGGAAGATGGGATGGATGACACCAAGCTGGGGGGTGTAGGATATATGCTGGAGGGTAGGGCAGGCTAGGATTCAGAATAACCTAGACAAACTGGAGGACTGGGCCAAAAGAAAGCTCATGAGGTTCAACAAGGACAAGTGCAAAGTCTTGCACTTAGGATGGAACAATCCCGTGCACCAGTATAGTCTGGGCACTGACTGGCTAAGCAGCAGCTCTGCAGAAAAGGACCTGGGGGTTACAGTGGACAATAAGATGGATATGAGTCAGCCATGTGCTTCTATTGCTAAGGAGGCTAATGGCATACTGGACTGCATTAGTAGGAGCATTCTCAGCAGATCAAAGAAAGAAATTATTATATTCTATTCTCCACTGGTGAGGCCACATCTGGAGTACTTTGTCCAGTTTTGGGAGAAAGAATGTGGACAAATTTGAGAGAGTCCAGCAGAAAGCAACAAATGTGGTTCAGGGGATGGGGCACATGGCACATGACTTCTGAGGAGAGACTGAGGGAACTGGGCTTATTTAGTCAGCAGAAGAGAAGACTGAGGGGGGATTTGACAGCAGCCTTTAAGTACCTGAAGAGTGGCCTCAAAGAGGATGGAGCTAAACTGTTCTCAGTGGTGACAGATGTCACAACAAGGAGCACTGGTCTCAAGTTACAGCAAGAGAGGTTAAAATTGAATATTGGAGAGCTACAGAAGAAGTGATTGTGTCTGTGTGATTTGTGAGCCTGTGTGGTGGCTGAGCACTTGCCTGGGAGAGTGACTGAGTTGGTGTCAGTAAGCGTTGTGTCCAATTGGGACTGAAAGCTTGTGAAAAACTGAGTCACTTGATGAGCACTTGGTGTGAAACCTGCTCATATATGTGATTAGTATGAGTCGCTTGAGTGTGTAGACTGGAGTGTGTAACTGAACTCCATCCATTCGTGGATGTATACACTCATAGGCAGAGCCATCCTCTACTTACCTGTATGCAGCTGTGTACCTTTGGATAGTAAAGTATCACCCATCCCTTTGTAGGTACTGACTACTCACTGAGAGTGAGGAAAAGATAGAAAACCTCTAGGGAATATTGACGGGCCTTCTTGCCTGTCAGCTTTGGAGTGATCTTGCCTGCCACCTCCAGTGAGAGGCCTGCATTGATTCTTTCTTGTATCTATTATTGTATATAGTGTTCTCTTAACTCTCTGTTGATTGGTTCATTGTTGTATGGTGGATTTATTATTGTTGGATATTTCAATACTTACCTTGATAATGTATTCTTATTAACCTTTGCCTCAGTGTTAAGTTTTCATTGACAGTGGTATACCTCTGGATGCAGGCTAATGTCCAGGGGAATTAACCCTTTGCTGTCCCGAATCATATAGACCCTTGCTGAGGATGAAGGCCTAACAAATCTTCGTGCGCATAATAAGTGTCCTTATCAGCAGTTTGGTCTTCAAGAGAGGCGGTGGAATTTCCATCCTTGGAGGTTTTTAAGGCCCAGCTTGACAAAGCCCCAGCTGGGATGATCTAGTTGGGGATGGTTCTGATTTGAGCTGGACTAAATGACCTCCTGAGGTCCTTTCCAACCTATGAGTCTATGATCCTGACTCTTGGCCACTCCTCCTCATATTGTTGAGAATTTAGTAATCATAGAGCCTGACCAGATCACAGAGACCCCCACAGACCAGGCTATGCTATATAGAACACCAGAAAGCAGTTCAAAAGATCTAGAAAAATCTCACTCATGAGATTCCTTACCCCTAGCTACACACACACACACAACTTGCAGTATCTCTCTGCCTTTCTCTGAAGTTACGCACATGCACACATACAAAAAGAAAGGCAGAGGGAGACTGAAAACTAAGACAGTAAATTGGAAGGGTCACAAAAATCATTTAAGTACTTATATTTGGAAGTTATATTGAAACTTATCTAGGTATATTTGTATACATAAATATACACCTGAATGCATAACATTTGTACACTACAATTCATATCATTCACACTACTTTCACAGTCCCATAGTTTACTGATGCTGCATTGATATTCGACAGTGTGTGTATATATATAATACACACACACATACAGATATCTGTAACTGAATATAGTTATATATATGTTATAACTATATTCAGTTACAGAGTAGATAAATTCCAAATACCAGCTGCACTTATCAAACACATTTGATTTATACTGATGACAGAACACTGTGGACTTGCAGAAAAATTCACAGGATTCTTTGATGCACACATTTATTTTCAGTGAGGAAGCCTGTGAGATTTGCCAACGGTCTTCAGGATTTTTTCGTAATATGTATGTGAACAAAATCCAAAGCAAGTGAAAATAAACTTAAAGGGTTGTTTTACAATCAAACCAAAACACAGCACAAATTTATTTATGTGTGGGAATGGTTTTGTGTGGAATTAAACCAAAGTTTATGAATTTGGGTGTTAGAAGGTTCAAGTTCCTGGCCAGCTCTTTCCTTCCTCCTAGTTCATCCTCTCAGCATATCCTAGATGATTTCTTAAATTTTGTTGTTATGAAAGCACCAACTTACTCCTCCAGTGATGACAAGCTCAGTCTGGAACATAGGAATACTGGTTTTCACTCAGGATGATTAGGGGGTGGGCAGGTAACCTGCTTCTTTGACAAAAGTTTTTTATGAATGGAAAAGGGAATGGCTGATTTTGTGTACCTCCACGCTCAAAAACAGATGTAGAGCAGAGGCAGGCAATTATTTCAGGTGGAAGGCCACTTAAGTTTTGGCAAGCTGTTGAGGGCCACATGGGTAGCCCCACCTCTTGGTCACCATCTTGGAACTGGTAATCCTGCCCTCTAACCCCTGACCTTTGCCATCAGAAATCCCTCCCCTTGCCCCCAGAAATACTCCTTTCAGCAAGGGGTTTTGATATCTTGGAACCAGAAAAATACCAAATTATAAAAAAGCAAACATACCAAAATACCAAATTATAAAAAGAAAACATCTAAAACATTCATTAATTTGATTTCAAAAACTATTTTTGCCCTGGTTTATGTGTGTTTGTGTAGTGTACATTGAAGTGATTGCACAATAGCTTAAAATGAAGCCTTGTATATTGTGTTGGGGGTATAGGCTTGTGGGGGGCTGTGGGTGCATGGGTATGTGGGGTGAGGGAGCATGTGAGTGTGTGTGGGTATGTGGAGTGTGGGTGGGCATGGGGTTTGTGGGAGAATGCATGGGGGAAGCGTGGCTTGTGTGTATGACGGGGTGTGGGAGTCTGCATGTATGGCACTGTGAGGGGGGTGTGGGTGCATGTGTATGGTGGAGTCTGCATGTGGGACTCACTCTATGAACACTTCAGCCTTGCCTGTGCACACATGCACACTCTGCCTCTACCTGTACACACTGTCCCTACCTACACACACACACACACACTCTCTCTCTCTCTCTCTCTCTCTCACTTTCTGCCCCTGCCTACACACACACACATTCTGCCCCTGCCTGCACACACACACAAACACTGCCCCTGCCTGGACACATGCTCACACACACACACTTTCATGGGCAACTTGTGCCTCCTGAGTCTGGGAGGGGGCACCCACAGGTGCTGCCAGTAGCATTGGCAGTGGGGACAGACCTGGTGAGCTTCTGCAGGTGCCACCACTGACATCAGCAATCAGGGCAGAGTTGGTGAGCTCCTGCAGGTGTCACTGCAAGTGTCAGTGGTGGGGCTGTAGCTGGCGAGCTCTCACAGGTGGAGACAGTGGTGGCCCTGTCGGGGGGCACATACTCCCCCGTGCCCCTCCACATGTTGCCTATGCACACACTCTACCCCTGACTGCACACATGTGCACACAGCCCCATACTGGCAGTGCCTTGTGCTCCTTGGTCCAGCCATGCAGCCAGGAGCCATGAGGGGCAGGAAGTAGGGAAATGGCTGAGGGTAGAGCAGGACTGGGCTCCTGCTTCCTGCTTCCTGCTGCCAGCTCCCTCTGGGTCCTACTGCCCCTGGCTCCTGTTGTCTTTGACAGGCAGCCAGGAGCAGATAAATATATTCTAAATTTTTAGGGGTCCCACAGGCCAGATAGAATGGCCTGGTGGGCCAGATCCATCCCACAGGCCATATTTTGCCCACCCCAATGTAGAGAGTTATAGAAAGCTGACTTAGTAGAAGCCTGGAAGGGGAGAAATACCAGCGGCCATTCCCTGAAGTAATCAAAAAGTATACATGCAAAAAATGATCAATATTTTACCCAACACTGATTTAAATTGCCAACTCCGCTGTTCAATGTTTATCAGCCCATGTAACAGTTCTGTTATGGAGACATGTTATTAACATTATAAGGGACAGACTGAATGAAAAGAGTTGGATTAGCATCGTTTGCTCCCAGGTCCTCCCTAGTACTGTATTAGTATAGAAAACCAGTGTCTCTGACATTAATATTGCCAGAACTTTTTAAAGAATTTGTAATCTGACAATCAACCCATCCCCAGTTATTATCCTTAACATTGTTAGATGTAACTGTCAGAATCCCTATAAAAGCCTAGAGGGTTGAAATGAAATAATTATATGGCATACATGCCTCTTCATAATGATAAAGAAAATATGCCTTAGGTTGCAAATAAATAGAAGCCTCCTGCACTTGCAAGATGATTATGACCTAACAGGTCTTTTCCATTTCATTTATATAAGTGTATGAAAAAATATTTTTACATATTGGAGAATGCATCTTCGATAACATGAATTACAACAGAACTCGTGATGTTTTTGTAAACAGGAGCAGCAGACTTGCTTATATTGCAGTTTCTATTATATTTAAAACTCTCAAAAAGAAGAAGTAAGTAAAATAGGAAAATGTAACATAGAAGTGTTACGTCAGTTTATGAGGTCAGGTCAGGTCAAACTGACTGAAGTCTCACTTCTTAAAGGTATCCTGATTCTCAGGACCTTTTACTGTGGAACTTGTAAAAAAGAGCAGTGGACATGTGATCAAAGCACTAGATGCAAATACAGTTCACACTAGACAAGCTTGAAAAAATTTCATCAAAGCATTTTTTCAATGCAGAAAAATGCCATTTTCATCAAAAAGAATGTTTTTAGACATATCTCATTTTTAACAAACTTGTGTTTGAAAGACATCTTTGGAATGGAACACTTTGATTTGCCATTTTGAAATTGCTTTTCAAAATAAAATTAATTACCTTTTAAATTAAAATATTATTGATAGTCCCAGGGGGATGAACCAAGCCCCAGTGTCACGGTGGGCCGGGGTGGCAATTGAACACGAAACAGGCCGGGTTTTCTGGTGAGGAGAACTGAGACTCATGAATCGTTCTTTCTTTAAAGTAACCAGGGTTTATTAACTTATGCTTTGAGATGTAGGATGTGATGAATCTTCGCTTACAGTTTAGATGAACACAAACACAACAAAGGGGATCTGTTGGCCCACAGGGTTCCCCAACAAGCCCTTGCTTTCTACCCCCTGAGGGATAGGTGCGGCTGCCTGTTGGTTAGTCATACGGCTGGTCAACAGCTCATATATAGGAACATAGACAAACGGACTGTAACTAATAGACCTCCGAATTATCGTCGTGACGCCAATTCCGGAACAAGATGTGTGACACATGTCATGGTTTGAAAGTCGGGCTGATTGTGGAGGAGTATGCTTCCAAGATGAATTCAAGCCGTCGTCAAAGCAAACGCCGAGAGTCAGAACGAGGTAATCAGAATTGCGATAGAAAAGTCAAACCGGAGTGTGAAGTCCCAAGGAGGGATTGGGAAGTTCTCTCCCTCTCACAGAGCTAAGCAACAATAGCCTCTGTATGAAGTTTGAGCAAGTCCCTCCATCCACTGGTCACTCACTGTATCAGAACCAACTTATAACACTACCAACTCATCAACTAACCTGCCTAGACCAAACCCCCCCCTCATTGAGGGGCCCACGGGTCTTTATGGGAAACCTGTAGCCAATCAAATCACTCCCTGTCTAGAAAGTTCTGGTCTAATTACATCAGAACAGTTCTCTCTGAGCCTGCGCTCAGTCAGAAGCCCCACACATTTTGAGCACGTGCGAGTCAGAAACTAGGTCATGACTGACTGACAGCCTTAAAGGTCACACAAGGGGCAGCTCTGATTCTGCTGTGGAATTTCCTGCTCATAGTCAAACCAACTTCCAGCATTGGCAGCATCCATATTCAAAAAAACAAAATTTTTTCCACAATAGTCAAAACAGGAATACTTTTAATAGAAATGAAAAAAAGGATCCACATAATGAATTACTTTTAATTGGCATTACTTGGTAATTTCCTTTTTTTGGTCCTATTTCAAAATACACAAGTCAAAATTGCAGAATTTCTCATTAAATGGAGAATTCACTCTTCATCTAGCTCTCGTGTTCAGGACTTACCTTGCCAGAGGCTTTTAGTGTGACCTTGGGAAAATCTTTTAATCTCTCTGCAACTCAGATGTAAATAGGGATAATAATATGTCCCCTTCTCAGAAGGGTGCTCTGAGTATAAACTGATTAATACATGTGAGAGGTTTGGAAATTATGCTGATAAAGAGAGTAACAGGAGGTGGAATCACCTGAGAGTAATTCTTCAGGAATTCCATCTCCACATATTTTACAAAATGAAGATATATCACAATTGGGTTCATATGGGATTTAAGTGGATTGTAGGCTCATAGCTGGATTTCTGTCAGGTGTGCATTTCACCCTTGGTGAATGTTACTGCTCTCTTTGTTCTACAGAAATCATAAAACAGCATTACTGCTTATTAAAGAATAATAGTAGTTGTCACCTAATAGTGTTTTCATTTGCAAATTATTGAGATGATATTTAAGGAACTGTAACAGAAATTACTTGGTTTGCTAGAGAAACCATGGGACATATAAAGCAGATTCACACGGTAGTAAGTATCACCTAAGGACTCATCACTGTGATTTATAGGCTAACTATTTTAGTGTGGCCATTATAAAATACATGGCTCTTTCTATTTGTTTTTAAAAGTAAATGGGTGAAATGTCCTTGTAACAGCTTCTAAAAGTAAGTATAGCAGTTTATTCAGTCTTAGGATGATTAAGTGAAGTTTGACTTGAGATGGGAAGCTAGGTACTACAGTGGATGAGTAGTACAATATCCTTTTCTGTTGGGACACACTTCCTTCTTTGAAATAGCAAGTGATATTGAGCTTCCTGAGATCACCCCACTCTCTATATGGGTATGTAATAAGATTGTTGCATAGCTATTTACTAAATAGTTGAGCTGCTGTTTATCAGGATTTGAACAGAAAGCTATTTTATGACATGAATGAAATATATGAACAAAGCTGTGCAAAGAAACCTGCCAGCGCTAGAACCTGCCAGTGATGTTAATGTTAGCCTCTCTTTCATCTGTTTTAAAACTCCCACACATATTTTAAAAGCATTGGTCTAGGTAAATAATTCAGAAAAGTCCAATTTATGAGACCTTCTACTATTAGAATGAACCTGAAAACAAAAAGGAAGAGTTCAGTGTCATACTGATGAAGGCACTATACTCTAAAGGAAGCATACCACTTAACATTCTGATCAAAGCAATTTAGGCACCCTGAGACAACCATTCATGCTTACAGATGAAACTACCATTGCTACAGACTGGAAAACTCACCACATCTTTCTCCATAAATGTGTAGATAGATAATATTTCAGACGTGTGAGATTCCCACATTGTTTAACTGAATCCTCAATTCTTGTTCATTATTTATTAGTTGGGGTATAGATAAAAATACATTTTAGCTGCTTTAAAAGGAGAGGGCTAATTGATTTGACCCTGAATGAAGCAGCATTAAATCTGGAGCAATTTTGCTACACTTGCATCACTAAGGCTAGGGTCAGACATTAAACATAAACTGGTTCAGTGATCAGAAACTGGTTTAAACTTGTAATAGAACAGATATTCAGTGCACATAAACCAGTTTGAAAATGGCTGAAACCAGTTTGATATAAACCTGGTTGAATGTAGTATCAGACTTAACTGATTTGCCTCAAACTGGTTTATGCAATTTCTGTCCCAGACCCCTTGCTGGTTTAAGATAAACCAGACTCCCCCAGCATCCTGGCATGCTCTCTGGGCTGGGCAGTGGTCTCTGCTCCACAGCAGGGCTGGTCCCTCCCCTCTGCTCCCCGGCTGCAGCTCCACCAGAAACTTGCAGGCTGCTCTTCCCCCTCCCTCTCACCATTCCCTGCTAAGCAGGAATTCCCCACTCACCTCTGCTTTGCTGAGAGGTGTCTGTGTATTAGCTAGCAGACCACATGTTGGCTCCAGTCCATGCTGTGACAAAGGCATAATCAACAGGTGGCTGGTAATGTCCCTCTGTTGTTTTCTTAATGGGGTGATAAACAGTTAGGGGCAATAAATGCTGTTATCAATTCCCTGCTGGGCTAATCAGAGCATCCTGCTGGGGCCTGGCCATGCCCCCCGCCCCCTCCCCCAGCTCAGTACTGTGGAAGGGAAGGGATGGCTGCTCTAGTATCCCCTGCCCCCCAAACTTCTAGCCTGAGCCACTGCAAGCATGTGCCTGCATTTTAGGAATGAAAAGGAAATGTCTATATACTTCCAAATCAGTTCAAACCTGAAAAGATTGACTCAATTCAGGCTCAGGCTTTTTGAACGTCTGTCCCCACCCTAAAGAATCATGAAGATAGAGCAGTTGTATTGTAACAATTGTATTGGCATCTTTTCATAGTGATACAAGTGTTGCATCTTTTTTATACACTTAAGACTATCACCTCTTTCAAGTAGGAAACATTTTAACTCTTTCTGCTTGAAAGAGGTGATGTTCTTAATGGAACAATGTTTCCATTAAGTGTGTGTGTGTGCAGTGGCTTCTAGGATAAAGTCACAAATCTAATTTTGGCTTCTACTTCCTATCACAAACCAAATAATAAACAGTAATGAATTCTAAGGCCAGAAGGGACCATTAAGATCATTTAGACCTGCATAAAATATTTTATTCAGTAATTACTGTGTCAGCCTTATAACTTCTGGCTGAGTTAAAATCATAACTTCTAGGAAGATATCCAGGCTGATTTAGACATGTCAGGTGATGGAAGACCCAGAAAATCTCACAAAAGACTCTCTCCTCTTCCTGAAGAAAGGTTTTTGTACCCAAAAGCTTGCAAAGAAATTTTTTCCAAGTATTTAGTTGGTCTAATAAAATATATCACATTTACCCAAAAAACCTCATCTGCCATAAAATCCATAGCACTTTTCCTATACTTCATTTAAAATAATGTATTGTATGCCTAATCTTCTTCTATCTAGCATTAGATTATTAGATTTTGGATCTTGTAATGTCCTTGTAGATTAAAGACATTCACAATTTGTATCCTTATACAGGCAGAAATAAGCAGTTCTAGTCACTTCTTAACCTTCTATGAAATGCTCAAGAGATTCTTGTCTCTCTCTTCTACAGCTTAACTTCTACTATCGTTGTGGTTCTTTTAGGAACTCCCCCATTTTTCAACATCCCTTTCAACTTGTAGACTGCAGAGCTAAGATCAGCATTCCAGTAATGATCTTGCTAATGCAATATAATGCTAGTTCCTCATAGGTCCTCAATAGTTTCCTCCATATATATTCAAGAATCAATTTCTCCCTCTTAGCAACATCATTATAATGGCACAACTTGCATAGATGGATGTGATACTAAATCCTTTACAGTATCACTGATTTCCAAGACAGTCCCCTGACCTGTAAGTTACCTATACTGTTCTTCTTAAAATAATAACTTGCAGGAAAAGAGAAATAACAGGAAGAACTATTCAGTGCTTAGGTCCTTAGCCTGGGCCCTAGAAAATCCAGATTCAGTTCCCTCTTCCACCAGACTTTCTTTCTGAGTTTGGGAAAAACAATTAGGTGCCCTTGAGCCTAATTGCCTTAATATCTCTGGGCTCTGTACTTCAACTGTAAACTGATCATATCACTTCCCATCCTGACAAACATGTTGCAAAAATACATATATTTTGGGGAGAGGGGGGATTGTGAGGTACTCAAATACTTTAGTAAGGTAAATCATACAAGTAAATCATATTGGGAGAGAAAGGGGAAAATGATGGAATTCCATCTTTATATCAAACAATGCCAATGTTTATCTCATATTGATAGATACCATATTGTACTGAGCCCATAGATAATGTTGCTATTGCATTCATTATTCCTTTCACTGTAATTTCTGCATATATCTAGCCTGCATTTTAATAAATTTATCAGCACTTTTCAGTCTCCCCTTCATTTACTAAAGCTTTCCTATACTTTATACAAAATAAACCTTCATATACATCTAAAATAAAACCTACAAAACATGTCAGTCCTTAGGATATTATACCAGTGATATATTATTCTAATTCTGTACATTATCCAGGAGCTGTTGCTGCGATAATAGATTGTTGTAATATATCAGAGTGGCACCATCAGGAACATCCTGGAGATGAACATTCTTTACTGTTTGGGGGGGGGGTTAGTGTAAATGAAAAATTTAAAAAACAAAACATCAGAAGTAAAGTAGTTACATCAGCAGAGACAACAACTAAACTAAAGATTGAAAGATGTTTTGATCTAGGATATTTTCTAATAAAATGAAGAATGATTTTCAATCATTCCATTAAAATAAATTACCTGTAATGTTTGCATTGCATCTAATGAACTAAATATACATAGGACAGTATCTAGGATCTATAAACACTTGACCACATTTCAACAAAAATATAAAACATGGATTCATACGTTATAAGGTCAGGAAGGATTGTCGTGAGTAGCTATACTTTTGCATAACACAGGCCATAGAAGACGCAAACCATATTTACTCAAATCCAAAATGAGGGTTTCCCCCTCTCCCCTGAGCAATATGGGGGGTGGGAACCCTTTCTTGGATTTAAATACCTGCCTGGGGCAGGTGGTGACTCAGCTCTGGCTTTGGCCCTAGACATAGGGCTGAAGCCAGAGCTGAGCTGCCCCTTGTCCCCTTCCCAAAATTGTTTGGCAAGGGAAGGGGGCACATGGCCAGGGGGTGTGCAGGGGAGACCACAGGGTTGGAGAGGACCTGCAGCCTGCCCCCTCACTCCTCGCTTCCCCATGCCAGTGCTTGACCCAAAGGGGCAGAACTGCAGCAGAAGCACTGGTAGAAGGCAAGTAGCAGGAGGAGCAGGCATGGAAGGGATAGCCACAAGGGGCAGGGATATGGTCTCACCACTTTCTCTGATACAGCTGTGGGGGGTGGGGAGTGGAGAATTTAAGATGTTCCCCCCAATAATTAGATTCTATACTCCCATGAATAGAATCTAAATATTAGGGGGGTCATCTTAAATTTAAAGTAATCTTGGATTCAGGTAAATATGGCAAATTGATTCACTGAAAGCCAGCATTCCTCTTAGATAACAAACCAATCTTTGAGTTAAAATTTCTAGTGAGGAGGAATCTACTATAACACTTCACAAATCATTCCAATGGTTTGTTGCCCTTACTGTAAAAAATTCTGTTTTCATTCCAATAAATTTATCAGGCTAAAATGTCTAGATATTAGACCTTGTTTTTTAAGATTTCTAGTTATTATTCCTTTAGCAGCTAGACTGAAAAGCTGTCTTATCAAATTTTTGCTGGTCATGTAGATACTTAGGACTGCACTCAGGTCACCCCTTAACTTTCCTTCTGCAAACAATTTAAATTCCTTCTCTTTCACTAGCAGGCATGTTTTCTAGCTTTTAGTTATCCTTAGAGCCCTTGTCTGAACCCTGTTTATCTTTTTCAACATCTATGAATTGTGGACACCAGAAAAGGTCACAGTATGGTTGTTATTGTCATACCAGTTTTAAATACTGAGGTAACATTGCCTCTCTAGTATTCCCATTTGAATGTCCAAAGATAATATTCCCCTGTTTGAATGTCCAAAGATAATTTTACACCTTTAGTCAAAGTGTCTCAATGAGCTAATTATCCATGTTTTTACATAGTCATTAATTCCCAAGATAGATACCTTTACCCTGGAAATATAGCTTACATGCTTTATTCCTAGAAAAAAAATACTTTATATTTAGTCATATGGAATACTTTATATTTAGTTATATTTTCACTTGCCCTCAACTCACCAAGTTTATAGTAAAAAAAGGTTCTAGATGGGATCTTAGAGCTAAAATAGGAACATCAGAGCTTTTTAATAATTATTTAATGAGAATTTCTAAGGTATATTGGCCTTATAAGCAGGGATCCTAGCTTTCTGCAGGAAAAAAAATCAGACATCTCCATTAAACAAAACACAAAAATCTTCATTTTTCTGCAACCCACTAAAAGTGCGGTGGTGTTCCATGGTGAGTAGCACTACTTCTGCCTTCTTTTATTTTGCATCCCTCCTCCCCTCACTGATTGTCCAAAAGGCAAAAACCACAGCAAAAATAAAAGAGAGCAGAAATGGTGCCACTTGCTGTAGGACACCACTGCACTTTTGGTAGGTCATGGAAAAATGCAGATTCTGCAGTTTTCTGTGGAGACCAGAAAACAAGGATCCCTGTTTATAAGGAAGAAAGCTTTTAAGTTGTTTATTTATTTGGATTTACTTTATAAAGTTAAAACTATACAATTTATCATTGATACACTCTGAAAATAATAGCTTAATTAAATATGATCCAGTTTTTTATTTAAAGTGATTATGTCATGGATGTTACCTATATAATTAATTAATATCAAAGCAACTTGCTGAGCGATCCTCGTTATTTTTCTTTGTAATCCATAAAAAATTCTGGTGACATTATATCCCCCAACAACCTGGGAAAGTTTAACAGATTGTAATAGGAATCCTAAATCAATTTGATTCAATTTATTTAAACAAGACAAAAACCCTGAGACCTTCATGAATTCATTTAAATGACAACCTCCAAAGTTAAGACTCAAGATAAGCAGTGAAAGAAGAATGAGTTTTGAAAAAGTACAACCACTGTGCAAATGTTTTATGTCCACATCAATACATTTAAGCCTTTATAAAAGCCGAAATAAGATGCAGATTACTGACTATCAGAGAGTAAGAGTTTATACAAATTATAATTAGAATCCTACCAGGCTAGATTTACATTTTGAATATTTTAGTGTGTCATAACTGGTAGGATGCTCACCGTAAGACTCCAGAATTTAGATTCTGACATATAAGTAAGCATGTTTTTGTGGATGCATTTATGAATAAATGTAAGATAATCCAAGTAGAGTTTTTCATTTCAGCACAATCAAGTTCAGTCTAAGAATATGTGAGGTACCCCAAAGGGATCAGAGGAAAATGAATGTAACAGAAATATGGCACAGTGTTTGAATTTTAGGTAAAACTGACAAGAAAGTTGCAAGATGTGTATGATCATTGTAATGAATCTGTGGCAAGACAGAATGAGAAAACTAACCTCAAGTGCCTCTCATAAGCACAGAATCTCTTATTAATTCAGAGAATTCTTATTAATTTAACTCAACAGTGACTGTAATAAGTAATAAAAAGGCATAAAAAGTTAATTTTTACTTTCTCCGGAGCCAATTTAAAAAAAATATTATGAATATGCTCAGAGTATTTTTCATTCTAACTCATCCAGCCAAGAAAGGGTCAGCTAGTTAAGTCTAATTTTTAGGCAATGGATTGCATTGAGCTCGCAATGTACTGTACTTCAGCTTGAAGGTCTGTGACAGATGGCCCACATACACAGATTACTTTAATCTGCATAAAAACAGCACTACAATCCATAAGGAATCACAAGGACCACTAAACTATCAAAAGAGGAAAGAATATGAGAATACAAGTGCCTTCTGGGGCATCTTTTTAATTATTGTAGGTTCACAGTTTAGCATAAGATTTTGTTCCATTATTCGAGAGATAATTTGAAAGTCAGTTTAGTGGATGGGTCTCTCAGCCCAAGGCCAAAAAGCCCCCAAATCAAAACCAACAGATCACAAGATCATAATGACCAACTTCCAACCTGGAAGAAATAGCTGCTATTTGCATTTCAGTTAGTGTCTGCTGTGTCAGTTAGTGGGGGCTGAATTTGGTGTAGAGCTTGAAGTAAGATGGTAAAACTACAGTGTATTATTTGAACTTTTCATCTTACTAGTTGGCTATGGTTTGAGGTCACCAGGACACATGGTATCACTTTTACCAGGTATTGTACCTGTAGTAAGCTTTCTGAGCAGCCACTGTTCTGTTCTTGAAGGCAGCGCGGTGTCTGCTCACTACTGCGGCTCCAATGACCACCGCAGAAGGGGAACAGAACCATGACCTAACTCCTCTCAGCACTCTTGGAAATGGAAATGCCCACTCTAGTGTTAAAACCAGACAGTACTAAGGCATGGACACACATAACTCAAGAGCCATTTCAAAAGGAGAATGTTTCAACAGGGCAGCAGGCATCATGCACTAATTGTTACTTGCAGAGCAGCGGGGAACAATACATATGTAGCAAAACCACTCCAACTGTAACACTGCTTCATGGAGAAATGTCCCCCCTTTTTGAAACAGCTCCAAATGTAGGAATTCCAGTTGTGTTAGACCACCATTAAGCTGAGCTATGGTGCTGAAAAGCAGTATGAGAAGAAGGAAACTCATGGCCACCGGATGACCCTGAAGAGAAAGAAAAAATAATTTAAAAAAACCACTAATGAGCAAAAAGACACTGAAGGGAGTATGAGAACAGAAGCTAAAAACTCAGGGACAAATGTAAAAGTAAGAATTCACTAATAAGGCAGAGATAACAAGAACCAAAGTGCAGGTGAATAAACTTGACAAACGAAACAGGTAGAAATGAACATCTTGACAATCAGCTAGAAAAGAACTGGTACAGGATGGAGGGGGCATGCAAGTATAAATACAGGGATTAGGAGACCTGTCCCTCAGAGACCCAGGGAGTGTGAATAACAGTGTCTCTACCTGTTGAGAAGCTGCGCTAACTCAGACTGACTGTTAATCGGACCAGATCCCTGCATGATATCAGGAATCCATAGCTCTTCAGTATGCACTCATCCAACTAGCTCTGCAGTAAGCACTCATAGTCCCTGTTTCCCTGAACCAGCTTTCCTGCAGCTTCTCCTCCACAGCCTTCCAACACCTGGGGCTCCCTTGAAGCAAGAGAACCAGGCTCTCTGTTACATGCTTTCAGAAGGTTGATCAAAGTCTGAAAGAAGAGAGCAACGTTTGTTCTCTACTAGAGACCCACACCCATAGCACCTACCTGAGTCAAGGTCTCACCTATAGAACCACCCCAGATAAGACCCCTTCCAATGAAAGTTCAGGTGAAGAAAAGTCAAGGAAGACGTCTGTCTGAGGGTGTTGTGAGCATAACCTTTTAGTTTATAAGTCTACCCCTTCTCACTATGAAGTTAATGAGATTTTACAGAAGTGCTTTTTAGCCTTTTCAGACTCAAGGCACCTGGCATTAGATGCAAGATACAACAGGTTTAACTATGGAAAACTAACAGAGCAATTTTTTGCAAAGAACTCAGAAAGACAATCAGAATGTTTTTAAACTATGAATTTTTATTTGAAGCCTCTGGGTAGATCTTGTGAATCATGTTTGTACATCTAACAATACTAAAATTGTGTGGTACCTTGCAGTGCCTTTGAAAGCATCTCAAGGCAACTTCGGGTTCTGTGGCCTAGTTAAGGAGCATTGCTTTACACTAACCTCATTGACAGCAGAGAGTAATTAAATTTTCTTTTAGCAAGAAACAGTTGGAAAATTTAAAGAAATTCTAACAGTCTAATAGTCATAAGTCTCCAGAATTATGTTAGACTTCCTACCTGATAGTTTCTTCTATTCAGTTTCCTGACTCTCTTCCTTGCTGAACTGACTACTTTTTAAAAGCAAGTTTGCTGTAACATGGAATGCACATCCAACACAAGCTCTCAGAATGAAATATTTGCTTCTTGAGAATCTTCCACCTGCGTATCTTTTCCATTACAATAATTTTTTACCTGTCTTCACACCAATTTCCTTTCTTAACATTAATGTCAAGCTGATCCTATTACCCTCGCGCTTTCCCTAGAACGGCTTTTTATTGCTTGTTCTATCATACAATCTGACAGTCCCACATTTCATCTATAAATATCCACTTATATGGTTGATTTGGGGGGGGAAATGGGGAACCCCCCCCTCCATGTTATAAAATGATAAACAAATTTAATTTATTTACTTCCTTTTGTTTCTGAATTTCTGGTACATCATTGTCTTTAACTAAATCTTGGGTTGTTTAATGTGTTTCATTTTCCTAACATTATCTATACTGGTGGATTGTACAAACATGGAATATTTATCTAAGAAGACTGATTACTCATATGCTGTTATCGCTATCTAAGCAGAAAGAACACACCCAGATTCCCATTTATGGATTTCACAATGTTGTAATCATTATTTTCTGCAAATGCTAAAGGGAAAAGCTAGACTTAGAGAGCATTCCAAATACTTTGGGCTATAAACTTTCTTCAGTTTCTGTGAAGGGAAGAATGCAGAAAATTCTCAATAGCCATGTAAAGGGTATCTGGAATTACTAGACATGATTGCTAAAATGATCACCAGTATCATAGCTAATAAAGTAATTATTTACTGTATTTACTCAAATTTAAAGTGACACTGAATATAAAATAATTAGATTATGTATATGGAAAAAATAATGCATTTGTTATACTTTATCAGCTATAGAATCTAATTATTAGAGGTTTATCTTGAAGTTGTCTGCTACAGTAGGAAAAGTAGTGGCTGGGGCGGTTAAAGTGGCTCCCTTGTCCTCTGCCTTCCAACTTCTTCCCCCTGTAGCCCCTCCCCTCCCCCCTTACTGTCAGACTCTGCCCAAGCTCTGTTCCCTTCCTGAGCACATAGAAGCAAGGGGCAAATATGAAACATAAGGGACCAAAAAACTCTGACTCTGAAACAAATATACCTGTATTAATGAACATATAGGCAAATTACTGTGGGTCCTATAGCCTTACCTAATAGATTTCATAGACAATAGGGCTGGAAGGGACCTCAGAAGATCAAGTCCAGCCCCCCACCCAAAGGCCAGGAAGTCAGCTGGGGTCATAGGATCCCAGCAAGATAAGCATCCAATTTGATCTTGAAGGTATTCAAAGTAGGTGCTTGAACCACCTCCGCTGGCAGACTGTTCCAGACCTTGGGGGCTCGGACAGTAAAGAAATTCTTCCTTATGTCCAGCCTGAAACAGTCTCGCAGTAGTTTATGACTGTTCGACCTCGTCATCCCTTGGGGCGCTCTGGTGAACAAACATTCTCCGAGATACTGGTGTTCATCCCTGATAAACTTATAGGTGGCCATCAGATCACCCCTGAGCCTGCGCTTTTCCAGGCTAAAGAGCCCCAGGGCTATCAGCCTGTTGTTGTAAGGTCTGTTTTCCAGACCTCTGATCATGCGCGTGGCTCTCCTCTGGACTCTCTCAAGCTTCTCCACATCCTTTTTGAATTGTGGAGCCCAAAACTGGACACAGTACTCCAGCTACGGCCTCACCGAGGCCGAGTACAAGGGGAGAATGACATCCCGGGATTTGCTTGAGAAGCATCTATGGATGCAAGCCAGCATTTTGGTTGCTTTAGTAGCTGCAGCATCGTATTGCAGGCTCATGTTCATCTTGTGGTCAATGATGACCCCCAAGTCTCTTCCGTAGTGCTAGCCAGCATAGCACTGCCGAGCCTATAAGGATGCTGCAGGTTTTTCTTCCTAAGGTGAAGAACCTTGCATTTTGTGGTGTTAAACACCATTAGGTTCTTGTCCACCCATTTGCTGAGCCTGTCCAAGTCAGCCTGGATCACCCGCCTGTCTTCTGGCGTGGATGCTTTGCCCCAAAGTTTGGTGTGATCGGCGAACTTTGCCAGTCCGCTTCTGACTCCAATGTCCATATCATTAATGAAGATGTTGAACAGTATGGGTCCAAGGACAGAGCCTTGGGGGACCTCACTGGTCACAGGACACCATGATGAGTGACTACCATCAATTACTACCCTCTGGGTCCAACCACAGAGCCAATTTCCCAGCCAGTGGATCGTGGTGGACCCAAGGCCACAATTGGCCAATTTTGCCAAGAGGTGATCATGGGATACCAGATCAAAGGCTTTTTGAAGTCAAGATATATGACATCAATCTCTTCTCCCTGGTCCAGGTGATAGGTCACCTGGTCATAGAAGGAAACGAGTTTGGTCAAGCAAGATGTACCCACAACAAACCTGTATTGGCTATCCCTCAGGATGTTGGCGTCAGCCAGTCCAGTAAGGATGGCCTCTTTAATAAACTTTTCTAAGATCTTCCCCAGAACAGAAGTCAGGCTGATGGGACTATAGTTAGCCAGATCCACTTTCTTCCCTTTCTTGAAGATAGGCACCACACTGGCCTTCTTCCAGTCTTCGGGCACTACACCAGAGCGCCAGGAGTTTTCAAAGATCCATGCCAGGGGCTGGGCTATGATGCTCGCCAGCTTCTTGAGTGCCCTAGGGAGTAGATTGTCAAGGCCGGCTGACTTGATGGTATCCAGCTTCTCAAGATGTTCCTTCACGAGGTCAGCATTTATGGAGGGCAGGGGATCTCCCTCACCCGGACCTCCCTGTCCCGTAGCGGGCATGGGCATCCCATGGGACTGATGAAAGACCAGTGCAAAGTACCCATTTAATAGGTTGGCTTTTTCCTGGGCATCAGTTGTCAGTTGCCCCATCTGGTTCAGCAGGGGTCCATTGTTGCCCTTGCTTTTCCCCCGGCTTCCCACATATCTGAAAAAGGACTTTTTATTGTCCTTGATGCTCAAAGCTAGTTGGAGTTCAGTTACAGCCTTGGCTTTCCTGATTTGCTCCCTGCAGGACCGGACCAGTGCAGAATAATCCTCCTTGAAGGTGAATCCCATCTTCCATCCTTTGTAGGCTTTTCTTTTTAGCTTTAGGAGGTCTGCTAGGTCCCCGGAGAGCCAGGAGGGCTGCTCTGCCCTCTTGCTGCCTTTCCTCTGAGATGGAATAGACTTAGCTTGTGCATTGAGGATCACTTCCTTAAGGAGCAACCACTCTTCTTGAACTCCCCTCTCCCTGGGGTCATGGTCCCTTAGGGCCTCACTGACAAACCTCTTGAGTTTGTCAAAGTCGGCTTTCCTGAAGTCAAGGACTTCAGTGTTGCTGACTGACTTGCCAGCTTTATGGCGGATGGTGAAGGTGATCAGCTTGTGATTGCTGTCACCCAGCTTCCCATCGATCACTAGGTCACCGATTAGGTCATCCCCTGTAGCCAGTACCAGGTCAAGCAGCACTTTGCCTCTTGGCCTCTAGACTTCATGAGTCAGGTAGAGGTCATTCGCGCATGAGAGGAAGCTTTGCAACCTCTTGGATTTTGCTGAGTGATCCTCCCATGAGAAGTCCGGGTAATAGAAATCACCCATGACAACCATGGTCCTGGAGCATGTGGCCTCAGCCAGTTCCCAGGCAAACTCCTGGTCAAGCTTTGGGTGGGATGTCTGGAGTAGACTCCCACCGTTGTGTCCCCTGTGCTGTGTTCCCCACGGATTTTAACCCAGAGGGTCTCCAGTCGTCCACCCTAGTCACCAACATCAGCTTGCAGGGATGAGTAGCTTTCCTTAACATAGAGAGCTACACCCCCGCCCCTTTTATCTACACAATCCCTCCTGTACAGGGTATAGCCATCTATACCCGAGGTCCGGTCCTGGGGAGTCCCACCAGGTCTCCGTTATCCCTATGACATCATAATTATTTGCATTGAGCAGGAGGACGAGCTCCTTCTGCTTGTTCCCCAAGCTTCTGGCATTTGTGTACAGGCAGGCAAGTGTCACCTTAGGGGCTCTTGCCTGGCCACAGATTGTACCAGGGCTGGGGCAAGGGTGGGTTCCCTTAAGTGCCTTGGCCTGCTGGCTTTGCAAGGGTTGCTCAGCGGGTCACCAGTGGCAGTAGTCCCCCTGTCCCCCAGCGGGCTTAGTTTAAAGCCCAGTGGAGCAGGTCAGCCAGTCTGGCTGAGAAGAGCCTCCTCCCCAGGGGAGAGAGGTGGAGGCCATCTCTTCCCAGCAGCTCACTGCCTCTCTCGCCAAAGAGCGGGCTGTGGTCATGGAAGCCAAAGCCTTCCTGATGACACCAGCGCCGCAGTCTTTGGTTGACTACGTGGATCCTCCTCTCCCTCCTCAGCCCATAGCCCAAGACTGAGAGGATTGACAAGAACACCACCTGTGCCCCCAGACCCTTCAGCCCTGCTCCAAATCCCTGTAGCAGCTCATGACCCAGCTGGGAGCACTCCGAGCCATGTCATTGGTGCCCACATGAATAAGGAGCATAGGATAGTGGTCTGTGGGCCAGAGGAGCTTTGGGATCTTCTGTGCAATGTCCCAATGCGGGCCACCAGGAAGCAGCAGATTTCCCGGACTAAGGGGTCGGCGTGGCAGATTGCCCCCTCAGTCTCCCTCAGGATGGAGTCTCCCACAACAAACACCTTATGTTTTGTCTTGGGGAGAGCAGGGACGGTAGCTGCAGTTGAGCTTGTGTTGCCCATGGGAGCTGGCAACTCAGAAGGCTCTGTTGGAGCAGCAAGAGGTGTATACCTGTTGCTAAGCTCCAGCAGAACAGGGGCTTCAGTGCGGTGGGCCTTAAGGCCCTTCACCACCTTGGTCCATGCCCCTGACTGGACAAAGTGGGAGGTCCCGGAGTCCTCCTTTGTCCTGGAGGGAGATGGTGGTCTACCCTCTGGCTCCCGAGAAGGGCCTGGCAGTAGGAGTCAATCTTCTGCTCACAGTCTCTGATGGCATGCAGTCTCTGGACTGTGTCCTGGAGCTCCTCCAGCTGGCACACCAGAGACCCCAAAAGGGACCAGACCCCACACGGGGAGGTGGCCATGCTCCTGGGCCCAAGAGCATGAAAAAGTGACAGGCAGCCTACGCAGCCAAGAGCTAGGGGCTCCGTCTGTGTGGAGCCCAGAACCATGGGCTCCGTATGGGTGGCAGTCTCTGAGGTGCCCAAGGCGGGAGTGGCAGAGCCCGAGGGGAACATTTGGGGTGCGGCGCATGCCGATCCATGTCATGCCTCTGGTAGGCTGGCTACAGCTGGGACTGTCTACCCTGGGGATAGACAGGCAGGGTCTCGAGCCCTCCCGCACACCCTCCTGTACGAACTCTGCACTAACTCACATGCCAGGAGACAAGTGTGCCTGTTTGCACAGCCTGTTTGCGTGGCTCCCTGGGGGAGCTGGGTGAAGGAGGGGCCTGGGTGGGGCTTGACCTGGCCCGGCTCCATGCAGCCACCTCCTCCCACTCAGAGAGGGGTTAACCCTTTCCCACCATAGGCCCTGCTTGTTATTGTTATATTGATAGATTCTTTGTGGCTCCTGCAGGACAACATCACCACCTGTCATGGCTTTTTCAAAACCCTGGAACGAGTCAGAGTGGCATTCCCAAGGGACAACGGCTTTGAATTCCACCAAGTTGATTCCTGCTTCCAAACAGCACTGTGGCAGCACAACTCCAATATTCTTACATGCTACCACACCCTTAGGGCTATATAAATGTCTTTTTATAGCTCACTCCTGGGTAGAGGCTGAGACAATAACATTCTCTCTGGGATCTTCAACAAAGACTTCCACATACTGCTGTGTTTGTTCAAACCGCAATATATGCCAAAACTCTCTGCTGGGCCAAAACTCTCTGCATAATTGATGCATTTTTCCTTTTTTTGCACAGGTACTCCATAAGAACACTTCTGAGCAGCACTTTTATACCTACTTAGCATACACACTACAAAGTATGAATGATATTAATCAAAAGGCTCCTGCTTTATCATATAGTTCACCGGGCTTGGCCCCAGCAGAGTCAACAGTGTTTCAAGCCATGGTGACCCCACAGCTCAGCACTGCTCAGTATGTTTATATATTCCAGACATATCCTCCCCACCCACAAAAGTTCCATGTGCTAATTGGCCTTCCACTTGCAACTGGAACCAGACGTTCTTGTCGTGGATCCTGGAACCCTCCAAAAATTTATATACAGATGAGGTGAGAGGCTTCCTGGTCTGGCTCCACCTCATGGAGGGTGGGGCCACACCAATCAAATGCAATAAGCCAAGAGAGGGGGCAACAGAGTCTCTCATCTATATGTATTTTTGGTGATGTTTGTTAGACATTTAAAGCTGGTGAAGAAACAGCAATAATTGGAAACTGGAAAGAAAGGTGCTGCTCAGCTGTGGGAGTGATGAAGAAGTTGAAATGTGTTCAGTGTAGCCGTTCACCTTGACTTGAAAAAGCACTGAAGGGGACTGAGCACAGTGGGCATTACATCTTATTCAGATGGGCAGCACTAACCCATTCATAGTCAATGAGGCCCCAACTGGGCCAGGTCGTGGGACAATCATAGCCTGGTTGCTTCTCCAGAGGTGTGGCACTGGGGATCGGGGGGACATGTGGCCCCCTGATCCTTGCGTGGGGCAAGGGCAGGTTGCAGCTGTGAACTGGGCTTTGCCTGCTCCCTGCCTCTGTGCCTCGCTGCTGCCTTTGAAAGAGATGCAGCACGGCACCATGTGACTCACTGCCTGGCCCTCCCAGAATCGGGACACACATAGTACTGTGCCGCTTTCAAAGGTGGCAGCTAGGCACAGAGGCAGGGAGCAGGTAGAGCCCAGCTCTCAGTTGCAACCCACCCTTGCCCTCTGCAAAGATCACGTGCCCCTGCATTGGCTCCCTGGTGCCACACCTCTGGCTGTGCTGGGCTCTTCCAAGGACAATTCAGAGGGAGGTGGAGTGGGCACAGGCGTCCTGGGGGTTCTGTTCTCTCCAGCCTGGCAGTGCAACTGAGGCTGGCCCATGTCAGTCCCTGGCTCTGGGCCCCACCCTGGGGGGTGCAAGGCTGGGGCTGGTGCAGGGAGGCTGCTAGTGCTGCTGTGGAGCTGGGGGGTGGTGGATTCATGGGGACTGTCAGCACCAGGCAATGAATCCAGGCACAGGGAAAGGGGCAGCCATATGGGTGCAGTGGGCTCTGGCTCCAATCCCAATCCTTGGCCCGGCTCTGCTTTGCAGAGGAAAAAAATCTGCAGATGGCAGGGAAAAAACCTCATCTTATATTAGCACACAAGAATACCTCATTAAATTCATTGTCTATCATTAAACTGCTGCCAATAGTACCATGTGCTCAGTAATGGAAACAAATTTTGAAGCTGATTGA
Source organism: Crocodylus siamensis (assembly GCF_052110815.1). Classification (NCBI taxonomy): domain Eukaryota; kingdom Metazoa; phylum Chordata; order Crocodylia; family Crocodylidae; genus Crocodylus; species Crocodylus siamensis. The sequence continues at coordinate 69,589,494 of NC_143401.1, read as the reverse complement.
ATGCAGCCCATGCTAAGACATGCCTATAAAACACACAGCCTATATTGGGCAAACATGCTGATGGGAACCTACCCCTCAGCCCTGGCCGGGCTGGGTTGTAGGACAATCCTCACATTGCAGCAGGGAGCGGGACAGGTATGAATGATTTACTCCTGCCCATACCCGCCCCCCCCCCCGTGCACTGTGGGAGTCTCGATCCGTGCCCCCCCCCCAAGCCCAGGCAGTCATAAAGAAAGGAGATAGAAAGAAACTTACCTGCCTGCTGGGCAACCTGTGATTTTGGCTGTGCAGGGTAGCTGAAAGTGTGCACTGTTCCCTGCCCACCCTATTGCAGTAACCTGGGGCCAGGCTGCCCTGCAGCCATACCTGATGCCCTGCACATGGTGAAGCCATGTTAGCACCCCACTTCCACCACCTATGCTCAAGTGTCTTTAAAACAAAAGAATGAACTAAGGGTACTTAAAAAAATCCACAAAGTATGAAGGGTATCAGATCTTCACTCTCTCAGTTTTTCTCAAGGACTTGATTAATTCTTTGGAGTTTTGAAACAGTAATGTCACATGAGGAATACAGTTGCTACAGTTAAATGCTTTAGGAAAAAGCTATGGCCTAGTTTCTCTCTTCTGTTATTTATAAAGTTATTGGTGTTACTCATGACTAAACTTTTCTACAGGGGCACAAGTAATGGTTAAGATTCACAATTATGAGTATTTTTAGGATATTAATAAATATAGCCAAGCACACCTAGGAACGCATTAAAGAAAATGGGTAGAAATTCAGACTAATTTTTGTCACAAACTATAACGTTCTTTAGGGTAAGGGTTGCCAAAATATGGAACGGGCTTCCAAGGGAGGTGGTGCTTTCCTCTACCTTGGAGGTATTCAAGAGGAGATTAGACAGGCATCTGGCTGGGGTTACTTAACCCCAATGCTCTTTCCTGCCTGGAGCAGGGGGTTGGACCCGATGATCTGCCAGGTCCTTTCCAATTCTAGAAATCTATGAATCTTTCAAACTTTAGTAATAGGTGACTCTTAAAAGGATACAAAAGAGTTAAACCTCTTTTTGGAATCAAGTAGCTTTCCCATGAAAATAATAAAAATAGAAAGTTAAGACGATTAAAAGTATTTTTATGAGTCTCAGGAGCAATGCAGATGGAAGATGGCTAAAAATAATGGAGGGTCAGCACTACCCAATGAATCTTGATAATTAAAAAAGATTTTTAATTCAGCATCACATAGGCCTTCTAGTTGATCCTGGAGCAATTCCTGATCCTGGAATAGCTCATGTAAGATGGGACTAATCTTCTGTGAATATTTATACATTTTCTAATGGGCAACTCCTACAATCCTTACCCAGACTTTTCCCCTGGGGACTCTATGTGCAGAAACCCCTCTACTTGGGGTGGGGGGATGGTAGGGAGCTAAGGTGGGGGGAAGGGAAGGAAGGAGAGGAGGGGGGAGCATATAAGCTCTCCATTGGTAGACAAAATTTTGAAAAGATCCCTTGGAAATTCTGCATGGTGTAAGAAGTGATGTTAGTGGCATAGATGGCATTTTTCTCTCTCTCAGATTACTACAACAAAGGCCCATCATTGTGCTGAGATCTTTATGCTATTGTAGCTGTTAGATTTTTAAATTAGATTGAGTTAATTTGAGATATTGACCAGTTATGCTCACTGAAAACTCCGTAGTATTTTTTAGACAACAATAGATTTTAACCAAATGATGACAGGGTAACTGTATTCAGTCTACCTAAAATTCACTAGTAACTTGAGAAAGCAATCAGAGCTCATGGTAAATGTGATATTTTTTATTAGACCAACAAGATTTTTGCGAAAAAATTCTTTAATTGCAAGCTTTCAGGCACAAACACCCTTCATCAGGCATCAGAAAAAAAGACTGTAAAAGTTTGCATGGGTAGAAATGAAAGTTCATATTTTATAGGATTTCACAAAGGAGTCAGTAGATAAAAAGCTTCTCTGGGCAGACAGTTGTTAGCTGGTAAGTAGTCTCTCAGCTGTCCTGTGAGGCTATGTCATGGTGCAAACTACCCTGAACCAAGGCAGGAGCAGTATCTCAGGTTTCAGGTGGTCACAGTTGCTTCCTGCTTGGGAAATTATGAAGACTTAAATTTTAAAAATCTGCTAAAACTGGTTCTGTAACTTCTAACATGTTTCCTATGAGGGCCTTTGACATTTCTTGAGTCCCTGAGTACTGAGATTCTTTTAAAAATAAAGATGAAGCAAACAGGGAGATGTTCAAAATTTATGTTAATTTTTACTAGAACTTTCCACAGAATGCAGGCCACTGCCTGGGGAAAGGCTCCTTTTTTCAACTTAGTGAATTCACTGGCACTGTGTTTATGGAAGACTTCATTTATAAACACAGGTACATCAGTCAAATTCTTTTAAAAGATGGTCAGGAAAGGTGATTTTTTTCCTTGTGTTTGGACTTAATGTCTGTCTAATAGTATTGAGTTCTGCTGTAATGCTCATAAAAAGTTAATTGGATTTTGTTTGTTCCAACAACAGAAGGAAAACATAGGCTGGCTTTCAACTACAGCTCTGGGGTATATGAAGGAAGAAAGTCAAGCCTATAATCACTGGAATTAAAAAGCAATCAACATGATGAACCTTTACCAGGGTGTCAAAGATCGGACCTAAGGGCCAGAGTTGGCCAACAGAACCCTATCATCTGGTCCCTGCTGTTGTCCATGGGTCTTGGATGGAATCCATGCACCACTGGTATATTTTGGAGCAGACCCATGCACTCCATAGGGAGCAAAGGTCTGGTTTGAGGCGCACCCTGCCCACTGCATGCAGGACTGGTCTGGGGTGCACGCTGCCAGCTGCACTTGAGGACGATCCAGCACACAAGTTGACAACTGCGCTCCAGGTTGGTCTGGGGTTTATGCTGGCAGCTGCACATGTGGCTAGTCTGGGGTGCACATTGCCATGCAGGCTGATCCCAGGTGCGTGCTGCTAACTGCACTCCAGGCTAGTCTGAGACTCACACTAAAGGTAGTGCCACACTGCTGCTGAGTTCCATGCCAATCCAGAGTGCATGCTGCTCACAGTACCATACTAAACTGGCACTGCATGCTGGATTCAATGCATGGGGGCCAGTCTGTAGACCTGACCCAGCCCAAGGATCAGCCCAGCACTACTTGTCAGTCATGATGGGCCTGATTAATTTTACACCCCTGCATTTTGCCTATGTAGAAGCATGCTGACTGCAATGACACTAGTGGGTCAAAGTCTGCCTAAGCAAATATTTTTGCAGGACTGGAGACTTCACTGGGGCAGCAAAAAATTACTGACATTTTAGAGCTTACTGTAGTAAAGCTAGTAATTACTGAAAACCCTCACCTTTCCTTAAGGTTGATGGAAGTTGTGCTAAGGTGTAATAAACTGACCAAATGGATATATTTTTATATTGATCACCAGCACCAAAGTCATCAGTTCTACCATGCTTTGATAATTTTAACACCACATTATTTTGAAGTACTCTATAAGGATTTTTCAATACCACAATTACCTCTGATTACCCCTCTCCTGCTCGCTGTCCCACATGATGAGATTCCTCTCTAGCAGAGCCTGGTAGGAGAAGGTGTTTTTCAGTAATTTCAGTTTGTTCCTTAAAAATTATATTTTACCTTCTAATTAAATACATTTAAGCCATCATGGGTTTTGCAATTTATTTATTTTTTATATTTTTTGCTTATCATACTGAAAATACTCCAATTACTCTCAGCATGATAGGAATGCTGTAACATACAAGGAATAAATTTGTCTTGTGTTATAAAATAAGGCAAGAATTTAAAAGAGAGCTCCTAAAGAGACATCGTCTCTTTACAAAGAGGCTGTTTAAATATGTTTTGCCAAGACAATGGAAGAATGACTAAATAAGAACACAGAAAGAAAAATAACATAATCAGTTCTGTGTTACTGACAAGAGCTGGACTAGCAATGATCATGCACGAACAGCATAAGAAAGATATTTGATTCATGAACAGCTCTTTGGTTTGATAATGTCTGTGTCCCTTTCTACTAGGTACTAGAACACTGATTTGTTCAGTTAAATGTTTGCAAATGTTTGGTCTTTTGTAAAAGTATATTCAGAACACATATAATCAGGTATAACCAAAAAGCAGTTACTATTTACTCGTTATTGCCTGTGCAAAGTGGCAAGTATTCACTTTGGATCTGGATTTGCGGACAGTGATTTGATTCAGTGGTTTGAATCACTGTCCCGATTCAATTAAGCTGATTTGGAAATTTGGCTGCTGCTGAAACTCTGAATCAACCAGGCCAGGCCCATCCCCCAACTCTCTCCCAGCCTGGCAATGCTCCTGGCACTTGTTAAAAAAAAAAAGGCCCAGCTCACCAGGTGCTGCCGGGTGGGAGGCAGTGGGGGGGTCAGGGAGCTGGCAGGGGTCCCCCCATGGTCCCCTCCCCCAGCACCTCCTCGCCTGCCCCTAGTACTTACCAGCTCAGAGTTGGCTGCTGCTCATGGCTGCAGCCACCAGAGACTGTCCTAATCATGAAAGCATTCCAGAATCTTTTCTGAAGATGTGGGGAGCTTTGAGTCAATTTGAATGTTTAAATTGGTCCCCTGATTTGATTTGGATTTGAAGATTCAGCTACCGAATTCAGCCAAATCTCCTCCAAATTGAACCACCACCCAAAGCTTTGCATAGTCCTACATCACTCTTCTGTTGAAAAAGTTTCAAATGAAATAGTCAAGGAGTGAATAAAACATTATATGATTGTCCCAGGAGAGAACAGGAGGAAGGACCTTGAATATGAAAAGAAAGTTATGGGGAACAGAATAAGGAGAGGGAACAAACATAAAAATTAAAATAAGAAGAAACTGTTTACTTTCAGCAGGAGCCGTGGCCCAGTGGGAACAAGAAGAGAAGCCCACATGGCTCATTAGCTGCGTCTTTATCCAGCTGAGGCCAACCGATGACGTCACCAGCAATTACCAGCTGGCAGGGATAAAAATGGCTGACAGTGGAGAGAAGGAGAGAGGGAGAACAGACCAGAGGAGCATGCGATCACAGGACCCAATCCGAGAATCCGTTAGGAGGGGAGGAACACCTAATGAGGAGCTGGAGGAGGCTCCTGATGCTGGTTCAGACAGCGGCAACGGGGAACAGATCATCAGCGCTGGAGCCAAGGTAGAAGCAACTCTTGTAACCTGCAAAGGCAGCAGCAACAGGGGGAGCAGAGAGAGGCATATGGAGACCCACAACATAGTAGGTGTGAGTATTGGGAGCAGCAGGGAGGAGGAGGAAGGGACCCTGCTGGGAAGATCCCAGCAGAAGCAACAGGAAGGGCTACGGAAAAGCAGGGCACTGACCCTGAACACAGAAGTGTCACACTCAAGCTGGACTCTGCCAGCTTTGTCCAGCAACAGATGCCGTCAGCACTCTCCTCACAATTTGGCTTGCTACATGGCCCTGGCCATATGCTGGAGAAACCCCGTCCCCTGTGGAAAAAACCCCACGAACATTTTGGCGGGAAAATTGACCAATTGGGGCTTGAAATTGGGCTTGTCATCTGGCCTATAAAAGGTAGGGTTGAGTTTCTGCCCAGAGAGAAGCTAGAGCATCCACCGCTCAGTGGGTAGGCCTGGCCAGCTTCCCACGGCTTCTCCTGCCTCCGAAACCATAGGCAATCATTTGTGCACCCGTCCATACCAGTTCATTCATCATGGTTCTCGATCTCGGATCCATCGTTCTGTTCCAAGTGTAACCGCCTGCGCAGCCACATCCACACCAGTGGTGCATAAGTAAGAGATCGAATAAAAACGTTCTGGAACCATTGCGAGTCCATCTCTCCCTCTTGCAAACTAACATCAGGGGATAGAACCCACTGGGGCAACAGTCACAACCTGGCTCGCGCCCCGCACAAGAAGGTAGCCAGCCATACGCAGAGGAACCACAAGATACCCAGACTGGGACGCTCCAAAAGGGGGTGAAGTGGGGCAGCACAGGGTTCGTGGAAGAGCTGAAAAGGGGGAAAAGGATGACCCGAGCAGGAGACTGGGTATACAATCCAAGCAGGGGTCATACCCTAGTTAAACCATAGGGAATTAGGTACCCGATGGTAAGGGACCAGAGAAAGGGGCCACCAAGGTTCCCAGTGAAATGGTAGATGTGTTGTTTTGTGGATTTCTTTTGTGTTTTCTTTTGTGTTACCCCAGGAAAAGGGGCTGAGAGGTAGGACGGGCCTACATAAACTAGAGTAATTGATGCAGGGCCTGTAGGGTTTTTCATTGTGATTCAATCCTGAGGGCAGAAGCCCATTCAGGCAAATATAGGTTCTACATCTGGGACCTCCAATCATAGAAAGCCCACAATGGAGCTCATGCTTAGGATGGGAAGAAAGCTGAGAGGCTTCACAGTGACAGAGGAAGGGAACATGGCCCAAGAAGATTGAGCAATTCATCGAGGTGGCGTAAGGTCAAGGTTTAGGGGTGGCGGAGCCTCGCAAGTGACCATCAGGCAGACTGTGTGCAGTAGAAAGACCCCGGGTAGTCAACCCCCCACATGGGAAACATTCAAAGTTGTGGCAGGAAAGATAGGGGAAGACTACTCCAGGAGTGAACAGCTACTTGGCAGTTTATGGGAGTCTGCAAGACATACAACCCCTGTTGCTCGGACCAAGGCTGCATGGGACCGGGTGTTTGAGGCCCGGTAGTCACAATGATTAAAAGATTTATCAAATACTGTGGACTAAACCCTATTGCCTACACATAAGTGGCACTTACTATCACCACAGAACTGTAGTTTGGAGTATTTATGCATAGTTTAGATTTCACATAGTTATACTTGTCTTGCACTTCCCTACTGAGCATACTCAGTAAGTTGCAAAATGGCTGCATAGGCATCCAGGCCAGGCAGAGTGGACCAAGCCAGAAAGAGAGTACTCCAGTGAGATGCATGCTGTATTGAAAGGAAGGGGCCCTTGGCCCCAGTGGGACAGAGACAAACCCAGTGTTTTTTATCCATTTTATTCCATTAACAGTAAAGGCAAGGTGTAATGTTCCTGCTTCAAGAGGAAGGCTAGAGAATTCTCTGGATAATGCCTTACTTATGAACTGGTAGATAAGGCATGGTGCATGGAAGTGGGAGATTCAGGTTCAAGCCCCCTCTGGGTGAGGGGGCTAAAACTTGGGCCTCCTTCTGCCTAGACAAGTGCCCAAACCACTACATTACTGGGGTACAAGATAAGAGGATCCTTTTCCTTTCCTATTTTACTTCTAATAGATACGGGAGTAGGGTGATTCTGCCAGAGGTGGAAATAGAATTCAACCTGCATGGAAGGTTAAATAAAGTTCAGTAACATTCTGAAAAAGTTCCATAATGAAGCTACCTAAGTGCTATTGTGTATAGAAGTGAAACAGAGTTTGGTCTCATTAGTGGTGAATATTCAAATTAAACAGCCTAAATGAGCCACTGGCTGAAAATGGTTCATTTCAACTACTTGGTGAATATATAGCTAATGAATACAAGCACATAAATGGCCATAGGATAAAGAATAATGGACAAAGCTACTTGTATTAGTATATACCAGGGATAGGCATGCATGCCAGAGTATAGCAAGCATGCCAGAGTGTGGCACACAAAGGCATTTTGCCTGGCACTTGCACCTCAGGGAAAGGCTGGGGCTGTGCAGCCACAACAAGGATTGGGCTCCTCACAGCTCCCACACCATCCACCCCTGGCACACCAACATCTTACAAGTTAAGATTGCTGGTGTTTTTGGCACTCTGCCTAAAAACATTGCTGACCCCTGGTATACAACTTTTATTCAGAACAAATTTTAATCCTCTCAACTGCTTGCCCTACTGTGCTTTCATAACCTGAAAACAGAATCAAAAGAGGAAACTGGGATAAATATCTAGTACCAGGATTTTTAATTGTTCAATTAAATATGAATTGTAGAACAATCCATAGATTCAGAGACATTATTCTCTATTTTTTAATGTAGAGGAAAAAGTATAATAATGTTGACTTGTGCAAAGCCAAAAAAATCCTCCTCTAAATGTAAGGAATATTTCTAAACACATGGTAGCACACAAAACACAATAAAAGATAGAAATAGAATAGAACAAAAAAGCATGAATATTCACACTACATAGAAGTTATTAAAATATATCACTTTGCTTGAGAACAGTATATTTAAACAAATTGTTCCACAAAACCTTTTACCAAATAAAAAAACAGAGCAGATACTGGTGAGGTACTTAAAGTAGAAGCATGAAGAGAATCTTTAGAAATACATTCAGACTATAACACTCAAAGAAAACTGATCTATACACACAGATTGCTGGCATCAGTGAACCATGGAACAGCAGTGGGGGTGAGGGGAGGGAATAACATAAAAAACCTTTACAACAAAGGACAAATCCTCTGTGACATGCTCTGTAAAGCAAAAGAAAAAATTCTCCCTAGTTATACAAAGTATTTGACAAAATGTCATTCTTTGTCTCTGATGATGAATAGGTCCTTGCTAGCTTAAAAAAGGAAGAAAAAATTAAACAACTACATACTGCAGGAACTAAGAAACCCTCTCATTAATTTTTATATGATGATAACTGTACCCTTTTTAGAAGGTTCTTCGTAGAAAGTATTATCGAGCTATATGAACTGACACAACCTTTTAATGAATTTGCTTTCCTTTTAAGGAGAAAAATGTTCTTTGCATTGAGAAAGTGCACGATGACCTAAAGGTGAAGCAATGGAATGTAACGGATGGAAAATTACATGCTGAAATATGAGGGAGGGGGCATTATTATTTTGGAATGCCTAACATATGAAATGTGTGAAACATTCCATTTGTGAGTTGTGTTGTTTTTGTGGTAATTTAACTGTTATACCACTGTACTCTCCTCCTCCTTTCTGATGCCAACTGGGGAAAAAACAACTGTATATGGGTGTATAGCCCTTTTTGTATTTAAATATTCATTAGAGGTCAAAGTATAGAAAAATACATTTTGTTAAAAAAGCAAACAGAAGTTGCTATTTAAGGTATGATATGTTGGGAACAAGAATAGGTAAGTCTACAAAAACACACAAGTCACTTGAAAATGAAGCAGTCTATTTACAAACCATATATCACACTATACTAATTTGTACAGTTCAGGTACACAACCCTCTTCCTTCAGTATCCCGTACTATAATAAATTGGGAATGCCACCTGGACCACAGAGTATCCAGAAGTCTGAACTGTATTTTACACACCTTCCAGTGGGCTCCAGTGCTAACATCAGATCTATTCAGCTTCTATAGCATTATAACATGACAGGGTGAGATCTCATGACTTCAAGGCATATAGAATCATAGAAAATTAGGTTCGGAAGGGATCTCAGGAAGTAATCTAGTCCAACTCCCCTTGCTCAAAGCAGGACCATCCTCAACTATATCATCCCACCCAAGGGTTTGTTTAGTCAGGTCTTAAAAACCTCCAAGGATAGAGATTCCACAACCTCTCTGGGTAACCTGTTCCAGTGTTTTACTACCCTCCTAGTGAGAAAATTCTTCCTAATATCCAACCTAAACTTTCCCTTGCTGCAACTTAAGGCCATTGCTCCTTGTTCTGTCATCTTCAACCACTGAGAAAAGTCTAGCTCTGTCCTTTTTGGAACCACCCTTGAGGAAGTCGAAGACTGATATTAAATCCCGTCATGGTACGGGGTCCCCAGAGATGGCCTTGATGTCCCTAGGGATCCATGACCATACCAGCTCTGCTCTGTGGGTACTTTCTAGTCTTTCCTGCCATGCCTTTTGGTAAAAATAATAAGTAGGGAGGCTGCCCATGAGTTTCTGTGCAGTCATGGTCCTATTGAACCCCATTAAACACTGTGGGTTCTTGTATCCCTAGCCAGGTCCCACTTCAGGTCAGTTCTTCACAGGACACCTTAAGCCTTATGGGCTAGATGCATGGCTCCAAAACCTCCCCATGCCTCACAAATGGTATATGAATATTATTCTCTAGGGGTGTGTGAAGCAGGCCTTATTCAATTCAGATTTGGCCCAAACCAGGGACAGTGATTCAATTCGTTGATTCAGATCACGGTCCCAGATTCAAGTTGGCCAAATCTGAATCTGAAGATTCAACACTGATTCAGAGAATCAGCAATTGAAACATAGACACAGCTTTAAAAGTTTTTTCTACATACCTTGAGATACCAGGTGTGGTTCATGATCGCTGCAATGCTGGGGCACATGAAGTATCCCATGGTAGTGCAGAGGGAGGACCCTTCATGTACTCAGCAGCAAACCCAGAAATAGACCAGAATTATTTCTGCTCCACTTCCAGGTCTGCTGGGGAGTGCAGAGCCTCCCCCCACCCCCACCCCCCCGGCTCCTTAGCTCGGCAATTGGCTGCAAAGAGACACTGAGTGCTCCCCCAGACCCAAGAGGCACCAGCCACTGAGCCAGGGAGAGCAGGGTTGGGGCCCTGCGTGCTCCGTGGCAGACCTGGAAGTGGATTGGAAGTGCTTCTGCTCCACTTCTGGGTCTGCTGCTGAGTGCACTGGGGAGCCTCCCATATTTCTGTGGGACTCCAGCATTGCAGCACTCAGAAGCCCCTGGTGCCTTGAGGTATGTAGAAAAAAACATTTAAAGTTATATCTATGTCCGAATCTCTGAATCTTTCCAAATCTCTCCAAATTGATTTAGAGCATTCCAATTCAATTCAGAGAGATTAAAGGATCCTCTGATTCCATTTGGATTTGGAGATTCAGCCACCAAATTGGGCTGAATCTCTGCTGAATTGAATCAGGGACCAAACCTTCACACAGCCCTATTATTCTCTCTGTTAGGGTTTCAGTTTAACAGGAGCAGAGGCTGAGTATATAGCTAGGCCTTCTAGCCTAAACCCACTGTGTTAGGCCTGACTTTGAGGCACTAGCTTTAATCAATGTTCTCTCATCACTGGGCTCTCTGGTCCCTATCTGCCATGGGACCCTACACAATTGTGTGCTCCCCTCTGGGCACTAATGAGGTCTCCACCTCCCCTCTTAGCCTCATCCCAAAACCACCGGTGAAAATGATAACATAAACATTGGGACCTGGGCTATAAGATAACAATAACAATAGAAGCCACACTCTGCCCCTTTAAGAAGGCAAACTTTTTCCCTGGTGAAACAGGGGGCCTTCTCGGGGCCAATTTAACCATGGCCCGCCCACCTGTTTCTGGGCTAACCACCCATGTTCTCGCCCACTACGCCTTATTAACATCTGTTAATCAATTAATAACAAGTGGGAGGCTGCCCATTTCCTGCAGTGATGCCAGGGGGCACTATCTGCAGCTCCATTCCTCCCCTACACCACAGCCCAAGCCTTGCTGATGGCATCTCGATGTTATCATCATCATCACTGGCCCCTACACTGGGCCCCAGAATCTTCCTAATTGAATCCCGCCTGGATTCCTCTCCTCAGGCAGTCTATTCCACCTTCATACCAGGCAGCATAGCTCCCTGAACTGCTTCTCCTTCAGGTGTGGTCCCCCCTGGGACCTTTGGCTCACTAGCCCTGGCCCACCTCCAGGCCAGCCAGAACCCCAGGTGCACAGCTCTTGGACATTCCTCATGATGGGCACCTGTCCCTTTGACCCTTCCAGTCCTGGCCCCAGCATTGACCAGTCAGGGGAAGTTCAGACAGGCCTGTCTATGGCCCTTTCTCCATCTCCAGGGGGTACACACTCTAGGCCCTCCAAACAAGGGGTAACCCACCCAGTTGTGGGGGCTAGGGGTTAAGATGCCCCAAAATGCCTTTTACCAGGGCGACCCACTCCTGGCAGGGTGCAATTTTAGGTCATACCCAGGACCAAGAGCCTCCTTACCATCCTCTACAGCTCCTCCCTTACCTCCAGATGACACCAGCAGCCCTGTAGCCAGGAGATGTTGTTGCCTGGCCTCCAGCAGCAGAACTGCCTTGTTTATATGGGCAGCCCCAGGTTCAAAATGGCTGCCCTCATCAGGCACCTGGCAACTGCCAGCTCCAGGCCCTTAAAGTGGCAGGCACAAACAGTGCCCTGCCACACCTAGTATTTTGTGCCTCCTAGCTCTGGGTGCCTTATGAGCTACTGGAGCCCTATTAATTTTGCAGGCAGCAGATCAAGCAACCAAACATCTCTGGATAGCTCTTTTGTGCAGGAGCTCTTTCCCCCAGTGGCTTCCAGAAAACTAAATCCTGCCAGCCCTTGCCCTGGAGTATATATGTGCCCAGGGCCCTTCCTCCTTCTGGTCAGCTGACTGTGTGCAGATGCCAGCTAATTTCCTCATTAACCTGCTGCCCAGGCAACCTGCAGCTGTGGAGCTCTGCCTACCTCTCAGGGCTCTTTGGCTAGGCTGCTTCTGCTCTTAAAGGAACAGGCACACCTTAGTGTCCTGCAACATCCCCCCCTTAGTCTCCTCTTCTCTAGACTAAATAAAAGCACAGTTCCCTTAGCCTCTCCTCATGTCATGTACCATATAAACAAGCATTCAGTGACTACATTTACCCTCCCCAAACCCATTTCCCCACTATTTATCATCCTTCTCACTCCATGTGATCATGCTGCATTGGCTTTTAAACATGCCAACCTCAAGTAAGTCACTTGGAAAATACATGTTGATAGCTCTATTTAAGCTATTACCTTAAACACCTAAAACCTAGATCCTCCAAATTTTTAAGATAACAACTTCTATTAAAACAAAATGGGAGTTTAGATACCTTAATGAACTGTAAGCACCTAAATACATTTGAGGACCTGGGCCTTACTCTTAAATGTAGATTTCTTTTCCTTTGAGCAGTCAGTCCTATTAATGGTGCTCCAGTTATTAGCTAGTAAACTAGAGTGGGCTCTAAAGTGGAAACCAAAGAAGTCAGGCTGTGAAACCAATGTGAGAATAGAAAAAACAAGAGAGGCATAATAATCTCCACAGGCAAAAAGGCAAGGCTATTAGATGGAAATATATTTCAAATTATTGGAACTAATAAAAGATTTTATGCTAAGGAATGAAGAAAGTTCCCATCACCTTAGATGAAATAAAAAAGAAATAGCACAAACTGCTTCAGAATATAGTTTGCCTTTCCACCAGCTGAGAAATATACAACTATTGTGAATAAAGTTGGCAATACCTATTTTCCAAATAGTGTTCTGCTTATTTAATCAAAATATATTTCTACCCAAGCATTGTCAAAGTGATATCATTAAAGCAATTTGAAACAGAGTATTTCAGAAATCCAAATGTTACATTGAAAATACTGTTTAAGTTCTGAAATGGTAAAAGCATTCCATTTAGAGAAAGAGACAAATTACAACCAAATTACAACTGGCACTATCCCAGGGGTCAACAACATTTTTCAGAAGAGGGGCCAAAATGACACAGATCAAGTTGAGGAGCGGTGGGCATTAGGACCCAGGCAACAATACCACTTCTATCTGCTGCTCAGCTGCTCTGCAATACAATGAAAGTTCCCCTCATAGCTCATGCTGCTAAACCAAGGCTTGACACTGGAACTGGAGGCCCAGGCAATGACTAAGGCATAGCATAGGGACAGCTTCTGCTCTGCCCTAGCCCCAGGTGCAGCATGGAGTGAGGAGAGCCCCCTGCCATTGAGAAAGCCATCAATGCCAATGGCTTCATGAGCTGTACATTGCCAGCCCCTAAATTAGTCTGTCTTAACCCCAAAGGACCAGATCTTATTCTACCTATTACACACTTCAGTAGACTAGGTTTGTTGGTTGTAGCTATGTTGGTCTAAGGACATAGGCAGGCAAGGTTCTTTGGGCAGATGTGATATCTTTCATTAGACCAACCAAATAGTTGGGGGAAGGTTCTTTGCAAGCCTTCAGGCACAAACACCATTCTTCAGGTAATGTGTCATAAATCCAATGTTTACATTAAGTCCATAATGTTTTGTATCCAGTATATTTATGAAGTGAAGTTCATAGGTTCACCTATGAAAGGTGTTTTGTAAGTTCCCTTTGACAATTAGAATTGTGAGGTTGGAGAGGGCGTGAACTTCATGTAATAAATCTATTGGATACGAAAATCATGGACTTAATATTGGCATTGGATTTATGACATATTACAACCTGCCTGACATCTAACACACCAGATAACCTGCCTTTAGCTGACCACTGGCATTCCTTCACACTTTCCTCTCCCCCTACCCATCTCTACCCTTTGTCTTCCAAACTTCTACTCAGTTGCATCTTTACAGACTTTTGTTTACTTTTTCTTCTTAACTTGGAGAATGTAAAATAGCAGCAGAGTCTCCCAATACCTGGTCAACAGTGTCTGCGCCCAAAAGCTTGCAAAGAACTTTTTCCCAACTATTTAGTTGATCTAATAAAAGATATCATATCTATCCAAAGAACCTTGCCTCAGTAGACTAGGGCACCTAACTGTGATCCTATTCTATCCTAATAGAGTCCCTGAAATACTGTTGATAGAGAGGTTGGTAATTATCCTTTCTGCATTTTTGTGACCTAGTCTTAAGGCAGAGATGATGGCATGTTACAAAAATAGATTTATTAATGAATTTTTAGTGACTAGAATAGGATCACAATTAGGTGCATGAAACCACTTATTGTGGATTCATTGTGTAAATCCAAGCTTAGACTAAGAAGTGAAGCTGGATCAGCCCCTCAGCAGAATACATAGGAGAAAATACATCAAAACAAATAACTTTACAATGTAAAACATAAATAATGAGGAATGACTAGAGAATACCCTTCATCATCTACTTTACTTATTCTCTTATAGCAGTCCTATTTCTGATAGCAACCAACCGAGTCAAAGACTGCTTTATTTAAATCAACTCAGAACATTCAAAATAAATCTATTGTTAGTCATTCTTGCTCTTATCTAATCAATTTAGAGTTTAATTCATCATCTACTATTTTTAACTGCCTTCAGGAACTGTCCTAGGAGAAGGTATTCACTAGATAGTATACTTAAAGACCAAAAGTTATTTACATGGAGATAATGTTTTTCCTATAATCAAATATGAATGAAAGCACATATTTCTTTGAATTTAAAAGAAAGATTATCAGGTATTGGAAAAAAACTCGGTGTAGTTTTTTCTGAAATGTACATATTCCATCATGCATGAACTGAAATCATTCATGTTTGGCTATTGACCATTTTCTACTAGGTAGTCCTTATATTTGTGTATTCTTAAGCTACATTTACATATATTTAAGTCATTTTGATTTCTGGTTGGCACTGGAAGAGAAAATCATAGATTTCTTTACCTAAGCAAAATTGCTATGTATAGCACTCTGAAAAATGAAGAAAGCAAGAATGGCTGTCTTTCCTATTTGCATACTTTTCAAATATGCTTTGAGTAAGCAATAAGATAAAATAATATATTTCTCCATAGACAAAGATCCTTTTTGGTTGTTAAATTTATCCACATTTAATTACATACTTTTTCTATTGCATATGTTAAATGAATGCTAATCAACTTAGTATGGAGAAAAAATGGTATTAACCTAGTGATGATAAGAAGGCAATTCATAGATCTGAACAAATGTGCCTAAATCTGTTTGCTTCAGCTGTAGAGAACTTGCATAGATTCCTGCTGAGTAGCAGAATAAATTGATGGAAAGTTTGTTGTAGCTGAAAAATCACAAGAATGTTTTAATTATATAAAAGCACCATAAGAGCAGAAAAAGACTGTGAAATATTCTTTAGCTGTGGTATTAATCCACACCTTCCACTTCCTGCACATTATTCACACCTAGTTATGGTTGAGGAAATGAAAGGCTACATCTTTATTCACAATTTTAAAAATGGGCAAGATGGAGGAAGCAGAGCTGCCTACAGAGATACTAAGCAAACACCAGAGAAAGTGTTATTTATGCACACACACACTATGGTCTTGAGACTCCGCTCACTTCTACCAAGATAAACTTGGAGTAATTTAATTAAAGTCAATGAACTAAAAAATGTTTTAAATGGGAGAATGATCAAGCTCTGTAGATATGTCAACAATAAAAAACTGAGAACTGAAGAAACCAGACTGTACTGATTTTAAAAAGTAACAAGGCAGAAAATCCACACTCGGCTTCCTGCGTCACATTCTGCTTTTCCTGTTGTCAGCGGGAGCATCTACACGAGATGCTTAACTGAGCAGTAGCATAATTTATTGTGTCTTCGAATCAGTGCTGAATCAGAACTGAATTTCCGATTTTGATTCAACCAAATAGAATGGGGACAGTCGTTCAAATCACTGAATGAAATCACTGTCCTCTGAACTGGCCAAATCAAAATCCAAATTGAACACTTCCCTATTCTCAGATGCCTATTGTGCAGTAAGTGCACACATCTACACATGCACATATTTACTAAGCAGTAAAAATGCTTAATTGTAACTCAGTCTGCTACCTGCAAATGCTTAGTTACTGCACAGTCTCACAGGTGTAGACATGACCCGGGAACAAGTTTGATCCCAAGTCAGCCCTGCCACTAAGGGGCCAGCCTGAGGTTAGCCACAGGGTTCCAGGCTGGGAGCCTCTCCTGTCACAGGGTTGGGCTGCCTGTATGGCAGCCCCTGCCTCAGGCTTTTAAAATCCTGCAGGCACTCAGAGCCTTGGGCCATACCAGCAGAGAGCCTATGGCCACTCCAGCCCCCTGCAAGCCCTTGAGCAGGCCACAGGCTGCCGTAGCCTGCCCCAGCACTGTTGCCTGGCACTGCACTGCCGCATGCCTGCCAGGCCCATGCCATTCAGGCCTTCAGGATGCTCAAGGCTGCTGCAGGCTCCAGCCAGGCCTGCCAGCCCTCAGACCCAGCTTCAGGCATCTTCTGGCTGCTGCGGCCAGCTCCACCTGCCTGCAGCCCACCCCCAGCAGCCTGCCTTGAGCTCACAGGTACTGTGGGGCACTGCTTCTGCTGTGTGGCTGCCAGCCCTGTGCCAGGCTCCCGTGCTGGGCACTGCAGGCAGCTGTCCAGGCCCAGCAGCACAGGGAGAGGAGCATGGGTCCCACAATTTTATCCTCCTCATCTGCAGCTATGCCCACACCCAAGCCCACTAGCTGGGGCCCCAAATGATCCAAGGAAGAGACTGATGACCTCATGGCACTGTGGGGTGAGGTGGAGGTACACCTAAGTTTGAGCAGGATGGGCAGAGCCAGAGCTGCCCACAGCAGGGTCACGACCACACACCAGCCCTGCTGACCCTGGACACCTCCTGCTGGAGGGGGAGCTACCTGCACAAGGGGAGCATCAGCTGCCACTGCCTCTGGGCCCTTGCCTGCCTGACTCATTGCAGCATGTACATCCACAAGGGAACAGCCAAGGACCAAAGTGCTGGCCACCTGTCCCTGGGCTCTGTCACTTAGTCGTCCCAACCCAGGGGGGCATACAAAGGACATTGCATATAGTTTTCACAGGGAAGAAGTTTTGTTATTGTTGATGTATAGGGTGGGTAGTGGAGGGGCTCTGATGACTGGGGAGGAAGGAGAAAGTGGGGGGTATGGTTGATGTGATGGGAATAAAAACTTGGTTTTCTGAAATGTGTCTGTGTGGTGCTGGGAATGGGAAGGGGAGTGGAAGAGGACCATGGGTGGCAGTGCAGAAGGGCTGGAGTGGGAAGTGCTGGAGGAGGTGGTTAGCCAGTACCTCCCACACCTGGTGCCTTGGCCCCTGCTGATGAGCGTGCAGCTCTCCTGGGGCCTTGGCAGGTAGGGGCACTGCTGCCACCGCCACTACAGGTAGTTCTCCCACTGCCATCCTCTGCACACTATACCTCCTCTGCCCAGGCCTCATGGAAAAGCTTTCCCCAGGCCTTGCAGATGTTATGCAACACACAGGCTTTGACAGTGACCCAGGGAAGGTTGTCCTTGGTGAATCTAAGGTGGGCAGTGAAGGTGCACCAGCATCCCTTGAGGCAGCTAAAGGTGTGATCTACCTGGTCATGGGGCTAGCCCAGGCAACAGTTGAAGTGAGTCTGGTGGGGGTCCAGGTGGCCAGTGTAGGGGCTGCATAAGCTAGGACAGGAGTAGGTAGGCAGGGTCCTTGATGAGGAGAGGTGGGACCACCATGGCACCCAGCTGCAGGTCCAGCACCTCCAGCATGAAGCAGCCACTCTGCACTAGGCCTGGCAAGCGAAAGCTCCAGAAGACATGAGCATCATGGGGGCTGCCCGACCAGCCAACACTCATGTGTGAGAAGGTACCTCTGTGGTCTGTGATGACCAGGAGCACCACAAAATGAAAGTCTCTCCAGCTATAATAGAGGCAGCCTCTGTAGGGTGGGCAGTTCATGGGCATGTGCATCCTGTCCAGGGCCCTGATGCACTGAGTGAATCCCAGGGTATGGAAGTCTGCTGCCAGTTCCAGGGAGTTGTGCACATGAAGCACAGTGTTGCACACCTCCAGGATGGCCTCCCCAGTGGTAGGCTTGCCCCCATCAAAGTGATGGCCAATGTATGACAGGCTGGTGGATGTGGTCAGCTTGAGCAGGGTGAGGGCCAGCTGGGTCTCTACAGGGAAGGGCAGCCACATGCCAGTGTGCTGCCACTCCAGGTGGGCTGGAACTGCTCAAGGAGGTCCTGGAAGGTGGCCCAGGTCATGCAGAAGGTGTCCAGCCACTGCTCATTGTCTCAGGTGTTCTGGATAATGAGCCACCACCAGTTCTGGCTGGTCCGGTGGGCCCAGAGGCAGTGGGGTCAGAGGCCCAGGAGAGTGACAGCAGCCCCAGTGGTGGCATCCTGGGGCCCATTGTCAGCATCCCTGAGGGGGTCCAACCAGGTGGATGGGGTGCAGTCAGAGTCAGAAGGTGTGCAGCAGCAGCCCTGGATGGTGCATAATGGGCAGGCAGGTGGTCACTGCTCATGGGGGAGCCACAAGGGGTGAGGTGGCCATGGGCCAGGCAGCGGTTGGCACAGTGGGCCAGCAGAGCCACCATGACTTACAGCAGGAGTGCAGGGCATGCGGCACTGGTTGTCATCACCGGGGCTGGAGCAGCCATACTGCAGGGAGGCACAGGTGAGGAAAAAAGTGCTGCCATATCCTGTCCCTGTGCTGGGCATGATGCTTCTGGCCAGAGAAGTAGCTGGCCAGAGAGCAGTGAGTGGGGCTGCCTTTTTGAAAAGGGATGCCGTCTACTGGTAGCTGAAGCCTGGAGCTGTCTCCTGGTGGTGGCTTGGGCTCATTGCAGGGGCCAGGAAGTGGGATCAGATTGGTAGCAAATCTGTTCCCACTTCTCTGCACATGTAGATATGTGTCTGGCACCATTTACAGGCAGTCCTCGAACTTACAACACAACTGGTTCCTGAAAACCATGTCTTAAGTCAAAACGTTGTAACTCAAAACCAATTTTCTCATAAGAAACAATGTTATAAATGTGGGATTGGTTCCTGAACCAAGGCCTGATCCCCTATTTTCACCAAAAATACCCCAGAATTTTGTACTCAATCAATTATAGATGAGTAATATAGCTACATTAATGTATTTATATTGTAAATAGCAATAATATCGATTTGGAAGGACTTCTTTGAGGTGACTTTGCTGGACTTTTTGAAGGATTCTTGACTGGAGTCTTCTCAGGAGTATTGGCTGAAGGTTTTTCTGGAGTCTTGTCTGCTTTCTTAAAGAAAGTGTCCAAGGAGGGGTGGATAGATGTTCTCCAGGGAGATGAGCAATGCAACAAACTTGTTCGCTGGCATGGCATCTCACTGGACCAAGGTTGTAAAGTAGAAACTGACATCATAAAGTTGAAACACGGTGTCAATTTATAAATGTTGTAAATGCAAAACATTATAACTTGTTGTAAGTCGAGGAGTGCCTGTACTCACAAGTAATTCATTCATGAGTAAACTGGTGCTGCATCAAATGCATGTGTAGATGCATCTGGTGAATAGCGAACATGTCGATTACTACAGTTTTACTGCCTTTTGTGTATCTAACCCAAAGTTCTTGGCACAACTCACTGGGTGCATCTACACACCTTAAATTCCCTGTGCTGTAGCTTGTGGCCATTGTTGTTTCTAGTCCTATCCCCTGCAGACACAGAAAAACCCCATCTCCCTCCTCATTATAGTCACCCTTGAAGTATTTGAAGATCATTATCAAACATCACTTCAGTCTTCTCTTCTCCAGACTGTGAAAGGACTTCTATGGAGGCCAAAAGTGGATCAACTCTCATAATTTTCTGCTAAAAGAACCTCAGAGCAGAGACTTAGTTGAATAGTTGGAGCCTGCTGTTTGCTAAAATGGACAATTTCCTGCAGAGATCCTAAACAATAATTGTCAATCATCACCCATGCCCCAGGAGAGGTAATGATGGTCATTTTATCAATGCAGGCAGCCAAAGAACCAGAATTTAATTTAATTTATATTGCTACTCACTTTAAAAGCCCTGTGTTCTCTCACCTGTGGAGTAACTAGATCCATCAACTTCATCTAAATGAAATTTATGAAGTAGAGAGATGCTTTTGGTCTATGACTTCAGATTGAAAGAACATATATTTTCAAGACCTTGGAGAATGAGTAACAATAGAAACAGAAAAAAAGAATTTTTGAGAGCAGGTCTCAGAGCTACAACATACGATTACTAGAAACAGAGCACCACTTGCCATGGAAGAAAATATGGTGATCGGGTCACTGAAGCCCTATCACTGATCAAAGGAGCTATGGATCTTTTGGCACATTTCATTTGCAAGCCCTGCAGGACTGAGTGATTATTTAAGATGACAAATGTGACTAAGATCACTGAAGGGCTTAGGAAGTTGAGCTTCCCATACAGAACTATGTATGGAAACTACATGTCCATCAGGTCTTCTCCTCATCAATCCTGCCAATTCAGTATCAGGATGATGCAAGTATTATGGGGTCATAACACTTTCTGTAAACATCTTGAAATGATTATGAATGTGGCCAGGCAAGCACACAATGCAGATATTTTTTAAAACTCTTGAGTTTCAAAAGGCAGAAGGACTCATTCTTCCCACTCCAGAACATTGGCAATCATAAGTGACTGGTACCTCCTGAATCTGGAGGGGGGCATCTGCAGAAGCCACTGATGGTGGCAGCCCTGTCAGGGGGAGCACCAGCCCTGCTGACAGCATTGGTATCAGCCATCGGGGGGGGCACTGGCCCCTTCAGGGGGGGACACATGCACACGTGTGTACCCCCCACCAGTCACCCATGTTGGCAATAATGAGGATTCTTCTCAAAAGAGATCTGAAATAGCCAATGTATTGACTGTTCCCTTGTGTCAACCAGGCAGATAGCAAAATCAGTTCCAGGTGAATTATGATTAACTGTATTTTTTGAAAGTTCAAAACAAAGCAAAGCACCTCCAGACATGCAATGACAGAAGTATTAGTAATTTTGGTACTTCTTGGATGTAATCTTGCACTGTGTTTGTGAAGGCATGTGTAAAGTATTTAACAGATAGTGGGGTGAGGAAGCCACTGCCCTTGCAACAAATTATGCATAACCAGAAGTCTGACAGTCCCACCTGAGATGTGACTTAAATGCTACTTGGGAATACAAAGACACTTTATGTAGACATTTTGTCAGTATATGGGAAGGCACGAGGCTAGATAGTGTAAGGATTTCTATAGTCATATAGGTTAGCACTTACTTCTACAAAACATTGTTTTGTTTATTGGTGGCAATTTCAACCTCATGTACCAGGTCATTTTTTTCCTTTCATATTATGTTAGCTTATAGCAGTAACAGCGACATGGATTATAGGGCAGTGAAGAGACAATATAGTGAGAGGAAATTACAGTATGATCAATGGAATCACCATTGATAAATACAACAAATGTGCATTATTACAAACATGAAAAAGGAGGGCAGCTACAATAAAGAACAAGTGCAAAGTAACAAAACATTTAAAACAGTTTCTGGACTATGGGAACAAGATACGAATGTCCTAATTACATTTCAGGGTAGAGTGTCAAGAGAATGCACAGAGGCAGAAGATAAGTATGGAATGTGCTAAGCCATGGCACTGTACTGGGGATATGGTGCCTGCTGAATAGATATGATGCAACAGATACCTGGACAAGTGCTACCAGTCTATCCTGTGTTCTCTTTCTTTCAAAAATTCCTTAAGGAACTCTTCTTTATGATTTCCAATGTGTTGCTTCATTCATTTCCTATTCTCTTCTTTTTAAAAAGTGGGGAAAAACCTTAAAACTTTAGGGTATTTATACACATTTTGTCCTGCAATGCCCCAGAGATCCGTTGCTTCGGAGCAGATTCGATTATTTTTTTTTGGTGGGGGGTATTAAACAAATGCAAAAACATGGGGACAAAACAATGTTGCTGTTTTGAATCTCAGAATCAGCAGGTTGGCCTTTTAGCTTCCCTCACCACTCCCCCCGCCCTTGCCCCTCCCTCTTCCAGGTTGAAAACCAGGCCCCTTCTACAGGTGCATGTAAAGACACAGTTGGACCTAATGTGTGATCTGATTTAATGCTTGATCCACACAATTGCACCTCCTGCCATACCAAACATGCATTCAGTTGCACCTTATTGCTGCTATAGGGAGAGCCTGATCCTGGGTTCTCCCTGCATTGGCAACAAGCAAGCTCCCATGGCCAGAAGCCCCCTTTTCTGAGGGAGCTCCCAGCCACAGGCACCACAAGTAGCTAGGACCAAGAGTCCCTGCAGCTGGGACTTGCAGCTGGGACCAAGAGCATTGTTGGGTGCAGGACTCACACTTCTAGCTGTGCCCCACTAACAGCTGGGATTCAAAGCCCCATCAGCTATAGGCCTCTTAGCTGCCATAACTGAGGTGTACTGATGCGGTCTCCCAGCCGTGGGGGTGCATGGAACACCCCACAGCTGTGAGATAATAATAGCTAGGAGATCACAACAGCTGTGGTCTCCCAGCCACAAAGGCTAAGTATAGATGTTCAAAAAGTCTGAGGAAGAATTCAGTCAGTCTATGCAGTTCTCTCTAAATGACATAGATTGGAGCGTTAATGAACAGAATATATGTTCATTCATCAGTTGCCCAAGGCAGGCAGATGCCTGCACTGGCCAAGGCCAGAAAGTGGGGGGTACTCATGAACATGTCCCAGCTCTGTCAGGCTGCAAACACCCCAGCCCCACTCCCTCACCAGCCCCCTGTCTGTCTGCTGCAGGGGAGGGGTGGAGATGGGAAATGGACCCCTGCTCTGGCCCTCCAGATGGGGGAAGGCTCTTGAGGTGGGAGCTTTCCTCCTCGTCCTCACTTCCCCACAGCAATGCAGCTCTGGTGAACTGTGACTGCCCCATCCCTGCCCTCTCGCTAGCCCCCACCTGTCAGCCATAGGGGTGTATGTGGAGAGGGGGGGAATGGACCCCCACTTTGGCCCCCAGTTGGGGATGCAAGCCCCCAAGGCTGATAGGTCAGAGGCCAGTGAGGGGGTGGGGCTAGGGAACTCACAACAGGGCAGAGCCATGCTGTGAGGGAGAAAGCACCCACTGTGCAGATCCTGGCTGCATGACTGGGGCCAGAGCTAGGGTCCATTCCTCCCCACTCTGTACCATGGCTGAGATGCGTGGTGAGGGGGCAGGGCTGGGGCAGGAGAGCTGCATCGTAAGGGGGGAAAGCCCCTGCCTTGAGGGGCTTCCTTCTGCCCCCCACTCCCTCCCACTCTGCAGACCCTGTCTAAGGGAGGCTGAGGCCAGGGCAGATCTATTCCCCCTCTTGCCTGATCTGTGCTGCCACTGGCAGGACTGGGGAGGCTGCCTCAGCTGAGCAAAGGCAACAGCCCTTTTACTCAAACACTTAAATGGACAGTTTGGGAATACTGAAGTATGAAATTTCTTATAAATCAAGTTACCAAAATTTCTCCTTTGAGCTTAGAGGAACCATACACATTTCTCTACTTAGTGTGGGTATTAGGCCCGCTTACATTCATTGGAACATATTGACCTCTGGCCAATACTGGATTTTGGTTCAGTTATATTTTCCCTTGGATCTGCTGATATTGAGTCTTCACAAACCACGGAAAAGGGTTTTTGTGCCATGAATATTTCTGAATTCATCCTGCTTTTTGTATCTGAATTCTCACTTTCCCATTATTTTTACATATGCCTGACTAGTTCTAATTAACTTAAGTTTTGCTGTCAAATTCACTCAACTCCATTCCTTTTTTTGCTTCAAGAAAACAAACAGAAAACAAAGTTGTTAGAACTCATATAGTAAATAAAATCTACCCCATTAAAAAAATTATTTCATGATCCCAATACCCACCTCCCCTATATGGTAATGACAAACAAAAATATTAAATAAATTTGAGTGGTTAATTTATAGATCATCTATAATACAATTGTAGACATAGTGCATCTTCTAGCAATTGTAAAAAAGTTTATATACTGTAGTTTAATCTATATCCATATCAAACATCAGATAGAATGTCTGAATGTGTTTAGGCCTATACACCTCTGGGCCAAGAGTAAAGCACAATGACAGAGTGTCAGATCTCATGTAAACACTGAAGTTGGTACCTCCATTGTAGATGGATTATTTGGACAGAGAGAAAAGAGAAATGAAAAAAGAGGCAGCCATTGTACAGTTTTACTTTGTACATTGTGCAGAACATTATGTAGGCCAAGCTGGAAAAGCCCCTGAAAAGAAAAGGCAGGAGAATCAAGACAGAGAAGGGTAGTCTGTGTTATTGTAAATTATAGTTATGATTTAGTTTTGAAATTCCCTATGTGCTTAGGAAATAGTAACAGCCTTCAGGATTTGCAGGGTACACATATGAAGAGATTAAAACATATATTTAAAAACTGAGAAGAAGGGAAGGAAAAATCAGGTAAATATGTACTGTTAAACTGAAGAACAGGAGGAGGTAGGTGTATATGTTGATGACTAGTTAACATCATCCAGGTTAGTATCATACAGCTTTATTATATTAATAAAAGACATTTTATAATGAAAAATGTTAATACCTGCCTTTGGCTGAATTCTATGATCTTTGGAGTATCATTACTAATTGTGAACTGATGACTAATTTTTTAATGTCTTTTAAGAAGCCAGTACAACATTATGATATCAATAATTGTATACTCAGGAAGCAAATGTGAGGGGGAAAAAAGAAAAAACTGTAAATAAGAATCTTGGATTTTTAGTAGTCACCCACTGCTATAATTTTATTTATATATTACTGTCTTTTTTTCCAAGATAAACAGACTGCAAAATGAAAATGGCCTTTTTTGAATATTTTTAAACATGCATTTTAATTTCAAGACAGCTTGTTACTGAATGTGAGTTTGTGACATTAGAGATAACCCATTAGTCTAGTTTATTTGCATATTGTAATTCTTTTGTTAAATGTTTTAACTGCAGTTCTGCATTTTTCTTACACATTTAAAAAAGGAAAAGAACTTCAGAATTCACAGCTATGATTCAACTGCTGTCAAGAATAATTTGCATTTATAAACAACACTAACACTCAAAACACTGTACAGGCATTAACTAAGCAGTCATAGAGTCACAGAATCAGAAAATTAGAGTTGGAAGGGACTTCAGGAGGTCATCTAGTCCAACCCCCTGCTCAAAGCAGGCCCATCAGCTACTATATCATCCCAGCCAGGGCTTTGTCTAGCCAGGTCTTAAAAACCACCCAGGATTGATATTCCACAACCTCTCTGAGTAACCTATTTCATTCAGTGCTTTACTACCCACCTAGTGAGATAGATTTTCCTAAAATCTAACCTCAAATTCCCTTGCTGCTACTTGAGACTATTGCTCTGTGTTCAGTCATCTGCCACCACCGAGAACAGTCCAGCTCCATCCTCTTTGGAACCTTCAGGTAGTTGAAGGCTGCTGTTAAATCCACTCCCAATAGTAGATATGTTGGACAGTGGCAGGTTCAGGAGCCTTGGGCCTATTGCCCTTTGGGGGAGAGCTCCCCAGCTTTTCTTGGCCAACTACCACAGCAACCTCAGGTGCATCCTTTTCAACTTCTACACATCCAGCCCTAACCTGTTCTTTCTCTACCGTTGGCTGCTCACCTCCTCTCCAAACTGTGGTGCCAGGTGCAGTGCTCTGGAAGCTGACCTTACCTCTGAAGAATTAAGTGAAAAAGGCACTGAGTACTTCAACCTTTTCCTCATCATCTGTCACTAGGTTGCCTCCCCCATCTACTAAGGGACCCACACATTCCCTGATCCTCCACTTGTTACTCACATACTTGTAGAAGCTGTTCTTAATTCCTCTTCATGTTCCTTGATAACTGAACTCTGGTTGTGCTTTGGTTTTCTTGACTTCATCCCTGCATACCTGAGCAATACTCTTATATGCCTCCCTAGTTTTTTGTCCAAGTTACCACTTCTTGTAAACATCCTTTTTATGTTTTAGCTCACTGGAGAGTTTCTTGCTAAGCCAAGCTTGTTTGCCATATTTGCTAGTCTTCCTGTGCATCGTGATGGTTCATTCCTGTATCCTCAGTAAGGTTTCTTTAAGAAACAACCATCTCTCCTGTACTCCTTTCCTCCTCAGACTGGCCTCTCCCAGGGGATTCTGCCCATCAGTTCCCCAAGTGAATCAAATTCTGTTTTTCTGAAGTCCTCACAATACTCTTCTGAATTACTTGGATTAATACAGTAACAGTAAAATAAGATAAGTGAGCAAGGATAAAAAAGGTAAACCAACATGCTTTTTGCTATGGAAAAACCATGTTTCTAGGGATTCCAGGGAAGAATCTAGAATGTCCTAACATAAAAATGTTTCACTTACACCTCCAGACTCCATTATGTGGTCTCTGTAAGGACCACATGGAATTTTTTAATGCAGAAACATTCAGTCATCATTGACAATGTTAGGGGTTTCATGAAAAAAATAATATTTGGGATTTTGAAAGAAAGGCACAAAGTTTCAATTATTTCTTAGGAAATAAGAATTTCCAAACATTTCTGTTAGTCCACAAATATTGTGGACATAATTCTGTGTTTATACAGCATATGTCATTCTAATAGGTCTAAATGAGAAAACATGGGTACCTGAGTAGAAGGTAGTAATCTATATATTGCATCATTAAAAACACTGACACTGGATTAAGAAATTCATGTACCATACCTATGAAATCTCGGAATAGCTGGTTTTCTATGGAACCAATCTGTGGGATTGTAAAGTAATTTTTCAGGCAGAGAGAGAACATTCCCAGTCACTAACTTTCTTTACACTAATGTCCCTTGAAATTCTCAGCCATCACAGTTTCTTTATGTAACCTGGGTACACCCAAGGGTGTGCCCTATTCTCAGTAGGATGGGATGGGTAGGCAGGAGGGGGTGCTGTGAGAGGGATGCCAGAATTTGGAGCAGATCCCTCTTTCTTCTATAGAGTTAGCCCAAGCCCAAAGTTCTTAACTATATACAATTTATTGAGTTATAATATACATAAACATAAAACTAAATATCATATACATATATTTACACAGTAAATATTAATCAATAACCAAGGTCAAACCCTAAATAACACTATTTACAACATCACAATACAACATTTCAATCAAAAAATATAAGGTACAAACATGAACAATCTTAATAACATCTATTTCCTTAATATAGTCCCTCACCCATGGCAAGAGATAATCCTCCTTCCAATGGGATCCCTTGGGGGGGGTGTCCAGGAAGCACTAGGGGCCCCTCCCCTTAGGGCCTTGACTAGGTAGGCAAACCTTCTCTGGGTTTGCCTACCCCAAATGTCTTTCCCCTGTGGGACCCAAGGGCCCAATGACTCACGCTCCCTCAGGTGGCAGTGGTCAGGGCACAGCTCAATGGGGTCTTCTCTACTAGAGCACCTCTCCAGGCCTCTCCTGCACTGCTGGGCTCCTCTCCACCCTGTGCCCTGCTCTGGGCACTAAGGGCTCAGCTCCTCTCATCTGCTGCACTACTGCTGCAGGCTCCTGGGTACTGGAGTACTGGCTCAGCACTGGCACAGTACTGACTCAGTACTGGCTCTTTTAGCACAGGCTGGGCTCTTCAGGCTCCGGCCAGCTGTCTTCATGCCAGATGGCTAACCCAACCAGCCTCCACTGCTCCCTGGCTCCCAAGGCTCGGGCCCGTGCACCACCCTGTGCACTGTGGGACCTGGCTGCTTGCTGAGATATGAGGCCTGAGCTGCCTCACTGCAGCTCCCAAGGTCCTACTGGGGTTGCAGACTCAAGCTGCCACTTGCAGCTCCCAAAGCCTGGGTTCCATGCACCGAACTGTGCACTGTGATGGGCCCGAGCAGTCTCACACCACTCCTGGGGCTGAGTCTTCATGCACCGCCCCTGTGCACTGTCAGCAGCCTGTACACTGCTCCCAAGGCTGCTCCTCCAGTGGCAGGTTCAGGAGCCTTGGGCCTATTGCCCTCTGGGGGAGAGCTCCCCAGCTTTTCTTGGCTCCACTCTTCTTGAGTCCCTCACTTGCATCTGTCCTTGTACTGGGCACGCAGCTCCTTTTATACACTCCAGGGCTCTGCCCCGAAGTCTTCCGGACCTTACAGTTTATAGTCTTCAATCAGGTCTGGAGGGGGGGCTCTTCTCCCCCTCCCCTCAGGAAAGGGGCATGACTTTATTTTTCCTGCTGCCTCCTGATTGGTGGATGCGGTCCACTAATCAAAACAGCAGGATCTCAAGCCTGGGACTCAACCCAAGCTCTGAAAGGTGAGCCTGCTACATTTACATACTTCATATTCTGTGGACATCAGTAATAGATATATTTTTCACAAGCAGAAAATACTTCTTTTTATCTTTTAAACTTCATAAATACAGTCCTCTAATCTGCACTCTTTGTTCAAGTAAAAACAAACAAACAAACAAAAAAGCTTTTAATTTATGTTAATGAGATTTGAGGTGACATTATCAGGGTCTTAGTTTTCACAACAGAAAAATAAAACATAAACATAAAAGCAGTGTCTCAATGCTCTGTCACATATATGGTAAGAATCTCCAACATCAGTGCCCTGGCTTAGTGTATGGTAAAGGTGACAAAGATAGCGAGTTTACTGGGGCCACCTGGTGCTTCACATGGGGTAGCTATATTATGTCCTTTTAAGGTATAGTGCATGCAGATTGGAGTTTCCATGCTACACAACAGTGCTCCCTAATGTGACCCTCTGAAAGTGTAGCTGTGACCTAGTGACCCAACCCTGCTCCCAGTTAAGTCAATGTCAGAAAGCTCTACTGGTTTCCATAGGTAAAGAATAAGCATGTTATTTGTATAAAATACCAATATCTCCAAATGCACATTAGGGATGAATGTACTACAATTCAGGCAATAATATTTATAATGTTTATTCATTCATTTAAATATATGGAAAGCTAATAATTCTGGATTCTAGATGATTTAGTATATTCAATATACAAGATAAGGGATTGCATCTTTAAAATGATATACAATAAAAATTATTAAGGATGATATGATGATCATCATGATATATGCCCAGATCCTTAAAGTTATATAGGGACCTAACTTCTATTTATAAAACTAAATCCTATTAATTTAGGTACTTGGAACTTTTGAGTATTTGGGCTTCAGCTGCTAAATCTTTAGTTTTATAATATTATCTTAACTGTAGAAAAATATTTCAAAGGAATTCTCCATATTAAGTTATTATAGTATCTCCTTATAGCTACATATTTATATATATGACAACAAAGTTCTTTTCATCACAACTCCTGTTTTAACAGGCTTAGGACCTTCTGAATCTTTTACCTTTTGGAATGGGGTTTTCCTTCTGTGTTGTCTGAACGAAATCCCTTTTGAATGATGGGAGTGTGAAAGAATAATGCAAGTTTCCCATTGCAAAGTTAACCTGGGTAAGTTGAATATATATCTATTAGTAAAAGCTCCAGATTTATTTATTAAACATGTTTTTACTATATATATAACTGTTCACATCTTTAAATGTGCACCATGAAATATAAGAAAGGCTGTTTTAAAGCTACTATTGATAAACTTTGCTTTATTTCCTTTGTGTTGTTTTTAACTGTGCACTTTTTTCTTATATGAATGAAAGGTGTTCTTTTTGCACATAAACAATGTAATGCACTCAGAGGCACTAACCACAGTAAAACTACTGTGGGGATTCAAATAAATGGAAAGAACCAAAAGTTCTATTATACTATTCTGAAATTAAGAAACCATACAAGTGAGGCTTCTGATCAAACATAAATGATCTATTCCCAATTAATCCCAAACAGAGGTGCTGAAAAGAAGAAAAAAGATCAAAAGAAAAAAAAAAGAACAGGGAACAGAGTGAACTGTATTGGTACAACATCTAGCACAATGAACTTTAACTCTTGTTGACTTTTAGGCACAACAATAATGGTTAAGTAACAATAAAAATACTAAAAAAATCCCAGAATCCCAAAAGCAGCTCGTGAGCAACTCAGACACACCTGCAGGAGCCTGCTCAGAATTCCTAAGCAACTAAGACTGAAACATAAGTGGAAAAAAGCATGTTTACAGTCTGCTAAAATATTGGTCTAAAATACTTAAAACATTCTAGCTCTCCTACCCCTATTTTAAGAGCAGTGCTAATAAATGTCTAGTGCTATTCTCTTTCTTTACAGATAAATCATGTCCCTTTTCTCCTACAGTCAGAAAGCAGAGTGCATTGGCTACCCCACACTCATGATAGAATATGACATTATCAAAGCCCTGCAGTCTTGGGGCTCATCAGCTCACATACTCGACAGTAAAAATGGCCCTACAGCTGCCCAGGTTTAGTGATAAGTCCCTGCTGTAAAATTATAAAAGGAAATTTCCACGCAATGGCTGACTTGGCATTAAAGTCTAGCGGGACTCAGCTCAGCTGTCAGAACACTTTAGACAGTAGCCAGAAGCCTAGGTTTTATCCCCAGGTAGGTCATGACTCATTTTATATCAATTTACTGCACACACACAAATAACAAAAAAGAAATAAAAATGTATAGCACATTCTAAATAACTGGCATAACAGATCAACCAAATACAGGCCCAGGCTGAGATTTCATAGTTTTCCCTATTGACCCTTTGCACAGTTGGATGGATGCAGCAAGCCAAATTCATCTATGGTGCAACACAACGGACTCTAATGCAGTTATACCAGCGACTGATTTGATCCCATTGCCCATATGTTACTTATCCTTCCTGATCAACATACGAAACAGGCAAGTGACTGATAGGATCTGCCTGAATGAGGACACTTATTTTTCTGTTCATTAATGTTGTTTATGCAACACAGCAAACTGAACTGTGTTTTAATACAAGATGTCAGTAGAATATGTTGGGATGCTGCTACATGAGAAAAGGTTCTCTCTTGAATTATGCTTTTAATGAGAACACTACATCTTGACCAGTAGAGGAGGTATGATGTTTCACTGGCCCTTGACCAACCTAAGTGGAAGATGACCCCTGGAACCTTCCTATGGAGTAGGTTGTGTTAAATCAATGCCTATATTGGCATACATCTTTCAGTTTCAGTGACACCTGCCTATGCAAGACCCATTTCTGGACCTTTCCCACTCCACTGCTCACCTGGTTCCCTTTCTTGCATGGATTATAGTAATGTTATACCTCCGTATCCCCTTGAAGCAGCTCATAAAATGTGCCATGGCCTGGCCTCAAAGCTAACAGCCTAAATTCAGAAGATCAAATTCTAGTACCATTCCTCACAGAGAATGGAAACCTACTACATAAGTACATTGGGAATATTGGGACCATTCCTAGAGTATTTCAAATATTATTTATTCTGCATATGCAAACAGTAATGGAAATAAAAAGTTGAAGAATTGTTGTGGTTTATAGCATGGGGGAAGTAACCATATAAGAGCTTAAATGGCTTGTGAAGAGGTTATGGGGGTGTAGATTCAAGGCAAGGAAGGGGTGTGACAGCTTTGGGAATATTTAGAGTTAGTGCGATATGTTATTGAAAATCTGGGTAGATATTTAAAATCAGCTCTGTCAGCTGTAAAAGAACATAAGGAGCTTCAAAGCTCTCATTCACAGCAGCAGGGAGTAAGCACGTTTGTCATGGTCCAATCAGCTACTGCATCATAGCAAAAAATAAATAAAGGCAATTTTCAAAGACAAGCATGCAAATGCCGCTGGGTTCACACAGTACTGTGTATAAAAAGAGTTATCAAAGTAGAATACAGCATCCCTGTAAATCTGTTGTAGAACTGAAGTTGAATGTATCACATTTTCAGAACACGTTGCCATTTGAAGACAGTAGCCTTCTCAATGTATGGACAAACATGCACTTTAGCTGCTTTAAAAAAGGAGGAGGAACTACTGCTGAGAAGAGCACTAATTGTTACATAAGCATGATGACCCCATAGCAATAAAAGATTACTGATCAGCCTAACTTTGGCCCTAATTGAAGCAGGGCCAAAGTTAAGAGTGGCTTTCCTACATTTGTAATACCGACTGTTATATCTGCATCCTAACAGCTTGTATCAGTATCCTTTGATATTGACATAATTGCCATGTCTGTCTGTACCCTCAGATGTGCCATTGCAGGGCCAGGCAATTATTTCAGGTGGAGGGCCACTTACCAAGTTTTGTCAAGCTGTCAAGGGCCACATGGGTAGCCCTGCCCCTTGACAGGTGTCCCGCTCCCCAGTCACCATCTTGTGACTGGAAGTCCCACCCCCTGACCTTTGCCACCAGAAGTCCCTCCCCTTGACCCTGGAAGTACTTCTTTCAGCAAGGGGGTTTGACATCTTAGAACCAGAAAAATACCAAATTATATTTTAAAAATCAAACATCTACAACATTCATTAATTTGATTTCAAAAAATATTTTTGTTCTGATTTATATGTGTTTCTGCAGTGTACATAGAAGTGATTGTACAATAACTTAAAATGAAGTCTGAATCTTGTATATTGTGGGGAGGGGTGAGGTGCATGAAATAGGTTTGGGGGGACTGTGGGGGTGTGGGTATGTAGGGTGTGGCGGGGTGGGGTGAGGGAGCATGTGGGTGTGGATGTGGATATGTGTGAGGTGTGGGTGGGCTTGGAGTTTGCAGGGGGCTGTGTGGCAAGGAACATGACTGCGGTGTGTGAGGGGGTGTAGTTGTGGAGGTCTGTGGGTATGGCAGTACAAGGGGGTTGTGGGTGCATGTGTATGGAGGGGTGCATGTGTGGGACTTGCCCTATGAACACACACACACATATCCACCCACCCACCCACACACTGTACTTCCCTAGAAATGAGCCCCCAGTTGGGCAGGCATTCCCCACCCAGCTGGAGGCTTGCTGATAGCTGTCCCACTAGCACATCAGGACAGGTGGCTGGGACCTGCACCTCTCCCCTGCAGCTCTTTCCAACCCCCCTCCCCCAAATCAGGGAACCAGAGCTGGGAGCTCCCTGCTGCAGGGGTAGGGGACATTGTCAACAGGCAGCTCCCAGGGGCAGAGAGCAATCTCCCTGCCCCTGCCAGAAGATAGATGTCTCCTGGCCTTGTGGTCCCTGCCAGCCCCTGGGCTAGCACCTAGGGAGAGCCTAAAGCTGCCCCGGCTGCTGCAGTGGGCTGCTGCAAGGCCAGAGGGGGTGGGAGCAGACTGTTGCCATAAGCAGCAAATCTGCTACCACATCCCCACACATGTAGATGCCTGCCCAGGGTGGGGTGGGTTTACTCTAGAGTAAGCTACTCTAAAATTCAAGCTACTCTAGGGCAAACCCACCCCACAGCATTTGCACATGTAGACACACTCAGTAAGAAACTAATGTTTGACATGAAGAATTTTTTTTAAAGTCAGTTAAATCTGCACCAATGGCACAGAGAACAAGTTGTACTAAAATATATGCAATTCATACTAAATGGACAGTTCACCAAGAACTGAGGCTGTGCTGCCAAACAAGCTTACATAAGACCTTAGATTGTTCTTTAACTCATGATCTCAGAAGATAAAACTATATGTATCCTATGAGCTAATAATCTCATGTAGGGATTTTATTTTTAAGATAGTGACATAATGGAGAGGGACCAGCAAAGCCAGCATTTGATATCAGTTCCTTCCATACCTGTGGAGGTTCCAGTGACAGGAGCCAAGTAACAGGAATAAATAAAACTAAGTGTCTTTTCAAACAATAAATTTTTACTTTATTTTATTGTTAAACAAATATTTTTTACATCACAAGCAATAATTCTTCACGGCCACTTGCATCTCCCAAAAGAAACAGAAAATAGTGATTCTCATATGTCTTTGTTTTTAATATATTGTAACCAGTAGTTTGCTCAGTCCAAATATTCTTTAAAGCACCTATCTGAAATACTATTGCTTAGACCAGGGGTTCTCAATCCCTGGGTCCTGGCCTGGTGCCGGGCTGCAGTGGGTTGGGTGCTGGTCCGGTCAGCTGCTGGACCAGAAGTGGCCACGGACCGACAAACTGCAGCCCCCCAGAGCCAGGCAGAAAGGCTGCAGCTTCTTCTGCAGGGCCTGCAGCTGCGCAGGGTTTGGCCCACCCCCGCACCTGGTTCACTGTGACTGCTGGGCCACGGTCTGCTGAACCACAGCATAAACACTTTGAGAACCCCTGACTCAGACTGTTATGAGCTGCGTAGAGAAGAAGCCAAGAGAAAAGCTCTCCTTCCTTAGGTTATGATGCCACCAGGGCAACAGCTGTCTACCCAGAACTTCCCCCACAAGCAAATAAACAAGGAATGTGAGGAGCCATGGTCATACACACACACACAGAGCCATAGCCAGGCATGTTGGTGCCTAATGCAAATTATGAGCAAAATGGTAGCTGTGAAGGGCACAGGGGAGGCCAGCCTAAGAGCTTGGCAGCAGAAGCAGAAGTGGGGCTAGATAATTAAGTTGTTACAGAACACTGTGAGGGTGCCTGGTGCAGGTGTACTGCTGGCACTGCCCTTACTACCTACACACACACACATACACACACCAGAAATGCAGCAGGTGTAACCCATTCCACCAAAAAAGATTATATAAATGTAGTCTCCTTTACCATGCAACAGGAGAGCAAGATCAGAATCACAAACCTGAGTTACCATTTGTTCAGTACACACTGGCCCTTATTCAGAGCAATTTGTAAAGTGAAAATCTCCCCCTAGGAGCAAATACCCTGATGTTCCAAATACCTACTCATACACGTAGTCTTATTGAGCTCAGTAGAGTTAACAGCTTGTTTTCCATTCTAAGCCATTAGTGCTTGCTTATGACTAGATAAAGGCACAGTAGCAAAGACTAACATTTTATCTGTGATGCGCAGTAAACTAATTCTGCTGCATATTAGCCATTAGCATGGGTTTTGTCTGATGCACTAATGCACGTAGAACAGTCCACTACACATTAAGACATCTCGTGTAGACATGTCCACAGTAACTTAAAACAGCAGTGCACTTTTGCTACTGCAATCTGATGGAAGGACTGAGGGACCAGATGTGAAAAAGGAAGACTGCAGCTTCCTGGTTTCATAAGGCATTACTTTTGTACATTTCTTTTCTGTCTTGAAGAGATAGTTTGTATGTTAGCCAATGTGTGAAATTATTTTGTCACTGCTGCCAAGCACAAAAGGGAATTACATATTTGGGTGATTTGTGTAACGAATGTCAGAATCCCAACTTTACCAAAACGATTTAGCAGTAATTTTAAATGTACCCATAGACAGGCTTTGCAGTCAATTGCCCCCACTCAGTCCAGAGAATTTAATGAGTGAGGACTTACAGAGATACTCAGCTCTGTTGAATATGGTGACATGTACTTCCCCTTTGCTACAACCCTTCAGCAAATAAATCCCCTCTATGAAAAGCTATATCCAGTGTAGGACTTGTGATCATTTTATGTTTTCTCCTCACTTGCCTTTTCATTTACTGTGAAAAGGCCATACACTTAAATGATAATTCTAACTCAGTACACATAGCGCAATATGTCCAAGGGATTATAGCTAGAGCCTTTCCTTAGAACTGTCATTACACTGAAACCTGGACAGAGTCAGATCATTTCCCAATGTGGTAAAAACCAAAAGCAAGACAGAAAGCAAGCGGTTCCACCAGAACATCCAAGGACTTCAGGTCCTGGAACCAACAAAACTTGGGAGGTCCATCAGAAACCTGTAACTCTATTGCAGGTTGCTGCAAGAATGGCTTCTCTAGCTCTGAATGTGTATTTCCACAGCACAAATTCTTTGCAAGAGTGAATACCACCTGAGGTTTTGTTAATTTTTTCCTATATTACCTGCTGGTCATATGGGATGGTTCTCTCCACAACTTGCTCCATGATCTCATAGAGTACCTCTGGGAGGTCTGAGAATATAGGGCTATGATTTCTTTCTCCTCTCAAAGCAAGAAACATTGTTCTTCTTGAGGATTTCCTCCTCAAGTCAGTCCTTAGGAAAGGTCATTTTATGATTTTAGGATATGGAACAGCAACCTCACTGAAAATCCAGCAGTACAGAGCTGCAGCTATCAAACAGTGTGTTGCTAAATTTTTCTTTGCAAGGTCAACAGGGAGGAAGTTTAAAAAGAAATTGCACACAACAGATTATATATAAAGTAATAAAGTCATAAAATATAAGCAGCATTCTCACCAACTCAGAGCAGTTGCTAGCTACGTAACATGTCTAACAAATGAAGATAACACCAAAATAATAGGCTCGTCAAAATTAAGGAAATCCCTGCAGAGCACATAATAAGGAGAGCATGGATATTGCTTTACAAAGAGAATCTCATTGCCACTATGTTTAGTGAATAGAATGTAATAGATAGGAAGCAGGCTGCCTGATATTAAAGAAGCCCTGTTTATGCAGATAAATTGGAGAACTGTTCAAGA
The DNA here is from genome assembly GCF_052110815.1 of Crocodylus siamensis. Taxonomy (NCBI): domain Eukaryota; kingdom Metazoa; phylum Chordata; order Crocodylia; family Crocodylidae; genus Crocodylus; species Crocodylus siamensis. The sequence continues at coordinate 69,552,763 of NC_143401.1, read as the reverse complement.
ACAGTTTATCCTTGTGAAACCATCACCCCTCTATTACTGTCAAGCTCTCTAAGACCTTCATTGATTATAATGGAAAATTGCCAGTCAAACCAATAATTTGCTTTTTCCCTGCTTCAAATACACATATTTGAATTACAGAAGAAAACTGTGGTATGTGGGCATGCATACAGAGACAACGACACATGAACATGAGAAATATAAGTAATTGGTTAATTTAGGGCCAATTTCTCCTGTTTTAAATTTCCTCTATAACCATTGGAAGGAAATTTGATTTAATTTAGTTACACAGAAATCTATCTGACCTATACTTTTAGTGATGGGAACTCTCTGAAGCATGATTGCCAAAACTGGATAAAGATAATGGAAAACATCCTATTGTACATTACAGTCTAACTTTGAGACAAAAAAAAAATACCAAACTACTTGCTTTCCAAAGTAAGCCATGAAAAGGCTTGGTTCAATTTGTGAAGTTGTAAAGTTCATATGTTGCACATAGGTAAGTGGAAAGTGGCAGGTTGTAATACCTTGATGGTGGTGTAGAAATCAGCAATACAACATGCACCTGAAACTACCACTATACTTATGAATTCTCTGGCTCTTTAATATTACTTGCAATACATATATTAAGCTGGGATTGGATATGACACAGGTACCAAAATGTGAGAAAATGCCAAGGAAAATACACTTTTTTGTTTCCATCTTCCAGTTCATTTCAGATTAAATATTAGAGGGGAAAGAATTTGGTTCACAAAATGCCTGTTAAAATACCTCTGTTGCTCGTTGAATTGGTAACCAAACTAGTTTACTCAACACCAAGACTGTTTCTAAGTAGCTCAGCATTTTTCACTGTTGTATTGACACTGTTGTAATATAGACTTTATCATTTGGTAGGTAGCCCAATCAGGCAACTTTTTTATTTAATGCAACACTGCTTCAGTGAGATTTTCACATATTACAATGAGAAAGGAAAATGAAAAATGATTTCTTAGCACTCTTGACCTTACTGGAAGGAAAAATCTACTACCTAGAGTTCTTTTTGACTGAATCTGTTTCAACAGAAACAATTATTCATACAGACCAGATATCAGAAAAAAGAAAATCTTGTGGAAGGAGAGGCTATGTAAATGGACATAAATCCAAAACTAAACTGTACACAGTTAAATAGGATTTTACAATTTAGAAATACCTTGCGGAATTAGGTACACACAATATAGGAAAATGAAAATTGTGATCTGGCTCCTCATTTAGAAAGTAACTCAATTTATCAGATATCTGAAATTGATTTGAAGTGTTACAACCTGAAAGTCATCTTTAAGTCACTCAGTGATAGCATCTTGATCTTTTTTGCCCTTCTTGGTTTTATCTCTATATTTGGCATCATCTTGATTAAAAATGATCACATTTATAACGGCAGTGATTTTGCTTCCTAATTTAAGCACCTGAAAGATAAAGATACTGTATCTTCCTTAGAGTTTCTCTCTCAGGATTAAGTGTGTATTTGACCCTCAGACAGCAAAGCTATGCTGTTAAACAGAAAAACAATGAACTTGCATCCCCAGCTATTATATGAGGCCATTCATTATAAAGGTATGTCACATTAATGAACAATGTGCTGCGTGCCACCCGCATAGAAACATTATCAGCAACAGGAGCCCTGCAGGGCCTCAAAAGCTGTCGTTACTTTTGGAATGTTTTATATGGAATCAAATTAGCAAAGCTGTGCTCAAACGATGAGATTCTGTAAGGTTTTTAAACATCTCAGACAGAAATTCGATTAAGATTAATTCAAGCCAAGCAAGCAATTTTGGAAGGGTTGGAAGCAATTTCCTTTCGCATCATGGCCGCACACTGCTGACACATACGCCTGGAGAAAGAGAAAATGTTCTAAAGTTGCCAGAGCACTAGGTTTACTATGGTAAAAGAAACAATATCATGCCTTTGTAAATATATATATTTTAAGAAATAAAGAAAAGTCTTGGAATGGAATGTGCAAATACTCATAATGCATTGTTAATAATGGACTCTGGAGATGGGGCATTTCAAATAACATAATTACATTTCAATGCTGTTTTGTGGCATCAACTTTTAAAGGTGAGTCTTTTCAAACGAATTTGCTGGAAAAGTAAGATTTAATCTAGTGCCATTTTAGAAAAATGATAGCAGTGCTCATCAAATTATTACTGCACTGGTAAAGCATTTAGAATCTAAATCCTTCACCACCTCCATTTATTTTATGGTGTTGAAAAGGTTATCCTTCAAACCTGTCAGCCAATTCATATAAAAGATTTAATGTCTTAAGGACAGATAAGAGGAAAACATGTCATTATATCTTTGAAAGAAGATGGATTCTAACAACTGTAAAATTATAATTTTTCAAAAGGCATGGGAAAGAATATAGGGCTTTTCACTTCATCTTCAACTCCACACAACTATTCAAGAGTGATGTAATTATTTTCTAGAGCCAGACAAGTAAGGGAATCTTACTTGGGAAGCTAAACCTAGTTTAATAAAAAGCCAAAGGAGGTGAAAAGAAACCAATGCACACAGATTCTCAGCTGCTGTATGTGTGTGTCTCAATGGACATCGAAGTTATAGGACTTTGATTTACACCAGCTGAAGTTCTGGCCTCTGAAAACAAAAGCTCTTTCGAGGCACCAGAGGTGTTTAAATCACTCTAGATGCATTGTTTGATTGCTCAGGCAAAGTGTTTCTTGAACCATCCTATGTATTCATTCCTTTTATCACTCCCTCACTTACAAAGGATTTACATGTAATATGTTTTCAATTAAGAAGTTCATCTGCAATCATCTGTATCAACACCTTGCAGGGAGGGGAAAGAAATATGCATGAAGACACCAACAGAGAAGTGAGTATGATTTCTACTTCCTTTTGGCACTCTGATGCTTTGTCTTTTTAGATGCAGGCATTAGAAGAAGGGATTTGATAATACTATACATAAAAGTACAAAGAGAAATCCCAACTAGAAAGTCAAAAAAGGTAGAAAACAAAGTGGGAAATGACTTTTAAACAGTAAATCCCAACCTCCATTTAAAAAAGAAAGTCCAAATATCACCTGGAAACAAGCTACAAGCTACTAATGATATAATCTATTACAAGTAATTGATTTATAAGCCAAAACAAAGCAAAATGTGCAACCTGCAAAAGGAAGCTATTCAACGGGTGCCTTTGCGGTTAACTGAAATGTCAGATAATGTACGATAGGAATATTTCTCTATAATGGGGAGAGGATGAGAGGGTTCCATAGTCTTTGCTCCAATTTCAAATCATGGGGAAATTATTAAATAATGGAATACAAAGCTCCAGCTCTCGTCAATCCTTCTTACCACAGGGGAAATTAAAGTGAATAAAATCACTGCTGGGGATGGCCCTCTAACTTCAGACTTGGGGGATAGTATATGCAGCTTCCCCTCTCTGTGACCAGAGTTTGTCTTTTAGTGAGGGACTAGTTTCCCTTTGCCCTTGTAAGTTTCTGCTCATGAAGTTTTTAAATCAAAGTATTCTCCAGCGAATATGGCATGAGTTTGAGTACCTGATTCCTAGTACTAACTGTCAGACCACTCTGCCTCCACAAATGAGTGTAGATCCATACAGCATTTAAATAGATATGGCACCAGGAAGCCAACACAATGTAACACCCTTACCTTTCAGAGCTGGTCAGATCCAATGGACAAAAGTTTCAGACACAAGGCATACATTAGTGGCAGACATATTTGATTAAAACAACGGATTTCTGTGCCACTTCAATTTGTTTTTCCACCTAATAAATGGCAATAGCTCTTTAAAATACAAGTACCATTGAGAATTCACATCCCAAAAGGAAAATAATCCACATTCTATCATAGCCTGTTGATGCATTACAGTAAAAATGTAAATGTATGTGAATTTACTCAACATCAGCTGGTCCAATTCATGTAAACTAAGGAAGACGGCTCACTTTGAAGCACCAGTTTAGAAAGAAACAGGGATAAAAACTCTGAAATTCCCCTGCCCAGCTTCAACTCCAGAATTAGCTTTAATTAATTGAATGGATTATATGAAACTCTGTGAATTGCTTGCAAAGCTATAACTGTTGTTTCCCAAAGGTAGGCAGTGTATTCTAACGCCAAGGCTTTAAGGCTCCCCAGCCTTCAAACACATTCAGTGGTGTGGGAAAAAAAATGGAAAAACTGTGCTTTTGATATGTTTCAGTCTGCACAAGAGAGAAGCCGTGGGACAAAGTTTTTCTGTGCTGTAAAATACAAAAGTTTTCATTCTTTGAGTGGTTATTTTCCCAGTTTCCACCACGATTACTATGTATCATCTATTGACAATAATCCTTTGTGGTCTCCAATACACCAATATTTTATTTAATTTCTTGAGTTTATCTGACTGCTAGTAAAATAGCTGCCTTCTTTTGAGTGATATGTAGAGATAGAGCCCATATACTTCATGGTCTGAATAAATTAACGCTTTTCCATCCGCAAAAAAACTTTTCTCTTCAGTCTACTTTTAGATATTTTTACAGTCTGTAACCCTGACTTGATAATGGAGTATCCCACTATAAGTTGGAATTAAAGCCATGATTCAGTGAAATAAGCATTCAGTAAAATTCATGGGTGCATTTACACATTCAATTAATATGCTTTAGGTAATGCACATTAAATCTACCTCCATTGTGAGGTACTAGAAAAATGTGCATTAACCTTTTTTAATGTACATTAGCTAAAGAACATTTTTTTGTGATTTTAATGTACAGTAAAATAGACTAATGTGCATTAAAGCACACATGCAAACACACCTATTATTATGAGACACTGGAAAAAGGTGCATTCGCCTATTTTAATGCGCATTAGCAAAAGTTCACAGTTTTCTGTGACATTTTAATGTGCATTAAAATAGGCTAATGTGCATTAAAGTACATATGTAGATGTGCCCATGTTATTAAAAATAAGCAAGGTGTAAAACTAAATAAAGCCTAGGGACAGTTTCTCTCAGCATTGAGGACATAGACCCAACCTGAATGGTGCATCTACACATGCGCTTTAATGCACATTGCCTAGTTTAATATGCATTAAAACATCATGTAAAAGTGGTGGGTGCCTATACATGAGTATAGGCACTGAATGCAATTTAATGCACTGAATGCACTTTAATGCACTGAAATTCCAGCGCATCAGAGCAGACTCAATTAATAGAATCTTCTGGAGTGTGGTAATTGCCATGTCCCAGCAGCATCCTGTGTCTCATGTATCTGCATCCCCGCACTTAAAAATGGCAGCAATGGCCACTTGGACCAAAGCTTTGAACTAAAGCTCATTGAACAAGCTTTAGTTCAAAGTGCCCTGTCACCATTTTTAAGCGCGGAGATGCTGATACAGGAGATTTGGTAGTGCTTTAATTAGAGCAGCAGTCAGAGCCACTCTAATTAAAAGTGCCAGCTCCCCACCCTCAGAGTATGTGTAAAATTGTCCTGTGCTTTTTACTAAATATGTATTAAAATAGATGAATGTGCATTAAGCATCACTTAAAAAGTGTTTGCTTTAGTTAATGTGCAATAAGCCAAGCTAGTGCACATTTTTCTAGTACCTCACAATGGAGGGTGCATCTGCACATGCACTAATGCGCTTTAGTTAATGCACATTTAATATAGGCAATTGAGGAGGAAATCCAGCACGTCAGAGCAGATTGAATTAATTGAGTCTGCTGGAGCATTAAATTGATGTATTCCAGCAGCCTTCCATGTCAGCATCCCTGTGCTGAAAATGTGGTGGCAGGGTGCTTTGAAATAAAACAAGTTCAATGAGCTTTAATTCAAAGTACCCCACTGCTATTTTTTCAGTGTGGGGATGCACAGGGATGCTGATAAATGTGATGCACGAGTGCTTCTAATTAGTGCAGGTCACTAATTAAAGCACCTGGTGCCATGTCCTAGAGAATGTATAAAAATGCCCTCCATTGTGAGGTACTAGGACAATGTGCATTAGCCTGTATTCATGAGCATTAACTAAAGAGCATGAGTTTTTTGGTGATGCTTTAATATGCATTAAAATAGGCTAATTCACATTAAAGCACATAGGTAGAATGTTAGCATACCTTTTCATCATGCACCACACTAAAGATCTGGTGGGTTGAAGTGGACTGATAATCAGATTAATCAACCCCACCCAACTCAATAGCACTTCCACCCAAGTCCCAGCCACATGTGGTTAAGCAATCTCAGATTACTTGAGTCTGACCCACATGTGAGCTGACATGCACTGCACTGCATTGCATGCAATCGTATAAGTGGCAAAATGCAAATCAACGTGCAGAAAATGGCAGCAGTGCGCTTTTTAACTGAAACTCCTTTAAGATATTTTTGTTCAAGAGCACCCCACCACCATTTTATCAGTGCTGACACACATTTTGCCACTTATGCAACTGCATGCGCCACAGTGCCAGGCACTTTTAAAAGCACCTGGTGCTGAAGCACAAGCATGTGTACAAATGCCTTGCGGTACTAGATTTAGTGCACATTTACTAAAATTCATTAATATACATGTAAACACACCCCATGATTCTGTGAAATAAGCCTCAATTATAGAACCTGTTTGATCTAAGCTGTAGTATTAAAAGTATATATCATTGATTCAAGCCCTCTTTGGTAAAGGTACAATTCATAGTGCAACTTTTATTTTGCATATAATTATGCACTTGAATGTGCCAAGATGCAGCCTCTCCACCTCCAGAACTTCCTCCTGAGGTTCTGGTTGAACTTCACCCCTCACCTTCTTATTTGGACACCTGATCCATGGTCCCACCAAGTCCTGGGATCTTCTGGTCAACCTCCTCCTGGGCCTGGCCAAGTGGGCCCTGTACATGACCAAGAAGGAGTCTCTGGCCGGGAGGGTGCCCAGGGACTGTGAGGCTGCTTTCCTGTCACTCATCCATGCATGCTTTTGGGCACAGCACCAGTGGATGGCATCCAGCGGCTCCTTGAATGCCTTTGAGGACCGGTGGATGCAGCCCAGAGGGCTCTGATTGGTGCCCCCCCCCCCACAAAAAAAAATTATTAGTTGCATCTTTCACTCTTTGGCCCCACACAGTGGGGACTATTAGTTAACTGGGTGTGCCTTAAGGCCCATGTCCAATGAAAGATACAAATAGACAGGAGCTTCTGGGGACCAAATAGCAGGACCTGCTTGGCAAGGGTGTAGCTGGGCACCTCAGTGGCTGAGTCTGTACTCCACCCTCTTCCCATGAGCCACTGGGGACCTCAGCTGGTGCCTTGTCCATAAAGCCATCACCACAAGCATGTATGTGGTGAGCTTTATAGACACCCCGGTCTCCTGCCCCTTCTGCAGGCAAAGGGAGACCCTGTTGCACATGACATTCGAGCATGCCAGTCTGCAGTCCCTCCAAATCCACTTCCAGGAGCTCCTCCTGAGGTTCTGGTTGAACTTCAGCCCACACCTTTTTTTTTTTGGGCACCTTATCCATAACCCCACCAAATCCCGGGACCTGCTGGTCAACCTCCTCCTGGCCCTGGCCAAGTGGGCCCTGTACATGACCAGGAAAGAGGCTCTGGCCAGGAAGGTGCCTGAGGACTGAGAGGCTGCTTTCCTGTCACATGTCTGTGCACATTTCTAGGCAGAGCACCACTGGGCAGCATCCACCAGCTCCTTGGATGCCTTTGACAGGTGGGTGCAGCCCATAGGGCTCTGCTCTGTGTTCCCCCTTGTCCAAACAAAATCTTAAGAAGTGCTGGTAACACATGAGTTAAGTCTGGTCATGCGCAGGTAACACCAACTCATGGAAAATTCCACAGCGTGCCCAGCATGTGCCCCTTAGGTGACCTGTAGAACTGTCAATCACAGGCGACCTACTTTTCAGCCTCACGCATGTGTAATCACCACACAGAAACCAGAATCACACATGCTCAGTTTAAAGAAGCATGAGGTAATGGTACCAGAAAATTCCAGCAGTCAAGCACCCTGATTGGCTGAGGGGTAGCTTTAAAAGGGTCCTGGCCCCCACCAGCGGTGTGGGCGTTAGGAGTTGGTAGAGTGTCGTTGGTGTGGAAGGAGGAGAGAGGGAGAGCTGCTCAGTCTGTAAGCAGAAGCTGCCTAGGCAGGGACTGCGAGACAGAGAGAGTTTGGGATTCATTTCCCCAGTTCCCCTTTCAACTTTACACAGTGACTCACCTCTCTGTGTTTTCATGTTTGATCTCTCGGTTATGAAGTGTTTTGGCTTTACCTCCGGTTCTGATTTTGACTACGGTTTTGCGATTTTGATACTACAACTCGGCTTCTACTCACCTGGTGTCGGACTGACTTCGGCTTCTCACATCGACTGCGATTCGGCGCGCCCCTACACACCTTGATCATCTCCACTACTTCATCCTCTGGTTTTGACCTTGGCTTCTCTCACTGATCATCCATTTGTTGTCCATTACCTTGGACTGGCTTCACACCATTACACTGAGTTACAGTTTGTTATTGTTCGTTAGTCTTCCCATCTATGAGCTGTTGACCAGCCCTGGGACTAGCAGCGGACAGCTGCACCTATCACTGGACTTGTACCAGTGGAAGAAAGCAAGGGCTCACTGTGAACCTCGTGGGCCAACAGACCCCTGTGTTGTTCATTGTTGTAAACTTGTTTTACTGTAACTGAAGAAAGCACTGATACCTACGCCTCAGAAGCATAAGTTAAATAAATCCAGCTTGTTTTGAAACCGTTACGCTTCCGTGCCTCAGAGCTCCACGCCAAAAATCCCACCTGTTCCGTGTCCAATTTGCCACCACTCAACCAACCAACCGTGACTGAGACCATGAGCTTGGCTCGCCAGCCGCGGATCCTTGACACCCCTCAGGAGCACTTATTTTCATGTTTTTACCCTTTGACCCACATGACACTCCTATCCTGTTTTTTTTATTAATTGTCCCAAGAATTTAGTTGTTTCATTCATCCATTATGCCCAGTAAAAAGGGGCTACTCATTAACCAGGTGGGCCTTGCCCATGGTAATTGGATGGACAAATAGGCAGGATCTTCTGGGGCCCAGCCAATTGGTATCTGGGAACACTACCCCTTGTGCCAGCTGGATTGCTGAAGCAGCCCTGAGAGTTCCCTGCAGCCTTTATCCACTGCAGCAGTCTGGCAGTGGGGGGCTGCTGCCTGGCTAAGATCCTCTGCCACCTGCAACAGCATGGTGTGGACCTGCCAGACTTGGACAGGGACAACATGACTACAGCAGCGGCATCTGCACCTCTGGGCCAGCTGCCCACAAGCTGTAGCTACACAACTGGCCTTTGTGTGGCACTAGTGCCATGTGTGCTGCCACCCTGACATCTGGGCAGCTATCACCCAGATGATGTTCTCAATGTGGTTACCTGCTTTGAACTGTCAAAGGATGTCCTCCTCACCCAAGTTGACAGCCACCTCCAGCTGGGTTGCAGGTGCCAGCCCTGAGCAGGCTCCTCTGCCTGGGTCCTGCCACCTGCCCCACTAGCAGGAATTCTGGTGTTGCCTACTTAAAAACTGCAAAATCCCTGATAAAAAAATCCCAAAGTCACTCTTTAAAATACCCACAAATCCATCTTCTTCCACAATTAGAACAAAAGACTACTATATACATACACACACACACACACACACACACACACACATATTAGAGGTGCACCAATACATTGGCCCAATATCAAATCAGTACCAATATGAAGGAAATTGTCTATATCAGATATCAGCCCTATGGAGCCAATAATTTGGTCGATAAATGCTCATGCTTCACGCAGCTGCACCACAGCACACAGCAGAGCTGGCAGTGGGGAGAGTTGCCTCCAGCTGGTAAGTCAGAAGGGGAGGGGTGAGGGAAAGGGTGTAGAAGGGAAGATAAATGCCCCCCACAGTGAGGGAGGGGGCAGGGGCAGGTGCTACCCAGCTTGGGTGGGGGGGCTTAGGGTGGGGGGGACAGAGACACTGCTCGTGGGGTGGGCTTCCACCATTGCTTGCACCCTGGGAGGGTTGGGGGGCATGTTCCCCCAGATCTGCATGGTGTGGGGCAAGCAGCACCTCTGGAGTGGAGCCAGAGCCAGATCCAGTGCTGTGCGGGGCTTTTCTTCTCAGGAGTGGGCTCAGAGCAGGCTCTAGCTGCACTGGGAGGAATCTGCAGCTACCCCAAATTTCACCACAACTCCATCCCCAGCCCCACACCATCGCCTGCTGCAGCCCCAGCTGAATGCCCTGCCTCCACCCAAGTGCTGAGAAAAGCTGGGGCTCCAGCGGGCTGCAGCCTCCTCCCAGCACCACTGGAACCCACTCCAAGCCCATACCTGAAAAAAAAAGCCCCGCTCAGCACTGGCTCTTGCTCCAACCCGCAGCTACAGCCTACTCAGCACCACATAGATCCAGAGGCACACCCCTTCCCGCCCCTGTCCTCCCAGAGTGCAAGCAGCAGCAGAAGCTGCCCCCACCCCATGAGCCGCAGTTCCGTCCCATGCTCCCTCCTGGGCAATGCCTCCTCCCTCACCATGGAGGGCATTATTCTGCCCCTCCACCCCTTCCTTCCCCCTCCTGTTCCACCACACCAGACTTAAAACCATGGAGGCATCTATATTGGATATTGGATTGGTATCAGCCGATATGCCCCTTTAAATATCAGCTATTGGTATCAGCCCCCCAAATTTCTATTGGTGCACCCCATATATATACAGAGAGAGAGAGAGAGAGAGAGAGATCAGTTGGGCAATGTCTTATTGCTATAATTACAATGTTAAAGTATTTTGAAAGCCTACCAGTGTCTCTATTACCATAAAATACTTACTAAATATTTGTACGTTTTGATATTTGCTTTTGGTTTTCTTATCACACAATGGGTGTGTGATGGGGGAATATGACGTTTGCAGGTGGAGGGTGGGAAGCTGTGTGGGGGGATACGGCTGGGTGTGTGGGTGGGTGTGGAGGAATGTGGGGGGATGCAGGTCAGTGTGTGGGTAGGTGTGGAGAGATTGTGGGGGGACTGTGAGTGTGGCAGGACTGCCAAAGAGGGGTGGGGATGCTTCTCCCCACAGGGGGCAGCCCTCCCACACAGTACATGGACTGCCCCCCAACAGGGTCCCAGCCCCCCCACAAAGGCCACAGCTCCCCAACAGGGGCCACAGCTCCTCCCCACAGGGGCCACAGCTCCCAAACAGGACCCACATGCCCCCCATAGCCTCCCCATCCACAGGGTCCATATGCCCTCACCCACAGGCTCCAGAGCTTACCTGCAGCAGCAGCAGCAGCCATTGGGGCACTCAGGCCCTCCTGGCACAGCTCCCCTCATGGCACAGGGCAGCATGGCTCATCCCCAGCTTCCTGGCACCTGATGCCTTCTGTACCCCAGGCACGGTGCCATGAGACTTTGGGCAGCTCCAGGCCACTTGCATTGTCACCTGGAGCCCCATGCCACTCCTGGGGACTGTGTGTTGCACTGAGCTGGGTCCTGCTTACACAGAACCAGCCTGGCCCAGGGCATGGGGCCTGTGCAGATAGGACACAGATCAATCCAACATGCAATCCCCGCAAGTGATGTAGGGCCCTGGGTGACAGCCCAAGCAGCCTGAAGCTGCCCAAAGGTGTACAGCACCACATCAAGCTGGGCCAGGCCCACATGATGGGGCACAGGCAGAGTCAGGTGCCAGGTGGCCAGGACCAAACCACATTGCCTCATGCTGGGCAGGAGGCCTGCTCCAGGAGGGCCTCCAGCCCCGATGGCCTCTACTGCTGCAGGTGGTGAGGATGTGAGCCATGCAGGGGGCAGGCAGGAGACCCATCCCTCCTGAGCAGTCCCCACCCCACAGTCCTCCTCCCCCATAGACCACCATACCAACACAGCCCCATCTCCAGCCCCCCACCCCACCCCACCCCACCCCTAATCTCCACTTACCTGGGGACAGAGCCCAGGTCCAGGTTCCTGAAGCCTGCACTGCTCCTTGCCCTGAACGTGCTGCAGCACCAGAGCAAAGACCATAGAGGTGCTCTGGACAACTACCAGAGGATCTCTTTAGAGGACCTCAGCCTCCAATTGCCTGCCCAGGACTGTGCCCTGCCTCAATTTTTTCTGTGGGTTGTTTTATATATATATATACACACACACCTAGATATCTAGGTGTCAAATTTTGAGCCTGCACTGCAAATATTCAGTGCACAGAACATTTTTCTGTTCCCACCGTGCTTCTTGCCGCATCTCAAACAGCTTTGAGATGCAGAAAGAGGCATGTGTGGGCTCGTCTGGATGCACCCTGAGTGATTAACATATTACAATGTTAATTAGAAGGCAGAGGTAGAGAAAAATTAAAAGTTAAAGACAAGGGATGAAAGATATATTTAAAAGTGAATTTGAAGGGAAATGGAGCAGTACTTTGCATGGCAGGTGTAGGAAATTAGTTCCAAGTGATAGGTTCTGCAGAGGAAAAGGATATCAGACAATAGGTTACTGTTGCAGAGTGATCTGAATCGCCTGGTGATGTGGTCAGAATCCAACAAAATGTGTCTTATTACAACAAAGGTAGCATAGTATACCTGGGAATAAGAAACACAAATTATGTGATTGGCTGATCTCGTACGGTGAGCTTTAAACTAGCCTTGCTGGGGGAGGGAGCCGCAGGAAGATGAGCAGACACCACCCAAGCAAGACAGGTGACAAATGCAAGGAGTGCCCAGGTAAGAAACAGGGGTCCAGACAGTCTCCCAAATTGGGGGGTGGCACATGCAGCTAGGCAAGGCCTTAAATGCCTATATACAAATGTTCATAGTATGGGGAACAAACAGGAGGAACTCATCCCCAGGATAGCCAGTTCAGACCCAGACATAATAGGGCTTACGGAAACATGGTGGGATTCATCTCATGACTGAGCAGTTAGCATTAGGGGCTATAGGCTTTACAGGCAGGATAGGGAAGGAAGGAAAGGTGGGGGTGTGGCGCTTTATGTCAAGAAGCAATACACATCCTGTACCAGCAGAATGGGGTCAGAGGAGGGGCAAGCTGAAGTGCTCTGGGTGAAGATACAAGGGGGCCGTGGGGAGAGGAATCTAACAATGGGGGTCTACTACAGACCCCCCAACCAAGGGGAGGAGCTGGACCAGAAATTTGGGGCCAATTTGCTGAGATACTTAAGGCAAGAGATGTAGGTGATTTAAATTACCCGGACATCTGCTGGGAGGAACAGTCAGCCAGGTCAGACTGTTCCAGGAGGTTCCTGGCAGTGATATATGACCTCCACTTAATTCAGGAGGTGCAAAGTCCCACCAGACGAAATGCTCTGTTGAACCTGGTCCTGGCCATGGGTGATGACTTGGTAAGGGGTCTCCAGGTTCTTGTCCACCTGGGTGAGAGTGAATTCACCATCCAGCGCAGGGTGTCAAGGGCCTGCAGCAAGGCGGTAGCCCTAGACTTCAAGACGGCCAACTTCAAGGAGTTAAGGATATTAGTGGGAGAGGTGCTGGGGTTCTTGAGAGCAGGGGAACTCAGTGCCCAAGATGAGTGGTCGTTCCTTAAGGAGACGATACTCAGGGCCCAAGAGGTGACCATCCCAACAAGAAGCAAGGGGGGCAAGAGTGCCTGAAACCGCACCCCCTCCCCCGGCTCGCCAGGGGCGTCCAGGAATGCCTGATTGTCAAAAAGGCGCCATACAACTGGTAGAAGGGAGGGGCTATACCTCCTCTGCTCGGGCCTGTAGGGGCTGTCAGGAAAGATAAGGCGGACATAGAGGTAGGACTAGCATCCAAGATCAAAGATAATAAAAAGTCCTTTTTCAAATATATGGGTGGGATGAAGAAGGCACCGGGAAATGTGGGCCCCTGCAAGATTCTCTGGGCAATCTGTTGATTGTGCCAGAGGAGAAAGTAGACCTCTTTAACCAATTCTTCACCTCTGTTTTCTTGGGGTGAGGTGAGCTTGCGAGTAGGGAGGAAGAGACTGCAGCAAGATCTGGATAGGTTACAGGGGTGGGCTAACAAAAACAGGATGCATTTCAATACTGACAAGTGCAGGGTGCTGCACTTGGGCAGGAGTAACCAGCAGCACACTTATAAGATGGCGAACTCCCTTCTTGAGAGCATGGAGGCAGAATGGGATCTTGGAGCCATTATTGACTCTAAGATGAACATTGGCCGACAATGCGAGGTCATGGTTGGCAGGGCTAACCGGACCTTTTTGGTGCATCTCAAGTAGGGCCAAGGAGGTGATCCTCCCCCTCTATGAAACACTGGTCAGGCCACAGCTGGAGTACTGCATCCAGTTCTGTGCACCCCAGTTCAGGAGGGATGTGGACAACATTGAGAGGGTCCAGAGGAGGACCACTCGCATGATCCGGTGACAACAGGGCAGACCCTACAATGAGAGACTGCAGGACCTGAACCTGTTCAGCCTTCACAAGAGAAGGCTGAGGGGGGACCTGGTGACCTTCTATAAACTCACTAGGGGGGACCAGAAGGGTTTGGGAGAGGCCTTGTTTCCCCTAGTGCCTCCTGGCATAACAAGGAATAACGGCCATAAGTTGTTGGAGAGTAGGTTAAGATTAGACATCCATAAGAATGACTTCACAATTAGGACGGCTAGGATCTGGAACCAACTTCCAAGGGAAGTGGTGCTGGCTCCTACCCTGGGGGTCTTTGAGGCTTGATGCCTACCTGGCTGGAGTCATTTGAGCCCAGTTTTTCTGGGCCCAGGCAGGGGGTCAGACTTGAAGATCTACAAGGTCTCTTCCGGCCCTACTTCTATGATTTTATGAACCTATGTCTACAGGTTGTAAGACTTTCTCAGATCTGTTGAGATAAACATGGGACATGTTGAAATAGTCACCTCAATATGATCTCTCAGTTGTAATGCTGTTTTAAAAAAAAACTTATCTGATGCTATGCCATATGAAAAGAGGAATATCAAATAGAAGTATGGAAGTGATCTTGCTTCTGTACACAGCACTGGTAGAATGCAACATCAACTTCTGAACATGCCCTCTTCAAGAAGAATGTGGATATATTACAGTGCACAACATGACCCTAGCACTGGGTCACCAGCCTTAGGAGTAAAGGTGACTACATCTTATTTCAAGGCTGAATTTGTCTAATTTAAGCTTCAGATATTGTTAGCTGAATCTTGTTATGCCTTTGTGTGCAAGTTTGTAAGTCCTCAACTTTTCCCTATATACATAGTGAATATTTTGAACTCCCTAAGAGGAAGAGTAAATGAACATTGGAAGAGCTAACCAGGGGACATGGTAGATTCAACATCACTTTTGGTCTTTAAGGCAAGACCAGGTATCTTTAGAAAACATATTTATAAATATAACTTTGTGTAGAAATGTTAGCCCCACTTCACCTACTCCTGATGGATGGTCACCTACTCCTGATGAATGGTCACAGTAATTTCTTATGGCTTTAGTACCTGTAAATCAATGAATTCCATCTCACCCCAACCTTCACTGCTTATTCCCTCTTCACTGGCAAGAAAAGGAACCTTGAATATTCAGTAATACTTTCAGCACTGCATTAAGACTATATTTGGTCTTATGCTTCAGACGTTAACCAACTGCCTACAGGGATCAGGAAGGAAAATATCCCTGACCTACAGTTGATTTCAGTTAGAAACAGAAGCCTGACAAGGACAGATCCGTTGTTCTCTGAGCTGATGCAAAGAATCCTCTTTCTCAAATACTTGGCTGGTGTGCCTTGCTCACCCACTGATGGTCAAACCATTCATCTACTTTCAGTCTGGGAAAAAGTCTTCCTCTGGTGATGGTGGCAGGGACTGGGGTTTTCAACTTCTTCTGTGGCATGGAGTTAGATCATCTGTTATGCACAGATGAACATATCTGATCTAGAATTTCACCACTGTTTCACAACAGGATTTCTTGCTGTTGTAGGTGATTCAGGGATTGGTGGCACATATCAATTTAGTCTCCTGAGGACTGAAATGCTTCAGTTTAACTATTCACCATCCAGCAAAAGGTGGCAAAGGCCTGCAGCAAGGCAGCAGCCCTGGACTTCAGGAGGGCAGTTTTCAATGGGGTAAGAAGAATAGTCAGGGAGGCACTGAGGTCCCGGACAGCAGGGGAGTCGGGTGTCCAGGAAGAGTGGTCACTCCTTAAGGAGATGATCCTCCAAACCCAAAGGGAGGTAATCCCAATGCAGATCAAAGGGGGCAAGAGGGTGCAAAAGACCCCATGGCTAACCAAAAGCATACTGGAATGTCTCCTAGCTAAAAAGTAGGCGTAAACCCAATGGAAGAGAGGGACCATCACCAGGGAGGACTATACCTCGGTTGCTCAGGGCTGCAGGGGGGTGGTCAGGAAGGCCAAAGCAGAGATGGAACTAGCTACCCAGATCAAGGACAACAGGGAGTCCTTTTTTAAATACATAGGGGGTAAAAAAGAAGGTACTAGGTAATGTGGGACCTCTGAAGCCACACTAGGAAATCTAGTCATTGTACCAGACAGCAAAGCTAACCTACTTAACAATTTCTTTGCCTCCATTTTTCCAAGCAGGGACCAGGTCACCCTGTCCCCACCAGGACCCCCATGGGTCCCAGGGGAGGTGCACCCAGGCCTAGAGTCAGTGACCTGGAGGGATGTGGGCAGTGGGGTTCCACAGGGCTCGGTCCTCAGGCCCACACTGTTCAACATCTTCATCAATGACTTGGACGGGAGTGTAAAAAGCACCCTGTTCAAATTCGCAGATGACACTAAGATGTGGGGGGAAGCGGGCACGCTAAAAGGGAGGTATAGGCTGCAATCAGACCTAGACAGGTTACAGGGGTGGGCGGGTGAGAACAGGATGGGTTTCAACACTGACAAGTGTAAGGTGCTGCACCTGGGGAGGAAGAACCAGCACCATACCTATAGGCTGGGGAACTCCCTTCTCGTCAGTGCAGAGGCAGAAAAGGATCTTGGAATCACTACTGATGCCAAGATAAACATAGACCGGCAGTGTGGGGATGCAGTCAGGAAGGCCAACCGTACCTTGTCATGCATCCACAGATGCATCTCAAGCAGGTCCAAGGAGGTGATCCTCCCCCTCTATGCGGCACTGGTCAGGCCGCAGCTGGAGTACTGCATCCAGTTCTGGGCGCCACACTTCAAGAGGGATGTGGACAACATGGAGAGAGTCCAGAGGAGGGTCACCCTCATGGTCAGGAGCCAGCAGGGCCCTATGAGGAGAGCTTAAGGGACTTGAACCTGTTCAGCCTCCACAAGAGAAGGCTGAGGAGGGCCCTAGTGGCCATTTACAAACTGGTCAGGGGGGACAGCAGGCATAGGGGGTCCCTGTTCCCCTGAGCACTACCAGGAGTGACTAGAAATAATGATCACAAGCTGGCAGAGGGTAGATTTAGGCTGGATATCAGGAGGTGCTACTTCACTGTCAGGGTGGCTAGGATCTGGAACCAACTTCCAAGAGAAATGGTGCTGGCTTCTACCTTGGGGGTCTTCAAGAGGAGGTTAGACAATCACTTTGCTGGGGTCATTTGACCCCAGTACTCTTTCCTGTCATGGCAGGGGGTCAGACTTTATGATCTGCTCAGGTCCCTTCTGACCCTACAAACTATGAAACTATGAAACTCAAATTGTTGGGCTTACTGTAAGAGAAAAGTGGGTTAAACTAAGCAGCCGGTGGAGATCAAGAAATCAGACAATGTGATCTAATGGTTCCTCCTTGCTTTAAGCGTTATGTAACCCAGGCAGTACTCCAAGAGGTACCCCCTCTCCAACTGAAGGGATCAAAGCGGGTGCACAAGCCCTGGGCTTCACATCAAGCTGCCTGGCCTCTGATTGGAGGAGCTGGAAGCAGAGCTGGGAACCTCTCAGGTCACTACTCAGATCCTGGCTGGAGCGGGGGAGCCTCCCCTGCTGGCTGCAGCCTCTCCCAGGGGATCCTGGAGCCCAGTGGGAGCCTCCCCTCCCGGCTGCACACCGCACTGCTGAGGGTCCCACTGCTGCCTGCAGGTCCTGCTCTTTCAGGCTCTTCTGGGTGCACTGCTGCTGGCTCAGCTCTGTGAAGCTCCTTCCTTGTTGTCCCTTGCTGGTCTCTCCAGAGTCAGCCCAGGTGACCCAAGGGGCCAATCAGGGGACACAGGGGGTGAGTCTCTGGGGCCTGATTGGTGCGGAAAGGGAATCCCAAGTCCTCCAATCATCTTTTGCCCTTTCAAAACCCCATGGGCTAGGTCACTGCCAGCTAGCCCATCACATTTATATAAGAATGAAACAGTGAAAGGATCATAGGGACTGGCACCAACAGGCTACAGAAAAATGAGAGAACTGGGAGCAAATGACAGCAAAGAATCTTAGAGGGGAGACTGGCACAAGTCAAACAAAGGATTTTATAAACCAAAGGGAACAGTTCAGAACAAGATCATGAAATGAATGAGGTCATGTTGTTGGATGTGGTCCACAACATGAGATCCCTCCTGAACATGTGCACACTGATTAGAGGTGGGAAGGTTTGAGAATAGCTAAACTTTCCACATTGATGATGTCAGTGATCCACTTACATCTGGGAAGCCCTCGCAGTAGTTTCTGTGGTCCAGTAGACTGCCATATGCTACACTGTGTGCTGAGAGCACAATAGTAGGGTCTCGTGTTGTAGCCAATAGGTTAGACAAAATTATCACTAATAGGCCCAGTCAGCAATACAGTGTATGAATGTGGTGTATATAACTAACAAAGAAGCAGATGACACAAAGAAAATGGAACAGATAAGAAAGGAGGAAAAGTTGTAGTGTCAGCAACTACAAGGAGACCATTGAAGGCCAAATGCCTGTGCAACATCCTTGGCAGGAAGACCAGTTCAGGCTAGCTAGACAAGGAAAATCTTTCTATATGATGACCAAACAGCACATGCCTTGGAGAAAGGGTTCAAGAAACCTTACCCAGCAACATAAACTGTATAAAAGGGGGCAAGAGAAAGGATGACATGGGGAAGAACCTGCCTTACCACCGGAGCCCGTGCCTATGCATGCCAGGTTGGATACCCCACTCCATCAACGGGTAGGGTCTATTGGAAATGCCCTTGAAATTATGTAAGTGTGTCATCTGTGAGAATGTATTTGTGAGTGTGTGTATGTAGGGTAACACAATTTCTAATAAGTTAATGGTCTCTAACAAGCGTATAACTCCCCAGTACCCTTAGCAATAAACTACCCCTCTGAAAAGAAACTGACTTTGTTATTAGTCTAATTTTTGGGAAACATCTTTGTGGAGAATGCAGTGGGGGGGAGTGTGGAATTCATGTGCTTCTGGTGAGGCAAGGCTTGGGACGTGCCCAGGTTGAGATTTAGGCACAGGCGTCACTTTGGGAGCCACAATGTTGAGTTCTGGGCGGTCGTTGAAAGTTTGGGATCCAGGATTCATAGATTCATAGATGCTAGGGTCGGAAGGGACCTCAATAGATCATCGAGTCCGACCCCCTGCATAAGCAGGAAAGAGTGCTGGGCCTACATTACCCCAGCTAGATACACATCCAACCTTCTCTTGAATACCCCCAGGGTAGGGGAGAGCACCACCTCCCTTGGGAGCCCGTTCCAGACCTTGGCCACTCGAACTGTGAAGAAGTTCCTCCTAATATCCAATCTAAATCTGCTCTCTTCTAGCTTGTGGCCATTATTTCTTGTAACCCCCGGGGGCGCCTTGGTGAATAAATACTCACCAATTCCCTTCTGTGCCCCCCTGATGAACTTATAGGCAGCCACCAGGTCGCCTCTCAACCTTCTCTTGCGGAGGCTGAAAAGGTCCAGTTTCTCTAATCTCTCCTCGTAGGGCTTGGCCTGCAGGCCCTTAACCATACGAGTGGCCCTTCTCTGGACCCTCTCCAGGTTATCCGCATCCTTCTTGAAGTGCGGCGCCCAGAATTGCACGCAGTACTCCAGCTGCGGTCTGACCAGCGCCCGATAGAGGGGAAGTATCACCTCCTTGGACCTATTTGTCATGCATCTGCTGATGCACGATAAAGTGCCATTGGCTTTTCTGATGGTTTCGTCACACTGCCGACTCATGTTCATCTTGGAGTCCACTAGGACTCCAAGATCCCTTTCCACTTCCGTGCCACCCAGCAGGTCATTTCCTAGGCTGTAGGTGTGCTGGACATTTTTCCTCCCTAGATGCAGCACTTTGCATTTCTCCTTGTTGAACTGCATTCTGTTGTTTTCTGCCCACTTGTCTAACCTGTCCAGGTCTGCTTGCAGCTGCTCCCTGCCCTCCGGCGTGTCCACTTCGCCCCATAGCTTAGTGTCATCTGCAAACTTGGACAGAGTACATTTCACCCCCTCGTCCAAGTCGCTGATGAAGACATTAAAGAGTATCGGTCCAAGCACCGAGCCCTGCGGGACCCCACTGCCCACACTCTTCCAGGTCGAAACCGACCCATCCACCACGACTCTCTGGGTGCGACCCTCCAGCCAATTCTCCACCCACCGGACTGTGCAGTCATCCAAGTCACAGCCCCTTAACTTGTTCACCAGTATGGGGTGGGATACCGTGTCAAAGGCCTTCCTGAAGTCCAAGTATACGACATCTACCCCTCCTCCTGTGTCGAGGCGTTTTGTGACCTGGTCATAAAAAGAGACTAGATTGGTCAGGCACGATCTACCTGCCACGAACCCGTGCTGGTTTCCCCTCAGCATAATTTGTCCTGCCGGGCTCTCACAAATGTGAGCCTTGATGATTTTCTCAAAGATTTTGCCAAGGATGGAGGTGAGACTGACTGGCCTATAGTTACCCGGGTCCTCCTTCCTCCCCTTCTTGAAAATGGGAACCACATTGGCCCTTCTCCAGTCCTCTGGGACTTGACCCGTGCGCCACGAGCGTTCAAATATTCCCGCCAGTGGCTCTGCAATGATGTCGGCCAGTGCCTTCAGTACCCTCGGATGGAGCTCATCCGGGCCTGCCGACTTAAAGGCATCCAGTTCTTCTAAGTGACCCTGCACCACCTCAGGGTCCACGCATGGAAGTCTGGTGCCTTGCTGCTGCCTCCCTACACTCCCAGTGAGAGACTTGTCATGCCTCTCGCTTAGGAACACTGAGGATGGTGAGCTCCGGGCAGTTGTTGAAACGTTAGGATTACCTGGTAACTTAGACCTTTTGGCTTGGCTCGTCGATGACTAACGACTCTTAATATTCAATTGGTATTGTGGTGTTGATTTTATTTTTGGATTTCTCAGTACTTAGAACTTAAGGCTCATTTGTGGCTCACAATTATTGCGTTTGTGCTTTGTAGATACTGGTCTGGGTACCCACTAGTGGGTACATGGCGTTGTTTAAGAAAAAGGGTAAGGGAAATAAGGAGAAGGCAGGTAAGTTTTTGGATAGGCCAACGCAGGTGACAGATGTTGTTCAGAGCGGCAGTCCAACCCCATGGTCCGCTCAGGCAGTCCCTGATGGGATCACGATGGAGGGCTTGGAGGCTACATTTGATAAGTTCCATTCATTATCTGGCCCTTTGGAGGCTAAGCAAATATCTGGTTTGTTGTGGCTTTTTATAGGAAGCTACTAAAAATCTGTTCCTCCATCTGATTAACTGTTAGGAAGCATTTTAAAGGGGTTAGCTAAAATTTGCAATAAGGTAGAGCTGTATAGTAATTGTGACGAATGTTTTAAGTTTTGTGCAACAGAGGTGGTTTGTTACTGCTGACCAGAAGACTTTGTTTGTCCAGGTCAGGCAAAGCAGTGGACATAGGTATATGCTGTGGACATAGGTACAGCTGTGATTAAGTAAAAACCTCCTGTTGTGTTTGCAATAGGAAGCTAGAGAGCAGAGAAAGTCATCTCTCTGCTGGAAAGGCCCTATGAATAAACAGGATTCTTTGACTCTAGGGTCCTTGGGAAGGGTTACAGTCTTTTATGGATGGTTACAAGAGCAGTGGTGTGTTTTCTGTCGAGTTGGTAAGGTGTAGATTACAAGTGCAGGTTATGGGAAGGCAGAATGTTATGCAAGCAGTGAAGTTTCAGAGAGATTAGAGACAGAGGAATGTGAGACAGATACTCTGGGATCCTATATGTCTAGAAAATAGAGGCAAGAGGTGGCACAGAAAGAGACAAGGTATGTTACTAGACATCTGGTCAGGCAGTGACAGAGAATTTGTGATCGGAAATGAGGGGGAAAACTTGGTTCCCCACCACCACCTCTCCAGGAACAGTGAAGAGCCTAGAAGAGATAAAGATTGTTACAGAAGTGTAACAGCT
Source organism: Crocodylus siamensis (assembly GCF_052110815.1). Lineage (NCBI taxonomy): Eukaryota > Metazoa > Chordata > Crocodylia > Crocodylidae > Crocodylus > Crocodylus siamensis. The sequence goes on along the minus strand of NC_143401.1, from coordinate 69,530,577 downwards.
TGTTTTGAGAAACAGCAGGGAAAAGATACAATTGCTTTAAGGAAAAGTTGTGTTCTGATCTCAGAGTGCCTGAGGTCATGTTGTGGTCTGTTTGGGTTAAGTACAACAACTTCTATCACTGGTCCAATAAGAAGCCAGTAGCAGAGAAGACTAAGTTCTGCACTAGAAACTGTAAATGTTTGTAGCAGAAGTACAGCCTAAAAAGTGGGCTGTATTACAGAGATTATCAGGTGTTTATGAAAACTTTGTAACAACTATTAAGAGTCTTGCAGTAATTAATAGGGTTAATTAAAACAAGTAAGTGAAAGCAAGGTGCAGGCAGAAATAGTCAGATGTGGCAGAATATACGCATGTGTTTTGAATAAAAATGAACCTTTCCCCTATAAAGGCATTATAAATATTTATTAAAAACTAAAATAGAATTATACCTTATAATAGATAGTTTAAGTTAAAAAATGATAATATAGATGTTTAATATGCATAGTTCCCCAATTTTGGTCTGTTTTAAGGGCAAACAAGAAAAGCTGAAAACTGATAATAAACTTCAGAGCTTTAAATGCAGTAACAAATGTGGTAGCTCCTGATATGGCAAAATACTCTAAAGTTCCAGCAGCTATAGCAAGAGGGGTAAAATTATTTTTAGTGTTAAATTTGGCTAATATAATATTTTGGTTATTTCCTTAGCGCAAAGGTGCTGGTATAATTTCAAATTGATATCCATGGGAACAATAATATTGTGTTTTGTAAAGGTCCCAATTCCAGTTTCCAAAATAGTGCAATAAACCATTACAAATAGTAAAATAAATGTAAATAATCCTTGTCATTTAATATATACACAAGAAAAACACCCCAAGAATTGTAATAATATGTGCATTGTTACTGCACATGAGCATTGCAAATGTGTAAATATGGATAATATTTTACTGCAAGTTTTCCTTGGTAGGTTTGTGTGTGTTTGGATTTTTTTCTCTCTCTCTTTTGCAGAAGCAAAAGTGTAAAATTCGGTCTAGTAACAAAGGTGACTGAAAGACTACGATGCCTCATTACAATCAAGAGCATTTTCTTCACCAAAGCTATGGTTTTATCATCACAGTAAAATTGTTTTTTCTGTCTGTTTTGTGTTGTTTGTCCTGTTGTGTTGTTTTTGTTTACTTAATTAATTAGTTTATTTTAAGTTGGCAAAAGTTTAAATGTATGTAAGTATCATAAAGATGTAATAAAAATAATTGGTAATACTCTCTCTAAAAATTAAATTGGTCTCTGTATCCCAGACCAGAACACTTCTGTCCAGTTGGACTGGAAAGTTGTTCTAACCTTTGAAACAAAGAACAGCAATTCATGTGAAAGTTTTAAGTTGTAAAGTTTACTTGTTTAGCAAAATGGCATTTATTAAAAAAGTAATATGTGTGTTTAGTGAATAATCTAATGAAATGTTTTTCAAGCTATAAAGGAAATCTCATTTGTATTTAGATAGTATTTAGAACACCAACATAACAGGCTGTGTGAGAGAACAGCATTAACCCATTGTTTTATAGGAAAAGCAAGAGTTGATAAACCTAGTACATCGGTGTTTGTATAAAGAAGTAAGGAAACTCTTTATTGATTAAAGCAAAATACAGGGTGGACGGCCCATGAAGTTGGTGATGAACATGGATCAGTTTAATAATGTGGGAGATACCACAAACTATGACTTGTATAAATGGTTGGCACAATTAAAAGAAAAAAACTTGGCAACCCATTTTGTTGGAAATTGATGTTCAGTTATGTATCTATAACTGGGATAGAAAAGAAACATACTTTGGATTCCAAGTGAATTGGACTGATGCATATCATTAACCGTCTTAGTACAGTGGTATATAAAATACAATTGGGAAAATAATCAAAATAGGTACATGTATTTCAGTTAAAGTTATTTCAGTGGTGTATGAAATTTAAGGTATTACATTTATTTAAAAGACACAGGATGCCAATAACATTGATGGACTAAAAGACCAGTGTCTGTTAAACACCGATGGAGAACAAGTGTTAATTTGTATTTGTTGTTGTGTTTGTTGGCGGAGGGGGAAAGTTTAATATATTTGTATGTCATGATATTTTGACTTAGCTTTGCTTATTGCTTATTGTTTGCGGGGGGGCTTTGTTAGATAAACTCTTAATTTTGCAAGTGTGACTTCCCAAACTGATGTCTTAAGTATGCACGTAATGCAAGCATTACCACACACGCAGCCAGAAATATTATGGTAATTCATAACCCTTCCATTTGTTCAAGGAAAGCACATTTGGACCCCTCATTTAATTGGCAAATATTTAAATAACCAAGACAAAATTGCTGATCATCACATGTGTAGTAAATAGGCTGATAATCAATGAATATGTCCCACATTGCAGCTCTTGGAAGAACCCTGCTTATTCCAGAGTGACAGACTGTCCACATGTTATTGGGATGAACTGCATAATAGCACAACCAAATTATATTTTAATGGAATCAGTTGTGTGTAGTAGGACTTGAACAAATTATTTGGCAGGGGAAAAACGTTTCATTTCCTCCTGTGCAGCAATGTGTGTGTAATGTCACTTTTAATGCCCCTTTTCATGTGTTATTTCACAAAACAAATAATTCAAGATATAGGTGTAGAAAATAACAATTTGCTGAATGTTAATGTTTCTATGGGAGTCAGTTGGACAAACTGCTCAAACTTCTGATGCAGAACATGCAAATAACCTAATTAGCCACTGCCACTCGTAATAATGCACAAGTGGGCAGTATTTCAATATTGCATCAGGTAAAGAAATCCTGACAGTTTCATAACAAGCCAAACAAATGTTAGCATATCATTGGTATGACATCTTCACCAGATGGGCTCCTTCAGGAACAGCAATTTTAAACATCATGCTGCATCCTGTGATAATATTGTTTATTGTAACTGGACGTTCATTTTTTGTCATGTGTTATATGTGTTGTTAGATAAAATCAATGTATCCAAAACCTTGAGAACTACAATTAGAAACAAAATATCTTTTTATCAGACAAATACAATTTATGACCCATTCATCATTAGCATTCAAAGGGTCAAAGGGGGGGATGTAGCCAGTAGGTTAGACAAAATTATCACTAATAGGTCCAGTCAGCAATACAGTGTATGAATGTGGTGTATATGACTAACAAAGAACAAGCAGATGACATGAAGAAAATGGAACAGATAAGAAAGGAGGGGAAGTTGTAGTGTCAGCAACTAAAAGCAGACCATTGAAAGCCAAATGCCTGTGCAACATTATTGGCAGGAAGACCAGTTCAGGCTAGCTAGATAAGGAAAATCTTTCTACATGAAGACCAAACAGCGCATGCCTTGGAGAAAGTGTTTGAGAAACCTTGCAACATAAACTGTATAAAAGGGGGGCAAGAGAAAGGATGACATGGGGAAGAACCTGCCTTGCTACTGGAGCCTGTGCCTGTGCGTGCCAGGTTGGATACCCTGCTCCATCAATGGATAGGGACTGGCAATCCCTATCTGCAAAGCCCTTGAAATTATGTAAGTGTGTCTTCTGCAAGAATGTACTTGTGAGTGTGTGTATGGTAGGGTAACGCAATTTCTAATGCGTTAATGGTCTCTATCAAGTGTATAACCCCCCATTACCCTTAGTAATAAACTACCCCGCTGAAAAGAAACTGACTCGTTATGTTCGTCTAAATTTTGGGCAATAGTGTGCACATGAGTATGATTGGTGAGAAGAACAACTGACACATGGTGTGATTTTGCTGAGTATTTAAGGAATCCTGAGGCGTGATTTGGCATGCAAATGGAATATGGATGCTTGAGAGTACTTTTCAATGGTTTGAATGGTGTGCAAGCTTACTTGGTTGGTGATCATACCTGCATGACTGAGATGTATGAGCAGTGACTGTAGCAGTTAGAGAGAGAGAGGGGTGACCTATTGGATTGGATTATAATTGGATACTTACCTGAAAAAGTAAAAAAAAGCATTATTGGATCAGGACCTCAATCATCCATTGGATTGATAATTATCAGCCTTACCTCACTCTCGGTCTGAGACCCTTTGAGGGAAAAGACTGAGGGCCTGACTGTCACTGAGGGGCAGACGGGAAGTTCTGTTTATGGTGCATTGCAGTTAACCATATAGTTAACTGCAATGCAATGCAGTATATATTTAATGCTTGATGTTATGTACGTTTCCTACTGTTAATCTTGTTTTTGTTGTGATTGTGAGTTTATAATATACTTTTGAACTTTATTGGAGCCTCTGTGTATTCATAGGGTATATGAGGGCAGGCTGTTGCTCTATGTATATCACTGACCCCAAAATCCACCCCTAACAGAGATAACAGATGAAAGGCCCTGGCTGTCTGAGGAGGCCTAACAACCCTACACCCCTCAGATTTCCCATAGGTGGGCAGTGTCCAGGACACCTGGCCGTGTCTGCCTTTCAATGTAAGGTCTTTGGAATAGCGCTGATGTACCAAAAATCACAACTTTGAGGAAACAGGCAGCAGCATTCTGCTGCAGGTACTTCTAAAATATAATAGCCCTGCACAACACCATGCATATATACGAAAGATGCTACAATGCCATAGGACATAGCATCAGCGGCCAGATACCATGATGCCTCAGCCACATCAGACAACATGGAGCTCAAAGTTTTACAAAGAAAATGTTTGGGTGGTAGCCAACATGGATACTGTTACATAACATTGACAGGTAGATATGTAGACACAAGGGGAAAGTTCAGAGCCAAGGATAATGATTGTTCATTGTTTGGGCTCATTTGCTGCTGTCTCCTCTATCTCAGATTTAACAATGAGTGTCACTTTCCTCTTAATTCCTTGCTTCTTTACTACTCTATTTTTGTGAGTCATTTGAACATTTCCATAACAATATTATCTCTCTGCACCTATTCTCCAGTTTCCCTTTTCTTCCATGTGAAAAATAAAATGAAGAAAACCTAGATTATCAGGGCATGAAAAAAGACTGAAGCAAGTAAATATCGCTTGGCCATTTACCTTGGCCAAGCAGCAACAGACATGAAGGCTAACTATGTGCAAACATCTGAAGGTTGTAAACATCTAGGAAATAGATCCATTAGGTAGCAGAATAGCCTCCCAAAGGGAGTAATGGTAACACATCACTAGCTGCAATGTTTAAAAGTGCTCTAGAAATTACATTAGATTTATACTAATAATAATTGCAGTGAAAAGGAGAGGAGGGCATAGAATAGACGATTTTTCAGCTCTACATTTTTGAAGACATAGTATCATATCTTCCTGTGCTTACTCCCTAAGCCAACCTCAGTGTCAATAGCTGTTTTTCTTTTGGTCCACTGGTCACTATTACAACAGGCTTACCAACAGTTTGCGATAGTTAATACCTATATCACAGATCAGTATCTTAGAGACCACTGGCTGATACTATGAGCAAATGTTAACTTTTTAAATAATTTACTCTTTTCTGAATTCCTTAAAGACCTGTTGCCTCCCACTCCTATTATCCTGGCACTTTCTCTCTACCTCTCTCTATCTCTCTCTCATCCATATATGTATGTGATTAAAAACTGCTTGATCAGTTTTAATTTGTGTGTATTTTTATTAAGCATTTATGTTGCAGTAGCACCAACAAGACCTAATCAGAATTACGTCCTCATGTGATATAGAATCATAGAAAATTAGGGTTGGAAGGGGCCACTACTGAGCTGCCACTACAGGGGCTTGTATTTCAGGAAGTTACTTCTTGTACAAGTTTAGACTGTGTGCAAAGCAGAGGGTGGGTATCTGTGCATGTGTGCTAATGGCAGGGCCCCCGGGTGAGAGTTGCTCTGAATTCCTGAGTTATGAGATCATGGAGGTTTCAGTAGAGGAGGCCATCTAGTCCAACCCCCTGCTCAAATCAGGACCACCCCCAATTAGTTCATTCTAGCCAAGCCTTTGTCTAGCCGGGTCTTAAAAACCTTCAAGGATGGAGATTCTACAACTTGTCTGGGTAACCTGATCCAGCATTTTACTATCCTGTTAATGATAAGATTTATCCTAATATCTAACCTAAACTTCCCCTGCTTCAACTTCAGACCATTGCTCCTTGTTCTGTCATCTGCCACCGCTGAGAACAGTCTAGCTCCATCCTCTTTGGAACCATCCTTGAGGTAGTGGAAAGCTGCTATTAAATCCCCTCTCAGTCTTCTCTTCTCTAGGCTAAATAATCCCAATTCCCTCAGCCTTTTTTCATAAGTCATGTGCCCAGCCCCCTAACCATTTCCATTGCCCTCTCATAGTTTTATAGTTTCATAGTAGCTAGGGTCAGGAGGAACCTGAACAGATCATCTAGCCTGACCCCCTGCCACAGGCAGGAATAAATGCTGGGTTTACAAGACCCCAGACAGGTGATCATCCAACCTCCTCTTGAATTTGCCCAAGGTAGGGGTGAGGACCACTTCCCTGGGAAGTTGGTTCCAGATTTTAGCCACCCTAACTGTAAAATATTGCCTTCTGATCTCTAACCTAAACCTGTTCTTTATCAGCTTATTCCCATTGTTCCTCATCACCCCAGGTGGTGCTGGGAAGAATAGGGCTCTACCTATTTGCTGTTGATCTCCCCTGATGAGTTTGTAGGCAGCCACCAGGTCCCCCCTCAGCCTCCTCTTGCTGAGGCTGAACAGGTTCAGGTCCCACAGTCTCTCCTCGTAGGGCCTGTCCTGCTGCCCTCTCACCAAGTGGGTGGCCCTCCTCTGAACCCTCTCCAGGCTGGCCACATCCCTTTTGAAGTGTGGTGCCCAGGACTGGACACAGTACTCCAATTGAGGCCTGACCAAAGTCACATAGAGCGGGGGTATCACCTCTCTGAGGTGCACCTTTGGATGCATGACAAGGTATGCCTGGCCTTGCTGGCTGCGGTCTGGCATTGGTGGCTAATGTTCGTCTTGGAGTCAATAATGACTCCAAGATCCCTTTCCACCTCTGTGCTTTCAAGGAGGGAACTCCCCAACTTGAATGTATGCTATGGATTCCTTCTCCCAAGGTGCAACACCCTGAATTTTTCTATGTTGAACCCATCCTATTCTCATCTGCCCACTTTTGTAGTCTGTCTAAATCTGTTTGCAGCCTCTCTCTCCCTTCAAGTGTGTCCACTTTGCCCCACATCTTAGTGTCATCAGCAAACTTGGACAGCATGCTTTCCACCCCCTCGTCCAAGTCACTGATGAAGATGTTAAACAGTGCAGGCCCGAGGACTGAGCCCTGGGGTACCCCACTGCTCACATCTCGCCAGTTGGAGTACAACCCATCCACCACTACTCTCTGGGGGTGCCCCATCAGCCAATTTTTTACCCATCCAACTGTGCAGCCATCAATGCCACAGTCGCTTAATTTATTGATGAAGATGGGGTGAAAGACAGTGTCCAAGGCCTTCTTGAAGTCTAGAAAGACTACGTCCACGGCGACACCATCATCCAAGGATTTAGTTACTTGGTCACAAAAGGCAATCAGGTTGGTCAGGCAGGACCTGCCTTTGATGAACCCATGCTGATTGCCCCTGAGCATGATCTCCCCTGCCAGCCCCCCACAGATGTGCTCCTTGATGATTCTCTCCAAGATCTTCCCGAGCACTGAGGCGAGGCTTACAGGCCTATATTTACTTGGTCCTCCTTCCTCCCTTTCTTGAAAATTGGGACCACATTAGTCAGTTTCCAATCCCCCTACACCTGGCCAGATGACCACAAATGCTCATATAGTTGAGCCAAGGGCTCTGCAATGACCCCTGCCAGCTCCCTCAACACTCTTGTATAGAATGGATCTGGACATGCAGATTTAAAAATGGCTCACCATTTTAGAAGATCCCAAACTACATCTGTACTGACTGAAAGCCTGACAGAGCTATCCCCAAGATTGTCCCTACCTCTGCTGGACTCGCTCCAAGTTGTCCACATCCTTTCTGTAGTAGGGGCACACAAAAATGGACACAGTACTCCAGATGTGGCCCCATCAGTGTAACTAGAGGGGAAGAATTACTTCCCATGATCTGCTAACAACAACACTCCTACTAATGCAGCCCAGTATACTGACTTTTAACCAGGGAACACTGTTGGCTCATATTCATCTTATTGTCCACTGTAACCCCCAGGTCATTTTCTGTAGAGCTGCTGCTTAGCCAGTTGATCCCCAGCCTGTAGCCGTACATGGGATTGTTCCATCCTAAGTGCAGGATTTCACACTTTTTCTTATTGAACCTCCTAAGATTTGTTTTGGTCCAATCCTCCAACTTGTCAAGGTGGCTCTGAATCCTAGCCCTACCCTCCAATGCATCTGCTACTCCCCCCAGTTTGGTGTCATCTGCAAACTTGATGAGGGTCCACTCCAACCCATCTTCCAGGTCATTGATGAAGATATTGAACAAAAGCAGTCCCAGGACCAACCCCAGTGGCATTGCACTTGACTTTGCAAACTAGACATTGAGCCATTGACTACTACCCTCTGAACCTGATGATCCATCCAGTTTTCTATACTCCTTACAGATCATTCATCCAACCGATACTTCCTTAGCTTGCTTGCAAGAATGTTGTGGGAGACCGCATCAAAAGACTTGTTAAGTCAAGCTATATCACATCCATTGGTCTCCCCGCATCCACAAAGCCAGTCATATATGCAAACATACATGAAGATGCAAACTCGAAAACAAACAACTTGCAAAAGAAGGAAGGAAGCATTCTCCTTGTGAAGAGACAAAGGTACAGTTAATCTATACATTTTCTTATATGCAGCTGTATCTTTTCTTTTAAGAATAATTAATATAATTTGTGTTCATTCTTACTGAGTTCTGTGAATGCTCCTGAAAGCTCCTATGCAGTCATGATTAAGCCTTGACAAGTTTAAAGGTTTGGCTTGGAAATAAATTTAGGACTTCAGATACCCATTTGTTTCTTCATAACCAGGAAATACAGATGAAAATCTCTCAAACATAAAGTTTCTTTTGATGTTTCCTGTTTCATTTACTTTCAAGGACACTTAGTTGCGATTATTTAACATAGAACAACATGTATAAAATTAGGTAAAGTCAACTTTGAGAACTGTTTATAATTTATTTTTTTTTATTAAACTAAAACAAAAATCCTTCAGTCTCTTGTTTCTTTTTTTTCCAACGGATCCCAAAGCACAACTTGACCCTAATCGAATCTCAACAAGACTGAGAAAACAAAACCAGGTAAGAATGAACTTGACCTTAATAAAATCCTCTGCGAGTCTACCACTCTTTTCTTCTCATGCCTTTTGCCCTCATCTCTCTCCTTGAGACAGGCAATTTAACAGTCCTTTCTTCTTCAAGGGCTCCTGGTCTTCCCTTCTGATTGAGTCCTCCTCCTCCAGACAGAGCTGGCTCCCAGGATCTCCCTGTCCCAGTCCCCACACCGCAGCTCCTCTTCCTCCAGACCTCCGCTCTCTATATTTTTTCTTGCACGCCGTACCCCATCACGCCACTGCCTTCCAACTTCAAAGAACAGCTGACACATGGACATAGACTTATTAGTAGATGTTTCTTAGAGGGTTACTGAGATGAAAAGCCTAAAACATATTGCTTTGGGAAATTTCAGAATTTTTTTATACCACTTGTACCATTAGGCCTGAACTTGAAATTGCATCCTGACAGAAGACTGAGTTGATGATGGCCATGTTGAATAACTTACTACTTCAATAACACCATCAAATGTTGATTCAGAGTCAAGGTTTCATTTGCGACTTTCAAAATCTATGTTAGGTTTGACTGAAGTTACCAATGGGACTGCCTCATCTTGTTTTAGATAACACAAATAGTCAACCTCAACAGAAAGACACACTGGTGTGAAAGACTAATCCATGGACTTGGAACTCACATCCTAAAGAAACTAGGATACTCATTAAACCTTACTTACTCCCAAGCACAATGTACATGGCATGACTTTCATCTGATCTAATAGGAACAGCAGCAAGCAAATACCACACATGAGCTTCAGGATAAGCAGACTAGAGGAGCAACAGAGAGCAAGACAGAGATTTAATTTGATATGCCATTTAGATGTCACACTAACAAGTGCTCTACAGCAAGATTAGATGGACAGACAGACACAGAGATCAGCCTGAATAACTCTATTTCATTTCAGAATAATACTATTAGCTAGTGGCAGACGCACACAAATATCAGTTTAAATATGATTACACAGTATGAGAGGGAAGAGAATGAAATGGTCATTCAAAAGATACAAGAAACAGAAGTGTTTAGGTCAACATAAAGTGTGCTCTTGAAATCTATTTTTGCACAAATATGAGAATCAACACAATATGAAAAGTTTAGAGATTAAATCTCATTCTTTGCCTTAGAAAGGCTGTTGATGCAGGTTCAGTGGTGTGGAAAAGTGGTTAATACATGATTTTGATACATCTTAGCCTGTCAAAATAGCAAAATAGCTATATGCATAGAGTATCTGAGACTATTTAAAGGCTGAAACTGAGAGGCACTGAGTAATTTTATGAGATAAATGGTACATAATGTGTGACAGGAATCTCATTCCATTTGGAAACATGAAGAGAAAGCTGCATGAATATCACTTTTCTAATCATGCAAAATTGCCAGGTTGATTTTTGAGTCATTATCCCTGTAATCAGATAAAAAGTTTTCAAATACAAATTGTTCCCGTTTACAGCCTCTTGATCATAGAATGTCTAGACTATTGTAACAATACATTATGTTTAGACTAAATACTTACACCATCTGCACTGTAAGTGGGGAAAAAAGAGTTTAGAATACTGCTTCTCACAAAATTGAGTGACAGTATTCCACCGATGCAGAACTTGGCTACAAACACAGGATAGCATCCTTTAGAAGTTATTTTACTTACTCATTAATATTGGAGGCGTAGTAGTTCCATACCACCCAGTTAACCATTTTTTGCTTTTATACAGGCAAAGTTCACTCTTTCACACAAAGATTCAGACACTCAGTACAGTGTGAAAGGCTGTTCCAAATATCACAAACTTGAAAGAAAATCTTCCCTGTCATTTTTGTTTCTGAAATGTTTTTAAATGATGCCACATGCTAGTGGCTTCTGATTAAAGCTTGGGAAAACTGGCTACCATTCTTCCTCTGGCCTCAATTAATTGATTGTTGTTGAAAAAGGGAACAAGAAGCATTTTTCTTTGAAAGATCCAATTTGTTCAGGTTTAGTGATACAAGTGCTATATTTGATCCTTTCATGCCACCAGACCAAAAATATTCCTATACTTCATGCTTTTTTTATATTCTTATTTTGAATCTAATATACACGCAACATATTCTTACACATACATTTCTATACCGCTGAGACTGCAGGGACCAGTAGAACTATAAGCTACCTGTTATACATAAAGTGCCAATGGCATGAATATTAAATTAGATGAAGGATGCATCTCTGTAAGACCCTTTTAAGATTTCTTTCTTGTCTGCCAGATATCAGTCTGCCAAAGAATGGTTCAAGTTCAGCAACTGTTCAGATTCAGACATCAGAGTAATGGTATCCATCACTGTTCCTGAGAATTTGATGTAGAGTCTAGCATCGGCCGACCCATCACCAAAATGGGTAGCAGTGACCTGGAAAAAAGAGAAATCCATTCATTCAATTCATCCTTCAGCCGGTCTGCACTAGCAGGGCTCTTATAAATGGTCAAAGGTGACTGTAAACTGCTCTGTATTGCAGATACTGATGCTATACAAGTATCACTATCTTTTGATGTGAACATCCTACCCACTTCAATATGGCACTTGCCTTCCCACAAGTACTAATAAGAAGGAAATCAAACCCATTACCCATCATTACCATTAGTTACAGGTGGAATGGAGTTTAGTAATAAGCCCCATAACACTGAATGTAAGAAGAAAGATATGTCATAATTCCAGTGGCCAGATCTGAACTTGGTCTCGGTTTATTTCTGAATTGGACCCCAAACTGGAAGTGGGCAGACATTTTCTTCTGCTTCAGGTGCGGCCAAAAACTCAGAAGACAGCTTATTTCTTCCATCTGAGAATGAAAAATCAAGCAGGACCCAATATATAAATATTCTCCCACTTTTGAATCTGGGCCTAAACTCTAGCCCTAATTCAGCCTTTAAACCCTAACCCTTTGGTCAATCTCAGTATTAAACCCATCTGGGATTGTAAGAAAGACAAAGGGTGAGATATTCTACTTATTTGTATCTTGTTTTAAAGGACTATAATTCATAAAGAAATAGGTAATAAATCAATATTCTGTCAATTACTAAATATGCAGCAAATATACAACAAGTCACCTCTGTTCAGAACTATCTAATTATCATGTCTATGTTAAGATTCAGATATGGAATACTAATTAAGATCTGTCAGGAATACATATGAAGAACTATAAAAACTGCAATGTGTGAAAATCTCTAGCCACATACTTGCAAACTATAAATACGTTACTGAAAACTGCAGCATTTGCCTTGCCATAACATCTTTCATGTTCAAAGCTGTGATTTTCTCAGCATGTTCAGCAGCAAATTGCCCTGTTTTGAAACTTAATAAGTCAGTATCACTTCGCTATTTATGGGTATTATGGAAAGGACCTAGAGAATACTAACAGTAAGTGAACTTGGAGACATCTGTCTGAGTACTAGTAATTTCTACTATTATATCTGCCATTTTCAGAAAGAAGCTTTGGTTCCAAGGTCTGGATAATATGGACTGCATTTTACTGAGAACCTGCAAATATCAAAGAATAAAATGTATCTAATTAAATGGATGATTAGCAATGCCCCCATTTACTGGAACAAAAGGTAAAGGGATTTATTCTGTGAACTTTGTAACTGTAGTCTGAAGCTGAATTCATCAAGAACATCTCAACCTTCCTCACTTTAAAAACAGGACACATTCTGAATCATGCATCTAAGGTTGTAAAAGATTAAAGATAAGCTTTTTCATCCAGGTTTTCAGGAAGTTACAAAAGATGCCTGTATCTGAGTACCCACTAAGACTGGTGCTTTTATTGTTTGCTTTAAAATGTAATAACTTGCCTGTTTGTAAATCAACCATCTAAATAAAGGGTTTGAGTGTTTCAGAGACAGAGATAAATATCTGTTATTATTATTTTCTAAGCATTTCAGAGACAATGTCACAAAGAGGCTTCCAAAAAAATAACAAACATATCCCCCACAGAGAGCCATACTTGCCACAGAAGAACAGATTGATATCTTTTGTTAAGTACTACTATACTTTCTTTTTAATAAGATAATGGATTTCATTTGCCATTTATATTCTTTTTTCTACTATTAAGACACACAAATTTTACTGATCCCTGTGCTGCGTTAAAGGGAATCGTGTGTTATTTTTCATTCAACCTCCTTCAACTTCTGTAAAATCTAGGTCATTCCTGAACCTACAAGATGCATTACCAAAGGACAACAAGGGGATGCATATGTACATTATTTTACTCACCTGCTGAGGTCACTAAGAAAACAACTTAATATTTGTTCATGATTAACATATTACATTGCCCTTCCTTTACTAAAAATACACAATTTGTTTAAAACTTGATTATTAAGAATGAATTAATTGGCAATCTGGGAATCACGCTAGAAGAGGGATATGGAACATCTCTCAAGGACAGATCTTATCAACCAAGGTATTCCACATGGATATGGATATTCTGTGTTATAGAACACTGCGTACAGGACCAAGATGACATTGCCATTCTAATCTCCCTTTTCAGTCACTTACAATATTCTCAAATACATTTTTCAGAACTAAATCTTGCCCCTGTAGTGACCTTGATCTGAAAAGCAGCAGCAATGTTCATGCTGCAGTCATACAGATGCAGGGCTACACAAAACCCACAGGGCTACACAAAAACCACAGAGAGAAGTTTTATACTGCCTTCTGCAAAATTATAGATCATGCACTGGAGACAAGGCAGGGCAAAAATTTACAGTTATGTAAGTGATAGGAAATTAAGGTCGGAAGGGACCTCAGGAGGTCATCAAGTCCAACCCCCTGCTCAAAGCAGGACCATCCCCAACTAGGTCGTCCCAGCCAGAGCTTTGTCTAGCCGGGTCTTAAAAACCTCCAAGCATGGAAACTCCACAGCATCTTTGGGTAACGCATTCTAGTGTTTTGCTACAGTCCTAGTGAGAAAATATTTTCTAATATCTAACCTGAACTTCCCTCACTGCAGTTTGAGACCATTGTTCCTTGTTCTGTTATCTGCCACCACTGAGGTGGTCAAAAGCTGCTATTAAATCCCACCTCAGTCTTCTCTTCTCCAGACTAAATAATCCCAGTTCCCTCAGCCTTTCCTCATAAGTCATGTGCTCAGCCCCCTAACCATTTCCATTGCCATCTGCTGGAGTTTCTGTAAGTCAAACACATACTTCCTTTAGTGGAACACCCAAAACTGGACACTACTCCAGATGTGGCCTCACCAGTGTAAACAGAGGGGAAGAATCGCTCCCCTTGATCTGCTAGCAACAACACTCCTACTAATGCAGCTCAGTATGCCGTTAGCCTTCTTTGCAACAAGGGCATGCCTTTCATATTCAGCTCAATGGTCATGAGGACCATTATCAGATGCCTTATGCCAACTCCAGTTGACTGCTTACCAGTCCTCTCAAGCATCCGTCCAGCCCTGACATCCACAGACAACCTGCTATCCTGGCCCTAGGCCTCAAAGCCCAAGATCCAAACCATTCTTTGCATTCCAGCCTGTTGGATAATCACTGGATACGAGTGCATGCCTTTGCATCTGGTTGACATTCACCGGTATTTTCTAGAGCGTCGTGACCCTCTGGTCAGTCTGGTTTGGGCTCTCATTCTGTCTTTCTATTCCTGCCTGCCACAACTTTGATGTTTCTAGGTTGTAAACAAAAGGGAGGGGTGATGACTTCCTCGCCCCAACCATGACTGACCACTGGTTCACGCTCCCTGAGCTCCACATCGAAAAAAACCAGAGAGGGCAACAGAAAGTCCACAAAAAAAAGATTTATTTAAGCAGATTGAGTCCCCTCCACAGTAGTCAGGGGTAGGACGACCCCCTGTGCTTTGCCTACCATCTCGTTTGATTCCCCGCACCTACCAGCAAGCGGAGAACTTGTTGGGTTTTTTCATTGATTACTGCCGTGCCTGGCTTAATTGGCTGCCTGCAGCAGCTAATCGATGCATACAAAAAAAGTAAGCTGAGGGAGAGCGGTTGTTTCTCTCTCTCTCTCCCTCTTCTTGGCTTCAGCTGTTTCCTCATGGTGCCTCCAACAAACAGGTTCTTCTTTTCCTTTTTTTTTTCCTCTTGATCCCTGCCATGGCCAGCTTAATTGACAGTCTGTGGCGGTTAATTAGTACTCTTAACTGAAACCAAAACAAGCTGATAGGGAAAGTCCATTCCTGTGCCCTCTCTCTCCATTTTCTTTTTTCTTTTCTTTAGCGAGGGGCCCCCTCCGAGCCTCCAAGACCCTATAGGTTGCCTGTCCCACTCCTGGGAACTTCAATCTTGGGCTGGGTATTGCAGATGTCCTACCTGACCAGCATCTTCTCCTTCACCTTCTTGCCCTCCTTCTGTTCCTATCACATTGAATGTAATAGTTTGAATTCTTGTAATAACTGCCCCTTAGCCAGTTTAGACAAAAGGCAAGGTTCATCTTCTTATCTAGGCCACTGCTTGCTTTGCCTGGCCTTGCAACAAGTTTGTTTAAAAGTCTTAGGTTCTCAGTCTTATCTTTAGAGGCCTTTACAAGTTAACCTAGGAACAAGAAAAATGACCCTTAAGCAACCATTCTGAGAGTTCAAACCCTAGAAGCTTTTGAAGGGAGGTTGAGAAATACAGGTCACCACAGTGTTGTGGAAAATTTCCCAAAAAGCAAGAATTTAAGATAAACTGAATAGTCAGTGGACAAATTCCATTGTGGAAGACAAACTGACCACCCATGATCACCCAGTAAAAATCTGTTGAGTAATATCCGAGCCCAATTTGGGAGTAGTGACTGGTTTTGGGTAGGAGGGACCCAAGATGGCAACTCACCCAGTTTCTAACCTGTAACCTATAGTCCCAATTTGGAGGTAACCTCACTTGCAGAACACTGAAGGAAGAATCGCAAGTGTAGGCTGGATCAGACCGATCATCTGAACCACCCTTTCCATGAACAAGAACTCCCATTCACGCTGAAGCTGCGGAGCTCTCAAGTGGGACCAAAGGAAGGGGACTTGTTCCTATCACTGCTGAGACCAACCCTAAAATCATAACTAAAGAATGAAAGTACCTCTGGGGATTTGGTTTCTCGGGATTCTAGGATTGTGAGTATCTGTTTTTGTAATACTAATTCTTATAGCATTGTTTGGGAAGGAAGTGCATTTGGAGCATTTTTTCTAATATATGTAGTTATTGTGTTTTTAATGTTTGTGGTATTTCTTAAAGCTAAGCATTATTATATGCATTGTAAAGAGTTTTAATAAACATATTAAAGGAATAAAAATCATGGTCATTGTGAAAACGAACAGGGCTCAACCTCACCCCGCCAGCGTACTGATTTGAGCCAATATATTGTGTGGGACTTCTCTCTATCCTGTAAACCCATAAGAGACAGTTCCCTGCTCAGCCCCGGATATTGCAACCGCTGTGGATCCCCGCCAATCCACCTCACCTGACAAGGTGGTAAAACCAATCTTGAGTAGACCGGAAACTCCCGCAGTAACGTCAAGGTAGTAATCTAGCCGGACCTGTGCCCGTGGCTAGGGGAACACCCCAGGTTAGTATTCCCTAGTCCCTCACACAGTCCAGTAGCCACAAGCCAGACAACGAACTACCGCCTTAAGTCTTGGAACCCATTCTCCTTTCAGACCAATAAGCTTATCGAATCTGCAGGTATCATGTCGCCTATAGCATGGGCCTCCCATCAGTGGAGCAGGCAATATTCTGCACAAGAACTGTGGCTAAAGAACTTTATCCCTGACACAAGCTTCCACCCCTCAGGATGGCAGCTACTCTGTAGGGCCCGAGCTACTTTTTGCCATCTCAGAATGGGTATTGAACAGTTTAAGCTGAGAGAGTACTTTTGGGGATTCTCCAATTATGCTGGTTGCAGCTATGGTGCTCTAGCTTGGATGGCCAATCACATGATCGATGAATGCTCTTACAGACCTCCTTCAGTAGCCCAAGGCCTTATTGACATTGATCATTCTACATGTTGCTGCCTTTCTGGCTCTCATGCTTCTGACATATGAGTGCGGTGACACTTGCTTCAGCAGCAGCAGCAGCAGCTTACTGTACACTGTAACCCCCAGGTCCTTTCCTGCAGAGCTGCTGCCTAGCCAGTCAGTCCCTAAGCTGTAGTAGTGCATGGGATTGTCCTGTCCTTAATGACCCTCATGAGATTTCTTTGATCCAATCCTCCAATTTATTGAGGTCTCTCTGAATCCTAGCCTTACCCCCCTGCATATCTTCTACTCCCTGCATCTATTGTCACCTGCAAATTTGCTGAGGGTGCTCTTCATCCCATCTTCCAAGTTGTTGATGAAAACATTGGGAAAAAAACAGCCACAGGACTGATCCCCATGCATTCAACTTGGTACTGGTGTCACCTAGACATCAAGCCATTGACTACTACCCTCTGAGCCTGATGATCTGTCCACTTTACAGTCCATTCATCCAAATTGTACTTCTTTAGCTTGCTTGTGTAAACGTTGTAGGAGACTATATCATAAGACTTGCTAAAGACAAGGTATATCATATCCTCTGGTCTCCCCTCATCCACAGAGCCATCATCATCAGGGATCTGGGTTTTTCATTTGCCATGGGAAAATGGGGATTTTATCCTTTAAAGGAGAAAATGGCATGAAACTATGGGTTTCCCTTTGCAGGCTGGCAGAGTTCCAGCCTGCAAGGGGCTACTTGGGGCTGTGGGGAGCAGGACATAGAAGGCATGGGGAGCCATATGCATGTGAGCATGTACACATTCGCATGGCAGCCAGGCAGTGTGGTGTAAAGCAGCTCTCACAGCTTCCTTCAGGTAAGTCTACAGGGGTAGGGTGGGCATAGGCAATATATAGGGGGTGAGCAGGAATCAGTGATGCATAGGGGTGGGGGATCACAGGCAACATGGTGGGGGGTGGGGAAGGCCCCGGTGATGTGGCGGGGGAGCAAGTGCCCCCCCCGATTTCTGCACCCAAGTCCGGGCATGGGGCTGTGCAGGGTACAGTCGCAGCTGGACCTGCATCCTGGTGTGTGAACAGGGTAGAGGGAACCCTGATTTTCCAAAAAAAAGAACCCCTCAAAATCAAATTCCAAAATAGGTATATAGAATATATTTTATTATAATCATTGAGGCAATGGTAGGCTTCCAGCTTGCTTTAACATTATAAATAGATCAATAAAACACTGCGTTCAATAGATACCTATATATATAGTGGTATTTCATTTTAATCATGGAAAAATGCAGTTTTGGGGTTTTTAAATCAGAGAATTTGGGATTCTTAAACAGAGAAAACCAGGATCCCTGCTCATCATAGAAAGCAATCTCATTGGTCAGGCATAACTTGCCCTTGTCAAATCCAGGCTGACTGTTCCTAATTATCTTGTTTTCCTACAAGTGCCTAGAAATAATTTCCTTGAGGATCTGCTGTATTATGCTTCCAGAAACTGAGGTGAGGCTAACCAGTCTATAGTACCTCATATCCTCCTTCATCTTTTTTTAAAGATGGGCATTATATTTGCCCTTTTCCAATTATCCAGCACCTCCCCCAATCACCATGAGTTTTCAAAGATAATGTCCAGCAGCTCTGCAATCAAATCGGCCAACTCCATCAGCAAACTCAGGTGCATCCCATACAGCCCCATGGACTTATACACATCCAGCTTTTCTAAATAGTCCCTAACCTCTTCTTTTGCCACTGTTGGCTGCTTTCCCCAAACTGTTCTGCCAGGTACAGTAGTCTGGGAACTGAACTTGCCTGTGAAGACTGAAGTGAAAAAAGCATCGAGTACTTCTCTTTTTCTGTTTCCTCTGTCACTAGGTTGCCTCCTCCATTTAGTAGAGGACCCATGCTTTCCCTCATTGTCCTCTTGTTGCTGACATACTTGTAGAAACCCTTCATATTACCCTTCATGTCCCTTGCTAGCTGTAATTCCAGTTGCACTTTGGCCTTCCTGGTTTTATCTCTGCATGCCTGACCATATACCCTTGGTATTGGAATTCTGACACACTACAACCTGACATCTGACTCCCCAGGTAATCCACGTTTACCTGCATTGCTATAGCCCCCTTCCCATCCCAGCCTGTCCCTCACCCCCTGACACCTCCATTTCCATTTTCACTGACTGGCTTTCTTGCCTGCATTGCATGCCAACCTCTGGCTTCTTTACTATTCCTTCCATCCAGGAAGAGCACACACACCAACTACAGATGCGCCCTCAGCCTGATGAAGGGTTTTTCAACCCAAAACCTTGCTAAGATATATTTCTGTAACTATTCAGTTGGTCTGCTAAAAGATATCAGATTAGATTGACCCAAAGAACCTTGTCTGCCAACACCATGTCCTTAGACCAACACCCCTAGCACCTGTCCCCAGTCACCTGACTGGAAGGATGCAGGGCTTTGGGCACATCTAAGCCCAGGGCTGGGGCTGGCAGGGAGGGTTCTCTGGCAGCTGCTGGAGAAGAAGCTCCTGCAGGAAAGGAAAGGCTCTGTGACAGTTGGGCTGCCTGAGATGCTGCTAGTGCTACTGTGCTGCTCACTATTCATTATTACCTGCTTTTATTTAAAGTAATGGACCAGACTGAGACTGTAGGGGAGGAGAAGGCCTCATTGGGACACACTACTCTGTCATGTAGAGGCCCCAGCACCAGCAAGGGTGCACCTTAACACGCACACACAGTCACGCGTCTCGAATTTTGCTTGTCAGCAGCTTCAGGTACAGTTTTCCAGAAAACCCTGGATCTATCTCCTTGAAACCTGGCAGACTTCATGACCTCAGCAGGGGCCACCATGCCTGCAGTTTTCACCCTGCTGTGCCTTAACACACACATGTGGCAGGGTTGTGCTTGTCAGCAGTTTGAGGTACAGTTTCCCAGAAACCCCTGCACCTATCTCCTTGAAACTTGGCAGGTCTCATGCTCTCAAAAGTGGCTACTGTCTCTGCTGTTTTCATCCAAATTTGCCAAAAAGTGAAAAAAGTGTGGACAGTTTTGTGCTTCCACATTATAGCCTATGGGCAAAACATCGAAACAGCATCAAAACAAGGAAACAGTTTCAGCTAAACGAAATGGAACAGTGCTTTCAAAATGAAATGAAACTCAAAATGAAACACTGTCCCATCAAAACAGTGAAACAAAATGGTGCTGTTTCACACAGCCCTAGTGTTTAAACTGCTTACTTGCATACTCCAAACCTTGAGTGCAAGAAGTTCACAGGCAGCAATCCTACAACTTCCTGTCCTTTCTACATCTCACTTCCTGTGATAGAAACAATCCTGTGTGGAGAGGCAAGGAGTCTGCAAACTAACACCATTTGAGGAACAAGCAGTCCAATATGAATGGTGGTAATTTGGGCTACAAGATATGATATAGATAGGGAAGGGTACGTCATGTGGCCTGGGCTGGCTGAAGGTTATCCTCAGGGTTGATACTTATGGTGAATTTAGGATGGCATTAGACAATGTTTTCAAGGCGGTTTCTGATTCAGATCCTGATCCCATTTAAGTTAATAGCAAAATTCTCATGAAGTTCAGATTCTAGGTCTGATCCTGACTGCTGGCTCTCTGGGAACCCAGCTCCTGGACTTCACCCACAAATGACTGCTCCCAACCAGCCACATTCTGGTCCCTAAACGAGCATAATAGAAAAAGTGTAATGTTTCTCACCAGTGACAGACCTCCATTGGAAAATTAACTTGTGAATGACCCTCCACAGAGATTGAGATATGCATCCTTTGACAGGGGCCTGGCCCTTCACTGATTTCCTGGTGATATATCACCCCCCCCCTCAATCTTAAAACAGCTGCAGATAAGCTTTTCCCTAAAAGATACGTGCAGCAAACATGCATGGAGAATGGAGAAATAGATTTTTTTACCTGGACTGACCTAAACAGTGATATGATACAGATTGATGGGCAGACAGCACCAAAAATATAGCTTTCCAAAGTGTACTTATGGTGGTAAATAATAAAAGACCCACTTTTGTGGTAAATGGAGAATAATTATATTTTTCACATGCACGGTGGATTAAGAAGAGCAACACCAGAAATCAATGCATTAATCCAAATAGAATTATCACAAGCACTGCATGTTTTCTGAAAGTGCTTAAGGAATTCCTCAACCCTCGTTCTTCATGCATGACCCTTAAGCCATTGTCTGCAGCACTGAATGATCTGAGAGCTGTGCACTCTTGTTTCCTACATGTAAGTGATAATACTGCTATTTGGCAAACACTGCAGAGAACAGGCTGAACCTTATCTCCAAAATTAATTCTTACTCTATCCTGTCATGATAAGACAATGGTAAGTTCAGTTATAGGAAAGAACTAAGTCGGCTGGGGAAAATTTTCATTTTGAAGGCTCACAATAAAATAAGTTAATTTAATATTAAAACTGTAGTGTTCTCACTGCTTATCTCAGACTGCATGGAAATATCAGTGGAGTTATTCTGATGGTGAGAGAATAAGATCACAATCACTTTAACTAAAATTCCATCAAAAACTACAAGCCAGGGCACAGTCTTTAACAGCAAAATACCTAATGTATTTGCTTTTCACCAATCAGGTAATAATCAACAGGAGTGCACTACTGTATGCCCTTGGCTGTGCCTCAGGGTTATAACAAACCAACCATTCATTGTTAAGCAGACTATCTGGATACCATCCAATATTATTAAGCAAAATGTGGGTTAAAGACTTTACACAATCAAGCATAAGGAGAAGCACATGCTAAAATACACCATACCACCAAAATAGCCCTGGAAAAATAATTTAATGAACCGTAAAACAAATAAATTCTGTAAATATTTCTTGAGCCTGAAACTGGAAGACATATGAACTCATAGCCTATGGGGTATTTAAGTTATAAAAAGTCCATTTAGAAAGAATCCAAAGACACGTACATATTTGCAAAACTAGTTTCTTTGTGTAAATATTCCTACTAAAACAAAAAGTAGGAGCATTACCCGTAATTCTGTAAGTTTTCAAGTTCAGTAGGATCCATAGAAATGTACTGTTCGTGGTTTAAAATTATGTAAAAAAAATCCTGAGTCAGGAAGTCCAAAAATATAAATTTTGCTAAAAGTGGCTAAATCAAATGCTCATATTCAATTAAGAGTGCTATTATGTAGTCATATCCTTTATGAAGTTTTTATTGGTGTTTTATTCAATTTGCATTAGAAATGACTATAAATGTTATTTTAAAAGGTATTATTGAAATAAAAGGTATGTACTGTCATGTTAATAAATAGATATTACTTCTTTATTATAATCCAACCATGATGTATAGTTCATTAGCATAATAACTGTTCTTAAAAATACATTATAAAATGTAAATTAATGTAGGGAACTATGGAATAGAAAAGGCTTCAAGCCTACATATTATAGTAGCAAATTGCCAATCAAGAATAATGGGGGAAGTGGGGCCAGCAGGGATGGATCCCCACATCCAGCCCCACACCCCCCTCTCCCCACTTTGGGTGCAACCCTGCCCCCCTACCCAGCCTTTTGGGTCTGACCCTGTTCCCCCCACACACACAGTTTGGATCTGACCCTGTGCCCTGCCTACCCCGGCTTTCGGTCCAATCCTGCTCCACCCCCCTTTTGGGTCCAACCCTGCCCCCCCGGTTCAGATCCAATGCTGTTCATCCCTTCCCCGCCTTCAGGTCCAACCCCACCCCACACTCTCCCCCTCAGTTTGGGTCTGACCCCACTCATCCCCCCCCAACTTCAAGTCCAACTCCACTTCCCACCCCTTCCCCCCCGCATCAGGTCCAACCTGGCTCACCCTCTTCCTGCTTTCAGGTCCAACTTTGTCCCCTACCAGTTGTGGCCCTACCCCACCCTCCTCCCCTGAGTTCATGTCCAACTCCGCCCACCCTCCTCCTCGACTTGAATCTGACCCTTCCCACCTCCTCCTCCCCTTTGGGTCCAACCCTGCTATGATGGAAGGGCTCCCACTTTTCCTCAGCTGGCCCCACCACTTTTAAAGTGCTCTTTCCATTTATTTATTTTTCTCTCTGTGGAGAGGTGGGTGGAGGGAGCCAATGGCTGTGCCAGTGAAGGGGTTCCCATTTTAACTCAGCTGGCCCTGCTGCTTGTAAAGTGCTCATGCCATTTTTTTTTTTTTTTTTTTTTTTGCCTCTGTGGAGGTGGGGCAGAGGGAGCCGCTGCACCAGAGGCTGCAGGGGGAGGTGGCACTGGCAACGGGACTCCCATGTTAACTCAGCTGGCCCTGCCCACCTGGCCTGCACAGCCAATTTGCACATGCACAGTTGGGAAAAAGTGTTGCAGACAGATGGGCAGACAGACTAAGCCTTTTATTATATTAGAATTTTATGGAGGGGGGGAGGGAGAGAGACAGAGTTTTCTCTAAATGTAACTTGCCATCTCACAAAAGCCAAAGTAACCAGAAGGAAAAGTTTATGACTATATCTTAGAAGTACCTTTAACATTAGGACATAAAAAATGGCAGCAGCAGCAATGAATGAAAGACCAAGATATGAAGATGTCTTCTGAGCTTGACTTTTTCAGAGATCTGATTTATGACAGAGCTGCTTAGAAAATGTTGGTCAATATGTCTCACCACTGCTGTTCTAGTAAAAAAAGATATAACAGAAATAGGCTTAAGAGACTGGCAAAGGAAAAAAGTGTCAGAGGCCAAGTGAGACTTCTAGGGAAGATACTGAAAGTCTCCTAAACTGAAAAGTTTGAGAATGTTTATTTTGGAGATGAGGTGAATAAAAAGACACATTAGAGAGTATGGCTTCTTCTCAAGTATGTATCAAAGGGCATTTTAATCATTCTTCTTTTCTTTAGGGCTGGATGGGAAGGGAAGCCCAAACTACACTAGTGGGGAGGAAGGGGGGCAGAGGGACACACACCATTTCTGTTGTAGGTGGAGGTCACAATGTGGAAAATAAATGTGCTATGCAGCAATTGAGGAATACAAAATAATAGCTGGTCATAGAGAAGGAAAAGATGCACTCATATATAATCTCATAACATAACAGCAAAGGGATATTTAAATGGCACTAGAAAGTAAAATAGTAAATGTTTACACATGGTGCAGAATTAAGTGGTTGGACTTGCTGTTACTTTATATACATTACAAAAACTCAGCAAGATTAAAAAGTATCTAGAACTAGACTCTCTGAGCCAATGAATACATGGGCTAATGGACTCGAAGTGAAAAAGAAAATACAAACATAAGCAAAATAATTAAGGCAACTCAGAAAAAGTACCATCTGCAAAATCCCAACAATCCAAAAGAAGACAAGCCTGAGATCACGCCTCATTGATTCTGTTCTGCTCAGAATCTTCTGGACCCTGATCCCTGGGCTGTGATTTGAATGCTCTCACTGTAAGCAATACGTCCACAGAATCCATAAACAATCCAATATGGAAATAAGTGTTTTTAAGGAAGCATTTGGTTTGTGTTCACTTGCTCTTCTCGAATACTATCAGAAGGATTTTATATTTTTTTCCCTTTAGTTTTTCTTTTCTTTTTAAAAGCAAGTCCTGTTCCTTTTCCAGTTGCTGCAGAAGCCTTCTTTACTCCTTTAGTTGTCAAGTCTCTGTTTGCATATGTTGAGCAATCATGTTCTCTTACAATGTGTGTACTTTTCATGCTCTTCCTTTCATTCAGGTTTAGCCCTCTGCCAGACTTCGTACATTTACATGCCAAAATACAGCTACTGCATTATACACCAGTGCAACATGCATGCAGCTCTATGCTTTACACCTCTCTCACTCTCTCTCTCTCTTTCACACACACACACACACACACACACACGTTCAAAGGGGTGCCAATACCTGCCAGTCTAATGCTTTCCTAGTCAGGCTTGTTTGCGGAAGACAGGCTAACAACTGTGTGACTGATGCCTGTTTGCCAAAAAGGCCGAGTTCTGTCAGTCTGCCAAATTCATTATATTTTGTAAATGGAGCGCTTCAACAGAAGGACTGTAGGAAAACATTTAGTGAGTCTCAAGTGTAGCAATGTGTCATAGAGGTTTACACTGGGATTGCTTGTTTCCTCCAAGTAAGTCTGACTGGAAAAGAAGCATGATACACAACAGGTACAGAATTTACTTTACACATCTTTTTTATTATTTATGTGGAGGTGAACTCTAACTCCTTGCTTTCATATGGAAGCAGTGACTCTCATGACTCAAGGATGTTGTAGATTTCAGTGGGATTGCATATATAAATAAAGGATCATCAACGTAAGAGGAGATTTACAATCTAAGTTTTTACCATTGACAACAATGAAAGTCCAGCAAAGCTTTTAGAGTCAATCTGAACTGCTGCTGGGAGTTGAGCTGAGCATTCATTGGAGATGGATGGTAGGTATGGGCTTGAGGGCAGCCATAAGGTTTGTTCTAGCTATCATTGTAGACGTAGCTTTAGGTCCCGTCCTCTCTCTGCCTAGTCTGCTACCAATCCTTCTCTTTGACTCCCTATAAGTCTATATTTTATTAAAGCACTAAAAGGCCATTTCCGACAAGTCTGCATCTCTTCAAGGTATCATTATTCAGTTTCACTTTTTTTGTCAGTTAGTAAAAAATATACCAAAAAGAAAGATGTCATATAGTTTAGAACCAGCCACCACAGGTTCTAATACCCCTACCCTTGCCCATAGAACTCCCTCAAAATCAAAAAATTCCCTGCAAGTCTAAATTAACATCATCAGTATAAATTTGAATCAATTAAAACAAGATTGTCCAACTTCTGAGTGCCTAGGGGCCGCATGCCATACCAGCTTCCCTACTGTGCTATAAGGGCTTCCAGATCACTGTGCTATGTTGTATCAGTAGCCATGCAGCACAGGCTTCCCAAGATCTCCAGGCTGAGGTTTCCTTAGGCCTCATGTACTAAATTGTCCTACCCCACCTTTAGGGGAAGAAGCATGAAGTGGATGCTGAAAGAGGGAGGGAAGCCCAAAGGCTGCAGCAGCAGCAGCAGCAGCAAGAGAGCAATGGGGGGAGCAGTGCCCAAAACAAGGGGCTACCAGTTGGATAGTCCTGAATTAAAAAATTAATAAAGATCTTCATAGTCCTCCTACACTAGGTTGAGTCTATATTGTATTTAACTTTACTCCCAACCGAACTGAAATCAAACCATTCTGAGGGGTATCCATCATTAGGTAAATATGATACACAGTCTGAATTCTTTTCTCATGACCCACGGGCATAATACTCGGTTATTTTTTCACAATTCGTTTGGTCACTGGTTGGACCAAAGAATGCAATTATCTAGACATTTCTGAGAACTTTAATTCCAGTGACTGACCCCAACATTGGTGACACTGCGCATTCCACTGGGAGCCAGTTCCTCTTTCCATTCTTTGTAAAAGAATTCTAAATACTCTGTAGTGGTAATCATATCGCCCCTCATTTCTGACAACACTCTACTTTTTCATCTAGAGAGATAAAGCCTTCAGCACCGTTCATTATCTCAAATAAATTAACCTTCATTTACTGAGTTCCCTATAGGAACAAATCAAGGAGCTAAACGTGGAAACTGCTTTATCTTTCAAATTGGCATTTGTGCAGGTTGTGTCCACAAAAATCAGTCAGCCCATTCCAGCTTGTGGAATGTCTGAGTGTTTGCTTCTCTTGAACCATCCTAATCAATTTTTCCAAACAGATCTTGTCCCAAAACAAATACCTTTGCCAGCAAAAATTATGCTAAATTTAATCATGCATGGCATGGTTCCCTGTCAATGTTTCAATAAAAAAATGTATCTCTGCAAGTTCTCTCTACTTGCTTTGGTTTTTCAGTGCTTACGTTTTCTTCATGGTCAGGTAAAAAGCTCTTCAAAGAGGCCCTTTACGTTATTTTTTGCTGAAGAATTTGCTACTGAGATCCTTGTACACTTTCTATACAAAGTAAGCTAAGGTGTTACCAGGAAGCTGGAATGAGTTTTGCCTGTTTTACACCTGCAGGAAGTTGCTGTATTTCCTAGAATTTTCTATGATGCCCTAAAATGAGAGTATAATGGTTACAAACTGCCCTTTATGGCACATAACAGATAGGATGAGGCACTGAGCAAATGACTTTACCTCTCTGTCCTTCATTTTTATATCTGTACAATAGGGAAAACAATGCTCACTCCCTTTGGTAAAGTGCTTTGAGATCAGTGGAAAGCACCATGCAAGTCCTAAGCATTGTTACAGCTTAATGGGCTGAAGGAGACCATGGTGGAATTCTACATGGAAGTACACTAGTTACCAGGTGATGGACCTCTCTACTTAGAATCATAGAAAATTAGGGTAGTCATTTAGTTTAAGCCCTGCTCAAAGCTGGACCATCCCCAACTAGATCCTCCCAGCCAAGGTTTTATCAAGCCAGGTCTTAAAAACCTTCAAGGATGGAGATGCTACAACCTTTCTAGGTAACTTGTTGCAGTACCTAGGTACCCTCCTTATGAGAAGGTTTTCCCTCATATCTAAGGTAAACTTCTCCTGCTTCAACTTGAGACCATTGCTCTTTGTTTTATTATCCGCTACCACTGAGCACAGTCCAGCTCTATCCTCTTTGGAACCACCCTTCAGGTAGTTGAAGGCTGCTATTAAATCCCTCAGTCTTCTCTTCTTCAGACTAAATTAGCCCAGTTTCCTAAACCTTCCCTCACAAGTCATGTGCCCCAGGTCCCTAACCATTTCCATTGGCTTCCGCTGGGCTCTCTCCAATTAATCCACATTGTTTCTGTAGTGGGGGCCCAAAACTGAACACAGTATTCCAGATGTGGCCTCACCATTGCTGAGTAGAGGGGAAAAATCACTTCCCTTAATCTGTTGACAACACTCCAATAAATTCAGCTCAATATGCCTTTAGCCTTCTTTGCAACAAGGGCACACTCTTGGCTCATATTGAGCTTACTGTCCACTGTAGCCCCCAGGTTCTTTTCTGTAGAGGTGCTGCTTAGCCAGTTGGTCCTCAGTCTGTACCAGTACATAGGAGTGCCCCTTCCTAAGTGCAGGACTACACTTTTCCTTACTGAAACTCATAAGATTTCTTTTGGTCCAGTGCTCCAATTTGTTAAGGTCCTTTGGAATCCTAGCTCTACCCTCCAGTGTATCTGCTACTCCCCTCAGCTTAGTGTCATCTGCAAACTTGCTGACGGTGCACTCCATCTCATTTTCCAGGTCATTGATGAAAATATTGAACAAAACTGATTCTGAATGAACCCCTGGGACACTTCACTAGATAACAGCTGCCAACTAAACATCAAGCCACTGACTACTATCCTCTGAGGATCCAACCAGTTTTCTATCCACCTTACAGTCCATTCATTCTGCCCGTACTTCCATAGCTTGCCTGCAAGAATGTTATGGGAGACTGTATCAAAATCCTTGCTAAAGGCAAGATATATCACATCCACTGGACTCTCCACATGCACAGAACCAACCATCTCATCATAAAAGGTGATCAGGTTGGTCATGGCATGACTTGCCCTTGGTAAATCCATGCTTACCAAGTGCTGCACCTATAGGTGGCCTTATCTTTCCTGAATGAGAATCTTGTATTTTGTCTGATCTGTGTTCACCTGTAAGTTTTCTGTTTGGGCATCAGGTTTTACAATATTTAATAAAACATTATTTATATTTACAGAATGTAAATACATTACTAGCAACAACAATTAATACTGCTTCAGAGAATTCAGTGCCCTAAAACCTGTGGTCAGAAATGAAAGAATTTCTCCCAAGAATATTGGGAGAGGTGATATCTTTTATTAGACCAACTCAAAAATAGGGGGAAAAAATCTTTATTTCCAATCATAATTATCCATTTTGAAATGAAAACAACATAATTTTACAAGAAAGAAGCAAAAGTCAACACCCTGAAACGTGAACGCTAACACCCCTGCTCCTCCCCTTTTTGCCAAGCCAAATTTGCATACTTGCAGAGCAGCCTTATCACAACAGAACTTCCTTGCCCAGGAGAACCTTTCCATCATGAGTCCTCCTTTGAAATATGAAATATCTTAACAAGAAAGAAGCAACATTCAAGATCCTGCTTACCATCAGACACATTTGAGGTAAATAGATTGCTCCAACTTTTATTGACGCTTAATTTGCATCAAATGAAATTTTCCAACCAGGAGAACTTATGCCATCCTTCAACTTTCTTGTATAATACAAAGTTTCATTTCTACCTGGGAGAAATTTTACAATCTTTGCATTCCCCTTTGCCTGAGGAAGGGTGTGTGAGCCTGAAAGTTTGCAAATAAAGACTTTTTTTGCAACTATCTAGTTGGTCTAATAAAAGATATTGCCTCTACCACACTGATTACAAAAAGGATAATACATTTTAAGGCATTTCTAAAGTGCCTTGTCTACAAACTATGTTTTATAAACAACTTAATGTGACTGTGTAGTGTCATCCAAAGTATCTCACTTTGACATTTGCTCAGTATGACTTGCATGGATCACTCCTGGCTTTCCCACTAATGAACAGTGCCCTAAATATTGCATACTGTATTGTTATGCATTCCCTATCTGTTTGATAGAGTAGGTGCACATATTTTGATAAGATTTGTACAGAACTATTTTCCACCCTACAGACTTCACTCATGCAACTAAATAGAATGCACCTCCAAACATATGGGAAATGCACGTTTTCTTGTGTAACACTTATGATATCATACCCACTAACACAGACCAATCTGAAGTACCACAACATTTGTTGCTATTTATAATATTGCCAGCTAAATATAAGAAGTGGCAGGAGAGGCCACTGCCTCAAGCCACCCTTTGCTTGGGGACCACTGCATGGCCAAATCTTAATTTCACATAACATTAGTTGTAGATCTGTAGCACCCTGTGTGAGGCACATGACCCTTTCCAGTAGCATGCCCCTCAAAAAGGGGGATTGTAACCTCAAGATTTTGTTCTACTTCGACCAAACTTATCTATACTCACTGCCACTCCTAGACATATCTTCATATATATATAAAATGGCAGATCCCGTGTGAAACAGGTGAATTCCCACAGAGGGATTTCATTACTTTCTTCATTATATCCGGATTCATAGACATGCCCTTTCTCACATCTTTCACAAAATAATTAACCTTTTGCCATGTAAGCAACTGGTTGAAAGCAGCCCTATGAGGTTCAGGATTTAATTTACCAGAAAAAATGTACAAAGTTAATTAGTCCAAGTACAAGAAGGTAATTCCAGTGTTATCAAGCCCAGCAACTGGTCAGCATTAGGCCTGTATGAAGCAGCTAGTATTCACTTCAGATTTGGATTTGGCCGATTCGAGGAACAGTGATTCGATTCGGTGATTTGAACCACTGTCCCAATTCAATTCGGTTGAATCTCCAAATCAGCCAGTCTCATCCGCTGCCTGCTCTCCCAGCCTGGCAATAGCTGCCCTGCACGCCCCAGCTCCAGCACTTGGGGAGAAAAAAGCCCCGACTCAGCAGGTGCTGCCAGGCAGGGGGGCAATTCCTACTGCCCCCCACTGCTCCATGCTGCATGGGGGGGGCTCTGCATGAGCCCCCTGACACCCCCCCCCACTACCCCAGCCCTGCCACAGGTGCCCAAACCAGGCCAGCTGGTTTTTTCCCTTTAAAAAAAAAAATGAGAAAAGCCCTGCACTCACTATTCCTACTGGTGGGGAATGATTCCCCACTGCCCCTCATTGCCCTACTCCATGTGGGGGCTCTGCACAAGCCCCCAAAGCCCCGAGGCTGCTGCAGGAGTGGTGAGTCCAGGGGCTTTTCCTGGGTTCTTTTTCTTAAAGGACCAATGCTGGCTTGGCTGGGGCACCCATGGGGGGTCTGGGGGAGCAATGGTGGGGTTGGAGGGGGCTCATGGCAGAGCCTCCCATGCAGCATGGGGCAGTGGGGGGCAGCAGGAATCGCTCCCCCGCCCAGCAACACCAATGAGCACCAGGGCTTTTCTTTTAAGCACTGGGAGCTGGGGCTGGCAGGGCAGCCATGGGGGGTTGGGGGGAGTAGGCAGGGGTCAGGCAGGCTAGCAGGGGTCCCCCCATGGTCCCCTCCCCTGCTCCTAGTACTTACCAGCTCCAAGTCTGGCTGCAGCAGGGAACTGCAGCCACCGGGCACTGCCCAAATCATCAAAGCTCTCCAAATCTTTTCCAAAGATTCAGAAAGCTTTGAATTGATTCAGACTTTTGAATCATGCCAAATCTCCTCCAAATTAAATCACCACCCAAAGCTTCACACAGCCCTAGTCAGCATGGCTAGTTCAGAACTTTAATCATGCATTAAATTATGCTGATCTCTGTTATAATTTTTTTAATGTTTCTTGTGCCTAAGTAGGGCATTATTTTTCACAGTTATTACAAGGTCTCAGTGGTAGGTGGGATAGAAGGATAGGCAAATATGCAGGCCTATACCGGTAGGAACTGTAAACAACAGAATGATTTTTAATCATTCATTACATATATGAATAAATAAGTAAGACTGTTCAATGTTCTTCATTTTTTCTCCTCTCACATTTCTATTTTTTGCTGCCTCTTCCTTTTTCTCTGAAGCCATCTCAGTCATGCTGCAGATCTGACAGATTCCTACGCTCGCTGCCATATATAAAAGAATATTCACATACTTTCAGCTTTACATGGGCAATAACCTCTAAACTGTAAGAAAGAATGACAGAGATCCAGATTCAGCTGTTCTCATTTACATGAAAAGTGTTTCTAGTCCAGACATTTCAAAATAGCTACACTGCCATCAACATGCAGCATTTGCCAATAGTTGTTGATATTACTATGTGATAGCCATGGCAAGCAATACTTTGAATATTCACAAAGCAGTTTCAACCAGATAAGATAGAAGATGAGGTGTCATTTGGTGTCTGCTATAAACTGCCAAAATCACAGCAAAGCAGGATAACCTGCTTTTTAAGCATCTTTAAGGGTGAAAATGTTGTGTTATAATAGGGGAATTCAAACTGTGTAAAATATGACACAGTTTTCATGCTGCCAGTACTAAAATGTCCTTTGAATAACCTAAATTTATAGATAACCATTTCCTAACTCAAAATGTAGGATCCAACATAGGGGAATTCCATAGTAGATATTCATCTATCTACTAAAAAACCATGATGTGACACTACTGCACAGCATTAAGCTTAATGCTACTAGTATTAAGGTACTGCACAGTAGCATTACAAAAAAGGCGCTCATTGGTGCTACTGGGAAGTAACTTGGGTTACTCCGCAGTCATTTGGTACTTGTTTATATAAGTATAGGTTTATGTTGCTTTATGTTGTACATGCATTTATGTTGCTTTATATTGTACATGCGTTCCTGGAAAACAGTGCATAACTCGAATTTGCCTAAAGGAAACCCATGCTACAATGTAACAAATAGGGATACATTCCAAGTCCTTGACTGTACTGACCCCCAGACCCATTTCTTCCACTTTTACAAAACAATTTTGGTACTCACCAACAGCAGACAGTTCGCACAAGCATGGGGCACTGTTATAATGGGGATGGCAGCTACAGAAACACATGTCACAGACAATAAGTGAGGAGCACAGATCTACACAGGAGACTATATTTTGGTGCGTACCACTCCCACAATGCACAGCACAAAACAACTGACTGCAGGCTTCCACCACACCGATCACATAAGAGTTAATTTATCTCGCATATAACAAAATTTTGGCATAAAAAGAGTCATCACATAAGAACAAATTCACACATACAGAACTTGCATAAAGCGAGGAAAACTTGTACTAAATAACTGTGCAGTAACGATTGTGCAGTCAGCATCTCATGTAGACACAGCCTGTAGGTATTCATCACAGAACTAAAAATTAGCATATGCTTCAGTGCAAATTATAATGATTTAATGAATTTGTTATATGTAGAAATATAACTCACCTATTGGTAGGACTAAAAATGTAATAGTAAAATGAGGAGCTGTCCTCAAATGTGTGTGATTTAGTGGGGTCCTTCAGTTATTGGCCTCTCCTCCTTAACGTTTTTATTAATGACTTGGGGGAGAAATAAAGGTAAAATCATTACTGAAAGATTTCATAAAAAATTGGGAAACAGTAACTAATAAAAAGTAAACATCACTGAAAACAAACTGTTCTGGACCTTTTGGAAAACCCAGGACAGGTAAATAACATGCATCTTACTACAGCCATATGAAATATCACAGGAGGCTCTATCCTGAAAACAGTAACTATGAAAAGACTAGGGATCATGGTGAATAATCAGAAGAAAATTAGCTTTAGATGCAATATTGTGGACAAAAAAAGCTAAATGCACTCATTAGATATATAAATACAGAAATACCAGATAAGAGTAGAGAGGTTATATATTACTCCAGGTTTTAGTATTGGTGTGACTGCTATCAGAAGACTGCATCCAGTTCTAGTGCTCACTATTCAAGAAGGAAATTGAAAAACTAGAAACCATTTCAAGAACTGTGGGAATGTTTAAAGAACTTGAAAACCCACCTCACAGCGCAAGACTCCTGGAGCTCATTCTACTTAGCTTATCAAAGAGAAGATTTAAGGATGACTTTATCATAGTCTTTAAGTATCTATATGGGAAAAAAGAAATTTGATAAAAGTGTGTTTTTCAGTCTAGCAGACAAAGGAATAACAATACTTGAGAGCTAAAATTTAAGCTAGAAAAATGTAGATAAATAAGAATTTAATAGCAAAGGTAATTGTTAACTGCTAGACCAGCTTATTTAGGGGTCCTGAAGGATTCTCTATCACTAGAAATTTTTAAATCAAGAAGAGATATTTTTCTAAGAAGTACTGTGGTTCTAACACAAATTAATTAAGAAAAGTCCTGTCACCAGTGATATTGAGAGCTTAGGCTAGGCTGGCAGTGCCTAGCCAGATGAGTGGCATGGGGCTGGTCTGTGGCTAGCTCAGGTGTCCAGAGACAATCCGCAGATGGATCCAAGAAGTGGACTGGCCCATGCACTGTACCCAACTATGAACCAACCCCAGGCAGTGGTCTGAATTGCAGCAGGGAGTCATGCCAGCTACAGGCATAGCAGGCATGATCAGACAGCCACAATGAAGAGGGTAGCACTAGTCTTCACCATGCCTATGGTAGCTGCAGCTGTTTTTGCATCCTTCCCCGCACTGGTGGTACCCTGAGGTTGTTTCATTAGTTACTGAACTGGGGCTTTCTGCAGGACTAGAAATTTGGCAGCTGAGATGCTGCAGCAACTAATGTTGCTACAAGCCCCTACCCTCAAATTCCAAACCTATAGGGAGCCCCATGGGCCAGATGAATGGCCCATGGGCTAGATCCAGCCCAGGGTGGGGTAGAGGGGGTAGGCTGAACACCACTGGCCTAGATTATCACTTTAATTTTTCCTAAACCTTCTGTCTATAACAATCGCATTAACTTTAAACTTGAAATTAAGTACCTTGAGGTTAGTTGAAGTTCTCTTTTTCATTTAGCTATGTAGTGCATAGCTATTTAGTGTCACCGTTAAGACAGTGTCTTAGGATCTTTTTACCACAGACTTCAAATCACCTTATAAATCAGTTTTAGGGTAATTAAAATAATTTCTACTGTAAACATTTCCAACATGTACTAATAACTCTGAGTTAGGGTTGCTCTCCTCTTACTGGAAAATAAAAAAATGTGGTCTGTGGGCACACAGCTTAAAAGTCTGCTCTATTGAATCATTGTGGACTAACATTATGAATAGAATTAGTTTCTGTTTATAAAGTGTACATTTTCTTTTGTTATTATTTAACTCTAATATCCCTTGGGATCCAAAAATTTCTATTCCAGATCAATTGATGTCATATCATTAAGTATCTGTTTATAATAAGGACAGGCAAATTTCTTTTGGCTAAATTCAAAACTAACGGAAAAGGATGGGTTTGAAATGCGGGACTCAGATTCTAATATTACATCTACATACTACTGAAGATGAAAACAAAGCCTACAGGCAAGAAAACCCAATTCAAAATTAAAGTAAATGGAATAGAAAGCAGGAAAAAGTAAAACAGCCAGATACTGTGTGACTGTGTAAAAGGAGTACAGAGGGGTTGGAAAAAGAGAAAATACAATAAAAAAAAATTATGTATGGTGTGTGTATGTGTATATAGATAGATAGATAGATAGATACAGATGGCCACCCACTTTTAGTGGTGTTTGTCTGCCTCCATACTCTCTGATAGACAGCTCAGGTTTCCCTTACATAGAAAAGTACTTGTTTGTTTGTGACCTGTGGGGAAATACATCCATTTCAGTAACAGTAATATGAGGTTCATCACCTTGAATTAATTTAGTGAACCCAAATATATCAAGCAAGCTTCCTGTTGCCTTGAATACAACAACATTCAGGTGTTCTCTGGTTTTAATCAATAAAAGATTTCTGCTGTAAGCAATCTTTCTTGAATAGAGAGGGATCCTGCACAATATGTTTTTGACATATTGTGATGATATGCTGGTTTGAGGACTCCGGTTAGTCACAGAGCAATATATCAATGTATAATAAGTTAGATGTCGTCAGACATATCTGTTCAGCATTTGGAGTAAATGACTAAGTCATTCACAAGTCAATGTAAAAGCTCCTACTGACTCAGTTAATTTTGGATCCAACCCCAAGACTGCAATACTGGAACACAGATCTCCGCATCAATTCCAAGCCCCAAATAAGTCAACAGGACTTCATATGCATGAGTTCATGCGCCTGCTTGTGCATTTTTAATGAAAGGGTCAGAGCCTCGTTTAAGAGTTTTACTTACTTGGGGCATGCACAAGCATACATTCTGGCTGCTCTTTAAAGGGAAGGGAGGTGCTGCCCAGGAGCATATAGCAGCTGTTCTGATCTGTTATGTCTGCAGGGTCCCCTGGTAATACACCCCAGCTGAGTAGCCTAAACTTTGAACCAAATGAGGAAGGGCTAAAGTTGGAGAAGTTTTGCTAGATCTGTATCGCTGGAATATTCATCTTGTCCCGACAGCTTACATCAGAGCATGGATGGATCCAGGGTTTTATAAATGGAGATCCGGAAGCAGCAGCTGACATTTCCAGGCTGGCTGTACCCCAATTCTGAGCCCACTTCCTCCGCTCACTTCATGGCTGGTCAGACTATACCATGGGAGCTGCAGCCAGGGACTTTTTAAAGTCTTGAGGGGTGGGGAGCAGGCAGGATTTTTACGTATCTGTACCAGTTCCCTTCCCCACCGTGTTCAGCTGCATATCCCTTCCCCTCCATTCCTTTCCTTGCTATCCCATTCCACTGTTGCTGCTGTCTCACTGTCCCCAGCTGATCTGGGGGAAGGAAGCTCCAGATCCACTGGAGCTGGACTAAAATGGGAACAGTGGCAGGTGGGTTCCCCCTACACACACCTGTTCTTCGGCTGACAGAGAATATGCAGGGAGACTGGGAAAAAATAAGGAATATACCTGCTGCTGTGACTGTGACCAGCTGAACACAACTGTCCACACAACCCAACTGGAGCAGGACAGGAGTGCCCCTGGAACTCCCCCTGCCCCGGATCAGCCAGGGACAGTAACAGTAGTAATCAGAGAAGGAGAGGAATTGGAGAGGATGGTAATATACTGCTGAGCATGGAGGGGAAGTGGGAAGGAATACTTGCCTGCTCTGGGGATTTAGGAAAATCCCTGGCTGCTGCTTTTGCAATATGGTCAGAAAGTTTTGTCTATTAGGGGTGTACAAAGTGGGCCCTATTCGATTCAGATTCAGATTTGGCCCAAATCAGGGATAATGATTCAATTTGTTGATTCGGATCACTGTCCCTGATTCGATTTGGCCAAATCCGAATCTGAAGATTCAACACTGATTCAGAGAATCAGGAATTTGGACACAGATGCAGCTTTAAAATTTTTTTACATACCTTGAGGTAGCAGGCATAGCTCATGATCGCTGTGATATTGGGGCACATGGAGAGTCCCACAGGAGTGTGGGGGGGCCCTCCACCTGCTCGGCAGCAAACCCAGAAGTGAACCGGAAGTAACTCTGGTCCACTTCTGGGTGTGCTGGGGAGCATGCAAGGGCCCCCCCCCCCGCATCCCCTCCCCTCGGCAATCAGCCGCAGGGGGACTCTGGGTGCCCCTCCCCAGACGTGGAGAGCACCAGTCAGTGAGCCAGGGGGAGAGCGGGGGGGGGGTCCCCTGCACACTCCCGGGCGGACCCAGAAGTGGAATGGAAGTGCTTCTGGTCCACTTCTGGGTCTGCTGCTGAGCGTTCAGAGGAGCACCCCGTGCTTCTGTGGGAGACTGTATGCACCCCACCATCACAGCATTCACAAGTCCCTGCTACCTAGAGGCATGTAGAAAAAGCATTTAAAGCTCTGTCTATGTCTGAGTCTCCAAATCTTTCCAAATCTCTCCAAATCAATACAGAGAGATTAAAGGGTCCTCTGATTTGATTCAGATTTGGAGATTCAGCCACCAAATTGGGCCAAATCACCGCCGAATCAAATCAGGGACTGAAGCTTTGCACAGCCCTGTCTATACTCTTATTCAGGTGCATACTGTCTATACTCTTATTTAGGTGCTATGTTTTTGAGATACCTGTTGTATTTGCTGTTCTGAGGCTACCTTATTATATATCAGTTGAAACAAATTAATCTATAAGGTGCCACTCTTCTAGTTCTGGTGTTCTGACAGAGGTTTATTTATATCATTATGATTTTAAAATAGTTTTGCTTAGCTTTCTTTGTTCTCCACGTTTATGCAGAACCTCACATATATACTATACCTCCCATCTACCATGAAGGACAATATCAAATTACTTTTACTATACTAAAATAATATAAAAATGGAATTCGTAAAGAAAAAAATCCATGAAAAGAGACAGAGATTATGAACATAATGTCTCTCCTATTGGGAAAGTAATGTTGATCACCTACCTATCACATCGTTATTTTTAGGAAATTCTTGAAAGCTAATACAAATATTAACTTATATAATATGATATAGATGGAATATTATAGCAGAAAATCTATAATCTATCCATCATGCCTCCAAAGAGCTAAGAAGTATTTTGTTCCAACAGCATTCTGTCCCTGACTTCATATCCCATGGAGTCAGGTGTGAGAAAGGTGTGTGGCAGGCTCACTAAATTACCTGTCAGAATGAGGGAAGGAGACATTATAGCAAGAGAAAAAGACATGACATGACACAACCTGGGTGTACTACAGACCTTGGGAAAAGATTAAGGCCAAACTGCAAAATTAATGAACTAGATTAAATATACATTAGTGTCACAAAGTACTAGCTCTCTGTAGCTCCTTAAATGGGAAGACAAAGGACATAACAAAGAAAAGCCACTTGGGAGAAATGAGCTAGGATTATTTGGGAACCCAGGAAGCTGCAGGATATATACATTCTACTGATGGCACTAATGAATACATCAGTAATGAGAACTCTGTCCATACACTTTGACATTACAAAAGAACATTCTTTCTGCTTATTTTCGAATGTTCTCTAATACTACAGATTCAGAACTCAGTGGCCAATTTGTGCACTTGCAGATGTATAATCTGCTTTCATGGGCATACTGTAACAGAAGCACGATGATACAATTACACATACTTTAACTTGCACTACAGAAGTTATTTTCATGAATGCTGAAAAACAATTGAAACTAAAGTGCAAATAATAAGATAGGTGACACTGAAGGAGCATACACTCCTTTTAGAGCTTTCTAAAAGGCACTCCAAATCTCAGCTGCATCTTTCCCTGGTGGCGTCCATATAAGGAGGTCTCACCAAGCCTGATAGCAACCTGAGGCTTTGCAGAGGGGTTAAGTCTCAGCCAGATTTCAATGAGCTGAAAAGAACTCCAGCTGGGAGATAATGAGGTACTGAAAACCCTACTTACAATCAACACTTAAAAAAGAGGCTGTGTTATTATACAGAGACTAATATGTCTGTATGAAGGGTAAAGGTCTATCTGTTTTGTATTGTTCTAAATTCAGAGAAACAAAATTAAAGAAACTAGAATTTATTTGAGCACAGTTCATACACCTGGTCCTACTGGTTGGTTCTACACTTTACTAATATTTTTCTTTGTATCTTGTGCTCGACTGTCCTGCCTTGTCACCTACCTCTTTCCCCACTTCTTTTTCTAGCGTTTCACACTAGTTGAAGCTGAAGTACTTAGATGAACATAGTTAATTGCAGGGTCCCTAAGAGTAAATAAAGGGCTCAAATATGGGCATGTCTACATGTGCAGATTTACTGCACTGTAATTTAGATTACTGCACAGAAACTATGGCGATTTATGCCAACAACATGCAGGTAGAAAATTTATGCCCAAGTCGTTACTGCACAGTAGTGAGCATGTAGACCCATTACTGCTCAGTAACACCGTGTATGGGGGCTGACTTGGGACTAGCTTTACTCCCAAATTGGTCCACACACAGCATTACTGCACTGTAATGCCTACACATATAGACATTGACCTAAAAACCACTTACTGAGCGGTAAATGCATGTGTAGACACACCCTATGATAAACAACCAATACTTTATTTTATGAACAAGGAGGAAACATCATTATATTACAAAGAGAGTCATGGATAGGACACGAGACACCATTTAAGAAAGTGGATTCTTTCTTGTTCTTTGCTTACCATAGGACATTTGCCAAGAAAGCTCTTGTATTCAGCAGCACTGTAGGACAGTGGGTTGTTCCAGCTCCAGTCAGAGTTGATACATATCCACTTCATCCTAGGTCAGATAATGTTTACCTCTCCCTTCCATCTCCCCCTTCCATTCATCATTAGCTTTACTTCCTTCCTTTATTCAAATATAATGGAGTTAATTTCTTGCACGTTTGCCATAAAAAGTCACTATACATTGCATTACCCCTGATTTATGTGTTAAATAAAAACAAAAACAGAGGCACTGAATAACCAACACATACATAAGGAGATATCATTTAATCAATTACATTATCCTCTTTATGATACACTTGTGAATTATGTCCTTTTTGAATTTATAATTAGAAGCCAGAACAGATGGTGAAAGCTTAGTTTAAAGTGATGCATTTATTAAAACAACCAATGCTGCCAAATGATCATTCACTATAACAGGATTTTTTTTCATTAAGCTGTTTTTGCTACACCCTAATACACTGTGTAGTAATGAGACTGCAAAAACATTACTCTCCAGGGATTCACTATAAACAGGGTTCACTGTGCTGGAGCGTGAAGTGGAGGAGGGGGGGAAGGATGCAAAATCTGAAGACTGTGGGGTAGGGTGGCTTCCCTGAGCATTGTCATCTCAGTTAAGTATGCTCATAAGAGAGGTCACACCAGCAGTGAAAGGAGGAACCTGCACTGCATGAGTATTTGTAGAAAAGATATTGCAGAACAAATATACACCCAGTTACTGATGGAATAGTAAAGCCACTCCTTGGCCACATCTACACATGTGCTTAACTGCAGAATAGACTAATTAGCTGTGGAGTAAAGAATCACCATCTACACCTGCAACAGTATTAGGCCACAGCAAACTAATTAACATCACAATACTATGAGGGGGCAGTATTATTACACTGGGGATATTTACTACAATTAAATGCATGTATACATGCTGACCACAGAAATAAATTGTGCCCAGTTAGCCAAGTCAGCTAGGGGTAAACTCCTGCCTGCTGCCTAGCCATGTGGCTTCACATTTTCAGCACCCTCCTGCCCCAGCCATCCCCTTCACAGCCTGATGCCACCACCTGGAGCTGACTCCCCCCTACCCCCTCATGCTCCCTGATAGCCCAGGATTGCTCCATCCTGGCTCAAATTGCTGCTTTCCAGATGCATATGTAGATGCTGAACCTGGGAGTACTTTATTCCAGCTCAAACTGCTCCAGAATGTATTGCTTCACATCAATTGCATGTGTAGATGCTCCTAAGTCAGGAACCGTGGTAAATCAGTGCAGAATAGCTAGTAAGAACACATGACTGGAAAAAAAACTCCTGAGTCACTGACTCCAGTCCCCTGCTATTACAAGTATCTTTCAAAAAAGTACTGTGCTCACTCTTAAAAGCGGTTAGGGTTTTTTACCTCACTGCTCTCAGTGCAAGATTGTGATGAGACCACATTGTTCTAATGATTAGGAACCCCTTTGTATTTTCCAGCCTAAGTTTATTCCAGTCAGTTTAACCACTTGTTTTTGTGCAAAACTTGTCCTCTCATTTAAGCAGCTCTTTACCATTCCTGGTTTTAAATCCTGATGCATTTATAGACAGCATTCAACTTTGACATGGAGTCCCCTGTGGTTCAGTGGTAGAATTGTCTACCACACAGGAAACCTGGGTTACATTCCCAGATTCTTATACAACTACACCTATGGAGATACCAAACAACTAGACTCAGTCTGGTTTTTGGATTTTGTCTCAGTGGCCTAAAGGGAGGATAAAAGGTCTGAGCAACCTTCACTCCTCCAAAAAAAACATTCCTGCCCAGGCATATGCATATTGAAGGTCTGGATGGTCCTCATGCATACATCATGATCCAGGAGGATTGGCAGTTGCCAACCATGACATAATAATTGTATTAATATTCACCATTATGATGAACAGTTACACCTGCACATTTCTGCTGTGATATAGGATACCAAAACTACTTCAACTTTAGTTGTGCTTCACTCAGGGTGAATGTTATGCCATTTTATCTCATATGATCTTCCTCTGTACTTGATGCCTCTTAACTTAGCACCTTCAGCACAGTTTCATTAGTGTTCTGCTGGTTTGTGCACCAAGCTTATTAAGAAAAATATTAAGCAAAATTATTCCTAGACTATATCCCTATCCCCTTTCAACACCACTCATTCCATTTCCCTTAAGCTAGTTCCTTACTTATCTTCCAATTTCTGTGCTAAACCCAACCGTCTCCCATTTAACAAAAAATTTCTAAGGTAGTATCTTAGGGTGTCTGTAGATGTGCTGAGAGGTTGTTCTGATGTCCTGCAATTAAAGCATGTCAGAGCAGACTCAATTAACTGAGTCTACTGGAGCATGCTAATAAGTGCATTCCAGCCTCCACATCACACGTATCAGTGTTCTGCACTTCAAAATGGTGGTAGGGGCCCTTTAAACTATAAAGCTGCTCTAATTCAAGTGCCCCTCCACCCTAGAGCATATGTAAAAGTGCCCTTAGAGACTAACTGTCTCACAGTATGTGATGAAGTAGGCTGTTACCTAGAAAAGCTCATGCCTCTCTGAACCAATTAGCTTCTAAGGTGCCATACTGCCTCATGTTATGTCTGTCTTCAAAATAACATGGCTAACCACTTCTCCATTCATGTAACATCATATGAAATATTTAACTTGCATCCAGATAAATTAAATCTGCCACATTTACCGTGTCCATGCCAGAGAGAGCTAACCTTCTTGGCAGGCATGCCACAAATTACACCCCCCCCAAGTGCCACACCAGTCCCCTTCCCCTGCCCAATCTGCTGCTAGCCTTTCTGCTCCCAGCCCTGTGCTCCCTGCCCAATGCGCTACTTTTCTTTTTGCTCTCTGCCCTATTTGAAACTTGCTCCTTCCCTGATCTGATGTGGCACCCATGCTGCAGATTGGCTACCCCAATCTATAATACTAGTTACCTAGTCAAGGAAAAGAAGCGGGCTAGTCTGCTACAAGGTGTCTTTGGTAATCCAATGTTGCATTTCATTCTATTTTATCCTTGTGTCTACATCTTTAATTATCTTTTCCTTCAAAACTGGTTTTAAAGCCTTACATACTATTAAGGTTATATCAAGAGACCTGTTATTCTTTGGATAACTCCCCCTCCTTCAGCCCATTCTTTAAATATAGGAATTATGCAACTCTCCAGGCATAAAATACTGCCTTGATAGATTCATTTAAAATCTTTGCTACAGGGCATATCATTTTGCATGTCAGCTCTTTCAGAATTCTGGAATGTAAATTATCCGGAATAACCCAAAAACTGAGTCCATTAAACTGCTTGAGCTTTGTTTCCATCTTGGTTGTGCTACTTTCCATTTTCATACCTGCTTTCACATTATCCATCTTACCTTTGCCCCTGTGATCACTGACCTTACTGAGAACCCAAAGTACTCATTTTATTTTGAAGCTGTACCTAAATTATTCTTAATCTCGCCTCCATTCTCATTTGTACAGCCCTATGCCTTTCCTTATTCTCTTCTTATTTTTACCACAGGAGGAACTGTTTATATTACCATCCTACTCTGCAATAGCTATTCTGGGTTATTTCCACATATTGAAAAGCCCTGAAATATAAACACAGTATCCTTGCATGGGTTAGCTGCACCATAGGAGACAAATAGACTCTAGAGGGCCACTGCTTTTCCATGTGCTTAGATGGAGAATAGGTTTGCACAGGCATGGGATAAATGCATATTATTTTACAACTTTCTCTACCACTGGAGCAAGAGGCAGAAACAAGAGGCAGACTGATATTCTTTGGATAACTCTAGTGGATGGGTCATTTTCAACCTGGAGAGATGTGGGCAGTGGGGTTCCGCAGGGCTCGGTCCTCGGGCCCGCACTGTTCAACATCTTCATCAGTGACTTGGACAAGGGGATAAAAAGCACCCTGTTCAAATTTGCTGATGCCACTAAGATGTGGGGGGATGTGGGCACGCTAGAAGGGACAAATAGGCTACAATTGGACCTAGACAGGTTACAAGGGTGGGCGGATGAGAACAGGATGTGATTCAACACCGACAAGTGCAAGGTGATGTACTTGGGGAGAAGAACCAGCACCATACCTACAGGCTGGGGAACTCCCTTCTCGTCAGTACAGAGGCAGAAAAGGATCTTGGAGTTATCATTGATGCCAAGATGAACATGGGCCGGCAGTGTGCGGATGCAGTCTGGAAGGCCAACCGCACCTTGTCATGCATCCACAGATGCATCTCAAGCAGGTCCAAGGAGGTGATCCTCCCCCTCTTTGCGGCACTGTCAGGCCACAGCTGGAGTACTGTGTCCAGTTCTGGGTGCCACACTTCAAGAGGGATGTGGACAACATGGAGGGGCCAGAGGAGGGCCACTGGCATGATCAGGGGGCAGCAGGGCAGGCCCTACGAGGACAGGCTACAGGACCTGAACCTGTTCAGCCTCCACATGAGAAGGCTGAGGGGGGATCTAGTGGCCTGTTACAAACTAGTCAGAGGGGACCAGCAGGCATTGGGGAAGTCACTGTTCCCCCCAGCACTACCAGGAGTGACTAGAAATAATGGTCACAGCTGGCAGAGGGTAGATTCAGATTAGACATCAGGAGGTGCTACTTCACGGTCAGGGCGGCTAGGGTCTGGAACCAACTTCCAAGAGAAGTGGTGCTGGCTCCTACCCTGGGGGTCTTGAAGAGGAGGCTAGATGAAAACCTTG
Source organism: Crocodylus siamensis (assembly GCF_052110815.1). Classification (NCBI taxonomy): domain Eukaryota; kingdom Metazoa; phylum Chordata; order Crocodylia; family Crocodylidae; genus Crocodylus; species Crocodylus siamensis. The sequence continues at coordinate 69,486,072 of NC_143401.1, read as the reverse complement.
CTGGGGTCATTTGACCCCAGTGCTCTTTCCTGCCATGGCAGGGGGTCGGACTCGATGATCTGCTCAGGTCCCTTCTGACCCTCGAAACTATGAAACTACAAAACTCCAATTCTGAGTTAGTCTGCTTCCCTATCTACTTCTAGGTCAGTGCTACTAATGTGCTGCCATGCTCAGAGCCATGAGAAAGCCACAACTGAGTGCTTGGAAAATTCAGTATTAATAGAAGACAAGTCTATTTTCAAGGGAAACATATTTCTTTTCAACATGGATTAAGTTGCCAAGCCCAAAAAATATACCAAAAGCCCATATTTACTTAAAATTCCAATGCTACATGTCTGCAAAAAATGATATTCTCCTTTACAAATGCATTAGAAAACATCCTATACAACATGAAACCACCACAATTCACTTAGAAAGAACATTCACCCAAATAAAGCCCATTATTTCTTTGTCTTGATTACAGAACTGAGAAGTGGCACTTTTGGAACTGTCATCCTTACCTGTGTGTTGCACCATTTATTGTATAGAATTAGAAAGTTTATTTTAATGTTTTATTAAATATTTACAAAGATAAATCTCCTTAAATATTTGTGTCATTGGAAGTCACTTGCATTTTCCTTCAGCATTTTCTATTGCAATTAAAATAAAAAAATAAATCAACAGATACTGGCTGTGCAAAAATAATTTTTTTTATGCTGATGAAGCTCTTATTTTAATGATCTTCAGTACATCCAAGCGTGCTCTAAGAGGAGAAATAACTGGGCCTCCTTCTTATTAATTTAATAGAAACTATCATGCTGTTTTTGTTTGCCGGGGAATAAGCATCAGTTTTTTATGGCTCAGAATGACTCACATATATTGGTCATGAATTCTGTCACCTGCATCTCGTGGTTCACTTTCTGTGGTGCCTTCAGACTTCACATAATTTAGCATTCCCTTGTTTACCATGCTTCTGAATAAAAGCCATAGATGATGGCACACAATGTCTTCCATAGTTTATAAACACAATAATTTTCACATGTGAACCCGAAAATGGAGAAAATCCAGGTATGATTTAAAATAATGTATCCCTTTTGCAAGCAATGTCCTTTCTAAAAGGGTTTTAAATACCAACAATCATTAAATAATGAACTCTCACTGACAATGAGTTATTGTGGTGTTATACAGGCCACATATTCAAGGCCTCTATCCCCATGGCTGGTTGCTGTTATGTATAGTACAGTTTACATGCAATAGATAATATGAAAGTGTATAAGACACAGTATAATAAATGAAAAACAACCATCTTATTGCCACAAATCTATTGGATTAATTCCACAATGCAGACAGTTCAGGTCATTTTGTAACCCTATGAAAGAGATAATCTCTCACAGTGATGCATTTCACAACAAGAAATTGGCTACCTGTTGCTGAAGCAAGAGATCAGGACTCCCCAGGGAGCATTAGGATTGAGCAAGGGGTGAGCGATGGAGAAAGGACTTGATTGGAGATGCTCAGGAAGTCAAGGCCCTTCTTGATCCCTCCAACCATTATACTAGCATCTACTCAGCTGTCTTTTGTATTTCCTCTGAGAGTCTTAAGTGCAAAACAGTTAAACTAGTACTAAAGAATAATTACTGCTGGACAGAGGCATAACACTGCCCTGAACAGTGACAACACCCACAGTAGTGAGAGCACTGCACTTCTGGTGCTGGCAGAGTAAAGGCCACTGGATGTGGTATGGGCAATTTATGTGCTCCCCCCATTTCCCTCAAAGGCAGGGCCCAGGACCTCTTCCTCAGGTATCCCCCTTAGTTATGCTACTGTTACTGGGCTTCAGAAAGAATACCTCCAAGACGATGGGGTAGATCATCAGCATGTCAGAATGCTAATTCATAAACTATGATGGCTCCATATATAGATATTTTTCCTTAAGACCATGAGACCTGGGAAGTTTTATTTTTCATAAAAGTTTAGATTCTGCAACAAGGAAACAATTATGCAATTGATCTGTAGCTCTGGAGTCACAGCATAGCCTGCATATATGCCACATATTTTTGTATAAAAACTGCTTTTCAAAAGGCTTGAAGTTTGTTAAAATTATTCTTACAATAATATTTTTATATTCCTTCCCCTGAACAAGCATGCTCCAGTTCTACAATTAATCCAATCACAGAGGCCTAAGAGGGGAAAAAAGGATAAATAAAACTTTTAGAGCTTTAAAAACCATCTTTTATCTGCCTCAGATCATCATCAGGCTGGATAAAGGACCATACTATTCACTAATGCAAGAAAGAAAAGCTCATTGCTACAAGAAATTAGAGGTTTCCAGCTGTCTAATGGGACAACTCATCTATTTCTAATCCTGTTCATTTTCTAGATATCAGCCCTTGAAGCTGTTAAAGGCCTTAAAACAATTCTGAAATGAATATTAATTGTGGTATATCTGGACTATTATATGCTTTATGTGGAGGAGGTTAAACATTTTTGTGGAAGGGAAAGACCTATCAGCTGTCTGAAACTACTCAGAACTTGGGACTGTCAGTAGTCACCCCAGTGGAGATAGATTTGTGAACAGACAGCAAGTAGGGTGGTCACAGTCATGTCTCTTACTTGTGTATCTTCCTCTTCTGGGCACCCAATGAACTTTTAAGTCGGGGGGGGAAGTATCCATTCATATTTCATAAGAAACTACAGTGTAGGCTGTACTTCTAGTAACTCACTCTAGTGACAAGTATTAATAAATGGTCTTGTGTGATGGAGAGGACTGAGACTGGTCTTTCCCTTAGAATAATTTATTTGGTAACATTCTTTACTTGTGATGGTCACAAGTAAAATTCAGGTAGAGTTTCATTTTGCCTTCTGTAAATTGAATTTACTTACCCACATCTCAGGAGACATTGCTACAAAAGCAAAACATAGGACAAGTGAAAGCTCATGCTTGCTCATAACTTTGGTCTTTTAACCCATTCAAAATGTTAGGGGACAAATCTCTTAATCTTACAGCATAAGGATCAGTGAATTCAAAGGTTTTTACTGAGACAATACTTGGCTCTTTACTCTTGTAGAAACCATTATGGAAGTCTGGCAACAAACAAACAACATGATGGATGTGGTGGAACTCTAGAATGTGCAGTGCTATTAAGATGCATAATCCCACTCCCAACATAACTCTACTGACTTCAGAGTTATCCCAGCAGAGAAACTGGCTCTCTATTTTTAAAGCTATAATTACCACTTGTACTACAAAAGACCAAGAGTCATATTCCCTCACAGGAAGGAAAAGTAAATGACAAAAACACTGGCGGAGTGAGTAGCCCATTTATTCTACAGAGTTTTTTAAACAGATTCATGATTTTTTTAATTTGTATGTGTCTCCCAATGCCCCATGATCTTTAAACATATAATTTAAGGACAGAAATTCCACACTTTCTATTGGAATGTGTCACTTAGTGCATAGAAAGAGAAGTACATGGTTTCATGTTGTCTAATGCACATCAAGGCAACGTAGAGTCGGTGGGCACAAACCATGATGCCACAGCTATGTCACCATAGCAACATGCTCCCTTGCTATAGTGCATTGCTATGGCAATGTAGCAGCTAAAAATAGCCATGCGCCATTGGCACAGCACAGTATGGGCTGTTACTGCGCCATCATTTTGTCCTTCCAAAAGGAAGGACTAAATGACAACATAGTACCAATGGTGCCATAGGGGCACCTGTAGACATGCCCAATGAAATGTAACCCAAAGCATTTTTAGAAGTATATGGGGAAAATATCTTCCCACAACATAGAGTCTTAAATAGATTTCTAGATGGGTGTTTCATTCATGCATCTATTTTATACACATACAGCATGAAGGAACAGGAGACAAATGGAAAACACACAAGTTGAAGGAACTAAGCTTCCATTGAGGACATGAGTTCCCTTGAAGCAAGGATCATTACCCTTTTATGCATTCTAGAAATATTCTTAATGAGGACCTGATAAAGCCATTTCTTGCTCCTGTGACTTTTGTGCCAATTCCTTACATAGGTCTACTGACTAACAGAAACTTTATATATAAAGGCTGAGATCCTGGCCCTATGAAAGGGAATGTCAAAATTCTTTCTGACCTCAGTAGGGGCAGGACTTCATCTAAGAATACTTCCCCCTTCCCACAGGGGAAATCCTTAAGTCAGTTGGAAGATGTTGTTGCATAGCTCTCCAAATTTATCAAAAGTGCTTCAGGAAATAAGAAATTAGTCACGTCAGTCCAATTAGGTTCCAGTGTGACCTACTGGAGTGAGCAAGGCACGGGACTCAGCAGATCTGTCTGGGCATTTCCATTGGCATAATATGGAAAATCATTTCACTGTGTGCCCTGTGATCCTATTTGTAAAGTAGAAATGATACTGACCTCCTTTGTAAAGAGCCTTGAGACCTACAGAGAAAGGTGGGAGATGATGTAGTAAACCCTAGCTCTTAATTTTTTTAAGAAACTTAAAATGCTTGGGATGCACTTATTCAATTAAGTTATTTGGTAATCCAAAAAAAGTCATTGAACCTTTAAGAACTTAGTATATTACTAAGTATGGAGTATTCTCAGTGTTCAAAACACTTCACAACCCAGGAAACAAAGGCTACAAGGATCTCAGTAAGACAATAATGGAATTTATAGAGATGATAGAAGAATAAGGAGGAATGTTGCAGAAGTAAAGGAGAATATTAGCAAACAAGAAATAGGAAACTGTTGCACCGTGAAACAAAAGAAAGCAGACAGCCAAAAAAGGACAAGGAGACAAAAAAGCAAACAAAAGAGAAAATGAGAAGGATCAGAGGGAGGAAGGTGAGAAACTAGAAATGTAGACTGGAGTTAGAACTATAAACAATCATGAAAGGTGAAGGTGCACAAAGCTAGTGCTGTAAAATAAAGCCTATGAAGGAAGTAGAGGAGAGGGAGGATTGTACAGAGCAAGAAGCCACCTGGAGTAAACTAATAAAAAGAAAACAGATGGGCATTGGTATTAAATGCCTATTTAAGAATAGAAGCAATGTATAATCAGAAGCGAAGGTAACGGGGGACTAACTGTGGCAGATGTGTGGAATGTAAGAAGAGAAATATTGGGAAGACTGTAGGGTTAGAGAAAAAAAAGAGAAGAGGAAAAAGAAAACAGAGCTCAAGGTAGTGACAGTTCTGAGAGCTGTGGACACCACAGCAATAATTTACTACATTGCGATGATTATCTGTAGTAGAACCAAAATCCATTTCACAGCCACAAAACAGCATCTCCCAATTTTAGAATAGAAAATAAACTGAGACTGTAGCAAGTTTAACTACTGTGTGGATAAATGTCTATTTTTATTGATGCCCATAGTATATATGTTCTCATCATAGTAGCATAGCGCCTTCAAAACATTGTGGGAATGATCCATGGTTGATCCTGTTATACTGAGCAGTTCTAAAATAAATCTTTACTTGACTATAATATGCCATATTATTTATGTAGCATTTTTAGCTTTAAACATTTTACAAACAATAGCCAATAATCCTGTCTTCTCATGTTTTAAATATCCAGTCTACTACAACTCTGATCCTCTGGAAAATCATTGTAAATCTTAGATGTAGTCTTGAGACCAATGGAAAAGGTAGGAGTACTCACAACTTTAGGACTTGTTCTTGGCATGATGCTGAGAAATGTAATGTGCAGCTAAATTTTTAAAGCTCTCATAAACCACAGAGAATCAGGTTCCACACACACCATAAATAATGCAGCTTTTTCAACTGCAAAATGAAACTAATACATGAAAGCTGCAGAAAATCCTCCTCAATAACTAGAGGTAAATTGCATAATGCTTACTTATTCCACTTTAATGACTGAAGTCTGCACTTCCTATGGAGGGCCCCTATGAATTTTTAGATGCGTTTTGACTGTGGAGTAGCACATTTTCATTGTCAAATTTCCTTTAGTAAATGTTTAGGGTGACTCTTGGAGGATCTTAACTGAGGGATACAAATCCCAACCCAAACCTACATCTAAGCCCCAAAAATGGGGGAAAAGCTTCCTAGACAATCATTCCTATTTCATTTTGACAACAGTCCTGGTGAACTGAGATTTGAGAAGTTTCTGCTACTGCTCTGATTTCCTGATGTGCCTTTCATTTACTTAACACTTTTTCCTTTTATGTATAATTTATTTAACTTTATAGCAACTTGCTCTTTTCAGGCCTTATTTACAAGAACCTTATTTTTCAAACTTATGTTCCGCCAGCTTTCCTGTGTCCTTGTTTCCACTGCCGTTAGGCATGTAAGACAGCCCTTTATCTTGGCCTGTCAACTGCCAGCACCTCTATTCTTTCCCAGGAGGGACCAGCTTCTTGTGAATTCTATTACTGCTTCTCCCCCCAGATCTCTCCTGCTTCTTAGATGCCACTGCCTTGTCTGTTTTCTCAGCCTATTCTCCTTTATTTTATTTTAAAGGCTGTCAGACAAGATTTGCAACAGATTTTACAAATTTACAATGATCTGGTTCTGTTTTGCATCTTCATTGCAGTGACCAACTCCTACAAGCACTAGCAACACTTCCATGTTTGCTGACAAACACAAACAGCTGTTTAAGATCTCAAACAATCTGTACAGGATGTTAGTCCCCTAAAAAACACTGGGGTCTGCTTCATCTTATACCTACATGCTAATTTCTATATCTGATCCCCAACACTAGCCCACAAAGCCTTAAATAGTTTAACTTTTAATCTATTCAGACTCTGGTGGCTGACATTTTGAATTGGCTTTAAAGTTTTTGCAGCCGCTCATTTATGAAAGTTGTTGCTGTGGTTAGCTTTTATCCAACTTCCTTGTCCTTCCCAAGTACCAAACCTGTGAATTCTGGCCAGCCCTCTATTATGATCTGCTTCAGCATCTTTAGTTCAGATGCTAAAATGATAAAATGTAAACATTGATAAAATTATAAAAGACTTTCCACTTTACACTTCAGCATGAGTAAGGATCTCTCTGTCTTTCTCTGTGTTCTTTCAGTCATCGCTGCTCACCCTCATGAACAAATTTAAAGTGCTATCTTTTACCACAGTTCCCACCTGGGTTTGTTTACCTTGAATTTGAAGCAGGATGGTCAGTTTGAGACCTTGGACTCTTCTTTCGTTCTGCAGAGCTTAAGCTCAGCACTGATGTTCCTCAAAGGGGTTCCATTTTTGGCCCACCAGCATTCCTAATCTATATGCTGGCCCTTGGAGGCCTAGTTCATTAGCATGGTGTGGGTCCCTACATGAAGGTTGATACTCAGATATATTTTTCTTCAACACCTTCTGTCCCCAAGGCATTTCCATTGTTATTGCATTGTTTGTCTGATCTCGGCTACTAGATTAGTTGCAATATTTTGCATCTAAATTTGACAGAAAAGCAGAAACAATTCTTATTGGCTCCAAATTGTGTTTTGCTGCATTATCATTTTCCTGTCACGCAGGGTTATTACTTATCTTTCGTTCAGGCCAACAATTAAAACAAAAGGGGGACTTCTGGACTGAGACTTGACTGTGAGGGTAGCGTCCATTCTAGTATCAAATTATCTTTATCAATCTAAGCAAGGTAGACCGATTTTTTATTATCTGGATATCAGCTATTGGTATCTTGGTGTGTGCTTTCATTACTTTCAGCTAGATAATTGTAAAGAAGTCTCTATTTCCCAAGCAGCTTTTAAAAAATATTCTACTGCCTTTGCAGAAATTTTGTACGCTATTTTTATTCAACAGTATGGTTTATTAGTATTTATTCAGAGGAGAGCTGAATATATATTTAAATGTTGGCATTTATATATATGAATATATTTATGTATTATATACATAATGTGTGTGGGGGGGGAGGGGAAATATATATTTATGTGGTGGACTTACTGATACAGCCCAGCATGTCTGGGCTCAGAGAAGCCCATCCACCAATCAGGTAACAGCAGAGAGGGGCGTGTCCTGCCCCTAGCCAGGGTGAGGGGTAGAGCCCCAAACCTGGTTTAAGCCTGCACTCTGCAGGTCCGGCAGAACTTAAGGGGGCAGAGCCTCCGAAGAGGAGGCTGCGTGCTCAGCACACGAAAGATGCATGGAGGGACAGAGATGAGAGTGGGACTAAGAAATGCTGGGGAAGAGCTGCCCAGCTGGCATATGCTGCTGCCCTGAGGAGCCCCCGTGGACTCCTCTCACTGGACAGGAGCAGAGGACAACTTCAGTCCCAGTCAGTGTGCAGTGTGGGGCACGGGGTGAGATCCTGGGAGCTGTGTGAGGCAGTTCAGGTCTCCAGCCACTCGGTGCACATAGCATGGTGCATTGAGCCTGACCCTGGGAGCAAGAAGCTCGGGTCTCCAATCCCTGGTGTGTGGCCAGGGCTCTGGAGGCATGGAGCCAGTGAGACTCCAGGAGCCATCCATGGCAGCACGAGGTTCCATCTCCCAGCACATGGCGGGTAACCCAGTGCAGGAGACACTGCTTGGAGGGGCTAGGAGTGGGCCGAGCCCCATAGTCACGCAAGGTGGTCCAGGCCTCCAACCCTGAGCAAAAGCCAAAGCTCCCAAGAGCACACAATGGTGCTTGAGGCTCTGAATGGGGAGCAGCCCAGGAGGAGCCAGAAGCTCCAGAGTGCTTCTCCAAACAAGAAGCCAGTCGCTGAGCGGACGAGGACCCCCACCTGGGTATCAGATTTGTGAGTTGCTAAGGAATAGGGTTCCCACAGGGGAGAGGAAGTCCTTCTTGGTTAGAAAGGGGTTCCTGGAGAAGAGGTTCAGGGAGGATCCCTTCTGAGTTTGTGGGCTGTTTAGGGGGCTTGGTGTGAGGCCCATGGGCAATAAGGTCTTCCCTCACAGGTCACTAGAGCATAATCTAGGCCCCAGGGATGTGGCAGGGCCTTGGGAACCCTTTTAATGGTTTAAGGTTGCTTCTATGCTTATGTGGCTTATAATTTGTGATACTGTATTTTATGTTTTTTGATATTGTATCCTGTGAATTGTGTGCTCCATATCAGTAAGAAAAACTAACATTTGAATGTAAAATCTATATTGAGGTCCTGCTAGGACCCCACCCCATTACTTACCTGTGTTTACTTGTAACTTACCTGAACCCCGGTTGTGGTTATCCATTGTAGAGAAACAAGATAATTAGTCCTATATTATATGTAAATATCTGTATCAGTTTTATATTAACAGTTATCTTTTAAGGTTCCCTGTAAATATTAATACATTTGTATATAGTTTTATATTGTCCTGGCCTGGCTCTATAGGGAGCGGGGAGACTGCGCTCAGCTTGCAGCTCTCTCCCACAGCACTTGCCCCAGACTAGCTTCGAGATGTGCACAAATCTTTAATTAAGAAATATCCAAAATCATCAGCTGAAGAGCAGGCATATAGCACAGCATAAAGAAGAGGCCTACTGGAAAATGCAAGGGTTAAGAGGAAGCAACTAGGTCCTATTAGAAGAATGTGAGTAGAACTAGGAGAATGTATGCCGTGTCTTTGGTCTTTTTTATGTTTGTAAATTAGTAAGCACATGTGAGAGGCATATACTTAAGTATATATATTTTACTAGTTATTTAAGAAATGTGAACAATGTCATCCTATGGATTTATGACAACAGTTTTTGTTGCTTTACCACCCAGTAGGGGACTCACTGGCATCTGTATATTCCAATGTGCACAGAGCCAGGAGAGTTATGCCAGCTGCAGCAGCAGCTGTTTTCTAGCCCTGTGCTCATCAGGTCCTGTCCACAGAGCCAGGAGATAGTTGCCACTGCAACCAGCAGAGCTCTCCTGGCCCCATGTACATTGGGACCAGCCCTTTTGCCCCTTGTCAGCCCCCAGGCTAGCAGAGGGGCAGAGCCATATGGGAGCAGTAGTATACCAGGCTTCCCAACAAGGAGCACACGTACACCTGCTCCAGAGGAAGGCTTACTGCACAATATTTTACTGCACAGTAAGCCTAAAGCACATTAATAGCACATATAGACCTACCCACTGATACTTTCAGGGTCTGAAGCAAACTCATGCTGGCACATGTATCTGCATGACTTTAATTTTCCATCAGCATTCTTAAAAGCATATATTCTTTTTCAGACAAATATTTATGGACAATGTGTGAAGAAGGTCACAAATAGCAATGCAGCAAATTCATCTTTAAATCTGAATGGGTATTTTTGCAAACAGCGTTTGCAGAATCTGCCCACCTCTAGTTGTGGGTTATAAATGAATAAGGATATATTGAAAGGTTGAAGGAAAAGAATAGTCAGCTAAGAGGAGTGTATTGGACTATGAAAGCTTAAAGACTTATCTGAAGGTTATGTAATTGACTTAGAGAACTGTGAAGTGATCCAACAAGGAAGTATTTAGGGAAGTACAGAAACTCTAGAGACAGGACACTTTAGCATTCAAAACCATAGATGTTTACCTAAACTCAAGTGATAGTTTGTCTGATAAATTTCTTCTTAGAATGCTAATAAAGTGGTTACTTCTCCATCCAATTAAAATTAAAATCCTGAGCTTTTACAGTTTTCTCTGTAAGGATTTTATCTTAAAAGCTGCATTGTTATGCTATTTTCCCAATTTGTGTTTCCCACAAGAAAAGTAGGAATGAATGGTATGTCAGTATTTGGAGGACCTCAAAGATTCCCAGAAAGAGATGTCGCTGCTACTTTTCTCTCCCAGAAATTATACAATGGTTGTCTAAGCTGGCAGTCTAGGGCAACATTCAAAGCAAAAGCCAAATGCCCTCTTTCCTACAGAGCTTATGTGTAACTGTTGCATGAAGAGCAGTTATTGTGCTTGAGAATTCTTGCGAATCACCTCTTCTACAACACTTTCCCCCAATTAAGACAGAGAGAACTTGGCAAAAATACTTACACTGAAATACAGAATCTACCTGAAAGCCGAATATAAAAAACATGTAAATTCTACAATCCGGTCTGCAGTTCTTTTCATTCAAACCTCATTGACCATTTGCTTACAAGTACTGTAATATCAGAAGATGGGTGAGTTTATACTACTACCTAAAGGTGCCTCCCAAGTCTGCCCTATAGCCCAAATACACCAACCATCCATCCACATTACAAACCGCTTAGCTTGCCTCTCAGCAGCAATTCAATCAACCTCACACAGCTCTCTTGAGCATCAGAGGCCTAAATCAAGCTTTCTCTTAGCCAGTTCCTCTACATTGAACACACTGTGGGTCAGCACTCAATACACATCCCTTCAGCACCCCATTTCCTCTTTTAGCTTAGCACAAAAGCACAGGGGGAGAGAGAGAGAGAGAGAGAGAGAGAGAGAGAGAGAGAGAGAGAGAGAGATGATCAGTGAATGTGATTCCTAAAAGGACTCTGTTTTTAGGAATCCATTTGTTCATTACTTATGCCTCATCCTCTGCTCTCTGTAGTTTGCCACAGCAGTATAATTTAGACAGAAAGGGGTGACTCTCATATGGCTTAGGGTAGCTGACAGTAAACCTTCAACTTGCCCCCAAACAGAGGTATGGACATACCATGTACATATTCATGTTATATGAAATTCAAAACTTCACTCTTGCCTTTCTCTAACTTATCCAACCGTATCCTAGCAACTAAATTCAAGGAAAGGCAAAACACCTTCCTTGGACATATGTAAATCTGTCCTCCTCATGAATCCAGTGATCTCCATTATCCTCGTTTTCACAAAATCAGAATTCCAAAATGTATTCTTGGAAATTTAACAACTCTTTCAGCAACATTTTTTACTCAATCTCAATAATGTCAACACAAAATGCAATGGCATCATTATCATCATCATTATGAAAATTCACACACAGAAACCTCTGGTATAGAGGAGCACACTCATCTATGTCCATACTTCTAAAGCATCTCATAACTGCAGATGATGACTGCTGCAGCCTGCCAATGGCTGGCTTCAGCAAGAGCCATTTGGATGGGACATGGCACAATGATTTCCTCCACCATCTCAAAAATACTTGCAGCTAAGCTCTTCCTTTTTTAGAGTCAAGAAAATGATTGTATACTTGTAACACAATAGATTGTCAACATCCAATTTATGTATTCCATACAGTATTTGAACATATTGCATACCACGTAAGCTCTGCAGTTTACATTTACCAACAGCTGTTTTTATTTCTGGAGCAGATGGTATATTGAGTGTACCGTGACATAATTCACATTTGCATTATCAGTCATGAATGCTAATGAATTCAGTAAACTGAGTTTTGTGTTTAACTAAGACATTTTTAATAGCCAGAGCAATAGAAGTATCATCCTTTTAGCCTCTTCACAAAATCAATTAGTTTGATAACACAGTTGGTTAACTATATTCTAGTCTCAGTTGCTTGGGTGTAACTAAGGGCAGAATTTAGCCCAATATCTGCAGTAAGATAATGGACAATAGAAGGGAGGGGTTTTGTTATCACCATTTGATGCATGTGTTATTCTCTTTGCAGCTGTTAATTAGCCAGTTTTCTCAGGAAATCACAATTGCTTTTGTAAGAACTTCATGAGCAGTTTTGGTGGTGTTATCTCTCAGAGAAGAACTCTGACGATATTTTATTCATACAGTCCACGGTAGCATAAGTGCAATGATGCTTGACAGCTTGATACTGGGTTGTCAGACAGCAAGACAAGACTTCGTCTCTTCCTCGCCTTGATGATACTTGAACGATGAATTTCTGTACAGTTAAGGAGCATGCTTTCAGTTTTCATACGTTTGTTCATTAATTTGACATTTTAAAATCGAGAAGTCTCATCTGACGTATCCAGAACACTATAAAATGACCTCCTGCAACACATTAATAATCTAGTGTTATCTGAAGGTTTCTGTATGATGCCCCTTCCTAAGGAATGCTAGTCCTCTCTCTCAAGTTCATGGAGCTGGATTCTTCTGAGATCTTTTGTTAACCTTTTAAACATCCTTATGTAATTTTTCCCTCACTCAAGGCAGCACCATGCAGAGATACTCTGAGCTAAATATGAATGCACTAACTCACATACCAAAGTCAACATGATGCAAGGCAGCGCTGTGCAGAAATACCCAAGCTAGTTTGCCATGCACTAGTTCCAGAATTGTAAACAATACAACTAAAGCAAGACTGCACCTGGGCTAATAAGCCCTGCTTCTCAGCAGAGGTAATTACCCTGCATTACCCTGCACTAGGTCTGCTTCTAGTTCCACAGCAAACAGGTGCAGAGCTAGCTTAGAGTATCTCTGCACAGCATTGGCTTCCGCCATATAGATATACCCAGATGACAGCAGTTTTTTCTATATCAGTTTCACTCCACACAGGCATTCTGGGTCTGATTCAGATCTTTCACTGAAATAAAAGGAGTAACTCCATAATAGACAGAGGAGTTACATCAGTATAAATCTAACATCATGAGAACAGAATCACATATTTCGACTGACAGCAGTAGCATCCACATCACGCTGTGTAAGCAGGAACAAAAGCTTTTGTCATGCATCTCAGCTAGGCTCAATACCATACAGTGCCTTGGTGCCATAAAACTTTATGAGTCGTGACATTATTACTTATTTTTCCTCTGTGTGTGCGTGTGTGTGTTTTACACAGAAAAATATTGTGTCATCCTTCTTTAAGCATGGTAGGATTCAGGTTGTCTCTTGTAAATTGCAAAAAGCTATGGCATGGAGGGTGGACAACACCCCTGGTGTGACAGTCATTCCCATATTCTCTAACTTACTTTCTCAGTAAATTTTATACACAACCCAAAAGTAAATATGAAAACTTCTGAGCCCACTTTGCCAGTTAGTGCTTGGGACAACAAGAGCAAACAGCAAACCTATTAGACAAGGATCCTCAGGGTTAATTTTCTGTAGCCATTTGTGTCCGGTGATTCTCTTGGTATCTAAGTAATCCATATGTAAGACTGGGCATGTGGCGTATAGGTGCATCCATTTGGGAATACATCCTCTGTTGCCTCTGCTGCTAGGCACAGTTTGCCATGAAACTGCTGGCTGGGGCTGAGCTTTGCAGTAAAGATCTTGGCGACTTGTAAGGGATGCATGGGAGTGCATGTGTCGTCCCTAACAGGGCCAGTGCCCCCCCTCCCCCGATGTCTGACACTGATGCTATCGGTAGAGCTGGTGCCCCCCCCCGACAGGGTCCCATCAGCAGCTTCTGTAGGTGCCCCCCAGATTCAGGAGGAACCAGTCACCCATGGATCAGTATATCTATTTCTGTGACATGGCTTGCAGGTGCAAGACTGGAAAAGGAGCACTTTTTTCTATAAAGGACTGAGGAATTAGAGAAAAATGGAGAAAATTAGTTCAATCTAATACATTTATCTGTTTTGTGATGCAAATTGTGAACTTTTCTAAACTAGAATTATTTCTTCCCAGGAACTTGAATGCACTTAGCATATCACGTAATACATCACATGAATAACAGAAGTCTGTTAGAGTGGTAACTTTAAATCTTCTGATGTATTGTGGGCCCCCCACTGAAAGATTTCTTAAGTGGAAAACCTGCCACAAACCACACTGCAAAAAATCTAAACCTGACATACAGTGTGTTTTAACAAAAGGATGTAACTGGGTACCTCAGTCAGCCTGGCTTTCCTTTCACATGACTCTGCATCAAGCCTACTCAATATAGGGGCTCTGCAAAAATTTTGAAAAGTCCTCTAATACTGTTGATTTGCCATGCTCTCATTCTCTTGTATTATCGAGGTCTCTTGGGACTCAACTTATCCTCAGTTTTCCTGAGTTGCTACAATAAAAATGCCTTTTAGCCTTTGCAAGTACTGTAATCCTAGTTCAGATTCCAAATGTCAATACCATATTAGCAACTTTTCTAAATGCATGGATACCTAGGTCATAATGCTTTTACAACAAACCTCTGCCAAAAATCCTAGGCTTCAGAAACTTCACTTTTATCATCTTAACATTTTCATCTGTCAGGTTAAGAATACCTTACATTTTACAGTAACCATTTTCTCACCAATTTTTTTATTATGTTAAAAGAAATTTTAACTGTGCTTTCTTGTGTGCCTGTTTCATAGCTAAGCACTAAAGCAGGCATCCACAAATCATCAGTTCCCTCTGTGTGAGCACCCTGCTTATAATCTTCAAATTACATATAGCAGTCATTTGTCACAAATGGCCCTCTTTATCATCCCGTGTGATTTTACTCCATCTATTTTTCTTGAACTCCATTAACATAATGCAGTTTACTTTTGCTCCCAAACCTTTAACATAAGATATGCTGCAGCCCTCAATTACTGTTTTACAAATTTTACATCCTGATAGTTGACATGTGCAACTAATAATAGCTCATCACCCTTTTTCTTCAATATTCCCTCCTAGTCAGTTGTGGCTAATTTGTCCCACCCTTAACATCAAGCTAATATGATTTTCCAGGCTCAGACATAATGGCCTTCCTCACCATAGACAAAGCATATGCTTTTTTAGCACAAGGTATCGCCTGCTTTTATCCGATGCCTTGTCATCTGCTGCTTGCCCTGGTTTCTCATGCATCACTGCATCATCAATAGCTGCAATATCTTCTTTTCTCCTTTATGTCTTCTAGACTTATCCTTTCTTCTTTTTAACAAATTGTAGGTTTTTTGTTCACTAATTATTTCATTTGTTTCCTAAAGCTGAATCCAAAACTAGAACATCTTCATGGAGGCACTTTTCTTATATTTGAATTGTGTTTCGTAGGCTCTCATGTTATCAGGATTGTCAAAACAGCCATCTGTTGCTAGCAATCATAGCGACATGGCCCACTCATCCACAGTTTCTATCTTGTTTTGAGGCTTTTCATAGAGCCTTCCCTGCATATCCTTGCAGTATATTTAACAAGTTCAGTTGGTTAGAGGCCTAACATATCTGCTTCTGATGCTTATTTACTTAATGATATCCATGACCTGTATTCCTCTCTGGCTCATGTTTTCACCAACACAGACATTATTTTGCCTTCTCTACATCATACCCTTTAAAGGGTGTAGACATATTGCTATTAGATGCATAACATCTGTTCTTATTACTAACTGAATGGCCCTACACTACAAGACATGCAAAAGAAAAAAAATATCTCTGTCCCCAATTAATATATAGTCACAAACCTAACCCTGCAACCAGCTACCTGCTGGTGACCCTCAGATCAGTGTGGAGTCAAAAGGGCTCATCACACACATCAGACTAATTAGGTTTAGATTCTGTTTTCATTTACAGAACAGTAATACCTTTGAACTCCATGGAGTTATACAAGAATCACCAGTAGAAGGGAAGAATCAGCCCTAAAAATATACTGCAAATGTTACCATGCAGACATAATATATCAACATTAAACACATGGAATATGAAGACTGATAGGTAAACCTCTGAACTTTTAGTAGCATTTCCTTTTTTGTGTGAAACTATCCACCAACTTTCAGTCCAGAGGCAGTATTAATCCAGTGGTGCTATGTCCCACTGCAACAGAAATATACTCTACAATATTTCTACAGATATAGCAGAAATTACCCACTTGCTATTTTCTTTCTATCAGGTGTAAATGAATAGTATCCTGGGGTGGAAAAGACATAGGAGACATAAACAAAAGTCTACTGAAGAAAGTAGGCATACATACTAATGAAATTCTCCTCACACAAGCTTGGGTATTTTTTAAATAACGGTGCCTTTAAGTTTCTTTGCTTCTTATGACCTGGAAAATGTAATGGTAAAATAGTTTGAAAGCTTATCCCTTTAAGCCCTTTTGAATCACTATGTTATTTTCAAGGGAAGAATAACAGTTTGCAAAGAGTTTGCATAGTATCTCTTGCGTGTATTTGAGACGAGCTGAATTTTAATACATACAACATTTCAAAGGTACCTTTGCTTTCTTCACCAAACAAGTTTGTTTGCTTCCTTAAACAGCCACATAGGCAACTGAAATGAGGAAACTTAATACTCATCCATGGTGTCCTCACAAACAGAGGTCTCTCACTAATGGCCACAGCTGGCTGGCTGCAAACTGTAGTAGTATTAGCAGCAGCAGTGTGACCTTTGATCTCAGCTCAATGAATTCTGGGATATGCAATTTAGCACCTTTTTTGATTATGGGAACTGAGAAAAGAAGTAATATTTTATTGTGCATATTGGATTAAAGGAGTATGTAAGGTTGTCTTGGTTATCCATAACATGATTTGACTGAAGAAAGGATTTCATGCTTTTAAGATGAAGGTTTCCAAAGAGGTTTGAGTGAAGCAAAGCAGGAAAAATATTTCCTAGTTATGCTTTGACATTGTATGAAGTGATATTGGAACAGAGAACTTGGTTTTAGTAGAGAGCCTTAGGCCAAATAATACTATGGATTGATCTGTGTTGTTAGTGATTGGGGAACTCCCTTGAGCTTGAGCTGAGAGGACAGTTTTTGTCCTTTTCATAATTTTTTATTTTATGTTTTATAATATAGATTTTTTACTAACCCTTAATCACCCACAGGATTGGGAAATGTTTAGCATCTCACCAACACAATGATCCACAGTTAGACTGAAAAAAATAAATTACATTTATTTAATTTTATAATGAAATAAAAATTAAACATTATTGAAGCTTTCCCCACTTCTGAAGGGTCAAGCATCAGCTAGCAGGGACAGGTACCATACTTAATGGACCTGTGGTTTGATCACGTATGCTTACCAATGCAACTGGGCTAGGTCAAAGCATGAGTATCTCCTCATGTGTAAACTGCATGTGTTTTAGAAATGTAATCACAGCTAAAGGCAGAGGGGAGCAAAGACGTACTTTATGCTTTGAGTTTTGAGACTGCTGTGCACTCAATCCTCAGGGCCTGTTACAGAAATCAGATTCTTGAGCCAGATGTGGGCCCTATTCATGGTCTCAACCGCAGGGAATGGGGATTGGACAGAAGCTGCTACAGAGGCTTTTTTGTTATACCTGTTCTCAGGGAAGATTATCAGGGGTCCAGAACCACCTATATCAGTGGGGGAGAGGCAAGAGGACTGAGTCTTCTGTGTATTTTGTTTCTTAGGACAATATAATATTTAGGAGAAAATTAGAAACATCACATAAATTCTAAATGTAAGTGCCCATGTCTCCCCAGCTCCCTAGGATTTCCTCATGTTCTACCCAGTGCAAATCCAGAGGCACGCAATAGATTGTCTGTGACGCACACTAACAGCTTTTTATTACAAAAAGCAAATTAACACGTACGCTGCATCCAGATGAGCATGGCCGTGTGGTATGCAGCAACGCAGACCATCTGTGGCACCACACTATGCACATTCAGGCATTTCCTGTGCTACTACTATGCAGCATGGGGGCAGGGCTTGACCCTGGGAGAAGATCCTAGGATCAAAAAAACCTGCACAGAAAAAAAGTGCGTCAGCACACATGGCATCAGTGCACACCACCTAAAACCAGAGCCTGGCCCCCTGGACCCATGCTCTAGCTGCTGGCCAGGCTCCCAGCTGCAGGAGCTCCATGGCTGCAACTTCCCTGGCCTCCAGAATCCCAAGTAAGGCGGCTGGGAGCAGTACAGTTGCTGGTCCCAGCCTCCCCTACCCCACCCAGGGTAACCTGCCGTGTGCCAGAAGGCACATGGCACGGACATTCCCTGGGGATGTAGCAGCAGCACAAAGTGTGCCACTGCTTCTTGTCCACAGGGAACCAAATGTTTGCACTCATCTGGATGTAGCCATATGACATGAAATAGGCAAAGAGCAACAGCAGCCAAAGCCTGTCCTGGAGCTGAAAAAGCAGGGCAAGGATTAAAGAGGGAAACGAAAAGCTGCTGCATTCAGACTATATGGTACATGCCTCTATGGTTCAGCCTATGACTCAACAATTTACAAAAATAACTGGGGGCGGGTCCACTTAAATGCCTTTTATTGATGGAGTCAAAGCACCATAGTATCAAATATCTACCTAAACAATTCAAGAGGTAAAGAAATGAAGCAGAGGAGACAGAATACAAAGCCCCATCTAGACTGAATTGTAGCTGGAATCTAAACACCATTATTTGGACATTCTGGGAATGATGGAATGCCAAGAAAGAAGGGATATTTGGAAATTGCTTCCCATTGGAATGGAACAATAGAAGAAATCTGGGATACTGAGGCCTTTGCAGTTCCATCCTGCAAGAGCTAAATCTTCATTTAACCAATCCAGACAAGACATTTGATAGAGCTAATATACACAATACCATAAAAATGGTATATAGGAGAAAAGCTGAATAGCCACAAGAGATGAGTCATGCTAAGTATACTGGGTCTAATAAGGAAGTACTGGTAAATATATCTGGGCACTTCTAAACATGCATTAATGCTCTTTTCCTACTTCACATTAATTTTAGTACCTCCAATGTGAGGTACTAAATAAATGCATAGTAAGCTGCTCTAACGCGCAGTAGCAAAAGCAAATGCTTTTTTTAGTGATACTTAATGTGCAGTAGCCTTTTTACTGTATATTAGCATATTTTCATGTTTTTTTATGTGATGCTTTAATGTACAATAAAATAGGCTACTGCATATTAAAGTGCACATGAAGGTGTTCTCTCTGGGTGGTTCTTCTATTACACTAAGGAAACATGTGCCAGCTAAACACATTTCATCTCATGCTATTTGAGTAAAATAAAAGGCGCTTAATGTACAAATGCAGCAGAGGCAAATGTTTATTAGAATAAATTATATAGAAAATTATACTTGTAAACACACACACACCAGCAAATTAGCTGCAAGAGACCTGGAAGGGCCTTAACTCAGATCCTGTCCTATTAAGGCACCTGTGTGGATATGGCCATAGCAGACAGAGATCACAACTGCATCAGCTCATATCTAGTGTATTAGGTTTATCCTCCTTGCAAAGCCCTTTAAAGTCTCAGTCTTCATTTCTTTATGTGTATCCCTGTGCCAGAACAATGCGCTCCTCCACCCAAATATGGGAAACAAAGCTCAATTTATTGTTGGAAAACATGACACAGGCTATTTGTCAGTCATTGAAAATTACAGAAATTGCATGACAATTCTGAAACACATAGTGTTTTCATTCTTATTATAATTTTATGTTGTTACACTGTTGTAACCCCCTACCATAGGGTCACTGCCCAATTATCAGAATCGGTTTTTTAAAGCTTTTAAGATCTATGATCTTTCTCCCCCTCAAAAATCTTGCCAAATTGCTTTGGCATGCAAACTGGGGAGGAGGGGCAGATATTTTTTAAATCAACCTCCAGAAACTCCAGCATTTGATTAGTTTGGAATGATTTGTTTTTGCTGAACCCATGTTACCCATGATTTATCATTTTATTTTCCTCTAGGTGCTTAAAAAATAAAGTCTATTAATCATTCTTGCAATTTAATAGGTATTAAACTTACTGATCTGAAATTCCCTCTTCCCTCCGCCCTTCATAAACATAGGTCTGCCCTTTTTACAAGTGTTTGCCCTTTTCCAATCCCCCAGGCTTCACCTGTCCTTCATAAGTTTACAAGAATTATTACCAATGTGTCCTATAGCTCCACTAGCACTGTAGGGAGATTGCAGTAGCTCTTCTTGATTAGACTATGTTCCAGTGATCAAGACTTTGATTCCTTTAACCTGTTCCATCCTGATTCTTTCTTATAACCTCTCCATGCCTTAACTGTGGCTCAATTCCATAAGGTGTGGAGCACTGCCAAGTGCCAGTGATATCAGCAGTGGGCTCAGGGACTTCAGCACATTGGTGGATTGGCCTCAGTCAGAGGCAAATCCAGTGGCATGCAGTGTCATGGATGCATGTCCCTTTTGGACTATGCTGCAGGAACAGCAGCTGGGGACTTTTTTAAGTTCTCAAAACAGGTAAGAATCATGCCCCCTCCTTTTACCTCTGTGCTTATTGATACTTCCCTCCCCTCTCCCCTATCCAACACTGCTGCTGTCCACAGCTGACCCAGGGGCAGAGGGAGCCCCAACACCACCCCTGCTTCACTACAGTTAGGATGTGCAGGGAGCTAGGCTCTGGCTGAACAACAGCAGCAGTGGCAGTGGTGCTTTTCCCTTCCTGATCCCCACTTGTTTCCTGCCAGCCTGGGAGCAGACACAGGAAGGTGGAACCCACCCACCATTACCACTGTCCCTGGCTGAGCTCAGCTCCTGCACAGCAGGCTGGAGCTCCCCTGCTCCTGGGTCAGCCAGGCTAGGGACAGACATTACACAGAAACCAGTTTAAGTGATTAGAAACTGATTTAAACCTGTAACAGAACATAAATTCAGTGCATATAAACCAGTTTCAAAATTACTGAAACTGGATTAAGATAAACCTGGTTGAATATAGACTTGACTAATTTGGGTCAAACCAGTTTATGTAATGTATGTCCCAGACTCCTTCTTGGTTTAAGTTAAACCAGAGTCCCCCAGCATCCCAGATGCTTTGCAGCCCTTGGCTAGGCTGGGCTGGGTTGTGCTCTCTGCTCCAGAGAACAGGGCTGACCCCACCCCTCTGCTCCCTAGCCAGAGCTCTGGTGCAGACTGCAGGCACAGCATGGTCTCCCTGGCTTCCCCCGCCTTGCTGCTCAAGCAGGGACCCCCCTCCCACCTTCCTTCCTCCCTCCCATCTCCCACAGTATGGACCCCAGCCCCATGGACCTTAGGCATGTGGTATGCTATCTAATGCTGAGATGTGTCTATATGGGTATGCGTCTCCAATTTCATTGGGACAGGCAGACAGAACAGTGTACACTTCGGGCTTTGTGGAGCTAATCAACATGTCAGCTGATAATGTCCCTCCATTCTTTCCTTGGAAAAAGCTGTTTAAGAAGACCTTGAACTAATGAGAGAGGCTTTTGTTTTGTTGATGGGATGCTAAACACTGTGCTATCAGCTACTTGCTGGCTCCCTTGCCTGTCAGGTTTGCAGACAGTATGAAGAAGCAGGGAGAGGGAGATTGAAAAACTCAGTATCATCAACAGATGCATGCACTGCATACCCCTGCTTTGCCTCAGACACTCCCGCCCCTTGAGCAGCAAGTAGAGAAATGTCTAGTACTGTGCAAGCGACAGTGGGGGTTTAAACCCCTTCCTAATCCAAACATCCTGCTTGTACCTGGCCAGGCCTCCTCAGCTCAGCACTGTAGAAGGGAAGGGAAGGGAGGGTTGCTCTAGCACCCTCCCCCACCCCAGCTTCTAAGCCTGAGCCAGTGCAGGCATGTGCCTGCATTTCCTCAGTCCAGAGAGAATGTCTGTGCAATAGCAACCTAATTCAACCTAGCCAGGTTAGACTAACCTACAAAGATTGAATCAATTCAGGCTCAGGCTTTTTGAATGTGTGTCCCTAGCCCTAGAGACAGCAGCAGTTATAGGAGGAGAGGGGTAAGGGGAGCATGAGTTGAGAAAACAGGAGCTGCTGGAGGGGGAAGCAGGCAGGATTTTTACCTGATTTGGGGACTTAAAAAAAATCTCTGGCCATTGCTCCTGCAGTGTGGTCTGCCCTCCCTGGGGAGGGAGGTGGGGGGAGGGATGCAGAATCATGGAGCAGGGATGTAGCCACCTCTACAGCTCTGGTTACAGCTTCTGTACTCCCCATGGCCTCAGTTATTACATAAAATATGTCATAGTTAATAACTGTTCTGTAACATGTTGAAGCTTATTAAATATTAGGTATTTAAATCCTCCTCTTGTTGTTGTTGGGTTTTTTTGGTTTGTTTGTTGTTTTTCTTTTCCACTCCTCCTCTTTCAAGGAATGGCCTACTTGTCCTTGTTATGAAATTTGTTTCTGTTCCTGTGTACATCCTCTGCTAACAACATATACTTTATCTTGCCTCGGCATGTTCTGTGACTTGGGCAATGCAGCACTATCAGAGGCCATTTTGTTACCAATTTCTTCTAAGCCTCATACCTGACATACAGTCCAACTCTGAATGTTTCAGGTCACTCCCCAGTGTACACTGGTGTCCATTATCAGAATGCTGTGATGACTATGGTAATAACTAGTATAGCTGCTCCTTTCAGACAGGTGTGAACAGAAAAAGTGACTTTTTCATAGACTTCATGAAAGGACCACTATGATCATCTAGTATGACCTCCTGCATAAGACACGGCAAAGAATCTTGCCCCCTAACAATAATAATGCTGTAAGTCATTAATTCACTGTAAATATTTGTTATTCAGTCATGTCATTCTTTTTCAAGAAATTTGCAATATTATTTTCCCATATGCCAAAATATTTTTAAAAATGAAGGAAGTGACAGAAAGAACAAAACACTGCCATATCTTCTCCCATACTGGAAACTTTGGTATATATATCTGTTTGTCATACTTCTTCCTGGCACATGCAGAGAAAATGGGAGTTATAGGTTGCAAAAGCTTCTTTCTGTGGATTATAAGAATATTAAATACTTCCTCTGTGGTATGAAATCTGCAGAAACAGCACCACCAGAATATATAATTTCTAACAAATTTTTGTTTGAAGAAGTCTATCTGGGAAAGCTGCTAAAGCTTTTGTTCTCATGCACTAGGACTGAACAAAATCTCATTGCTGCTTCAGTGTCAGCATCTTGATGTGAAACACCATGGAAAGTACTTCATATAGTGGCATGATGATGAAGCAGAAAGCAATACGAGTGCTTTCTAGTTACTGCAATTTTTGAAGGTAGTGTTATATTTTCAGCTCAGTTAGCAAAGCTTCATATAAGGGATGGATTTATTGGCTCAGGCAAAAATAAAATTCCATGCCATTATCACATTTTTCTATTTCCCTCGTTTAATTTTAATACAGTTTAATTCAGTTTTGAGAATCCATTCCCTAGTTGACTGGGACCAGTAAAAAATGTGAGAATAATGTTTCGGTTTCAAACCTGTCATGTAAGTGTCTTTGTCACAAATTTGTACCTATACTTTTACAAAACATTCCTTTACTAAACCTAGTCACTATGAATTAGGATTACCATAGATTAAAGAATGGGTAGTTTTCTATTTATTTCAGTAACTAGGAGTCCAATGCTTGCATATAAAATGTGTACTAGAACTTATCTTCACAGTGGCACTAAATTAAAAACAGTACTTTTTGGGACCAGCTTCTGAAAAGTTCCTATTTATAATTACCTCTCACCAACTGGTGGTAGTCTCTTCTGTTCTACCAGTGAGCAGACGTGGAAGACAGCATGAGACATGCATCGCAGAGACCAACTGGTGGCTTTGGGAATGGTGTCTTGAGGCAGGCTTTGGCTTCCTTGACAACAACTTGCACATCACGACGAAAGACATGCTTGGGTGGGATGTGCTCCACCTTTCCCCTAAAGGTAAGCATGTGTTCTCTTCTAGGTTGGCAGATCTCCTCCAGTGGGCTTTAAACTGGGCTCATCGGGGGAAGGGGAAGATGAGGAAGGAGGAAGCCTTGGACCGCTAAACAAAGCAACAGTCACAAGTACAGCCCAGCCCAGACCGACGAGTGGAACATATATGCAGGTAAGCAACAGGGGCCAGGGCAATGCTGTGATTAGGGGGCCAGTGCACACATCCACAGGAGAACTCAAATGCCCCTACACAAACGCTTTTAGTATGGGAAACAAGCAGGAGGAACTTACCCTCCTGCTAGCAGACACCAACCCAGACATAGTGGGGCTCACTGAAATGTGGTGGGACCCAACGCATGACTGGGCAGTGAATATCAAGGGCTATAGACTGTACAGGAGGGATAGGACAGGGTGGAAAGGCGGGGGTGTGCCACTCTACATTAAGGAGGAATACACATCCTCACCAGGTAGCACAGAGTCAGAGGAGGGGCACACGGAAGTGCTCTGGGTTAGCATACAAGGCAGTCAAGGGGAAAGAGACTTAACAGTGGGGGTCTACTACAGACCACCCAACCAAGGGGAAGAGCTAGACCAGGAATTCTTAAGTCAGCTCATGGAGGTAGTTAGGTCAAATGACATGGTCATCATGGGTGACCTGAACTTTCCAGACATCTGCTGAGAAGAGCAGTCAGCCAGGTCTGACCATCCACGTAGGTTCCTAGCCCAAATGCAGGACCTCCATCTAACCCAGGAAGTGCACAGCCCCACCAGGGGAGACACTTTGTTGGATCTGATGCTGGCAACGGGTGATGACCTGGTGAGGGGGCTGCAGGTGCTCAACCACTTGGGCGACAGTGATCATCGCCTGCTGGAATTCACCATCCAGCGCAAGGTGGCAGGCCTGCAGCAAGGCAGCAGCCCTAGATTTCAGGAGGGCGGACTTCAATGAGCTAAAGAGAATAGTCGGGGAGGCACTGAGGTCCCGGGGGGGAGGGGAGCCAGGTGTCCAAAAAGAGTGGTAGCTCCTTAAGGAGACAATCCTCCAAGCCCAAAAGGAAGGTAATCCCAACATGGATCAAAGGGAGCAGGAGGGTGCAAAAGCCCCCATGGCTCATCAAAAGCATCCAGGAATGTCTTCTAGCTAAAAGGGAAGCATACACCGAATGAAAGAGAGGGGCCATCACCAGGGAGGATTATACTGCAGTTGCTCGGGGATGCAGGGGGGCAGCCAAGGAGGAGATGGAACTGGGACTGGCTACCTGGATCAAGGACAACAAGAAGTCCTTTTTTAAATACATAGGGGGCAAAAAGAAGGTATCAGGTAATGTGGGGCCCCTGCAAGACACACTAGGAAATTTAGTCGTCACACAAGGTAACAAAGCTAACCTATTTAACAACTTCTTTTCCTCCATTTTCCTAAGCAGGGACCAGATCAGCCCCCCCACCAGGCCTCCCTCAGGCCTAAGGGGAGGCACACCTAGGCCAAGGGTCAGGGAGGATCTAATCGGGGAACTTCTGGAGGGACTGGATGTATTTAAATCAGCTGGTCTGGATGATCTCCACCCCAGAGTGCTGAGGGAATTAGCTGAGGTCATTGCGGAACCCCTGGCATGGCTTTATGAGCATTTGTGGTGTGCTGGTGTGGTGCCAGAGGACTGAAGGAGGGCCACTGTGGTTCCCATCTTCAAAAAAAGGGAGGAAGGAGGACCTGGGGAACTATAGGCCAGTTGGTCTTACCTCAATCCTGGGCAAGCTTTTTGAGAGAATTATCCTGGCACATATCCACGAGGGGCCAGCAGGGGAGATTATGCTTAAGGGCAACCAACACAGATTCATCAGTGGCAGGTCCTGTCAGACCAACCTGATGGCCTTCTACGATCAGGTCACCAAATCCTTAGATGCAGGGGCAGCAGTGGACAGAGTCTTCCTGGACTTTCGGAAGGCCTTCGACACTGTCTCTCACCCCATTCTCATTAAGAAACTGGGGACTGTGGTGTCGACACCTACACAGTCAAATGGGTCGCCAACTGGCTGGAGGGCCGCACCCAGAGAGTGGAGGTGGATGGATCATTTTCGACCTGGAGGGATGTGGGCAGCGGGGTTCTGCAGGGCTTGGTCCTTGGGCCCGCACTGTTCAACATTTTCATCAGTGACTTGGACGAGGGGATAAAAAGCACCCTGTTCAAATTTGCTGATGACACTAAGATGTGGGGGGGATATAGGCACATTAGAAGGAAGGAATAGGCTACAATCAGACCTAGAGAGGTTACAGGGGTGGGCGACCGAGAATAGGATGGGATTCAACACTGACAAGTGCAAGGTGATGCACCTGGAGAGGAAGAACCAGCACCATACCTACAGGCTGGGGAACTCCCTTCTTGTCAGTGCAGAGGCAGAAAAATATCTTGGAGACACTATTGATGCCAAGATGAACATGGGCCGGCAGTGTGGGGAGGCAGTCAGGAAGGCCAACCGCATCTTGTCATGCATCCACAGATGCATCACGAGCAGGTCCAAGGAGGTGATCCTCCACCTCTATGCGGCACTGGTCAGGCTGCAGCTGGAGTACTGCGTCCAGTTCTGGGCACCGCACTTCAGGAGGGATGTGGACAGCATGGAGAGGGGCCAGAGGAGGGCCAATGGCATGATCAGGGGGCAGCAGGGCAGGCCCTATGAGGACAGGCTACGGGACCTGAACCTGTTCAGCCTCCACAAGAGAAGGCTGAGGGGGGATCTAGTGGCCTGTTACAAACTAGTCAGGGGAGGACCAGCAGGCACTGGGGGAGTCACTGTTCCCCCGAGCACTGCCAGGAGTGACCAGGAATAATGGTCACAACTGGCAGAGGGTAAATTCAAATTAGACATCAGGAGGCGCTACTTCACGGTCAGGGCGGCTAGGATCTGGAACCAACTTCCAAGCAAAGTGGTGCAGGCTCCTACCCTGGGGGTGTTTAAGAGGAGGCTAGATGTACACCTTGCTGGGGTTGTTTGACCCCAGTACTTTTTCCTGCCATGGCAGGGGGTCGGACTTGATAATCTGCTCAGGTCCCTTCTGACCCTACTAACTATGAAACTGTAACTTCAGCACTTTAAGTCAGCCTTCCAGTAGTTATGTCAAATTATTTCTTAGTTTTGATATATTTTATACATATGTGGAACCTTTAAAGTCCACTTAGCCATGGAATATTAATATAATTTAAATATGGGAAGCCATTACTATCAGTAATAATAGCTGTATGTGGCCCCCCTCACTCTCCTTTTCTCCCTTATCATCCGGAGATGTGAAATCAGCCTTCAGGGTTTCTCTAAAAGCAGAGAGAATATTAGTTGGCCACTCCTGGTGTTGTCATCACCTTTGATCTACAATATAAAATTAATAGTCAAAATGTAAAATAATTAAAATGTAAAAGCAAAAAATGTTCTTGTTAGGAAGAAATGCATTAGAGCATAAATATGTTACAAATCTTGTTATTGTTTCTATTATAGACACTAAAATGGGCCATGAATATTCTAAGAAAACATGCTTTGTCATAAAAAAAATGGGTTTTTCAATATTTTTTAAGGGAAAATACCAGTTAAAGACTTTTCAGGTTCAGGAAGAAATTTCTGGTCAAGGTAGACCAAGGACATTCATCTGGGATGTGGATGATTTGTGTTCAAATTTCTAAACCAATTAATATTTAATTATTAATTTGAAAGTAGTCCAGTGCTAGCATGATACAAATAGTGCCCCAATGGAAAATAATCAATAACATGGTAGTTAGGACAGCTAAGATTTGGGATACTGTGGTTCAAGTACTTGGTGTGCAGCTGGAAAAGCAGGGACTCCAATATAGGCCACCTACATCCCAATTGTTCCAATATTTACTTATTGGCTACACTAAGGTGTCTTGATCCATGTTTCATAAAACTATGAGTCCAGTGCAGAGTAGGAAAATGTTGAAATCTTGGGAATTTTCATGGTACAAAAGCACATTTCCCAATTTGCTCTAATAGCCACCGATACAATTCAACTTTAGTATTGGAATTTACCTTCTTGGCAAATTGTGTCCCAGACTGTGTCCTAAGACAGGTCTGCTTTGTGTTATGACAAGGTATGACTGGTCATGGGATTATTATCCTGAGTTTTAGGAGTACCTCCAGCTCCTAAGTTTCTCTGCCACTCTTGTGACCATTCTCAGGTACCAGACAAAGCCTAACAATTCCCTGTGTCACAATTATCCCCAGCTGCCATAATAAATGTTTGAGCACCATGGGGTGCAGGAGTTGAAGAAAATACAGAGCGACACAAAACAATCATTTTTACGTAAGGTTTTTATTTCACAGAATCAAAACAAAGTAGGGCTGGACAGTGCCTCAGGTGGTCATTAAGTCCAACTGCCCTCTTTCCCCCACTCAAGACAGGATTATCCTCATCTAAACCACCCTAAACAAGTGATTGGCTAACCCATTATTAAAACTTCACAATCTATTCTTGCACAACTACCAAGCACGATGATCAAGAACATTCAAAACACACTGTTGTCCAAAACTTGTGATGAAATTTCATCTCCTACATATTATTTTCTACAAGCACTTAAAATATTAGCATCTGTAATGAATTCTAATTTTTTTTTCCATAATTTTCTTGATAAACAATGAAGGCACACTGATATTTGAAGCATATATCTCTCTCACCTTAGAAAGATGCTATAGCAGTGAAGTCTACAAGCTGTATGCCAAGCAGGCACTGACAATGTTCTGAGTGCTGATGAAGTTATACAGGCAAAGCTGTTTAAGCATTTCTTTCCCATGGTTCAATGTAATCCAAGCCAAGATGGGCAAAAATTTCTTCTTCACTTTCAGCTTTGAGAAATGTCCTCTAAAAAGGATTTAAAAAAAAGTTAACATGAGTTAGGGAAGTAGATTTAAATGAATATTCTTGAAGTTTAAAACTAAGTCAATATTTGCCACTCCTGCCCAACATGTCCATTAGTCTCCCTTTTCCATTTCCACACCACTACGCACAAAGATGACCTTATGCTGCAGAAGAGCCAAGCTGCATGTTACTTTCATCTCTGATAAGTAGTTTATATTTTCAAGGATATATCTATGAGGAGTAGGACTGCAAACTTACTTAATTATTAAAATGAAAGCTAAGACTCTCCCTCCTTGGGGCCTAAAGCTTGGCTTTCCTAACTAGCCCATCAGTGTTTTATAAATTAACATAGCACTGTTCTAAAAAGATCTGTTCACTGTGATTGCAACTAATTATTTATGGGCAAATCTCAGAAGTGTCAGAACTTTCTCAATTTCCAATACTTACACAATTTTTTATTAAAAAATAGAAAAGTGTCTAGGCAAGTGATCAGAAAATTTTAGAGGAATAGACAACTAGAGTCTTATCTCTTCCCCTCCCCCAGTAAAATTTGCTCTTGCATTAACACACCTGTGCACTTTGGTACAGAAATCAGGAACAAGCATTTAACTCATTACATAATCGTATACTATGGTCACTTAAAGTAGCTATACACTGCTTTCATCACTGTGATGAGATGGTAATGAAACAGACGGAGGGAGTAGGCACATTACCTCACTAAAATCAACATTTTATCAGTGTTAAAGGAGTAAACATATCTATCTATATAAATATATAATATTTATATAAAAATACAGCACACCAGCATAGTTTCAATCTGATGTAGGATTATACAGTTATTGTAAGGAAGAAGTTATATCTTGCAGGTGTTGTTTCAGCAGCTCATCCTAAACTAGCTATTTGCTGATGGTAAACAAGCCAATACTTGTTCCCTTGTCACCTCATTGTGAGGTACAGTAATAACCGTCTACTGCCTGCAGCTACTCATCTGTCCATTTCAGATCCACGTTTAATTTATATCTCTGTACAAAACCAGTGTAAAGCATACCAGTACAACTGCATTAAATATCCAGGCCCCAACGGTGCTAGACCCCGCTATTTGGAGTCTGGAAGTAGGACAGCAACTCCTGTCAACAGAGAGCTGTGTATTTCAGAAGAGATAGCCCTCAATCAAAATCTGAGATCTGAACAGTCACAAACTTCAGAGCCATTAAGAATACAGGGGTCAATTCTCTAGTGATCTAAAGTTTTTTTCAACACTGGTCATACATGTCAGAGTGAATCTAAACTAGATGGGAAAATTCCTACACAAGGAACATCCTTCAGCAATCTCTGGCCAGTGTAAAGCTATGGAAATTGTTATGTCAGTATCTGTACCCACTCTGCCACCTACCAATGTCTCCATCAGAGCTGTGCTGCCTGACAAAATAAGAAGAGGGAGTAGGAAGGGCTGTCTGTGATCAGATCAAGAGAGGCCCAGTAATGTGCTGGCATAATGCAACTCTGCTGGTGGGGGATCTGCCAATAGCACTACCTAAAATATGCTGTCTTTCTCCAGTGTACAAGCAAAGGCCAGTCCTTTCCAGTTCCCAAGTTTTGCTCTGGCACGGGGCAGAACTGAGCCTGCAAACTTGGGGTGTCTATATACGTGTTCTGGCAAGGTGTGTGGGGGGGTGCTTCAAATCAGAGTGGTTCCAATAGCCAGTCTAATTAAAGCGCCCAGAGTGCCTTGTGTATCAGTTTCCCCATGCCTCAGTGGCAGCAGGGGCATTTTATCTAAAGCACTGCTATACCCTGCCAGCATTTTGAAGCACAGGGATGCTGATACACGAGATATGGAGGCTGGAGGAGCGTGGTAGTTGTGGAGCATGCTAAACACACTGAAGCAGACTAAATTAATTGAGTCTGCTATGAGGTGGTACAATTATAGTGAATCAGAGCAGCCTCCACAGTTGTATATAGGCACCCTTGATAGTGGCTCCATATTATACCTGGGTCCTATTTCCACAATAGAGCTACCTGAATCAAAAAACTTTGGAAGCACCTCTGCCATTTAGAGCATTTGAAATGTAGCTCCCTTGCTGTTTAGGCCCATCTTTCACTAACACCTTTTAATGTGAATAGTCTAGACAGTTAAAACTTAAAAGCTATTTTTCAGGACCACAGAACAAAATGAAAGCTAGTTTAACTGTGTTAGAAAGGTTATGAGGACTAAATTGAGTAGTAGAGGTTAGAGGGTTCAAGAGGAATCTAGCTATAAGCCTTTAAAGTTCCAATAAACTTAGCAGGCAGAAGGACATACAGTTCTGATTTCACGCTTTCAGTGTTGCCAAGCTGTTAAACCAGTGTTTAAGGGAAGTTCTCAGTGATACACAATTGAATCTAGCCAAGGTAACTATAAAAGTCATTTCTCTCAGCAAATTACTGCCAAGCTCTGTAACAGTATGTAACGTTTTTTGCTCCTTTTTTTTTTTCAGGGGGGGGGAGATTGGAAACAGGCTTACCTTAATGGGCAAGTACTTATAAATAAGTTTAGCAGTGAGTAGCAGTAGTGCTTATTCCTTACTCTAACAAAAGATTTTTTTTTAAATGTTGAAGAATGGAATCAGGTACTTTTAAAACCCTTTTATCAGTTGCTTCCTCTTTGGAACAGCCCATGTACGTTCGTACTTTACCAAGCCCAGAAGCTACTTGGTTACATCACACACTTACTTGGCAGTCATATTTCATATGAATATTCCACTTGCTGGTGGGACCTGGTATGAACAAAATGTACCTCACCTAAACCATGGCCCTCTGAAGACAATGGAAGTCTTTCCGTTAATTTTAAAGGACTTTGCATCCAGCCCCACTATGAATCCATTGGATTTGAACTGGTGATATAACACTTTAGATTTATTGAAGATGTCCGGTATCTGTTTATAGGCAATCTCTTGACCACAATAATAACCAAATCTAACCAGTTAGGTAGAACTGTTCCCACTTTAACATAAGTGATTCTGTATGACTAAGGCAATTTTCATGGCAAGCCATATTCCTTAGAGAACAATTTGGCTTACTGTTTTGAAGATGCCTATTGCGTCTAATGGAATGAACTCAACATCTTGATTTTGCTTTAACAGCTGTAGACTTAAACCATACACAGGCCATTTCTAGTGGGAGAACTGCCACTCTCCTGGTAAAAACTAGGAGCGTACAAGCATTCATTCAGTTTCTCCCAGAGGAAACACACCCTCTCTAGGAAAAAAGATCTTCTAGGCTGACAAGTTTATCTTGTAAGAATGAGTGCTTGTATCCTTCTCCACTTCCCCACTCCTAAACCAAGGTTCCCCATGATTCCCCAGAAAAGGAGCTGCCTGGTCTCAGGAATCAACTACTGGCTTTGCCCCACTGCTCCACTCCCTCCCACATCAGACCACTGCTAAAAATAAACACCTGTTCATGACCTTTGAAAAAGGCCTTATTATTAAAGGACTTCCTATCCACCTTCTGGTTTTTACATGTGAAAGTCCCAGCATGTAAATATCCAAAAAAAAATCTGGCAAGGTACTTAAATATTATAGATTTTGACTGCAAACAGCCAAAGTATGAAAACTACTCATAATCATGAGTAGCAATGAATTGCAAGTTCAATATTATATCTGCCATAATAAAGTTTACTTTTCAAATACAGATTATTCCACTCTTCCAATGTTTGTTTGTTTTTAATTAGTTCAAATATAATCTCCAGGAATAAAAGAGAACACTACAGAAAGCGTTATTAAGAAAAAAATATTTCCCTGTAATCCTTCCTGATATAGTGAAAAATGTAGAAGTAGTAGGAAAGGCAACATTTAAGAACAGAGAGAAAAAGCAGAATATCTACCAAGTTGGACCTAGGTGACTGGTTGGGCTAACAAGGTGTAAGGCATGACAGTGTCTGTGACCAAGAGCACACAAGGGAGTGATGTGACAAGATCTAATCAAGCAACCTTTGACTTTCAAGCCCAACTGTCCAAGTACCCAGTTATAGCTAGGCTGACTGGGAAGCAATGTTCAACACAAGCCTGGGGAAAGACTTCAACTCATAGCTATGGAGTCACAGGAAGGCACTCTTAACTACTTTACCGAACTCCTCAAATTCCCATGCAGTGCTATGAAAGCATCATGCCAGATATTGCAATACCCGAAAAAGTAGTAAGAATGATAAAATTCAGTTGCTACAGTTTTGGAAGGGTGAACACTTAACATTACTTTCATGACTGTACTTCTGGGAATGACATCAAGTACTTGGTAGCACCTATTATCCACTAGTATTTGGAATGTGGAAAGGTAACCAATTTAGTAGTCTGGTCACCATGGTAATTGGAGAGATCCAAACCTGCTCATCTCCTAACCCTGCTTGCTTCCTGTCTCTGTTTATTGGGTTACTTTTAAATCATGGATACTGGATGGGGGAGGTCAGGAAGAAAGCATAGATCATAGCATACATGCAGCACTCTTTCACAGAAGATTATGAGGATCCAATGCTATATTTTACATTATGCTTTGAGAGAGCTGTTTTGATTGTATAATAATCTCTATTTTTTTCCCCCACAGTTTAACCAACTATGCACAAACTTATTTAATTATAGAGGCAAAAGTCATGCAAAATAATTATTTTTCTCTGCTTTGTGTGAAAGGACAGGTTTTGGATTTTTTTTTCTTTCCTTCTATTTCTCTTGACAAGAAAAAACAACCCTCATATATAAACCATTGCAGAAATCCTGAAAGGATAAAGTAAAATAAAAAAATATATATTTTTAAAATCTGTAGATATCTGTTATGTATGCTCCTGAATGTACTTTATGTCTCTGGGACCCCCAATTTTTTCCCATTTCTGTTAGACAATAACATCCCTTTAAAAATTGTTCATCACCCTGCTTCGTACACAAACCACTTCTGGGAGCAGAGCATTTTGTTTGCTTGGGGGGGAGGGGAGGGGGGGTTCTAATACAAAGCACATGCTGTTCTGAGTAGCTACAACCCATGTCTCTTAATGAATCTCTCATTGGTATCTGTCAACCACTTCAGCACTGTAAGTGGTATTTATGTTAATCATAACCTATTATCCTGTATCTGTGTCAGTCTGTACTGAGTTAATACAATGGTGCATATTTGATTACAATCAACACTGTTGTTTCTTCTTTTGTTTTTCCCCCTCTTTTTGCTCACAAAGAGAAGTAAATAATGAACTGCCTACCTAGTTGTGAAATTGTGCAGCTCCTTACCAATATGCAACAGAGCCAAGATATGTTTTTAATCATCAGTCAAACTCAGAAAAAAGGCTTGGTCTGAAGCAACTGCTCTCTCTCTCCTTATCCCATCTAATCAATTCTGTTACTTCAATGGAGGTAAATATTACATTTGTGGTTGCAAACATGCCCATTAACAACACTTAATGCAGAACAGCTGCCTTCCAAATGTTTATGTGAATTGCTACCTCTTACTTTTCATTTTGACATTAACGATCAATAACATCTTTAATAAAAGTGAAGTAGAGAGTGTGAACGTACACACTTAGTGCTACTTGATGATTTCCTAATTGGTAATCCCAAAGTTCAAATAGATGTCATGCTACTCTTATTCTTAAATTAATTTCTATTGTTATGAAGCCAACTAATTAAGACATGAATTGATCAATACAAATTCTAGTATTGGTTAAAAATTTGTTAAATAGAGAGTTGGTCAGCTCATCATGCTGTTTGTGGGGGAAGAAGAGCAACTTTGGAGGAGTTCCTACTCCTCTGTACATTCAAGGTTATAAAGCACTGTGGATTACTGCAAGTCAAAGATTCAGTGGCGTCCCTTTGCTCCTTTTGTTATTGGACTGCAATCTGCATAGGAAGAAACGTGTATAGTAAGCAGTTTCATGATGAGTAGGCTATTTCCTCTGCAGGTAATAGGCATTTTATCCTATCTAGTAGATGTACAGGGGGAAGAAAGCCCAAAGTAAACAAAGCTTGGTTTTTACCATGTGGAAAATGCTGATTTACAAATACAAAACAAAGGACCTTTCTCCAATAGGCCAATTAATGCACTGTCTAGTATATCTACCTTATGTGAGAACCATCATAAGATTTTAAAATGCAATTTTTATGCCTAACACACAACTATCCAGTGACATCCTTGAAAAGCAGACATGCTGGTTTGATTTTTCTTGTCCTGTATGTTTGTAATGGGCAGTAGCCATTGCAAAGACACAGTCACCTTCACCTATTTTGCTTACCTATCTTCAAAATAGAAACATTTGTATTTAGGTTTCCATGCCTTCAGTCAATCTCTCTCATTATCATTCTAACCAAATAACAACAAACAAGCCTACTGAATTGTGTAATTGAAATATAAAAAGTTACACATGCCTCACTAGAGGACTTTATCACATTTATTTTCACCTCAGCAGTTCATAGGTGAACTGATGACACAGTAGTCCAAGACTTAAATCCTGAAGTATCAGCTCGTTCTTACCATTTCCTAGCACCAGATGTAATCTATTTAATAAAAGTGGATTTAACACGTGCAAAAAAGGCCAACCAACAACATTAAAAAATGAAGTTCTCAGAGATGAAAGGTATAAAATGTGCAGTAAAAAACTGTCACATACTTCCCACACACTGTATATTCCTTACTTTAGAGCAAGAGTCATCTAGTGGTAGAATCAGTAGTAAATTTTTTCTGTTATCAATTATCAATATCCTGAGCTTCTCAGCTGAGAAGGAAAATTGGGATAATTACTATCTCTGATATGGGACTTTGCTCTGGTTCCTTAGAAAGAATAGACAAGCAATGTCAACCTGTTTGCAAATGCCACCCAAAAGACGTCTGTTCTCATTTTAAAATATACACATTGCTGCTTTCCCATCTTCAAGGTCATTTGAGAAATGCACACATGATCATGGTGTAACTTATGTATTAAAGACCTCTCAAAGACCTAACTATATCTCATTTTCCCCAGTCATAAGGTAGCACGAGTTGTTGTAGTTCCTGCTGTTACAATCCTGAAAATATCCAATAGGATATTATTCCTACCCTTCTTCATGCTGTGAAATTGATGAAATACAGGAAAGCTGGAAGATGAATGCCCTTCCTGAAGTATGAGACCTCTTGAGATCATAGATAGGGGTCTACTTAACTCTCAGTGAAACAAAGCAATTTTCGTGGCTTGGTCACAGCACAAAGAGCTGACTGCAGGCATTTCCAGTGTTCCAGCCCCTCATTGCTGAAGGGGAGGGTCATAGGCATTGCATTTAACTCTTAAAAGATGGCGCTGAAACATTTTTACTTCACTGACTGACACCTTCACATACACTATGTCACTAGCAGACAGTAATTCAGTCGCATGATCTCTGACTTCAGTGATTGTCACATTGTCTTTATATTGCAGTAAGCGCTGGGACATTCTAAAACAGCATATTATATGAATAATACACTTTTTTGCAGGTTGATTTTGTGGGAAATTATGGCCAATTAAACATTTCCTGGCAACTGCAGATAACGTCATTTTAAACCACGAAATGGTGAATTAAGTAGACCCTTAGTCACAGACTTCAAGGCCTTTAAGATCTGGTTCTCACATATTTTTGACAATACCCTGTATCCGTTACTCCTCCATAATCCACTGAAAAAACGTATTTTGCTCACATAAATTATGAAGGAAAAATACAATGTTTGATGTGGTTCTGATTTTACATAGATGTATATTAAGAAGTTAGTGTAACCTTCCCTTCATATCTAAAAATGCTACATATTTTAAAGTGAGAAGCTCTCTGGCACTGGATAGTTAGTGATTTTCTAACTTAATTTTGATTTGCACTCACTAACTTTCATATTGCATGTGGCATGTGACATTTACTTACATTAACTTAATTAACTTAGCATTTTATTCACTTCCAAATTATTAAAAAGTGAGATATACTGCCAGTTATAATACTTTCTAACTTTGCAATATTTTCAGTATATTGGATAAGTACAGGGCACTCATATGGCTCAAGCATGTCTGAAATTATCATAATAGCAGCAAGAAAGACAATGACAAATGAAAAAGGAAAAAGAAAAGACAGATTGTCATTTAAAAACTTGGGACTCAATTGCTCATTGTGCTTGGAAGCTGTCCACTTTAAACTCAGTTTTGTGGGTAAAATTAGTCCTGATGAAATCAAGGTGACAACAGCGCTCACAAAATTAGGCACAATGAGCAAGTAATGCTGTAAGGCAGCCTCAAGTGTGTCTTTCTTACCAGGTATTAGCTGGACTCCTCTTCCCAAATATCTCATCATGCCAAACTAGTTTGGATCTTTGAGGAACCTATTTGGAACAAAACAAAGACTATGCCTCTTGCATGGCTTTCTATATCTTCAAGATGTAAAACTATTTTCCCTATCTGAGAGGCCATTGCATTCATTAAATAGTAAGTTACAGGGATAATATATTGACATTTTCAATGGTTTGCAATTTAAACATTAGACTATGATTGATTTGTTAGATCAAAAGTGCAAGACTGTTCAGTTCTTCACACTCGTTCTGCTCTCACTTGTCCAAATAACATATTCACCATTGATGGAAATACAAATAGCTATAAATTTTCTATTTACTCCCTGCAGTTCTCATATAAGAGATGTAGGGCTATTTGAACCAAAGCACAGTCATCACAGAGAATAAATCAAAATGCCATAATAAAAATTGGAGTCTGGAGTAAATAATACACAGGCTAACAAAAGAACTACTGGCTGTTCATGTACTTAACTGAGGACTAGACTAATTAGCTGTAAAGTGTCACTGTCCACACATGATGGTATTAGGCCACAGTAAACTAATTAACACCACAAGTAAGATACTACTGTCAGGGATAGTACTATGTAACGCCAGGGTGACTTACTGTGATTGAACGCATGTATAGACACTGTCCATGGGCATAAATTGCACCCAGACAGCTGGGGCTAGACTTCTGCCTGTTGCCTAGCCACAGAACTCCACACTTTCAGCACCCGCAGTCCCAAGCCAGCCCCTCCACCATGTGACACTGCTACCCAGAGCCTGGGGCTGCACAACTCTGGTGTAAACTGCTCCATCCTGGCTCAAACTGCTGTTGTCCAAGGTGCATGTGTAGATGCTACACCTGGGAGTAGTTTACTCTAGCTCAAAGGCTATGTATAAGCAGTCAAAAAGCCTGAGGCTGAATCGATTCAGTCTTTGCAGGTTAGTCTAAACCGCAGAGATTAAACTAAGAAACAATTGGACACACATTTACCTTTGATTCATAAAATGCAGCTGGAAGGAATGCTAGGATGCTGCGGGACTCTTATTTAACTTAAAACAGGAAGTGGTCTGGGAGAGAAGTTTCAGAAACTAGTTTGATTCAAATAAGTTAAGTCCGATGCTACATTTAATCAGATTTATCTTAAAAAAAAAAAAAAGGCTCAGCTATTTTTAAACTAATTTATGGTTTACTGATCCTTCTATTCCATTACAAATTTAAACCAGTTTCTGACTGCTTAAAGTGGTTTATGCATAATTTCTGTCCCTACCCAAACTGCTCTAGAGTTTATTGCTTCAAATTAACTGCAATGTGTATATGCACCCACGAATTTACTGCTCACACAACAGGAACCACTTCATAGGCAGCACACCAGTAACACACGAGTGAATCAAGACAGCAGCACTCATAACACAAACATAATGAACATACCACAAGACAATATCCTATTCTGAAATATCTGGGCTGCCTCCCGCCCCCCACGTGATCTAGCATCGAGGATGGGGAAGCAGCCCAGCTGAGCTGCCTCCTGCTCCTGGCATGATCTAGCACTGGGGATGGGGATCTAGCACGGGGAATGGGACTCAACCCAGGTGGGCTGACTTCCCATCCCCAGCCTATGGTTGAAACATTTCAACTTTCAAAACATTTTGAGTAGCCTCATTTTGTTTTAAGGATATTTTGACAGCCTTTGTTTCATTCGGATTTTGCCATTTTGACCTTGAAATTGGTCAAAACAGTATCAAAATGAAGTTGCCAGTGAAATTTCACACAGCCCTAGTGCGCACCTATTACATTTGTGGATGATGCCAAGCTGGGTGATATGGGGGAAATTTTAGAGGACAGGATTACATTCAAGATAGCCTTGATAAATAAAATGACCCTCATTAAAGGGAATAAATTCCATTTAATAAATGGAATAAATGCATTACACTTACTGAAAAATCATCAAGTATACAAATACAAAATAAGGAAGGCTGGCTAGGCTGTAGAAAATGGTCTGCAAGTTATTGTGGTCCACAAGCTAAACATGAGTCAATAATATAATATTGTTGCAAAAGAACCCCCAAAACCTTAACAGCATTTGGGGTGCATTAATAGGAGCATCATAAACAAGTCCCAGGAAATGATTCTTCTAATCCTTTCATGTCTATTGTCTTTGTCTAAAGTTCCCATATCTCTCTACCTCCCAGTGCTGATGGCAACCAAATCCTTTTTCCCTCCAAGCTAGAATATACTTAGATACATGAGTATTAGTAGACACTGAAACTATCCTACAATTTTAGAATAAAAGCTCTTTTGGTGTTGTTCTGTGACAATGCAATACACTGTTGATAAGGAAAAATACTAACCAGTGATTCTCAACCAGGGTACTGTGGCATTGTTAGGTATGCAAAAACCTACACAAGACAAATCAAGAGATTTCAATCCGTTTTAGATCTGTTGCAGTATTTCCAAGTTCTTTCCAACAGAAGAATTGCTCTATTATTTTCCCATAGTAACAAAAAAAAAAAAAAAAAGAATAAAAGCTAAAGGCTGACATTTTCCAAGAGGTGGCTTGAGTCTAAATAGGTTGATAACCACTGCATTACAAACTGTAGAAGAACAGATGATTTTTTGCATAGGATAAAAATTCTTGTTTCTCACTTACACTTTCATTATCTGATAAAAGATTAGCTTGTTACTTGGGTAACATACAAATCCCAGACTGCATAAATATGTTCTTTATTGATATTGGGGTTTCATTTGTATTACATTTATATTTCTGCTTTTTTCATTATTTCCATTTTGCACACATTCCTTCCTCTAGATAGCAAACAAAAGGAAATCATGTATTCAATTAAAAGGCTAATATAGTTTCCCCACTGTTCCCTCCCCCCTACACCCAACCAAGAAAAGTGTTTGGAAAAAACAGCCTACCTATAACGAAAGACCTGAAGTCTTTATGTTCTTCTACATTTTTCCTGAAATTTGCATATTTTTTGCAGCTCATTTCAGGGTACTTAGTACTTACATTTTACCAAGCTCAGAGTGGGGTAATAGCAACAACAAAGTGACGGCATCATAATAGCTTTACAGATATTTAATATTAGGTACTAGCGTAAAAGCCCATAAAAGTG
The DNA here is from genome assembly GCF_052110815.1 of Crocodylus siamensis. Taxonomy (NCBI): domain Eukaryota; kingdom Metazoa; phylum Chordata; order Crocodylia; family Crocodylidae; genus Crocodylus; species Crocodylus siamensis. The sequence continues at coordinate 69,445,619 of NC_143401.1, read as the reverse complement.
ACGGACAAAAATAGGCTACTTGTTATAGTGCACTATATTTCTGTTATCCACTGTGTCTTTAACAACTTGAGATGTTCTGCCTAGTCTTCTTCTATACAACAGGTATCCATCAACATTTCCAAGTGTCTCCTCTGTAAATTCCTTCATTTATTGATGATTTTCTATGCACAGTGCATTTGGATTTAATCCTCCACAAAGTCCATAAAGTATACATCTCATCACAATGATCTTTGCTCCTCTTGGAGGCAGAATCACTTTACCCTTATGACAACAACTCCAGAATTGGCTGTCTGAGAGTCTTTCAGCTTGGAAGTTTAAAGAGTTACAAAACTGGCACACCATATTCATAAGTCTACATCTGTTTCTCAGTCTCATCTTCAGTTAATCTATTTTTGCCTACTCTTTCAGCCTGTCTTCTATTGTCTCTGTGAACACTTTGCCTTTCCATTGCATCTCTTCCACAATGTCCTCTTTTGCTCATTGGTTTCATCTCGTCTTACTCTTGCCATTCTTTTTGCATTCAATTGCTGTCTGTTCTCTGCTTCACCTTGGTAAGGGTGTTATGGGTCAAAGTTAAAATAAGGCTGTTAGCGGACAATTTTTGTTCACATACCATGAGTACACCATAACTAATTTAATCAATCACTAATAAATATCCAGAAAAAAAAAAAGTGAGCACAAATATGGGGTTTTTTTCAGTATGACAGAATGACAAAATGACAGACACAAATGAAGCAAATCATTATAAAGGATACCAGTAATGAACACAAAACAAATAAACTTCAATAGGTACAAGAGCCAGTCACTACTATCCATGTCTTATTATCAAAGAATAGAAAAGATAGGCATTGAGTTTTTCTATGAGGTAACTACAGTCCATAGAATTTTTTGCTTGATGTGCAGTTCTTAAATGTAATATCTAACATTAGCCTAAAGACATTTCTTCTTGCCCACAAAAAAACAAAACAAAACAGAAAAAACACAAATACACAAATGAAGAAAGAAATAAACAGGTCTCTCAAAAGTTTGAACTTAAAGTAACTTTTCCATTTATAATAGGATCATAATTTCAAGGAAAAAAAAGAATACCAGGCTTACAATATAGCTCCGGAGAATGAAAGAAAAACAGACTAGGAAAGAGGCAATATTGTTTTATCTGAACAGTTAACAAGATTATGTAACAACTTTCAAATATAAAAATCAAACCTGTATCCTTTTGGCCCCCTATCTGTGAGATTAAAAACTATTGGGTATATAATTCACAGCGTAAGGACTAGTTCATATGCAGTCTGGCCTAATAGGCAGGCCATGAGGGAAGGGCCAGAAACAGAAGCTGGGGGAACCAAAAACCACACCAGGGACCAGGAGCCAGAGTCCAAGTCCCCAAATCCAAGGAGGAATTGCAGAGGCAGAGCCCAGGTCACAGCCAAATCTAAATTCTAGAATCAGGGACCAAATTACTGAGTTCCCAAAAGTTCAGAATCCAGAAGCAGAACCAAGCCAGGGCAGAAGCTAGAAAGCTAAAGCACACAATCCAAAGAAGCATATGACAGCAAACCTTCACACAGAACTGTTACCTGGTCTGCAGTCTACTACCACAGGTGGGCTTAAATGGGGGTTCACCTCAGCAGCCAATCAGAGGCCCTAACAATGGCCAGCTGGTTCTTCAGTTAGAGTCTGTAGAAGGTTTGGCCAACTGGGCAATTAGTCTTGGCTGGGTTGCCTATTAGAGACCCAGCCACTGTCCCACAATGGCTAAACTGCTTTGTTTATCCCTCCTGATTCTTTTTCAATCCAAAATTGCCCCTCTTGGCAGTGTCCCCTTGTTTCTTTTCCTTTCATTATCCTTTTTTCTTTATTTCTTTCCACTTGGTATCCCTGTTCTCTGCTATTCCATTCATAGGATCGGACAAAGCAGGCCATAGCCTACAAAAACTCAGGTATCTGTGGATGAGTTTGTTTATAACGGTCCCACCCTGCCCTATTATCCTTTTTTGTCATATAGTTACACCAGGTTCCTGTATCCCTGGTTGCTCGTCCAGATTGAAATGTTTGCAGATTGCCTCTCATGTATATAGACCAGATATTCCCTATTTTATAGCTTTTCTTCATATTTATACAAGATATGTTTTGAGCCAACTTTTAGGAACACCGAACCTAAAAAAATAAATACTTTTCATTATGTAAGATGAAGTCTAAACGCATGTATTTGTCAATATCCCTTCAGTTTAAACAGCAATGTTAAACAGGTTGGGAACACAGAGCAAACAAGAAATAGGGAACAAAAAATAAGGCTCTTTTGAAAAAATGAAAGGTAAATGTAATAATTTACCTCTTGTGAGGTACTGGAATGGTCATATTCAAAGCAAATTCAGGTAGCCTTGTGACAGTTCATTGTGTGGACACTTGCATATGTTTGTAAACCAGGTATCTTGCATTGTTTTTGCAACAAGAGCACACTGTTGGCTCATATTCAGCTATGCTATGAAGAAACTATAACCTTTATGTACCTCAATGGATTGACAGTTTTTTTCTCTTTCCTACCCCCCTTGCCTCTGTTAGCAATTTCCCTACCTTTTTCATCCCTCCTTCCTTCCTCTTTGTAGTCTAATCACTGCTTTCTGTTTAGAAGCTCTACTTCCTTCAGAGCATCTGATTAAATTAGCCCTCTGCTTATGAAATCTTATGCTATGCCTCTCTGATTTAGTTTATAAAGTGCAAATCTACCCTGCCTAACCTCAGGCTAACAGTGCTAACCACCTTGCTTGGCGATATAGTCAGTTCTGTGATCTGAGGCAAGGAGAACGGTGAGAATGAAACCTGTTAAAACAATGTAGTTGTCTGCCACGGACAAGATAAGGAGAAAGCAGAGAAAGAAGACCATTTTTTTCATACATTTTGGTTTGCAAAACTGAAGAGCCTCTCATACCAATTGAATATAATACATATCTTTAAAATGGCTTGCTTTGAACTACATAGGAATATTAAAAATTCCCATGCTGTATTTCTGAATAAAATTTGATAGGGTGGTTGCTGCTCTAACAGATTAAGTCAGCCACATAAATTACAAGAAACATTATACTAATAAGATGAGGCATTAATATTGGCCATTTCACTGGGCCTTATCATTACAGACTACAGTAAATGACCTGGCCTGTTGGTGAACCCTGGTAAACAAGCCTCCTGAAACCATGCAAGGTGACTGCAGCTTTTCACTGCAGCAGCCTGTTCTGCATCACCAGCCTGTATGAATGCTTCCATTAGGCACACAACCAAGAGCAAGTTTGAAACCCATTAAATTTTGAGGTGACCGAAAAATCAACATTCAGCAACCACTGTTCCTTCAAATTAAAGGTAGCACTCCCAGCCACACTGTTGTATTTGACTGAAAGAGCTTAAGTAGAAGGCACGTGCCAGTGTCAAAGAAATTGTCTCTGCTGAGAAAAGAAGGAAAGGATGAGGAGAACATATGTTCAATATCAGCTATGCACCTATACTTCCTTTTCCTACAGAAGCCTCACTCAGAACATAGCAAATCAGGCTTGGACTGGGTGATAAAATGTTAGCCAAACAAATTCCATTGCACAACTAATTGGACATTCTGTGTATTGATAATCATCCTTTAAAAGTTCCAAAATAGCATTTTGAATTGATTATATTCTTGTTCTCCATCGATTTCAATTAAGCTGAATTTTCCAGGAGCCTGGAGCACTTGGCATCATTTCTAAAAGCACTTGGGAAAGAACAATATTGAAAAAAGACCAAAAAGGGGGATATTATTAAGAGAACAATGATAAGGAAAAACTGAAATGGAAAGGAGAATATTAGATGACAGAGCACAAAGTATACCGGTAGCAATCAAGGCAAGAACTGGTAGAGACAGACAGTGAGGGGTATGTCTGTACCACCTCCATGATGTGTCTAGGACAACTGCTAAGAAGTATATCCTACCCACTTGTACCAGCCAAATCCTGCAGCGAGGAAGCTTAGTCACCTAACAGTGACTTGGTCCCAGTGCACCAAGAAGTACCGCAAAGCTACAGAATTTAAGGCTATATTTACAATATAAACTCACCATGCTTGGCAATATCTTCCTCAAGCTGTGGGCTGTTTTCTAGGCCAGTGGTCTCCAAACTTTTTTGATCGCGCACCCCTATCAGTAAAAAATTTTTGAGCACGCACCCCCAATATATGTATATTTATATTCGCGCACCCCTATCAGTAAAAAAATTTTGAGCACATACCCCCAATATATGTATATTTATATTTGCGCACCCCTACCAGTAAAAAATCTTTGAGCATGCACCCTCCAATATATGTATATTTATATAAATATACATCTAAAAAGAAGTTCTAATATTTTCTTCCCACACCCCAATGGTTCATCTTGCGCAACCCCTGAGGTGTGCACACCCCATTTTGGAGACCAGTGTTCTAGACAATCAGCAATGTAGCTGCAGTGCTGCAGGCAAACTAATTAGCTTGGAGACTGGCTGACTGGCCCTGCTAATCAGCAGTAATAACTTACTTGACATAAGCAGCTATCCTGCTTCCAGTTTAGGGACAGGCCACCCAGAACAGAGCTGCATGCTCCTGTGCAGCACTACTGGGAATGGTAAGTTTACCATGGTGCCATAACTTGAGAATAGCATTGTAACGTGATCAGGATCACCCTCAGCCAGTTACACTACCTCATTTCTGGGAATAGTGTGACAAAGGTGGTAAAGACAAGCCCTAAAAAGGATAGTATTTCCTCTATATACATCACTGCTGAAGCCGCAAATTTCAACACTTAATACAACTATTGGTCTCCAATATATTGCTATCCCTTTCATATGGAAAGCAAGCACAGCACAGATAATGAGTGGGGAAGGTGAGACTGGAAAAAAAGCAGTGAAGACGGAATAACTTCACAAGCCTTTGAGATTCAGTCCAGGTACTGCTTTTTACCCCTTGGTTCAGCTATCTATAAAATCAGGCTGAAATCTCACAAGAATAAACATGCTGAGACATTCTCTGAGTCTACTTCTGCTTCTAGCCAAGAGCAAGAATGAAGGGGATGCATAAAGCAAGAAATAATAGGGACAGAATATAGGATGAGGAAGGAAAACCAAATTGCTTCAAATTATGAGGTTCTGTTACAGACTAGTAAGAAAATTCAAGCTGCTGCTTCTTTTACCTGAACAGATTCACTAGACATGAAATGAAAGGTGTGCATTTATAGCTGAGCCTTCAAAATAAAAATAGTATGGAGGATTGCAGGCTTCTTATATCTCAGTCACTTCCAGAACAAATGCACCCACTTTACAAGCAAAAAGATGTGTTTTTCCTACAACTTCCAACCTTGTAAAGTCATCCTAGGATCTGAAAGTCAAGCTGAATCTTTACTGCTTGCACCTCATCACCAGTAATATCCTGCACATCACACTATTCCTTCATTGACACCTATTAACTGAGCAATTAGTTAGACTATGCAGCACTTCTGAAGGATGTACTGTATTTTATGTTTGCAGTTGGTATAAATGGTGAGGATGCAATACAACACATCACTTAAAGAAACCAAGGGCCTGCAGTGGAAGAGCAGGAATCACACCTGCATAGTGCAGCAATGGGGGAAGGAGAGGCATACCGGGTGCAGTGATGCGGGAGGGTGCTCATATGGGCACATAGAGCATCCATATGGCTCCAGGAACTGAGAAGGTGGACAGCCCTGACCTAAAATCCTGTCCTGTCTATGATTCCATTTTATTCCACCAAGTAGGTACACAGTTTCTGTGTTACACAGAAGTTTGTACCAGAGCCACAGATTAAGTACACTGAGCAGCATCAAGTATGCTAAGTCCTGCAAGTTCTGATGCTACTTTCTGCAAAGTATTATTACTTCCATAAAATGGTGGTTAAATCTTCATAACGATGGGCTAAATCCTTTTATCAGACATAATTGTACCTAACAACTTCTGAATCAGTGCCTTATTTTACTGAACTAAATCAGGGATGGCCAACCTGCAGCACAAGTGCCAAAAGTTGCACCCACAGCCTCTGTGTGTAGCATGCAGCTGACCAGAGAGGGGAGAGGTGGCATGCATGCATGACACTTTAAAGTGGGCTAAATGCTTTTGCACTGCTTTAATGGTGTTGGTGTTTGCATGCCATGGGGGCATATTGCACATTAATTCCAGCCACTGTAAGAAATTTGGTGGTATAATGCACCTTAAATGACTTGGGTTCCTTCACGGAGTTTTAGTTTGGCGCCCCTACAGCCCCGGAACTAAGCACTGGGCTCCATGCAGCTCCGCAGCCCTGTAGGCAGCCTCTGCCCACAAAAAGTGGCAAGCCTCATCTTTTTTTTTCCTTCCCCCTGAAGCCTGCCTGCCTGCCTAAACTGCGGGGGCCGGTGCTTCCTTCTGTGGCTGCAGTGTCCCCTGGGACTGCCTGAGCCAGGTGCCTGTAGGCGGGTGCCACTTGGAGGGGGCACAGCTGCCATGGAGGGAAGCACCAGCCCCTCCAACCCCTGCAGCCTAGGGACTGCTCCGCCCGCTGGTAACTCGCCCTGCCCTCCTCACCAGAAAGGCAGGTAAGTCAGCAGGGTGTGTGCATGGCACAGGGGTTTAATCAGCCCTAAATTGAAGAGGTGCTTTTTAAAACCCACCAATTCAATTTAGGGCCCCTGTATTGTCTACACACACACAGGCAGCACAGCAGCAGATAGGACAGGGAGTGGAAAACAGGGCAGGAGATTAGATGGGCAGGAAGCAGAACAGGAGTTTGAGCAAAGGAAGGGGATCAGAGTGGCACTTGGGGAGGTTGTGGACTTAATTTATGGCATGCCAGCCAGAAAGGTTGGCCCCTACACATCGAAATGATTCCTTCTGGCCTCAAAAAATGTTGGCAATAAATACAAAAATAAAGCCCAGTAATGTTATTGATAGTGAAAACTAAATATATCTTGATCTTTATGCATAGTAAGTATCAATTTGTCTCCTGTGGTACAACTGCCATAGGAAAACTGTAATTAAAGCCCCTGGCACACTTTCATTTAACATCACAATGGGATTTGATCCTTGATCCCAACAATTATGCCTCTTTCCATGCCATACATTATTGGAATCAGATCCCAAATGTGCCATTATTACTTGCCAGTGCAGTGAGACCCAGGATCATAATTTGCAGATGCAGCCTGCAAGTCCAGCCAGGGCTGAAAATCAGCTAATTGTCACCTCCAGCTCCCAGGACCACACCTAGAACTTGAACTAGCTCTAGTCTGAGGCAGGGCAGGCAATCAGCTGATTGTTAGCCGCAGCCCTAGACTGCACCAAGCCAGTTTCAAGTCCCCAGAGTGGTAAGCTGACAATCACCTGATTGTCAGCCCCAGCTGGGACGGCCCTGGGCCTGGTTCGAGACTGGGGCTGTCCATCCAAGCCAACAATCAACTGCCAGGCCCAAGGGATCTAAGGCTGTTGGTGGGGGAGAGGGGAGACAGAGTCAAAGGGCTCCCAATGCTGGAGACTTTAAAGCTTACTAGGAGTCCCTAATACCCTGTGCTTGGAAGCCTTTACAGAGCTGTCAGGCTTAGTGTTTAAAGTCCCTAGTGGGGAAGGCAAAGGAAGCTGCCCTGCTGGGCTCTTTAAAGTCTCCCCCCACTATCTGAGTCCAAGCACCCAGGAAGTTTTAAAAACATGGCTGCAGACACAATTCCAAACAATGAATGCCACGGCTCCTACCCTGCTGTAAATAAGTTAGGACCGTCACTGTATCTAATATAAATGGCCAGTTACACAGTTTAATTTGTGTGTTAAAGTAAAATCCCTAGTACTTGTTACAAAAAATACTCTAATAGAAAACCACTAAAATGTATCTCTATCATGTTGGTGTATGTATGTATTTAAAAATGAAAACAAAGGCAATGGGTGATTTCGTATTTTATTTTTACAGGAAACAACACTAACTTGAATGATGAAACTTTTGGTTTTGATTATTGGAAGCAAGATGACAAATGGATTGGCTGACACATACTGACTGAACAACACACATGCTATGACATGAAAACTCTGGACAGGGAATTCAGTGCAGTTATATCCATTATCAATACTGACGTCTCTTTAGCCATAGCACATGTAATGAATGGAAACAGAGTTGTTGATTTGGTTAAACAAAATTTATTCCAACTGCAATTACAGCAGTGGTCTTGCCTGTTAAACAGCACAGCCATTATAACAACTACATCAACAAAAATACATAAACAAAAATTAAAAAACACAACTTTTTAAAATTTGCTAAGTTTGGCCAGGCTCCACTAGGATAAAAATGTCAACATCTTAATGTCAATTCAGATAGAATAATCCTCCAGTAATAGTATACTATGCAAACAGCATGAGAACCTTTGTATATGTGCAGCACTACTCTAGTGTTCACCTATTAATAGAAACAGGGTTAAAAGTTAAACTTGCTGTTCATAAAACAAAGGATTATGGCTCTGTGAGTGCTGTGCCTTTATCACACCAACAGTTTAAAAAGGGGCTGGGTCCAATTGGTACAAAAGAGTTAAATAATGAGGCATTGTAAATGAGTAAAAAATACAGTTTGTAGTTTGTGGTACTCTCATTTTATGATGCAAAAAGAAGCCTGTCTAGAAAACTGGAAAGGATTCTGCCTGAACATGACAAGCGCAATCCAAATCAGAATTCCCATTTTCCTGCCAACCAGCACTGCAAGCACTCTAACCGGCTTATCTTTCCTTCTGACAATATTAGGGATTTGCTGATTAACTTACTCCCCACATCACAAAATTACACTTAGACAGGCTACTTGCAGATGTTTTTAAAAAAAACCCCAAAACGGCACTTTAACCTCAGTGTGTTCCTACACTGAGCTCCATGCATGCCCAGAAGAGACAGCAATTTAGTTGGACCCAGCTTGCCCAACATCTGGAAAGATTGGGCACTTTAGTGGGGCTTTTTTGATGCCTTAATTTAATAGCTGATAGAATCAGCTTTAGCTAAAAGTATCAAAAAGCCCTGCCAAAGCACCCAATCTATACGGATGCTGCAGAGCCGGGTCAAAGTAATGCACTGCTTCTTCCGGTAAAGTGGGGGGGAGGGGGGTTTGTTTGTTTTAAACATCTGCAAGCAGCCACAAGGCCTATTAACATGTACAAACACATCTTTAATTTTCATAACTGACCTCATATAACAACAAATCCAGAACACAGAATAGCTGTGAAAAAAAGTAAAAACACCTTGGTGGGCAATCCAGAAGATGTCATCTAGAATCTAGTAATCAAACCATTAAGTGTGGTAGTAATGGTAATAAAAGGAGTAACTGTAATTGTGTTAATTGGAATGTGCTCTTATCTACATTACCAACACCAAAACGCTAAACTGCAAAACCAGATTGAAAAGGGATCAACTTTAGCTATAAATAGGGCTGTAGTAACCAATAATACTCACTTTACCTAATACTAATACTCAGTCATTAACCAATGTTATTGTATTATGCTTTATGCTACTATGAAATATAACAAGGCATTTTTCATCAGTTGTTATTCAGTTGAGTTATATACATAGACAAAGGTTCTCCACTTCCTCTGAAAGTATCAGCTACACCAAAACCAGTGAAACTTCTGTTTGCAGAAGTGGGCATCTCACATTGGACTGTTGAACCAAAAGTGTGGGATTTCAGTAAATATGTGACATCACTGTGAAAATCCAAGATGGAACTTAAATTGGTATCATCTCCTGTACTAGTGAAATGTTTACTGGGAATCCGCTCTGTTATCAAAGGAGCCTAAATATAAAGTTCATCTAAAAAGACTAAACCAGGGGAAACTAGTGCAAAAATCAGTAGCGACTGAAACGCCACCTGAGATGCGTAAAAATGTGACTAAGAAAACAACACCTCTAAAAACTGAGTGTCTTGGTTGTATAACTTTGAGGCCCTATGCATGTATACATACTCATGCATTTAGGTTTTAGTGGCATCCTTTATCAGCATCAGTATGTTATCTGTTGAATTTATATATGGCTTATTATTACTGCATAAATGACATATTCCAAACAGGCCACTCCTCCCAACTAAAGTCCTGAACCTAACATTCCCAGGCCTAAACCTATGGGACAAACAACTAGGAACAAAAAATACTACTGGTTATATAAGGGAAATGTGCAGATCAATGTAGACACGTGAGGCATAAATGAATAGATGGATGTAACAAGGTAACTGCAAAGCAGTGTCTAGCAAGCCCACTGAGTTTAATCCTCTATCTGTACATTATGTTTTTCCAGAACAATGGTTAAATATCCTCCTCTGTAAAAAACAAAAACGAGGGGAATGTAGGCCTTGCTGGAGCATTGATCGATATATGCTAGTCACACAAAGGCTCTGCTAGAGCATTGGCCAGAGTAGGCCTCACCAGCAAACCTGACTGATGCATGAATTCCTCACATAAACAAAACTTGGCATGTGAGCCAGATGTGTACTCCTGCCAAGAGATGGGAATGAGAGATGATGGTACAAGGTAGCATAATCTGGTACCAGGTTGATAAGGCTGGAATGGGAACACTCAGGTCAGAATTGGAAACAAGCCCACAGTAAAAGATGTTTAGAAACATTCAAGATGCAGATGGTATGAAATATGTAATTTGTTTTGATCATTCTGTAAAAGGAGAATTGGAAAGCAGGGAAACTTTTGTAGTCCCCTGGGGGGGTACCTGCGTGGTGTTGCGCCAACTACCTTGTCACAGCTACAAATGCCTTAACTCCTGGTCTGGTATGCCTGTTAGGCCAAAACATGCTTGTAGACAATAAACTGGCTGAATCTTTGCCACCAAACTAAGCCTGCGGTCATTCCTTAAGACAAGATTGGTGTTGGAATTTCCTGGCTGTGACCTGTCAACACTGCAGTTTCTAAGACTTCAGCACTGACAACACATCAGTAACACTGGATAAGGACAGCAGCAAGGATGACACTGATAACCCAGATGATACACACCAGCAGGCAGGGGAGGGAGGGAAGGAGAGAAGAGGACAGGGAATGTGCCTCTGAGCAGGAGGGTAAGACATGGACTTCTCACCTGCTTTGGGGACTTAAAAAAATCCCTGACTGCTGCTTCCATGGCATGGATGTCCCACACTGGTGGGAGTGGGGAAGAATGCCGGAAGTCAGGGGTGCAGCAACCCCTGCAGCACTGTTCACTGCTCCTGCATTCCCCTATTTAAAATCCTGGACTGCTAACAATCACATCATAAATGTAATTAGGGCAAAGGCCCTAATCATATGGAAAAGCAAACCTATCTGAGGGCTTGATTTTGCCACTGTTAGGCATGCCAGCATAGGCAATAACTTACTCTACTAATAGTGAGTGTGACTACTTTCAAGGCACAGTCAGACAAACAGATTATACCCTGTGAAAAGCGTACCCAGCATGGCTGCCAGTGGTGTATACATTTCTGGAGCAACCATAAAAACAAGGCAGAAAACGCCTGTCCATAAAATACATAAAAAAGGAGCTATCCATAAAAAAAAACTTGACACCAAAGCTAGATCAAAGAAACTGGAGACAGTCTTGAAGAGCAAACAAAGCAGAACAGGACCACCTGTTCTCTGAGCAGAAACACATCATGCTCAAAGCAGCTTTTATCAGGGCTTTTTGGTCTCCAGAAGTCTCTCCAGCTCCCTTCTCCAGCCATATGCAGCTGCTATAGTGTCTGGTCTGACTGTACCACTGCTCAACAGAGAAATAATCCATCTTTGGGTGTCCATACTAGTATGAGGAGGGAGGGCAAGGCCAGAGGTAAGTCTTTGGGTGGCAGAATGGTGCAGGGTGTAGTCAGGGACATCGTGGTGTTCAGGTAAGTAGGGGACCCCTGGGGTAGGGCTTCCATACAGTTGGTCCAGTGTCACCAAAAAAAAAAAATCCTAGATCCCCCTGCCTCCAAAAAGTCTCCAACCCTACTATTATTTGCCACCTCATTCCCAGTGTTTTATTTTTGTTTTCTCTTGTTTTGTTTGGGGACAGTTATTTGTTGGCTGATGTTGTTTTCTGTTGTTGTTTTTAAATACACATTTTGCTGTGTACTTATGTTTATGAATATGGCTAAGCTTATGAATGGGACCATCAATATAACATGCAATTTCATGATAATTACAAACCATAAACACTGTAGTGCTAATTGTGTTAGTAATGTGTAGTATTTCATCAACTGCAGTAATAATATTCCACAGCACTCTGTGTGTGCTGTGCACTCTCTCTGATGGTATCATAACAGCTTCCAGCAGCAAATAACCTGAAGTGCCTTTGACATTATATTATACCACAAATATAAATTTCATGTTTAACTGGTATTTTTGTAGTAATAGTTGCATCACCATACCCATTTTAAAATAAGGACTAATCCATTCCTAATCCAGCTACAAATAAGATGACAAATAAGTCAGCAGGAAAAAATGACTATTTGAAATTATATTATAACAAACCATGATTGAAAAAGCAGCATTACAAGCATTACCCATTGATGCAATGCCCTCAGGCAAAATCATATGTAATGGTATTGATGCAAAATATTATAGTGGAATTTATCCTAATAATTCTAGGCATGAATAAATGGTGAAGGTAATAGAAGCTAGAATCATAAATTCTCCTTTCATTTTAGAATTGGACATTGCCTGTGCTCTCAATCAGAAATATTATAGCGGAAAGAGCCTGTCCATGATTGCAGTTATAGATTTATTAATAATAAATATATGAGCAATCATAAGTAGACCCAATCTTTAAGACAGAATAATCAGGCTAATATTAACATATCCTTAGCACTTATCTTATTATTGTATCTTTAGAATCATGTTATCAAAACATCCGCAGGCCTAAGTTTTCAGCTCACCTTTTCTTAACCTATACACATTAACAATACATATTATTTGTATCTAGGTATAGTGCTTTGTACTTAGAGGGGGTATCTACACATTGTCATACAGTGATGTTGCTACAGTGCTATGCTTTAGCACTTCCGTTTGGAAATACTAAAGCATTACACAGTATGCTGCACCATGCACACAGCAAATGGTTAAATTTCACTGGTACATCACTGTAGTGGTGCACATGTAGACACAGATGATCGCTACATTGCTGTAAGGTGATGTATAGATGCACTTACAGTGACGGAAACAAAAAGATTAAGTACAAAATGCCACTTGAAGGCTCCTGGAATTTGATACTTTGAAATATACACAAAACACATGAATACTATCCATGGATATAAAGAAAAGAGATGCTTCCTTCTTTTGCACATTTAATTTGAAAACAATAAAAAGCTATGTTTATATAATAAAAAGTATTTCTTACTTAACTTCAAAAGATCAATGGCACATTGACGGTTACTTTTAATGAAAGGAACTAAAATTGAGTTCCTCCACTTATTGCTTTAACACTCAGATTCAATTCATGTTAAATACAGAAAAAAATTATAAGTTACCATCTAAGATTTAATTTGTGACCACACATAGAGAGGAAGGAACATTTGTGCTGTGAAAATATAACTTCCACTGAAAATTACAGGAGCTGTGCAGGGTAGGAGCCCCTTATAATTCTCCATTTCATAAGTTCATCAAAATTGATTATTAGGGATGACTTGTTCTTCCAATTCAGCTTTATTTTTGTTTTACTAGAAAAATATTATATTTACAGTAGCTCTACCTTGTCAAATGCTATTAGGCTGGGCCATTCTGTTTGTTTTTGTAAAGCTGCATCTGAATTACTATGAACAGAAATGTACATAATGATGCTTTAGCAAGAGTCTGGATTTTATGCATTACAGCTCAGTTTGATTTATATTGTTATTGCACACAAACTATATTAGAAGAACCCTACTAAGGTGGCAAAGTCAAGCATTCAAGAATTAGAAAATGTCAGAATTGAAGTTGGATGGGCAACCTTAATTATGTGCAGATATGACACACACTTTCATTTTATGATCACACACTATTTTTTTAACAAGACTCCTACAATTTGAAATAACTAGGACCTGATATTTTTTCTGCAGTACTTTATATAATACTTTATATGTTCAAAGCAGATCTCTCAGACACTTTAGTTCCAGCAGGACACTAGGAAATGAGGCTCACACAATTAGTAACTGTTACAGATTCACCCCCAAGCAAAGTTGCTTTTGAGGTTCACCATGTGGCATACATGGATATTTTCCCAAATTTTACTTAATCCTGCAGTGTTTCGTATCTGTGGGCAAGTCTACATGTGCATACTGATGTGACACAATAAACTCTGGCACATACACATGGTCGCCCCAGTGTCTTATCAGCATGGAGTTTGTCACAGTGACCACTGGTGAAATGTTTAGTTTATCTGACTTTTCCTTGCATAGAAGCGCTGTGACAGAGCTAGGAAGAGAGTTCAGTTGTCCAAGGCAGCATCCTACTGCCTTAGCCATGAAACCCTCCTTTCTGTTCCTGCAATTCCTGCTTTATTCAGTATAAACTTCCCAATCTTCTATAGCAAATGAAACAGAGATCCTGTAGACAAAATTCTCCTTCATTATACCAAGGCATATTTGTCTCCTGAATAAGTTCAACCTGTATGCTAAAATCCTGGAGATGACAGACACCCTTACATTCTTGCTTTCTTCCCAAGCCTAGTTCTTCATAGTTTCTCACCCATCCTATACTTAGCCCCCCTTCCCGATTGCCTCTGATGCACATCATGCAGCAATCCAACTGCAGGTCACACCCATGCATATGTGCTTCTTATCATCCGTTTTATTTCCCTGCTACCTTGCCTTGATACCGGATGTCTAATGAAGTAGGTTATGGACGTGTATACCTCACTTCCAAGTGGGATAGGAAGCACTGTCATGAATACACACCCTGCCTGCTCACTTCCACTCCATGTGTAACAAATAACAGAACACGTATTGTAGCCACAGTTAAAGCAATGCTGGACAAAGGCCAGTACGCATGACCAAGAATGAGAACCCAAAGGTAACGCTTGGTTCACAGGTAGACAAATGTCTACCTGATCAGACTATTTGACCAGTTACAGAGGCTATTATTTTTTCAACCACACATTGTCACCACCCTTTCTGGCCCCAGGTGCATACAACTGCCTGTCCCTTGGGTGTGTGCTAAATACTTTACTTGATTATCCTCCACTTATATCACAAAGTTAAACACACAACAAATGTCAGCAACATTATACTTGTCAGCATTTAGCATGTGTGGAGTAGGAGTGAGTGTTTTCATAGTGACAGTCCTTACTACAGTTGGAGGCAGTATAGACATGCACTATAATTCCTTTTGTGAACCATTGATGGAGGGAAATTCTGGGGTAAGGCCAGGGAGATTCACAAATATTTGGTGACAGCAGAGATAGGAATCTTGTGTTGTGTTAAAGGATCAAAGAAAAGTATTTTCTTGTGGGCATGGACTCTTCTCTGCATTACTCCCAAATTCAACTCCCTCTCACCAAATTGCTTCAATATGCCCCTATCCTAGTCTTGTTCTGTCCTAGCCCTAGCTCCTTCAAGCAAGTAAAGGATTTGGAATATCCAGTTCCACTCTTCATACCCCCTATCCTCCATCCTTGCCTAATAAGGCACAGTTTCTTCTCTCCTATTCCAGTTCCTTGTCCCCAGTTTCTTTGCCCAGTTCTTCCCTCCTAGCTATGCTCATGATCTGTCTCTCCTTAACCCATGAAACTAGCTTCTAGTTTAGATCTGGTCTACCTACCTGGGCTCCTCATCCAATCTCAGTCTCCCCAACAAGTATCTCCTTAGCTGCTTGACTCAGTCAACCCCCTTCCTGGCTTCTTGACCCAGTCTTTTAGACCAGACAGTCCCAATTCTCTTAATGTGCCCCCAATACTTATCAGATGCATCTTCTTTCCCCCACACCCCAATCCTAGCGACAATTTATTTTCTAAGCAGTCCAAATCTCCCCAGTCCTACCAGTTCCTTGTTGTATGTATGTTTTCCTTCCAAACTTCTATTTCCCCTGTTTCTTTCACGGGCTCACAATCCAAGGTTCCTTGCCCAGCTACCTTCAGCTTCTCCTCTCCCCGGCTTCTGAATTCAGGCTTCCTGTCAAACCAGTCTCAATTCTTACACTGGGAAGTGTCAAGTAACCTTAATGATAGTCTATACTACCAACTCCATATCTAATACATTTACCTACACATATGAATTATTAAGTAATAACCAAAATAAGGCACTATAATACTACTGGCACTGTACAGCTGTAGAAATTACCATTAGTAAAAAACAGCATAGTCAAAATGTTTAGGATATACTAATATTCACAGTTTAAAAACCACATCTGTTTCATATTAGCCCATAATTCATTGTGCTTTTCAGAAAACACAAGAGGCAGAGAGCTGTGGTAAGGTGCAGTTCCGTTTGTACTGGATACATAGTTTGCTGTTATAAAGAGGTTCGACTTGTGTATGTAAGTGAATTATACACTGGCTTTGTATAAGTAACCTATCACATATAATATACTAGACATTTAAACTGCTAAATGAGCATTGTTTGGAAGGCATTTATATGGAATAAAATTCATTATCATTTTTTATTTATCAAGAGAAAAAATAGATTTCTAAATTCTTAATTTCTAAAACAGACCAGGTGCAAAGAAGAACAAATCCCCAGAGTCATGCACAGAATTGTTTCTTTGCCAAAAGAGATAAAAGAATAGGAGACATTTAGTAAATGCAAGAATGCGCATCTGTTTACAATGACTCAGTGTTTAATTGTAGTAATGACTATGTGAACAACACTGATCACATTGGAAATCAATATTATAAACTCTGGATCTTTATGTTTACTTCAGCTTTAATCCAGTCATTACTGCAGACATCTAAAGCAACTCTGCAGCTGTAGCATGATTAATTCATCAAGATGTTCTCAAGGCCGACTGTCTCAGTGTTATAACCTCATAATTTTAGCATAGCATCTGCCAAAATAAGACTGTAACATTCAGTTTTTAAAGAACCATAAAAATGTCTGTTTAGCTCTGCAAGTAAACTGCTGCAGGCATTTCCTTGCACTGAAAGACAGCATGAAATAAATAAACACTCTCAGATACTACACCAAGAAAACTGAGTTCAAAATTATAGCTACTTACCATTATAGCTAAATGTATATATGTATACTAAATATATTGTACATACAAGTATTGATAACATAAATATTTCTCTTCTCAGTTCCTTCTGGTGATGCAGGCTACTAAGATTTGTTTCATGTACTACATGCTGGGTAATAACTAGGGCCTTGTTTAAATCACAATTTCCCATTTTTTCATGAAAATCACAAAATTAAGTAATTTTCATGAAAAATGTGATTTGCAATGAAATGCCATGATATGGCCATTTCTGGGGAGGGGGAGAGGGGGCCCTTCAGCAAGCGGCCATAATGTGGCATTTTGTTTCAACAAGATGGCTGCTGCAGCCTGGGGAAAATATTCCCCAGTCAACAGAAAAAGCCTAGCAGCCCAGGGGATGGGAAAGAGGTGGCAAAACGGACAGAGGGAGGAGAGAGCTAGGGCATGGGTAGGGGAGCAGCCGTTTGCTTCTCCAGGTGCGAAAACTGGGGTGATGGGGGTTAGGGGCCGGGGGAGAGAACACACGCGCGGAGAAGCAAACATCCCTTCTCCTACCCAGTGCCAGGGCTATCTGCCAAGGCATCCCCCCAAGTGCCCCAACCCCCCAAACCCGTTTTCCCACCCAGAAGAGCAAACAGACCTCCCCTACCCAATCCCAAACTTTCTTCGCCCCCTGTCCCTTTTGCAACCCCTTCCCCCCCTCCCCTGGGCTGGTAGGCTTTTGCTATCCCCAGCCTGCTGCACCCATCAGGGTGTCTGGGTGGCACCATTATCTGGATATGAAAATGGTAGGGCCCACTACAATCAGGTCACAATGTTAGTGAGCTGGGCCTGCAATTTAAACCGGACCCTAGCAATAACATGTAAAAACTCCAGGCTTGTAAAACTAACCTGCTTTTTAATAAAATAATTATTTATGGAAATGCTGTAAATACACCTAGCATTCCAACCAGGTGCATTCTATATCCTTCCAGACACATTACACACAGGTTGTTACATCTTTTCTTTTAACTAGTGCTGTTGTACAAGCATTTTCTAATTTAGTTGGATTCTGTTGTACACAGCCCACCCGTGGGATATCACCTTTATTACTGTCACATTCTGGCTAATTTAATCAAGAGAAATGGTCTTTGAATCAGTTTCCCACTTCTTGTTTTTCTTATTGCTATTGGCAAGGGACTTATTTCCACTATATCCTGTTTCATTCTGTTGGGTGACTTCCTATTAGTCCAATGTTCATATGCCTCATTTCTTCTCTATGTCAGGGCAGCTGGTGGCTGAGGCTGTTTCTACTTATCCATGGCCTTGGCCTCTTCTGCCACTCCCTTGCTGTTGTTTGCAGGTAAGATTACGTCATGTGACCTTTTCCCCACTGCAGCTTAGCCATTTTTGCCCTTGCTTTGTATGGTTGGTTGGATAAAGATCTCCAGACATGTCATTTCTTGCTTAGCTTGACAGAGTGCTTCTGTGCTGTTCATTACTCCTCTCATGCTATGCAGCTACCTCTCCTGGAAAAGAAAATTTTGGTTCTCCAAAAGCTCCCTCTCTGCTAGATTAGTATCTTGTCCCTGGAAGAATGTATCCAATGGTCCAGTTTTTCCTGGGAGGGAATGGTTTGTGTTTTTATTCACTTTGATATCAGTCTCCTGGCTGTCTTACTGCTGATTCTGTTCTCTCCTTGCATTCTGGGTACCCTGAGGAATACATCCTGTGCTCAAATTTCCCTTTAGGTATTGAATCATTTGAATTCTGCTACAGCATATTGTAGCCCACTGTCTGAATGTACCTTACCAATTCTGTCAGACCTTGCAAAATGCACCTTCAGTTTTCTAATCAGAGTTCTTGCCTGAGTCTTCTCCATATGGCCCATCATCCAGAAAACTGGAGTTGTCATCTAATGTGACTATAGCCACTGGGCCTCGAACAGTTGCTCCTGGGCAGCTTTCACTCGCGTGTTTGTTGTCAAACGCCTTACGGGTTCGTGTTCTCACCTGAGCCGATGTTTTCAACCCCACGCTTGCCTGCCATGACTTGTTGGACCTCAGTGTGCCGGGTTGTTCTTCGGGTGCGCTCGTTGGCCCGTGGCTCACCCAGTGGTTACTCACAGGGCTCCACCACCCCTACACCCCAGCCTCATGCCTCCTGTGGAGCGGTGTCCATCTAACAGCTTCCTCCTTCTGGGGGAGGCACCTACGACTGGAGCCTCATGCTCACATCCCTAGGCCCGCCTAGCCATCACCCTTCCCTCAAGGGAATACCCTAGGGACAGGACCAAAACCTCTGAGACTCTTTCTCAGCCTCACTACTCGGGGACCCACTCCCCTCCTGTATATCTTTAGCCTGGGAAAACAACCAAAAAATACCTCAACAAAATCACTGGGAAACCTGCCCCTCCGGCTTCCCCTTCTACCCTTCCTGGGTGTCTAAGGGGAATGGGTTGTTTTCTCCCTCCCTGTCACCTCAGCATCTGCTCTCTCACCTGCTCAGTGACCCATCAGGGTCTGGCAGCAATATCCACCCTGACCGCAACCCCTCTGGGGCTCTGCCAGAGTCCTCTTCTCCCTGGCAGGACTTTCTCGGCACTCCGTCATCCCCGCACTCACACCTGCAGTCTGCTCCATCTCCCCGGGTCGCTCTGGCAATGTCCCCGGATGGCGTTCCGGATGCTCCCTTGCCATCCCATGTGAATCAATGTTGAGGTGCCCCACCTCATTCTGCCTGCACTCACCCCAGCTGGCTCCGACCCCTGGGTTCCGTGGGGAGCGGCTTCTCTGCTGCCAGCATTGGCAGCAGTTCTCCTCCCTGACCCTCCATCATCTCAGCAGCATGTACCACCATTTTTATTCTTGCTGGCCGGCATTTAATGCTGACGTCACCGGCTGGTCGCAGCTGGGGCCGCTGACTCGGGGCTGGGTTCTCACGGTCCTAGGTCATCAATCACTTCTGCCCTAAATGCTGCCCACCATTTGGGTTGTTGCCATTCCTGTAGCAGATTAACGTGGTAAATCTGTTTTGTTCTTTGATGACCTGGGCGGTAAACCTCATAGTTGCCTGGACCGACTCTCCGTTCAATTTTGAACGGGCCTTGCCACTGAATCAACAACTTGCTGTGCCAAGTGGGTAATAGAACTAACATCTTTTGTCCAGGTTGAAACTTCCACTCCTTTGAGTGCGAGTCATACCTTTCTTTTTGGCGCTTTTGGGCTTGCCGTAAATTACCGGCAGCTAGCTCTCTTGCACTCTGGACCTGCTGCTGGAATGCCTGTTGGTATCTTGACAGGCTAGAGATAATCACAGGGCCCTGTTCCCATTCTTCCCGGAGGATTTGCAATAAACCCCGGGTCTGATGGCCTAGTACTACTTAGAAGGGGGAATACCCTAGGGATTCCGATGGGGCATCCCTGAGTACGAATAAGGCCAACGGTAGCATCAGGTCCCAGTGTCATGGATCACCTTGTATGCACCATCTTAACAGCTTTTTTATGGTTCCGTTCAGCCTCTCTACTAATCTGTTGGTCTGAGTGTGAGAGACCAATGTCTGCAATTGCTTAATCCACAGGGTCTGACACACTCCCTGTAGCACTCTGGACATAAAATTTTGACCTTGGTCCGTTAGGATCTCATGGGGAATCCCCATGCAGGCTATCCACTTCACCAACTCCTCCGCTATCCACAGCGCCGTTACAGATCGCAAAGGCACTGCATCAAGGTATCTTGTCGCATAGTCTATGAACACCAAGATGTACTGGTATCCACTACTGCTGCGAGGTAGTGGTCCCACAACATCCATAGCGATCCGAGAAAAAGGTAGATCAATAATGGGCATAGGTCTCATGGGAGCTCGTGGTGATCGATCCTCCCTAGCCTTTTGGGATACAGGACACCTTGCACAGTGGAGGGCAATGTCTTCACCCATTTTTGGCCAAAAAACCCATCTGGATATCTTGTCCAAGGTCCGACTCCTACCCATATGGCCCCCAATCAGGTTAGCATGTGCCAACTGGCACACCATCTCCCACAAACACGTCGGCACTACTAGTTGAACCTTATCTTCCTTTCCTGGCCCACCAGGTGAGTCCCAATACAAGAGGTTGTTTCTTACCTCAAAATGGCTCCCAGGATTGGACACTGATGCTGGCCAAAGAGGCTTGTCTCTTGCCTGTGGCCATGGCTTTTGCAGGTTAGTATCTGCTTCTTGCATCTGTCAGAACTGCTGGCTGCTTACAATATCTTGTAGATCCGTCACGGACTCTTCCCACTCCTCAGTGGTTCCCTCTCTTTCTGTTGGATCACCAAGCCAGCTTTCCCACGTTCTTAAGGCCCTCCGTGTGGCCTCAACATCCCGCACCCTATCCATGACGCTGTACAATGGGGCCCAGTCCTGGCCTAAGAGCATGTCACATGCTAAGCGGGGCACTAAGCCCACCAACAGTTCCCCGTGATATTCCATAACCCAGAGGCTTGTCCACATTCGCTGTATGGTTTGGGTTTCCCCATGGAGGCAGGACACCCTCACTGGCTCTGCTTGGCAGTCGTGGGCCTCTTTTACAAAGCTGCCCTTAACCCAGGCTCTCACTACGGGGCATTCCCACACAGGGCTCTCACCCCCTGCCCCAAAACTGCAGTCCATGGGCTCCCTAGCAGACTCAGCCCCCCTCCTCAGGGAACCATGTGGCTGCCACCTTTCAGAGGTTCTTTCCAGACACTCCCGTGCGAAGTGTCCCCCTCAGCCACAATGAGAGCAGAACATGTCCCCTCCTGAGGTCTTATGACTGGGCTTCCATCGCTCCATCTCTTTTGGCACTGGCACCAGTAATGGGGGCCCATGTTTCTTGCGAGGATAGTATACTTCTGCAGCCATGAAGGCCTCTGCCAACTTCAGAGCCTCATCGCAAGACTCCGGGGAGTGCTGATGGACCCACCGCTGGGTCCTCTCTTCCAGGTCATTCACAAACTGCTCCAGTATGACCTTATCCATGAGCATCGCCACTGTGCAAGTTGCCAAGTTGACCCATTTTCCAAAGAGGTCCCGCAGTCACTGGAGCAACATCCACGGCCATCTCCTCTTCCCCCTTCTTGGCTCAGAAAAGCCACTGGTAGTACTCCAGGCTGATCTCCAAACGATAGATAATTGCCACTTTAACAGCCTCAAAATCTGTAGGCTGCCCGAGCCTTGCCCACCACTAGGGCCCCTAGCTGGCTGGCCCAATATCTTCTGTCAAGGCCAGTGCTAACCGCATGCCACTCAAAGGCCTCGATGTAGGCCTCTGGATCATCTTTCAATGTCATTTTGATCATCTATAATGTGGATGGGCCATGCTGCATCCAATCCTGCTGCCGCTCCAGCATCCGTTGCTGTGTACCCACAATCTGTGTCAGGACCTGCAGATTCTGCCCCAACAGGTCCGTTGGAGCCATCTCGGTGGGTTGCATGCTGGTCAGGTGGCCCCCCGAAGATTTCTCGGCTGATGCACCACTCTGTAGCCACCGGGCCTCGAACAATTGCTCCCGGGCGGCTTTCGCTCACGTGGTTGGTGTCAAACAACTTACGGGTTCGTGTTCTCGCCTGAGCCGATGTTTTCCACCTGAGTCTTCAACCCCGTGCTCACCTGCAATGACCTGTTGGATCTCAGTGTGTGGGGAAGTTCTTCAGGTGCACTCATTGGCCCGTGGCTCACCCAGCGGTTACTCACGGGGCTCCACCACCCCTACAACCCGGCCTCACGCCTCCTGTGAAGCAGTGTCCATCTAACAGCTTCCTCCTTCTGGGGGGGGCACCCATGACTGGAGCCTCATGCTCACATCCCTAGGCCCACCTAGCCATCACCCTTCCCTCAAGGGAATACCCTAGGGACAGGACCAAAACCTCTGAGACTCTTTCTCAGCCTCACTACTCGGGGACCCACTCCCTTCCTGTATATCTTTAGCCTGGGAAAACAACCAAAAAATGCCTCAACAAAATCACTGGGAAACCTGCCCCTCCAGCTTCCCCTTCTACCCTTCCTGGGTCTCTAAGGGGAACAGGTTGTCTTCTCCCTCCCTGTTGCCACATCATCTGCTCTCTCACCTGCCCAGTGACCCATCTGGGTCCAGCAGCAATACCCACCCTGACCACAACCCCTCCAGGGCTCTCCTGGGGTCCTCTTCTCCCTGGCAGGACTTCCTCAGCGCTCTGTTGTCCCCACACTCCCACCTGCGGTCTGCTTCATCTCCCCAGGTCACTCTAGCAGTGTCCCCAGATGGCGTTCTGAATGCTCCCTTGCCGTCCCATGTGAGTCGACATCAAGGTGCTCCACCTTATTCTGCCTGCGCTCACCCTAGCTGGCTCTGACCTCTGGGTCCCATGGGGAGCAGCTTCTCTGCTGTTGGCATCAGCAGCAGTTCTCCTCCCTGAACCTCCGTCATCTCTGCAGCGTGTGCCGCCATTTTTCTTCTTGCCAGCCAGCGTTTAACGCTGACATCACCGGCTGGATAAACAGGCAGCTGATGAGCCTCACAGGCTCTTCCTTCCACCCCTCATGCGCTGTGCTCTGGGCTGCCGGTGAGTATCCCTCGTTATGTTGGTTCCCAGGACAGTGACCTTATAGTTCTTTACGTTAAAAGTGAGCCATTCTGTCCTAACCTTTTCCAGAGTTGGGTTGGTTCTTTATAAGGCTGTCAATCTGTATGATTTTTGCACTCATGCACTGTTCTCAACTGCCCATTCATCCTATGCCAGTGGATAAATTATCTCATCTCCAGCATGCCTCTGTCCCTAGGTGAGACACGTGTATCCATTATATCATTATATCATCCATCTCATTATATCAGCTCTTAAGCATACTAGGTGCATCTAGGCATGCATTAATGTGATGTGATGTGATGTGATGTGATGTGATGTGATGTGATGTGATGTGATGTGATGTGATAAACCAGCACAGTTTGTGCCAGAGTCAGGTCCTCCTGAGCACAGTTTCTACATGTGCACATGGGACTGCAGTACTTTGAGCCGGGGCAAAGCAGCCCCAGGCTGGAAGGGGGCAAGAGGGTCAACCCTGGGCTCTAGATGGTGGCATCAGGCAGCAGAGGCGCTGCCTGGGGCACAAGGATGCTAAAGTGCAAGGCTAGGTGGCAGGCATCCCCCAGCACTTTAACACCTTCGTGCCCGAGCCAGCCCTTGTCACTGTCTACAAATGCATTTCAGCACACTTCATTACTCTGCCATAAGATAGTACTGTCCCCAACAGTACTGTCATACTGTGGAGTTAATTAATTTACTGTGTGCTAATACCAGTTCACATGTAGACTGTGACACTTTACTGCGGTAAAGCATATGTGTATATGCACCCACTGTAAGTAGTGCTTATTCTCTGTTAATCAAAATCCAGTCTTTGAACTCTCACACATCTCACCCCTCATCTGGTACAAGGGGCAACTTCCTATGGCACTTGCTCCTTGGGATCTGACCAGCTGTGGAGTATAAGTCATATCACTACTTGGCTTCCAAGCTTCCAACTGTTTGCTGCAGCATGTGGTATCCCTGTGCATCAACTACTGTAACACCAGATATTAACTTCCCTTGTTTGTAG
This sequence comes from Crocodylus siamensis, assembly GCF_052110815.1. Classification (NCBI taxonomy): domain Eukaryota; kingdom Metazoa; phylum Chordata; order Crocodylia; family Crocodylidae; genus Crocodylus; species Crocodylus siamensis. Next base: position 69,420,950 of record NC_143401.1, on the reverse strand, counting down.
GTTTTCATCAGGAGCCTGCATTTATCCACCAGCCTCAAACTAGTTTAATTGCATGTCACCAGCATTTGATCGCATATCTCTGGCATAATATTGCTGCATATCAATGTCACTGGCACTACATTCAGCTGGAATCAAATTGGTCATTGATCTGAAAGTACAGCTGCAAACACATCATTTGAATGGCTGGCAGCCTTCAATTGCAGAGCAGGTAAAAGGCTAACATCACTCTGAAGATATCCTCCTCTTGTTCAGAAGTCTCTACATCCTCAACCACTGCAGGTACCGCTCCTTTTCTTTTCCTGGAATAGCTACAGAAATTGGAGTTGTTTTTCACTAGCCTTGTACTTCTGTCACAGCCTGGGTATTTTTTCTTTCTGTTTTTCAAGTTAACTTTCACAGGATAGACACTAGCTAGGATGTCTGTCTCTCCTGTTTCCTAGGTACCATTAGTTTAATTTTGTATACTTGTTCTACACACATGGTTGTTATTGCCTGGATACTTTTCTTGTACAGATCAGCTGTCCTTGCGCTTCAGAACCATTTTCTAGGCAAGATCTAGCCAACTTCAGGGCAGCCAGGGGCTCCAAACCTGGGAACCTAAAGCCATGGGGGAAGGAGGAGCACAGACCCAGAGACCACATGCCACAAGGGCAGGCTGGCACCTTCCCAGGTTTCTCCCCAACACATGGGCTGCCTAGTGCCCCTCCTACTGTGTGCAGAGCACAGGCAGCCCAGCTTCACTCCTTCTCCCAGCTGCATGCACTGTATGGGCTACCCAGTGAACTCATGCAATTCAACTCCCTCCTTCTCCTAGCTATGTGCACCATGTAGGCTGTCCACTGCTCCCCTCACAATGCACACAGTGGGGGGAGCCCAGCTCTACTCTTTCTCTCAGCCACACATGCTGCATGGGCAGCCTCTTGATCCTGCAGCACAGGCAGGCCAGTTTCACCCCTGCCACTGCATAAGCAGCACCCAACTCGCTAGGCTACACATATTACCCATCTGCAGTGCAGGCAGTCCAGCTCCTTTCTTTCCCTCATATGCAGCCCCTTCCCAGCCAGGGCAGGGCAACTGGATAGGGGTGAGTGGCAGCCAGGTGGAACCCTTTGGAGGCTGCATGTGCCTGCAGGTTGGGCAGCCATTGTGGTTGGCTTCCATTGGTTTCCCTTGGCAGTCTCCCACAAGCTGGAATCCTCTATCCCCCAATTCGCTTTTCCATTAGGGAATCTTTTATTACAGTGGATGTCAGAGTTCTCACCTGTGTTGTGTTTGCTTTTTTGCTGCTTGGTTTTGGATAAAAAACCTAGTATTTCTATTCAGCCTTGTTCTGTCATTACAAGCACCATCACCAAGTATACCAGAGTATTGGGTGTTATTCCTGGCCATACTGTTTCAATCACTTCTCATACCTCGACTTTATTCTTCATGGTTAGCTCTGAACACAGACTCAGTTCTTGTTTCCATTGCTTCCAGGTTTGTGTGAAGTTTTTTTGTCTGGAATTCCAAGATTCCTGGTGGTTGGAGTCTCCCCATGTTTCCTCTTCACTCTTTGCAGCACTGCTAACCTCTGTTAGTCTGTTTCTTGCTGTGGGTCTCACTAAACTGAATGCCACTGCTGCATGTCAGATACCACATGATAAACAATAGCATGAAGGACTCCAACTGGAAAATTAAATTGACTCTCTATTAAGTGAACTATTTATCATGATAATGGAACTAGCATTCTAACTGACTTCCTGGTCTCTCCTCCAGATTTTCTCTCCTGTAACCTGTGTTCTTCCTTCCAAATTCTATTCAAGTAGCTACAGTGCAATCTGGAACTTTGTCAAAGAACAAGTATAGGCACATTTAACATATCGTGTCTTTTCAGGTAATACAATCTTTCTAATAGCCCTATGACTTGCTTCATATTAACAAATCATTCCATCTGGGTTTTTAATTCCTAACATTGAATTAGATTATCCTCTCAATTAGAAAGATGCACCTGCCTTGGAAGTTAATTTCCAATATCCTTGCTAATTTATCGAACTGTAATGATAGTCAGATATTTTGAAATGAAAGAAAGAGCAAGCCAGGGATTAAATTCTCACTCTACTGTAGTCAATAACATCTATTTCAAATGGGACAGGATTTCACCTCCGCAAATATGAATTCTGAGAGATAAAACATCTTCTCAGTTACATTGTCTCAAGCTGATAATTGAGGGAAGCAGAGACAACCACTACAGGAGGAGGAAAGAAAAATCTGAACTGGGGAATTGGCTTTAGAGCATTACAGCATCCTATCCTCCCTCTAGAAAGTAACTGGAAGTGCATCTGATAACCTTTCACCATGTTCATCTCCTAGGGAAGGGGAAGTCATTCAAAAGTTAGGAAAATACTTAAAACTTTACATTATTCCCAATTATTCATTGATGTCTTGGGTCAAGTCTTTCCCAACAAGCAGAATAAAAAGGAATATTAAGCTTTTTTTTTTTTGAATAAGCAGGTGTATAATGTTCTATATTCAATACAGCCCAATGCATTACTTTACATTATGTACCCAGAAGTACCTACATACCTATTTCTAACCATAATTTTGGACAATTTGTGAATCTGTTCCAATTTTAATGGAACATTACAGCTCTTCACTTTTAAGGCTGAATCTTAGAATGTGGCACTATTACAAATAGTTTCTCCATTTTAAGTTCAGTTCTTAAAAGGAAAGAAACCATTTTATGAAATTTCCACAATTTCTGAAATAATGAAAATTGTATTTAAAAGCTATGAAGAAAGAAGAACTAAAAAAAAATAATAAAATAAAATCCTTCTGAGTTTTAATCAGCTTCCTGGTTCTTTTTAGACATTTGGACTATGTAGATACTGATAGTTTGGGTCAATCTTAAGGTTGTTCCTCAAGCTGGATACATAAATTGTAACACCTATATTTGACCCTGTGCTGCAGTCTACCCTAACCCTGGAAAATCTTCTGGACTGCTGGACTTATGAGACTGTGCCCAATCTTCACTCTCTTTGTAGCCCTCTCTTTTCTGAAGTGTGCTTGGACCTTACCCATCCCTCCAGACCTCAAAGCACAAGTCCACCAGCAACCACAGTTCCATTTCCTGCTTCTGCCAACCAGGCCTTCTGCATCCCACTTTCTTTCACCATGACTAAAATGAAAGACAAGTCTGGAAGCAAGATAAGTAATCCAGAGAGAGATTGCTGCCAGGGGTCCACAAGAGAATCTGGTATATATCTCAATGCCTTGTTCAAATAATGAATAGCATAATGTGGACAGCTCTGGCATGAGTAACATGGATAATATAAAGAAAAGAAGGTTACCTACATGCATTGGGCTGGTTGAAGAGAACCTCAAAATTGACTCTAAATGTCAGTATAGACTTACCCTTGGTTAAAGCCAAAAGTGTAGATTCTGAGGTTTAGAGCTCCCCAAAAAGGGTAGCAGAGGAATACTAACTGTGCTTCTATCAAAAATATTTGGATAGTGGTTACAGGAAGGTTTTTCTTTGTCTGTGTTAGTTACTTGGCCCAGTCTTTGTTTTATCTAGGACTAATTCAATAGCATGAACTGGTGCATATGAGTTCTTGTCATTTTCTTACTCTGAAAATGGCAAACCCTGTTCTGTCTCTGCAGTTCAGAGGGACTTAGCTTCATAGTTGCATAGTTTCTAGGGTCGGAAGGGACCTGAGTAGATCATCTGGTCCGACCCCCTGCCATGACAGGAAAGAGAACTGGGGTCAAATGACCCCAGCAAGGTGTTCATCTAACCTCCTCTTAAAAACCCCCAAGGTAGGAGCCTGCACCCTTCTCTCTGAAGTTGGTTCCAGATCCTAGCCGCCCTGACCGTGAAGTAGCGCCTCCTGATATCTAACCTAAACCTACCCTCTGCCAGCTTGTGACCGTTATTCCTGGTCACTCCTGGCAGTGCTCGAGGGAACAGGGACTCCCCCAGTGTCTGCTGATGCCCCCTGACTAGTTTATAACAGGCCACTAGATCCCCCCCTCAGCCTTCTCTTTTGGAGGCTGAACAGGTTCAGGTCCCATAGCCTCTCCTCGTAGGGCCTGCCCTGCTGCCCCCTGATCATGCGAGTGGCCATCCTCTGGACCCTCTCCATATTGTCCACATCCCTCTTGAAGTGCGATGCCCAGAACTGGATGCAGTACTCCAGCTGCAGCCTGACCAGTGTTATGTAGAGGGGGAGGATCACCTCCTTGCACCTGCTTGAGATGCATCTGTGGATGTATGACAAGGTATAGCTGGCCTTCCTGACTGCCTCCCCACACTGCCGGCCCATGTTCATCTTGGAGTCAATGATGACTCCAAGATCCTTTTCCGCCTCTGTGCTGACAAAAGGGGAGTTCCCCAACCTGTAGGTATGGTGCTGGTTATTCCTCCCCAGGTGCATCACTTTGCACTTGTCGGTGTTGAATCCCATCCTATTCTCATCTGCCCACTGGGTGTGGCAGGAAGTTGCCCAGTCCTAGCCGCACAGGGACAGCCATACGGGGGCCGAAAGAACTGGCATGGGTGACCCGATGGTGTCATCACTGACACCACACTCCATCACCCAGGGCCCCAACTGGTCATTGGAGGAAACTAGCAACCTTGTGGCACCGTGGCGCTGGTGCTCCAATGTACATTTCCATGTGGGGCTGTCAGGCTGGATGCAAGAGCACAGGCAGTGCCACATAAAGGTCAAAGCCTTGTGGACACAATGGATTACATCACCAACCAGAACCATCAGTCAGGAAGTGGTTGCATGTCCATACCCTGCAGCTGACTGATATCCTCGCGTCCTGGGACTCAGGCCACAGCCATGCTGGTTCCAAGCCCCCACTCCAGCCTGCTACCCACACTGATGTGTCTGGCAGCTTCCTGGGCCCAAGCCTGCCCAGCTGACTTACCATGGTCTGTGAGCACCTGTGCATGCACGACAACTAATCTGAGGCTAGGCAGCACACAGTCTCCTGGTACAGAGCATCTTATCTCACAAATGTTGCAAACTCTCACAGATAGCTTGTTCCTTATGGCTCTGCATGGCCTGCAGCTGCATGTGGTGGAAAAGTTGCAGTTGGTCGCCACGATGGAGCCTCAGGGTTACCACTGCCCCAGGCCAGAGCCCTGTGAATGCGCCAGCTCTGCAAAAGGAGGACCCAGGACTGGACCCTCCTCTTGGACTAGCTGGTGATGGCCACAGAGGACTGGCTTGGGGATGTATGGGCATGGTGGGAGGAGAACATTGCCTGCTAGGACAGGTGGTGGGCAGAGGACATTACCAAGGAAGACGTGCAGTAGTTGAAGGACATAACCCACAAGTATGCACAGGAATGGGCAGATTGGGAATTCAGGGTGCGGCTCCTGGCCCTGAAGCAGGACTGCATGGATGCCCTGCAGGAGCATGGCACAATTATGGACAGGGAAGTGAAGGCCACAGAGGAGGACTGCTAGGTGCTGGAAACCATCCTGGCCCTGGCAGTTGCCTTTCTGCTGCCTGCTACCCTGTCCTTGACCATAGCCCCCCTGCCCACTGGCAGCTGGATGCTGCTTAGCAGCAAGCCCTTGCCCTGGGCCTGGGCAAAGGTCCAGCACTGCCTTCACCAGCCAAGAGCTCCTACCCTGGCCCTCACCCCAGGTTCCTCACAACCCAACCCCCCTGCTTGGGACCAGGCCCACTGCTCATCCCAGCTCCATGCAGGCATGGAGCTAGAGCTGCCTGCAGCAGGGCCAGGACCACACGCCTGTCCTGTAGTCCCTGGCCACTGGTTGCTGGAGGGGGAGCTTCATGTACCAAAGGACCAATGGCCACCATTGTCACTTGGTGAGCCCTACATCTTCCAGGCTTGCTGTGGCATGTACACTCAAAGAGGAACAGCCAGAGGCTAAGGGGCAAGCCATCTATCCCCAGGATCCACTCCCAGGTGCCCCCACACCATGGCTATTTGCCCTGGGAGGCCACAGGTACAGATACTTTGCATATACTTTGTACAGGAAAGAAAGTGTTTTATTGTTGGTGGCTGGTGTGGGGCTCTGGGATTGAGGAGGGACAGGGGAGGGGGAGAACTGTTTGTTGTGAGGGCAAATTAATTTTTCTCAGAACTGTCTACAGTGAGCATGGTGCTAGGGGTGGGTGGCCCATGGGAAGCTGTCCAGGTGGGCTATAGTGGGGAGCACTGGTGATGCATAGAGGGTGCACATGGGTGCACATGCACCCCTTGAGATTGGCAGCGCATCACCTGAGACTGGCCACCGCCGATCGTGTTGTCGGCACCTGCAGGCAGTTGCCACTTGCCAGCCCCTCCCCTCACCACTGACACCACTAGTGGTGTCTGTGGGTGGTCCCCAACTGCTGGTTGATGCTCACCACCTTCCCTTCCCCACCGTCAACACCGCTGCATCTGCCTGTGGGCAGTCACCGCTCAGCCTGCCCTCACTGCCTACATCAGTGCAGTCACCTGCGGGCAGTCCCCACTTGCTGCCACCATGCCTCCACTGCCACTGCTGCCTGCAGGCAGTTGCCATGCCCTGCAGCCTCAGGAAGCAAGAGGTGTTCATGGCAGGGAGTGTGGCAGGAGGTAGTCAGACAGAACCTCTCACACCTGGTGCCCTGGCCCCCACTGGCAGGTATGCAGCTCACTTGGGCCTTGTCAGGAGGGGACCTGCAGGGGCCAGCATGAGCCTTGGGTGCTAGGTGTCATTGCAGGGGCTGGAGCAGCTATGGTGCAGGGAGGCAAAGACTGTAGTGAGACAGCGTCCATGTGTTGTGCCTAGCCTCTGCATGTGTAGATTTCTGCTTGGAAGCATTTACTCACAAGTACACTGGTTCTGGATCAAATGCTTGTGTAGACATACCCTCTGAAGACAAACAGATTAGGCCCTAATTTCAGCAGCAGCAGCATTATGAATGCTTTATTAAACTGATGAATTTACCCAAAGAATCTTAAAGAACCTTGTGTGCTTATTAAACTGAAGCACTAATGAATAAACTGATGTTTAACATTCATAACACTTACTTCATCCCATCTCTGCAATTTGGAATAAAATATGTATGCCCCTTGTTCATATTTATACCAACTTTCATTAAAGAAAACTGCATCCTTAGCTGCAAATCATTAATACCATAGAATAGAGTTCTCATGGGGTACTTCACATTTTGCAAGACTTGGGCCCCTTAAAGGGCACCTTATGAATTTTCTATTCAGGGTAGTTACATAAACTGTCTCCCTAATGATTGGGAGACTAAATAACATTTTATATGATTCAAAATCACACAATAGTTTTTAAATACAAAACTGTCATCAGTCATATCTAGGACTGCATGCAGTTTCATATTTTTCCAATATTTCTTTAACAATAGAAATAATTAAGATAGCCATTCCACATCTTAAATTTTCACAGGATGTAAAACTAATAACTGCTTTCTACTTCAGTGACTTTTTAAAACAGCTTTGAGTTTGCAAGGAAAAACTCTACAATGTTAATGTAGGAACAGTAATATGCTAATAATTTAATCATTTTATTTCACATTATACATTACAAGAAAGCAATGTTAATTATTTATACAATTTTATTCCAGTTTCTCTGATTCATAAAGTAACTGATGGATGTATATATGATTTTCAAAAATATTATTGTAAAAATATAGGATTTTATTTTCCAAACAAGGTCAAGTCCCCCTTGGCTGAGTCTGGAGATGTGTTCTGGAGGAGAAGAGAAATTTTGCTTCAAACATCAGTGTTGCATTTCCACACAAGATACTCAAGCCCATGAGGCATAAAGGAAAGGGCTGGAGAATCCATGAAGTGGCAGATCCTTACATCCCATCTCCCCTTTTTTCTCAGTTCTCATTCTGCCTAACTCACAAAAACCCTTGATGGACTGGGAAGTAGGTGCTGTGAAGAACTGTAAGGTTTAATAAGCTTGGCACAATAAATTCTGAACTCATTGCTATGCTATATGGAGTGGATCAGGTACATCTCAGAGATTCAATGAAGCAGACTTCTGCCAGACTTCTTGACTCAAGTGACTGTGGAACAACATGGGTAGGCCTTGTATATCTGAGCTCAGCACTAGCTCACTGGATATACCTACAAGGCACACTTCGCACTTGTGGGGTTAGGATTTGGTTTGTACTTAGTACACAGCTCCACTGAAAGTTGCCAATTATGTTGGCTATTACCTGAACTTTACAGCTAAAAAAACCCACCAAAATATAATCCTATGTTATGCTCTGAGCAAAGAAAAAGTTGGTGGAAATCTATCTAGCGTTGTTTTTTATTTGACCTCACTTACCATGATATCTGAGCACTTCCCAATCTTTAAGATACGTAATAGAGCTAGATCAAAAAATCAACAGCACTTTTTTCCACGGTTTTCTGATTCACCACAATCTAAATGTTCCATGCAGATGGTTCAATTTCAGCAAAGTTCCTGTAGAAACCAGGCAGAGTTCCAACAGAACTGAGCAGGCATCCAGGGCCCCTTAGTCCTGCAGCAGCAATCCAAAGCCTTAGTCATCACTAGGCTTCTAGACTAGAAGCCTTTGATTACTAGATGGATTCCATTTTTCAGAGCTCTGGAGCAACCACAGAGGTATATTATTAATTGTGTCTTAAATAGTAACCCAGTCACACATTCAGGCAATTAATGGTACAGTAAAACAGGAAATACGCCATAAAATAATTCGAAAAAATAATTATAATAATTTTGTGGCTGGTTTCCTCCACACCTTACATTGAAGGTGTGGTAGGGTAGATTGTACCAGAGTCTCCAACTGGCCATGGTGTAGAACCCACAAGCTGAAATCAGCTGATCATTGGCTGGCTCCACGACTGCACTGAGGCTCAAACTGGCCCTGGTGCAGTCCCTGCTGGAAGGCAGTCATTTGATTATCAGCTGGCTCTGGGATTTCAGCAGGCCCTGGAGAGGTCGCTAGAGACAGCCAACATTCAGCTAATCATTGCCTGGCAAGCACTGCCCCAGAGCCAGTTTAAATTCTGGAACCGGCCGACACTGGCACTGGCAAGTAGGGAACAATTGGGTTCTGATCCCCAATCCTGAAATCATGTGTCCTGCCATGCATGTGTGGTATGGAAGAGATTGGGTTTGGGGACCGGAACTCATTAAGCCTTTAAATGAACATCTGTCAGCAGTCCAAGTACCCCTCACCACCACTGCTGGCAGACTGCAGCAGCAGCTCCAGTGGCGGTGGCCATGCAGGCAGGTTAACCCTTCCTTGCCTGCTCCCCCAGGACAGACAGTGCAGGCAGCCACACATAAGGAAAGTGGGGGGAGGTGACAGTGAGTGGAGATCTGGGGTGCTGGGAAAGGAGGGGGCAATGGGCCGAATCCAGGCTAGCAGAGGAGGATGGATGGGTAGAGTGTTTACACTAGAGTGTAGCTTAGAATGGCTACACATTAGTGTAAGATGAGTGGGGTAACACAGATCAGAGATAGTCTAGCCCTGGAGTGGTGTAACTTTGAACAGCTTGACAAGTGATTACAACTAGTTTTAAGTGTTAATGTGAGGACAATCTAGGGGTGGAAATCTCCAGGAGCTACCCAAAATTACCATGTATCAAGGCCCTAACATTAACATCACTGGATGCTATCATGCTACCTTTCCAATTTCTCTTGCCACAATTTACATTCTTCTCACTTTGTGCAATTCCCACTCCACTTCAGTTGTCTGTTTTGTACCTTTTTCTTCTTCATTCTGCCTTTTTGGTGAGAGTTATTCAATCTATAAATGTATCAGTAGATTAGTGGTGCAGCCCTTTAATTAGGGATAATTAAGATGAGTTGCTTGAATATTTCCATCTGGAATTGCTGCCCTCCAGTGCCACACACTTGATGTGCATGTATGATCTTTTGGCAGTTTACACTCATGGCAATCTGTTAGCATGGCATTATGCCCAGTTACAAATTGATCAGACATAGGACATGGGTATTAAGCAAGGATGGGTTTAAAGCTGCATAAAAGTAGGCACAAGAAACGTCGATGATCTCCAGAGATTTTTGCCAGTCTGCATATGACTGCCCACTCTGTGTCAACAGATGTTGTCTGTTTGCTCTGTGTCAAGCTGGAATAGCAGAATCATGTTCAAAATTTCATACCAAAATGCACAAAGTTGTAAGTTGTTTTGTTACAGTTTAGTTCAAGTTCAGATCTTGGACACCAGACAGCTCTTAAAATTCAAATATATAACATTCATGACACAAATATTCTCTTCTGTTCTGCCTATCTGTATTACATTTACCTCACTGGAATTCTCTCACATTAGACTGGAAACATGTGGCCTGGTTGCCTAAAAATGCACTAATGTTCCATGGCTATTGACACTCAGAAGGTGTGTCTACATATGCAATTAATATACACAAATAAACTCTGGAGCTGATTGCTCAGTAGCTTTTTGCTCCCGGGCATGCCATTTGAGCATGTGCCCAGGAACAAATAACTCTGGAGTAAAGTGATCCAGAGTTTATTCATATGCAGAACACTGAGCCTGATCGGAGCAGCCCTGGCTGGCAGCAGCTCAAATGTGCAGTCCCAATGTGCTGCAGAAAGGCTGACTGGAGTATGAGGGTGCAGCAGTGCAGAGTTACCTGACACGCAGCCCTCATGCTGCAGCCAGCCAGTCAGCATTTACATGTGCATTGCTGTTATGAAAAAACTCTGGAGTATGCTAGTACTTTTCTTTGTTTATTTGTTCCAGAGTTGATTTGTTTTTTGCGCTCAAATAGGGGTGCATGTGTAAACATGAAAACTTTTACTGTGGAGCTAATTAGAGAGCTCCACAGTAAATGTCTCATGTAGATGTGCTCCTAGTCAACAACAGAACAGTATGTCAGGTCTACTGATGGGGATATGTTATCATGTCCAAAAGCATGTGTATCCCAAAATTTTCCAGACAGGGGGAGACACAATAAACAAGACCCTTCCACTATCAATGTCATGTGGTGAAGCAGCCTTCAATATTGTGCCAACCCTGCAGCCCCAGAAATTGTCACGAAAAACAAGGGGGACTTCCCACTTTTATATAGAAAGTTATCATATTAGGGTAACAAGTCAATGGGCCAAAGGGAAGGAACAGGTAAAAGGTAAAAAAACATCAACAGTGTGGTAGCAGACATTCAATACCTTAACCACCCTTCCAACACACACAGGAGGTGTCCCAAAATAAGCCTTTAATCCCTAGAGTGTCCAAATAGCAGCCATCAGTTGCCCCCAAGTCTAAGTCCAACTGTTTCAGTTCACAGTCCTGGATAACTGAGCCAGTGAGATCTTCAGCTTCATTGTGCAATCCTCTGTGTAAGGCCAACCAGGCTCCACATACACACTCTCTCCCTCTTCCCTTTACTTCAACTTCAAGCTTCCTCTTCCTTTTCCCCTTGCTCCCTAACCCCTAGAGGTTTCTGGGAGTTGTAGTCCAAATTAACAGGCAGCACATTTCTGCAGACTGCCCCCTAGTCCTTCCTGCTGTTATGTACATCACATTCACACTACAATATTACCTGAAAATGAAGGTTACTGAGGTAGAGTAGAACATAGCTGTTTTGCAAACACAAGTAGAGAAAAGGAGAGTGGCTGGGCATTTTCTAGGGAACTGACTGAGGCAGCCAACTTTAAAGACTTGATAGTCATGGTTTACTTCAACTACTCTGACATCTGTTGGGAAGCCCATTCCACCAGCTCCAGCAGGTCAACCAACTTCTTGGCAGCTATAGACAACCTGTTCTTGACACAGGCTGTGGAGGGACTGACTAGGGGTAAAGCCACTTGCTGACCAAAGGGGAAGAGATGGTAGGCAACCTGAAGATTGGAGGTACTCTGGGTACCAGTGATCATGACCTGATCACATTCATAATCCACTAAAAGGCTGGGAATTCTGCCAGCAGAACAGAAATCCTATACTTCAGAAGGGCTAAGTTTGGTAAAGTCAGGAGTCTAGTTAGAAAGGCCCTTCACAACCAGTGACTGGATGATGTGGGAGTTCAGGAATGGTGGAACTTCCTTAAGGAGGCAATTCTCACTGCTCAAAAAAAAACATTCCCATGTGGTCAAAAAGAGGTAAAGGGGCCCAGAGACCCACTTGGCTCAACAGGGACATTGGAGAATTTCTCAAAAAGAAAAAAGAAGCGTGCATGCAATGGAAAAATGGTGCAGCATCCAGAGAGGAGTACACTCATATGGCCAGGGTCTGCAGGTATGAGGCAAGGTAAGCCAAGGCATGCATAGAGATCAAGCTGGCAACCAAATTAAAAGACAACAAAAAGTCCTTCTATAGGTACATAGGGAGCAAGGAAAAAATGAAGCTACATTGTTGGACCCCTACTGAATATAGAGAGGAAGCCCACAGTTGATCCCTGTGAAAAGGCAGAACTCTTAAATGCTTATTTTGCATCAGTATTCTTGAAATTAGATGGGAACTTGTCACCTGTCCAGAGGCCCATCAAATATGGGAAACACAGCAGTCCACATACAATCAGTCCTGAACAGGTGAAAGTAGTTTAGAACATCTGGATGGTTTCAAGTCTGCTGGGCCAGATGATCTGTACCCGAGAGTCCTGAAAGAACTGGCCGACCTCATAGCAGTGCCTCTCGCAAGGCTGTTCGAAGAGTCATGGAACTCCGGAGTGGTCCTGAATGCCTGGAATAGGGCTAATGTGGTACCCTTCTTTAAGAAAGGGAAGAGGAACCACCCTGCCCTTATCCTGGAGGGCCATCTCAAGTGGTGTACCCCAGGAATCTGTGCTTAGGCCCATACTCTTTAAAATCTTTATCAACGGCTTGGATGATGGAGTGGAAAACACAATGATTAAGTTTGTGGACAACTCCAAGCTGTGGGGAAATGTGGGTATATCTGAGGACAGAGTAAGGACCCAGAATGACCTTGACATCAGTGGCAACACATAGGGGGTGCACAGGGGAGTACCTGCACCCCCTGAGAGTGCCATTGCACCCCCTGACTGGCCGCGCTCACCGCTTAGGTGATAGGTGAGGGAGCAGGTGGGAGCACCAATACCCCACCTGCAAGCACCAGCCAATCACTGCAGCCACTCCCAGAAGTGGCCACAGCCACTCCCAGAAGCCATTTCCCCTACCCCCACCCTGAGCACTGAGATTGGCTGTGGGAATACCCTCCCAGTCAGCAGGACTGGTCACAGGGGGGGCATATGCCCCCGTGGCTAAGGTGGCACCAGCTGCCCATGCTTGACAGACTGGTCCTATGGGCTCAACATAATCAGATGAGGTTCAATAGGGACAAGTGCCAGGTCTTTCGTCTGGGTGGGAAGAACCCTCATCATAACTATTCAACGAGTGGTGGTCCCCTAGCTGATGCTGCATCTGAAAGGGACCTGGGGGTGGCAATCAACCAGAGGATGAATATGAGCCAACAGTGCAATGAAGTTGCCAGCAGGGCAAATAGAACTCTGGTGTGCATCAGCTAATGCATTGCCAATAGATCCAGAGAGGTGCTCCTCCTCCTCTATTTGGCATTGGTCAGACCACAGCTGGAGTACTGTGTCCAGCTCTTCAAGAAGGATGTAGATAGGCTCAAAAGGGTACATAGAAGGGCCACCCATATTATTAGGGGCCTGGAGGATAGGTAGGGTGGCCATCACAGAGGACAGGCTGGTTGTCCTCTGTTCTCTATTGATATGAAACTGGACACCTTTATGTCCTCTATTTTTCTCTTGAAGAGAAGAATAGAGGACATAAAGGCGTCCTGTTTTGTATCAATAGAGGACAGAGGACCACGTAGCGGAGAACCAGAATGTCCTCTATCATGGCCACCCTAAGGATAGACCCTATGAGGAGAAACTCCAGGAACTGGGCTTGTTCAGTCTGCATAAGAGAAGACTGATAGGTGATTTGATAGCCACCTACAAGTACATCAGGGCAAACACCAAGATCCAGAGGAGCGACTCTTCAGAAAGGCACCTCTTGGAAGGACAAGGTCCAATGGGCACAAGCCAGTTGAGGAAAAATTTAGGCTGGTCATAAGAAAAAAAATCTTCTTTTCCATAAGGGTATCTAGAATCTGGAACACACTCCCAGCAGAGGTGTTGGTACAGTTGCCAACCCTGGAGTTGTTCAAGAGGAGGCTGGACAAGCACCTCACTGAACTCACTTTAGACCAACTACCTCCTGCCCATAACAAGGGTCCGGACTTGATGATCTTACAGGTCCCTTCCAGTGTTACTATTCTATGATTTTAGAAAGGGGAGCTTTGAATTGGACATTCAAATGAATGGGGAGGTAGCAGAGTAACACAATATCACTCAATTGTCTGAGATGCATCTGAGTTGTAGACTCAGATATGATAAAGGAAAAAAGAGGCGAAAAGGATTTACAATCATCAAAAACATAGGAAAAAATACACTACTGTTAATTGAAATTACCAAAAATTCTTGATCAACTTTATAGCAAAATAGTTCTCTGCTGTAAAAGCTGGAAGAGTACGAACAAGACTCTGAGAAGGTTAAACAAAGCCTCTTTAAGTTCGGGTAGCCTTCAATTAAGCTTCAGGCTAAAATCAGTCTTTCAAGGCTAGAATAGGCTTCTCGTTAAGACAGAATTTCAGGCGAATTCTAATCATTTCCTTGTAAGGCCTTCCTTCAGGCCTCTAATCAGGTGAGTGGCCCTTCTTTGGACCCTCTCTAGGTTGTCCACATTGTTCCTGGAATGACAAGGAACAATGGCCATAAGCTACTAGAGAGAAGGTTTAGACTGGACATTAGGAGAAAGTTCTTCACGGTCAGGGTTGCCAGAATCTGGAATGGGCTCCTAAGGAAGGTGGTGCTCACCCCACCCTTAGGGGTCTTCAAGAGGAGACTGTCCAGGATTGGTGACTCTTTTCTTGCCTGCCAAGGGCAGGGGTTTGGACTAGATGGCCCACTGAGGTCCCTTCCGACTGTATGAATCTATGAATCCCATGCTAAGTCTTCAAAAACCTATAGTAGCCCTCTAAGAATGCTAAAGTCTTAAGCTAAATAGATTCTTTCAAAACTGAGGCAGGCATTGCAGTTTCTATGTTTGCCCTCTTCCTCCACCCACTGCTAAAATCTGCCCAGTTAGCAACAGCTCTCAGGTAACTGCAATAGTGTTAATAAAATACATAAAGCAGCAGAGAGCCATGTTATGCATATGATGGACTCTGCAAAACTGAGCCTCAGAGTATCAGAGGACAGGTCAGGGGAGACAAAGACGTGTTAGAAATAAATATCAATAGAAATTAAGTGAAAGCAACATTATGGAGGCATCTCATTTGGGGATGTGAGATGCATGAGAAGGAGGCGGTGAAAACAAAGTCGAAGATGACGCTAGGGTTACAGACTGCTAAGGAAGTGAAAGCAAAGAAGAAGAGAGAGAAGATAGAGTAGTTCGTGAAGATGACTTTTTACCCAAAACAAGCATTTGAAGCTGATATTAAATTATGAGTTTCCTTGGTTAATATAAACAGGGGGAAAAAACAGAGAGCAATCACTATTGGCATAATGGCATAATCACTATTGGCATAATGGCATAATTAAGCATTACCTCAAAAACATGACACCTAACGTTAAACAGAGAAAAACCTATGGTTATGTCAGAGAAAAAATTAATTTAACGTATCAGTCTAGTCAGACAGCTTGAAAACTGACATGCTACAGCCTGAGAACAGCTTTAAAATAAAACACCATTGCCAGTGCCACTTTAAAAGTACTATCCAATCTTTCCACTTTGTGGAGAATGAAAAAATCCAATTATAAAATGTTTTGCAAAGGTCATTTTAACCTAAACTTTGCAGAATCTGTAGTTTAGCTGAACTGAGCCCTCTCCAGGCATTAATTTAACTGCAGGATGGGTACTGAGGAACTTTATCCCTAATCCCCAAAATCACAATTCCTGCTATGCCAAATGTTCAAGGTCTGGCATGACAGGATGCAGAATTTTTGAGATCTGAAATAAAATTTCTCACATCCCATCCCATGCATGTTATTGCATGGGGGTCCTGGATCAGGGCACTACTCCCCAATTCTGGGGTACTCTCCTATCCAGACATGTAAAGGGCACATATGCAGCCCAGGACCAGGAGGCTACTCCTGGTCCTGGGATCACCATGTACCCAGACCTTTAAAGGACTCACCTTCAGCCCAGCAGCAGGGAGCCAGTCCCCAGTGTCAGGCTGCCAATGCAGCATTTAAACTTGCTGGAGTCCAGGGAGCCCTGAATTGGGACTGAGTCCTCAGTGCTGGACTCCCTATACTAGGAAATTTAAATAGGCTTGCACGCAGCCCAGCAGCAGGAAATTGGTCTATGATGCAGGGCTTCTGACATTGCTAGCAAGTTTAAATGCACAGGGGCAACCCAGCACCAACTCCAGAATCCAGGTTCCCTGTGCCCCTTTAAGCTTTCTTTTCCTGTGTCCTTGTGACAAGGTATTTAGCAGAATTCACAGATTTCATTTGGAATCTGACAGGCTGTGCTGTGAGCATTTTTGCTATGGCCTTGACTTGCAACCTCTGAGCTGTCAACTACATGTCTTAGCGCCCACACCACCTCACCCCCCTATTAAGCTGACACATAACATGTTCAAATTAAAGTGCAATAAGCCAACCACAAAGATGTTCAACATTTCACAAGAAACATCTTTGAAGTTGGTTCATCATTTTTATTGCATGATAAAATGCTTGACTGTGTGACATGTTACAATTTATTACACAATTGACACATTAAGCAAGTTACAAATATGCTGTCTGGAGGGGGCCTGATCTATAATTTATATGGGAAAGTGAAACTGTGTTTAAACATGAGTTATATTTTTCCTTGACCAAAGCAAATGGGCCATCAAGTCCTAATTTACAGATGTTTTGAATCAAAACTACAGAGGAAGGATTTGAAAATCAAGTTTTTCACATAGCATGTTATTAGCTCGGTTTAAAAATATGTTTTACCATTCACAACTGACTTGATACTGCATGAAGTATTACCAACATCTTTTGCAGAACTGAAAAAGCACATACATTTTATAATTGTATAGTATCTCGCCAAAGATATACATGTACAAAAACATGATTTATGCTATATGTACATACATACACTTGAAAAAAATCAAGGCTGAGGAATAATTTCATAGCGTACCTTTGTAACAAGTCCCCAAAGGAATCTCTTTTTCTTTGGTTCTCATCTGCAAAGCTATGTAACTGATTCTAAACTTACGTGTTAATGCTGCTTTTTCCTGTCAAAGTCTCCTTGGAAATATATTAAAGTATCTAGAGTTCTTCCCTGACATAACCCATTCAGTACAAGAAACTACGATTCTCTCACAACCCTCACATTTCAGGCAATGGGCCACAGTGGATCCTTCAGTGCCAAAGGGTTCATAAATATTAATTTAGAAAAAATATATATACTAGTCTTAAACAGTAAGTGTAGCAGACTGAGAAAGTGCTGCCTTTAATGGCAAAAAAATTATTCCAATGGTCTCAATCTTTTCTAAATGCTATTATGTTCTATCAGCTTTCAACATGTATTTTCTTTAGGGTGGTACCAGATTTTGCAGGCTGGTATAAGAAGTAAAACAAAATGATAACATGCAAGTGCTTTCAAAGAAAAGAGTTTCATCATAAAAAATACAGGCATCTATAATGAACTAGGCTCACCCCAAAGACATTCGATCCCCTCATCCTCTAGCCCTAGCCCTAACCCTGACCTACACAGACCATATACAATAGAACACGGAGAAGAAAATATTAGTTTGTCCACATCCCAATCCAGTTGTTTGCTGTGTCTGCTTTGTGCTAAGCCTTGGAGTTCCTCCACAAGAAAAGAACCCATGTAGAGACTTTCACAATTTATCTCCACTTTAGTCGGCATACAAGATATGACGAAAAAGGAGATATGCCCACAGATCTCTGCTGAGATTCCTAGATGGCATATTGGCATTTTGCCTGTGGAAATAAAAACAGTTTTCAAATGGCTCAAAGTTATATCTTACTGTGACCCAAGCATAGGATCAGAAGAGTTTCTCTTCACTCTTGAGTTGAATCATGCACAACTTGGTCATAGCCAACAAACTTTATGTGTTAGTAGTAATTACTACAACTTCAAAGTATTTTGTTTTCTAAAAAATGTCTGCAAAATTTTATATAGAACCCTGCAAAATTAGGGTTGGAAGAGACCCTAGGAGGTCATCTAGTCCAACTCCCTGCTCAAAGCAGGACCATCCCCAACTAGATCACTAGCTGTGTCTTAAAAAGCTCCAAGGATGGAGAGTCCACAACTGCTCTGGGTTACCTATACCAGGGCTTTATTATCTTCCTAGTGAGACCATTGTTTCTTATATCTAACCTAAACTTCCCTTGCTGCAACTTGAGACCACTGTTCCTTGTTCTGTTATCTCCCATCACTGAGAACAGTCTAGCCTCTTTGGAACCACCCTTCAGGCTGCTATTAAATTCCCGATCAGTCTTCTCTTCTCCACCCTAAATAAGCCCAGTTCCCTCAGCCCCTCCTCTTAAGTCATGTGCCCCGGTCTCCTAACCATTTTCATTACCCTCTGCTGGACTCTTTCCAATTTATCTCCATCCTTTCTGTAGTGAGGGGCCCAAAACTGGACACAACGGGCCTTTGTACATGATATGTTTTTTGCCCTTTCGTGCGCTGCAGTGGCATGACTGTTTGCATGAGTGAGTTTTCTGGACACCTTGAAAGTCTTTCTGGTGCATTAAAGTAAAACTGCTTGAACATAGTTTACTTTGACTCACCACAAATTAAAGCATTCTGTCCATGGATTCATTGCACGCAAAGACAAAGGCACTCAAAGATATGTAATGAGCCTCTTTCTCCACCAGATGGCGTTGTGGCTCTTTTTTTGTAGTTCACCCCTTCCTATCGTTTCCACTTTTGAATTGCTTCCACTTTTTTTTTCTTGTGTCCTTTCCCGGCTCCATGCTCCCACAGCTGTGAAGCAAGACACTGGAGGGGGGACCCTGGGCTGCGGTGAGGGGGGCAGCATTGTACTGTCCAACTCTCCTGCAGCACCAGTCAGATGCTGGGCTTAATTCATTCAAAAACTAAGTATGTTCAAACATTGATGCAATGCTCCAAAGCTTAATCTGTTTGAAAACCTAGTGCATGCAAACACTGATGTGACACTCCAAAATAAACACGTTTAAATTTTATAAATCTATTTAATTTAATGAGTATTAAACCCTGTGGTATGTACGGGCACCCAATACTCCAGATGTGACCTCAATACTCCAACTAATACAGCCTACTATGCCATTAGCCTTCTTCACAGGGCCATACTGTTGGGTCATGCTCAGCTTATTGTCCACTATAAGTCCCAGGTCCTATTCTGTGCAGCTGCTGCTTAGCCTGTACTTGTGTATGGGATTGTTCCATCCTAAGTGCAGAACTTAGCACTTGTCCTTATTGAATCTCATGAGATTTCTTTGTCAAGGTCTCTCTGAACCTTAGCCCTACCCTCCAGTGTACCTACTATCCCCCACATCTTTCTATCAACTGAAAACTTGCTGACGGTTGTTGTAAGGGGCAGTATCAAAAGCCTTGCTTAAGTGTAGGTATATTCCATCCACTGTTCTACTGTTCTTCCTACATCCACAGAGCTAGTCATTTCATCAGAGAAGGCAATCAGGTTGATCTGGCATTACTTGCCCTTGGTAAATCCATTTTGACTGTTCCTAATCATCTTCTTCTTTTCCAAGTGCTTAGAAATGGATTCCTTAAAGACCTGCTCCCTGCTTCTTCCAGTGACTGAGGTGAGGCTGACCAGTCTACAGTTCCCCAGATTCTCATCCCTCCCTTTCTTAAAGATTGGCACTATATTTACCCTTTTCCAATCATCTGGGACCTCTCCCAATTGTCTGTCTGCAAAGATGCTCTTCCCTGTCCTCATCAGGTGGATCCTATCTCTTCCTACCAATCCTTCTTCTTGGAACAACATCCCATGGTCAAAGAAGCCAAAGCCCTGTTGGTGACACCATTTGCACAGCCGTGCATTGATCTGCAAGATGCATCCGTTCCCACCCAGGCCACTGCTCTTGACCAGACGGATCACAGAGAACACACCTGAACCCCTGCCCCACTCCCCTTCAAGTAGCAGCCTACTTGAATTTGTATGCTTTACTGACCACCAGAATCCATCTTCTTTCTTACACAATGACTTAATGATGTTCTGATTTGCAGCCAGATCCCTGTAGTCACTTTTGATCTGCTAAGGGTCATCCTAGCAGTATCACTGATTCCCACATGGATAATTAGCATGGAGTAGTAATCAGAGGGCCAAATAAGTTGCAGTAACCCTTCTATGACATCTCGGAACTGGGCTCTGGGCAAGCAGCAGATTTCCTGAGACAACAGGTCAAGCTAGCAGATGAATGCCTCTGTCCCCTGAAGAAAGTCTCCAGCCACCACCACCTGTTGCTTCCTCTTGATGGCATTAGTCTTGATCCTCCCAACTTTGGGGATGCCTGGCCTGGCCTCCTTCACCAATGGGGCCATGTTCCTCCTCCTCTGTTGCTAGGGCTCCATATCTATTCTCCAGGCAAACTGCTGCTAGTGGAGATGAAGACTTTTGTTAGATGCCAGAGATTACAAGCTTCCAGCTTCCACCTTTCTGGGAGTCCATGTTCTCTTCCTTCTCTAGTGCTGCCTCTGGCAGTCCTTCCTCCACAGAGGGCTTCATGAAAATTGTAGTCCTTAGGGAATTAGCTTGAGAATGAGATTCATTACACCTATCCAGGAAACTGTAACTATCTAGCTGGTGTTATTATGTAATCATTCGTTAGAAGAATCAGTGTTCTCAGAACCATTTTAGGGTGCATGTGTCTACTGTGTAACATATTTCCCCATTTCTCTATCACTATCAACCCAACCATAATCTCTCCAGTCAATCATGACCTTGAATTTGTCGTTATCACTGACTTAGTTCTCTCACTTAACCTATATTCAAGCTGTTTCTATATCTTGCTAATTCTTTTATAAAACTTCGAGATCTGGATTTTCTTTATCCAACCAACAGCTAAAATCCTCATCTAAGCCATCGCTATTTCATGTTTTAACTCCTTTAAACTCATCTTTACACTATATTACACCATATTTACAGAAATACTAAGTCACCTTTTCATCTTGTAATCTTATTTGATGCAAAGAATTACACATGAACAGATGGCTTATTAATTTTTAGCCATCTTCTCTGAAAAGTTGAACATCAGTGGAATGAAGAGGTCAAAGATAACACTAGCTATATCACCCAATGTCACAAAGTGCCTCAATGATCTAAGATAAACAGAGGCAAAATCACACCCTTATTTCAGTCATTGGGGATGATACTGGGAAACCAGTTCATCTGGAAGAATCTGCAACCATGGCATAACAGTACTCTCTTCAGCAACTTAGGAGTGATGTTACCAGCCCATGGTGCTTTCCCACCAGACCACCATCCAGATTTATTCTTGGTTGAAAAATGGCAGCTCTATGATAATCTCCTGCCCCACATGAAGCCAAGAAGTACAGCAGGTGACAGGCAACTAAATAGTGCCTTAATATTCCTATCAGTCCAGCTGATTTTGCTATCTCTGGCTACTGCTGCTATCCTAATTCTTTTCTGGACAGGCTGCTGACTGGTGTCAATTTCTACCACAGGCACTGTGAAGTTAGATAAAGTTGTGGACATCCTTTTTGGTAGCAGCCTACTTGAATTTGTATGCTTTACTGACCACTAGAATCCATCTTCTTTCTTACACAACGACTGAATGATGTTCTGATTTGCCTTGGTTCTTACTTGAGTGCATGTATACATGCATTTGATCTGGCAGGAGTTTACTCTTGAGTAAACTACTAGAAAGTAAACACTCCCAGACAGGCATCTGCATGTGCAGGGAAGTGGGAGCAGATTTGCTGCCCCGAGCAGCAAACTGCTCCTGCTTCCTACAACCCTGCAATGGCTCCCTACCAGCACCACGGTGAACTGGAGGCTCCGGCCACAGCTGCCTGTGACCAGCAGCCTTTTACAAAAAGCATCCCTGCTCCCTAGCCAGCCATTTTTTCTGGCTGGGAGCAGCATGCAGAGCCTGGAAACAACACACAGTGGCTCTTCCACCACAGCCTCTGCCTCCCTATTCTATGGCTGCTCTGGCCTCTGCCCCTGGCAGCAATGGCCAGCACCCTGGACTCCTGCTGGCCATGGTGCTGGCCCCAGTGGCTCACCTAGCTGCAGGGGCACAGGCTTCTCAGTAAAGTTTTGCACTGTCACCCACCTCCATTCATGCTGTGAGGGGGAACATGGGGGCCAGGAGAGCATGGCTGGACTAAGCGGGAAGGGGGGGCAGGGGCTGGGGTCCTGGGCAGGGCCAGGGCAGGGTCAGGCCCAGGCCCAGGGGCTGTACTGGGCCAGTGAGGGCCCTCCCCCCAGTGGGGGGCTTACCAAATGGGCAGGGCTGGCATATTCAAGTTAGTCCCAGCTGGTGGCAATAGCATGTGGCTCCTGGTGGTGTCCTGGGTTGGAGGGGCACAGTGTGTGGCTCCCCAGGCAGGATCCCCCTTGAGGGAGGAGCTGGTGCTGCTGGTGGCTGGCAATGACATGGCTGGCCTGGCCTCATAGCTGGGGCTGAAGCTGTGGACCTGGAAGTATAAGTGCTGGCCTGGGCTCTCAGAGCTGATGGATGATGCTGGGAGAAGGGCGTACTGTGAAACTGGCTGCTGACAGGCTGAAGCACCCTCCCCCCAGTGACATGTCACCACAGGTGCCAGGCTATACCAGAGGCTCAGGCTGCAGTACACAGCACAGCCAGGGTCCCGGGGCATAAGGATGGCATCCAGTTGTAACATTAAGGGCATGGACTTGTAGGCAGTCTTTGACTGACAGTTGTGGTCAGTCACGGTGACCCACTGTGCCTTCAAGGTTCAAGTTATGCAACACTGGCACAATGACTGGTCATGACCATGCTCCCACATACAGCCTGGCAGCCCCTCAAACATGTGTGCAAGAGCACCCACCCCATGTGAACAGCACCTCAGCCTCACCCCACAGTGCCACAAGGTCCCCAGACTGCACCAGCAACCAACTGAAGTCCTGAGACAGCATATGACACTAGTGAGGATGCCAGTGTGGCTCCCATGATGACTGTCTGGGCCTCTGTGTGGCTGTCTCAGTGTTGCTGGGCCTGGGCAGTTGCCTGTAGTGCCCAATGCAGGGGCATGGTGGAGGACTGGAAGCCACAAGGAAAAGCAGTGCCAGGTAGTAGCTGCAGGGTCTGGGCAGGCTGCTAGAGGCCATCTGCAGCCTGATAGAGATGGCTCTGGTGGCCAGGAGCTGGTTGCAGCTGGGCCTGGGTGCTGGCAGGTCTAGCAGGTGCCTGCAGCACCCAGAGGGGCTGGATGGTGTGGTCCTGGCAGCCACGCAGCACTGTGGTGCAGGGAGCACACCTGGGCTGCAGGCAGGCTGGCTGATCCGGCCTGGCCTGTGCAGGAGGATGCTGTGGTCATGTGTGACCACGGGCTGCCTGTATGTGCCCCAGAGCTCCACAGTGCCTGCAGGCTTTTAAGGGCCTAGGGCTGGGACTGACAGAGCCAGCCCAGCCCTGGGCCATGCCGAGGGGAGAGGCTCCCAGCCCAGGGGGCTCCCAGCATGGGGGCCCTGTGGCTACAGTGAGGCTGGCCCTCTAGTGGTAGGGCTGACTGGGAGCAAATTTGCTCCTAGTCAGCATCTACACATGCATTATTGCACAGTAACTACTCATGATTAAATTTGCTACTTGCATTTGCAGGTATCAAATTTACTCATGAATAGAGCAGTTTGCTGCACAGTAAGCATGTGCACATGCAAAGGTAAAACATGTTTACATGTGCACATGCTTACTGTGTGGTAAACTGCTTTACTGTACAGTAAAGTGTCTCATGTAGATGCATCCATTTTATATAACCATCTTTTTGAAAACTCAAATGCAGCAAAGGTTTTATACTTAATTCCAAGTTCTGTAAGAATCTCTTACTAATCCACAGTTAATATATGACGAGCTGAAGCTTCAACTGGTAATCATCAGCACCAATGACTTGAAACAATGTTATTGCCCATTACAGGTAAAATGCAGTGAGTCTTCAGTCTAATATTTCAATTGTCTTGACAGTGTGGAATAGCAACTCATTTGCTAGCTCAGTTCTAACCTCCTTCCATTCCAGTTTGTGCTCTTAATCTAGAAACCCATTCATAACTTAGCTGTACTCTACCATAGCTGACCAAGTAACCCATCCTAATGTTCATTTTTAATTTATCCATGTTTGCAATATTTATTGACAGCATTGAACTGTTCCCTTAATCACAGTTGTACTCTCTCATACGCAAACTCTGAGGCATCAGGACAACTCCTCAGTATAATGTGCAGCCACTACTGCACCCTCCATAAAATTGCTTTTTAAGGCTCACCTCTAATGTACTACCTATAAAACCCATCCTGATGATCATAGCCATAGAGATGATGGGTTGAAATTATTACTCTTCCCCTCTCTCCTTCTTCTCTACATTTACTTCCAACTTAAAACCAGAAATAATGGCAGTACATGTAACTAGAAAGATGTAGTCACTAATTCCTATGCTATATTTTCATATCTTAACTTTGGGGTGCTGGTATCTAGATTGTACATAAAGGAGCCAACACTACAGGATCCCAAATCTAGTTGCAGCCTTTGGACACCACCATAATATAAGTATTTAGTGCTACTGTTGATGTTACCCTCAATGAAATGTCACAAGTGTACTTTTGTGGCAAGGAAACAAGGATTTTCACTGCAAGAAAACCTGTTCAAATGAAATTTGCAGTGCTATTTTCATAATAAATCAATTCAAGTAGGCTTCAGATAAACATCCATGCATTTGGTTGCTTCCCCAAATCAGATCCTTTTGAAGTAAAACCTCCAGAATGACAGGAAGATGCTTTGCTCTTTAGAACTAAATAAAAATGAATATTTCATGATTTGATCTCTGGAAGAGCACTCAAGTTATTAATTATTTTTCTTCATTGATTTTAAGCTTACCCTTCATTTGCTACCCCAGTGACCTTCAACATAAATTAACCTTGGTTACCATTCAGCCAGACAATGTAACTTCCTGAAAGCTCATCTTCCTCTACCAAGGACCATTGTCAGGCCCCTTGTGACTACAGTCAATGTTCCTTTGATGTTTATGTTCATGATGTGCCTATCAAGTAACTGGGTGGAAGTGGAAGACTTTTTGTTCTTATTAAAGAAGATATTTTCTATAATTGGCTTTATATGATGCTGAACAGTTTATATAGGGAAATTATATATTGATTTCTTACTGCAAAGCCTGAAAGAGAGAATTCTAATGACAAAGAATATCTAGCAAACTAGTAGCCCCGCCTTTATGTAATGCTACCTTACACTTTCTATTCAAAGATCTGTTTTCAGGTTTTCATTGGTTTAGAACTTCACCAAATGTTTATTCATTGGACTAAAATTGTCCACAGTGGGTATGTGGCTCAGTCTGGGTTTTTTGTTTGGTTGTGGGTTGTTTTGTTTTAAGTTTTTTTTGCGGGAGGAGGGGGGGAAGGTGGGTACTATTTAGGCCAGTGGTTTTCATTTTCATTTCTGGATCCCTAAAAAATGTTGAATGGAAGTGCAGGACCCTTTGGAAGTTTTGAAAGGAGGTGTGGACCTCTTTGAATTGTACTTGTGATTGATCATATTTATCTTCTGTGGACCCCTTAGACATAATCTGCAGACCCCAGAGGTCCTCTAACCACAGGTTGAATACCACTGGTTTAGGCAAATACCATTCAGATGTTTTCTGAGGACACAGCCAAGGAAAAAAATGCATTATTTTTCCATGGTAAAATATTCTTGTGATCTTTTCTTTTGGAAAGCTCTAGCACTTCCATGATTTGGAGTAACTTGAAAATTTGGCTGAAAGCGACAAATGTCAGGGAGAAATTAAGATAAAGAAGACAGTCTATCTTTTCAATTATGTGATTCTTCATTTCTCTCTTTTTTTTCTCCATGCAGGGTTTAGGCAGATGTAGGAGAAATTAGCTTGACTGAAACATGAAGGAGGTACCTGTGGTGAAAGTTGGGGACAAGGAGATCAGGACAAGGGAGCTAGAAGTAAAAATATGGGACTAGGGCTGGAGGCAAGTCGTAATGAAAATAAAACCAGAAATGGGAGGTTGGATGGGGAAAACTTCTCCCAAATAGGCAAAAGAGTCTGTGCTCATGTTCCCCATTGAGACTATAAACCCTGAGATTTAGCATCCCTCTTCTGTGAAAACTACCAAAAGAGCATCTTACCCTTCTAATGCTCGCCCACACAGGATATATCCTACTATTGCTGCCTATTATTCCATTAGCCTAAGTGGCAGAAGCTTGTGCAGTAGATCTGAAGATTATAAACCTATTAATACAGAGGACAATAAAATGCCACAGGATGATTTTCCCCCCTGCCCTGATTTGCTATTTAAAATAAAAACCTAGAAAATTACCCATAAAGTAGAATACAAGAATATTAATTATTGAGAACAATATTATTTGTTTAATCTTGACTTGACACCCCATACATATAAATGATGATAACATCTAGAACTGGATAGGTAACGTTTTTTCTATCCCAGAAGGCTTACCTAAAATATTTTTGTAGGATGCAATTTAAAGCTTTTGAAGTATTTGGTTGCTGTTTTTTTAAAAAAACTAGATTAATCCAAAAACTAATCAAGAGCTTGGTGCTAAGAGTACTCCTCACCTGATATATGGGAGACCCAGGTCAACTACTCGTCTCCCAGATTCATCCACATCCCAGGTGAGTGCCCTAGTCACAGGTTTATTGACCAGAAATTCCATACAGAAGCGGTGACACCTTTTTTATCAAACATTTAATCAAAACTAGTCCAGCCAAGCAAAACATTTCAGTTTTGATGGTTTGGCATTTTTGGACTGAATATTTTTGTTGAAAAATACCGGCCACACTGCAGTCCTTTATTAGGTGATCTCAACGCATTCTTTTTCCCTTGAAACTCTGCTTCATTCAATATGAGGATAAGATGCAGACTTTCAGTTAAGGAGATTCTTACCTGTGGAATCCCTGTTTAATTTGTTACAGAAAATGGATGCTGTGCTGGGAATAAGGAAATGATTAGCAAGACCAAGCAGAGTTTTCAGAGAGGTCACTTATTTTATGCTCCTCATTTGAATGTATTCAACATATAAGGCACAGGGCCATAAGCTGTACAATGAAAAGAAAAAAAGATACCAAATAGCTGTTCACTAAGTGGACACTGTCTGTTCTATGCACTAAATGTAGCAGGGTTCTGTGAAAAAAAAGCAATAAAATGTAATTAAAGGCTGTGGGCATGTGTAGATGAAACAATATTTCCCATTTACGTTGACGCAACTGCATTTGCATGACCCAGGATTTCCCGCCGCTCTGAAGTCCAGTTAGCGCCTTAAACTAACACTGTTCGGAGATGTGTGAATTTGCGGTGCTCTCCAGTTACGCCAACTGTAGATTTGTTCAAGCAAACAGACAGAGACTCTAAAGACCGCTAATTCATTCCCTTCACCACAAGGCAGCGTTGTGTTCCAGCCTTTAGCCAGTAGGTGCTGCTGTGTGTTCTTTTGTGCCCTCCCTCACTCCTCATTCTTCCCTCCTCCCTCACAGCATGCAGTTCAGGTTGAGACGGGTCCATTCAGACTAATTACTATTTTAAAATAGGGGAGACAAATAATCCCTTAATTTTCTACTCCCTCTTAATTCTTCTGCCCCCCCACCTATAGTGTATGTCCTCCTCCCCCATCCATGTACCCTCCTATCCTCCCGCCCCTGCATGTACCCTCCACTTATGACCCCCACACTCCCCATCGTGTGCTGCCACTGCAGTGAACATAGCTCCTGATGACACCTGCAGCATCACCGTAATGGCAAGTTTTTTGCAAATAGTTTGAAACTTTGGAGCAAGTGGTTACATGACTTCCTTCAGTATTGCAAATCTTCTGAACTTCATCACATTCCATTTCAGAACCATGACCAAAAGTCCAGAGGCAGGACGCTGCCTGCCAGTCCCAACACCCAGGATATGCAGCATCCCAGGTAATATTTAAGTAATATGTCCCACCAACCTTGGGGGAGGTGGGGAACGGGGAAGTCTGTTTTTTTGCCAAAATGCTCTCCCTCTTCCTCTTCTGCCGTTTTCTCCCTCCTCACAGAAAACTTTTGCAGGTGGAACTCACTGGGGGCGGCAACCAGCCCAAAGCCCAGTGACAAGGAGAGTAGAGTGAAGATAGTGAAGAGGAGTAGAGTGAAAATATCTTAAGGTTTTTTTATTTTTTTTTACATTTTGTATATATTTTATACTGTTAAGTTGTATATAGTTATTGTTAAAGCTGCAGCATTTTCAGTAAAATGTTTTATTTTTTTCTCTATATATGTGTCATGTTTTCTTTGGGGTGGGTGGATGGTTGGGTTGGTTTTCAGAGACCATGCCTGCAGCAGTGTGGTGGGGATGTTCTGCTTGGGGGCATTTATGGAGTCATGGCATTACTGGAAAGAGTTGCAAAGAGTTGCAGGGTGGACTGGTATTGGAAGGAGGTCAGTTGAATGCTTAAGTGGTGTGGTGCAACCAGCATGTCTTGTAAGGAAAAAAGACTAAACAACACCACCCACCCCCAGCAGCAAGCAGGCAATCTGCAAAACTTCTCCTTGCATGGACCTCCCAGGGCCTTTAGCCTTTAGCAAGTCTTTAAAGAATTTAGTAAGTCTTTAATGCATTATAATCCATTTCACATGCACAGTCACTGAGGGGCATAGGAGGTGGGGGTTACTGCCTGATGCCACAGCTCCAAAATAGCTTCTTTTTTTTCTGGGTTTTTTCTTTGTAGGCTGTACTGTTATGGGAGGTGCAATGCAAAAATGATTGTTGTTTTTTTTTTGCAATGCAATGTTTTCTTTACAAAATCCTGCATGCAGCAGCTTTTGGAGTTGGATTTGGAGACCACTTCCCCCCTCCCCCTCCAGTCAGCTGCAACCCACACCCCACTTGGAGAGAATTCATCAGGTTTTGTTTAGAATTGCTTTGTCCTCCCTTGCCACATCTGTCCTCTCAGAGAGGACAGAGAAAAGGTGAGAGGGAAATGAGGAGTAGCACTCCCAAGGCAGCCCAGGGTAATCTCTTCAGTTACCTCAAGGCCTCTGCAGAATCAAGTGTATTCAAAGAAAGCACCATTGTGGGAGAACTTCTTTTCATCCAAATGCAAGAAATTCCTTCTACACCAGGCATTAGTGTGTCCTTATCCGATGGGTATCAGTTAAGCAAGGAGCTGCTAATTAGCCAAGGCCAGGATTTAAAAAAGCACTCTGCTCCCAATAGAGAGGGCAGAAGTGTTATGCAGCAGATGGCTATCCCCAGACAGATTACTGAGTTGCCTGGAAGAAAGGCCAACTAATCTAAAATACAGGCCCTGACCAGCTTTGTGTCCAGCCTGTGAAGCTACTGAACTCCTGCCCCTGGCTAGCTGCAAACTGCTCCCCCACTCCCAGGTCCATGCCCTGAAATCAAGCAAGAGCAAGTACAAATCAGGATTTTTTGTTCCTTATCTTTTTTTTTTTTCACAATAAATAGAATTGTGATCAATTTGATTGAGAAATCACAATAAAGCTAAAACAGTATAGACTTTTTTTACTCAACCATACCATTGATAATCAACTGGTGAATACATTTTTTTCCAGTACAGCCACTGCCAGCAAACACAATACAGTAAGATAAAACACCAAATCACAATATACTCCCAAGGTCCCTTGAGTAATCCTTTGACATGAAATGGATTAATGGCGAGCTGCATGGTGGGAGGGCGAGAGGGAGAGGGGCAGACAGCCTGGCTACTGGCCCTGCCTGGAGTTGTGGGAAGTGTGACAGGCAGTGGTCCAGACAACAGAGACTTGTCCGGGCAGCAGCAGCAGCACAGGGACCAAGGAGGTATCCTCAGGGAGAGGCTGGTCAGGCAGCCCTTGTGTACGATTGTCTGGCAGAATACATTGCTGACAACAACACCTAGGAGTGCTTTGGTCTTTTTCTTGGTTATGCTAAATTCATTTACACTTTAAATCTGTGTCTATCAACAGGGGCTTGCAGTGTTGCAGACAGGGGGCAGAAGAAAAGATGGCCAGGGGAAGGGGGAGAAAATCTGGACTGGGTTAGGGGTTTGCTGCTTCCAGACTGTGAATGGTTTGGGGGAGGGGGGCATTACGCACCGTCAGCCACATCTGAATGAGTCCCTCCCTCCCCCCACGTGGGTGAGAAGGTTAACTATTATAGCTCTTGGCAAGCTAGGTGAGTAGAGGACCAAGCCAAACAGAAAGCCACATTTTCAAAAACATTCTGAAAACATTTATAAAACAGTTCACAACATAGCTCCAAAACCCATATTTGGCACTCCACAAACAGATTGATGGCGTACCTGGGCAAGGAACAGAAGGGTTCCAGTGGGAGCCCATTTGGAAACTGTATGAAGATGAATAAGCTCGGGTATGCTGGGAAATGTAGTCTAAAAAAAACAGGAAAAAAAATCCAGAAGAGCTCGCCAACATCAACAGCAATCGCCAATCAACCGGGCGGCAACAAACACCCACCTACTCACCCACTACTCTGAATATTTTATGATATCATACCAGTTATCATATATCTTGACTTCAAAAAACCCTTCGATCTGGTACCCCATGATCACCTCTTGGCAAAACTAGCCAATTGAGGCCTTGGGTCCACCACAATCCACTGGCTGGGAAATTGGCTCTGTGGTCCGACCCAGAGGGTGGTAATTGATGGAAGTCAATCATCATGGTACCCTGTGACCAGTGGGGTCCCAAAAGGCTCTGTCCTTGGACCCATATTGTTCAACATCTTCATTAATGATGTGGATATTGGAGTCAGAAGCAGACTGGCCAAGTTTGTTGATGACACCAAATTTGGGACAAACCTGAAGACAGGAGGGTGATCTAGGCTGACCTGGACATGCTCACCAAATGGGCGGATGAGAAGCTGATGGTGTTTAACACTGAAAAATGGAGGAAAAACCTGTAGCATCCTTATAGGCTTGGCAGTGCTATGCTGGCTAGCACTACAGAAGAAAGAGACTTGGGGGTCATCAATGACCACAAGATGAACATAAGCCTGCAATGTGATGCTGCAGCTAGTAAAATGACGAAAATGCTGGCTTGCATCCATAGATGGTTCTCAAGCAAATCCTGGGACATCATTCTCCCCTTGTACTCGGCCTTGGTGAGGCCGCTGCTGGAGTACTGCATCCAGTTTTGGGCTCCACAATTCAAAAAGGATGTGGAGAAGCTTGAGAGAGTCCAGAGAAGAGCCATGTGCATGATCAGAGGTCAGGAAAACAGACCTTACAATGACAGGCTGAGATCTATGAGGCTCTTCAGCCCGGAAAAGAGCAGGCTCAGGGGTGATCTGATGGCCACCTATAAGTTTAACGGGGTGACCACCAGTATCTGGGGGAACATTTATTCACCAGAGCACCCCAAGGGATGACGAGGTCCAGTCGTTATAAACTCCTGCAAGACCATTTCAGTCTGGACATAAGGAAGAATTTCTTTACCGTCCGAGCCCCCAAGGTCTGGAATAACCTGCCATTGGAGGTGGTTCAAGCACCTACATGGAACACCTTCAAGAGTAAACTGGATGCTTATCTTGCTGGGTTCCTATGACCCCACCTGACTTCCTGCCCTTTGGGTGGGGGGCTGGACTCGATGAAGTTCCGAGGTCCCTTCCAGCCCTAATGTCTATGAAATGTATGAAATCATAGAAGCTATAGTAAATAAAAGAAAAAACACATAAATTTGTAACATGGTGGGAAAGGAACAGGAGGGGAGGATTCAAGCAGCTTGTCTTTGAGATTGGGATGAGGTCTTTGCGATCACATACTGATGGAGAGAGACTAGACCGACCAAGTATAGGTGGGTGCAAGTGACAAGTGACAAGGATTTTGGGGTGACCATGACCATGCCTAAGGGAGACTCCCAGTGTGAGTCAGGACTGTCCAGTGAGAGTCTGGGGCGGGAACTGGGGAGCCCAGGTGGTTTACATGCACCTCCTCCTGTAATCCATTAGGAAAGACATCATAGGGGGTAAATTGGTATTTGACTCCCTCTACTGAAATCTGTGGGGAATGACATACGAGGCTTAACTCACTCAAAAGTGTCATTCATGCAAACATGAACACTGTGTCGTGCAAACACAAATGCACCACACCAAAAAAAAGAGCTGCGTTAAAATTTTTGGGTGCTCTACATTAATGCCCATGTCATCTACACATGCCCTATAATAGTGCATACAAAGAAGGAGGCACGGATGGAAGTTAAGCTGCGAGAAACCTAAATTCTGGCATTTCCTAAAGTTCTGAATTATTTTCTGTGTGTAACTACATATAAGCTGTGGAACTCACTCCCCACAATATGCAATAGAGGCAAAGAATTTATGACGAGTTTTTTTAAGTAGACAGTCATATGAAAAACTAAACTATATCATTTATTACGCTAAAAGATTTAAAATATAGAAGCCATCTCAACCCTCAACATGTAAAACAAAAAGCAGTAACACATCATTTTACCTCCATACCATAAGCACCTATTTCCCAAAAATCAGCCCTTCAGAATTAGAATATCTTAAATGGAGAAACTAATTTTCTTCACTGAAATAAAATCAGGGAAGAGAAGCAGTATGAAGAGGTTATTCTACAAAATGACTTCCCCATCTCTCTTGGGCAGCAAGCAAGCAGAGGCAGAGTCAAGTTTTAACCTTTTCACAGCCGCCAAAAACCGCTGCCAATGCCATAGCAGCTGTGTTAAAGGGTTAACAATTCACTCTGCAGACGCAACCACACATGCAAACACATTCACTTGCAGCAGCTTAAATAGAAGCAGTATAAATTTGAGCCAGGGCTTTTTACCTCAGCACACGTGCTCAGACATGCACTTTGTTGTGGAGCAAATTGCGCCACTTGGGGTAAAATAACCCTGCCTGGCTCCTCCTGGATCTTCAGCCAGGGAGAGCTAGAGCCCGGGGCCAGCACCTGTGCTGTCCCCAGCAGTATAAAAAGCTGCCCTGTCAAGTAGCTCAGGGCTACTAGCTCTCAGGAGCTTCTGGGGCCCAGCCAACTGGTACTTGGCGACACTACCCCTTGTCCCAGCTGGACTGCTGAAGCAGCCCTGAGAGTTCCCTGCACCCTCTACCCACTGCAGCAGTCTGGCAGTGGGGGCTGCTGCCTGGCTGTGACCTGCTGTGCACCTGCCAGACTCTGATAGGGACTACAGAGCCAGTAGAGGCATCTGCCCCTCTGGGCCAGCTGCCAGTCGACTGTGGTTGCAGGGTTGGCCTTTGTGCAGCACTACTGCCATTTGTGCCCATGCCTGGACATCTAGGCAGCTATTACCCAGAAGATGTTCTGGGTGTGGTGGTCTGCTTTGAACTGTCAAAGCATGTCCTCCTGGCCCCATTTGGCCAGGAGGTCTGCCACAGCCAGATGGGTCCAAGGTGCCAGCTCTGAGCAAGCAGGGTCCTGTCACTGGCTTCCCTAGCAGGAATTCTGGTGTTCCCTATTGGAAAAATCCCTGTTAAAAAAAATCCCAAAGTCACTCTCTAAAATACCCCCAAATCTATTTTCCTCCACAAATAAAACAAAAGACCACTATAAAGAGAGAGAGAGAGAGTGAAACAGAGACAGCGATCAGTTGGACAATATTTTATTGATATATCTAAAATGTTAAAGCAAGTCTCTTATCATAATAATAAAGTGAACTCTAAATACAGGTTTCATGAATTCATGAATACATATTTTGCTGCCCTCCCACAGGGCGATGGCCCCCACACAAGGGCTACAGCCCCCCAACAGGGGATTTCAGCCCCTACACAAGGGGTTCAGCCCTCCAACAGAGGGTTCAGCCCCCACACAAGGGCTACACACCCTCAACAAGGGATTCATTCCCCACACAAAGGGATCTGCCCCCCAACAGGGGGTTCATCCCCCACACAAGGGGTACAGCCCTCCATGGGGGCCAAATGGCCTCCACAGGGACTACCACCCCCCTGCAATGCCCACATGCCCCACCCCAGCCCCCCAATTTCTGCTACCACCCCCCACCTGGCCCCATCCCCCACCAGCTGCTGCAGCCCTTCAATGGCTGCCCCACCCACCAACTTGAACCCCCAGGCCCTCCATGGCTACCCCCACAACTCCAAGCACGTCACTTTAAAAAAAGGCCCAGTAAAAGAACAGAAAAAAATGGGAAAAAAAGCTTCTGCTTACCTTAGAAACAGGGATTGGGGGAGGGGGGCTCCAGGGCTGGGCAGCACAGGACAGTGGAGGGGCAGGAGGGCCCAGGCTGGGGCCACTGGGGCTGTCATCCTGCCCCGCGCTGTGCGGGTGAGGCCCCAGGCAACAGACAGCAGCTTCAACTGCTGGTAAATGCTGGGGGTTTTGTTTGTTTTTATTAATTATGGGGTGGGGTGCAGGGATGGAGTGAGTTTGAAGGCATGAGGCTGGCCAGAGCAGGGGTCAGGGGCCTCATGGGGCCTGGTGGGGGAAGGGGTTGGCTGCGGCAAGGTCAGGGAGCTGGCGGGGCAGGCAGGGGCCAGCCACAGCAGGGATCGGGGGCCTCGGGGGACTGGCAGGGGGAGGGGCCATCCCCAACAGGGGGAGAGGGGTTTGGGGGGCCTGGCAGGGGAGGGCTGTCCCCAGCAGGAGTCAGAGGCCTCAGGGGGGCTGGCAGAGGGAGGGGCCAGCCATGGCAGGGGTTGGGGGTATGGGGGTGGTGGGGGGAGCAGCCAGCCCCAGTAGGGGAAGGGGGGCTGGTGGGGGCTGGCAGGGGGAGGGGCTGGCCACATCAGTACTTGGGGTCCAGGGGGACTGACGGGGGTCGGGGGGGCTGGTGGAGTGGGTGGGGCCATTGGGAGTCCCCCCCCACAGTCCCCTCCCCCCTCCTCCAGCCCCCCCCAACCTCTTACTCACCAGAGCCCTAGTGCTGAAACATGCAGCCTGGCTGGCCACATGTTTCAGCACCAGGGCAAGGGGCCAACCATAGAGATGCTCTGGCAGCCAGAGTGTCTCTATGAACGACCCAGCCTCCAGTTGCCTCCCCTGCTTTTTTATACTTTGCTTTTTTTTTTAGACCCCTGGGGTCAAATTTTCTCCCCTGCTGCAAAGGGGTTTGAGGCAGCGCAAGAGACACATGTGCACTCATGTGGATGCGCCCTGCCTCTGTGTGCTTGCCTGCTGTCCCAGACAGAAAGTGAATTTTTTAGCACAGACTCTCCATGAAAAGGAAGTCAGCACTATGCCATGATTTTGGGGGTGGGAAAATCCCTATTTTGCCTTCCAAAAACAAAGATGAATGCTTTACAAAGGGAGCGCACATGGCATGCAAAAACACAGTATCACTAGAGATTAAGAATTTCTCCAATGATCAATTTATTACATAATCCATCATGGAAGTGTTTTTTAATTGTTTTTGAAGCATCTAATCTTGTGAGTTGCTGGAGACAGGGTACTAGATTAAATGAACAATGTTTTAATGTTTCTATATAAATGGAAAGTTCACTGACATTTGAAAATGACTAGTGAATAAGGAGCTAGTTGATATGCAGTGTTTAGTTTACTTGTTCTCACAAAGAACAGCATACTGTAACAATGCCGACAAAGATGTCTCCTCTTTATCTCCATGTAGATATGTAGTGAATCTGCCCTAGCCTCCTGTCTTTAGATTATATACAGAGGAAATTAATGTTAGTTTGGACAGGGTATTTCAGCCTGTTCTTATAATTACATCAATAAACATCTTCAAAAATCATTCACTATGAAGATAAGACACAGACATTCAGTTAAAGAGGTTCTTATCTGAGGAATTCTTGTTTAATTTGTTGCAAAAAGTGGATGGTGTATAGGGAATGAGGAACGTCAAAATACACTGCATTGAAGTAATGTAAACAGAAAATGTGTCCTGGAGAATTCTGACATTATAGTCTTATTTCAAAAAGCAAACTGTACCTTAGTCTTATCATATAAGGCATGGTTATCCAACATCATCTTCCTTTCATGAGAGGCATACCTTCGTAAGTCACGTTCAAATTGCTGTACAATACATAATAAATTCCCAATAAGATACAAACCAAAATGAGTGCCTACTTTGTTGCTGTGTACATAAACATTCTAAAAACAATTCATATGTTAAAACGCACATTATAAAATTACGTGGTTTCACTCAGAGACCATATTCTGGACAGATTCAGTCAGGCTAAACAAGACATTCATGAAAAAATGGTATCTGAGACATGCATTTAAATACACTGGTTTATCCTGTAATTAAATTGGCAGCACAATGATTTATATTCTCATTGCCTGCAGTAATAGGTAATTCACAGTCAGGGCGGCTAGGGTCTGGAACCAGCTTCCAAGAGAAGTGGTGCTGGGCCCTACCCTGGGGGTGTTTAAGAGGAGGTTAGATGAACATCTTGCTGGGGTCATTTGACCCCAGTACTCTTTCCTGCCATGGCAGGGGGTCGGACTAGATGATCTGCTCAGGTCCCTTCCGACCCTAGAAACTATGAAACTATGAATTATACACATTTAAAAATAGTTTTGAAAATATGTGATATATAAAGCATAGTTAGTCAGTCCTATGTTACCGTACAGGTAACATTAAGGTATCCAACATAGCAATTGCATATTTTTCCCTAACTTATCCCTGATAGTCCCACACCAGATGATCTCTCAAAAGGGCATTATTTGACATAAAATAAAGCATCATATTACCTGGTATTAGCTGCCTATTAAAACAAAGAACTGTTTAAATTAACACATAGTAGAATCTCAGTTTGTTTATAAATCATCCTATTTTTCTAAGTCAGTTCAGGTTTTTCCAGTGGCATGGAGAAAGCAGAGAGAGCTCTGGCCTAGCTGTCCAAATGGGGTTCATGAGGATTGAGAAAAAGCACATATTTGGTATGTGTGCTAGCCTGGTGCCTGGGAATGAAAGGGAAAAAGATCCTTCCCAACTGCTAAATGTTCCACAGGTAGGAAGGAGGTGGGCCTACAGGACCTGAAACAAGCTTGGAAATACAATTTTAAAACCTAAACTGGAGGCAGATTTAAGATCCTGAGATTTAAATAGAAGGGTTTAGGAGATTAGAATTGAGATTTACAACTGGGCAAGGGAAATAATCAGGAGTTTCAAATATCTTTTTAAAAAAGACTTATAAAGTGATTAACCTAAGGGGAATTCATTAATGAGGCTTCTCTTCCTTTAATAAACTACTGAGGTCCGTTTTACAATATAGGCCCCTTAGCAAAACATGTACTGGAATGTGCTGCCTGATGATAAAAAGGAAAAAGTTGGTATTTTCTATAGTAAATTAAGTGCTGAACTATAGTTCTGGATAAATAGAAACATAACACATATTTCACTTCAGGATTCTTGAACATCTTAATCCCAGTTGGTATCTACTCTACTAATGCAACTACAAAAGTAAAACCAGACCCATGTAATAGTGAATCAAAGCTGTTGTGCCAGGTTCTCTCCTGTGTTTCAGCTCCTTCAGTATAAACTGCATTTGCTGAATTCACATTAGGTTTATGGATTATGATGCCAGTCACAAATGATTTTACTTTATCATTTTACAGTAATTTTTAAACACTAATTTAAAAATGTAAAAATAAAGCAATATTGATTAAAGGTTTATTGAAACAAAAAGCTTTGACTGCTCCTAAATAAAATCTCAATGGACATCTCAAATTTTGAATTTTCATTCCAATTTGGAACATTCTTTTCCTGAAATAAAATTTCCTGTCACCTCAGGAAGTCCCCTCTGCAACCCTTTGCTGTGCTGAAGGAATGTAATGGGGCCATAGGCAAGCCAAAAGTCTGTTCCATGGTTTCTAAAAATGAAACCTCAAATGAAGAGCAAGGTTAATTTTCTTTAGGCAGGAAAATACTATATAGGCCATATACCAAATACCATACATAAGACACCCTCGAATTTAAGATGCACCCACAATTTCTGAGTCCCAATTTAGGAATAAATAAAATACCACATAAAGACACATTTACAAGGATACAACCTCTACTGTGCATAGAAAAGGGCTTTGGGGTATTTTTGTTTTGGTTTTACATGAATTTAAGACAGAGGCCATTTTTAGAAGAAATATTTGTTTTTTAAGTGAATTTTATACTCAAAGGAATATAAAGAATATTCTTTATACACTTATGTATATCAGTAATGATTGTGTGAAGTGTAGGCTATGATAGCCTGTTGATGAGAGGAAGTAAAGAAAATAATACAAAAATGCAGGGAGAAAGAACATTTAAGAATCCATGAACTCTGAATAGCCCTACAACCTCAAAAAATAGGTTAGTAGCTCAAAGAAAAATGTCAGCTTTTGTTATTACTTACCCTGGAGCCAGTCCAACCTAACAGAGCATATGCATATTGTTCAAAGGGGCTTATGACCAGATCCACCCGGATTGCCTTCCAGTCTTTGACTTCTGCTTTATCAGATTCTTTGGATATATTGCTATTGCTGTTGCCTGTTCTTTGCTGATGTAATTTTAAAATTGCAAAGCACTTCTGAAAATGATCCAAAGCATCAACTCTTCTACTTGGCAGTTTTTCCTTTTCAAATGTTGATTCAATTATATCACAGTATAAAAGCAAGCCCTAAAAGAAAACATTATTCACATTACATTTTTTTCCCAATTTTCCTCGTCTTTAAAAAAATGGCTTTGATATGCATATATCTTTTACAGGTACCACAATACTGTACAGTGATGGACCAAAAACCAGCCTAATACCAATATGGAGTCCAGCAGAACCGCTTGTATCAGTGACGCACTGTAGCCGAAGTGGTGATGTTCACACACTGAGACTGGAACACCTTCAGAGGTGGCTATGCAATACTTAGGAGCTGCCAAGCCCTGCCTTATAATCAGGAGATACTGCTCACTGTTCAGTCCCCACTTAAACTTCTTTAGGGTTGATGGCATGCAAAGAACTTCCAAGCAATAGTGAGCCACTTCCCAAAGTTATTCTTACTGCTAAGAGATCAGGTCTTGTTTCAAGTTTAAATTTTTCTAACTTCAGCTTCCAACCATTGACTTCATTGTGCCTTCATGTGTAAGACTAAAAAGGCCCCTGCAATCAGATACATTTCTTTTCTTTTTTTCATTTCTATTTTTTAAATCGCCTCGCAAGTTTAGTTTTGAGCTGAATAAACTAAGCTCCTTAAGGTACGAACATCATAAGGCTTGTTCTCCAACCCTTGGATCATTTTTGTGTGTCTCCTTTATACTGTCTCCCATTATTGTACTCCTGAAAGATAGACACCTGACTTTGGACGTATTAAAACAAATGTCGCTGGATGCTGACCATTTAACCAGAGAGTTCAGATCACTCTCCAGTGGTAACCAGTCCTCCTGATTAATTTAGTCAGTAGCCTAACTGGCAAGGTTTGTGCCCTGGACAACCTCCTGCTGGAGAGGATTTGAAAAGGGGGTGCCAGGAGCCCAAAAGAGAGGGGCAGCCCTAGCATCTTACCTGCTCTAGAAATTCAAAGGCCCTACTTGCTGCTGCAACAGTATGATCTATCCACACTTGTTGTTGCTGCCACTATAACCATGGTACTGGCACCTCCATGGTACTGGCATTCATATTAAGGTGGTACCCGGAGCTGGTTCTCTGCTTGCCCACGCCTAGTGAAGCTACTGTATTTACTATCCTATCAGTCTCTATGCAGCTTAGAGAGGTAGTTAGCCATGTTAGTTTCCATGTAATCTACAAGTTTCACCAGCAAGGATTTTAAATTATCTAGATCACTAGTGGTAATAGAAATAGAACAAAAATGATTGCTGGAGGCTCCTTCTAATATGAAACCCAGCTGTCCCCAACAACAACTGCATTTTGAGTTCTATCATGTATCCTGTATTACCATAGAATGAAAGATTTTTAGTCAAGGTGACGTGTGGTACTTGAATCAAATGCCTTTAAAAGAATCTAATTATGCTATATCATCCTACATTTTTATCTCAAAAAAAGAAAAAAAGAGAAACCCTTATCACAGTTATGTTTGACCAGAACTACTTTCTGTCAGACCATACTGACTATCATAAATTACAGTTTTAGACTCTAATCTTTTCTGAGGTGGATTTGCTGGTGTATTTCCTCTATCAATAAAGTCCAGAATAAATCATTTAATCATTTTTCATGGAACTGGCATCAAACTGTTATTCCTTAGGTCAACTCTTTAACTATTTTAAAATACTGGAATTACTTTGAATTTCCCCAGTTTTCTAAGATTTTTTTGAGAAATTAACATTAGTGATTCAGAAAGTTCCTCAGATATTAGGACTTTTGGATATAAGTTAACCAGTTCTGTTTATCTGATACTTTTTTAAATGTTAGTAGATGTTGCTTCACATCATTTTTGTTACAGACGGTAAATCTTTTATTTCAATATCAGTGAGATGGATATTGAATATTAATGCATTGCTATTTATGATTTTATTATCTGCTTCTGGCATTGGACCTATGAATGACCTCAGGGTTGGGTTTTTGTTTGTTTTTGTTGTGGGGGGAAGAGGGGTTCTTGTTCCAAATATGTTTAAGTGTGACTTCTTTGGGCAGTGATATTTCAGTGATTACATTAGTTTCTGTTGACAGTCTCCAACATTCTTTTTAACTTTCCCCTTTTTCCATTCTTTATATCTTGATTTTTTATAATGACTTCCACACTACTTTCTATTTAGGTGTTATTTACTTTTTCATGCTTGTACAGTCATACTATAAAGGGGATGTCCATAAACTATACTAAGTTGTCATTGTCACTTCCAATGTGATGTTCTCAGTTCATATACTGATAACTAATTTAAGCTTTGGGATACTGACCCTCTTAAAGTTTCAAGAAAAAATATTGGTGGGTGGTTCAGAATACTGTTCGCATAAAATAAAAGTACCCAGGTTATAATCACCAATTCCTAGGCTACTGCTATTTTGTCCATCTAAACGATATCAGACGTTGAATTGCTCTGTTAAGTTTTGGACTTTCTTTGTAAGAAATTATCATCCACTATTTTTAGAAACTCCAAGCAAGATGAGATCTTGAATACATGCCTCTCAGCTAAAATGAGCAATAACTTAGTTTTTCTTTCTACAGATTAGAGACAAAAAGCTTATGGAGCAGGTTATCTTACTCTTTAATGAGAACCGGTGGTCTGCAGGAGATGCCCATTGGAACCCCATTTTTATTACTAATAGTGAGAACTTTGATCCAGTTGAGGACCCATGATTCTGAATCTTTTATGACCTATAACAACTAACAATGTCTGATGGAAAAATGTTACACCCCCTTCTTCCCCCCACCTTTCTGTCCTTAGGAACAAGTTGTAACCATCCAATTTAATTTTTCCGTCATACTCTCTGTCCTCTGGTGGACCTATAATCCCTATTTCATCATTATTTTCTTTCCCTTGAAATATTGTTGCTGACCTATCTGTTTTAGTTTAATTTTGATTCTGTTCATTCCAGGTTGTTTACCATCATTGTGAGTGTATTGTTAATATTTTTCAATTTTAGTTTCTAGGTTTTGAAAATTGATTTGATTTCCAGTGCTTTGCACTGGTTTTCTTGAGAGACATTCCAGTAGTTCTCTAAAGAATTGACAGTCCTACAACTACAGCTGTTAACTGGATAACGCCCAGTGTTTAAAGGAGTACTCCTTCTTGTCTCATTTTATAGAAACTTCAAGAAAATATTTTCTGGTTCACTTTAGATTTACATCATGCAATTCTGGGGTTATTACAAGTCAAAGTCCTCATATAGAACACCCTTTTCCCCTACTGACTGGGTCACATCCTCCAGTAAATGCATTTTCAATATCTGCAGATGGCTGTGGTTAGCAAGTGTGACTAGAAAGGCATTTCAGGACTGCATATCTCTAGGTTATCTTTATTGCGTTTCCATAGTTAAGTGGCTTGGCAATTTGTAAAAGTTAATAGGAAGGACTACAAGATGTCCCATGCTGTAAATAGCTACTCCAACATTTTTAAAAAATGCAATTAGGCAACAATTACACAAGTGCTGACTACAACAAAGAGTTGAAATCTGATTCAAAGCCAGAATGCCACCTTTAAATAGGAATCAAAGCCCAGGACACATCTACTGGGATAATGTTTCTGATTAACCTAATTTGATTAGGCACTGGACATCACCATTGCTTCATAAAATGAAGCTGAAACAGCACTTCTCTAAGTTAAAAAAAATACTGTTAAAGGGGCAGCCAGTTATAAAGATCATGTGTAACTCTGAATATTGCCAGTTACATAACAGAATATTTATGTTACTCTATAAAATAGTACATCTGCAGCCTTCTGCAAATATCATTTTGTTGAATTATGTTTTCTATATTCCTATAGTTCTTATTTATAGTTTAGATTTTTAAATGAAGATTAGTATAAGCAATTTTTTTTTAACAGAGGTTTGCCATCTTGTCAAATCCAAACATGATTTTTGGGGGAAGCATGTCAAAGGAACACGGGTAGAACAGGTTTCCAACTCTATATATTTTTTATGTGGGGTTAATTTTGGCATGTCAGCACTGTTCATTTTGGAACAAATCCATGATCAAAGTTTGAATGCTGAATTTCATAGATTCACAGATTCCTAGATGCTATGGTCGGAAGGCACCTCAACAGATCATCAAGTCCAACCCCGTGCCTAGGCAGGAAAGAGTGCTGGGGTCAGATGACCCCAGCCAGATGCCTATCCAGTTTACTCTTAAAGATCCCCAAAGTAGCAGAGAGCACCACTTCCCTTGGAAGCCCATTCCAGATTTTGGCCACCCTTACCATGAAGGAGTTTTTCCTGAGATCTAGCCTAAATCTGCTCTCTGTCAGTTTGTGACCATTGTTCCCTGTTACCCCAAGAGGCGTCCTGGTGAACAGAGCATCTCCAATCCCTTGCTGCATCCCCCTAATGAATTTGTAGGCGGCCACAAGATCACCTCTCAGCCTTCTCTTGCAGAGGCTGAAG
Source organism: Crocodylus siamensis (assembly GCF_052110815.1). Lineage (NCBI taxonomy): Eukaryota > Metazoa > Chordata > Crocodylia > Crocodylidae > Crocodylus > Crocodylus siamensis. The sequence goes on along the minus strand of NC_143401.1, from coordinate 69,377,854 downwards.
AGGTCCAGGTCCCTCAGTCTCTCCTTGTAGGGCTTGTCCTGTAAGCCCCTAACCATATGAGTGGCCCCCCTCCAGACCCTCTTGAGTCTATCAACATCCTTCTTAAAGTACAGTACCCAAAACTGGATGCAGCAGTCCAACTGCAGTCTGACCAATGCCACACAGAGAGGAAGTATCACCTTATTGGATCTATTTCTCATGCATCTGCTGATGTACGATAAAGTGTGGTTAGCTTTGCTGATGATTTCATCACACTTACGACTCATGTTCATCTTGGAGGCTACTGTGACTCTGAGATCTCTTTCCACTTCTGTGCTGCTGAGTGGGTCATTTCCCAGCCAGTAGGTGTGCTGGATACTTTTGCACCATAGGTGCAGCAGTCTGCACCTGTACTTGTTGTACTGCATCCTACTGTGTACTGTTCACTTTTCTAACCTGTCCAGGTCTTCCTGCAGTCGTTCCCTACGCTCTGGAGAGTGCACTTCACTCCAAAATTTAGTATTGTCCGCAAACTTGGACAGATTCCACTCCACACCCACATCCAAGTCACTGATAAAAATATTGAAGAGTACAGGTCCAAGGACCGAACTCTGCGGGACCCCACTACCCACATCCTTCCAAGTCAATACTGACCCATCTACTACCACTCTCTGGGTGCAACCACTAAGCCAGTTTGCCACCCACTGGACCAGGTAAACATCTAAGTCACATCCTCTTAATTTATTAATGAGAATAGGATGAGATGCCGTATCAAAAGCCTTGCTAAAGTCCAAGAAAATTACATCCTTCTCTACTCCTGCATCTAAGCATTTTGTGACCCTGTCATAAAATGAAACCAGATTGGTCAGGCATGATTTACCTGCTACAAATCCATGCTGGTTTCCCTGCTGCATTATTTTTCCTGCTGGACTCCCACAAACATGATACTTCATAATCTTTTCAAAGACCTTTCCAAGGATGGAGATAAGACTAACTGGCCTATAATTACTTGGATCCCCCTTCCTCCTCTTGTTGAAAATAGGGACCACATTGGCCCTTTTCCAGTCCTCTGACACCTGACCTGAGCACCATGAGTGCTCAAACAGTCGTGCAAGTGGTTCTGCCATGACACCAGCCAATTCCTTCAGTACCCTCAGATGCAGCTCATCTGGGCCTGCTGACTTGAACACATCCAGCCCAGCCAAGTGACTCTGCATCAAGTCAGGGTCGACAGTTGGTAGGCTGGTGTCCCTCTGATGCCCATGTAAGAACCCATTAGGAGACTTATCTTGAGCTTTGAACACTGAGGCAAAAAACTCACTGAATAGCTCACCCTTGCCCCTTCCCCCATCTGTCACTAACTGCTCCTCCTTGTTCAGTAGTGATCCTATGTTGCCCTGTGCCTTCCTTTTACTCCCTACATACTTAAAAAAGACTTTTTGTTGTCTTTAATTTGTGTTGCCATCCTCAGCTCTGTAGTTGCTTTGGCCTTTCTAACCATCTCTCTGCAAGTGTGGGCCAAGTAGGTATACTCCTCCTTGGTAGCTTCCCCCTACTTCTACCATCTATACGCCTTCTTTTTTGCCCTAAGGTTCCCCTGGATTTCCCTGTTTAGCCAAGGAAGTTCTTTGGCTCCTTTCCCCCTTTTCCCTTGTACTGGGATAGTCTCCCTCTGTGGCCAAAGGATTGCTTCCTTTAGAAACGACCACCCTTCCTAGACTACCATCTAACCAATACTCTTCTCCTGCAGTGTGTTATTGACTAGACTCCTAAGCACACTGAAGTTAGCCTTCCTAAAGTCAAGCACTTCCATCCTACTTGTTAACTTACCCACCCTATGCCGTATGATGAATTTGATTGATTGATGGTCACTGTCTTCAAGGTCTTGATTGATGGTCACTGTCTTCAAATCTGCAGCTCCCCTACCAGGTCCTCCCCCATAGCCAACACCAAGTCCAGTAAGGCATTCCCCCTAGTGGGACTGTATACCTCCTGCGTTAGGTTAAGGATCTGCATTCAGGTTAAGAACCTACGTGAATGGTTGGATTTGGCTGACTGCTCCTCGCAGATGTCAGGGTAATTTAGGTCCCCTATGACAACCACATCCATAGACTGTACAGCCTCTGAGAGCTGCCTCAAGAATTCCAAGTCTAGCTTTTCTTCTTGGTGTGGTCTATAGCAGACCCCCACCACCAAGTCCCTTTACCACAACCTCCATATATCCTAACCCACAATGCTTCAACTTTCTCCTCCCGTGATTCCCATTTTGATTAGGGTAGATGTATAATGCTCCTTTACATAGAGAGCAACCCCAACCCCTTTCCTCCCTACTCTGTCCCTTCTGTACAACCTGTAGCCCTCAATGTGTACCACCAGGTTTCTGTTAGCCCCACTAAATCAAAGTTATTATCTGCAAGTAAAAGTATGAGTTCTTCCTGCTTGTTCCCCAATTTTTGAAGAGTAATATTATCAGTAATTGAAAATCACTTCTGAGCATTCTGCAGAGGCACTCATGAGATTACTTTTAAGCAGACTGTAAGGAAGTCCCATCCAATTTGCAATTTTGCATAACTGTCATGAACCTCAACTGGTAGAAAGTAGCATGCTTTGATTGAAGTTAAAATAGGCCAGTTTGTAACACTGGACTCCTCAACATGTGTTTCTGCAAGGTAATGGTCTTAGTCTTCTGCTAAGATAACTTGCATGAAGAAAACTGTCACCATTTCCATTAAATATACAAGGCTAGATCCCAAAAAAATGGAAGTAGGTATTTAAGTCCAAGGCTACAACCCCATAAAGTTCTTCTGAGGCACTGTTAACCCAGAAAGTGCCTCTACTCCAGACATAATATAGGTTTTTATCTTTAAGTTCTCTAAGCATCAAAACATTCTACTTCTGAACACATCAAGAAGCATCTTTTTTTTGACAGCACTGAGCAGCTTAGCAACTAGTTCATGCCTAAGCCAAACTGGGACTCAGAAATTACCGTTTTTTCACCTCAGTCCCTTAAGGGCTTGATATAGTAGGAATTTTCAGAATATACCTAACATATACTAACAAGACTGGGTTCTAGACAAAATGTGACAGCAACAACCACTCTACTTTCTCTTTAAGCAGTAGGTAGGGAACGTGGTGCACACCCTGCCCTTCTTCATACAATAATCTAGCGGTTAGTGTTGCCAGCCCTTCAGGATTGCCTTGTAGTCTCCAGGAATTAGATACAGTCTCCAGGAAACTGCTGAGAGTCACCCAGGAGATAAATGATAGAGCATTCATTAAAATAAGTATTAAATGTTGAATCCAATTTATACCATAGTCCAGTGGGTTTTTAAAATGTAACAGTAACGTGCATTTGCCTTCCTGATTACAGTATAGTAGATCAGTCATTAATGTCATTACGTCATGTGATGAAACCTCCCAGAATAGATTCAAATAGAATTGGCAACCCTACTAGTGGCCAGAGCATTCATCAAGGAAGAGGGTGACCCAGGCTGAATTCCTGCATCTGTCTGAGATTATTCCACTTGAAGCTGTACTACTGTGCTTTATTTTTTTATAAATTAAGGAATCATTGGCCAAAGAGAAAGTGAAAATGTGAGTGTGTAGCCAAATGTTTAGGGCACTCTCTTAGGTGTAGAGATCTGGATTTTGTTCCTGAGACTGTTTTTGTATTTTAAAATAACTACTAACTTTAAAAATCTGTAATTTTTCAATTATCAACATCCAACCATAAATGTGCTGCTCCACCCCCTTGGAGCCAACTTTGCAAAAATCAGTAGCAAAACTATGCAAGTTGTGTAAGACCTAGCCCTTCTACTCATTTCCTACCAGTCATTCCCATGAGACTGGAACTCCTGCCATCATACACATTCATCTTACTGGTTGTTTAGAATAAGAATCAGATGAACCATTTAAATTCTAAGATTACTAAGCAGAGGAAGATTTTCCCTTTTTTACTTACAAAAATCTCAAGGAGATGAATGCCAAGCCTTGTTGGTGCAAAGTTAAGTTTGCACAATTAAAATAGAAAAAGTCACAATTTAAAAAGTCCTTACAACCATACTTCCTCTTGCTAAATTGACCAGATAATAACCAGATAAAAACATATTTAACAAGAACTTGAAGGCAGAAAACTTACACAGTATGTGCATTGTATTACATTCACACATATGGCTATGAAACTGTTAGACCAGAGATTTCCAAGCAGTAGCCCAGAGAGAAAGTCATTTTTACTTCCTTTTTAAAGCATTGCTAAACTATTAAAAGATAATCTGTCTACCACACTGCAGCTTTTCCATTTTACCATTCTAATGTGAAGTAAAGAGGAGACACTGCATCTTCTAGACCTACATATTCCTGATGATGCTTCATCAAAGAATATCATGTTGTTGACTTAGTTTTTCAACAACTTTCAGGGGAAGGATTCTGGAACGTTAAACTTTTCAGCTAAGAAAAGGCCTATTCTGAACTATTTAAATTAGTTTTCATATAGTTTAGAAGTTAAACACTGCAGAATCCTTCACTAAAAACATCTAAAAGAAAGTCAACATCATGACCTTTGAGACATTCTTTGATGCACCTGAGCTTTGAAGCAGTGGCACGAAAGTGGGAAAGCTGTGAAGAGGCAGACAGCTTTCCTGTCAAAGAGTATAAAAGTGCTTTAATTCCTTTTTTTATAAATCAAAGGTAATAAAAAGGCAGGAGGAGTATAATTCCTGTCTTTGTTTTTGTATTTTGATTTTACTAGGAGCTAATTTCTCCAGCACTGACAGTTAGATTCTGAATATTAGAATTGACTCAGCAATGAATTCAGGCAGTATAATCAGCAGTTGGGTCAGTAGGTTTATATATCATAACCCATAGGGACGCCAGAAAAAATGAGTACAAGGAAAACTCTATGCTTCTCACTTAAAATGATCCCAGCCTATCTGGGTTTGGTTCTTTTTGCCACCAAACATACCTCCTTGTACTATTTTTCCATCTCTTTAATTTCCTCACTTTCTGTACCTGAAACCTAAGTAAATTCTCAACCTCTTAGCCTAGTTTTACTTATCCTCACTCTCCCTGCACCTTTATTTGCCTCATGTTATCCTTTTTATAATAAATAGTTTATGTTAGTTCTTCCATTTAACTGAAGCAGCTCAGAGTGAACTGCACAGCTTTAATACTTTCACTGCTTGCTCGTGCAGTTGGTTAATTTCTCAGAATGTAAGTACAGTTCCCATTAATGTGAATGGGATAGTATGGAAAGTTTGAAAGGCTATACGCAGTGTGCAGAATCTTGCCCTAGCTGGAGGCACTATATAGTCTTCAGTCTGACACCCAAGTGGAGAGCATTCACATGGCTCCAGTACCCCATGTCTCCTACATAAAGCCCAAGGGCAGCTATTTAAGAGATGGTGTACTGTTCCCAAAATGATGCGAGTGGGATCCTCATGAAGGCTAATTTAAATATGTAACTGGACAGATCCTCAGTTTGTATCAATTTTCCCAGTGCCACTGATTTCAACAATGCTGTGAAAATCTATAGCTAAGACAGATGCTCCAGAAAATAAGGAAACACAAGATTCTGAAGGACTTTAGAGTATTTTCAAAGACTGCAAGCCAACTGGAAGAAGAGAATAGAAGCTATATTGTGTGCCCATGAATACTGCAGGAGCTACTGGGAAAGTTAATAGGAAAATGTCAACCCTGAAGGGTATCTACACAGGTTCAGATACACATCTATCTAGATATTTTTCTAGATCATTAATTCTTTATGCCCATCCCTTATTAAGATATTAACATTTATATCAGGGGTGGGCAAAATACAGCCTGTGGGCTGGATCTGACTTGCCAAACCATTCTATCCAACCTGCAGGGCCCCTAAAAATTTATAAAATTAATTATTATTTGTCTGTGGCTGCCTGTCTAAGCTTACAAGGCACCAGAGGTGGCAAGACCCATGAGAGGCCAGCAGGACCCAGGGGCAGCAGCAGCATGGCCTGACTGGCTCTGCCCCACCCCCATCCCCCAACCAGAAGCCTCTGCCTAGCAGAGGCTTCTGGCCTGTTGACCCTGGGGCTGTTTCCCACCTCCCTCCATCCAAGAGTGCAATTCAGATAAGGACAGGGGAGAGGGAAGGACACCAGCGATTGCCCCAGCCCACGGGGGCCTGGCTGGCTCCTGCCATGTTCTGTAGTCCTGGACATGTAGCCAGGAACCACACGCTGCCAGAGCACATGGAGGATGCACAGGGGAAGGGAGGGGGAAAGCAGTGGGAAGGCGGGGAAATGGCAGTGGTAGTGGTAGCTGGTGGTGGGGGAGTAGCAGTGAGTAGGTGAGCAGGACTGCAGTGACAGCTGGGCTGGAGTGTGGGGCCCACACCAGTGGGGGCCCAGGGCCAGGTGGCAGGAGCATGGAGCCCAGGCTGGCAGGGGCTATATGGAGCCATATCAGCTTCTGCCTCTCCCTGCTGCTGCAGCAGAAGCCGGCCCAGCCCCTGTGATTCCTGGCTGGCTCTGTGCAGTTCTGGCCAGGCCAGGCCAGGCTGGCTCCAGCATCACACAGTGCACAGTAGGAGCCAGCCAGGAACCGTGTGGTGCCAGAGCAACAGGCAGTCAGGTAGGAAGCAGTGACAGACAGGTGTGGGGAGTGATGGTTGGGCAGGGAAGTGGCAGCAAGCGGGGAGAAAAGCAGCAGTTGGTGCATGCCTCAGGGCCAGGAGCAATGGGGTCCCAGGGCAGGGTGACAGGAGTATGAAGCCCAGGCTGGCAGGAGCTCCACGGACACTCCACATATCTACACACACACACCCCCACATGCTCCCTATACTCACCCACACCCACATGTACACCGCCACGCCTATTTACCACCCCAACAAACCCCAAACATGCCCAAAGCCTCTCCTACACCCCACATACACATATACCCACAGAGCCCCACAAACCTATATGCACCCACCCATACCCCCACACCTCCCCACAACCTCCTACAATACACAGGAGTAAGACTTTATTCAAGCTGTTATGCAATCACCTCTATGTACACTATGCAAGCACATGTAAATCAGGACAAAAATATTTTTTGAAATCAAATAAATGTATGTTGTAGTAGATGTTTGATTTTTAGAATATTTTTTTCTCGTTCCAAGATGGAAAACGCCTTGCCGAAAGGAGTACTTCCATGGACAAGGCGAGAGACTTCTGGTGGCAAAGGTGGGACTTCTGGCCCCAAGATAACAAACAGGGGGCAGGGCACCTGGCAAAGGTCAGGGCTACCTATGAGGCCCTCAACAGCTTGCCAAAACTCATTAAGCCACCCTCCAGCTAAAATAATTACCCACCTCTGAATATATAAATATCAGAACTGATCAATAACCAGGCTTTCTGAAAGCTGATCTTGTTTAGCTACAGGGCATATGAAAATTCAAAAAGAGAACTGTCCTTTTACACAAGGCTAAGGCTAAGTGCAGACATTCAGGGGGAAGGTTAGATTGCATTAAAAATGGCTACCTGATCTGAGGTAATTTGGGGGGGGTACGTGGGGGGCAAGCAGGATCCATGGAAGTGATCATGGGAATGGCGAGAGCAGAATCAGGGAGCAGGCAAGATCAGCAGAAGCAATCAGGGGAGTAAACAGGGTCCACAGGGGGTTCCTGGGGTCTGGGAGGGTTTGGCATAATCAGAACAGCTCACAGGGAGGTTTGCAGGGGACCTACCCCCATCCCTCCTGCCTCTCCCCCCAACAATACTTACTTCCTTGGCTCTCAGCATCCATAATACCTGATAAAACCAGTACCTGGAGTGGCTTGTGGAGGGAGTGGGCAGATCGGAAAAGTACAACCCTGGGACTGGGGCTAGCAGCTGGGATTTCCCAGCCCTGGGGCTGTACAGGTAACTGTGCAGAAGTTCAGTTCACTGATGTAACCTAAATTGATTAAGTTTGAGTGAACATTAATCCAGGTCTATCTTAGACTAGGTTCTGCCATTTCTAGACCAGTACTTCTGTGCTGTAATGGGGTTTAGATTAATTTCTGGTTACTGAGACCAGGTCTATGTATAAAGTCTGCATCTGGGTGAACTAAGTTAGATTGTGTCGCCATTTTTAATGCAATCTAACCTCCCCAAATGTCTGCAAATAGCCAAAATGTTTTCAATACCAAGAAAACAGACAATGAAGAGTGAGTGTACATTTCTCAAATGCAAACAATATTACACTCCATATGAAAAAAGCTTAATGCAAAATGAAACATATAAAGATATTTTATTAGTATGCTAATAAAAGCACTAATACGCTGCTTATTTCCAACCGACTACATGTATTGACCTAATATTATGAGGCCCTTGTATCAGCTAGTATTTAGATCCTTCCAAAAAGAGTTAAATATTAACACTATAAGCATCTCTATAGCACTCATTACATAGCTAAAAATAAAATAAACGTTTGCAGTGCTGAATAGCGATAGTCAGAAAAAAAAAAGCTTGAAACATTTTTTCATCAGAATCTACTGACCTTGTGGGGTCCTGAGCACCTGGCACTCAATAGTTCTTGGGTAACCCATCAAGGAGACCACCCTGGAGCTCAGGCTGCCCACAGAGCTAGGGAAGAACTGAAATTCCACTTCATGGAGAATTTCCCTTTTTATGATGTTATTTCAAAGCAGAATGGTACCAGATTTTGAAATAGCCCCCGATGATGAATTACCATTTTCTGTCAAGGCTCCAGTGCTGACTCCACTATTAGTAAGTTCATTCTTTCAATATTTTTTTACTTTTTATAAAATATTTTACCTGTTTTTCCCATAAGTCAACCACTTTATGTAAAAGTTCTTTTTCTTCCTTTGGTCCTGGATTGGTGATTAAAAAATCTACATCATGGCCAGTCTTCTTTCCCCTAGCAATAAGAAATAGGGAGAAGAATAAATCAGCAAAGTTTCTGTTGTATTTCAAAGAGAATATTTTTGCTGCATTATAAAGAGAGTTTGCAGTATAAAATGATAGCAATGTTTTCTGAAACATAATCAAAATAGAATCTTCTATTTCTTTTATCAGGTCTGTCAGTGTTCTTTGTTAAGCAATGATTTAAAGTTTTTGATGTATTTCTTCTGTTGTTCAGACTAGATGGGGCAGATCCTTGGTGATGTTAAATCTCTCTTTTTCCTCTTTTGTCCTAGAAAAGAAGGTTTCACTTGTCTTTGGAGAAAATCATAATCATGACAAGCAGTGGATATTATGAGTCCTGTACAGCAGCAGCTGATCAACTTGCCAGTCTAACTGCAGCCCATAACATTTTTCTTTAGCTCTTGATAGACATTTTAATGAACAAAAAAGTAAAATTGCAGCTATTCTACTCTATTATGAAAGACAAGCAGTGCCTTTATGTAGGATATTTATTCTATTTTAAAGTATAAGCTCAGTTTTTGAAGGTTTTTTATGCAACTTAGCAAATTTGTTTAGGAATGTGAGGAAGGATTGCACAATTAGGTCCCATATACATGAGTATTAATTAGAAATGTTTTCTTTTTTTTTAAGGAAAACTAAATTTTATTTATTTCACAATGTCCCACTTCTGTTTTTTTAAATACATCTATTCAGCTTACCTTGTAACCATGTTATCTTATTTGGCAAGCTGGATAAATCCAACTAGTGTAAGCAAATAAAAAGCAAGCTACATGGAGGTTCCACCTTAGACTTATGAAAGGTTTGAGGATAGGTCATTTTGTTTTGAGGTGAAGTTTATCCCTGGAACGCAGATTATGCATAATGCTATCATCATGGTATAGGAACTACCACAATGGCTGCCTAAACATCTGTGCATAGGACATTTCAAAGGACTGTGAGATGGAAAGTCAAAGGTCTTGGGATGTCTATATGCAAACAACTATAGTAACCCAAAAGTCTTGTGGAAGTTTTTCAAATGGATCTGGAGAAGCAATTCCAGCTCAAATTGTGTCAGACTGTCACCTGGCAAACCTTGCCCCATGTTGGAGGGATAGATTTTATTTTCTCATCCATTCAAATTTCCCCAGAGGCCGCATTGCTCAAACATTACTGCAAGAAAACTGGGGCCTTCATAGCTAATACTATATACATCATACAGCATGTGGCTGTATCACACATATTACAATTCAGGTATGTATGTGTGTTCTCCAGTTCTGCAGGACTAGAGAATTGATAAAATGACTGTAACATAGTAAAAATTAGAAATATCCAAAACCAAAGGTCTTTTCTCCTACAATGCTTTTATAAAAGTGAATGAGAGTTCTTTAACTCTGGAATATTTGTAAGAATTCACATAACTGACAAGCATGTCAACTGGCATTCATATGACAGGAAATCATCGCACTGAGAGATGCTAGAGTAGATTTAGCTGCAAAAAATGAAAATCACAGTTTTACATTTGACAAGCAGTCTAACTTAGAGAAATACAACTATTGTGCCATGACTGCAACCAAGTCAAAACCTCTTAAACAAATGGAAAGAAGTTTAGAACAAAACATTGGTAAAGGCATAAAATAAGAATAGAAGCTAAAGCTCTGAGACATTAAGAATGTAAAATACTCTCTATGAAACACATTTTAGCTTGTACTAGAAGATGAAATCTATTATATTTTAGAATTATTATGGTAGTTTAAACTCATCTATCACATTTGTTATTTAACTATCATAAAACGTTTTTCAAGGCACAGGATTATTGGAATTCCTGAGGACTAAAAGGGTGGCATACAACCAGTGGAAGGGAGGGGCTATCACCAAAGAGGAGTATTCATCCTCAGCCCGTGAGTGTAGGAGGGCTATTAGAAAGACCAAGGCAGAGATGGAACCTAGGCTACCATCCAGAATTAAGGACAACAAAAAGTCCTTTTTCAAGTACATTGGGAGCAAGAAGTGGGCATCAGCCAATGTAGGGCCCCCGCAAGACTTAAATGGTAATCTTGTGGTTATAAGCCAGACGAGAAAGATGATATTTTTAAGTTTCTTTGCCTCTGTTTTCTTGAACAGGGACCAGGACATCCCTCCTACCAGAGGCAGCGAAAATCTCAGGGATTGCTCTGACAGGCCTTGGGTCAGCACAGAGGTAGTTAGGGATCTTCTGGAAGGGCTGGACATTTTTAAATCTGCAGGTCCAGATGCCCTCCACCCAGGGGTGTTGAGGGAGCTGGCAGGGGCCATCACGGAGCCCTTGGCCTGGCTGTATGAGCATTTGTGGTCATCTGGCCAGGTGCTGGGGGATTGGAAACTAGCTAATGTGGTCCCCATTTTTAAGAAAGGGAGGAAGGCGGACCCAAGTAACTACAGGCCCGTAAGCCTCACCTCGGTCCTCAGGAAGTTCTTAGAGAAAATCATCAAGGAGCACATCTGTGGGGGGCCAGCAAGGGAGATCATGCTTAGGGGTAACCAGCATGAGTTCATCAAAGGCAGATCCTGCCTAACCAACCTGATTACCTTTTATGACCAGGTAACTATATCCTTGGATGATGGTGTTGCCATGGATGTAGTCTTTCTAGACTTTAAGAAGGCCTTAAACACTGTCTCTCACCCCATTCTCATTAATAAATTAAGCGACTGTGGCATTGATGCCTACACAGTTGGATGGGTAAAAACTGGCTGATGGGGTGCACCCAGAGAGTAGTGGTGGTTGGGTCATACTCAACCTGGCAAGATGTGAGTGCTGCAGACCCCCAGGACTCAGTCCTCAGGCCCCCACTGTTTAACACCTTCATCAGTGACTTGGACAAAGGGGTTGAAAGCACTATGTCCAAGTTTGCTGATGACACCAAGATGTGGAGTGAAGTGGGCACACTTGAAGGGAGAGGGAGGCTGCAAATATATTTAGACAAGACTATACAAGAGGGGAGATGAGAATAGGATAGGGTTCAACGTAGACAAATGCAGGGTGCTACACCTTGGGAGAAGGAATCCACAGCATACATACAGGCTGGGGAGTTCCCTCCTTGAAAGCACAGAGGCAGAAAGGGATCTTGGAGTCATTATCGACTCCAAGATGAACATGAGCCACCAATGCCACACCACAGCCAGCAAGACCAGCCATACCTTGTCATGCATCCAAAGATTCATCTCAAGCTGGTCCAGAAAGGTAATACTCTTGCTCTATGTGACATTGGTCAGGCCTCAATTGGAGTTCTGCATCCAGTACTGGGCGCCGCACTTTAAAAAGGATGTGGCCAGCCTGGAAAGAGTTCAGAGGAGGGCCACCCATTTGGTGAGAGGGCAGCAGGACAGGCCGTATGAGGAGAGACTGAGGGACCTGAACCTGTTCAGCCTCGACAAGAGGAGGCTGAGGTGGCTGCCCACAAACTCATCAGGGGAGATTATCAGCATATAGGAAGAGCCCTATTCTCCCCAGTACCACCTGGGGTGACAAGAAACAATGGGAATAAGCTGATGGAGAATAGGTTTAGGTTAGAGATCAGGAGGCAATATTTTACAGTCACAGTGGCCAGAATCTGGGACCAACTACCTAGGGAAGTGGTCCTTGCCCCTCCCTTGGGCAAATTCAAAAAGAGGTTACATGATCACCTGTCTGGGGTCTTGTGAACGCAGCATTCATTCCTGCCTGTGGCAGGGGGTCAGGCTAGATGATCTGTTCAGGTCCCTCCTAAACCTAGCTACTATGAAACTATGGATCATCCCCATTTGTGGAATATGAAGCATAGAGGTAAGACTTACTTGTCCCGTGGGACACACTGGTCAATAGAAGAGTCAAGAACAGGGGCGGGCAATTATTTCAGGTGGATGGCCACTTATACAGTTTTGGAGGCTGTCAAGGGCCGCATGGGTAGCCCTACCCCTTGACACGTGCCCCACCCCTTGACAGGTGCCCCGCCCCCTGGTCACCATCTAGGGACCAATGTCCCAGAGCCAGCATCGGTGGGGCCCAAAGCAGGGCACAGGCTGGCAGGGGTCTGTGGAGCCAGGCTGGTTGCACCAGCAGGGAGAGGGAGGAGCTGACCCAGCTCCATAGAGTCCTTGCCAGCTGGGACCCCATGCTCCTGCCACCCTGCTCTGGGCCCCACTGGCACTGGCCCCGGGACACCAGTGTGGGCCCCACGTTCCTGCCGGCTCCTGCACCTGCTCACTCCCAGTGCCTCCCAGCCCCGCAGTACAGGCAGAGAGCAATGCACAGTCTCGACCCCCGGGTTGCTGGCAGGGAAGAAGCTGGTGCTAAGCATGGGGAAACACAGCCCCTCGCCCACCCCATGGCTGGTGCTCCCTGCTGCAGGTGCTCGCAGCCCATGCAGAACTGTCTGGAGCAGGCACAGGCAGCCCCATGCAAGCTGCAAGCAGCTACAGCATGGGGCGCTGGTCATGGAGCGAGCGAGGGACCGCTTTTCCCCGTACTCAGCACCAGCTTGTAACTCAGCCCTGCTGCCAGCCTGGGCTCCACACCAGCTCTGGGCTTGCCCATCAGTAGCAGCAGCTGTTGCCACCCCACTTGCCACACCAGGCAGTGTTAACTACTGCTGCCCACCCAGAGCTGGATAGGCCACAGGTGGCAGTGGCAAACACTGCCCAGCATGGCAAGCAGGGGAGCCGCAGCTGCTGTCACCACATGGAGTCCCAGTAGGTGAGCCTGGAGCCAGCACAGGGCCCAGGCTGGCAGTGGGGCTGGGTTACAAGGTGGTGCTGAGCGTGGGACGGGGGGGAAGTGGTCCCTTACCTGCCCCATGGCCAGCGCTCCCTGCTGCAGCTCCTTGCAGCCCACGGGGCTGTCTGGAGCAGGCACAGGCAGCCCAAAGCAAGCTGGAAAAGGCTGCAGCATGGGGCAGCAGCCATGGGGTGGGGGTGGAGTCGCTTTTCCCCACCCTGTGCTCAGCTGTTACCCAGGCCACTGTTCCCCAGGCTCCTTCCATGCCTAGGTTCCTTCCCTGCCCAGGGTCCTCCCCTGCTCTCCCTCCCCCAACCCATACCTGAGGTTCTAATGCTGCCAGGACACCCATGGGGTCCCAGAGCTGGATGGGCCCTGCTGTTGTGGGAGCCCACCGGGCTTCCCCTGGGTCCTGCTGCCCTTGGTTCCTGTCAAAAATGGAGGAGTACAGTTGCAGTTGGAGTACAAAAAACCAAGGGCAGATAAATATTAATTTTCTAAATTTTTTAGGAGGCCCCATGGGCCAGATAAAATGGCCTTGCAGGCTGTATTTTGCCCACCCCTGGTCAAGAAGGTCACTAAGGTGTTCTGGTGTGTGGTCTACTTCCCTAGTCACTAGTCCATGCTGCCTCTCCTCTAGCATTATTGCTACACACCTACTATATTTGACATTTCACAAAAATCATTAAATTAGGCATGAAATCGGGCAATGCCTGCAAAATATGTGGCGGGGGGAAATACTCAAAATAAAATATTGCCTCCTCAGTGGGAGCCAGCAGTCCTCATGGCTGCTGCAGCATTCTACACAGCCTGCTGACACAAAAGTGGAGTATCTAACCCTCACTGCTGACTGGCTGAGAAGCCTGCCTGTCATGCAGCCCTGCCCTATTTCACCAAGTAAAGGGCAAAGCCACTTGATGGACAGCCCTCTTAAGAAATCAGCAGCAAGGGGCAGCACACTGGGGCCCCCTCAGCCAATCAGAGGTGTGGGGGGGAGGGGGGGCTGCTGAGATAAGCCCATGAAAATGGCAGCCAACCCTGTGATCTGCCTGCGAAATCAGCCACCTGCTTCCTCAGTTTGGTAGGTCTCCAATTATTACCAACAAATTAATTACTCTTGTCATTTTCATTCAGGGAACTAGGGATCCAGGAACACATCTGCGAGGGACCAACAGAGGATATCATGCTTAGGGGCAACCAACATGGATTCATTCCAGGCAGGTCCTGTCAGACCAACCTGGTGGCCTTCTACAACTAGATCACAAAATCCTTGGACACAGGTGTTGCGGTGGACATAGTCTTTCTGGACTTTAGGAAGGCCTTCAACACTGTCTCTCACCCCATTCTCATTAAGAAATTAGGTGACTGTGGCATTGATGCCTACAAAGTCAGATGGGGTGCAAACTGGCTGGAGAGCCACACCCAGAGAGTGGTGGTGGAGGGGTCTTTTTTGACCTGGAGGGATGTGGGCAGTGAGGCCCCCCAGGGCTCGGTCCTCTGGCCCGCACTATTCAACATCTTCATCAGCGACTTGGCTGAGGGAGTGAAAAGCACCTTGTTCAAATTCGCAGATGACACTAAAGTGTGGGGAGAAGTGGGCATGCTGGAGGAGAGGGACAGGCTGCAACTAGATCTAGACAGGTTACGGGGTGGGCAGATGAGAATAGAATGGAATTCAACATTGACAAGTGCAAGGTCCTGCACCTGGGGAGGAAGAACCAGCAGCAGACCTACAGACTGGGGAACTCCCTTCTTATTAGTGCAGAGGCAGAAAAGGATCTTGGAGTCATTATTGACGCCAAAATAAACATGGGCTGACAGTGTGGGGATGCAGTCAGGAAAGCTAACGGCACCTTGTCATGCATTCACAGATGCATCACAAGCAGGTCCAAGGAGGTGATCCTCCCCCTCCTATTAGACTGGTCAGGCTGCATCCAGTCCTGGGTGCCACACTTCAGGGCATGGGTGCACACTTCATATGGTCAGCATTGAGAGGGTCCAGAGGAGGGCCACTCGCATGATCAGAGAGCAGCAAGGAAGGCCCTATGAGTGGAGGCTACGGGACCTGAACCTGTTCAGCCTCAACAAGAGAAGGCTGAGAGGGGATCTGGTAGCCATCACAAACTGGCCAAGGGGGCCAGCAGGCTATGGGAGAGACCCTATTCCCCCAAGCACTAACAGGAGTAACAAGGAATAATGGCCATAAGTTGACCGAGAGTAGATTCAGACATCAGGAAGTACTACTTCACAGGGTGGCTAGGATATGGAACCAACTTCCAAGGGAAGTGATGCTCACTCCTACCCCAGCATTCTTTCCTGCCCATGGCAGGGGGTCAGACTTGATGATCTGCTCAGATCCTCCAATTCTACCTATAATGAAACTATGGATGTACAAGGCTATGGAGCTAAACCCATTTCTGTGTCATTCCTGTTCCTTTGTTAGAGGCACTCTCTGCCCCTCCACACTTCTTTTTATGCTTTAGGCCATTAAGGCTAGAAATAGACAGTCAAATGAAGCAGATCAGCTGTGTTGGGTTGCATCTGGCCATAAACTGTGGATGTGATGAAGGTGGTATCGATTTGTGCCTCTATTTAGCAGCAGACATTGGTTTAGTTTATGGGGAGAAAGCACTGGCATCCTGTAGCCGTCCTCACTCTCCAGACACCCCAGGAAGGGACTCCAGAGGTTTGAGGGGCCCAATCCTGTATGGGAATTCCTGGGGTATGCAGCAGGATCAAGAGCCTCAAGTCCCACAAGCTATGCGCAGAGCTGCTAGAAAATGGAGGCAGCTCCAGACTCCCGGCACCATCCTGCCATAAAGTAAACACACATTCACTGCTAAATAGCAGCACAAATTGATACCACCTTCATCATGGCCACAGTTTGTCATATGACAAGGGATATGAATGGTTTGTTTGCTTGGCCTTTGTGCTGCCATAAAAAAATTGTACTGCCATAAAAAAAAGTGTGAGCACTTTTACACATGGTCCAGGGGTGAAGGGGTGGTGTTTTAATTAGAGTGGCTCCAAGAGCCACTGTAATTAATGTGCCCATTAATCTTATGCATCACACTTCACAATGGTACCCCACACTTCAAAATGGTGTTGGGGGACTTGAAATAAAGCTTGCTCAGCAAGACTTAGATAAAGTACCCCTACTGCCATTTTGAAGTGTGGGGAAGTTGATACACAAGATGCAAGAGGCTGCTGGAGCATGGTAATTAATCACTGTAATTACAGCACGTTGGAGCAGCCTCCATGCTCGTGTACTGGCACCCAAAGGTGACAAAAGGCAATGTCTGTTTCCATCCTAAATGGAGCAGATTTTTAGATGGTATCCTTCACCAGCAGCTCCTTGGAGAAAAAGATCTCTGTACAATGGCACAACGGATTCTGATTAGAATGTATTGGAGTGGATTCAATTAATCAGAATGCTCCAATGTGCTGCTGCATCTCATGTATTCAGCATCTCCACATTTCAAAATGTTCATGGGAGCGCTTTAACCAGAGCTCATCAAACCAGCTTTAGTTAAAGTGCCCCTGCCACCATTTTGAAATGTGGAACACTGAATACACAAGACACTGTGGGCGTTTTAATTAGAGTGGCTCCCAACATTCTAATTAAAACACCCCACCCACACCCCAGAGCATATGTAAAAATGTCCTTGGAAACTAACTGGTTCAGAGAAATAAGCTTTTGTAGGCAACAAACTATTTTCAGATGCCACAAAAGCTCATGCCCCTATAACCACTAGTATCTAAGGTGCCACCCTGCCCAACAAGAAGGGTAGAGATTCCTCACCCTATGCTAGCCAATGATTAGGGCACTCATGGAGGTTCTAGCACTTGCTCCCATGACTAGTTATATATACACATTAAACAGCCATTGGATAAAAACCAATGGTAATACTGGAATAGACACAAGAACCCAGACGTCCTAACAAGCCCCATTGATGCATATGCCTAATAGATGAGGCTCCCTCAAGGGACGTCTGTGCTGGTCTACCTAATTCTTGGATTCCAGGCAGGTGCCATGCTTCTGAAACTAGTTCTGGGCATAAGAACTTCTGGGCCATTCAGAGCATAAGAACCCTTTAAGAGTCTGTAAGAGGAGGCTGGATGAACACCTTGCCAGGGTCGTTTGACCCCAGTACTTTTTCCTGCCATGGCAGGGGGTCGGACTCGATGATCGCCTCAGGTCCCTTCCAACCCTACCAACTATAAAACTATGAAACTAAACATAAGACCTGCCATTTACTCAGTCAGACCATAGATTCATCTTGCTCAGGATCCTGTGCCATGCAGTGGCATACAGTAGATGCTGAAAGGGAGAGTGAACTGGGTGTGACCAGGGTTGGTTTTTTTTCTACTGTTCCTCTTTCACTTTCAGTGTCCAGAACTGTTCTAATTCTGATGCTGTATCCCTAACTCCCATGCTCAATAGCTACTGATGCCTTAAAAACATTATAGGCATTCAGGGAATTTTCAGCTACAGCTGCCTCCTGACCCTGAAGAAACATAGCCACAGTCACACAGCATTGTGCCCAGGTAAGTTATCTCTGCCTCTCAGCAGAGCTAATTAGAATAGCCACATTCACATAGAACAGAGGCAGAGCTAATCAGCCTGGGCACAGTGCCGTATGAACCTCTTGTTCAAGAGATTGTTTCTGGCTTCCTCCCCACCTGGAGGAATTATATAGAGCAGTATTCTTAAAGTGCCAGGCAGCATCAAGCTGCATCCTCTCAGCAGACACAGCAGGACACTGCCTGATGCCAATCTGGGACCAATTTTTCAACGTGTGGTATTTGTCAGGGAGTTATCAGGGACAGAGTCATTGAATTTGAAGCTATCCAAGAAAATCCATAATCAGGCAGCTGCTGATCAGGGATTTTTGTTTGTTTTGTTTTTTGAATTGCAATGTCAGATTTAGAACCTAAAATCTGAATCCTGTTTTCAGCACCTATATAATTATTTTGGAGCTAGCCCTAAGTGCCTTTCTGTGTTGGGGCCGTAAGTCTTGACACATAGCAGAATTAAACCTAGAGTAACAGAGGACTACTTTCATTACATATGCAGGTCCGATGTATATAAGCAGCAAAATATTTTCTACTAATTATGTGTTCAAATGATGTCACGCTAAATTTGTTTAAAGCTGGTAAGTGTCTCATATGGTACACCCAATTAATTGTATGGGTTGTTAGAGTTTGGATTTCTTTAAATCTAAAATTTAGAGTTCAACTCACCATACATTAAAAGTATTCTTATCAAACATGGATAATATTGTTGAAAAATAATATATGAGAAAATAAGATTATTATTCCCTAAAGAGGTAATATCTGTAACATGTTAAGCACTGCAATTTGTAGAGTACGTTTTGGGGACACCTTGAACTCATTGTAATAACTATGTCATAGCAGCAGTGATCTTGATCAACTGAATTCTGGTTGAGGTAACAAGTTAAGCATTGTAACACGTAGAGTCTATTTTGGGGGCCTGTTTTGTGTAATTCTGATAACTGTGTCATACCAACAGTGATCTTGATTAACTGAATTCTGTTTGAGTGTAAGTGGAGTGGTACTCCGCTAACACGTACACAGAGTTCACTAATGGATGGCTTTGAACAGCCTTTGTGAAGAGAAGAGTTGTGTGTCAAAATCCTGAAAACCATTTAGTAGCCTTCATGCTTACATAGAGTTCAAGTGGGTATGAAGAAAAATATTAGATTTCCATGTCTGTGCTTGAATTTATATAAGCGTGTCTTAACTTTCCACCCCTCCCTGAAGTGTATGAAATACAAAGAAAATGGTAACACTTTATGTTTGAAAAAAGAATTGCTTATGTCCAAGAATATAAAGAAGGAAATATAGAAAGAAAATTAAATTCAGTTACAAAATATTCAGATAGATCTGATACAGTACTAAACATCTTTATATAACTGAATTCATTATAACCTTTATTATTGACAATTTATTGTGCTTCAACGATTTATGTACTTTTGCATCTCAGAAAATCTACAGTGTGCCTAGCCATATTGGGAGAGAGAGGAGCATCACTACTTCAAAAGGCGTACGTTCTGAATGATCGATTCCTCCATCCCCACCACCATTTCCTTCTAGCTCCTCTTGCTTAACAATACTCTTGCTGATATTTTCAGATATAATCTAGGTCTTTCCTTACTCAGAGATTTTCATAAACATAGCTCAGTTTGCCAACTATCCTTGCTATATTGTTTCTTTCTCTTTTTCTTTATCCATCTTTACTTTTTAGTTAACTTTTAATTTTTATTGCATAAGATACGTTGCCTTCTTTTACATAAAATTGTATTTCTTAATACGTTTCTATTTTGAAACTTTGTATGCTCAGTTCCTGTGATACTCCTGCTCCATTCTGTTTTGCTGGATTATTTTGAGATTACAGTTATTTACTTTTTTATCTATATATTTTCTTCCTATTCCAAGCTTTTTCCTTGTTCCCTCCAACAATCTTTCAAAAGGTGCACATTCATTTTCTTATTTCTTGAAGCTTGCTCTGATCTTCTTAAAATATTTCCATTTGCTCAATGCACTGTTATATAAAGAACAAAAAACCAGAATGTTGGTAATCTAAATAAGGGCAAAGCTGCACGTTACACTTTGACCATATTAAATCCATGGAATGTTAAGTGGTGTTAAAGTTAAAACATGCTGTGGCTATCACACATTAAGGGTTAATACTGTTTCTTTCCTGCATGACTCTACAGCCTGTAATCAAACAAAAGTTCATATCATGCAAGTCATGCAAGAAACCAATGACTGCTTGTAACACGTCAGGATCCTAGGGGTGGCTGTGATGTCCCCTAGTGACTCCATGACAGTGCCCCTCTCTGCCTCTAGGGTGCCTTCCATCTCACCTGCCATGCCTTGATGGAAATATAAATGAATAAAGATGCTGCCCATAGGCCTTTGCATAACCTCACTCCAACTGGACCCTGACAGTCTCTGTCTGTGCCAGGGTTCACTGGTCCTTAGGCCCCTTGCTGGGCCTCAGTGTAACTGTGCCACTGAAGGGCACCCCAGGCCTTAAGGGAAAATTGCATGCCTCCTAGCCAGGGTAACTTGTGAGCTCCTGGGGCCTCCCGTAGGGAGCAAATCAGAAAGTCAAGCATCCCTGAGTGGCTGTCCTGGGCAGGAGCTCCTTCCCCTGGCAGATGCCAGGGAGAGACTCCCCTGCCTGCCCTGCAGTGCTCCTGGCTGGGCTGCCTTTATTTTTAAGTACTGCTGGACAGATCACCATCTTGTTAGATCCAATATGAAAATCCAGCTTGCTCTGAAACACCAAAAACAGGTATAAGCAATGTGAAGGACTCAACACCAAATCTCTTTAAGATCCAACGGTCTGTAAGGATCTCCAGCGATGTCTCCATAAACAGCTCTCCTTTATTTGACATATCCACAAAAAATGACAACATTGAGGAACTCTGGAAGATATTTAAAACCACTGTCTATTTGGCCTGTGCTGAATCCATTGGCTATACCAACCTTTGACACCAAGACTGGATCAAGGAGAGTGACACCAAGATCCAGTTCCTTCCTTGACAGGAAAATGAATCATTCTTCTTGCCAAGATGATGCCTCATCTCAGCAGAAGAAAGAGACTTCCTCAAAGCCATAGCTTAAAGGAGGATCCAGGAAATCAAAAATCAGTGGTGGCAAATGAAACCACAAAGATTAGCTCTGTGGTGACAAACATGACATGGATAGCTTTTTTCTGGGCAATGAAAACCATCTACAGAATGATTTCCCATGGCCCTATTTGCCTGCAATCGCAGGACAGTTCAACACTCCTCAAAGACAGTGAATCTATCCAAGCTATATGTAAAGAGCACTTTGAAGCACTCCTGAATGGTAAGTCAGCTGTGATGAATATAACCATTGACTCTATCCCTCAACACCCTGAAAAGGGACCCCTCACCAACCCTCCTGTCATAAAGTCTGGTATGCCATCAAGAAAACCAAGAACAAGGCTACTGACTAGATGGCATACATGCTGACATCTACAAGGCAGGCAGTGAGAAACTGGTACTAAGACTCCATGAATTTATTCTTTGAATTTGGAACAATTAAGAGATCCCTGGGGAAGTGAGGAATGCCAATATCATGTCTATCTTCTAAAAAAGGAAACAAGTCTGTATGTGGGAATTATTGAGGTATCACCCTCCTTTCCATGGCATGGAAAATTCTTGCCTGCATTCACCAATGACCTGGAAGATAGCATAGAGTGCACCTTCATCAAGTTTGCAGATGACACCAAGCTGGGGGAAGTAGTAGATTTGGTGGAGGGTAGGGTTAAGATTCAGAGACTTAGACAAACTGGAGGATTGGACCAAAACAAATCTCATAAGGCTCAATAAGGACAAGTGCAAGTCCTGCACTTAGGATGGAACAATCCCATGCACCAATACAGGCTGGGGGCTGACTGGTAGCTCTACAGAAAAGGACTTAGGGGTCACAGTGGACAATAAGCTAAATATGAGCCAACAGTGTGCCCTTGTTGCCAAGAAAGCTAACAGCATTTTGGGCTGCATTGGTAGGAGTGTTGCCAGCAGATCAAGGGAAGTGATTATTCCCCTCTATTCAGCACTGGTGAGGCCACATCTGGAGTACTGTGTTCAGTTTTGGATCCCCCACTACAGAAAGGATGTGGACAAATTGGACAGCATCCAGCAGAGGGAAACAAAGATGGTTTGGGGGCTGGGGGACATGACTTATGAGGAGAGTCTAAGAGAATTGGGCTTATTTACTCTAGAGAAGAGAAAACTGAGAGGGCATTTAATAGCAGCCTTCAACTACCTGAAGGGTGGTTTGAAAGAGGATGGAGCTAGACTGTTCTCAGTAGTGGCAGATGACACAACAAGGAGCACTGTTTTCAAGTTGCAGCAAGGGAAATTTAGGTTAGCTATTAGGGAAAGTTTTGTACTTGATGGGTGATAAAACACTGGAACAGGTTACCCAGAGAAGTGATGGAATCTCCATTCTTGGAGGTTTTTAAGACCATGCTAAACAAAGCGTTGGCTGGGACAATATAGTTGGGAATGGTCCTGCTTTGAGCAGGAGGTTGGACTAGATTATCTCCTGAGGTTCCTTCCAACCCAAATTTTGTATGTTACTAGGTTTCTATCCTGGGATGCTGGAAGAATGCAAATTCCTCATTTTATCTCCATGGTACAGTCTGAAGTTGTCCTAACATGAACTAGATAGCATGACCTAGAGTTAACCCTTGCCTGAACTGCTGTAACTTTGGTATGCTCAGAGGGCACATAGCATGAGTTAATGAGCTTTAACATAGAGGTGCTCACCTTTTAGATGCCCTTAGTATGATCTAAGTGTGATGTGTAACTTTATCCTAAGAAGTTAACCTTCCTCAGGATTTGGAAAAGAGGCTTCCATGGAAAAGCCAGGAAGCTTAAGTATCTGACAAAATCAGGTCCTGCAGACTGCTTCAACTCTAACTTGATTATTCAAGGACTTCAGTTCAGGAAGGATTTTATTTCTTGTGTGATAAATAGCAAGTAATTTGGCTGACATAATTAGAAAACTAGTGAATATTATTCTGTTGCTTAGGAGTTTTTGAGCAAGAATGTGATTTACTAATACAGCTTTCAGGGCAGTCAAAAAATCTTTCCTCACAGCTGCCATATTCTGTAATTTAAACACCCCTCAAATGTGAAGGGCACTAAAAGCACTCTCACTTTGGAAAAAGGTACTCAATATTTAAAAGGGAAAGAAGGTTTTCAAACAGTTGTTGAGATACATCACCAGGGAGGAGTTTGGCCCAGTGGCTCTAAAAATTCTCAGAGCCTAGATTAAAGGCAGGCCAGCCAATTTCTATTTGTTTTCTAAGAGACAGAAACAGATGGAAAATTTCCATTTTAAAATTATTCAGTTTGCAATATTCATAGTGCAGCCAAGTTACTGTCTATTCAGGAAGCCTTATCTCCTCCTCATTCAGATAAAAATCCCACTGGCAGTATTACAGGTACTGATTATTGTCCACATGGACCTGATCCTGGAAACCACTTACACACATACTGAACTTTATATAGGTGAGCACTCCAAGTAACTTCAAAGGAACCGTTGATTTGCATTCAATGAAATGTACAAGCATTTGCATTCTAGGGACAGGCTTAAATGAATAATAATTGACCATTTTCAACATCTGATAAACCATAATAATGATTAGTATGATCACAAAATGATCTAGAACTCAATGAATGAAGCAAGATTCCATGATAACAGGCCATAAATTATCAAATACTGTACTACATTTACTCATTCATTCCCAGGGCAACATTAATGCATCTGAGAGACCTAGTCCACAAAATATGATATACAAAGTTTTATGTGAAGGAATAATAGAAAACAGGAAAGAGTTCTGAATCTCTTTTAATTTTGCTTTTACAGGTCTTTTGTTTATACTTTTTGTTCTTGCCAGTATTAGGAAAAGAATTACTTTGTGAGGAAAGACATACAAATTTATAAACGCTGGTTATTAGGCAATGCTCTGAATTTACATCTTGATGAAACTGGACTTTTCTTACCAAACCAATACATTCAGAAGCAATACATTCAAGCTGTATAAAAATATCAATGGCATTTTACTCATATCATTCACTGCCTTTCCATTGAGAGAAAAAAAAGTAAACCACAGCTGTGAAATAAACAGATATTAGCAAATGATCCCTATTAGGAAAGACAGAGAAAACATCAGCCTACTGGGGACTATTGTACAACCAACATGTACCCAGAAGTAGTATGCCTCTAAAGGTCTCCTGATCTCAAATTTTTGCTGGGAGCAGAGGCTGGGTTTTTTTGGAGGGGTGGTCGGGCAGGTTGTTTAAGAGCACTTTTTCTTTATAAAGTGGGACAATTAGTTATAGGAATCCCATAAGTCCCCCTAGAACAAATGAAGGGGTGAGGATTAAGATAATATACGCACAGTATGAACAAAATATCACAGATACACACAAAATTCCCAAAGAGCTGAGATTAAAAAGAGTCCAGCTGAAAGTCATTTACAGAACAGGCTGGACACCACTAAGATGCTGTAAGCTGACATCAAAGAAAATGACAACTCTTCTATTTCTGGGAAGAAATATGGGAATTTACTACATGTTAAATTAAGTGCCATCTCCCACAGTGTACTTCTTATGGGAAAAGCAAGAGAGGACAGCATATAGACAGCTACATCCCCAAGTGATCTGAAAATATTTGAGGCTATCTGGAGAATACCCTGAATATAGATGAACCGGTGCATGCATAAATGTCTAGGAAACCAAAGGTAATTGCTGAAGTGATGATAGTGTGACAATGGAAAAGAAATTGAATGTTGCAGAATGGTACACAGAGTCAAAGGGACCAACAGACTGAGATGCAGCATATCACCTTTTGTTTAAATGGCAAACGGAGATGTTTAGTAAGTGAGATAATTATCATTAGAGATGACTGCTAACTCATTTATTGATAACATAAAATTCCTGT
Source organism: Crocodylus siamensis (assembly GCF_052110815.1). Classification (NCBI taxonomy): domain Eukaryota; kingdom Metazoa; phylum Chordata; order Crocodylia; family Crocodylidae; genus Crocodylus; species Crocodylus siamensis. Next base: position 69,352,768 of record NC_143401.1, on the reverse strand, counting down.
TGTAAATTAGGTTACCTTCTGTGTTCACAAGTAGACAAACAAGTTATAATACACACACAAGGCACAGACCCTTCTGAGATCCCTCTGCTATTGGTCTTCTACATTGCCCCCTCACCTTTGTTCCAGGAAGAATTTCTTGTTTTTTGCTATGGATCTGATACAACGCCAAGTCAAGTTAATATAAACCATATTAATGGGAGAGAAGGAATAGCATTCTTGGCTTCTCTACCTCCCTCCCCACCACCGTTTTTTTTTTTTTTTTTACCATCGTTCACATTCTCAGGAGAAATATTTTCACCCCAATACTGTCAGATAATTTGTGCAAATTTTTTTTGCCTCTCTCATGAGAATGTATATCTAGAAATGACCACTTTCCCAGGTTTAAATTTTTATTGTTATTAAAACAACTACAAGCTGCAGATTTACCAGATTCAAGTGTAGCAAGATATTGTCTTAGCACTGGAAGTAGTGGAATGTGATGTGCAAATACAGTGATATCATGGCCTTGTTGAAATCAGTGGCAAGAATCGCATTGACGTCATGGAATTAGGATTTCACCCACGAATTTCTCTGATCTAGTTTCCTGATTTATGAGGAATTTCTTGAATAAAGACTCTTTATTCAGTTGTTACCAGTTTAATGAACATGTTCATACCACAGAGGCATCTAACAAACAGCAGAGACAGCAGACCACTAGCTAAATAAAAACAATAAATACAATTCCTCCTGGAGACTATTGTTATTAAATGCACTGGATCCAATGAATAGTCTGATTCTTTGGCTACAGAATCAACTTTGATTTTCCAAAATCCAGGTTTGAACTCTGGACCTGTTATGATGAGAATAAACTAGTATACATGGACTTTTGGTACTAGGCTAATTTATTATGCAGTCAACATCTCTGGTTCCCAGAGCCTAAGTGACTAAGAAGATCATTGATATAGGCTGGATATTATCAGCTCAATGGTACCAATTGTAAGGTAGGTGCAATCCGAGCATGTGGACAGTAATGCCTAGTTTGTCTCATCAAGGTGAAAAAGGGACAGGTGAATAGAGCCCAAAGTAGAAGGAGGTTTATGCCAAACAACTTTGTAGGATGAAAAAGTTATATTTCTTAGTGTTCACAATAATGGAAATCAGACAGCACACAAAGATCATTTCAAATATTAAAAACCAGATCATATGAATTTTGTAGTAACTTCCACAGAAGAAGAATACTTCTGTGAGATTTTGTGAAGAAAAAACCATTCTTTTAAAAAAAAAAATACCTTGTTTAATCCAATCAATCCCATGAATAATATTTACAGCTTTAGTGTCAGCATAAATATTATACCAATCTAGTACTATCACAAATGACCAGCTAACCCCTAGCTACCACACCATTCTTCAATTCACTTTCCATTTTAGTTCAGCAGATCTCCTTAATATTCAAATCGGCTCTACATTTTCAAAACAGCATATAGATTCAATAGTATCAATGCAATGTTTGTTCACATATATAGAACAGGCAGTACAAAAACAAAGGCTCGCTGAAGTGCAAACCAACTAAAATTAACAGTCCAAAAAACATTGACACAGAAAACACACAGACAGCAGAATGCCAAAAGTTACCATTCCCGGGTCTGACTTTTCTTGTACATTTTCTATTTATCTTGTTAATGAGCTTGTGAAAAGAGGGTTTTCAGCAAGAATAAATCCCGGACACCTGATCATATAAGCTTTGTACCAAGTTTGCATGCTCTCTAGATGTATGATCTTTAAACCTCCATCTGCCATTAGGGACAAAGATATAAGATTGCTGTGGAAGCCAGCAGTAAGATTTCTTATTATTATTCATCACATTACATGGTTAAAAGATAAATCTATACAATTCATCATTTTGGAGCTATACTAAAACTCCCAAGCAGTCTAACTGCCAGAACCATTTGAACCAATTCAGGAGTCCACACACTAGAAAAGTTCCTTTGTAGGATAGCGACTCAGTAAGAAACCTGGGTCATGAGATTAAGAAAAACTTAATATATTTACCCAAAACCAAGATGACCTCGAATTTAAGATGATCCACCCCCCATTATTTAGAGTCTATAAATGGAAAAGGGTTTTTTTTTCCATTTCCATTATAACAAAATGTCCATATAGATCTGTTATAATATTCCATGTACAGAACTTAGTTATTGGAGAAGAATCTTAAAATGTATTCCCCAGTGCACTGCACTAGGAGAAGCAGTGGCAGGGGGGCAGATGGTAGAAAAGCAGGTATGGAAGCAGTCAGGAGGGAGGAAGCAGTGGGGGCAGGAGAAGTGGAGGACAGTGGCGTGTAGCCCTCCCTGCAGCATCTGCCCCTTCCCCACTGCTTTTCTTGCCCCTGCCCCGCCACATAGTCTTGGGCTCCCTGCCCCCCCTTTTCTCTTCCCCAAGCCCTAAATTGGCTGGTTTACTGCCAGGGATCCCAATTCATTCCTCCTTTCAACCTATGGGCGAGAGTGATACAGTACACAATATCTGCTGTGGTGGGAAGCACCACTTTGGGCAAGACGCTTGAGCAACATTTTAAAGTGGCCTCTGACTCTTCATGCTTTGGGTTTCAGGTGACATATTTAGACTTAATTTTCAGCAGTGGACAACCACAAGTCAACAGGAGATACACAAGTTTAGTAATTCTGAAAATACAAACCCAACAGGACTTAAGTTTTACACCTAAAATGACAGTCCAATTTTGGAAAATCTGGCCAAAATAATTCTTCCATAAAGGGGATACTTCTTCCATAATGGCATGACACAGAGCTATTTTGAGGAGTAATTAATATTTGTGAAGTACTCTAATAGGAAGCTGATGAATGTCTGAAATGACAATAATCATATCAAATTAATTTAAATAAATTTTGCCACTGGCAATGAAAAATAATATAAAAATTAACTTTATGATGTATTTTAACTAAAAAACAAGAGTTGTGCAAGAATTTGGGGGTCATTTCGAGGTAATTTGTGCTCAAAATATAGAATAGTTGTAAATAAACTAATTCTGTAAATCTCTCCCTTGAAAAGAAAACAGTTTTAGTTTCAAATACATCCAAGAAGAAAAAACGGAAAACTTGAGTGAGCATTCTCATAAGTGACTATAAATAAGGCTTCCATTTTATAAAAGTTACATGTGAGTTTGAGTTGCCAAAGGTAACAGGTAACAGCTTCCTCATGCAGCCAAGTTACTAAACAGAAACTCAGCTGGTCTGCATAAATATTTTGACTAAGATTCATGGGTGTGCTCTCCAGAGAGCTGCTTAAGGGTGGAGACTTCATTAAAATGTTACTCTCCTCATCTGGTGGAACACTAATTCTAATTCACCAGAGACAAAACTCATTTTATGTGGTTGTGGAAGCTATGTATTTTATTTTTAAATTAATCCAGCTAAATTGCAGCAGCAATAGAAAATCCCTTTTGTTTAAGAAACAGACACTTGCTTTATACTACTTATGGGAATACAGCCCTTTAATACTGGATACACAAGACAAGTGTCCTAGTTGTATCTTGTTCACGTCTGTTAGGATATCAGTCATTACACAGCATAAGAAGGTACTGACCAAACGGGCATCTAGGAAAATAGCCAAACAGATTATCTATCTTGTGTCAAGGCAAGATAAATAAATGTCACCTGCTATAAGCGGAACAGCTCATATTGCTGGGGGCAGGGCCAAGGGGTGTGTGTGCACGTATACATATACATGTGTGTGCATACATATATATGTGTATGTGCCTGTATCTGTGTATGTATACATATATAGGTATATGTGTGTGTGTGTGTTTCTGGCTATATGTATGTGAATTATGCTATCAACATAAAAACAAAAGAAATGCCATTTACTGGATCAGATAATAGGTCCATCTACACAGTGTCCTATCTCACATAGGAACAGAAAATGTATGCTGTAGGAGAGGGTAAATAAGGCATGTCCAAAATTTCCCACCCCTTGCTTCCATTGCAGCTTCCAGTATTCACAGGTATAGAAAGTTCTGATTCAGAGGCTGTACCTCTACCTACCAAATTCAATTCCCACTGATGGATCTTTCCTCCAAGAATTGTCCAGTCCCATTATTTGAACCAGCTTAAACCATCACCCTCCATAATACCTCATGGCAATGAGTTTCACAGGTTAATTACATAGTGGATGCATCTGCACAAGCAATTAATATGATGAAATAAATTCTGGTGCAGTTTGCACCAGAGTCAGCTGCTCCCAGGTGCAGTGTTTACAAGTGCACCTGGGACTGCAGCAGTTACAGCCAAGGTAGAGCAGCTCTGGGCTGGCATGGGGCCTGGGGGCTCAGCCCCAGAATCCAAGTGGTGATGTTGGGTGCTGGAAGGACTGGCTGGGGCAGGAGCGTGCTACAGTGCAGGGCTAGCCAGAAGACAGCCCCTGCACTTTAGCACCCTCATACCCCAGCCAGTCCCTGTCACAATCTACACACGTGTTTGATCACACATAAGTGTCCCCAGTAGTACTATCCCCAATAGTACTATCTTACATCAAAGTTAATTACTGTGCCCTAATACCAGTGCACATGTAGACAGATGGTCCTCTTCACATATTTGTTGCTCATGTAGACATGCCCTGGGAGTAACACTTGGTAGGGGTGTGTGAAGCGGGCCCTATTCAATTCGGATTCGGATTCAGCCCAAGTCAGGGACAGTGATTTGATTCATTGATTCGGATCACTGTCCCTGACTTGATTTGGCTGAATCCAAATCTGAACATTCGATGCTGATTTGGAGAATAAACGATTCAGACACAGACACAGCTTTAAAATTATTTTCTAAGTGCATCAGTGTACCAGCATGGCTCATGATTGCTGTGGTGCTGGGGTATATGAAGTGTCCCACAGAAGTGTGGGAAGGCATGTCACGTGCTTGGCAGTGAACCCAAAAGTGGACCAGAAGTACTTCCAGTCCATTTAGGGATCTCCTAGGGAGCTCGCAGGGCCCCCCCCCCCAGGCCCTCTCCACCTTGGCAATCAACCACAGCGGGACCCCAGGTGCCTGCCCTCAGACCCAAGAGGCAGCAGTCACCAAGCTGGGAGGACGCACCCCCCCCCCCCCATGACCTCACCGGTGGACCTAGAAGTGGACCAGAAGTGCTTCTGGTCCACTTCTGGGTCTGCTGCTGAGCGCACTGGGGAGCCCCCTGCACTTCTGTGGGATATTCCAGGTGCCTCACCATTGCAACATTCATGAGCCCCCTGCTACCTAGAGGCATGTAGAAAAAACATTTAAAGCTGTCTCTATGTGTGAATCTCTGAACCTTTCTGAATCTCTCTGAATCAATTCCAAGGGTTCCAATTCGATTTGGAGAGATTAAAGAGTCCTCTAATTCCATTCATATTCAGAGATTCAGCCACCAAATTGGGCCAAATCTCTGCCGAATCGAATCAGGGACCGAAGCTTTGCATAGCCCTAACACTTGGTTATCTAAGCGGTAAAAGACAATGGAACAATGTCTTTTGTAAACATATTTAACTGTTGAACCCTTGCTTTGCCTCCATACTTAACATTTCTTACAAGAGGCAGGCCTTTAATGTAATGAGAAGAAATGTCAAGAAACAGTTATACACAAAGCACTTGAAACCACCAGTACTGAGGAATTAAAGGTAAATTCACTATATGTCTAAAATCTGTGTTAGATTATCTTCATAAAAAAATATCTAACTGGTTAAAGTATTATGATGTAAACCCTTGAGATACTTGGGGTGAAGTTACATGTTACATTTAGGCCATACTAAGGGCACTTAAAACACAAGTGTCTGCACATTAAAGTTCTTTAATTTATTTTAAGTACCCTCTTCAAGTGAGAAATAACTCTAGGCCATATTACTTAGCTCATGTTAAGGTAACTTCAGTCTGCCCCAGAGAGATAAACTGAGCAATTTACAGTCCTCCAGCATTGTGGGTTCCTATGACCCCAGCTGACTTCCTGCCCTTTGGGCAGGGGGCTGGACTTGATGATCTTCCAAGGTCCCTTCCTGCCCTAATGTCAATGAAATCTATGAAATCCCAAGATACGCTGCTCCCAGCCCCTGCCACCCATGGAGCAGGAATAGAGCCCAGGAGTACTGGCTCTTAGGCATGTTCCTGCTTGTTAGTGGCAAGTCAGAGCTGTTCAGGCAGAAACCAGTGTTAACTATTAATGTGTGACTACTCTCAACAAGTTTTGATTTTAACACTGCTTACTGTTCTGCAGAGCATGGTCTAAATGTAACTTCATCCTTATTTACATAGCCCTTTTATGGAAGGAACAAACTGACCAGTTGCGCTTTTACCTTTAAGAAGTCTTGTACCTGCTGAATTTCTGTGGGCCTTTACACATGTGTTTATATCAGTGTTCTTTCAGAGCATCCTTACTTAAAACTTTTAAAAAGCATAATTACTCTTTTACAGTTAGTAATTATGTAATTAGTTAGTATAGTGAAACCACATTTTTGCATCTGGGGTATTTAACACGATCTGTGAAGATCTATGGCTAAGAAAGGGTTTTTCTCCCATGAATCAAGACACAAATTATTAGAATGTCTGGGTTATATAGCTGGTAGAACAGAGCCTGGGCTTTTAGCATTGTTGTTTTTTTTGAAGCACCTTAAGGCACTCAAATGTCACACACTTCCACTTTTGCTTAAAATTCAATGGTATTAAAAGATTAACTTAGCAGTCTTTATTTTCTTTAAATGCCTTATTCAAGATATACAAAAAAACAGAATTTTTGGTTTCAAAATGATACCTTTTATTAGACCAACTGGAGAAAGGCAAGAAAACTGTCCTTTTCTGCAAGCTTTCAGGATCAAAGTCCCTTCGTCAGGCTCTGGGAAATGTGTAGATGGTACCAGATGGTAAAAAGTTCCCATAGGTAGGAAATAAACTTCATTTTTGCACCTCCCTGGAGGTGTCAGATGGCAGGCAGGGAGATAAAAAATTCTACCAGATCAACACATCAAAGGGCTACTCAACACAGCTCACAAAGACACTGTCATGGACCCAGAAGGACAGCCTTCCATCTTCAGGTCCCTCTGTGCAAAAACGAAGTTTATTTCCTACCTATGGGGACTTTTTACCATCTACACTTTTCCCACAGCCTGATGAAGGGACTTTGATCCCGAAAGCTTGCAGAAAAGGACAATTTTCTGGCCTTTCTCCACTTGGTCTAATAAAAGGTATCATTTTGGAACCAAGAGTTCTGGTTTTTTGTATGTCTTTTTGTCTCAAACCAACAAGGCTACCAAGTACACCCCTTATTCAAGATATGTTTTTATCAAATATATTCCAGTGCTCTCTTCTACATCAGTTTGCATTACCAAAGGAAATATTAACTTTCTATGTCATTAAGTACCTGTAGTAATGAGGCATTTGGAGTAGTATTAAAGAAAATGGTAACTTTTCTAGGAAAAAGAAACAGCTGGAATAATTCCATGGTGATTTGTAGCAAAAGGAAAAAGGTTAATTTCCCACATAAAATATTCAACCTTATTAACATCTCTAAGGAAACAAATAGTTACAGTGAATTCATTTTAAATGAACTGTATGATACAAAAATATTTTAAAAGGTTTATAAACCAAGTCCTACACAAGGTTGAATTGCAAAGGAAGGCTAAACATACACACACCATAGTTAGAACAACTGCTCATATGTGGCTTCAAACTCCCTTATGGACCATTTTACCTTTTTATTAAAATATAGACATCTGTATGTAATATAGGAATTTCACTGCTTATAAAATATCATTGCTCTCTAGTTTTTAGGCATGTAAAATTACGTGTCTTTAATTATACCCTGGCACTAAAAAAATTTCATGTTTTGGCTTGGGTATGCTAAGATTTTCTAGTACTAACATCTCTAGACCCAACAAATTCTATTTGGAAGTAAATCCACTATTTCACTGTCCAAAACAAAACTATGGTTAAGCTCTGAATCACTGGTAGCTCAGTCTCAATTTCGTGTAAATAATGCAACTGTACCTGGAAGCTGTCCATATAATTTCAAGCTTGTAAAGCTTATGAAATGTACCATACCAATCTGTCACAGTTTTATTTAAAGTCATAAAATACACTGCTCAAGTTTCCTTTTGCTGTCTTGGCAAATCTTGTAAATTACATTCCATTCCAATCAAGCATTTCAAATGACATCATAGAAACTTCCTGCATGCATAAATTTTGTTGAGTGCCAATCAATGCCGAAGCAAAAAAACCCTTCAACAGTGTTCAAAAAAGATATACACTCCAATGAGTATTGATATGGATTTGGGATCTGATGTACTCAGCTGAAATGTAAGAGTATGCAGATGCCGGTACTTTAGTCTTAAAACATCTATCTGGTTTTTCATGTACAAACTCTACTGTCAGCATATTTTATGATAACATGCAGGAAACTTTCTCAATCCTGGAAAATATTCTGTATGACACTGGTACAGTACGTCTGACTATTCAGTATTATAGAATATAAATATTCTGCAATCGGAAGGAGGAGGGAGGACTTTGACTTTTAGCTACTTTATTCAAGGGTTCTGGGTACAAAAAGTTGGCAGCTCTGGTGTCCAGGTCCAATATACAAAGAAAAGACAAACAAATTACCATCAATCCAAGAGCACCATGCCATTACATTCATAACATTACATTGTGGCAGACACCTTCACTGTATTACATATCATGCCTAACATGCCATTATGTGGTCAGGACACCAGCCACACATACAGACCAAAGCCCTCTATAAACAAAAGATCCCTATTCTGTTCTATCCAATTGTACATGTGACAAAACCTTCAACTTCCCACACAAAGAAAAAAAGCAAAAAAGCAGCCTAGTGATGGCCCAGGGCGCAGCACGAGCTTGGAGTCGCGGTCCACCACCGAGCCTGCCCAAACATCCAGACCGGTCATAACATCAGAGCGCATATTGAAGATGACTGTCCTCCACACGGCACAGCGTTCTCTCAAGCACCCAGCGTGCCTGAAAGGCAGGCACCACCCACCAAAGCACAGCATGATCAAACTCCAGCAAGAGGTACACCCGCACCAGGAGGCCAAAAAGCCACAGAGCATCATCTGAGCCGGTTGCGGCAAACCGCTTGCAGAGGCTCTTGAGGACAGCCATCTTGGCCTGACCCAATAGAAGTTGGCCAGGCAGACAGTGCCCCACTCAGCTGCCCAGTGTGGATAGGAGCACATGTAGGCATTCTCCAAGAGGCTCCTGCCCAGCACGGGCAGTGGTGGCTCAAGGGTGACAAAAAGCAGCCACAGACAGGGACAGTGGAGGAAGGTGTAAAAGAGGTTCTCCTCAATGCCCCCAGGGCAGAAGGGGCAGGCCATCAAAGTGGCTGGGTCAAAGTGGGATGCAAATGTGCCAGTGGCTAGGATGCCATGCAGCAACTGCCACTGCAGGTAGCCAGTCTTCTTGGTGGTTGGCAGCTTATACAATGTGCACAAGCTGGGTAGACCAGGTGCCATCACCACAGTGATTCAGGGGGCCAGACATGGTGGACATGAATCATCCAGGCATAAAGGCTTCTATACAACACAGAAGCAAAAGGGAAACCTGTGTCACTGTTGGGAAGCACAGGGAGCATCAAGGGGATGCCAAGCCTGCTGGCCAGTTCGCCATCATGGCCGGGGTGACCAGCAGCTCAGGAAAAGCCTCGCTCAGGGCATCCACAGTTCAGGGAACCTGGCATGCTGAAAGATGGCCATCCAGAATGGCTGCTGCCTCCAGCGGGAGGGCAGCCTGGATGTCATGCAGGAGGCAGCCCACACTGTTGATGGAGCACATGTCCAGCTGGGTGATCAGGGACTCGGGTGAGAGGCAGGCCAACCAAGTGGAGTCAAGGAGATGGCTCAAGCAGAGGACATACACCCAGATGATGGTGGCTGTGAGGCTGGCTGAGGGCAGGCTCTACATACAGTGACACCGGGCTGTGTACCAAGGGCTCCTTCAGCAGCTGCGGGAACTGCAGGTGCCAGGCCTGGGGCTGAAGGCAGACGGTGGCCTGCCAGGCTTGTACCATGCCATGGTAGGAGGCTGGAAGCACCGCCCAGTTCAGGAATGTGAAGTCCAGCAGGACGAGTTCCCGGTCAAAGCCTAGGGCCTCCACCCTCTGCAGGAACTGGCATGCCAGTTGTTACCAGGGTAGATGCTCCTCACCATGGAAGAGTCACTGGAGAACTTGCAAGCACAAGACGGCTACCTTGCTCACCAGGTCGACCAGGCTCTGGGCCCCCCTCGGTGACAGATAGGTAAAGGACAGCTCATGGGAGCTAGTGGCACCCATCCCAGAAAATATCTACCAGGAGACACTGGAGTCTCTCAAGTAGGTCCCCTGGCATATCAAGTATGGTGCAATGGTGCCACAGGGTCACCACCACCAAGTTGTTGGTGATGAGGACACGTCCATAATAGGAGAGGCTGGGTAGGCGTCAATGCCACCGTTGCAGCCAGGCCTCCACCCCCTCCTCAAGGCTGTCCCAGTTGCATGCCATGAAGGTTGGTGGCCCCAGGAACATGTCCATGACTTTGAGGCCCTCATGGCACTAGGTGAGGCCCCCTGGCAGATCCAAGGGGGGTAGCATTGATCCATGCACCAAGCAGTATCACTCTTGATCCAGTTGATACAGGCCAAGAAGGCATGGTCATAGGCTCACTGGCAGTCCGTCAGGGCCCACATGTCTTCCTGAGTGTTGAGAAGATGGTCATGTCATCCTCACACACCAATAGTCAGAGCAGAGGGCCAAGGGATGGGCCCGTGGCCATTGGCAGGGCCACACCACTCATGTGAGTCGCACTCTCCACCAAATCATGCAGGCATTTCCTGCAGAACCAGAAGTTCTCACACAGCAATGCATCATTACTGGCAGCCAGCAAGGCAGCCTCCAGCTCTGCCACATCTTCCTCCAACTCTCAGATATGGCAGCACAGTTCATTTGTAGCCAGCTGGGTGTACTGCTGGCAAAATGCCCAGATTTGTACCTTGCCCACATCCCATCATAGCTTCCAGGAGGAGTAGCTCAGTCTCGTGGTCTCCCAGCCCCACCAAAAGTGGACCAAGCAGTCACAGAAGTAGGAGTCTTGAAGCAAGCTGACGTTGAAACACCAATAAGGCACCTGTGCACAGGATCTCCTCAGCCGACTCAGTTCACAGCAGGCCAGGCCATAATCTGACAGGCCCAAGGGAACAATGCAGTTGCTGTGCAGCAGTAACCGATGGTGCCTTGTGACATAAAGGCAGTCAAGGTGGGCCATGGTGAGACCACCGGCACTCATACTGGTCCAGGGGTACTGGCATGCATCAGGATGCAGGGCTCACCAGATGTCAACAAGGCCTGCAGTCTCCAGAGCAGACTGCAGCTTACAGGCTGAAGGTAGGTGAGGTTCACACCCCGTGTGGTTGAGCGAGGTGCAGTTAAAGTTCCCACCTATTAGGAGCAGGTCATCATGCTTGTTAGTGTTGCGCAGGAGGGTAGCCAAAGTCTCAAAGAAAGCCACCCTCTCCTGGCCATCAGTGCATGCATAGATGTTGACAAGTAGCAGGTAGTGTTCTGCTAAGATGACCCAGACAGTCAGCAGGCAGCCAGGAATGACCTCCCATGCCACCGCCATATCATAATGTATTTGTGGCGATAGGAGAATTGCAACCCTGGTGCTAAGGTTGGTACCATGGCTCACGAACAAGTGGCCTCATCAGGCAGCATGGCAAGCCACCTGCCAAGCCACCTGGTTAAGCCCATCAGAATGCGTCTCCTGGAAGAAGACAATGGCTAGCCGCTTGTGGTGCAGAAGCTCCAGGACAGCCTCCCGCTTCATCAGATCTAGACAGCCATTGATGTTAAATGCTAATGGACATGTAAGGTAAAGTGTAGATAAAAGAGTGAGCACCCAAGAGCAGAGCAAAAAAAGCAGAGACAGCTTGGGAAAAGCCTATCATGCCCTACTCTACTCCAGGGACCCCCCAGGCCCCATTCATCTCTCACCCTCTGGAGAAGCTCGCACAGAGGGTAAGCCATCTGCCGAGTGCCTAGGTCCTGTTGCATAAGTTTAGCCACAGCTCTGGCAGCCTTGACAAAGATTTTAGGATCTGCATACCACTGGGTGATGTGCCCCACTACATTCTTCTGTCCTTTGTTCTGTTTCAAAAAGGCCAGGAGACCCCCATAGTCAAGGCCTACCCAGGGAGGGTCTGCCAACATGGGCTGGACATTTCCAACAGAAGCACAGCTAGGCTGCACCCCAGATGGGAGTTCACCCACAAATGCAGTGTCTACACCCTCAAAGTCTAGACATATCAGCCTCCTCTCATTGTCCAAGTCAAGGACTGGGTCGAGAAGAGCGATCCCTGCCTTTTTGTGGTGAGAGAAGTCATCCTGCTCTCAAGGTTCCTTGTGACAGTCAGAAAGCTGGATCCCCATCTCACTAGCTTCCTCTTCCAATTCGGTAGGCTGGGACGTAACATAGAAGTCAGGAGATTCCTTTGCTGCCCCCTGGTTCAGGCCTCCAGAAAAGCTGCCACCCAACTCTGGAAGCTGGGAGACAAGAGAGGGGTTGTTGACCCCCTCCAAGCCATCCCCATCCACAGTCAACAGAGTTGCAGCATGACAGCCAGAGCAATGCCAGGCTCTCCAGCAGTGGGCCCCCCCAGCATCAGCTGAGGAGGGTCCCAGCAGTGATGGGGTGTCCTGAGAGGTCCCCTTCACCTTCCTCTCTTTGTCCTTCTTCTTCCTAGTGGCAGGTGGCCCACCCTTTGTAGGGGATGGGCCAGACTGCTCCCGGCCCACATCCCCAGGTCCAGCCACCTCAGACAAGGCTGCAGTGGAGGGCAGCTGGAAGGAGGCCCTAGCCCCATCACCTAACAGGGCCTTGGTGCCACAGTCACTGACCACCCCAGCCTTGGCCCGAAGCTAAACCTCAGCTGGGGTGGTCAGGGCAGGCAGGGGGCAAGTGGAGACATCATCCCCTCCAGCTGGTGGGGCCTCTGCACTGGGGGGGGGGTGGGCACCATAGGTGGAATGTGCCTGGGGAGTAGTCCCAGCCCCTTCACTGGATGGTGCTCTCACACCAGAGACCGTGTTAACACAACCTGCATAACGTAACGCTGTCTCAGGAGATCAGCTAGGCACAAGGTGGTTCAGGTCTCCAGCCCCCTGAACAAGGCAGGGTGAGCAGTGCACAGGCAGTGCATGGAGAGTTCAGGAGTGGACCAAGGCCCCAGAGATGAGGCTTAGGTCCCCAACTCTGGAACAAGGCTGGGCATGCGGTGCACAGCTAGTGCACGGAAGGTCTGGGAGTGGACCAAGACCTCGGTGCAGCATGAGGCGGCTCGGGTCTCCAACCACTGGCACAAAGCAGGTTCAATGGTGCATGGAGTCATGCATGCAGCCTTGAATGAGCTGTAGGCTGGGAGAGCCCCAAAGCAGTTGAGGACCCCCTGCTGAGGGAAGAGACACCTTGCCCTGGAAGATGAGAACAGCCTCACTGGGCCCTCAGAGGAGTTGTGAGTTGTCTGGGAAAGAGATTCCTACAGGGGAGGAGAGTCTTTCCCCGCCCCGTGATGAGAATATTTAAGTTGGTTAAAGGGGCAGCTGGGATATCTAGAGCTCCCCACTCCCCTCCTGTCATCTAGGGCCACCCCTTCTCCTGGGGCATTGTTATTGTTTTAATATAGCTTACTTGGGGCTTTTTCCTTTCTTTCTCCCCTCCACCCAGGCCCTGCACCTCATATTTTACAAACCCTTCACCTCATATTTAGTGAACCCTGTGCACCTCACACTTTGTAAAGTGGCATTCCATCAGAGTATACAATTTGCATGACTTGAATGAGACTCTTGCTTTGATCCCCTTCTTGATTCTTCACCTATATTTGGCATTTGTATTGACCTGTATATAAGCTGTTTTAGCTCCTATATCTTAGGTGTAAATATGTTTACCCTATAACTTTTATATTGTATTAAATTTGTACATAGTCAAGCCTTAACACGTGTCCTGGCCATTCTCTACAGAGAAGGAGGGAAACTGTGTGCTACAGGCAGTTTCACTCCTCAGCGCACCTGCCCTGCTAATATTCCCTTCATTTGGAGAAGGGAAATACATGATTGGGTACCACCCAGGTTACAATATTAATAGCATTATACTAAATAAAATGGAAATTTGGGAAAAATCTCCAACAAGTTTGGGACACTGGTAAGAACCTGATACACTGAAAATACTTAAACCAAAATCCAGCCTTAGGGAAAATGGTGCCCTGGGAGAAATTGTATTTTGGCATGCCTGGCTCTGTTCCCCCTATCCTGTCCTGTCCTGCCCCAGGGGTTACTCTGGCCTGGCCTGGGTCATCACATCCCTTTTCTCCCCCCTACTGCTTCCTGTCCCCATGACCAAGAGACAGGAACCACCTGGAACACAAGCTGCAGAGAAAAGGGGAAACAACATGGGAGGCAGGGACTGTAGGGACTCGTGCAGACACTGCCAGTGACCCCAGCTGCCACAGATTCTGGTAGCAGCAGCATGTGCAGCCCAAGGTGGGCAAGGCAAGGACTTCTGGCAACAGCCTAAGCCCTCCCCTGTGGTGCCCACCAGTGCTAGCACCAGCAGCAGCCCCACAACCATCACCCTGTGGCAAGAGGGGGCAGAGCCAGGCAAAGCGGAGCAGGAGGGGTAGACTTGGCAGCTGTGCCCAGGGCTCTTTACTAGCCTGAGCAGGCAGGTAAAGGGGGGGAAGTGGAGGCAGGGGCTTCCCTGACCACCATGGCAGCTGGCCCAGAGCTTGGAGCACAGCCCATTCCCACCTTCTGGGTTGGCGCCTCCGACATGCAGGGGGTGTATGAGCTGTACCATCACCCCTGCCCATGGTGGCACTGCACAGACCTGGCTGGGGCAGAAGCTTCCAGCTTCATGGTTGGTCCTTTCCTGGGCAGCAGCCCATGCCAAGGTCCTCCTGTGCTGGAAGCAGGGGGAGAGGGGATCAGCTGGAGGCAGGATGGCAACCCCTGCCAACTATGGGGCCTTGGGTAGTTACCCACATCACCTGCCCCTAAGACCAGCTCTGCTCAAACGTTTAAATGATTTCTTATTGTTTATCATTCCAAAGTAAATAATGCATTTCTTGCAACTAGAAACTAAAGTATAACAGTGAAAACACAAGGAGAAATCTTGAAATTCTTCATTCAATCTTTACCCAGGAAAACAACCTATTATATCAGCTCCTACAAGATGCTAAATTCCTATAACTCCTGACTCAATTCAGTGGGAACAAGTGTAGATGCACCCACAGGTACTGTGATCTGGTGATCATCATTCTCAGAAGGGTTCCAGCAAAGACTTTCCTATATAAAAGGACTTTAAAAGACTTTCAGAATTTGATCCAGAAATTATACATCAGCATTCCTCTGTCTCAAAAGAGATTGAAATGCTACATAGAGCTTCTACTCAGGGATAAATCTAAAACAATATAATCTACTGTATCTTCTTGCATACTACATGCCTTAAAATAAAATACATACTTTGCTTTTGAATATTTTTGTCCAAGATAAAGATTTAAGCTGAGTTTGTAAAATGATCTGACATTCCAGAATTGTGGACTAAAAAACTTTTGTTTATTTCTTCCATCCCTCCAGCATTAAAACTACCCAGGTGCCACATTAAAAAACAAGCATTAGAGAAACACCCAAACCACAGCTAAGCTAGATATATTTGCTAGAACAATAACCCAGTGATCTCTTCAGTTTCATTAATAATGTAGCAGAGGGAAACAGAAAGGTCAACTGCATTCAAATTATTTACTGAAATAAGTAGACAACAGTCTAGGTTATTAATTATGAAAGCTTTATATTTAAAAATGCTTTTATGAAGCTATTTGTTGCAGTTATATTTTTTAACAAGTGGAAAAAAGATTTTGCAGCTCAGACAATTTTCATTTACTAGTTTAGATTTTTATTATCCAAAAGAGGGTTGTTTGGTTTGGAATTATATTTCTATTCTCCTTACTCAGAATTTCATTAATATATAAAAACTAATATGTTTGAGAGATTATATTTTATTCTGACAGAAAGGAGAGAATTGTGCCCACACTAAAATAAAATTAACAAATACCTTTAATGGCAGCAATATTTGCAGGGCTGAAGCCTTTCTGTGGCAGAGTTGAAATGTGTCTTTAATCCCAAGCCATTTTAATTCTATCTAGCTAACTTCCTTGGAAAGTTTAAATGGATTATTCCTTTGTCATTCATTTACCAACAAAACTTCCAGTAAAATGTTCTTTTTCTTGTGTATCTACTTTGGCATTTCCAAAAATCAAAATATTTGCTTGAAGCAATTTAGAAGACCATATCCATACACTAGTAAGAAAGGCAACATGCACATTTTTTAAAATGTCTTAGCAATATTAAACATGAAGCCTGGGTTTTTTTCTCTCAGTGGTGATGGAACAATCTGCAGTCAACCGACCATAAAAAAGAAAGGTTGCTACTTGCTTCCTGCTCAGATGTACCAGAAGTTATGTAAACATGACAGCTTTTCCATTAAAATTCCTTGAACTAAGAAATGGATTACTTTGATTCAACCAAATGGGGAGGGGGGGGGATCAAAAGAAAACTACCTTCTGGGTAGTCTTTTAACATTAAATAGGATTGTTAGTCTCTTCCACATGAACTCATTCACTGATAGCTGAGACGAGAAGATAGCTGGCTATACAGGTGACACAGTCACAAAAGTACAAAAAGAACGTGTTTTAGAAAGTTAAGCTTTCATTAGAAACATTAACTTTGGCTTGTTTCAGTTAAAGATTTTGTGCAAACAAATACAGAGTGGATTCACTTCCCTGTTTTGTTTTGTTTTTTCCTGCCCTGTGACTTTATGAAGGTACTTTTTCTTAGACTGAGTCTTGTGTCCTTGATAAATACCCATATTCGGTGACTATTCCTGAATAGAGGCCTTTCTTTGGGTGGCCAGTACTGAATGCACCATGAATTTGACATGAACTCTTCTATACTTGCATTTCCTTGCAGATCTTCAGCATGATGTTGCCATTTATCTCTGTCCCGCTCATTGTGAGAGACCGCTGAAAGCTCTATCAAAGCTCTTTGGAAACTATGTAAAAATGACAATTTCTTACTAACTTTTCTCTCTGCATGCATCATAATAATACCTACTTAAAGTTTTTCAGAGTTCTGTAGCTCCTGTTAGCCTCACAACAGTAGGATAGGATTCTATTATTTCTTACACAGTAGCAAAATGAAGGTTCACTCAAGGCATGCTAATGCAAATGCTTATGCAGCTATTGAGCTTCAAGCATAGGCACATGCAATCCCATGGCACTGCTCACATGCTTGAGGCATATATAAAGTTTTGTAGAATTGGTTCCAAAATTCCAGTCAGCTATGCCTGTGCACACCTATGGAAAATAATGGGTCCAAAGAGGTGTTACTGTAGCCATTCTTTTTAAAAAATGAGATTGCAGTTTTTGAGGTTTAATTTCACCTGTTTAAGTCTAGTGATCCTGCTTAAGAAAAGAACACTGTTGGATCAAAATCCAGACTAGATGTGCAAGGTCAGGTTGTTGCACAAAACTAAGCATAACCTTTACTTATGTACTAAGCATATTTTACATGGAAATTACTGAGAAAAATAACAAACATCAACCCCACAAAGATATCTGCTTATAGCCATTTTTCCAAATAAGGAATGCAGTTCAAAATACCCATTTGTTCTATATTTAAATGTTTTGCCAGCATGTCTTAAGCCACATAACCTTACCAGTAATAATCTTACTTACACCTTTCTGGGCATGTCTACATGAGATGCTTCAATGTGCATTAAACTAATCTAATGTGCATTAAAGCGGTACAAAAAAACTGTGGCAAGTCTAAAGCACATTATAATAAGTTAACAAACATTTTTCTAGTACCTGAAAATACAGTCATTTTCTACACATGCATCTAAGTGCAGTAATTTATTCTACCATTGGATAATATCTTGGAACTATCCAATGGTGCTGTAAATCAGTCTACACCTGCCCAATTGCCATTCATGTGTAGACAGTGACACTCCACTGCTCAGTAAATTAGTCTATTGTGCAGTAAAGTGCAAGTGTAGATGCACCCACAGGTACTAGTTTTAATGTGCATTAGCTAAAGCACATTAGTGTATGTGTAGATGCTGACTGGGAGCAAATTTGCTCTCAGTCAGCCAATTCACTAGGGGTCTAGCCTCCAGCCGGGGCAAAGCACCATGGCTGAGAGCCCATCCAACCATGAGCCAGAGACAGCTCCAATGCAGCACCTGCCTGGTCTTTAGCCACTGCCAGCTCCTGGCCCCAGGTGGGGGGTGGTGGTTTCATGGGCCTATTTTGGCAGCAGCAGTGCTGCAGAGCCCCAGCAGCCAGCCTGCTCACCACCTGTGGCCTCCTTATCCAGTGCAGGCAGCCCATGGCAATCTTGAGCTCCACCCAAGACAGGACCAATGGCCATATGGCCAGGCACTGGGCCTCCATACCCTGGCAGGACACCTCCCCATCACCAGGCTCCAAAACCGATTGCCAGGACTGCCTGCTATGCCCACAGGCAGCCAGTAAGCCCTGCACAGGGTGCAGGCCTTGGGACAGCTGGAGGCACTGCAGCCACCTGTACCCACAGAACTTCACCCACTCCCCTCAGCCAGGTGGTAGGGACCTCCCTGAATGAGTTCTCCTTCCCCCGCCCTCCAAAATTCAAGGGGGCAGGCTATGCCCTCCCAGTTAGGCAGCCAGGAGCCTGTCACATGCAGAGAAATTTGTTGATGGCAGCAGTGATGTCTTTGGCTGTGGGGGTCAGAGCCTCATAGCAGAGGCAAATGTACCCCTCCAGGCAGTGGCGCACATTGTGAGGAGACATAGGTTTGCCTGGTGCACCATGGAGGCTCAGGGCCCCATGCCAGGTTCTCAGCTGCATCTGGGACACAATGGCAGGGTGTAGTGGATCAGGCTTAGTGTGCCCAAACGACTTGTTGTGGTATGCCCAGGGGACTCTCACAGACCTGCTCTGGAGGTCCAGCAGCTGTTCATGGGAGAGAGGCACCAGCCACCACTGGAGTTGCAGCATCAAGGACAGTGTCCTAATGGGCAGTGCCCTCTGACATGTGTAAGCAACAGAGTGAGGTGCACTCAGGACCAGCAAGCCTGTGTGGTGGCTCAGGCAGTGGAGGCCATGGAGGAGAACCACTAGGTGCTCAACAGCATTCTGGCACTGGCAGCCTCCTTTATGCTGCCTGCTGCCCAGGCTGGAGACTTCTGTCAAGCTGTGCCTACCTGTCTCTCCCCTGGAGACCCCTGCCAGGTTGAGCACATCCCCCCTTGGAGACCTCTGGATGCTGCAGGAGGTTGGAGCAGGGCAGGAGCATTCCTGGATTTATTTAATCCTATAAGGATTAAATCTTCTCCCAACAGGGTGCACATGTAGACATATTCCCAGAGCAGACTTACTGGCATGTCTACATGTGCCCCTATGGTTCCATTGTTACTGCGCTGTCATTTAGTACTTCCTTTTGGAAGTACTAAATGATGCTGCAATAACAGCCTGTACTGCACTGTCAATGTGGTGCCTGGTTATTTTTACCTGCTACTTCACCATAGTGACGCACCATACTGAAGGAGCTCCACTACAGCGATGCAGCTGTGGCATCATGGTTTTTGCCCGCTGATGTGCAAAAATTGTTGTGCGCTGCTACAGCGATATAGCATCACAAGTACACATGCCCACTGTGCAGTAACTTACTTCACGGTAAGTCTAAATAGCATTCATTACACATGTAAACACACCCTCTGGCTAGTATAATTTATTCTGTTTGGGGACTGGTTTCAGTGGTATTTGTAAAAAAACTCTTTTGCTGGAACAAGCTGCACTTCCACTGGGGAAGTTTACAGTATAACTCTACTGATACAGCTACATAGAAAAACTTTTTAAAGTGTACACAAGCCTCTTATTAAATCTATCTTCTACTTTATGTAAATCGTAAGTAAATATCTCCGTAGTGGTCCAATAGCCAATTGGCTTTGCTAAGATCTTGTCAGACTACTTAAAAAATTCTCTTGCTCTTCTTCAAAACATGATCCTCAGTCGAAGCTGCTCAACAAGTAGACTTAGTTAATGTAATCCTAATGTGAAAAGGTAATTAACTGCCTTTGTAAATCCCAAAGTGTGGCAAAGGGATGTTCCATGCAGACTGACACCATTAAATGTTTTCACCTGGCCTTTTCCCCAGATCTGGACATCGTAGAGTCCTCTACAGTTCCCAAGACTCTCTTAGAAAGTCAGTTACATTTCTCTAAACATTAAACTTAGTTTAAACATCTTCACAAATATTATCTATTTGATTTGGTTATTTGTGTTACTTCTCAGTTTTTCCCCAAATATTATGAGTGGTTTTAAGAGAGAAAAATCTGTCTTCATTTTACACTTTAATCCTCCTCTTGGTTCTTCTAATATTTGAAGACTCATTATCTACCTGGAGCATTATACAATCAATTGCACACATAAATTCCTACAAATTCAGATGAGACTATCCCCCTTCTACTTAGTCATGATACAACTGGAATCAGTTACAAGACTTGCATTGACTTCAAGCCTTTTAGTTACCAATAGACTGCTGTTCAATGTTTCCTCTCTGATTTTCCTGTCAACTTTAATTATGGAGACATAGCCTACCTTTACTCATTCTGGCAATGACATGTACTATGCTGCTACAACAGAAGCATATTATTAAATCAACAAAGGGAAAATTCACAAGCACTGGTGTTTAATATGGCAGTTATAATTATGGCAGACAAAATGGGGGCAACTGGACAAAGTAACCTGCATCATAGAAATAACTAGCCAAGACTTTATGCTCCTTTTACTGGATCAGGACCCTGTTTTGTATTTTCATAATTAAATGACTTTCATATGTAGGCTAAATAAATGATGAATTTCATGCAGAGTTTGATTATTATCAGCAGATGCAAGGAAGCAACAGGGTCCATATAAATGAAATAATAGAACTCTTTCTTTCTGAGAAGAGACAATCCATACAGTTTCAAAAGCTCTATTTTTTATTTCCAGACAGCCCCCTGGAGCATTGTAAACTACCTGCCAAAGGTGATGGATAACTGATTCTATTAGATCAGTTTTTGGAACTCAATATACAATGTTGATTCCCTGTTATTCATAAAGGTTGTCTGAACTACCAGCCGCATTTAAAGCATCTCCAATGACTATTACAGGCTCAGTCTTGTAATTTGAGGTTTCCATACCTTTTTACTTTTTTATGTTACCTGCCATGTACAGAAAGTACCCTTTGAATTACTTCCTGAAAAATGTCTAGCCAACTGTTGTCAACTTTTTGTTTTGTTATCTCTTCAAAACTGCTATGATGATTATTTCAAACTTAATTATAGTATGGCCACTCTTCGTTACCAGGACCTATACAAGACATATCCTCAACCAAATCATGAGTCACTCTGAATGACCACAAGGTCAATGGTCTGAGGTTTTTTCCTCATGATTATTTCTACCATGAAATTATATTATCAAATTGTGACATCAAACCATCTTTATAGCTACTGTCATGTAATAAACTAAACTGACTTCTACTGAGGAGTAAACAGCAGTGTTGGACAAACCAAGCCATGAAGATCATGTTGGGCCAATTTCCTAGTAATAAAAGGTATTGCAAAGGCAAGACAGTAAATAGAATTTAAATGGTATCTAAACCACTTACCTATAAACAGCTAATGTACTGCTTAATCCTGCAAACCTAGCATCAGTAACTTTGCTCACCTGACCCACTGATTTTAAAATGTTTGATGGTGCAGTAAGGTTAAAGACTGAAGTCAGTGAGACTGCTCAAATGAGTAACTATTTGTGTTATTACAAGGCACTGGCAATCCCTTCTATGGGTCATGTGACATTTGCCTGTTAGACTGTATGCCTATTTATCTTAATACATGAATAACCACAGGAAATATCAAAACAGATTTTAACATACTGAAAGCATCAGCAAGTTCTAAGAGGGAGCAAATAAATGTGTCAGTGAAGCAGTATAAGCAAACCCTGTACTGCTTAAGGATAAGCAACAGTTTGAAAGAGATGCTGAAGAGTAATTTTCTGAGCCAGAATGAAAAAATGGATGTTAGTTTGCTGCCTTGGAGTATCTGAGTGAGGAGTGACTAGAAGTCATTACGATTGTTCTTTCTTGAAAAACTAATTAAATCTCCTGATCAGTCATAGCCACTAAACACTGTTTAAGTGCTGCTTTACTAAGGCAAGGAAATCAGTCTAGTATTGCTGGCAGAGTTCTGACATAAATGCCTTGAACAAGGTGAGGGTGAATGATTAAAAAGAACCTATTACTATTACCCACAAATTTCTTTAGCCAAATACTTCAAAAAACAAAAAAACCTAAACATTTTAAAAAAGAAGTTAAGCATGCAAGAAATACTTTTTTGCTTGACAAACATGTTTCTCCAGAGAGCCCCTATAAGATATTTTCCTTCCTTTCTAGTTTTTCCTGCTATGAGATAAATATGAAGCATTCAGCAAGTAACCTGTGCTGAGGAAGTAAGAAAGAAAGAATAGGCTTTGGACTGTCCTTTGGGATAATCCCAAAGCTGTAGGTCTAAAGCAGTGGTGCTCAGACACCAGCTCATGGGCCAAATGTGATCCACAGAGCCACATCATCCAGCCCACAGGGTTTCCCAGGGGTCCAGAAATTCGGTCAAAGCAGAGCAGTGGCAATTAACATTATCACCACTCCCCTAATTACATCCCAGGGAATTACGCGCAGAAAAATTTAAAATTATGTGCTGAGTCCTGGGGGCTGAGCTGGCCTGGCTTGGCCCGTGCCTTCAAGCCAGACCAGGCTGGCTCCATGCGAGCACATGAGGCTCATGGCACTGCAGGTGGGCTCCATGCCTCCAGCACTCCAATGGGATGCTGCATGTGGAGGCAGAGTCACGCAGCATCAGGTCAGGCTGGCTCCATTGCTCCATATGCAGCTTCCCACTGGAGTGCTGGAAGCCCCACATGGAGACATGAAGCTGGCTGGCCCCGCTTGATGGCACATAGCTCCCGCCTGCAGTGCCACAAGCCCCATGTGCTGGCACAGAGCCAGCCCGGTCTGGATCAAAAGGTGTGTACCAGTGGGCCAACCGGGCTGGCTCCGTGCTGCCATGTGCAACCCCTGTGACTCAGCTAGAGCCACACACTGCTGGGGGGTTCTGCCTGCTGTGGCCATTAGTGCCCTGAGGGCCTGCTACCTGCTGCTGCTGCCAGTAGCAGCGGGGACTGTGTACCATGGGAGGGGAGGGGAGGGAAGTGTGGCAGGGGGACCCAACCCACTCACAAGCCCCATACCCACACATGCTCCCATGCCCATCCACAAACCCCATGCCCCCTTCACCACCTGCAGGCAGGAGATCCTCTCCCCACTCACCAACTGTCCAGTCATGCACCACTGTGCTCAGTGCCTCCATATAGGGCTCCCAGCTGGAGTACCAGGAGCCCCACAGAGGTGGAAGCACAGAGCCTGTCCGGGTTAAATTATGCAAAATTATGTAATTATGCATAGCCATCCATTTTATGCACAAAATTGCACAGGCGTATATTTGTGTAATTCCCCGGCGTGTACCTAATGGTCGAATTACAAAGCCCTACAGACCACATAATATGGTCCTGCATGCTTGGTGAGCTTAAAAAGAACCTATTACTATTACCCACAAATGTCGGAGAGCTTCAAATCGATTTGAACCTTTTACTCGTCCCCTGATTCAATTCAGAGTTGGAGATTCGGCCACCAAATTGGGCTACATTTCCTCCAAACTGAATCACCACCCAAACTTCACACCGCCCTAGTACTAACTATATTTTCCACTAGTCAATGCAGGTGGCCTTTTAAATGAGTAAGGATGCATTTCATTTGTTCTAAATAGACACTTGCTTAAACTTTCTCTTTTATTCCCTTCCCACCTTGAGTGTCTGTTTTTCTCGGGGTTTGTATTTTCAGCATCTGAAACCCAAGGAAGATACATTATGGCTTTCATATTTGCTTGTATTTTCTCTATGCAATAAATTATCCTTTCCATATCTTCAGGGCCATACTGTCTCCTTCCTTTGACCTCTTGTTTCTCATGTTCACTTTTATCTCTTCACATTCCCAGAAATCTTTCCTCCATTTTTTATTCTTTTCTTTTATTTGCTTTATACATTTCCTACACGTGCACACACAGACACACATATATATATATTCTTATGTTTTCTTTCTAGTTCCACCTTTTTTTTTTATAATTTGTGGGCACCTTTCACTTACAGCTTTTACTTACCATCATAGAAATATTTCACTCTTCACATATCTGTTGCAAGACAGCCCATATAACTTTTGGAGACACCTCCACTTGGAACGTTTTCCATTTCCCCTATGCTTTCCCTTTTTCCCATACCTTATTATTTGATGTCCCAAATTCCCTGTGTTTTTGTAAGATATGTTCTGTTGAAATTCAGTGTCCCAGATTTTAAAATAGAGTTATTTGGATGCTTCAATTTCTAAAAATTGGCTTTACACACTATAAAGAGACTTTATTTTGTGGTATCTCAGAGAATGATTGAAAATTAAATGCCACTAAAGCATTCCACGCTGAACATAAAAAAATACAAGTACTTAAAAACTCTGGTAAGTATCTGGGGGTGTTTGGCCATTACCTGAGTATTTATTACAGGCCCAAGTGATAACGGAGGCAATACTGTTCTTTTACCTCTTTCATCCGTTCTACTGCATGTGCTAGTCACAATTATATGATTAACAGTGCTAGTCATAAACAAGAAAAGAGTTGCGCACAAAATTTCAACAAAAATGAAAAAAAAAACATTTTTGTCCAAGTCATTCACAGAGAACTTAGACTTTTTTTCTAAAACATTATACTGAAATAATTCACCTTAAAAAATAATCATGTAAAACCCCCACTACTGTGGAGCCTCCACAGGTGTTGTGCTTTGCATGTCTCATTGGGCTCCCATGATGTCCCATGGTTTTACCTTTTAGAGAAGAGAGGTACCGGATCATGGCAGCAGAATGGTAGAGGTAATGCCCGAGAGCATGAGGTATTTAACTAGAACTAAGGGCACCACAGCAATATTTCAGATTCTAAATATTTCAGTTGAGGTTTTCAATTAAAAAAAAATTTCCACAGAGAGAATATTTTTGCCCATATATTTTTTCAATTGTCATTTTGTTGAAAACCTAATATTCTACCAATACCCAACTTCGAAAAAAAAATTCAGCAGAATCTACCTCTAATCTGTTCACTGTCTTACTTCCTGTATATGAAAACTGTTACTTATTACGAACACATTTATGTTACAGGGCCAGGAAGGGGAAATGGGTTTTTAAATTGTCTTAAGTTATTCTTTGTTTTTTTCTAGAATACCTCATCATTTCTTCATCAGGCCCCTCCTTCCTCCCACTTCTCACCTACAAATTCCCTTTTCCCTAGTATCCAGAAAAAGAAACATCCAGAAAAGGGTGAAAAAGACAAGATGCAAATACCCTAATTCTTATTAATTTTAAACTTTTTTCTTCACAGTTAAATGCATAAAAATAATAAAATCCAAGCTTTTCAGTGAAAAGTAAACAGCTCTATATTCCTTCAGGAACGCCATAGTAACTCTTATACCCTCTTCCTTCTTTAAAATAACATAACAAATAACTAGCAGCATTAAAGGAAAGCATCCACAAACAACTGTAGTCTAACAGTACTTTATGCCCTTCAAATTACCAGCATACCACATGACATGACCCTGCTACAAGAGTCTAACATAATTATCATTGATCGTTTTCTTGTAAAGAATTACTTGTCACTCTTTCTAAAGATTTAAAAATATATTTTATTCAGTGTACATGTTTGTTCATATCATCATCAGGTGCCAATTGCACAATTCTTTTAAAATGATACGTTGCAACCAGCGGGCCTCGAACTTGAGGTCTTGCTCTGCTCGACCTCTGGCGTATAGTCTTGTCTGCTGCTTCGTTCCTGGAATTGTCTATTCCAGATCAATCTTAAAGGTAGTCTCTACCCCTATCTCACCTGTCATGACTTTGCTGGGACCTTCAGTGGAGAGGCCAACTACTTTCTTATCCAGTGTTGGGAACCTCAAGGGCAGTGGTCTTCTGCGAGGCTTCGCTCTCCCCTACACCTCACCCTAATACCCAGCCACGCTGAGTTGCTTGTAATTCCAGGTGCCACCCTCGCCTCACGATTTCATAGAATTTCATAGACATCAGGGCTGGAAGGAACCTCGGGAGATCATCGAGTCCAGCCCCCTGCCCAAAGGGCAGGAAGTCAGCTGGGGTCATAGGATCCCAGCAAGATAAGCATCCAATTTGCTCTTGAAGGTGTTCAATGTAGGTGCTTCAACCACCTCCGCTGGCAGACTGTTCCAGACCTTGGGGGCTCGGACAGGAAAGAAATTTTTCCTTATGTCCAGCCTGAAACGGTCTTGCAGGAGTTTGTGACCATTCGACCTCATCATCCCTTGGGGCGCTCTGGTGAACCATCCCCCACATCCTGGTGGTCACCCCCGATAAACTTATAGGTGGCCATCAAATCACCCCTGAGCCTACGCTTTTCCAGGCTAAAGAGTCCCATGGCTCTCAGCCTGTCATCATAAGATCTGTTTTCCTGACCTCTGATCATGCGCGTGGCTCTCCTCTGGACTCTCTCAAGTTTCTCCACATCCTTTTTGAATTGTGGAGCCCAAAACTGGATGCAGTACTCCAGCTGCGGCCTCACCAAGGCGGAGTACAACGGGAGAATGATGTCCTGGGATTTGCTCGAGAAGCATCTATGGATGCAAGCCAGTGTTTTGGTCGCTTTACTAGCCGCAGCATCGCATTGGAGGCTCATGTTCATCTTGTGGTCAATGATGACCCCCAAGTCTCTTTCTTCTGTAGTGCTATCCAACATAGCACTGCCAAGCCTATAAGGATGCTGCAGGTTTTTCCTCCCAAGGTGGAGAACCTTGCATTTTTCGGTGTTAAAAACCATCAGGTTCTTGTCTGC
This sequence comes from Crocodylus siamensis, assembly GCF_052110815.1. NCBI lineage: Eukaryota > Metazoa > Chordata > Crocodylia > Crocodylidae > Crocodylus > Crocodylus siamensis. The sequence goes on along the minus strand of NC_143401.1, from coordinate 69,325,693 downwards.
CCATTTGCTGAGCTTTTCCAGGTCAGCCTGGATCACCCGCCTATCTTCTGGCGTGGATGCTTTGCCCCAAAGTTTGGTGTCATCTGACCACGGAGCCAATTTCCCAGCCAGCGGATCGTGGTGGAGCCAAGGCCACAACTGCCCAGTTTGGCCAAGAGGTGATCGTGGGATACCAGATCAAAGGCTTTTTTGAAGTCAAGATATATGACATCAATCTCTTCTCCCCGGTCCAGGTGATAGGTCACCTGGGCATAGAAGGAAATGAGATTGGTCAAACAAGACCTACCTGCAACAAACCCGTGCTGGCTATCCCTTAGGATGTTAGCCTGGGCCAGTCCATCAAGGATAGCCTCCTTAATAAACTTTTCTAAGATCTTCCCCAGGATAGAAGTCAGGCTAATGGGCCTGTAGTTAGGCGGATCCACTCTCCTCCCTTTCTTGAAGATCGGCACCACATTGGCCTTCTTCCAGCCTTCGGGCATTATACCAGAGCGCCAGGAGTTTTCAAAGATCCATGCCAGGGGCTGGGCTATGATGCTCGCCAGCTCCTTGAGTATCCTGGGGTGCAGATTGTCAGGGCCAGCTGACTTGAAGGTATCCAGCTTCTCAAGATGTTCCTTCATGAGGTCAGCATTTATGGAGGGTAAGGGACCCCCATCACCCAGATTTCCCTGTCCCATAGCAGGCATGGGCGTCCCATGGGACCGATGAAAGACTGATGCAAAGTACCTATTTAATAGCTCGGCTTTTTCCTGGGCATCAGTTGTCAGTTGCTCCATCTGATTCAGCAGGGGTCCAGCGTTGCCCTTGCTTTTCCTCCAGCTCCCCACATATCTGAAAAAGGACTTTTTGTTGTCCTTGATGCTTGAAGCTAGTTGGAGTTCAGTTGCAGCCTTGGCTTTCCTGGTTTGCTCCCTGCAGGACCGGACCAGTGCAGAATAATCCTCCTTGGAGGTGAATCCCATCCTCCATCCTTTGTAGGCTTTCCTTTTTAGCCGCAGGAGGTCTGCTAGGTCCCTGGAGAGCCAGGAGGGCTGCTGTGCCTTCTTGCTGCCTTTCCTCTGTGTTGGAATAGATTTAGCTTGTGCACTGAGGATTGCTTCCTTGAGAAGCAACCACTCTTCTTGAACTCCCATCTCCCTGGGGTCATGGTCTCTGAGGGCCTGACCGACAAGCCTCTTGAGCTTGTCAAAGTCGGCTTTTCTGAAGTCAAGGACTTCTGTGTCCATGATGCCCAAGTGTAGCTGGTGGCGAGCCCATGTGGCTTGTCCCGACTCTCAATCCAGCAGTTTAGGGAATCCTTCTAAAGTTCCTCCCCGTCCCTCTAACCATGGGTCATTTAGCAACACAAAAGAAAAATGCTACCTGTAAATTTCCCAGGTTAAACCCAAAATATGGACTCCTTGTCCTGGAGACAATTCTCTCCTTCCATAGTGCTCTCTGCAGCACCCCTATGACTGGGTGCAGCATTTCCCTAATGGATAACCGGGAATGTTCCCAGATACTCAGGTTTCCCTCTTTACTCAGTCTCTTGCCAAGTACTTCTGCCAGGCAGACTCCAGGACCCTGCAGCCCCTCTCACTGCTAGTATTCAGGTTCACTGTGGGGGATGAACTTTGGGACGCTCCCCTAACCCATGCCAATCCCACCTGGTTTGCCGGGTCCTCTTCCACTCCCCTCTTTTCAGGGAGGCTCCAAGTGCCTGGTTTGGTCCCCCCGATCCTCTTGCCCGGGTCTGCTGTCCCTCGCTTGGACATCCGGCACCTCTCCTTGGGCATTCTCCTTCCCTCTGTCAGGGAACATGTTCCAGCCTCGCGGCTGGCCGCTAGCCTCTCCCTTGCCTCTGGATGAGGCCTCTGTGTTGTCTCCTGTCCCAACTGGTCTCCTGCTCTCTGCCCCTTCCTCTTCTCTCGGGGCACTCTTTATAGCTCTGCACTGGCTCCGATCATTATTGATCGCAGCTGGCTGCAGTTTGAAAAAGACGTGGCTAATCAGCCACGTGGGTCCCGCCGCCCTTTTGGCTTTCCCGTGTCGTCGGCTGTGGGTAAGGAACTTATTGTTTTCTTTCTTTCTTTCCCCCACCGTATTTCAGGTCCTGGGGTACCCTTTTCCCCTTCAGGGTCATATTGTGCCATCACCCTGTGACATACATGTTATGCAATCATGTGCTCATAATTTATCAAAACATATAAAAAGCTCCAGATTAATGGTACAACTTACTGCATGTTTTAATATTGCTGAAGGCTACTGTTTCACCTACAGCAGAAGGAACTAAAACTTATCAATGGCATTCACCCCTATTCAGGGAGCCAGTATGCAGTCTGTGCATTGCATAACAGGCATTGCTGGGATTTACACAATACCCAAGATCTTTTACTTGCCTCCTGCTTACAGATTAATTTTACCCTTTGAAATGGCTCATCTTTTTGCAGAATCAACACAAATCTCACTCATTCTGATGTTCATGCTCAGACTGCCTTAAGAAAACAGTTGAATCAATGCATGGACACTATCAGAGGAAAATCCAGCATCTGACAAAGGGTGTGGAAGCATCCACCCACACTGCAGGAGTAGCTGCATCTCCTCTGCTAGCCTCCACATCCCCCACACCCACCTGTGCAGGCAGACTGAGCTATAGGACCCTCTGGAGACTTTTTAAAGACCCCAAAGCATGTAAGAATTCCCCCCACCCTTCACCTCCCAGCTTAAAGGCACAACCCCTCCATTCTTCTTTTCTTCCTCCTTCTCCCCTGCTTACTGTTGCTGCTTTTTCTGATGCCCTAGGGGGTGGGAAACACTTCAAAGCCATCACTGCCCCTCAGGCCAATCTGCATAGGGGCTGAGCTCAGCTGGGAACAGCTGCAATGGCAGCAGTGGGGATGGTCAGGGAGATGGGTTCCCATCTGTGATGGCCAGAACCAAAGGGGTTAATGAGCAACTTATAGCAAAAAAAAAAAAAAAAAAAAAAAAAGATCTGCTTCTTGAAACTATCTGATAATGACATATAGTTAATATTAGCTAAGGCAAAGCTTGCAAGAGTGTTTCCCGCAGACATATCCTGTCTGTCAGAAGAATAACCGTAATGTTAAAATTAACTGTCTGTACCAATCATAAGACTAACATGGGCCCCAAGAAGTGGAGCTAGAAAACAAAACTGAAAACTTAGCTGATCTAACAATTTTTGCTTAAAGGTCAGTAAAACTGACAAACCTGACTACAAAAGTATAATTAACACATTTAAAAAAATTCCAAGTGGGTTAAACTAAGGTGGGGGAAAATGCTAATCTCAGACCCCAATGTGATGTGCTATGATTTGCTTATTGGGTAAATCCAAGTTTAGGTAGTAACCTATTATAATAATTTCTAACACCTTTTAACTCCATAGGGTAACAGCTGTAGGGTAAGATTGTGAGTGGCTTTAAAGTCAACAGATTAGCATAGGACAGGATATAAAGGAACACGCACATCAGGTGACCAGTAGGAAGGACGGAACAGAATGGTCATTGCTGTTCCAAGCCTGAACTCCAGACTCCCAGTGTGAGCAAAGACCAGATCCTGCCTGAGGGACCTTCCCCGGTGCTCCCTCTGACAGTGAATGGGTGATGTCTGACTTCACTGGATCAACTTGATGTGTACCTGGCACTGAGGGACTATTGATAAGTTGCCAACCAAGTGGGAACTCTGTCAATTTGTCTGTCTGTTTTTATTATTGCAGCCAATTTTTAACTTTTACTGTTATATTGTCTGTTTATTAGCTTAACTTTTTTATTAACTGTTATACGTGTAAACCATATTTTCCTGCTTAAACATATTTTTGTTGCTATTTTGCTGCTATAAGTAACATCTATCTTTACTGTTATAAGTGAAACTTGTCTTTGCTTCACTCCCAACTCTGCCTTCTTGATCCCAAACTGAACAGCCCAGTGGCTGATACAGTTGCAGCACCCAGTCAGCCTGCAACTAAATTGATACATTCATAGTGCCCAGCTGGCCTGTGACACCCATCCCTGTGCCTGCTGAGGGAACAGGCAGAGTAGAAGAACCCACCTCCCTGTTCATTACTGCTATCTACATCTATCTATGTTCCCAGCTGAGCCCAGATATCACACAGCCTGGATTCCTCCAGGCCCTGGACAGCAGCAGTGGCAAGTGAGGGGTGTGGGAGGAAGAGGAAGAGGTGCGCCTTTGGGCATGGAGGCAACGTAAAGATTCTTACATTCTTTGAGGACTTTTTAAAAAAAGTCTCAAGGCTCCCAGGGCTCAATCCAGTCCAACAGGGGTGGTAAAGCCGTACCACAGCACCCCATCTCGAACTATAAAAATTCAAGAACCAGAACTATAAAAATTATTCATTCTAAAATATATCCCTGAATTCAGCTATCATAAAGGTATAATTAAAGCTGTCAGATACAACTTAACAGAAAAAATAAGATCAGCTGACTGTGGTCTACTAAACACATTTATTTATTTTCTTAAAGGTCCCCGATATACTTATGTCTGCAAAACAATTTTTATCATACTTAGTGTTTTTATACCTTTTTTAAATATTCAGGGCTGAAATTTTGTAGCTCTTGTCTTTGCTCTAAAATAAAGTTCTTGATACCATTTTGTACTATAGAAGAATGAAAACAATACAGTTCTCTCATTTGAAAAAACATATATTCTAAAGATATGTTGATTTTTAAAAGTACTACATAACACAGACAGCTGCTGTTTGAATTTGGGATGATGGAACTGAAAATCGTGGTTACCACAGTGTTTCTCTAGGGATTTCTAATTACATTTAATAAATGGGCATTTGTTTACCTGAAGGAAATGTATTACTAGTGGATACATCTACAATCTAGCATGCCTCTAAAAAACTAAAATGGAAAACCTGAATCAATATTGAAAATATCCCTCACTAATAAAGTTGATACTACTTTTCTTTTACACTTTGATGGCCAAAGGAATAGGAAATTTATACATTTTTGTAGCAAATCGATCTCATCCTAGCCTTCCTATATAGTGAATGCACCTCTGACTGCTTTGGTAGTATCTCATGATGAGTGTTCCACCCACAGGGTATTTCCCACTCATCTACCCACCCACCCACCCCATCCCCAAGTGCAGTGAAGGTTTTATTACAGTCTATGTTATGTGGAGGAGGTTTTCAGAAACTGTCATCCAAAAGTGAAAGTAAACATCAAACAACATTTATGAACAAATCAAATATACTTTTGAATGAACTAAAATGGTACAGTAGCTTTCTAAAATTATAATCATAGTTCTATTATTTTATAAGTAATAAGCATATAATTTTAAGCATTTAAATAGGCCATGAAAAGATTAAATTAAATCATATTACATTAACATAGAATAAATGGATTTAAAGCCCACAGGGGACCTTCTTACACTGTTTTGAGATTAGACCATATGCAAGGTGTCAAAATAAACTCATGAGAGAAGTCTGCATTGTTAACTTACTACTTTTCCCACTCATTGCTTCTTAAAATGGTTTAATTTATACAATTTCTTAGCAAACCATTTTCCCTTAATATTACTTAATAACATATCTGTTTCTGCAGAATTTTAAACAGAACTGTTGGAGTTCCTCTTCAGTTCCATTCACTTACAAAGAAACAGAGAAACAGTGATTATTTCTGTTTCATCTCTACACTTCAACAACACTGCACAAAGAAATTGTTGTTCTTTTGACATTGCTTCCCAATAAATGGACTAAATTAGCTGTGAATATCATCATTTAACCAATAAAAAGAGATCTTTATTTTTTTAAAATGCATCAGATTTGCTTCATCTAAAAAGGCTAATTAAATGGCTATTCAGGTCAGCTATGATATTAGAAGACAACTGGATCACATTTAATGCTATTTAAAGTATGTGAACAGGCTAAAGAAAAAATTAAACCATAGCCATTAAAATTTAATTTGACTTAGTGAAGCCATTAACATTTCAGTTTTATGCAATGGCAGGCATTCTAAAAATATGTCCATATAATTAATAAACCCAGAGTTGTCAAGTGAATGGCCTGTCTGCTGCAAAAATCACTAGAAGTGACCTTTAAGGGGAATCATAAAAAGAAGCAAAGGTGAAAAATTCTTTGAATCCCAAGGATATCTGACAATCTGTTCATAGACAACATTTATATATTTCACATTTTCTGCTCAAAAACCAAGTAGTCATCTTCTTTTCATTTCTACTTCTTCTCTCATCCCCCACTGCCATTACTTAAACTTTTGCAAAGCACCACTACTTGCAGCAAGAGCCTTCCTACTGGGTTGTTATGCATCTGATAATTTCCAATCTTGTGGGTGTATTTAACTTAAAAACATAAGGTTAATCAAAAACGCCCCCTCCTAGAATATTTTAGAATAACCATATGGAAAAGGCAACAACCTCTCTGCTGTACGTGACCAAGTATCATTGAAGTTCTGTGAATTTTAGTCTTTTGTGATATCGGAACAAGCAACATCTTCAGTATAAAACTCTAACCTGTAGTAATTGCATACACCTTGATTTTCATTTGAAAACACAAACAAAATTCAATGCATTATTCACAGCATATACAGACAAAAGTATATTTCTGTGTGTGTAGAATTCTTTTACATCATTACTCATAACCCCCTGGCACATTACATTTAAGGTACAATTAACATGCAGCTGATTTATAGCACCATAAAATGGCAAAGCTAACACAAAGATATTTCACAAAATATGTGGAATCTCTCTGTGGTTCCTTTGGATAGTACCATAAATTGAACATGTAGCTGATGCTGTCATTAATACTGGGACGGGGTAGGCATCAAGATGGAGACAGCCTCAATCCCCACAATGAAAATATGGAATAAAACAAGATGAGCTGGAAGCAAAGAACTATGACCTGATTGGTATCACAGAGAACAGATGGGACAACTCTTATGACTGGAATGTCAACAGTTTCAGAAGAGCAGAGTTAGGAGAAGAGGTTGTGGTAGTGCCTTATATGTAAAAATACATGCACTCATTCCCTGGTTCAGGAGGAAGGCAGCAAGGCAAAATTCATTTGACTGAAGAGGAAAAATGCAGCACTTATATAGTGGTGAGGATTTCATACAGGTTATCAGATCAGTAACAGTAGGTGGATGAGGCATTCTTCAAACTGGTGACAAATCTATCCAAAGCTATGGGACAGTAGTGATGGGAGACTTCAATTTTCCACACATCTACTGGAAGAACAATGAAGCCAAACATAAAATGTCAAGCCAGTTCCTAACTTTGTTGAGAACAAATTTCTGTTCTAGAAGGTGGAAGATACAACTAGGGGATCTTCTCTCTTGGATCTTGTCCAGATCAATAAGGAGGAACTGAGGGAGGATGTGAAGATGATGGGTAATTTGGGAGGTAGTAATCATGATATGATAGATTTCCAGATCCTGAGACAGGGAAAGCATCAGGTCAGAAAAATTAGGATGCTAGATTCCAAAAAACCAGATTTAATCTGACTCAAGGAGTTAATAGGCATGGTGTTACAAGAAAATAAACTATAGGATAAAGGGGCCTAGGTGGTCTGGGAGATTCTAAAGAGCACAGTTTTGGAAGCCCAACAAGAAACTTTCCCAACATGACGGTAGCACAAGAAAAATGGCAAGAGAAGCTGCACTATAGCTGCATAAGGAGCTTCTAATATGCTACTTATATGGACAATGGAAGAATGGGCAGGTCACCAGGAAGCATACCAGGAAACAGCAAGAAACGGCATGGAAAAAAATCAGGAAGGCAAAGATAAAGAACAGGTTGCACCTGGTGAAGAAGGTTAAAAACAACAAGAGGAGGTTCTGTTCTGTAAGTATGTTGGCCAGAAAAGAAGGACCAAGTTGTGTTAGTCCACTGTTTACTAGCCAGGGGAACTTTTAACAGAAGATGCTAAGAAGGTGGATCTACTTAACAACTACTTTGCCTCAATCTTCACAAAAAAAAGCTGCAGCCATACACCTAACAAGCATTACTTGGATAAGAAATGGGGCAAGCTGAGGGATGAGATAACAGAAGAGACAGTCAGAGAGCTTTTGATGAGTCTGAATGATTTCAGGTCAGCAGGGTCAGATGAATTTCATCTCAGAGTTCTGAAAAAACCAGAAGAGATCTCAGGGCCCTTGGCAATGATCTTTATGAAGACATGGGAGACGGGCCAGGTACCAGATGATCAGAAAAGGACCAGTTGAGTGCCCCAAGGGACAGACAGGGAGCCCCAAGGGCAGGAATGAATGGGGGGAGGGGCCAATGTCCTGGTTCAAGCTGGTCAACAGGAAGGTGGGGAGGCAGCGGGCGGGATCCAGGCAGCAGGGAGCAGTAAGGACCTGATGGGACCTTACCAGACCCCAGCTATCCATAATCTGAGCCACTTACCCTGCCCTGGAAAGCAGATGAGGTGAGCAGGAACACAGGTAACTTGGCTCCTAACCATACCACTGCTTACCGGCTGTCTAGGGGCAGGTCAGAGCAACGCACATTACAGGGGGTATTAACCCTTAATATGCGACTGCTCAAAGCACATGCTAATTTAAACATCAATTAAAATTAGCACGTGCCATGTATAATGTGTAACAAAGCCCTTAATTTCATACAAATACTCCTTCTGGGCTAACAAAGGAAGTCAAACTATCCTGGAAACAATAAGACAATAACAATAGGTAGTTTCTGTCTCTAAGCACATAAGGTGATGTGGTTCTACTGAAGTCAATAGTAAAACACCCACTGGCTTCATTAGAAAAAGGATTTCACGAATTTTCATCATTGCTCTCGATCTAGTGTTTGGAATAGCTTTCAGAAATGAGGAGGCTATAATTGTACAATATCCTTCTTATAAACTGATTGTTAACCCCACAGCTTTGGTGGTCTGATTCAGCTGGGGTGATTTACCTGTTTAACAGTTCACCTAAGGATACTGGTAATACAAGATTATTGCCATGATGCTTTGAGGGAGTTTTCTGCCCACTAACTACTCTGTCAGTGTCCTTGTGGGCTACTATGAAAATCTTTTGCCCATGACTAATGATACTGTAGCTATCAAATACCTCCTTTGCCAACTTCTCCCTCACAGCTGATCATGTCTTCAAATGGCTTGCATTGCATGAAATGAGAGGGAAACAGTCACAGCTGTGATGGCAGAAGTCATTGTCTGAATGAAATCAGGGGTAAATCAAATTTATCTTTTAAATGTATTCAGCTGTTCAGTTAGACATGGAGGTCTTTGCTTATTTTCTGACTGATGATTTAAGGATTATAGGAACTTTTGAAATAGAAATGAGTGGTAATCTCTATTATATTCTTAAGAAGTGCTATGAGCTGAAGATATATCATTAGGTTGTATGACAAAGTGGATCAAAGCATTTCTGGTTAGAAGCCTCATCCTCAGCGAACTGAAGTTTACCAGAGGCAAACTTGAGTTCATGGATGATGTCCAAATATTCTCTTCAGTCTGTTGCTGGCAGAACTGCCAAATTCATCTAGGATCTGTTTAAATTGGAGAATGAGCAAACAGTTCGACCAGCTCAAGTGTTCAGAGAGTAGTTTGCCTCAAAGCTCCCCTAAAGCAGATTTCTCCCTGACAAAATGAGAAATAACAGCAGATAAAACAATTGTCCTCCCTATAACTGCACTGGAAAAAAAGTAGGCAGAAATTACAGTAATTGGACTTGAGCATCTTAGTACAGGTTACATCTTCCCCTATTATAGCTAATGTTTTGGTGTAAAAGGCATAAAGAAATGCGGGTATTGAAGAATCAGTGTAACTGCCAAGATATTTCATAATGCTAAAATGTGAGTAGAAAAAGGAACTGTTTGGTTTGACTGAAAACATCATGAAAAAAAATTTCCCTCATCTGCTAGATCAGTCCAAAGTCCAATATTAATGTGGTCTTAAGCTTCTCCTGAGCAGAGAGGAAATCAATTTAAATGACACCAAAACCATATTATATTCATGATTTCACCAAGATTTGAACCCTTGTCTGTATGCAAGCCTAGCACTCCAATCCAATATAACACTATGGGCATGTCTACACAGGCATTAATGTGCTTTTCTTAATGCACATTAAATTTAGTACCTCCAATGTGAGGTACTAAATAAATGTGCATTAGATTGCTCTAACAAGCAATACAGAAGGTGTACATTTTAAGTGATGTTTAATGAGCAGTAGCCTATTTTACTGCACGTTAGTGTAATCACGGTTTTTTATGTGACCCTTAATGCACAGTAAAATTGACTACTGCAAATTAAAGCACCCATGTAGACACACCCTATAACTCCTACCATATAGCACTTTCCTTCAGATTAGCCCAAAGAAATAATGCCAAACTGGGCACATCTACGTGAGTAGACAAATTCTACTATGCATTAGCGCATCACGGCAAAAGCTGTGCTATTGCACTAATGCACAATAGAATTGGTCTAGTGCACATTAGCATTGCTAAAAAGGTGTACGTCAGTGCTACTGTGCAGTAACACCAGTTACAGCTCACTCAGTTAGTACCAGTAATTATAGGTACTAAACTTAATGCACATTACCTACAGTGCACTAATACACATGTTTTTGTGCCCACTGAGCTTCTTTGTATTAGGATTTAGCAAAGAATTTCCTTACAGACCCAATGAGGAGCTCCATTCAGTTAACCACAGATGTCTTAACGATATTTCAGTAAGGTTGGAAACTATTTGCATATTTCACATATTCTATCTCCTACACAGTTTTAACAAGAAGATACATTGCTTTATTTATCAACCCCATAGGACTGATTGTCCTTGTAGGACCCTTCCCAAAGTTCTGTTTCTAAAAGGCCCTAGGCAACACTGCCACAAAAACTGCTAATACTGTGCGATATTGTGAAATCATTTATGAAAGTCTCTCTCTGGCACAATTAATATATGTTGTTTGTGGTCTACATTTTTTAAAGTCAGTATTTCTGAAAAGTCTTTAAAATATTCTCCTCTTGAACAAGTATTACCTGAATCTTAGGCAACATAGTGCTGTTACTCTTTTCTGAGGGCTGCCGTACATAAGCCCCATATTTTTTCACCAAGCGATCTTGCCAGATCATCTGGGCTGTTTATTCAAGAAGTCGGCTTTAAGTGGACTTGTTGCAGGAGGTTTATTTAAATACTGTACTTTGAAAGTGTTCTGGCAGAATGCCAAAATACATATTACTTGGACCAAAAGTACTGTTTTTCTGATTTCATATACTAAAAACAACTCTTTTCACTAAACTGAAAATGACTTTTTCTGAAAATACACCACAATATGGGAAGCATGGGGAGTTGAAGTGGTGAAATATTTTCATACGGATCAGTGACAGATGTATGACAGGTGTATGAGTCACACGCGAAGGCAAGGTTTGGCACCTGGGACATAACTCTAGCCTTTCTTAAACAGCATTTTCCTAAACTCTTTTATCTTGATGTGGAAAAAATACTGCTAAATTATTCAGTTCCTCAGAGGCTCACTGAAAACTTCCATAGTAATGCTATCAGTACACCTATATGGAACTAACTAAAAATGGGGTGCGCCAAAGTAGCAAAAAGCTTCCTGTCCTAGATCCTCTACAGGTCTATATGGACCCTTTATCCTATGGAGTACCTCACAGTCTTTAATATATGTATTCTAGTAACACTCTCCTGACATAGGTAAATGTTGTTGCCCTCTTTTTGCAGACAGGAACGGAGGTTCAGAGAAACTAAGAATATGTTTTCAATCAGAATGAGCCAGGTGAGATTTTCTTCCCCATGTATATCATACTTTATAGGTCATCCGCATATCACCCCTACTTTCTTGAATACTGAACTAAAATGCTTCACTATTTCCCTTGCACCAGAAGGAAAGCCTTGTAAGAGGAATCAGCCTATAGACTACTGTCTCTTCACTGTGTTTGTGTCAACTTACAGGTAGTACATAAAGTGAGGTGCAGAGGTCAGAAGACAGGAAGAAGGAATACTTTGAATGCTGTTAGCAAACTTTCTGTGATCAAGGCATGAAATGCATAGCCAAGAACACTGAAGGAAGGGTCAAGGTCAACCTAACATTCAGAAGGTCAGGAGAGCTTGCAGGGTGAGGGTGGACTGCTGCTGTGGGTTAAGATGTGGGATTTACAGTCCATGTGGTCCGTGCCTATGAGGATGGAGGATAATCTTAAATGTCAATCCTAACTACCAGTGTACTCATAGTCAAAATGCTTAACCAAGTCTATAAGAGGAAAGAATACTGAACATGGGTCTCCAACATCCCAAGCCAGAAACGTAACAATTTAACCATCTTTTTTCTCAAACTTCTGATCAAATCCCACATTGGTCCTCCTTCAGCATGTATAATCTATCATCAGAGTGGCCAGTATTAGATAAGGTCAACTCAAGATGAGAAATAGCTTGCTTAAAATGACCAAGAAAAGCATTGTGAAGAATTTGAAACCACCATGCAGTCTCATTTAGTTGAAGGCCCACCCATAATTGGTCCTGTAGTTTAGAACAACATTAATCCCACACAGCAGTATCTTCCAATAATGATTTCAATTATCTCTTGGCTAGGAAACTCCATCCCATCCTGGCAGACAATGACCTGGTCTCAGCTATTTATGTCTTTAGCCCTCTCAACTGCATTAGAGCAATGTGATATTCCTTGGCTTGAATCCATCAGGTTGGAGAAAACCCCAATTAACACTAAAAGCTGCAGCACAGGTTATAAGGAGCACATCAGAATCTCTTATAGTCTCTTCTAGAGATTTTTTTCAATTAAGTTAAAGGTCTCAGCCCTTATTTTCTGGTCCAAACAATAGATTTCATTGAATATCTAAAAGACAACCTTAAAGGTGAAGACTACTGCTTCATTCTGGCACAACGGAAATCTCTAAAAAAAGGATAAAGTTTTTCTTCTAAGGAAGGCAGAACGTTCTTGGGCATTAATCTAACACCACAGAATGAACTTCCCTAAGAACTGAAAACTATCAACCACCTCACCACCTTGCTCTCCAAATGTAAACCTGTAACTACAAATATACTGGAGAAATTAATCTAAAACCATGCCTACAGAAGACAGTCTAATACAGGGGCAGGCAAAATATGGCCTGCGTGCCAGATCTGGCCAGGCAATTTCATCTGGTCCACGAGCACCCACCAATTAATCCTGCCCCCCAGCCCACACACTTCTCCCCCACCCTCATGCACAGGAGGACCCTGGTCCGGCCAGCATGTACAACTTCCAGGTGGGGCCACTGATGCCACTGCTGCACCCAACCGGGGGACCTGCTTGACTCCCAGGACTCTAGCGGCTCCTTCTTGTGTCCCTGCTGCAGCACTCATTCTGGGCACCAGATAAGGAAGTGGTGATGGGCAGGGGGGAAGCTGCAGCTGGGCAGGAGCATGGGGCTGGAGCTGGCAGGAGCATGGAGCCTGGGACCTGCACCCAGGGAAGTGGCTGGAGCACAGAGCTCAGGTGGGCAGGGTGTGGGTGTGTGGGGTTTGTGGGGCCAGGTGGGTTCCCTTCCACACACACTCCCCCACCCTCCTTCACATAACCTGCCCCCACAACCACTCTACACCCTCCCACACACACAGCCACACTCCCTCACAAGCCCCACACTCCCCACCATACACACAGCCCCCACAATCACACCCCACACACAATATATGAGTAAGCCTTTATTTCTGAGCTATTATGCAATCACTTCTATATAAACTATGCAAACACAAATAAGTCAAGACAAAAATATTTTTTGAAATAATATCAAAATATATTATTGTAGATGTTCGACTTTTAGTATATGATCTGGGTTTTTTTCTAGTCCCAAGATGGCAACCCCAACCTCCCACAAGGAATACTTCCAGGGACAAGGGGAGGGACTTCCAGTGGCAAAGAGCAGGGGTTAGGGTGGGACTTCCAGCCCGAAGATGGCAAGCAAGGTGCAAGGCACCTGTCAAGGGGTGGGGCTACCTTTTCAGCCCTCAACAGTTCACCAAAAACTAATTAAGTGGCACTCCAGCCAAAATAATTGCCCACCCCTGCCCTAATACATATTTCTCCCCCTAGAAAGAAGGTTAAAAACACACACATGCGTGCGCACACACACACACAAGATGCCTGCCATGCTGCTTAATGAGTCGGTAACAAGTGCTCCAATACTACAGTGAAAAGTACGAAATAATAAGTAGACTACCATAGTCTACTTCTATTCATTCTACCTTGAGGCAACAGCAACCAAAACAGAATTTACTCAACAAAATTCTTCTAAGGAAGAACTCAGGATTTAGACTCCAATATGAATGGGATGAATAGGAACTTGCTTTAAAAAATTAAGGATAATATTCACTCATTATGCATTAGTTGCTCAAGCAGCACATTAAAATATCTAAAAAATGCAGGAAACAACATTTATGCAGACCTCTAGAAAAATTGGGTTAATGAATTTTATATAGTGATGTAGCCACTTATAACGCAAGGTAAAAAAACAAGCCAGAACTGTTCTCACCTGTACATGCCTAAGTTTTTGGTGTCATGCCAGAGATGAACAAAACATAGACATCTTCTAGCTACACAAGTAATGTTACCATGAGTGGAAACCACTCTGCACTCCTGAACAAGCTGCCTGGGCTCCAGCCATCCCACAACCTGCCTGAGAGCCCCAGCCCCTGCCCCTGCCTCTGTCCCACTCTCTCTCTCTCTCCTTCAACTCTCCCCCACCCCATACCCCTTCCCAGACTTGCCTGCCATGCTGGATAGTGCTAGGGTTACCATTTTCTGGGTCCAAAAAAGAGGACACCTGTCATGCAGGTGGGGGATGAGGGGTGGGGAATATGATGGTAGAGGTGCAGTGACATGCTGGTACCCTGCTCCTGCCCATTCTGTTGCCCCTCACCACCAAGCCACAGTACCCCAGCTCTGCTGCTGCCCCTCACTCTCAACCCACTGACCCCAGCCCTGCCAGTGCCCCTCACTCCCAACCCACAGCACCCCACTACCCCAGTCCCTGCTGACGCCCCTCACTCCTGACCTGCAGCCCCCTGGTGCTGCTTCCAGTACCCCACAACCCCAACCCACAATCCCCTGCCCCCCCCAGGGCCCCTCACTCCCAAGCCACACCTGCCAGTCCCCTCACTCCAAGCCCACAGCCCCCTGCACTCCCAGACCTGCTGGAGGGGTCCCAGGTGTCCTCATCCTGACTGGGTTCTGACCCCGCGTGGTGGCTCTGACTCATGGTGGAGTGGGTCTGCCCCAGCGTGGGCTGGAGGGCAGAGGAGGGGATGCTTCTGGCACCCCCACCCCTGGGATGGGGCTGCCATGCCATGCTAGGCAGTCTGGCCACAGCCCTCCTTCTTCCCCCACTTTCTCTCCGGGCAGCATCTCCTGGCTGCTCAGCCCCTGTAAGAATAGGCACCAGCCCCTGTGCTGCTGCCCAGCCACAGAATTACCTGCTGCTCTCAAAGGGTCCCCCCCACCCACCCCTTTCCCCACTGGAGGGGCAGGCAACCCTCCCCTGGCCCACCCCCTCAGCCCTGTGACAGCCACAGCCCCCACATCTGCCCCTCATGCCGTAACCAAATGTCCAGATTTTGCTCTGCTGGTGGGAGCAGGGGGAAGGCAATCAGAGGCAGCAGGGAGCATCACATGGCTTTGCACATGCCCTCAGCTGCAGGCAGGTATGTCTGTGCTCCCTGCTGCCTCTGATCACCCTCACCCTGCTCCCACCAGTAGAGCAAAGAAAGATCAGAAGGTTAAAAAAGAGGACGTGCCTGGGAAAACCCAGATGTATAGTAACACTAGGTAGTGCTCCACATGCCACTGGGCTGTGTGTAGGCTATGGCTGCATGTCTGTGCATGCCCCTCCCCACCACTGCTGCAGCCACCCAGAGCCCACACCCAGGCTGCCACCACTGCCCTGTGCTTGTCGGGGCTAAGCCTTCCTTCGCCTATGGTTGTATGTACATCAGCACTGAATCCCCTACCAAACAAAGCAAAAAATTACATTTGCCCATGAAGATCTAACTCACCATGAAGCCACAACACATGGAAAAAACAAAAACTCGAGGCTTACAGTGATCTGTGATTACAGAGGGATGGGTATAATGATCCAGGTGGTCCCTTCTAGTTATATGTTTATGGCTTCTGATAGGGTTGATGCTCCATGCATGTCTTTTCCTAGCGTTTGATCAAGTGGGCTTAGAAAAAGCTTATGCATCTCTGATTTAGTTGGTCTATAAAGTGCATCTTTACCCTGCCTTCTGCCTATCTTTTGAGCCATTTACAACTAATCTGGGGGAAAAAAACCAACAAAGATAGATAGAGTGCTGCTTCCCATTATGTCTCTATATAATTACATATAATATATAAAATATTACATCTATATGATACATTACATTGTATGTTATATATAGTTACACATATGTATATATATTACAAGTATCTATAAAGTGGTAAACAGTACTGTATTGGACAATACAGTAAATGGGTAACATCCTTTTACTTTCTTTTCGTAAATCTGATTTTTTAACTAAATAACTCCAGTTAAAAGAACGTATTTGTGGATCAGATAAGAATTATCAAGCCAGATTGTGGAACTTCTACCCAAATTGTAAAACATCTCATCTACTATTAGAAAATTCCTTTGGGATTTCCTCCAAGTATTTTTCCTAGTAGGCAGCCTACAGCTAAATCACCTTTAGTTAAGGAATCATCAAATTTCATCAGTTAAATCAAACCATGGAAAATCCTGGATGCTGCAATATATATTGCTAGTCAACTGGCAAGTATTTTTTTTTCAGAATATTTGTTGAATCAATGTCCCAGTATAGTATAAGAGAATGCTGTGTTATTGAAATTTTTGTTTTGTTGAGATATAACCACAAGTTCATTAAAAATTCCACTTTTCCTTATTAATAGTTTGTGTAGATAATGGCATTAGTTCAATAAGACCTATATTGCTCATAGGGGCATTATCTTCTTATATGTAAAATGAACACACAGAAAACAAGGTAATACAGTCACCAACAAAAAACTCCTAGGAAGGAGAAACAAGATTTTTTAATGGCCACAAGAAATTATCAGTATCTCAGTTTTAGCTGTCATTTAGGGAATGAGTATAAGTATACAGCCTATAAATCTGCCCCACTCATTGGAGACATTTAAGATATGCGTAACATCACTAACCAAAACAATCTCACATCATCCTCATCTTGCAATTTGTTCTCCTTCTGTCACCTCCTGATCACCTGTCCCATTTTAGTTTAGATTCAATTCCATAAAGGAACTGCGTATTCTATTATCTTTATATTAGGTTATCAGTTTCCTCAACACTTCTCTGTCCAGCATTGAGCAGTTCAGCATTCACTAGATAGACAATAAAATGCATTCCCATGGACAGTGTGGGTGGAAGAGTGAGAGATTTATTCATTCCTTAAGTACAGCTGTTCCATTTCTAAATTTATCCTTGCACTTCAGCACTGTAATTTATGTTTCAAAATCACCCAGATAAGTGTGTCATAGCAAAAAAGAAACTAACTTCTCGCAATCTGACATACAAGAACCACCATAGCAAAACTCTCAATCAAAGTGAAGTGGGATATTTAAAATGTACTTAGATCTGAGATTCTGCAATACAGTAACAAAGGACAAGCACATCCAGACTTCTTCAGTTTATTCAATTTTGTTATTGATTATTTCCAGTCAACTGATGGAATGGGTTACACCTCACTGCAACAAGGGAGGAAGTAGACATTGTCTTATTTCAGACACCTCTGCTTCTATATACAAGCAGGCACCTAAAAAGACAGTAGCCATCAAATAAACAACTTCAAAGAAAAAGGCACAGGCAAGACACATCTGGGCAAAGGTTTCATCAGTCATCACTTTGTATGCTATAAAAGAAGGGCAAAAAAATTAAAAATGTGGAGTGATAAATGCAGCAAGGAAACATCAGGCACAGAAGCACAGCCCTGAGGAAAAGCTGAGAGAGAAAGCTTTCAGGTTGAGTGCAGGCTGAAAGGGGGTTGGAGCTGAAGAGTAAAAAACTATCTTCACTGGTTTAATTCTTGCTGTAGTCAAGGTAACAGGCCTTCATATATTCTTTCTAAATAAGCAAGATTACATCAAAGAAACACCTGACTCCATTTCCAATTTCTCTTCTTAATTTGAACCACCAACAAAACCCAGAATATTTGGCTAACCACTTGGCTCAAAGAAATGGTACATTATTTCCTATTGTTCTTATCAATTGAAGTTCCTTCTTCCTTTTCTGCTACTGCTTACTAGAAATATAAGAATAATGAAATTTTCAATATTGTGCAATCTGCAGATGAAAGACATTTAAGAGTTTACCTCTATAACCCTTCTCATGTAAAACTTCTGTTGACGTCATGTAAAGTATTTCTCTGTTCTAACCAAGACATGAACAGCCACATGGTCCCAATGATTCTCTAGTGCTTTGTAATGAATATTCATAATCATCTACATAATTCACTGGAACACGCATAATAAGCCTACATGCCATTTAAGACTATCCTACTGCCTTTGCAGCAGCATATTCTGTAACAGTCTCTCTTGTTTATAAGCAGAATGGAATTATAGATAATTATCTATAGACTAGTCCCTTTGCCTGAGAAATCAGGAGGAGAAACTGATTATGCTAGTTAGATATTTCACTGACGCCATTCTGTTCATTTACAAAGGATGTACACAAAGTCCTGTTTCTCTTAACACTATAGGTAAAAAAAAAGCATCAAGCCAAACCTGTGCTTCAAAAAAAAGTTCCAATCAGCTCCTGCATAAACTGCAGGTATGCATGAGAGCACTTTAAGGCTCTGGTGCAACCCCCAAGGCTTGGAGCAACGTTCAGCTGAACAGCTCTAGCCATGCATTCAATTTAAGGCACACCAGGAACCAGCAATAAAATTATTACAGGTATTTTGTGTAATAACTTTGTGGCTTATTCCCTGTCTTATTGCATCATTAATTGCATGAACGTGTGGCCTTTTAAACTCGTTAATGATGTCTTAAATGTAACATCTGCCAGGGGCCTGATGCACAGAGCTGCCAGCAGTCAATGCTCCACCTTCTCTGCCTGTGCACTTCAAAAGAGAAGCCTTTTTGGCTTCTAATAAGGCATAGCTGAGATGTCTAGTAACTTAGGCAGTAGCTTCTATTGCTTTAGGTCTTTCTTCACAAAGGGACATTTAAGCGCTCCTGAATTTAGCATGGATGAAGGCTGTGTTTTAGTACACCCATCAGTTTTACACAGGCCTGCGTGTGCGCGTCAGCTTTACACCAGGTCTGTGATTTATGGTAGCACTTAACACCTTCAATAAAACCACAGAAAAAGAGAGAGTGTGCACATGCATACTGGTGTGGGAAATTTGTATGAATAAAATAAAAACAGAGGGAATATTAGCTCAAACTTCAAATTAAACCTAAAGGGGAAAATGTTTGATATTTGAAGAATAATGTTCTTTAATTGATTTTCACAGCTTTACTTTTTAGTCAGATTGAGATAATTACTCACATACCTTATTGCATAGAATTTTCAAATTAAGTATAATGAAGAAAAGCCAAAAATCTAATGGGATAAATTTATTTAAAGTTTCCAGAACTAGATCAGTCAAATAAGCTTTAAGGAAGCACCTAACTTTCTTGATCTTTATTTGCACCCTGCTGAAGCACCAAATGATTAATTATCGATTATTAATTAAGAACCTTAACAGCATTTAGGTTATATCTCTTATAATCGTCTCTCCATTTCCACTTATAGTGAGCACTGCTTGCCAGCTCATAGACCTTTGGCTTCTAACTTTCCTCCCTGTCTGAAGAAAGTTATTTGTTTGCTTTTTATCTCCAAAGTTATAAATCAGAGATGTACAGCAAGACAATCTCAACAATCATCCCTCACCCTATTATCTTCTTGCAATATGTTAATTACATGCGTGTAGTATGGAAGAATCCCAGGCACAAAGCTACATGTCTGCCTACCTCCTTTTTTTAAAACTAGGCTAAATACATACACAATACAGAACCAGCGAAACAAAGGGGTCACTAACTGAAATTGTCCTTTAGTTTGTACTGAGCTAGTTCTTCTATTTATTTCATACTACAGTAGACTGAGTAATATATTTGACCACTATAATCTTAGAAAGGTAAAAGAAAAAAACACTTGTACAGCCATCACTGGACCCCGCTTACCAAAACGTATGTGCTACAATATTATGCCAACCCACTTTAAAAGTCAATCTTCAGTAATGTCTTAATTCACTTTAGTTTGCTAAGCTATTATTCAAGGAGAAACTTGTGTTCGAAAGTCACATTTAAGCATTTTTTTAAATCTCCCTGTGCATGTTAGAAGGAACACTTGATATATGGGCCCACTCAACCAGGACTCCAGTAAATATGTTTTTATATACTCTTTTGCCCTCAAAGTTTACCTGAGACTTTAAGAGTGATTCAGAAACACAATGTTGTTGAGGATTTTTTTAAAAGCCAATGATATAATTACAAAACACAAAGGAGTCATGGAGAGAGTGAATACCACAACAGGCCTAAATTTGAATCTGTGAGATTCACACATTAAAAACAACTATGTTGCCAGCAAGCCTCCCGTATACATCACATCAGAAGAAGCTGTGATTTTAGGAGTGTGATGACAGTTCTATATCCATAATTCTGTCCTAACAAGGCACATGCGTTAATCAGTTTACATCAAAGTTACTGGGAACACAAGGTCCATGACTAATTTGCATCAGAGTGAACAGATTGCAGCTGAAGTCAACTTAAGTTTGGAGGTGCAGCAAAGAACTTCCAGTGATCCCAGAATACAATACTGCATCTTTTTCCAAAACCTCTGAGTGTATTCACATTTGACTTTTAAGCCACCTTTTACCATCACTGTGTTATACAGCACATCCAGATACTGTAGAATTCATATTTTTACTATTATTATTACAGATGTAGGGAGCCACTATAAAAAGGACACAAAGGTGGTGAAATATACTCAACACAAAGAATAATACCCCAGATCTAAGTATCCAGCAATTGAAGTTATTTTTGTTCCTAAAAACATGTCTACTTTTATATATGTGATGTTATTTGTGAGAAATAGCACTAAATAGTGAACCAAGCCTGGGACTGGGAGGCTAGAATTCCTGGGCTAGAATTCCAATATGTTGCCAACTTGACATGGGCCACAGGGGAAGAGATTGATTTGTTCTTCAATTTCACCCGTTTGTGAAGCTGAACAGAATATCTAGGTGATTCATTCTAAATTTTGTGCAGGACGTGAGAATTTTTTTCTGTTGACATCAAGTAGGTTTTCCCTAACTTTGAAAGCTTTGAGAGCAATAGATAACCAAGCACGTCAGTAATTCCAAGATTGCTTCATCTCTCCAAGATTATAGTTTTCTCAGTCAAACCAGCACAACATTCCTATTTCTGCAGTTATAGGCTTTTTTACCACCTTCCCACCTTGATGGTGTTTTTAAGAATGAGTATCACAAGGCAAAATCATTGCCTTGAATAAGATAGTTAACCTTCATTTCAAACACACACTTCCTATTATTGTACAGTACATTCAGGAATTCAAATCCAACTGCGAAAAAAATTGCTTGGAAAATTCTGTGCTAAACCACAGTATAGAACAGAGACACATCCTTTATCTGGTTCACTTGTCAGCTAAACAGTTCTTGTAATGACAAACCAAGAATGTATATTGTGACAAACTGAGAAAAAAATCCTATAAATATGGCAGAAAAGAAAAAGCATCTCTTAGGATTTGCTTATGTATATTCTGCATAGTATTAGAAACAAACTTTAATGACCTCTTTCCCCCTCCTCCCATTTTGTGTTTTTTCCTTTAGCCTACAGCTTAGAAATCAGCATTCTGGCTGACAAGTTGCCTCTGAAATATTCTGTTTACCTTCTGAAACCACCAGTTACGGTCACTAAAGCGTCTGGTGAAAACATGCACACAGTATCCTTGATAAGTAGGCTCACTGCATCTGCTTCAGCCTTAGATACATAGGAAACAATGTCTTCATAGTGGAGAAACCCTGAAAAGCAATATTATATGATAAGCAACAAGTTTTGATCACTAGGTAAAATAATTAGGACACACACAGCATTAAGCAAGCCCAAAATAAAGCTGATGGTAGCCTTCTCACAAAGAAAGCCTAAAATTCATATGAAGGACATGAGACTGCTAACCATTAGGTACAGGGTCAGGGTTATGACTAAACTGCTCTCTAAATTATGTACCTACCTGGAAATTACAAGCTTGCTATTGAAATTACTGGATAGTGTCATTGCATGTGTTGCATAGGATTTCAGACTAGATCTTCTTTTCTTCTTTTTGTGTCGTTACACCACATTTGACCATTTTGTTATACATGCTTGTGCCCATTTATTGTACTTTTTGAGATCTTTCATCGTACATGTGCTTTTAAGCAATGGGCATTCAGCAGGTGTTGCATTCCAAACCATGATTTTGATGATTTTCAGACTATGTATTCATAATGGAGTTTGTGCTTTTAATCTTTCAAAAGATTGTTTTACTTTCATGATATTTAAAGTATGATGCTACCTCTGGGCTGTCAATTCAAGAATTTTCTTATTCCCCCAAGAACATAATTGGGAGGACCTGTTGATAAAGATTTCAGTCTGTCTTTAAATTTTCCTTACGTACTTTTTATCTCAATGAAAGGAAATTTTTAAAAGGATCCCAAAATTTGTACCCCTCTTGTAAGAGAATTCTTCCAAGCAGGTACAGGGCACCCAAAGGAAATACTTCACTAGTAGATTTTCTTAGAAGATCCTGTTTTCGGATGGGCTATAATCCAACAGATCCGAAAAAAAATATTGTAATGCTGAGGGCCAGCATGGACTTTGGAACTACAAACTACATGGCTCCAAAGCCACGTTTCCAAATAGAAACATGGCTCTAAAGCCTCATGGTGCCCTGCCCGGTCCCATGTGCTGGAACCTGCCTCAACAAAATTGGAGGATCCTTATGTTTCTTAGGAGAGCTAAGGGGAAAGTGTCAGGAAAGATGAGGAGGAGTTTGGGTTCTTATATAATCTTGGGAGGCAGAGAAGAATAGGTCATTCTGAGTATGTTTTTTACTAAATCTGACTAGCCTAAAGCCTATGGCCTCTTTGAGAGCAAATACCAAGATTCCAACAGCCTAAGACATCAGTGAAAATTTACTCCTGAAAACTTTATCATAACAGACATTTGAACACTGACTTCTATGAAAAAAATATGCAATACTAGTGTTTATAAAAACTGTCTTCAAAGAGTGTCAGGGGAGTGTCTCCAGAGCAGGATACAAGATTGTATCATTATCTAGTATGCATGAGAGAGAAAAAGAACATGTAAAAATTGCATCTATCTGCACAAAGATTATTGCAAAAAATAGCAAATGGCATGAGTTAGGGAGTTTCTATAGCATCCATACTAACAGTTAAATGAATGGAAGATTAAAGAAAATATAATTTACTATCTCTAATTTTTGAATACATTGTGATGACATATTTTCCTTTTATAACCTTTATATGGAGTTAATCCTAACAAAAGTGGGGAAAAAATGGTATTGTGGTATTTTTACCCTTGCATTTATCTTAAATTATTTTTTCTTGCAATGCACTGAAAAGGCACATAAGCCTAGGAAAAAGAGGTTTAATAACCTGTTTTGAAAAAGGAGACTAGGATAAACATTTGTGTTTTCTTTAAACAAGAAATCCATAGTTGTATACTTGCACAATAGCTGGATATCAGCTTGGGACCCTTAACAGTAAAAGCACAAGGTTTTATTCCTTGAGATAGATGGGATGTCTGGATGAAGAGTGTTCTCTTCACTTCATCTTGAACAGAAAAATAATACATCGAGATAATTATTTTTTAAATATTAAAATTAGAATTAGGGTGTTTTTACATGTGCTCAGAGGTAGGGGTGGGGGACATTTTAATTAGAGCAGCTCTCAAGACCCACTCTAATTAAAACACCCACAGTGTCTCATGTACTCATCATCCTGCTTCTCAAAATGGCAGCAGGGATGCTTCAACTAAAGATTGTTCAACAGGCTTTAGCTAAAGCATCCCCACCACTAGTTTGAAATGTGGGGATGCTGAATACATGAGACGCTGCAGCATGCAGATTCAATTAATCAAGACTAATCAGAGCACACTGGAGCATGTGTATAGGTGCCCTTTGTGGCTTACTAGCCTGGGGAATCAAATCCAGGGCCAGTGGCAACAAAAGTTCAAATCTTGACTAATCATGTTCATTGTGGTTCTCTAGGGACTGAGAAATGCCTTTGAAAATTCTTCTTGAAAACAAAATCAAAACTATATTAAAATCCCCAGAGGCTCTTCTTCCTCTGGCATAAATTTAGCTGGATCTACATACTTCCAGTTCAAAGTGAACTAAAGACTTTTACTACAGTACCACAAACTGTTAAAGTTGACTTGAGTTTACAATAAGCTTCCTAGGAAGAAGTTCTATTAAAAATCACTCAGCTAGCTCACCATCTAAGGAAAGTTCAAATGAAATGTATGGGTTGAAAACATTAGAACATTTTAGCTATAAAAGTTGAGTAACACACATTTGAATAACTTTACTTTTTGGCTAAGTCACAAAAAGTCCACCCTTCCAGCATAATTAGAATCCAAATAAAAGTGCCAGTCTTCCACTCCCGTCCTGTGCTGGGCAATGACATTGCTCTGAGGTTCAGCCCTGTCACACAAAGTCTTTGCATATCAGGATTGGGCCCCCACATGCCTACATTGGGCCCTACACCACTCCCATGCACCAGGCTCCTGACACTATTTGAAGACAGGGCCTCACATGCCCCCACTCACTCACCCACTGGGATCAGGCTACAAAGTCTCACACTGGCCCTGCCTGGTCCCATGTCCTGGAACCGGGCTCTGGAGCTCTAAGTATCAGGATCAGACCCTGGGGAAACCACACCACATGCTGGAATTGGGTCTCAGGGACCTGTATTGCCCCCACTCAGCCCCACATACTGGTGTCAGGCTCTGAAGCCCCACACTGCCACCCACCCAGACTCTAGATCAGGCCCTGCACCTCCCTGCACACCTCCCTCGTGTGCAGGGCCACAGGCTGCAGGTCTTCCCACCAACCTGCATGGAGCCCCATAGGCCAGATAACATGGCACCAAGAGCCAGATCTTGCATGTGGGCTGGCGGTTGAACCCACCCTGGTCTTGAGTTGCCAGGCTGGGTACCCTAAACAGTGGAGCCAATTTGCTCTGTAATTCAAATGTACCTTCTTTTCTGCCCAGAGCTTATGTACCAAACTGGGGTTTCTGGAAAGTTTGTTCCCTCTAGTCTTTCCTAGCTCCAATGCTGGGGGGTCAAGGGTAAATCCACAAGGTGTGTAGCAGCATGGTCATACCCCCATTTGGTGGAGCCACACATGAGCTGTCAGTGTGGGGGGTGGCCAGAGCCCCTTCTTACCCGCTGCTCCAGAACCCAGGGACTGAAAGCTGCCACTGCCTCTCATCCCTTCCTTTTCCTTGCTTCTGAATTCAGTTGGGTAGAAGGGGAAGAGGAAGGGCAAATAACAGCACCCCATGGGCTTTGGAGGTACTCAAAAGCAAGGCCTACAGCCAGACCCAACTCCAATTAACTGATATGCTTAGAGTTCCCTGCTCACAAGGAAGAGTCCACAATGAGCACGCAACAAACCCAGAGCTCACTGAGCATGTACAACACAGGCAAAGTGTGGGGGTGCCTCAGTCCCCCTTGCCCTGTTCTTGGATCCACTACTGGCTGGGGTCAAACGAAACCTTCCTTAAAACAGGGTAAAAATAGCCTCTCCTATCCTACAGCTTTGTTTTGGATCAAGCAGGGTACCTTCAGCCCTCAGTTCCTTTCCACTGCAGACCTTTACCAGTCCAAGAAACTATTCCATTTAGTTCCCTTCCTCCCTTCAGTTCTGAGCTAAAACTCTCTCCTTCAGACACAATGATCACAGCTTGGGCCTGTACTTCATTTCTGGCAGATTTGGACAGTTCACAAGAATCCTGTTCTACCTCAGCAACATTCCTCCCTGCACGTATCCCCTGCCTCTTTTGTAGAGTATCAACAGCACACCATTCCCTTACAACCCTTCCCCTTTTTTATTGAACCACTGGCTGCCTTTTTATCCCCCAGCATCCACCTATTAGTCAGCCAGTCTTTGCCACATAACTTTACTCATTTTCTCCCAGATAAATTGGGTCTGGGACAGATGTAGTCAATCCTCTTAAAGGGCCAAACTCATTGAAAATGGGGAGCACCTATATCAAATGGTGAAAAAAGACCCACTAGACCCACCAGTTTGTCTTTAATCTGGGACTGTATGAAATTGGGTGATTTCAGTATCTGTCTCCTTTCTCTGATAGTTTGAATGCCTGTAAATCAGTCTAGTACTTCTGTGAGTGCCTAGCAATGTCATTTCTAGAAACACCCATCTTTAAGATGACCGTCCTGGAATGATATAATTTTACCTAAGAACAGGAGCTTAGAGGCTGATTGACATTCAAAATATCCTGACTATCTACATGTCAGTCTGAGACACTTATACTCAGAGGGTTTGATCCTGCAGGCTGATGAAATAGATTCAGATATGATTTTTAAAAGAAAGAGATGTACCCAAAATTATCCACTGAGTGTCAGTGAATATGAATAGAGGGTGAATATAAGCAAGGCAATCCGAGATCCTAAACTGATATAAAAACACACTGGTGGTGCCAAGAGAAAATATACCAACATAAGCTCCTTCTAGATCTATTTCAACAGGTCAATTTACTCCTGAACTTGGTCCCTAGTAGGTGTGGCATTCCAGTTAAAGTCTCATTGAATTTAAACAGCTGCAAGATCTGTTTGGAATCAGAATTTGGGCCATCCTTAGTCATAGGATGAAAGACACTGTAGATGTGAGTGCAGTATTTGTGAGTCTACACCAGTACTTAGTATACAACTTGCCTCACTCTATAGGACTTTACTAAACCAAAGCACATTTCACACACTCCCCATATTAAGGTTTAGAATGAAAACACTTCACCTCATTCTGAACCGTACCTTTGCTAATTCTGCTCTGCTGGAGCTCCCATTGTGTGAACATGTTTGATTTTAACAGCTAACTTCATGACACAAATTTTCCTGTCATTTTTTTCAGCCTTACTCTACAGTATATGATAAGGGTCATGTTAACACTTTTATGAAGAGGGAGCCTACCAAGTCATCTAAAGTTTGTCAGACTGTGTAGCTCAAAAGAACAGTTTATTGAACTTATATGAGCCTCCATTCAACATCAGTAGGCTTGTCAGCATCTCTTTTTATTATGGGAAGTGTCAGGTAACTTTAATAAGACACTATTGCTTATAACTTTGCCAGACTTTAAATATCTGGGCTGAAGTTTTCCATGCTGAGTGTCTGCTGGAAAATTTTCAGCTAAAATGACTGAGCTATTTTTTTAAGGCCAAGAAAAATACAGTATTTTGTCCATGTTAAAAAAAAATTCTTGTGATCTTTTCTTTAAAAAGTTGTCCTGCCCCATGCTTTGACAAGGTGTGGCCTTTCTGTCAGTCATGTCCCCCATGAATCCACCCAAATGTGGCAAAATAATGAGCTTCAGTTAATAGAAATCCCTGTTGTTGGCTGCTAAATTACTCAAAGATGCAATGCAAATTGAGCAAATAGCAGCCTCAAGTTGCTTGGGACTTTCTCTACAACTGCAGTTTTGGGCTGCTGTGGCCAATACAAGACCTGCATATGGGAATCTGACCTGAGTGTAGTGAGCCTGCTTCTCCAATACTTTCATTGTTTACAATACTGGGCCCAAGCAGCAGGGAATAGGAAACTGCCTGACAAAGGTGACAAGAGCTGGCTTGCAGGATTGGACAGGAGTAGAGGCATAGATTTGCACAAGGCTCCTGGGTAGGGAGATGATATGAATTGTGACTTGCATGAGTTGGCAGAGGGAAACAGACTAGAAGTTCAGGGTGGAGGACAACTGGGAGAGGTTGAACAAAGAGTCTGAGCCCAGGAGTTGGGGAAAGAGTGGGACTAGCTAGACAAAGAGAGTACAACTGAGAATTAAGGATGGAGAGAAGGATGTAGAAAGGGAGATAAATTTGATGAGCTAATCAGGTGAGGGAGAGGATTAGCAGTAGTTGGGCAGGGGAATTGGGATAAGAACATAGTGGAGCACGCACTGAGGTTCCAAGCAACCCCAGTAGGAAAAATGGAACAAGGAGCTAGTAGAAATGAGGGACAGGGGTCAGAGAGACAACTAGAGGCCATGTAGGAAAGAGAGACAAACTGGACAAAGAATGAAAAGAAAGGAAATTAGGACTGGCTAGGCAAAGAGATTATTACTGGACAGTCCAGAAAAATGAAATTAGGAATTACATCATAGGAAGACTACATCTGGGATCAGAAGACCAATGAAAAGAGGATAAGATAGGGATGAGGTGCTGTAATGGGAAGACAGGGCTTAGCAAAATCAGGCCAGAGGGAACAGGGCTGAGGGTTCACACCTGAAAAAGACAGGACACATGAGAGGGCTGAAAACAAGAATCCAAACCCAGTAGAAAGCACCACTGTTTCCAGCTTGGAAAGGAACCTGATTCCTGAGCTTCACCTTTCCTCTGCTATGAGCGAACTTCTGAGAAATGCACTAGCACCTGCCCTTTCGGTCCCTTCTAGCAGTTTTACCATTTGGAGGAGGGCCTCTTCTTTAATGTATGAAATTAAATGCAGGAACTTTAATAATGTTTTAAAGTCAAGCCCTCACATGTTAGGAAATGCCAGAATTAAGCAGTTTTGAACAGTTTCTTTACTACTTAAATTTAGAATCATTCTCAAAGCAGGTCTATCCTATGCACTGCAAAACTCAGGGAACCAGTGGAAACAATAGCATGTGCTCGTGACATTAAATACTGTATCATGAATCATATACACAAAAGTGCCAGATTAATAATGCACAACCATAGCTCTACCATTTCCTAAAATCTCAGTGCCTGAATTCACAACTATAATAATGTTCTTTAACATAATTTTTTACATGTAAAAAAAAATAAGGAAGATTTTTTAAAAGAAGATATTATATTATCTAATTTAAAGAATGAATATAAGTGTTAACGTACGCATATGTTTTAAAAGAAAATATCCTTTAAAATAATAGTATGATATTTCAAAAATTCATTTTAATATCATAATTAAACATTAAACTATATTAAGGCAAGAATATGAAAAAGGCCCTATTTAAATTTTGAAAGACCTATCTAATTAATGCTGTTTTCAAGGTAGCAGAGCACTGAGAGATTTTTTAATTGGATTTTACCTGCAATCTGCATTCGTGACAACTTCAGAGTCTTCTCAGCTTTTACTTCTTCCAGAGTTCGAAAACCCATTCTGTACCATTTTTCAGTAGTCTTCAATCCCACTCCAAACACAGAAGTAAACAACTAAAGCAAACAGAACAACACACATTTCAGTGAAATACAAACAACTGGTGGGGCAACAGTGCAGCTTTCTGAGGGTACACTGGATTAACAGAAAGTAAAACACAAAAAAGTCATTAAACAAACAGGTTTGTTCGAAGGACTATAATGAGAGCAGAAATCATCCATATCTAACTAACTTCAGATGAGTATAAATTCCTGTGTACAATTACCCTGTTCAGTCAAGTGCTTTTATACATTTATTGTCTTTTAGGAACTTAACATCTAAAAAATAATAGGTAGTGTCCCACCCACTTGGTATGAGTTAATTATAACTGCACTTTGATCAAAGATTATCAGTAGGACTAAGAAACTATACTTGTTTTCAGCATTCAGGGATGGAAAAAGTAATTTTATTTATCTTTATGGGTATATACAGACATTCAAAAACTAGGGGAGGAATCAATTTAAGCAATGGTGATGCATATGGGGTGCACGGGAGTGCAAATACATGCTCTGAGAGTGTTGGTGCACACCCTGACAGGCCGCACTTCCCACTTAGGTGACAGATGTGGTGGCAGGCAGGGGCACTGGTGGCCCCCCTGTGAGTGCCAACGAGGGAGTGGGAGCGCCGGATGAAGCGCCACAGCCAGTTCCAGAAGTGCCGTGACTGCTTCCTGGTCAGCGTGTTCAGCCATGGGAGAGACCCGCCTGCTCGCTGACTGGTTTCTGGTGGGGGGAGGCACATGCACCCCCTAAGGTGGCACCAGTCACCCATAAATTTAAGTTATGTGGTTTTCTCTAAACAACCTTGCTTAGATCAGAAGCAAACTGTATACAGATTCACCCTTTTGGGGAGGGAAGCATAGCGGCATTTCTGCATGCCCCTTATTGTGCCCTGCAGACTCTCTGGGGTGCTAGAGACTGCCAAGCACCCAATCCACCCTGACTGGCTGCCAGTCATGGGCAACTATGCCCCACATCACACACCAGGACATCAGTATGCAGCCACTCCTCACTCTGGAGAAACACGAAGCTGGCCAGTCCCAGAAGTCTGCTACACCAGGGGTTCCCAACCCTCAGGCCGTGGCTCAGTACTGGGCCATGAAGGGTTGGCTGTCGGTCCATAGAAGGGTTGGCTTCCAGACTGGAAGTAAGCGCAGACTGGAAACCCCAGACCAGCAAACCACAGACTGGAAGTAACTGGCATACTGCGGACTGAGTATATCAAAGGGTTGGCTGTCAATCCACAGTTTGCCGGTCCATAGTCACTTCCAGTCCACAGTTTTATGATGGTCCTCAGCATAAAAATGTTGGGAACCCCCATGCTATATCACCAACCAGTTCAGCATGCGTAGTCCACAGCCAGAAAGGCCATCCAGGAGGTGTGCTGGTCATCTAGGATGTCTTGGCCAACTGCTTCACCCACCACAACAACCCACAGGAGGTGGTCACCAGCTTCCACTGCATGGGCTTCCCCAACTGCAGGAGGGCCATGGCCAG
This sequence comes from Crocodylus siamensis, assembly GCF_052110815.1. NCBI lineage: Eukaryota > Metazoa > Chordata > Crocodylia > Crocodylidae > Crocodylus > Crocodylus siamensis. The sequence continues at coordinate 69,294,747 of NC_143401.1, read as the reverse complement.
TACCACATCCCCATCCTCTGCCCACCCAAAGGCAACCTGTGCCTCCTCCTGCAATGAATTTCCTGCCAGTGACTCCTCAGGCCCGCAGTGATGCCATACATCCACAAGAGCTATTTTTCTGTTGTCCCCAGTTTCATCTTTGGTACTGTCATCGATCCTTCCTTCATGATTTGGGACCTGGCTTAACCCCTCCTGCCCTGGCTCACGAAGCCCTACTGGGGGTGGCAGGACTGCCTAAAGGAGAATTTCAGCTACTTTGAGCAAGTGCTGCATGACTGTTGATTTCTCCTTTGGCCACCTCAAGGCACGCTAGCAGGATCTCACCACATGTCTCAAGGTGGAAGAGGAGAATTTGCCACAACTCATCATTGCTAGATGCATCCCCCCACAATGATCTGAGAGACCAAGGGGGAGGTTTTCCACAAAGCCTGGGCAGAGGTGGTACAGCATGCAGAGCATTATCATGCTGCTACCTCCCCACCACACTGGCTGTGGGCATGGCCCACCCACTCCCCTCCCTACTTCTCTCCAGGAACTTTGAATTTTTGCCTAAGTCCCCATCACAGCCATGTGGAGTGGGGTAGAGCCATAATGTCCTGCGCAAGAGGGCATCCTTGCTTAGTTCCAAAGTATTCACCAGAACTGAGGGGAGGCTGGGCATGGTGCTGAGTGGTGCTGCATGTGTGGCTCCTGCACTGGTAGTCAGTGGAGCTGTGGGAGTGCTCTGTGTGTGTGAAAAGGGGGCAGTGAGAAGCCATTGGAGGAGTGGGAGAAGTACATCTGTGGCAGTAGTGTCAGAAACAGTGTTCTGGGGGCTGGATGTGTGGCAAGGGTCGAGAACCAATGGGGGTGGTCCCACAAGGAGGAGGGCAATGGGCATAGGTTTGAGGTCCAGGGTCCTGATGACTATGGCTTTGGAGCTTTCCCCATGGTCCTGCAAATTGTGGTCTGTGCATTCAACAATGCCTGAGAAAATGTGAGGGGAACTCAAGTTTAGCTGCAGGTGGACCTTCACTCTGAGATCCTGTGATGAACTGGGGACCAGCACCAACTGGCCAGAGCCCTTGGGGACCACCCCCCATTGACATACCTTGCACCTTATGGACCCCAGGAACCTGCTTCCAGGCACCTGATTGTACTTTCATCCTGGGACCTCCCTGTATCTCCTTCTCCAGTGATGTTCCTGCCTTTTGACTCCTAATTTTTTATTGGTGTTATGCACACACTTGTACTGAATCTTCATCCATTTAATCTTTCGTCCAGCACTGCACCCAGTCCTCATCATGGCTCTATACTTATATCTGTTGGACAATGTGTTTGAACACACCCTTGTTGTGGTGCTCTCTGGCAGAGCTGGTCCTAAATCTCCTGCTCACCCAGAGGGCAATGAGATCCTTCATCTCCCCATGGCTTCAGTTGTGTGACCACGGTTGGGAACTGGAGGAGGATGGGATGGGTTCTTCCATCGTTTATGATGGTGCCTATGGGGTCTGAGTGTGAGCAGTGAAGGTCTGGCTGTGAAGAGATGGAAGGAAGGAAGGAAGGGTAGTTGTATATGGGTGTGGATCCCAGCACATGGTTCTCCCTCTCACTCCAGCTGGGTGAGGTCCCTGCTCCACAGTGGCTGGTGCTCCACTGAACAGGCCACCTCCATGACCTCAAACTTTCCAGGAGCTTCTAGCAGGTACCTCCATAATGGTGACAACACCCCATGCCCAGGATCACTTCTGTGCAGACCTAGTCCTGATGTTCTGCCCCCTGCCACCCTGTTCAGGAGAGGGATTGTCTATGCTGGGGTCCAGGTCACAGGGTGCCTGCCCTTGGCCTCTGAGATGTGGTGTGCAGGTGCCAATGTCAGGGTCCATGGGACTGTGCCCAAGGGTCAGTGTCTGCAGGGCTGTGCTTGAGTTCAGGGGTTATCTGGGGCTCAGTCTGTTGGGGTCTGCATGTATGTTGTAGGGTGCTACATGACAGGGTGTTGGGGGTGTGAAGACATGACTCTGGGATGTGGATGCCCAGGTCCCAGGGCTCATTCAGGGAACACAGATGCCTCACTTCTTGCTGCCTGCCTGCAGCTCACAGGTGGCTGGAGGCAGGACTGTGGAGAGGGGCTCTGATTCCTTAGCACTGGGACAGCCCACGGGCACGGTCTTCTGGGCACTCAGCCAGAGCAGCCCAGCATGAGCCAAGTGCTACCACACTTCCTGCAAACCGTGCTGAGATACCAAAGGTCAGTAATCTGACTTGAATTGATAGGCAAGAAAAAAGCTATTCTTCCAAACTACCACAATGACTTCATAGTATGAAAGAGAAAAAAAATGACCCAAAGTTTTCTACTTAGTCTATTTAGACCTGATTTGTTCCCATTTTTGAACTGCAAGCCTTTGCTTGTACATTTGAACTTTGATGCTACTCCACTCCCAGGAGATAGGATCAGTGAGAATAGTCTGGATCTTTAAAATACACATGGATGGAAACAGATGCCAATGGAATTCTGGATACGGAGGGCACATAAATAAAAACAGTGGCCTATAAAGTAACTTACAAGATATAAATTTGGACATGATTCTGATTAATTGTTTTTCAAAATTCAATTCAATTTCAAATGAAAATAGAGAAGGTGGGGTTTTTTTCAACTGTTATAAATACAGACTGACAATCCTACAGGCCTTCTTACACTTCTCACTACTGGTTAGCCTTATTTGAAATATAGATTTTACATGAATAAGGACAGTAGCTCTTACATTTGCTAAACTGCATTGTGTTTGAGAATAGAGCAGTTGCTTGCCATGACCCTGTTTAAAGATAAGTTTTCGTGGCCTAAGACAGTACTGCTGCTTATCTTTTCTGTCTGCATACATCTTTCTCACAAACATCTTTTCTAGTGAAGGTGCCAGTATATGCTAGCTGCCAGATTATATTGGGCCTGTGTCCAATTCCGTGCTGCTGTCCTCATTAATTGTCTCACCCTACACACTAATGCAATGGCACACTAGGAAAGATTTGGTAGGGATGGTCCCTACAATGATACCTGGGTCCTCCTACCCGATTAATCATAGCCAATGATGATTCCAGGTGATAAACCTGGGATTGTATCAAGCTGTACCTCTGGTGTGCCTCTGACTCTAAGCTGCTCTTTTATTGGTGTTAGAAATATTATTAAAAATGCATTATCAATAGCAGATTTAGAAAAAAAAAAAAAAAAGAACACAGCTGCTACCCATCCTTGTCTCCTTAATGGGAGAGGGAAGGGGGGGGTTGGAAATTGAAGGGAAAAACCACCAAAAGCCCTTTGTACTAAAGGTATCACTCCCTCTCTGTCCTGCAAATTTACTATCTCTTTGTCACACTAAATCACACTTTCTTTCATGACCCCACATTCCTAAGGCTAAGATAAGAGCAAATGCCATTTTTTGCCTTCAGGATGAACCTTGAGTAACCTTGAGTCCCATCCACGCACGCGTGATAACCTAATGCATATTAAGCCTACCCGCCCCGCATACTTAAGTAGTTAATTGTAATGCACATGGGACGTATGAAGCAACATGTTTACATATATGTTTGTATGAACCGGAAATGAGTTGTAAAAATTCCTCCTTCTGCACACGTGGTCAGGAGAGAGGGGATAAAAGCCTGCTAATGATTATGCTCGGGGGCAGAGGGATTTGATCTTTTGTCTTCTCCCTCTGACCCTATTTGCAAATATATACCTTTTGTATTGCTAATAAAGTGTGTCTGAAGCTGAAAGTTTTTTCCACCTCCCGAGAAACGAACCATGATTTTTTAATTCAACATTGGGATGGGGGAGATGGTATTATCTCCCCCTAATATCCTTAGGCTTCAATTGGTACAGATGCAGAGGGAGGGGAAGTTGGGTCATTCAGGCTTTCCTGTTGCTACAGAAACGTTTTTCGTCACACTCATACACCCAGGTCTTGGGAAGACAAAGCTATGATCATTACCTTTTAGTTAGTAAAATTAGAGCTCAGTGAAATTTGGGATTTCTGCTTAATGGGAAATTTCTTATTATGTTTCAGTTCATTTTCAGTTCAAATTCCCTGCAACCTGGAAGCTCGCTGGGATCTGCAGACACTCAGGTGGGGTACACACATTGAAATAGTCTGGGAAATTTATCCTCAGGGGGTGGAGTGGGAACTCTTTCCTGGATACGCCTGAACAGACATTAGACTGCTGAGCCCCTGAAGAGCAGAGAACTTGCAGTGCAGATGCTGCATAAACAAGGGACCCCTGTGCACACATCTCACATCTCAGTGTGCTCTCCAGGCTCTCTCATTGTGCTTGGAGACAAATGGCAGCAGTATATAGGGCAGCTCCGACTGGCTTACCCAGATTGCTCATTGTCTGCCGGTGTCTCCCTGCAGCAACATGTGGGATTTGTGAAAGGGACATTTTCTGCTTTTTGCTTAGCTAGAGCACTTGAATCCATCTTGAGTGACACTGTCTCACAGAGCATGTGAGGAGGGGAAGGAGTGGGGGAAATCACCCTGGAATGCTGGAAGACTTTTCTGTGGCTTCTCTCGAAAGGAGATTTGTACAGGTATTTGCTCTCTCAGGACAGACTCAGGAGAAATTGAACCCTGGTTGCTGCCAGGTTATTTTTCTCTTGGAGCAGCCATTTTTGCTCTTGGAGAGAAATCCTAAACATCTGTACACTTGCGGTTTCTACAGAGAGAACAGTGACTCTCCCAGAAGAAACTGAATGTTTATACGTGGCCTGAGTGAAACTGATGTTGTAAGAGCAATAAACTTGGTAGGAATGTCAAGTGGCATTGACTAGGTGGTGGTGGGTTCCCAAGGTCTCCAGTTCCAGGGTAAGTCAATCATGGAGGGCCCTGGAGCCAAGAACTCCATACCTCCAGGGTCCCCAGCTATATAACAGATGCACAAGGTGGGCTACCTCATAGCTTAAACTTCAGACAAATTAGCTGAAGCTCAGAACAGCATTCCCCAATTAAAATTTTTTGCCTGAAAATTTCTAATGAGCTCTACTAGCTATTGTTACAGCTAAGAAGTTGTTGTTATGTTGTTTTAATTATTTTCTCCTCTATTCACATCAAAACAGAATTGCATCCATATGTCCACACATTTCACAGATTAGGTCACAACTTTGGCTGCAGAAAAATTATTTGCACAAAAGGAAATGTCTTTGGTGGTTTTGAGCTGGATGTTAGATAAGGAGGAGTATGCCCCACTGAAACACCCAGTCTATACAGAGGCTGCGGAGCCAGGCTAAACTACCATGCTGCTTCTTCCAGTAAAGCACAGGATTTTTTTACATTTGTAAGCACCTTATGTGACCACTGTCTGCCATGTATGACCTCTCCCTCATGCAATATCTTTTTGGGAATTCCCAGAGTAAAGTTACTATAGAAATAATAAATCCATGGGATTAAAAAACAATATGGATTTTTGAAAAAGAACAAGAGGGGAGTGAATTATTAAATGTTTTATCTGATATGTATTATTACAATTATTACTCAGCAAGTTGAGTGTCAGGAGAGATAATCAAGGTAAACTACTAATACAAGCTAGACTGCTTAGCTTTGCCGTTTCAGGTGAAACACCAGATTTTAAGTCACATTCATTTCATTCTTCTTTTATCTGTGTAGTAGTGCTGCCATTTAATACGTTGTTTTCTACTCCTAGTTTTTTCTACTGTCCTCACTAATTACAAACCAGATGGTTATCTCTCAAAGTGTTCAAAGAAACCTACATTGAGTGCTCAAAGAAACCTACATTCATAAATAATAGTGGTGTGAAAGTAGAAAAGGAGAATCGCATCTTAGGATTTGGTTGCTTCATTTATAAAAACAATAATATTTGCATCATTCACTCCTGAGTAAGGCCCATCAATCTGTACATAAAATGAAACTAGTCACTTGGTGCATCTATATGTAAAATTAATCTGATGCAATAAACTCCAGCACAGTTTATTGCTCCCAGGCTCAGCATTTACAAAGGTGCCAGGGACCACAGCAGGCTGAGCCAGGATGGTGCAGCCCGAGCTGGCAAAGGCCCAGGGGGTCAGCCTGCCAGCCCAGGGCTGCTTCTGCCCAGCAGAATGTGCTGGGGAGGGGCTGGCTGGGGCACAAGGGTGCTACAATACAAAGCTAACTGGCAGGCTGCCCCATGCTGGAGCACCCGTGTGCCCCAGCCAGCCGTCATCACTGTCTACATGTGTGCTGCAGCAGAGTAAATAAGCCAATGTAGAACAGTACTTGTGTTGGGCAGTACTATCCTATGGCAGAGTTAATTAGTTTACTCTGGCCTAGTAACACAGCTCATGTAGATGGTGACACTTTACTGCAGAGCTAATCAGGCAACTCGGCAGTAAGCATCTCGTGTAGATGCACCCACTAATTCTGAATGAATAAGTGGTTTTTCAGAGTGGCCGGCTGCCAAAAAAACTGAAACAAATTCAATTTAGTCCAAACCAAAATTTATTTTTCCCCTCTGATTAAAGCAAAAACTAAACAAAAAAGTCTTTCTATCCAAAATAAAGTTTCATTTTAGACAATCGTAAGAAAAGTAAAGGGCTAGATTCCCAGAATTGCCAAAAAAGAAGGGGTGTCTCTCTTATCTGATTGCCCAGGGGTCACTCACCCAGGTTGTGGGAGAGTAAGTTCAATTCCTTCCTCTTTCAAAGGGGACATTAACTCTCATCTCCCACAGGAAAGGTCCAACTCTTTGTATAAATAATTAGATGTTCCTCCAGGAGAGATTGGAATCCAGGTGGCCCCAAAGCCTGCTGGCAGCTAGGGAATATGTATTTAAATCCTGTCAGGCAGCAAAAGGAACTGAACCCCTCTTCTGGGTGACTTTTCTAACCCCCGAGCTATCAGATAAAAAAAAAGATACTTTCAGCACTGGCACTTTTGTGAATTTAGATCCCCAATGTTTTTTTTTCAGCTAAAGCTATTCAGCACAATCAGGTCAACTTCACAAACAGATCTCAAATATCCAGCATCGTATTTCTTGATGAATTTGCTATTCACCAGAAACAAAACCCCTGACTCACTAGCATTGGGGTTTTAGTATGTTTTGCTTCCATTCATTCAAAGATCATTTTAAATACCATGTTTGTTCCAAGAAACAAATCAAAGCAGATATGTAAAAGATGTAAGCAGTGTTCAGTGGATCAATATCTCAGGTGGATAGTGACATGAAAAGTAGAGAAGAAAACCTCCTTGCTCTCCCAAAATGTGTTCTTTATACTCATTTTGTCAATACTGTATCTCTCAACAGTTGCACTACACATTCATAGGGTTTTGATGAATAGCTGTACAAGCATATAATTGTGCCTTTCTATTGGATCTGCAGCCTTTGAATTCAGACCATACTAGCTATATCCTGTGTTTTTCTAATGAGATTAATTCTCTGGAAGTAATTAAGATAAAGAAGAAAGAAGGATGAAAATCTTGGATAATATTAAATAGGAATTACACTTGATTTTGTGTATAATGGATGAAATTACTTAGTCTGTCTGAAGCGTGGGTGTTTATGAGAGAATACAATTATTTTTAATCTTATTTTAAAAAATCATTTAGATTCTTATCTTTTAATGTTTTTGCTAGCTCTGCATTTTCTAAAAGGGCCATTATTGGTTCCAGAACAATTGCAAGAAACTTTATTAACTCTGTGTAATGGTTAGAGATCTATACAAAATGGACTCTAAGCTACTGTCATTTGAAAAAATGAAAATTAAGTTTTTATTTACTATAAACTGCAATTCTTTAGCACTCAGTGAAGTTAGATGCACAAAATTCACTGCCTAAGGTTTTTTTGTGTAATAGATACCTCATTGCTGCAACTGTATTTATTGTTACTGCTAGATTTCTGGTGGTAAAAGTCACTGTATATTGACTCACTTTTTACAGTCTCAGTAATGAGAAAAATTATTCTCCAAAATGTTTGTTGTCATTCATATATTCAAAGTTGCTGCAATTTGGTAACTTTAAAAAACTCATATAATGCTTGGTTTGTTTACAATAAAAAAATCCTATCAGGCTAAGAAGCCTATTGGGTTCATGCAGTTAACTTCTAGAGACCTAGTTTAAAATTCTGGCATTAGTCATACAAATTCAGAATCAGAGTTTCACCAAATTTTTGTAGCCTCATCCTTTTTCTCGGTAAACATTTCTGTGTATTACAAAACTGCCACACAGCTGGGAACTATTCAACATGATAGTCTGCATACAACAGAGAGCTCCCATTAAAATTATAGCACTACTGTAGGGTAGGACTGATACGCTGTTGGAGCAATATGGATATAGACATTTGCAAAGCAGCCCACGATTCCACTGTCTTATGCTTGGCTGTTGTTATGCTCTGACATTTTCCATGTAAGACATTTTTAAGGCACCTATTACATTGGTATCTAGGCAAGTTAAGGTTTACATACACCTGAAAACTTATGGCCTCCAATGAAATATAATTTTAAAAGGAACTACAACAAATTGTCTACAAATTTCCATAGGGCAGGATTTTCGGAAGTGTCTAAACTGGATGCATCAGTTTCTGGGTGTCCATATTCACATACGTATAAAAGAATTTTTATTCTTCATGTTCTATATTAAAAGGCAGTCGCTTTTTTCATTTCTTTGTAGCACCCTGTGAGATCAATAAGAGTTATTTGTGGTCAGAGTTGTCCTTACATGTGTATCTCACTGGGTAGTCACCATTTATATTGTAAAGTGTGAGATATACCCATTGTTCTTGACATTTGCTAACTGTGTATGATTTTTAACAGTGCAGTGTATTGAATTACCATAGGTTTTTTGAGTGTAACAAAATGTACATTTAATAGCACTTATGTAATGATCACACAATGTTCATTATAATGTTATTTTAGAAAGATATTACTGAAAATGTCTAAAGCATGAACTTAAATCCGAAGGAGACACAAGTTTGGTCATAACGGCATAGCAATTGCCCAATTAGATCAGCCCAAAAGTCCACCTAGCCCAGTATCCTGTCTCTGACAGTGGTCAATAACAGATGCATCACAGGAAGATGCAAGAACCCCAGGGTAGGCAGATGTGAGGTAATACATTCCCTATATAATGTTTTATTCTAATCGCTAAAAAGTTTATTTTAAGCCCCAAAGCCTGAAATTTAATACCCTATCCTAAATTTTTACCATGATAAATTATGACAACTCTGAATCCAAGATTTTGTTTTTATACACACACACACACACACACACACACTATGTGTATATATATGTGTTTGAACTATATATATTTTTAAAAATGGGGGGGTGTATACATGTATGTATATACATATACACGTACATACATATATATATATCCACTCCAGCTTTGACTCCTGCTATATTCTTGATCTCAGCAACTGTCACTGAATGCCCATTTATTTGTGTGTTATAAAAACAGAAGCTTCTTTCTATAACAATAATTCCCTCTTATTTATTTCCTAAATTAAACAATCTCAGCCTTTTTAGATTCTCTTCTGTTTTCTATATTCCAGGCTTTCTCGTCACCTTTTTCTGATTATGTGCAATGATACTTTTACCAGTAACATTAATGACTAGTACTAGTCTCAAACTTATAAATTATCTTCTTTGTCTTTATAATGTTCTCTTAATTAAAATAAAGCTTGTGTTTGCATTTGAGTTTGTCCGTAGCAAGAAGCATAGACAATTGCTAGCAAAAAAGAAACTAGGTTTCCTGATTTGCACTATATGTAAGAAAAAAGGTTATGCATGAATACACATGCACCATATCAAATTTTGTCAGCAATAAAACACTCAAAAAACTGAGAGTTCCTCTGGTGGAAGAAGCACTGAAATTTTAGTAGGTGGGAACTTCTCTACCATCCCATATGATTCTGTGCTGTGCTGTATCCCAAGCAGAACTGTCACTTTGCTTGTGAAACTAGAAAATGCCTGCTGACAAAATTATCCCTCCATCCTTCCCCTCCTTTTTCCTGGAAGGCACATTTCACCAGAATTAAAGATAGCTCTTAGTCATCATCCTCAGTCTGACATTTTTCCAAGATCAGAATAAGACTTGGTTGTGACAATCATGACTAATGAAGCAGAATAATATTGGGTTAAACCTAAGCCAGAAAAGAGTATATGTTACATTGTTTTTCAAGAGAATACCAATTTAAGTTTGATACCAATTACATATGTATCACATTAATTAGAAAGATAGCTGATTTCAGAACAAATCTCTTTCTACTATGCAGCTTCTTTTTTATTAAGTTACTCTTTCCTTAATATTGATAATTTAATACTTGGGATGCCCCTTTACAATAATGTACATGGCACAATTCAGTGAAGAGCAATCAAACAAATATTATAGCTACTATGACCAAATTTGAAGAGGATATACTTACTTTGAATGATTTGTATCGTTCATCATTTAATATTTCTTTAGCTTGAGAACTCTCTCCTTCTTCTATTATATCCTGTATGGAGAAGAATAGAGTACTTTTAGAATAAGGATTTTTAATTAATCTTTAATTTAATATTTGAATAGTACAGTAGGAAGTCGTATCAGCAGGTGAACACACATCCCAAACATGCACACGCACATACAGAGCACTTTTGGTGAACAAAATAGTTTTATTTCTTTGCAAACAAATCCTGCAATATTTATTCAAGTAAAAATCTCACTAATTCAGGAAAGGTGCAAAGATTTGAGCCATCCAAAATACTTCACATCATCAAGAAATGGGTCTGTAATCAAGAAATTACTCATTATAGTTTTATAGTTGGTAGGATCGGAAGGGACCTGAGCAGATCGTCAAGTCCTACCCCCTGCCATGGGCAGGAAAGGGTACTGGGGTTAAACGACCCAGCAACGTGTTCATCCAGCCTCCTTCTGAAGACCCCCAGGGTTGGAGCAAGCACCACTTCTCTTGGAAGTTGGTTCCAGATCCTAGCCGCCCTGACCGTGAAGCAGTGCTTCCTGATGTCCAGCCTGAACCTACCCTCTATCAACTTATGGCTGTTATTCCTAGTAAATCAATCATCAATTGGAAAGCAATTGTTTCATTATGCAGGGTAGACTTAAACTTATGCAGATTAAACCTATTCATTTTACAAAATGAAGAGTTATAGTAGCACTGGGTATATTTTTGCTCAGTATACAGTCCTTCCAATCTTTCTCCATTCTATTGCCTGGAGTTATACTCAAACTCCCAGTCTCTAGGTCAGTAAGGACTAAGAGCACTGTAGAGGTTATTTTGTCAACTTGTGAAAGAAAGAAAAAAGGGGGAGTCAAGTGAATCACAAGAGTAACTTCTCCACACAAGTAAGTCATTCTGCTCAAATGTCTACTGCAATGATAAATGTCTGCAAGGTGCTGAAAGAGCCAAACTTATTATGAATCCAAAAGAAGAGGGATTTCAGCAAGAATGTACAGTTTGTCCTTCACCTATATGAAAGAATCATGTAAAACTAGAAGTAAGCAAAATATAACATCAAATTACTAAACTGTTTATGGGTTTTGCTAAAATAGTTTTTCCACAGGCATAGGAACATGGGACTCAAAGGGGCTTCCTCGGTCAAAATATCCGGTCCTTTGCATGTTCCACACTACAGACAAAGGCAAAAGCCCCCACAGTCCTTGACAGTTTGAGCTCAGGGGAAAATTCCTTCCTGGCCCCAAATTTGGGGATCAGCATCGTGACCCTGAGTAGGACAGCAAGATCCTCTTGTCAATAACCTCAGAGGTCTTAAAGTATTGACACGAATGTAGTAACACCCCAGACAAAAAGGTGAGCCTTAGCTGTGACCTTAACTATGGCCAGAAAAAAAAGCAGCCCCAGAAGCCAGCCACAATTATGAGAGGGGAAAAATTCCTGGCTAACAGGTGACCAGCAAAAGCCTTGAAGCATGAGACCACCTTCTGTGTTAAATCACATCAGGCTAAGCTAACCAATATTGCCAAGGAAGTCTGTTACATTCAAATTAGAGAGTGTGTTTTTTTTAAAATGACATATGCATTTGTTATCATTAGTATCACTAATAATGATAACAAAAATTCCTGGACCACCTTAATTCATTTGGGAAGTTTTGTGACATGTCATATTAATCATAGATTTAAATTCAAATTATTGTAAAGCTTTCCAGAAGTTACTGAGTCTATGGTAGTAAAATATTTCATAGCCTAAAACCATCACTATATCCAACAAAGTAGGTGTTTGCCTATGAAAGCTTATGCTTCTCTAAACTAGCTAAGTCTCAAAGGCTATAAACAGATATCACATTTGAGACAGGCCCAGATCAAAACAGGAGCGTCTCAGCAGTGAAAGTTGTAAAGGTGAGCTTCAGAAATGACTGAGCCATTTATAAATTTCACTGGTCACTGCTGTTCCTCTGCCAGTAGATGGTGAGGGAGAGCACAGCCTGGCTGGCTTGCCTCCCTCTGGCATGGCCTGCAATAACCTTACAGATGCACAAACAGCCTGGTCTCGGGGAAAAGTCTTAGCAAACTTTATACGGCATACTTCAGACAGATTTGAAGTAGAACAAGTCATATGTACATCTGTAGAACCCTGCGGCAAATGCAATGTCTACTTATGGCTAAGGTGCCCTCCTGCCCTACCTTCTGCCTATACAGGAGGCATACATACAGGAGGCATACGTACTGGTCTTCACATACCCACATCATAGATTTCATAGACATCAGGGCTGGAAGGGACCTCAGGAGATCATCGAGTCCAGCCCCCTGCCCAAAGGGCAGGAAGTCAGCTGGGGTCATAGGTTACCAGCAAGATAAGCATCCAATTTACTCTTGAAGGTGTTCAATGTAGGTGCTTGAACCACCTCCGCTGGCAGACTGTTCCAGACCTTGGGGGCTCAGACAATAAAGAAATTCTTCCTTATGTCCAGCCTGAAGCGGTCTTGCAGGAGTTTGTGACCGTTCAACCTCGTCATCCCTTGGGGCACTCTGGTGAACAAAAGTTCCCCCAGATCCTGGTGGTCACCCCTGATAAGCTTATAGGTGGCCATCAGATCACCCCTGAGCCTGCGCTTTTCCAGGCTAAAGAGTCCCATGGCTCTCAGCCTGTCATCGTAAGATCTGTTTTCCTGACCTCTGATCATACGTGTGGCTCTCCTCTGGACTCTCTCAAGTTTCTCCACATCCTTTTTGAATTGTGGAGCCCAAAACTGGATGCAGTACTCCAGCTGCGGCCTCACCAAGGCCAAGTACAAGGGGAGAATGATGTCCTGGGATTTGCTTGAGAAGCATCTATGGATGCAAGCCAGCATTTTGGTCGCTTTACTAGCCGCAGCATCGCATTGCAGGCTCATGCTCATCTTGTGGTCAATGATGACCCCCAAGTCTCTTTCTTCTGTAGTGCTATCCAACGTAGCACTGCCAAGCCTATAAGGGTGCTGCAGGTTTTTCCTCCCAACGCTGCAGGTTTTTCCTCCCAACATCAACTCAGTCTCTCTCGTTGATATTTCTAAAAATTGTAAAAGAAGCATCTAGCACAGAGATGTTACCTCAATGACACATTTCACTTTGTCTCCCATGCAAGGCAGTCCTTCTATATTCTTCATTTTTACTATAGGATATGGAAGGGATTTCAGCACAGAAGCTGCTCTCAGGAATTCCAAACAACCCAGTTTGTTTTCTCTGAACTCAAAATTTTCAGCCAGTATCTCAAAAGCATCCTGCAAAAGAAAATAAATATTAATAAAATACATAAATGTCAGAATTTACAGACTGATTTGCAGACTTATTTTTATGCAGCTACTCCTCACTTAACGTCATAGTTACGTTCTTGAAAAATGCAACTTTAAGCAAAACAATGTTAAGCAAATCCAATTATGTCACAGTAGTTACCTACTAGCAGGTGGCAGCCAAACAACATTATAACTAAATATCGCGGGACTTCAAACGTGTATGTTCTCTAATAGATCAGCAGCGTAATAACAAAACAACATTAAGCAGGATAATATTAAGTGAGAAGTACCTGTGCAATAAACATAAGCAATACAGCCAAGCAGAAAAACTTCAATAAAGCCTTCTATCAATGGAAAATTCAGTTCTGACAACATCAAAATACTAAATGAATTCATGTAGTTTTCACTGAAAATTTGTTTTGGAGACAAGCTGGAAGAAGATTCCAAGAATATTGAAGTGGGATGGTTAGACAAAACTGGAATGAAATATTTCATTTTGAAACATTTTAATTTCATTTTATAGATTACAATAGAACATAAAACAAAACATTAAAAGTTTTTTAAAAGCATATTTCGGTGAACCAATATGGAAAAAAATGTATTTGTGAAGAATTTTGAAATTTTGTTGTTTTGTACTAATTCAAAACAAAGCCAAAAATCAAAATCCTTTGAGAAAAAATTTCTATTTTTCACACAGCTGTCATAAATAGGGAATGACCTACAGGGGCAAACACTCCTATGTTTGCATAATAAAAAAGGACCTTGCAGTAAACTGCCACCTGGCGGTTGACATTTGAAGGCGATTTCACCACCGCCCTAAATTTGAGAAAACTCTCCTGAGCCTGCCAAAGGAAAAGTAAAAAACTCCTGCAGCTTTTAGAAATCTACCCAAATGCACTCCATCCACTGTGTCACTATATAACATCTTTTGGTTTCTAAAGCACACTCAAAGTCCCTACCACCCCAAGAGTTTCTTCTTGTTCAAGGTATAGCTGTGTGTCAAGTCAGCAAGCTCAAATACCAGTATGTGCCCCTCCCCCGCAACTTCTTAACCCATGCAAAGGGGGGGAAACAGCCTTTTATGATTCTTCATTTATCTTGGGCCCTGTTTATTGAAGATGTTGCATTCAAAAGCTGTTGACAGAGAAGTGATGTTCTTTAAAACTGGCAGAATTTCTAGAAATATGAAATGGGGACCATTTCAGGAGTATGAAGAAGTTTGTTTTCTGTCCTTCCCAAGGGTAAAATTCTGTTTCAAAAGATAACAAGCTCCGTGACAGTACCTGAAGTCACGCAACTTTAAAAACAGTGGCACAGAAATTTCTGCAGGCTGGTACAGAGTGGCAGTCAAAAATTTCAGTGCTTAATGAGACCCTATGCAAATCTCATAAACTCTCACATCTGCAGTAGTAACTGTTTTTCTGTTTGGTTGGTTTTTATGAGATTTTTTTAGTACACCCTCTTTCCAGGGCAGCTTCTCATTACATTGACAAGAGCTGTGTAAAATGTGTGAGTAGAATCCATGGCACAGCAGACCAGGAACCACTGGTCTATGAAAGTTTGGATATTTCTTCTTAATGCTAACAGCACTGCCGATCTACCCAAAAATCTAGTAAACCCTCTTTATTTACTTAGCTTTCATCCCTGTTGCTGCTCTCTTTTGACCCACAGGCCACTAACATCTTCAGGGTTAGCTGTCAGAATACTTAAACCCCACTGCTCTCTAATCCAGAGACCTTCAGTAAAACAGAAAGCGCCTTCCCATGCCCCACATATGACTCTGTTAGTACATCTCTCACCACTGTGCCAGAATTCCCTTCCCCAACTAAGCAGGTGTCCGAAAGGAGCTGGGGAGACAGAGAATGAGTGAGGTTTTGACTTCAGTCCCTAAAACTGACACAGGAAAGCTACAATCATTATTTTTCCTGGGAGCAAGGGAGGAGCAAGAAAGGAATTGTTACTCAGTGTTCCTTCTACAGCGGTATAGCCGTAATCTACCTTTGCAAAGGGCTGATCTTGAAGGCTCAATCTGATCCCAGGTTAGATAGCTAGATAAAGTGACCAAGTGCCTTTGTATACCAAAGACAAGCACTAGAATAGACACAAAACATGATATTACCTAGAAGAAAGGCAGCTGGTCAGCAGTTCAAATACTGATGCACAAATAGGAGTTGACAAATATGAAAACAAATACAATGAAGAGAAAAAATATATCTGGACAGCAGAAACGGGCTGAGCATACTAATATAATCAATAGCAAAAATGAATTCTGGAAAGTGGATGAAACCATAATATATAACCAGCATAATTGTCCATACATCTAAAATTCTATCTGCTTAGAATTTCCAAACACAGTGGGCCTGGTTCCAGTTCCACATCATTACTCCTCACATCGATTAACACATATCAGAATAAAATTTGACCCACGAAATTGAAAGAACACAGTCCAATAAAAAAAAATGTAAAGTTTTCAGAATTTGATCTAGAATTCATTTTGATCATCAGTTTTGCAAACACTTCTAAAATTGATTTATACTTGGGTTTTATATTGACCTGATGGTTCACCTTTAAAAGAAAACAGGATTTTCCCTTTCTCTCTCTCTCTGTCTCTGTGCATTAACATTTTGAAATGCTGTAATTCTTTCTACACACTGCATGCTTGTTCACTTTTCTCATTCACAGAATATTGACATATGGTTTGCTCAGGGACTGCATTCTGATTAGGATGATTTGTTTCACCTGTCTCTGAATCCTTCTTTCAGTCAAGCACAGATCGTTTTTACTGAATTTAGGCGCAATCTCCATTTTCAAGTTACACGAACCAAGTTATAATGTCCAGCCTCTATATCACTGCTGCTACTAAATGATTTGATACTCTCATACTGGTCTATATTATTTTGAATGTTTCTGCTTTCCATTCTCTGGAAAGGACAGAGAAAGAAGATTCCAGCCAAACAGATTTACCTCTAAAGGCCCAAGTCATTCATTCAGTTATCTGTGGTTGGATCCCTTGCTCAGATGCAGCCCACTGAAGACAGTGGGACTGCATTCTATGTATGTACAGAATTTTCAGCTATATTTAAGATCAGATTCCACGTAGAAAACTATGGTTAGGGAGAGGTGTTTGTCACAGGGGAGCCATCTCAAGGCCAGTCCAATCATTGGCCTGCCCACCTGTCTAGGGCGGTCCATACACCTGACTCTCCTGCCACACTTTTGTTGGAATTCTATAGCTGTACCTAGGTGGGAGGCTGCACATTCAATGCCCTGATGCCAAGGGCATAATGCAGAGCTCTGAACCACCCCTGCACCATGTCCCATGCCTCACAGATGGCATCAAAACAGTTGACTCACATAGCCCTTTCCAGGGCCAAATTCTTCCCTTGTGCTGGGCCTCTTTCATACTACCCCCAATACGGCCACATTTGCTCTGCCCCATTCTTGAGCCTCAGTCACATTGCCCTACTCTGTATGGTCCTTCAGGCCCCCTTGGCCCTACTCCATACATCCCTTCAAGGTTCCTCTCTCTCATGCTTGGCCCTGACCCCTCTCAGACCTTCAGGCTGCCCAATTCAGGCCCTAGTCTACAACAGGGCTTCAGGTCTACCACCCCATACTCTAGGCTAATTCCAGCCCCTGGCCTTTTCTGGCCTCAGGCATCCCAAACTCGACCTACAGCCCACTCAGGCCCCAGGTGTGTGTCAGTGTGTCAGGACAACAAGCCTGTCCCCTCTATGGGGTAACCCACTAAGTCGTGGGGGCTGAGGATATATGGCACCCCATCCTCACCTTTCACTGCAGAGGCACATGTGTAGCATTTCCTGGACACTAGCCCACTACAAGCAGCCCTGCCATAGCATCCGGCATCCAACAAGGTGTAGTTTCAGGTCTTACCCAGGACTAGGAACCTCCTCCATCCCCAACCCCATAGTTCCTACCCTAACCTCTGGATCTTCTGGGAGCAGTAGTACTCAGGCCAAGTAATGTTCATCCTTTGGCTCCCCAGTTGCAACTAGCCAACTCTGCTCTCAGGGCCTGGTCTTACACACAGGCTGCCCAGCCCTCCACCAATCAGGCAGCTTCCTGGGTGCCATGTGACCACCTGATTGGGCCTGCCACCTGCTTAAGCCCTTAAAGTGGCAGGCATCAAAAGGTGCACTGCCACAGTCTTCAATTCCAAATTTCTGAGAAATTCACAGCACAGGAATTGTAACAAGAGAAGGACCATATAGGTGTTCCACCCTGCAGCCAACCCTTCACCCTGGCTGGCAACCAGGGGCTGAGTTCTCATACGGAAATGCCTCCCACACCCTCCACAGATAAGGGTGATCCCAGTCTGTGGAAGATATGGAAGGCCAAGGCAAGGATATGCCCCTTCCCCTTCCCAGACCAGAGTGACCTTGGTCTGTGGAAGTGAAAGGAAGCACTGGCCACTGGCAGTTTGACTCATCCTGGTCCCAGGCTGGGACAAGCCAAGCCATGGGGAGATGCCCCTTCCCCTGAATGTTTCACAAACTGGATCAGCATCAATCTGCAGAAGGGGTAGAAGTGCACACCCATTCAAACTGGTGCAGGAGAAGACAGATCTTCCTGGTAGAAACCACCCTATTTTTTTTATGGAAAAGCCAATACTGTTCTGCAAAAAATGCCCCTTGATAGCTGCATACTTTTTGTACCATGGAAAAAGCATTTCTCCCACCACAAATGTAACACCTTTCCATAAGTAAAAATTTAACCTTATTCTATATTCATATCCTTTATTCTACCACTAAACACAGCTTTATGAAACCCTTGTAATCTTTTTGTGTTTCTTATATGCTGAATTGAGGGTTAACAATCTGCCTGCTTTCTTGCAGCATTCTGTACTGAAATAACAGCATTCTCATACAATAGGTCCAGAAACAATTCCTGCTTGATTCTCTCATTGTTTCCTCTATTGTTTTCAAGGACAAGCTTCATCTAACATAAATTCATCAGGACATTGTCTTGTTACCAAGAATTCTGTTTGCTATATGTTTTCTCTGCAGAGTAACCTTATCCCTCAATCTCCCCAAGGATTAGTCACCTTTAATCTACCTCACTAGAGGAATCCTTTTCCTAGCTATATATTTATTTATCAGTTCCCTCTACCCAGACTAATATGAGCTGTGCTATCCTTTATTTCAGAACATCTTATGAAAGATCTCTAGAGATAGATAGCTATTGAGGAAGATGTCTTATTTGGTAGCTTCTTTAGCTATTTATATTCAGTAGGGTATAAGCATAGGTATAAAACATTCAAAAAGAAGGGGAGAAGGTCTTTTTTCTGAGACATGATAGTCTATTACTACAAAATTCACAAAAGTTTGGTCCTCAACAGCTATATTTAAAGCCACTATACCTAAGTGTTGATGTTTCATTCATCATATTTCTTCATTCATTTCCTTTTCTTCATTCTCCAAGGTCTCCAATTCTCCAGTAAGTCTCCAATGTCTTACTGTATTCATTTATTTACACTATAACATAAATATGTTTTTTAACAGAAGTGGGGGTGCAAATTTGAGTCATAAATGATATAGGACATGAACCCAAGAAGGGCGAAACACCTTTTTTTTTTTTACCACTAGTGTAAATTGATATAGATTTACTTCAACTAGCAAAGGGAAGTAGTACAGTATGCTTGTATATTAGTGCAGGTACTACAGCCAGTATTCCCTGTGATGGTGGAGAGGTGGAAGATATTTCCATAGAGGTCTTTTAATCAGAGAACAATTTTAATCTCCTTTGAAAGCTCTATAACAAGCCTGTGCTATAGGCTGTTAAGAGAATACCTAACTTGTATGTTATGCATGTCAAATCCACTCCGTCTCCAGCCAGCAGTTCCTCTTCATTGGTTGTGATAGCCAACTATAGACCCATAAGTGGAAGAAAATGCAAGAATCTTGCCAGCAAGGACTACTTCTCTGTGTCACCTTCCAAGGGCAAGTAGCCCATTGCAAACAAATCCTGCCCTTTGCCAACACATACACAAAGTAATTTGCAAAGATTGCGATGTAAACTTGAATGCAGTACCAGTTGAGGGACTATATAATGTAAGAATGGATATTTCATAATTGCCACCCAAATCCTCATGAATCAGCCCCAATATTATAGTACTGGTTTAAAAAAAAATACAAATTTGTTGGTTTGAGGTTTGGGGTTTTTTGGGGGGAGGAGGCGAGTTTGGTTGGGTGGCGGGGGTGGGAATTAATACACTTCAGATAGTTCCTAATTGCTTTCTGGTTTCTGAGGCTTTAGTTTACATCAGTATCAGGTTTTCAGTATTCTTCCTCAAGAATTAGAGCCAGAAACTACATTGTCAGAAATTGTCCATCAAACCTGTTTTTCAAAAGAAAATTGGGTTTTTAACTAAATGAAATTTTTTGTGATAAAGAAAATTCCTTTTTGAAAGGAAAGTTCTACTTTTATCCATAAACAAACTCCTCAAATTTGGTTTGGTTTTTTTTTGTTTGTTTTCATAGATTTCATAGACATTAGGGCTGGAAGGGACCTTGGGAGATCATCGAGTCCAGCCCCCTGCCCAAAGGGCAGGAAGTCAGCTGGGGTCATAGGATCCCAGCAAGATAAGCATCCAATTTACTCTTGAAGGTGTTCAATGTAGGTGCTTGAACCACCTCCGCTGGCAGACTGTTCCAGAACTTGGGGGCTCGGACAGTAAAGAAATTCTTCCTTATGTCCAGCCTGAAGCGGTCTTGCAGGAGTTTGTGACCGTTCGACCTCGTCATCCCTTGGGGCGCTCTGGTGAACAAACGTTCCCCCAGATCCTGGTGGTCACCCCTGATAAACTTATAGGTGGCCATCAGATCACCCCTGAGCCTACGCTTTTCCAGGCTAAAGAGTCCCATGGCTCTCAGCCTGTCATCGTAAGATCTGTTTTCCTGACCTCTGATCATGCGCGTGGCTCTCCTCTGGACTCTCTCAAGCTTCTCCACATCCTTTTTGAATTGTGGAGCCCAAAACTGGACGCAGTACTCCAGCTGCGGCCTCACCAAGGCCAAGTACAAGGGGAGAATGACGTCCCGGGATTTGCTCGAGAAGCATCTATGGATGCAAGCCAGCGTTTTGGTCGCTTTACTAGCCGCAGCATCGCATTGGAGGCTCACGTTCATCTTGTGGTCAATGATGACCCCAAGTCTCTTTCTTCTGTAGTGCTATCCAATGTAGCACTGCCAAGCCTATAAGGATGCTGCAGGTTTTTCCTCCCAAGGTGGAGAACCTTGCATTTTTCGGTGTTAAACACCATCAGGTTCTCGTCCGCCCATTTGCTGAGCTTGTCCAGGTCAGCCTGGATCACCCGCCTGTCTTCTGGCATGGATGCTTTGCCCCAAAGTTTGGTGTCATCGGCGAACTTGGCCAGTCCACTCCTGACTCCAATGTCCACATCATTAATGAAGATGTTGAACAGGATGTGTCCCAGGACAAAGCCTTGAGGGACCCCACTGGTCAAAGGGCACCACGATGAGTGACTGCCATCGATTACAACCCTCTGGGTCCAACCATGGAGCCAGTTTCCCAGCCAGCGGATTGTGGTGGAGCCAAGGCCACAGCTGGCCAGTTTGGCCAAGAGGTGATCGTGGGATACCAGATCAAAGGCTTTTTTGAAGCCAAGATATATGACATCAATCTCTTCTCCCCTGTCCAGGTGATAGGTCACCTGGTCATAGAAGGAAATGAGATTGGTCAAACAAGACCTACCGACAACAAACCCATGCTGGCTGTCCCTTAGAATGGGCCAGTCCATCAAGGATGGCCTCCTTAATAAACTTTTCTAAGATCTTCCCCAGGATAGAAGTCAGGCTAATGGGCCTGTAGTTAGCCGGATCCACTCTTCTCCCTTTCTTGAAGATCGGCACCACATTGGCCTTCTTCCAGTCTTCGGGCATTACACCAGAGCACCAGGAGTTTTCAAAGATCCGTGCCAGGGGCTGGGCTACGACGCTTGCCAGCTCCTTGAGTACGCTGGGGTGCAGATTGTCAGGGCCGGCTGACTTGAAGGTATCCAGCTTCTCAAGGTGTTCCTTCACGAAGTCAGCATTTATGGAGGGTAGGGGATCCCCATCACCCGGATCTCCCTGTCCCATAGCAGGCATGGGCGTCCCATGGGACCGATGAAAGACTGACACAAAGTACCTATTTAATCAGTTGGCTTTTTCCTGGGCGTCAGTTGTCAGTTTCCCCATCTGGTTTAGCAGGGGTCCAACGTTGCCCTTGCTTTTCCTCCGGCTCCCCACATATCTGAAAAAGGACTTTTTGTTGTCCTTGATGCTTGAAGCTAGTTGGAGTTCAGTTGCAGCCTTGGCTTTCCTGGTTTGCTCCCTGCAGGACCGGACCAGTGCAGAATATTCCTCCTTGGAGGTGAATCCCGTCCTCCATCCTTTGTAGGCTTTCCTTTTTAGCCACAGGAGGTCCGCTAGGTCCCTGGAGAGCTAGGACAGCTGCTGTGCCTTCTTGCTGCCTTTCCTCTGTGTTGGAATAGATTTAGCTTGTGCATAGAGGATTGCTTCCTTGAGAAGCAACCACTCTTCTTGAACTCCCATCTCCCTGGGGTCATGGTCCCTGAGGGCCTGACTGACAAGCCTCTTGAGCTTGTCAAAGTCGGCTTTTCTGAAGTCAAGGACTTCTGTGTTGCTGACTGACTTGCCAGCTTTACAGCGGATGGTGAAGGTGATCAGCTCGTGGTCACTGTCACCCAGCTTCCCATCGATCACTAGGTCACTGATTAGGTTGTCCCCCGTAGCCAGTACCAAGTCGAGCAGCGCTTTGCCTCTCGTTGGCCCATAGACTTCTTGAGTCAGGTAGAGGTCATCCACGCATGAGAGAAAGCTTTGCGACCACTCGGATTTTGCTGAGTGATCTTCCCAGGAGATGTCCGGGTAATTGAAGTCACCCATGACGACCAAGGTCCTGGAGCAAGCGGCCTCAGTCAGTTCCTGAGCGAACTCCTGGTCAAGCTCTGGACTTTGAGTGGGAGGTCTGTAGTAGACTCCCACAGTTGTGTCCCCTGTGCCGTTTTTCCCACGAATTTTTACCCAGAGGGTCTCTAGCTATCCATGCCGGTCGCCAACATCAGCTTGCAGGGACATGTAGCTTTCCTTCACGTAGAGAGCTACACCCCCGCCCCTTTTGTCAACACGAGCCCTCCTGTACAGGGTATAGCCCTCTATACCCGTGGTCCAGTCATGGGTGGAGTCCCACCAGGTCTCTGTTATCCCAATGACGTCATAATTCTTTGCACTGAGCAGGAGGACAAGCTCCTGCTGCTTGTTACCCAGGCTCCTGGCATTAGTGTACAGGCAGGCAAGTGTGCTCTTAGGGGCTCTTGCCTTGCCCACAGATTGTGCCAGGGCCGGGGCAGGGGTGGGCTCCCTTAAGTGCCTTGGTCTGCTGGCTTTGCAAGGGTCGCTAAGTGGGCCAGCAGTGGCAGTAGTCCCCCCATCCCCCAGCGGGCTTAGTTTAAAGCCCGGTGGAGCAGGTCAGCCAGGCTGGCTGAGAAGAGCCTCCTCCCCAGGGGAGAGAGGTGGAGGCCATCTCTTCCCAGCAGCTCGCTGCCTCTCTCGCCAAAGAGCGGGCTGTGGTCATGGAAGCCAAAGCCTTCCCGATGACAAAAATAAAGTAAAAAAACTTTGTGGATAAAGAACCTGTTTTACTAGAGGCTAGAGATAGTTCTAGGCAAAAGGTAAGCAGAAAGAGGGAGATTAAGAGAAAAGAGTTTCCCTTACTCAAGTAAAATTCCTTGTCCAGCATTAGAAGAATGTGATACTTCCTTCTTGTCAAATAACAGCAAGAACCCCTAGCCAACAAAACTTTCACTCAGATTTTCGCCTGCCATCTTGGTGTCAAGATTACTTCCCTGCCCTTCTCATTCTCTCCTTGGAGTATGAATGTACTTAGCTTACAGCAAGCCGTGGTGGCAAAAGCTTTTCTTTTACTGATGCCTAACCCCAAAAGAGTTGCACATAAAAAAGAGCTAAAAGGTATTTATATCTGCTGGCTTGCAAAAACAAACCAGAGAACAGAGATATAGAGAGAAAATAATTTCTGTACTGACCTGCTACACATTATGTAATAATGATACTGAGAGTCTTCTCCCTCATTTGACTTGCAAGCTAAAAAATCTTAAGGTATATCTCCCACTCCATATAGCAGGCTATTGTGTGAACATTTAAATAGATTAATTTCCCATCAAAGTTCAAGTTAACCTTGCATTAGCTGTCATGATAAATGTGTCTGCATGTATCAATGGCACTGCTATTTTAGGGAAGGCGTTGCTACTTACTGCCAGTGGGTGGACAGATCTTGGAAAAGCTATGTCACTACCTTTATTTAAAAAGGCAATCAGATGTAGCATATTAGTCAGAGGTTGTTGACAGTCAATGAAAAAATATTATCAAAGCATTCTTTTTCAATCAAGTTTGCATTATTCAGTGTTTTCCTCCCTTTGCAGAGCTCATTAAGCTATTTTAAATAAACAATTAAACTAGCATTGAATATGCATTATTCCCTGTACAAAACATTGCCTGCAAATGCTGCAATTAATTATAGATCTGTCTTTCTACATGGAATCAGTTTTGACATTTTGATAGAGTTGTTTTGCTTTAAAAAATAATACAACTAATTTCCAAGCAAGTAGCTATCTATACAATACCCTAATATGCATTAGATAACATCCAAGAGAAAAAAAAAACACATAAAATAGCTCTCAATTGATCAATTTTATTTTTCTTAAAATGACTCAAAAGAAGCTTGTAACCTACTAGAATTCATTAAAGAAATCCCATCTCGAGCAACATAATCAAGAGTTTATTATTGACCGCACCCCAATTCTGCAATGTTATGGCTTCTTAACTTAAATGCTGAACTGTCTCACACTCCTTACTAATTAAACAGAACACTGATTGTCTATTTAAGTGAAAATAGTTGAATGGAAAACCAAATGCCTAGAGACCTCTAACATGTTTGGGACTTTCATAGATCCCAGAGTATTCTTCAGGGGATGAGGTTTTAATTAAACATGAAAGAAAGATGGGCAAAATTTCAGCTCTTCACTTTGTGAAATGTTTCCATTGCACAACTTCCTTTACTTCCTCAGTCCATCTATGTAGTGCATAGATAAACTTTAGATTGTAAAAGAAGGTTGCAACATGCGGATTTAGTCTTTTGACCCTCAGAACTAACACTGTTCTAACCTAAAAATTTACAAATTTTTCTTTGTTAAGTGAACAGGAGTGTCTATTCTGAAGGAAGATCTGAAGCTTAGGTAAAGGGAAAAAATGATACAAATTGTTATTCTTTTCCAGGATAGGTAAAATAGTTGTGCAGCTGTTCTGTGGCCTCTCTGTAAATAACAGCGTAATTTAGTTGCATCTGTTCCTGGAACAGTTTGAAACTGCACACCCTATGAATCTTTTTGGATTCTTAAATCTCTGTCACAAAAATAGTATTTCACCTATTTCATTGTGTTAGGACACAGGAGATCATTGGGTCACTCTTTGTTGCTGCCCCACATCTGTTGCACTACAGTGCTCAACATTTAAATCCTCAATTGGTTATTACAATCCTCAGATGTTCACATTTTGTCTACTTGATTACTCTGTAATTGCACATTAAATAAATACTTTTTCTTAAATCTTTTGGAACTAGATACTTGGCACGTCTGAAGAAGACACTTATTGTTGAGTTACCTAATTAGTTCTGCAGTAAATGTCTCAGCATTTACACATGTGGCCCTATTAGGCCACAGGAAACTAATAAACTCCACAGCAGGTTAGTACTTGTAAATACAAGTACTATCCTGCTGCAGAGTTTGTTTGTGCACAGCAACACATGTGTAAACAGTGTTTTGTTAGCCCAGAGGGCTAGGGCACTAGAGTGCCTCAGCATGGGGACTGCCTGATGGCTAGCCCCACATTGAAGCCAGCCCCTCTGCAGCACATTGAGCTGAGTCAGAGCAGCCGTGGACTGTCCTCCTTGGCTCCCTGCCAGCTGGGGCTGTTGCAACCCAGTTCAATGTACTGCAGTCCTAGGCACATGTGTAAATGTGGTGCCCAGGAGCAATAAACTCTTACATGATCTGCACCAGAGTTTATTGCTGTGTATTAATATGCATATGCTGAAAAGCCATTATACTGACACTAGCAATTTAAGTTAAATTGTTTTTGTTCTGGATCATATTTTTTTAACTTGAAGTTTATTCAGTAAAATATAAACCTGAACCTGGGTTATGTTCTCAGACTACAGTTGCCAGTATTCAAAACAGAACCATGTAAATTTAAATGGGCTTTAGAATGAATAATCCATTCAAATACAATGAATTAATTATCCTCTTGCATTCACCAATATAAATCATAAGTAATTCTATGAGTTGATGAAGAAAATCAGTTTATATTTTGTATAAACTAAACAAAAGATTTCATTTCGGGTCAAATTAAGTATTTAGGGTTAATGTAAAATAACATTTTCTATTTTATTCATTTTGCAGAATAAGAATTCCATTATTCATCCAGCCCTAAAGACACTACAACCTAGTTTTAAAACAATAGCTGAGAAGGTGAAAAGAGAAAATGAAGATAACAGTAATAATGTAATGTGCATAACTTCATGGTTCTGAATCACGGAGATAGCAATATATTATTTTATTAAAAATAAATATCAGATGGCATCAACTGTTCCTGAAGTTAAACATCAGTAGTTGCTTGGGCCTGACCATGACCATAAACTCCACTTAACTGGAGGGCCTAGTAGTAATGTGGTGGGGCTACTTGGGCAAAGCTCCTATAAAATACCACAATAGTGTAACCTCCATAATAAGGAGAGTATAGAGAACCTCAAAAACCTAGCGCCCACTAACTTGTGGGTACTCTTTGGTTGGAGAAAGACTAAGGGACATCACTCTGACAGAAACACGCCCTTACTGAGGTGTTAGGCAGTCTTATCTGCTGCTCTCTGGCAGAAGCTACAACCATCAAGGCACTGAATGTCTGGATGCGATCTGGCCTTTGGATTCTGCCAGGATGGTCTAAAGTGGGGATGGTAAGTCTTGAGCAGCTTGAACACTTCCATACTCTTGCCTAGGCATATGCGTTGAAGGTCTTGATGTGGACAGGACTCCATACAAGCAGATTCATCGGGCATTTGAATAGATGGATCAATGGTTGCCTATAACAACAGAATTGGAAGCTGAGGAAAAGTGAAAAAGGAAACAGCAGTGGCTTTTTAACATCCCACATAGCATGGAAGACAGAATGAAGGCAATTGAGAGAGATGAATTAAAATGGACGCTTACAACTAGCATGGGGTGGGCAATTATTTCAGGTGGAGGGCCACTTAATGAGCTTTGGTGAGCTGTCAAGGGCTGAAATAGGAGCCTCTCCCCTTGAGAGCCCCACCCTTGCCCTGCCCTCTGGTTGCCTTCTTGGCACCAGAAGTTCCGCCCCTTAACCCATGACCTTTGTCACCAGAAGCCCCTTCTCTTGCCCCAGAAGTACTGCATTTGAGAAGGAGGGGTTGCTATCTTTGAACTGGAAAATAACAAATTATATACTAAAAATAAAAAATCCACAATAATATATCTTAATTTTATCTAAAAGAAATATTTTTGTCCTGATTCATGTGTGTTTGCATAGTATATATACAGGTGATTGCATAATAACTCAAAATGAAGTTTGACTCTTGTATATAATGGGGGTGTGTGGAGAGTTGTGGGGAGTATGAGGTTTGTGGGAGCTGTGGGTGTATGTGGGATGTGAGGGAAGTTGTGGGGGTATGTGTGGATATGGATAAGTGGGTATGGAGGTTTGTGGGGGGTTGTGAGGGTGTGTGGGTGTGTGTGTGGGTTGGTATGGGGTTTGTGGGGTGTCTGGAAGGACAAGGTGGCTGGGAGGCATGCTGGGTTGGTGTGGGGTGTGCATAGTTTCATAGTTTCTAGGGTCGGAGGGGACCTGAGTAGATCATCTAGTCCGACCCCCAGCCATGGCAGGAAAGAGTACTGGGGTCAAACAACCCCAGGAAGGTGTTCATCTAGCCTCTCCTTAAAAACCCCCAGGGTACGAGCCTGCACCACTTCTCTTGGAAGTTGGTTCCAGTTCCTAGCCGCCCTGACCGTGCAGTAGCACCTCCTGATATCAAGCCTAAATCTACCCTCCGCCAGCTTGTGACCGTTATTCCTGGTCACTCCTGGTGGTGCTCGGGGGAACAGGGACTCCCCCAGTGCCCGCTGATCCTCCCTGACTAGTTTGTAACAGGCCACTAGATCCCCCCTCAGCCTTCTCTTTTGGAGGCTGAACAGGTTCAGGTCCCGTAGCCGCTCCTCATAGGGCCTGCCCTGCTGTCCCCTGATCATGCGAGTTGCCCTCCTCTGGACCCTCTCCATGCTGTCCACATCCCTCTTGAAGTGCGGCAGCCAGAACTGGACGCAGTTCTCCAACTGCGGCATGACCAGTGCCGCATAGAGGGAGAGAATCACCTTCTTGGACCTGCTCGAGATGCATCTGTGGATGCATGACAAGGTGTCATTGGCCTTCCTGACTGCATCCCCACACTGCCAGCCCATGTTCATCTTGGAGTCAATGATGACTCCAAGATCCTTTTCCGCCTCTGTGCTGACAAAAGGGGAGTACCCCAGCCTGTAGGTATGGTGCCAGTTGTTCCTCCCCAGGTGCATCACTTTCCACTTGTCTGTGTTGAATCCCATCGTATTCTCGTCCGCCCACCCTTGTAACCTGTCTAGGTCCGATTGTAGTCTGTTGCTTCCTTCTAGCATACCCACATCCCCCCACATCTTAGTGTCATCAGCAAATTTGAACAGGGTGCTTTTTACCCCCTCATCCAAATCACTGATGAAGATGTTGAACAGTATGGGCCCGAGGACCGAGCCGTGCAGAACCCCACTGCCCACGTCCTTCCAGGTTGAGAAGGACCCATCCACTACCACTCTCTGGGTGCGGCCCTCCAGCCAGTTGGCGACCCATTTGACTGTGTGGGTGTTGACACCGCAGTCCCCCATTTTCTTGATGAGAACGGGATGAGAGACAGTGTTGAAAGCCTTCCGGAAGTCCAGGAAGACTACGTCCACTGCTACCCCTGCATCTAATGATTTGGTGATCTGATCGTAAAAGGCCACCAGGTTGGTCTGACAGAACCTGCCACTGATGAACCCGTGTTGGTTGCCCCTAAGCATGCAGTCCCCAGCTGGCCCCTTGTGGATGTGTGCCAGCATAATTGTCTCAAACAGCTTGCCTAGGATTGAGGTAAGACTAACTGGCCTATAATTTCCTGGGTCCTCCTTCTTCCCCTTTTTGAAGATGGGAACCACGTTGGCCCTCTTCCAGTCCTCTGGCACCACACCAGAGCACCATGAGTGCTTGTAAAGCCGTGCCAGAGGTCCTGCAATGACCTCGGCCAATTCCTTTAGAACTCTAGGGTGGAGATCATCCGTACCAGCTGACTTGAATACGTCCAGTCCCTCCAGAAGTTTCATAACTAGTTCCTCACTAACCCTTGGCCCAGGTGTGCCTCCCTTGGGGCCCGAGGGGGGCCCAGCAGGGAGGTGACTGTTCTGGTCTCTACTTAGGAAGACGGAGGCAAAGAAATTGTTAAACATGTTAGCTTTGTCGTCTGGTGTGACAACCAAATTTCCCAACGTGTCCTGCAGGGGCCCCACATTACCTGAGACCTTCTTTTTACCCCCTATGTATTTAAAGAAGGACTTCTTATTGTCCTTAATCTAGGAAGCTAGCCCTAATTCCATCTCAGCCTTGGCCTTCCTGACTGCCCCCCTACATCCCCGAGCCACTGCAGTATAGTCGTCCCTGGTGATGGCCCCTCCTTTCCATTGGGTGTACGCCACCCTTTTAGCAAGGAGACATTCCCGGATACTCTTGGTGAGCCATGGAGGCTTGTGTGCTCTCCTGCTCCCTTTGATCCTCATTGGGATTACCTTCCTTTGGGCTTGGAGGATCGTCTCCTTAAGGAGCGACCACTCTTCTTGGACACCTGGCTCCCCTCCCCTCTGGGACCTCAGCCCTTCCCCAACTATCCTCCTTAGCTCATTGAAGTCTGCCCTCCTGAAATCTAGGGCTGCTGCCTTACTGCAGGCCTTTGCCACCTTGTGCTGGATGGTGAATTCCAGCAGGCGATGATCACTGTTGCCCAGGTGGTCAAGCACCCGCAGCCCCCTCACCAGGTCATCACCCGTGGCCAGCACTAGGTCCAACAAGGCATCTCCCCTGGTGGGGCTGTGCACCTCCTGGATTAGATGGAGGTCCTGCACTCTGTCTAAGAACTACGTGAGCAGTCAGACCTGGCTGACTGCTCTTCCCAGCAGATGTCCGGGAAGTTCAGGTCCCCCATGACTACTACATCCTTAGACTTCACTACCTCAGTGAGCTGACCTAAGAATTCCTGGTCAAGCTCTTCCCAAGCATCACGGGGTATGGGTATGTGTCTGGTGAGGGGGTGCATAGCAGTGAGTGGGACTCTCTCCAGACATGCACAGGTGTGGGGGGGTGCATGTGAGGAGTGGTGTGGGGTTTGTGAAGGGATGAGGGAGAAGGTGTGGGTGGGCGTGGTGTTTGTGGGATGAGTGAGTGTGTGGGGGAGGGTGTGGTTGTGGAATTTATTGGGAAGGGTTTGTGGGTATGGTGCGTGTGCAGGGGAGCCCTCCACACATGCCCCCTGAGCCAGTCAGCACCCACTCTTGCCCCACAACATCCCAGAGTCACCATGCCTTCTGGTGCCTCCCCACTGCCAACAGTGCACAGCCCCAGAGTGCCCCACACCTGCTCCAGACTCACCCATGCCAAAGTAGATCAGCCATAACCTGGGCCCCAACCCCATGCCTGCTCCACAGCTCCTACTGTGGCATGTCCTACTGCCCACAACAGTGCTGAGGCAGCTCCACAGCTGGACTGCCTTTCTGCAGCTTCTTGTATCTGCTTCCACCACTGGCCCCAGCCCCATGGTACTGGTGGGGACCCACACCACAGCCCTGACTGAGCACGCCCCACACCTGCTCTGGACTTCCCCACTTATGCTAAACAGCAGCAGCAGCACCAGGCAGGCAGAAACAGCTGCTCATCACAGGGGGAAATCAGCCCTTCTGTGGCTGTAGCAGGGAGCACAGGCAGTGGTGAGGGGCCGCTTTCCCCCTGTGCTAAGCAGCAATTTCTGCCCAGCTGGCACTGCTGCTGCCACTGTTTAGCATGAACAGGTGAATCCGGAGCAAGTGCAGGGTGTGCCCGGTCAAGGCTGTGGCACAGATCCCCATCAGTGTGGGACTGGGACCAGCAACAGCAGCAGATACAAGAAGCTGCCTCTGCCCGGTCTGCCTAGAAAGGCAGTCCAGCTGTGGAGCTGCCTCAGCTCTGCTGTGTGCCCAGGGGTTAGCAGGACATGGCACTGCCTAACAGTACCTGGGCCAGGCAGGATTGAGGGACCTGCTGCAGGCTAAACAAAGCTCCTCCATGAGCTGAATCTGGCCCGTAGGCCGTAATTTGCCCACCCCTGAACTAGCATCACTGGTAGAGTGTAGTAATGAAGTAGGAGCATTAACTCTCCTAGGCTTTCCCTGGGTATCAATCTGTGAAAAGGTGAAAACATATAATGTAAGGTAAAGTGTAAAACACTGAGAGGAAATTTCTGCTAAAGAAAACATGCACTAAGTATATGGCCAGAGAAAATAACATATTTTTGGTAAAGGGTGGGAATGTAGGTTGCTGAAAAGTTTATATCCTATTTGTGTGATACTTATTTAAAATTATTTTTAAAAAATAAGCAACACATTTCCTCTTCAACCAACCCACCTAGCCATTTTCCTTAGGAACACACAAAGCATACCCCATGTTACTGTTTTGACATATTGCCTGGAGAACTTTCTTCTAAAGAATACAATGTCAGTATGAGACAGGAGATGTTATTTAAAGCATACATCTTATTTAGTGTTTTTTCACTTACAAGAACCCAAAGTTAATTGTAAAAAGAGAACTAGGGCACTGTGTAGGTCTGATTTAAAATACAATAAAATAAATGTATTATGTTACAAAAGTCATGGATACACCCGACATTTGTAACATATGTCTTTAGGTACAATATTTACATGGAAAAAGAACAGAGAAGAAAATGAAAACAACCACCATTTTTCCCCATAAACAGCAAAGAAAGACAACCTGGCATCTTCCCCATGCTAAATATTCACATTCTTGGTACCATGAGTAAGAGTCAGAGTAGAGTAACATTCAGTAGCATCACTAATAAGCCTCAGAATCACAGAACCATTTGCCACCAACTAAATTACCTTCTTCTGTAAGAATTAAATTGTATTCCTCTCAAAGAATAATGCCTGTCTGAATTTTATTGCAGCCCAGTATTAATATTCAAATCCTACAATCCCTTTTGGGCAAAGCAGAATGACATTGTTTATTTTACCACATGAAATCATGATGCAGCTTCCAGTGTATGCTTTTGGAGGAGTATGGAAGGGTAACTATCTATAAGTTAATTTGAGAACAATGCTTTGCTATTCTATTCTCTCTCAATCTCAGTGCATAAGACAGAACCACAAAGACAACCTATTAAACAGCTGCCTCTGGTCAAACACATTGCCCTGTGATCCTGCTGTCTTATTCATGGAATTGACAGATGGTCACATACCCCCCATTGATGTATTCAGTTGGTGTAAATTACCATGTAAATTATACTTGGATAAGGAATGGACAGATGTGACGTAATCCTAGGGTAGCTGCACACTGTAGATGGCTGTTTCTGACCTCACCATTAAGTGGTGGGAGAGTAGATAGTAGCTTGCTTGCCCTGAGGAAATGGCTTCCCAAAAATGGAAATGGACACTGCAATTTTCAGGGATAATTTTATACAAGGAAAGTTACAATGGTTTAAGGGCCTCTGGCATCCATCCATTGCTTCTTTTAAAGAAGCACAATGCCACTTACACAGGCTTAAATGTGTTGTCTTCCCATTGTTGAATAGCTACAGTTATATGTAGCAGGCTTGCCTTTTGGAGCTTGGGTTGAGTCCCAGGCTTGAAATCTTGGTGTTTTGATTGGTTGAGCCGATCCACCGATCAGGAGGCAGCAAAAGGAGTAAAGTCATACCCCTTTCCTGAGAGGAGGGGAAGAGGAGTCCCCCCCCCCCATCCCACCCCCGAACTGCAACACTTGGGTCCGGAAGACTTCAGGGGCGGAGCCCTGGAGAGTATAAAAGGAGCTGCGTGCCCAGCATGAGGGGAGCACATCTGGGACAGAGAAGAGAGAAGAGCGGGGCTTAGAAGAGCTGAGGAGAACTGCGAAGCAGGGCAAAGCAGTAGCCCAGAAGCACTCCTGAAGACTTCCATCAGTGGGGAACAGCAAACGGGTCCAGCAACTAGGCTCTCGGTGTGCAGCACGGCTCACAGCATCCAGAACCTGGGAGCTACGTGAGGCAGCTCGGGTCTGCAACCTCTGGTGTGTAGCCGGAGACACAGTGCACAGGCCGGTGCATGGAGTAGGACCTTTGGAGCGCTTGGGCGGCTCAGGTCCTCAACCCCCAGAAAGAGGCTGAAACTCAGTGTGGGAGGTGCTACCCAGAGGGTCCAGGGGCAGACGGAGCATGGTGCTGCATGAGGCAGCCCAGGCCTCCGACCCATAGCAAAAGGTTGAATCCAGGGAGCCAAACAGTGCTTGGGCTATTGAGGCAGCAGACAGCTGAGCCAGAGGCCCCAGAAGCCCTGCATAGAGGAGCCCCGTTCCAGAGGACAGTGACCCCCTGAAGCCCACTGCAGGTGAGAAAGCAGCTTGGCGCAGAGGACGAGAGCCACCCTCCAGGCCTGGGAGCCATGAGTTGCAGGGAAAAGAGGATTCCCACAGGGGAGGGGGAGTCCCCCCTGGTTAGTTAAGGGCTCCTGAAAATGGAGGTCCCACTGGGAAGCCCCCCCTAAAGTTACCAGCTTCCTTGTAGGGCTTGGGAAAAGCCCAAGAGCATTGTGGTTTCCCCTTGGGATTAAGTTTATCTTTGGGGTTCTTGCATCATAAGTGGTGTGATGGCATGCCTTATATTTTATGAAATCTCATATTTCTAAATGAGTAGATAAGTAGAGTCCTAGGGCTCTGCTGGGACCCCCTGTTGCTATTATTTTACCTGTTGTTTACTTGTATTTATTTGTGGCTTATTTATTGTTCACTCATACTTATCTATAGTTTATCTGTTGGCTATCTATGTTTATTTTGGAGTTTATCTGTTTCAGATCAGATACATACCTGTGACTTACCTGTATCTGGAGCACTGGTATAAGGTTTTATGTCATTTACCCAGAGGGTATTGTTTATGTTACTGGTTTAGCTATCTTATAAACATATATATATGTTGTACATATGTTTATATCCATGTTCCTTTCCCTTGTGATAAGTTAATGTAAATAAATGTGTATATAGTTAAGTCCCCTGACTGTCCTGGCCTGGTTCTATAGGGACGGAGGGAAACAGTGGTCTGCAGCCCCCCCTGCCCCAGCCCCACAGCACACCTGCCAGCTAACAATTCCCTTCAATTGGAGAAGGGGATTATATACCCAAGTTACCTGGGTAGAAATAGAAATACTGTGGGATTCAAGGTAACAAGTTCAGACCTTTAATAGTCTGAATATTCAGGTATTTACAACTAATATAAACACAGTCATTATATCTCCATCACAGCTCTGATCATTGTGTGGGTTAAATGTCTTGTAGATACAACAGTAGTGATAGGCTTTCAAAGTAATCAAAGCACAATTGAGTTTCCCATTCTTGTCTCATTTTTCCCTTTGTTTTGCCAATGAAGGGGAACTGCAATTTGCTGCTTGTTACTATATGCCAATAGCAAATAACTACTTCCCCCAGAAAAAGGGGGACAGCGTGGAAGAGACCATCATTTGGAGAGGTATTTCTGTGGTGCAAGTTTTCCAAGAACTACTCCTGGGGGTACCACATGCCCCCCCTGACGCCAGTCAGCAGCCAGGGGAGGGGCCCTGGCAGCCGATGTCACTGACCAGGGGCTGCTCCCAAAAATCCTGCAGCCACTTCCGGAAGTCGCACGGCCACTTTTGCTGGCATCCCAGCTCCCCAGCTGGCACTCACGGGAGGGGCACCAGCACTCCTACCTGCCCCCCTGCCCGTCACCTAAACAGGGAGCGCGACCTGACAGGGGGTGCACCAGTGCTCTCAGGGGGTGCGTGTGCACACCCGTGCATGCCCTCCGCATTGCCAGTGCCTGACAGTCACCCCCCTCCAAGAGCAGCAGAGAATTGAGCACGCTACATACAAAAGTGGCAGAATCTGAGCCAACCAGGTTGATTAGTTAGGTTTAATATTATCACATATGATTTCATAGATTTCATAGACATTAGGGCTGGAAGGGACCTCGGGAGATCATCGAGTCCAGCCCCCTGCCCAAAGGGCAGGAAGTCAGCTGGGGTCATAGGATCCCAGCAAGATGAGCATCCAATTTACTCTTGAAGGTGTTCAATGTAGGTGCTTGAACCACCTCCGATGGCAGACTGTTCCAGACCTCGGGGGCTCGGACAGTAAAGAAATTCTTCCTTATGTCCAGCCTGAAAGGGTCTTGCAGGAGTTTGTGACCATTCGACCTCATCATCCCTTGGGGCGCTCTGGTGAAAGAGCATGCAAGATATATATCATATTTACCCGCGTACCAAACACACCCTTTCCCTGAAATCAGCCCTCCAAAATTGGGTTACATGTCTTAAGAAGGGAAGCTGATTTTTCTTCCCTGATATAAAAGCAGAGACAAACCAAAGTATGAAGACACTGGGCTCATCTACATGGGACATTTACTGCACAGTTACCTAATTAACTGAGCAGTAAATGTCTCAGCATTTACACATGGACCCCTGTGAGGATTCATGAAAATAATATACTCTGCAGCAGGATAGGACTTGTACCCTTTTTATACATTCTACCTTCCAAAAACAAGATACATGTCTTATCGGGGGGCATGTGATATGCAATTGGGGCATGTAAGCCCTATCCTGCTGTGGAGTCTTTTTGTGCACAGCAGCACACTTGTACATGCTGACCATCTGGCTGTGGCATGAGGGAGCATCAGTGCTGTGGCTTTCGGCCAAACAGACCTGCATTTATGCACCCTCAGCTGCTTGCAGACATTAAAACAAAAATGGTGCTTCACTTGAAGCTCAGCATGACCCTGCACCAAGCCCCGCGCTTGCTCAGAAGAGGCAGCACCCTAGTTGGACCCAGCTCGCCCAACATTTGTATAGATTGGAAACTTCAGTGGAGGGGGGTTGGTGCTTTTCTCTAATAGCTGATTGATTCACCTTTAGATAAAAGCCCCCAAAAGCCCCACTGAAACAGCCAATCTCTACAG
This sequence comes from Crocodylus siamensis, assembly GCF_052110815.1. Lineage (NCBI taxonomy): Eukaryota > Metazoa > Chordata > Crocodylia > Crocodylidae > Crocodylus > Crocodylus siamensis. Next base: position 69,258,662 of record NC_143401.1, on the reverse strand, counting down.
ATGCTGAGGATCCAGATCAAACTAATGCACTGCTTCTTCCAGTAAAGCACAGTTTGTTTGGTTGTTCTTTTTTAACATCTTCAAGCAGTCCTCATGTCCAAGCCAGTCTGTCTGCAGCACACTGAGCCCAGTCAGAGCAACACTGGCCGGCAAGCTCACCCGCTGGGTCCCCTGCAAGCTGGGGTTTCTGGGACCCAGCTCAATGTGCTGCAGTCATACATACAGATGCACAACCAGGAGCTTCCCAGGAGCAATAAACTGAAGCACAATAAGCTCTGCAGTCTCATTGGTGCCTCCTAATGGTACATGTAGATGCACCCACTGTGCTCTAATGGCTCCTAAGATGGCTGGTGCTTGTCTCTGGCCCCAGAAAGCACAAAGGGCAGAATCCTGTGTTAATCCTTTCACAGCTGCAGTAGCTAGTGGCTAGCCTTGTATTTTATGCCTGAAGCTGTCTCAGGGCACGTGAGCTGCTGCATGTTTTCTTCATTATCTTGATGCAGTTTGTGATATAGAAACAACTTTTCATTATTTATAAGAACTTATATAAAGAACACCAGGTAGTTCCTGCTGCCTCTCCAGACTGCTCCTGGAATGCCACTCTTCCTGGACCCTGGATTTTTCCAGGTGGACTTATTCTATGTCACACTGTCAGCAGTGACTCTGGAAAATATCTTTTCTACAAAAACAAGATGCATGTCTTATCTGGGGGCATATGATATTCAAGAAAGTGTAGTATTTACATTGCAGAAGGTATGTCTACTAGGGCTGTCACACAATTATAAAAATTGATCATGATTAGCTGCACAATTAAAAAAATTAGTCACAATTAATTGCAATTTTAATCGCACAGCTAAAAATTCAGAATTATGTGCAGAAAAACTCAAAATTATGCAAAATTATGCAGGTACTTTGTATGCTTGGGGGTGGGGTGTAGTGTGTTGGGGGGAGCGGGGGATTTCTGAAGGTGTGGGGCTTGGAGCCTTGGGAGGGGTGGATCCCTGCACACCCTGGCAGGATGTGGGGGTCCTGTGGGTCAGGAGTGAAGGGCAGCAGCAGGGCTGGGGGGCTGTGACTTGGGTGTGAGGAGCAGACACACACACATACACAGCTCCGCACTAGTACGTCTGTGGAGGAGAAGGGGTGAGGGGCAGATTGAGGCTCCTTTGGTGAGGGAAGAGATGGGGCAGAGGCAGTGGTAAGCACTAGGGTGAATGGGACCTGGGGTTGGGACAGATCATGGCACAGAGCTGCAGGCAGCTTGCCCAGCTTGTGCAGAGGGTGGTGGTTCCCCACCACTGCGTGCACCCCTGGGCAGGCATGGGAAGGTACATGCCCCCTGGATTTGTGCATGGGGCAGAGGTAGGCTACCTACTGTGGGCTGGGGCTCGACACCCTGCTGCCTTTGCCCCGGGAGCCGTGTGATGCCACACTGTGCCTCCCACCACTGGGTGCACAGGGGACGTGCAGTGCAGCCAGCATGCAGGTCCCAGGGCAAAGGCAGCAGGATACAAAGCCCCAGCCTGCAGCAAGGTGCTCCCCTCTGCCCCATGCACAAATCCAGCAGGCACGTGCCCCCCATGCCTCCTCCAGGGGTGTGCACAGTGGCAGGGAGCCATGCCCCCCTCTCCTGCACTTCTGTATGAGCCTCCTCTGGCTCTGTCCCATGACCCACCCTGGCCCCAGAGCCCCATTCATCCCAGCACCCCTGCCCCATTTCCTCCCCCACTGTGGGGAGCCTTGATCTGACCTCCCCACCCCTACCCTCTCCCTCCATCCCACCCCCTCCACGGGCTTACCAGTGCAGTGCTTCTCTACATGCAGTGTGCAGGCTGCAGCTGCTTGTCTGTGTCTGCGTGCACCCCACTTCCACCTCAAGCTGCAGCCTCCAGGAGCCCACGCCCAGGCTGCCCTGCAGTCCTCTGCACTGCCACTGCTGTCCCACTGGGTGGCCCAGAGTTGGCAGAGCAGAGCCCAGGTGTGGGCTCCAAAATCATGTGCACAATTAATGCATTTAAAAAATTAACTCAAAAACCAGTTAATGCGTTAATTGCGCATATTAACTGTGATTTATTGATAGCCCTAATCTGTACCACAAAAATAGTCATAAACACATTTTACTGTGATGGTCACAGTGGAAAAAATTCTCATGAGTGTTTTTTGAATAAACAAACTGCAAACAAAAACTACGTGGCAGTACAACCTATTCCATGTATACAGAAAAGAAAAAAACATATTTTTGAAAAGAAAAAGAAAAAACCAGGACAAAAATTAAACCATGTGGTTGGTTCCCTTCTGCTTCTATGCAGGAATTGGCTCACATATCGTTTAATCTTTTTTAGGTGATGTGTTTCATCTGCTTTAAGATTCCCCTATTGTTCTGTTCATGGCTGTATAAGACGTTTGATTATAATCACTGTGCTTGGCACTACCATCTAGTCCACCCACCAAATTTTCTGCTATGACTTATAAAGGTTCAGTTGTTGCACCTACCTGAATTATTTATAGAAGAACAAAAAAGTGAGTCAATTATACAATAGCAAAGAAAAATGGGACCATGGGGCATAATTATTACATACTGAACCTATACTCTACCACAGATGTTGTCATCAGAGACTCAATTCAAAAATCTCTGTCAGCCAGTTTGAAAAAATAAACATCTAGGTACTAAAGAATTTATGAATTGTAATTCAAGATGAAAACTAATGACTAAAATAAATGTTATTATCTAAAAAGAGTCACCAAGGAATACACCTCCTAAGGAAGAAGTACAACACAAGCCTCATTACACAAATCACTGCCATGTTAACAAAGCACCTGTTTAATTGCTCTGATGGACAGTATAGGAAATGGCATATTTAATTGTCTCTACTCAGCATCCATTCTTCCAGAAGACGATTTAAAATGGGAGTAAAGGAAAAATTCTGGAAATCATTCAGAAATGAGTGACAAACTCATTTGTCCTATGCCCATATAGTAGAAAACCCACCCCAAATTAGAAGCACTGAGAAAAGTTATCTGAAGGAAATTTAAAAGTACAAGAGCAATAGGAACATTCTTGGCTCCCTGAATAAAGTTATTATAACAAGATGCTATCACTAACACATAATTCAAGATGGTCTGGACCTAATTTGCAGGCTATATGGCACTGAGCCAGAGACAATCTGTCATTTAATGGTTGGCTGCCCACAGCTTGCACAAGTGAATTATACTGATGCTTCATTGTGGTCGTTAAGTACATGCACTGAAAAATGTGTTGGAACACTTAACTGAATACATGAATTATAGGTTTATTACTAGACCCAAGAAACAACAGCAAACTTGAAGATCAAACTTCTGTAACATTAGACAGAATGACCACTGATGCTCCAAATAAGGGCTTTACTTTTTCATTTCTTACTCACTCGTGCCTACAGCTGACTTCACTGCAAGGTGGGGTGTGAGAAGAAAGTAGAAGCAGCTCTAACAAGCCAATGTATATTGTAACTTGTGAAAATGTCTCATAGATAGATAAGCATTGCCATTTTGTCAGAGGCCACCATCGGAAAGTTATGCAGTGAACTCATTGCAGGTTGCTTGGACTGAAAATCAAGAGGATAAAAAACAATACTGCCCTTGTCCCTAGTAAATTAACTGCCACACAAGCTCAATGTGTCATTGTTCTTGTCACCAGTTAGAATGATTCTCATGCATTCAACTAACACCAACTGGTCAAATATGAATCCAGTGCTTCCTCAATGATAAACTTGGAATCTATCCTAGCCCTCACAAAAGATACTGAGAAATAAAGAAAGGACCATCATAAATACCATATTTTTTTGTATACCACATGCCCCCAAATAAAGACATACACCTTGGTTTTGGAAGGCAGAATGCAGAAAAAGGGGTGGGGGTGGGAGGGATAAAGTAAGCTCCCCACAAAACATGACAGGAAGAGTGGCAATCCACAGGACAGTCTGGATGGTATAGCAGGACAGCATCATGGCTAGGCCACAGACCCTCACAAGGGCAGCAGCAAAAGTGTCATTTCTTTACACTAAATAGTTCTTTATATAAGTTCCTATAAATAATGAAGTGTTGTTTCCACACCACAAGTTTCAGGATACTACAGAAAGCATGCTGCAGCTCACATGCCCTGAGCCAGCTTTAGGCAAAAGCTACACAACTCAACCACTAGCTACTGCAGCTGTGAGAGGGTTAACACAGAACTCTGCCCCTTCTGTTTTCTGGGACCACTCTTAAGACACATATCACAGTTTTGGTGGGCTGATTTCAGGGAAAGGGGGTGTGTAGTATGCAAGTTCACAGTTCACCATTTACAGCTCTCGATGTAGAGATGAACTGAAATGTTGCACTAGAGACAGAAAATCGACCACCTGGTAACTTATGAAAAATACAACATATCTCCCCACAATTAATAGCATTTACTCTTTAAATATAAGCAGAATTTCATGAAAATTGATAAGCATGATTTAGTAATTGTTAATAATAAACAAGCCTGCCATGATAAAGTTGTTTTATGTCATAATTACATATGTGAATATATAAAGGACATGGAAGGCTGGGTGTGCAGTTAAAATGCTAAGTAATAGTGTATGATACGGTTTCAGTTCCTGAGTTGCCTATTCGACTGGAATAGACAAAAGGCCAGATCCTATTCTACTAGTTGTGAATCAATGTGCAATTTAGGGGATAAGTCCTATTTCAATGCACGTACTTAAGGAGTACTTGCATAGCCATCATCTATCTAAGTGCAATTCTTGGTATTTATATGACTTTAGTATTCTATTTCCACTTGTGATGGAATAGAATTGTTCAGGTTCATGTGTTCCTAAAATGGCAAGGAAGAAGATAGCCCCTCCAGCAGAGCATCTCTTCACTGAGCCACCCTCCTAGCTTGTGGTATTCTTCCTGACCTCACATATATCTTCCCCTGTTGACTGTCCTCTGGGCCAAATTTAAGAAGTCCTCTGGAAAGGGATATTCCTAACCTACTGGAAAAAGTGATTCAAATCCCCTCTGACAATGGGGCACCTACAAATTGTTGTCAACCTTGGTCATTTTCAAGGCACTTAAGTCAAGCTGCAGAAGTATGGGCAAGCCTACTTGGGCACTGCAGAAATGCCCCAAAGCCTATTTCTAAGTAAACACAAAGTGAACATTTGCAGACATGACAACCACCTTAATCAAAGCAAAGGAAGCAATCAAAACTCAGACTGGTTACTGATAAGAGAAGCAAGAAACAGATCCAGAGCCCAACCAGATAACAAAATTAAAATAACTTACTCCTTTTTACTGAGTTACTAGGCTAGATTGAAGGGCTGCTCTCCTCAGGTGATTCTATTTTGCCCCAAAACCTATGGGAAGTTTTGCATGCAAAGCTAGACCAGGAATTCTTAAGTCAGCTCACGGAGGTAGTTAGGTCAAAGGACGTGGTCATCATGGGTGACCTGAACTTTCCAGACATCTGCTGGGAACTGCTCATATAGGTTCCTAGCCCAAATACAGGACCTCCATCTAACCCAAGAGGTGTACAGCCTCACCAGGGGAGACGCTCTGTTGGACTTGGTGCTGGCCACAGGCAATGACCTGGTGAGAGGGCTGCGGGTGCTTGACCACATGGGCGACAGTGATCATCACCTGCTGGAATTCATCATCCAGTGCAAGGTGGCAAAGGCCTGCAGCAAAGCAGTAGCCCTAGACTTCAGGAGAGTGGACTTCAATGAGGTAAGGAGAATAGTCAGGGAGGCACTGAGGTCCCAGAGGGGGGGAGTTGGGTGTCCAAGAAGAGTGGTCGCTCCTTAAGGAGATGATCCTCCAAGCCCAAAGGGGGATCAAACGGGGGAAGGAGGGCACAAAAGCCCCATGGCTCACCAGAAGCATCCAGGAACATCTCCTAGCTAAAAGGGAGGTGTACACTCAGTGGAAGGCAGGGGCCATTACCAGGGAGGACTATACTGCAGGTGCTCGGGGCTGCAGGGGGGCGGTCAGGAAGGCCAAGGTGGAGATGGAACTGGGACTAGCTACTCGGATCAAGGACAACAAGAAGGTACCAGGTAATGTGGGGCCCCTGCAAGACACGCTAGGAAATCTGGTCATAACACCAGATGACAAAGCTAACCTATTTAACAATTTCTTTGCCTCCATTTTCCTGAGCAGTGACCAGATCAGCCCCTCCACCAGGACCCCCCAGGCCAAGGGTCAGTGAGGATATAGTCAAGGAACTTCTGGAGGGACTGGACATGTTTAAATCAGCTGGTCCCAATGATCTCCACCCCAGAGTGCTGAGGGAATTAGCTGAGGTCATTGCAGGTCCCCTGGCAGGGCTTTACGAGCACTCGTGATACTCTGGTGAGGTGCCAGAGGACTGGAAGAGGGTGGTTCCCACCTTCAAAAAAGGGAGGAAGAAAGACCCAGGAAACTATAGGCCAGTTAGTCTTACCTTGATCCTGGGTAAGGTTTTTGAGAGAATTATCCTGGCGCATGTCCATGAAGGGTCAGCTGGGAAGATTATGCTTAGGGGCAACCAACATGGGTTCATTAGAGGCAAGTCCTGTCAGACCAACCTGGTGGCCTTCTATGACCAGGTCACAAAATCCTTAGATGCAGGTATAGCAGTGGATGTAGTCTTTCTGGACTTTAGAAAGGCCTTTGACACTGTCTCTCACCCTGTTCTCATTAAAAAACTAGGGGACTCTGGTGTCAACACCTACACAGTCAAATGGGTCGCCCACTGGCTGGAGGGCTGCACCCAGAGAGTGGTAGTGGATGGGTCATTTTCAACCTGGAGGGACGTGGGCAGTGGGGTCCCCCAGGGCTTGGTCCTTGGGCCCACACTGTTCAACATCTTCATCAGTGACTTGGACAAAGGGGAAAAAAGCACCCTGTTCAAATTTGCTGATGACACTAAGATGTGGGGGGATGTGGGAACACTAGATGGGAGGAATAGGCTGTAATCAGACCTAGACAGGTTACAGGGGTAGGCAGATGAGAACAGGATGGGTTTCAACACTGACAAGTGCAAGGTGATACACCTGGGGAGGAACAACCGGCACCATACCTACAGGCTGGGGAACTCCTTTTTCGTCAGCACAGAGGCAGAAAAGGATCTTGGAGTCATCATTGATGCCAAGATGAACATGGGCCGGCAGTGTGGAGATGCAGTCAGGAAGGCCAACCGCATCCACAGATGCATCTCGAGCAGGTCCAAGGAGGTGATCCTCCCCCTCTACACAACACTGGTCAGGCCACAGTTGGAGTACTGCATCCAGTTCTGGGTGCTGCACTTCAAGTGGGATGTGGACAATATGGAGAGGGTCCAGAGGAGGGCCACTCACATGATCAGGGGGCAGCAGGGCAGGCCCTATGAGGACAGGGTAAGGGACCTGAACCTGTTCAGCCTCCACACGAGAAGGCTGAGGGGGGATCTAGTGGCCTGTTACAAACCAGTCAGAGGGGACCAGCAGGCATTGGGGGAGTCCCTGTTCCCCTGAGCACTACCAGGAGCGACTAGAAATAACGGTCACAACTGGCAGAGGGTAGATTCAGATTAGACATCAGGAGGTGCTACTTCACGGTCAGGGCAGCTAGGGTCTGTAACCAACTTCCAAGAGAAGTGGTGCAGGCTCCTACCCTGGGGGTCTTTAAAAGGAGGCTAGACAAACACCTTGCTGGGGTCATTTGACCCCAGTACTTTTTCCTGCCATGGCAGGGGGTCAGACTTGATGATCTGTTCAGGTCCCTTCCGACCCTAGAAACTATGAAACTGTGAAACTACATGCTCCAACATGTTCTGAATAGAACACATCAGAGCAGACTTGACTGATCGATGTAATAGGGATAATCTTGACCAAATGCTATGTTGGTTTGTTCACCCTCCTTATTAAGCCTTTCAAGGATGAAAGAAAAACTACCGTGAACTTTTTGTTGTAATTATTTAGAGTTGTCCTCCTCTGACATGCATATTGAGAAACTCTGTCTGCAGCAAATGATGAAGCTTCTGATACACATGTCTCTGAAGTAGCAGAACAATCTTGTTGCACCTAATGTGAGAGAAAGAAAAACAAGTACTGAGTCTGTCAGAACATTTTAACCATCCAAAATACATTCTCTAGAACAATAGAAGAGTAAAATTAGTTTCAATTTAGTTAATTTAAAAGCCTACATTAACTCTTTTCTAGAAAAAAAAAAGTAATTTTCCTATTGTCCACTGAGAAATTTGGTGTTTGAGCTTCCTGAGAATATTTGGTTTCCACATATAGATTTCAAAGGTACAGTGGAAACAAAACCTATTTTTGCACTGGATACACTAAATACTGCTTCTCTTGTCGATGGTGTATGATTCCCAAACTAGAAAACTTAAAAACTGATTAAGGTTGAAAAAACCTAAATAGGGTTGAGAGCAGAGCTTTTCAAATAATTTTTTATTTCTATTTGTATCAAACTAATATAGAATATTTTTGTCCATTTTTTCTGCCAAAACAAAAACGATTGAAGGACTTTGACTTTTAGCTACTTTATTCTGGGATTTGAGGTACAAAAAGTTGGCCCCTATCGGGCCCAATATACAAAGCAAAGACAAACAAATTACCATCAAACCAAGAGCACCATGTCATTACATTCATAACATCACACCATGACAAACACCTTTGCTGTATTACACGTCATGCCTAACATGCCATTATGTGATCGGGACACCCAGCCACACGGTCATACAGACCAAAGCCCTCTATAAACAAACGATTCCTACTCTGCTGTATCTAATCATACACGTGACAACACCTTCAACTTCCCACACAAAGAAAAAAAGCAAAAAGGAGCCTGGTGACGGCTCAGGGTGCAGCGCGAACTTGGAGTCGCAGTCCACCACCAACCCTGTTCAGTTGCCCAGACCAGTTAACAATGTTCCCTCTAAGGTGTAGTGGTCCGTGAGCGTACTGCTTCAGTCCGTGAGTGTGCTGCTTTGGTCCATTCCTGAACTGGTCCCACCTCCCCCTTTTGGCATGCACCACTTTGGTCTGCCCCACAATATAACAACAAAAGATAATACTATAACCTTTATTTACCAAAATTACTCCCATCTACCTTTGGTAAATAAATGGTAGAAAAAGCAGCTAAGCAGCTAGAATGATAGAAAAAGCAGCTAACAGCTAATTTACCCAAAGTACCATATCTGCCTATGCCCTTAGACCAACCCAGCTATAACCAGCACTTTAATACTTTCAAATTCAAATGCATAAACTAGTGACAATAAAGACAAACCACTAAATGGCTAAAAAACTGGCACCAGCCCCAGCCCCCACCTCACCTCCAGGAGCACAGCTTGGAGGGAACCTTGGCCATAAACACTGGCCTTTCTTTTGATTTGAAATCTGCTTTTATTTCTTCAACAAATGCATTTTAGGGAGTGGAGGATTGGAATTCATTTATTTTTATTTTTCACTTATTAATATGCCTGTTTTTGACGGTTTTAGCTCGTACCATTTCTAGCTTTACTGCACCATATATAGTGAGTCACACTACTTCTATTTTTCAAGCTTGGCAAGCGTAGTGAGGATTCACCTTAGCTGTACGCTAAGATATTAGTTTATCTGTCCAAGGGTCTTGTGAGCTTTGGTCAGCCATAGCATCTCAGATTGATTGGATGGAAATTGAGTAGAGTCACTGAATAGAACAGATTTTTCTCTCTGATGAAGCTAAAGGTAAGATATTTTAAAGATACCTGGGTACCCAATTCCCTTTGAAATGACATTTTAAACATATTTAGGATCTTAACTCCCACTGAAATTATTAGGCAGTTGTTAGACACCGAAATACTGCAGCAACAAGCTTTAACTGCTTAGTCTGAGGTTGCATACACATATTCAAGTAATCTGGGAAAACACTCCTAAATTTGAATGCCGCCGGGAGCGCAGCAGTTTCTCAGTCCCGGCCCAGCCACCACCTCACCTTGCCTCACCTTGCCTTGCCTCATGGCCAGGAGTGGAGCAGTTTCCTGCCCCCAGCCAGCCCCAGCCTTGCCTCGCATCAGCTCACCTCTGGGAGCAAGGAGGCACGTGGCATCGGGGCTGCGGAGCAGAGCAATTTTACGGCACCAGCATAGCCCGCGCCAGCCCCCGTCCCTGCCTCCCTATGCCTCTGGGAGCAAGGAATCACATGGTGCCAGGACTGGGAAGTGGACCAGTTCCCCTGTGCCAGCCCCCAGCCCCAGCCCCACCTCGCCTCCGGCAGCACATGGCCTCAAGGAGGAATCGCTGCCTGAGCTTACCTCAGTAAGTGTCCCATGCTGGCCTCAGTGTCTCTGCCACACTCAGCTTGCTGCCCAGTTCCTCTCAAAGCTGCAGCCCAGCTCCTCACTGGGTGAGTGTGCGGCATTAATAAAGTCATTTGCGGCATGGTTTTAAAGCGTGCCCCTAGGATAGAAGGGGCAAACCGTCGAGGTGGCTGGGTCAAAGTGGGATGCAAATATGGCAGCTTATACAGTGTGCATCAAGCTGGATAGGCCGGTAATCTGGCAGCCCCAGGCAACATCACCATGGTGTATCAGGATGGCCCACCAGCACCTGGACGAGGTGGACACGAACCACCCAGGCATACAGGCTTCTATGGGGCAGGGAAGCAAAGGGGCTGTGTCACTGTCAGGATGCACGGGGAGCGTCACCAGGGTGCCAGGCCCAGCAGCCAGGACAACTGGCAGTGGGGCGGGGAAGGTCTCACTTGGGGCGTCTGGGGTGAGGTAGACCTGGCACACCTGGAGATTGCCATCCAGAGTGGCTACTGCCTCTGGCAGGAGGGCAGCCTGGATGTCATGCAGGAGATGGCCTACTCTGCAGATGGAGCTCATGCCCAGGTAGGTGGTCAGGGCCTTGAGCAAGAGCCAGGCCAACTGAGTGGGGTCAAGAAGATGGCCCAGGCAGAGGACACATGCCTGGATGAGGGTGGTTGTGAGGCTGATGGAAGCCAGGCATAGCACAGGGCACTGCAGGGATGGGTTGTGCATCAGGGGCTCCATCAGCAGCTGTGGGAACCGCAGCCACTGGCCCTGGGCCCCAAGGTGGAAGGTGGCCTGCCAGGCCCATACTATGCCTGGTAGAAGACCAGAAGCACCCAGTTTGGGAGCATGATGTCCAGCAGGAAGAGCTCCCGGTCGAAGCCAAGGGGCCCACGATCTGCAGGAACTGGCACTCCAGTTGTTACCAGAGCAGGTGCTCCTGTCCATAGAGGAGTCACTGAAGGCCTTGCAGATGGAAGGCAGTCACCTTGCTTTCCAGGTCCACCAGACTCTGGGCCCCCTCAGTGACAGATAAAGGACAGCTCGTAGTAGCCAGTGGCACCCATCCCAGAAGAAATCTACCAGGCACTGGAGTCTCTTGAATAGGTCCAGCAGCAGGTTGAGTACGGTGCACCAGTGCCACAGGGTCACTGCCAACAGGTTTTTGGTGATGAGGACACATCCATGGTAGGAAAGGCTGGGTGGGCCCCAGTGCCACCATTGCAAGCAGGCCTCCATCCCCTCAAGGCCATCCCAGTTGATTGCCATGAAGGTTGGTGGCTCCAGGAACATGCCCAAGGCCTTGAGGCCCTCACAGTGCCAGGTGAGGCCCCCTGGCAAGACCAGGGTGGGCCTCACTGGTCCATGTGCCAAGCAGCAGGGTATCACTCTTGGCCCAGTTGATACAGGCCAAGGAGGCAAGCTCATAGGATCACTGGCAGTCTGTCAGGGCCCACACATCTTCCTGGGTGTTGAGGAAGATGGTCACGCCATCTGCATATGCCAACAGACAGAACAGAGGGCCAATGGACGGGCCTGTGGCCATAGGCAGTGCCACACCACTCAGGCAGCACCACAGCAGATGCAGCAGTGGCTCAATGGCCAGGGCATAGAGCATACCTGACAGGGGCAGCCCTGATGGATGCCCCTGCGCGTGGGGAATGGGGTGCAAAACATACCATTCACCTTGAGCAGGCTCGAGATGTATTGGTACAAGACCCAGAGGCCCCCGGTGAAGAAAGACCCAAAACCAAAGTCTTCTAGGGTCTGGAAGAGGTAGGCATAGCCCAACCAGTCAAAGGCCTTCTCGGGTCCAGAGGGATAAGGCTGATGTCTAGGCTGAAGTTTGCTGGCTGTGAGTAAGTCATGCAACATAAACAGGTTGCCTTAGATGGTCCTGCCCGGCACGCAGTAGCTCTGCTCAGGCCCAGTGACAGAGGCCATGATGGTGCAGAGATGGGTCACCAGCACTTTGGCTGTAATCTTGCAGTCTGCACACAGCAGGGAGATGGACCACTAGTTCTTAATGCAGCCAAAATCTCCCTTCTTGGGAGCCCAGATCTGTACCTTGCCCACGTCCCACCATAGTTTCCAGGAGGAGTAGCTCAGTCTTGCAGCCTCCCAGGCCCGCCAAATGTGGACAAAGCAGTCCTGGAAGTAGGAGTCTTGGAGCAGGATGATGAGGCCACTGTGCAGGAGTGACAGATGGTGCTTGGTGACATAAAGGCAGTCAAGACAGGCTGTGGTGAGACCACCAGCATTCGTCCTGGCCCAGGTTTACTGATGCACATTAAGATGCAGGGCTTGCCAGATGGCAATGAGGTCCACAGTCTCCAGGGAAGACTGCAGCTTCCAGGGAAGGTGAGGCTCAGGTCCCATGCAGTTGACTAAGGTGTCAATGGTGCAGTTAAAATTCCCACCTATGAGGAGCAGGTCATCGTCCTCACTAGCATTGCCAGAAGGGTGGTCAAGGTCTTGAAAAAAAGACCCTCTCCTGGACCCTCCCCAGGTGGAAGCTTGCCCAAAATGCAGTGTCTATGTCAGGCATGGGCAAAATACAGCCCACAGGCCAGATCCGGCCCACCAAGCACTTCCCTCTGGCCCACAGAGCCCCTTCAAAACCCACGTAATGGCGGCTGCCTCTCTAAAAGCCTCCGGTGGCACCAGCTGCTGGCTGCAGCACCTCAGGCTGTTTCCTTTGGCTCTGGTTGCAAGACGACCAACCCTGACCTCAGCCTGACCCAGCTGGCCTTACCCCGCCCTGGCTCAGGCCATGTTTTCAGCTGAAGAGGGGCAGGGGGGGCTGGGCCAGAACCTGTGGCGCCAGTGAGGGAAAACTGTCTGAGCCAGCTTCTGCTTTGCTGCACGGGACTGGAAAGGGCCCTGCCCTGCAGATAACCCCAGGAAAGCAGTTGCTTGGATCTGTATGCTGCTCAGGACAGGATAAGCCCAGCTGGAGCAGCAGGGGCTCAGCTGCATTTTTCCCCTACCTGTGCTGGTCAATCCCAAGTGGCACACGTTTCCACTGCCACTTCTGGCTGGCACAGACCTGGCTGGGCTCACCCCATTCCCAGCAGCACGTGGGAAGCTGGCTTCAGCTGCATGCTGCTCTGGATGGGACAGCCAGGTCCACACCAGCCAGGAAAGGCAGCATGCAGCTGAAGTCAGCTCCTTGCATGCTGCTGGGGATGGAAGGAGCCCAGCCAGGTCTGCACCAGCCAGGAAAGGTGGCATGCAGCTGAAGTCAGCTCCTCATGTGCCGCTGGGGATGGGAGGATCCCAGCTGGGTCGGCATCAGACAGCAGAAGTGGCAGTAGAGCCATGTGCCACTCAGGACAGGACGAGCCTGGCCAGAGCAGCAGCAACTCAACTACACTTTCCTCCTGCCTATGCCAGTCAGTCCCAAGCAGCACACGGCTTCACCGCTGCTTGTGCTGGCCGGTTCAGACCCATCCAGGCTCCTGCCATCTCCAGCAGCACATGAGGAGCCTACTTCAGCTGCATGCCACCTTTCCTGGCTGGTGCAGACCCAGCCGGGCTCCTCCTGTCCCCAGCAGCACATGGGAAGCTAACTGCAGCTGCATGCCACTTTTCCTGGCCAGTGCTGTCCCACCCAGAGCAGCATGAGACTGAAGCCAGCTTATCACATGCGGCTGAGGACGGAACGAGTCCAGCTGGCCAGCAGAAGCGGTGGCAGAGTCTCCTCCTTTTGAGACCAGCTGGCACAGGTAGGGGGAAAGTGCAGCAGCACCTGGGGAAGCCATCACTTGGTAGGGGACAGGATGTGCTGGCTGGGCCACACCAGGGAGGGAAAGCTGTGGCTGAACCCCCTGTGGCTTGCAACAGGAGGGATCCTATAGCACTGGAGGTGAGGAGACCTTGGCCTGGGCTGGCTTCTGCTGTGTTGGGAGGGGGCTTGGATGGGTCAGGACCAGGTCATGCTGGCACTAGTGATGGGTGGCGGGGGTTGGCCAGCTTTTGATGCCTGGGGCCTGATGGGGTAGGCTGGGTCCTTGCTTGTGGGAAGGGTCTGGTGGCCAGTACTAGTCAGGGGAAGGGAAGCTGGGGCAAGATGTTAGAGAGGTCACAACCCCTTACTACCTAGTAAGTTGTGCAAGGGGAAAGACTTCTGATGGCAAAGGTCAGGGTCGGGACTTTTGGTCCCAAGATGGTGACCAGGGAGTGGAGCAACTGAAGGGGCAGGGCAACCCATGCAGCCCTCGACAGCTCACCAAAACTAATCAAGCTGCCCTCTACCCAAAGTAGTTGCCTGACCCTGGTCTATGCCATCAATGTCCAGGCACAGCAGCCTCTTCTCATCATTCAGGTTGAGGACTGGCTACAGGAGAGCAATCTCCACCTTCTGGGAGGGAGAGAGGTCATCCTGCTCTTGAGGTTGCTTGCAACACTCAGAAAGCTGCATATCCATCTCACTAGCTTCCCCATCCAAACCATTAGGCTGGGACATGACCAAGAGGTCAACAAACCCCTCTGCCACCCCCTGACCCCCTGGGTCAGGCCTTCAGAAGAGAGGCATTCTGTATCACCTTCACTGCTACCCGAGTCTGGGAGCCGGGAGACAGGCAAGGGGTTGGTGACCCCCACTGTCACCTCCCTCACTGCCAAGTCATCTCCGGCCATGGTCAAATGCAATGGGGTCACCGGCAGAACAGCCAAAACAGGGTCAGGCTCTCCATTAGCCTCTCCCACCACCAATGCTGGCCAAGGAGGGCCGCAACAGGGATGGGGTGTCCTGAGAGGCCCCCTTCAGCTTCACCTCTTTGTTCTTTTTCCTAGTGGTGGGCAGCCCCCATTTCATAGGGGATGGGATGGGACAGACCACTCTCACCCACCCCCCTGGGCCAGCCACCTCAGACAAGGCGACAGTGGAGCATGGCTGGGAGGAGGCCCAACCCCCATCATCTGACTGGGCCCTGGTGCTACAGTCACTGGCTGCCCCAGCCACCTCAGCCAGGGTGGGCAGGGGGCAAGTGGAGGCATCATTCCCTCCACCTGCTAGGGCCTCTGCCCTAGGGGGTGGGCACCGTAGGTGTGGTGGGCAGCAGCGAGGGCTGGGTAGTATTTGGGACCATGATAACATAAGCCACAGTTACATACATTATGCCATCCCAGAAGATTAGCTAAGGCACCTGTGCAGACCTCAACCTTGACATTGGGAGGGGTATGGTTAAGAGGGAGGTCTTGAGAGGCATCCCCATGCCAGCCACTGGGTGTAGAAGCAGCCATTCCTGCTAGGACAGGGTTAATCCCAAAAGCTAAAACTAAGGGAATGAAAAAAAAAGTGTATATATAGACTACAGAGGTAAGTGTCTGGGAATGTGGCCATGAAAAGTAAAAAGGGAGGGGTGGTGAGTACCCAAAGAGGGAAAGGGAGGAGTGAGAAAGAGAGGTGTGCAAGGGGGTTAGGAAAGAAAACAAAAAATAAAAAGAGAAAAGGGGAGTTGAAAAAGCAGTGAGCAAGGCAATTAAGAGCACCCCTCAAAAGGCAAAAGCTAAAATAAGATAACTCCCCACAGTAGAAAGAAAGAAACAAAGACTTTGACTTTTAAGAAATGTTTATTCTGGGGAGGGTGACAAATGGGGGGCAGTAGAGATCATGTACAGGTTGGCCTGAAGATCTGGACTTCAAGGAGAAAGCCTGCTCACACACTCTAGACAAAAAACAAAAAACACAAAGAACAAAAGATGTGTGTGTGTGTGTGTATATATACACACACACACATATGTGTGTTTGTGTGTGTATACACACAGTTCTGCTAGTGGGGATGCCCGCGGGGCCTCAGAACATCAGAGGTTGGCCCGCATGGACAAAGCCCGAGGTCTCAGCTCACTGGATGCACCTCTGTATCCTGAGCAGCTGGTGGCGTCACAGGGCAAGGACCAGGCATCCCCCCTTGATTTGGCACAGTGCCCCCTCAACGGCCCAGCATTCCTCAAAGGTGGACACCATCCACCGAAGGACTGCATGCTCGAACTCAAGTGAGAGGCGGGCCTGCACCAGCAGGCAGAAGAGGTACAGGGCATCGTCCATCCTGGTCCTGGTGAGCCAGTTTCACCGGCTCTTCAGAGTGGCCATCTTAGCCTGGCCCACCAGGAAGTTGGCCAAGCTGACTGCAGCCTGCTCAGCTGCCCAGTATGGGAAAGAGTAGATGTAGGTGTACTCTGAGAAGTCCTGACCCAGTGCCTGAAGCAGATCCCCAAGGGCAGCAAAGAGCAGCTGCAGCCAGGGGCAGTCGAGGAAGGCATGGAAAACATCCTCTTCCAGCACCCCCAGGCAGAAGGGGCAGGCTGCTGAAGCCACTGAGTCCAGGTGGTGCACAAAGGTGCCAGTGGCCAGGATGCTATGCACCAATCTCCACTGGAGGTCACCAGTCTTCTTGGCAGTGGGTGCTTTGTACAGTGTGCACCACGCTGGGGTCCCAGGCCATGCCAGGTGCTGCTGCCATATGGTGTTGGGGCAGCTGGCCAGCACCTGGGCATGCCGGATGTGCACCACCCAATCATAGAGTCCCTTCCAGGGCAGTATGCCAAAAGGGCAGCCCATATGGCTTCTGAGGGGCACAGGGAGCCTAAGCAGTGTTTCGGGCTGGTCAACCAGCTTACTGGACACTGCTGGGATGACCGGCAGTGGTGGGAAGACATCACTTCTGGTGTCCATGGTGGGGAGGGCCTGGTGAGCCTTCCAGGGCAGTCGCTGCTTCCATCAGGAGGGCGGCCCTAACAGTCCACAGAAGCCGGCCCACTGTGCGGACAGAGCACAGTGCCAGCCGGGCAGCCAGGGCTTCAGCTGACAGCCAGCCCAACTGAGCTGGGTCCAGGAGATGCCCCAGGCGGGCTCAATGAGAGCAGCCACGAGGCTGGTGGAGGCCAGACTGGGCATGACATGCTGCAAGGCTAGGTTGTGGACCAGGGGTCCTGAAGCAGTTGCGGGAAACTCAAGCACAGTTCACGCTCCAGGGTCTCGACCTGTGAAGTGCAGAGGCGTAGCAGGTCCTTATGCAGCTGCTAAGTGGCCTCTGGACAAATTGGGTCAGCTGCAAACAAGTCCCAATAGAAGACAACAGCATGCCCTTGCACTTCACCTGGGCCCATGAGCAGCCATCCCTCCAGGGTCTTGAGATGGCCCAAAGTCTTTGCCACAGCCTACCGCCTCTCCAAGCTGAAGAAGAAGCCAATCAGGGCGTCAGTCCTTGCCAGCTCCTGGCAGTAGGCAAGTACCCTTGCACCACTGGTCACACCCTCCGCCAGCTCCTTCAGGCATTTCTTGCAGGACTGGGGGCTCTCGAGGAGTGCCACATCATTGCTTGCACAAAGCAGGGCTGCCTCAAGCATCCTCCTTCGGCTCCTGGTTGGGGCGGCGGATCTCGCTTGCCACCTGCTGGGAATACTGCTGGCAGAATGCCCAAATCTGGATCTTCCCCAAGTCCCACCACAGCTGCCAGGAGGAGTAGTCTGCTCGTGCAGCCTCCCAGCTTCTCCACAGGTGGCCGAAGCAGTCCCTGAAGTGGGTGTCCTGTAGTAGGCTGATGTTGAGGCACCAGTAAGGGGCCCGTGTGTGTGCTCTGCCAGCGAGGCTCAGTTTACAGCAGACCAGGGCATGGTCTGAGAGGCCTGATGGGATGATGCGGCTGCTACGCAGTAATGGCAGCTGGTGCTGGGCAATCTAGAGGTGGTTGAGATGGGTCATGGTGATCCCACTGGCACTCATCTTTGCCCAGGTATATTGACACACATCAGCGTGGAGGACCCACCAGGCATCGACAAGATCCGCCACCTCCAGCACGGTCCATAGCTTCCAGGCCAAAGGCAGGTGTGGCTCTGGCCCCATCCAGTCTAGCTGCACATCGACAGTGCAGGTGAAATCCCCACCCATGAGAAGCAGGTCATTGTTCTCACTGGCATCACGCAGGATGTCACCCAGAGTCTCTAAGAAGGCTACCCTCTCTCTCCCCTCAGTGGTCGTGTAGACATTGACTAGGAGCAAGACTCTGCTGCCAGGGTGATGTGGACGGTCAGCAGCCAGCCAGGGACAACCTCCTGTGCCACTGCTGAGTCATACTGTAGCTGTGGTGAGAGAAGGGTTGCCACTGCTGTGCTGAGGTTGGTGTCATGGAAACAAGCAGCCTCTCCAAGTAACATGCCAGTCAGCATGAATGTGCACATTGCTGTGCATCTCCTGGAGGGAGGAGATCATCAGCCGCTTCTGCCGCAAACCCTCCAGGATGGCCGTCCACTTCACTGGGTTCCTACAGCTGTTGGTTTTCAGTGAGGCAATTGTGGTAACCGCCATGAGCAGGACAACAGAGAGGAAGGATAGGCAGGGTACATGCAGGAGAGGAGGTGATACAACAGGGCAAAACCGCAGAGACAGGAGAAGGCCTATCCTTTCCCTACCCTATTCCATGGACCCACCTCAGCCCCACGCCTCCCTCACCCTGGTCACCAGCTTCTCAAACTGCAAGGCATATTGACACGTGCCCGGGTCCCGGCACATGAGTCTCACTGCATCACAGTGGCACAGACAAACTGCACAGGGTCCAGGCACTATTACCGGATATTCTCTGCCACATTCCTCTAGCCCTTGGTCTGCTCTAAGAAGTCAAAGAGGCCTCCAGCAGGAGCTGGATGTTGCCAACTGAGAACCAGTGGGGCTTCACTCTGGGAGGGAACCTACCGGTGAGGCTGGTGAAAGTGCCCTCAATGGCCAGGCTCCCTAGCAGGCCCCCCTCAGTATCTGGGTCAAGGACCATCTCCAGGAGATTGATCCCCATCCACTTTGGGGGGCAAATATCATCCCGCTCCTGGGGCTGCTTGCGGCATTCAGAGGGCAGGCACTCCAACTCCTCCTCAATGGCTTCAGTGGGTAGGGGAGTGGGCAGAGGGGGTGGCGGGCCCCTCTGCTGTATCCTGTACCTGATGCTGGAGAGGCAGGCACTCTCTCCCTGC
Organism: Crocodylus siamensis; assembly: GCF_052110815.1. Lineage (NCBI taxonomy): Eukaryota > Metazoa > Chordata > Crocodylia > Crocodylidae > Crocodylus > Crocodylus siamensis. Next base: position 69,239,425 of record NC_143401.1, on the reverse strand, counting down.
CCTGCCACTCACAAGTCCCATGAGCAGGGATGGGGACAAAGGGTTGCCAGATGTCACTGGGACACCCAGTGGCAGGGATTCCTGGGGGGCAGGCAGGGTAGGGTCAGGTTCCCTGGCTACATTTTCTCCAGTGCTGTCATAGGCAGGCCCCAAAGGGGCAGGGGCTTCTTTAGGAGCTCCCTTTTGCCTCTTGCTCTTGGCTTTCTTGGAAGCAGGTGGCACTTCCCGGAAGGGGGCAGGCCATGCTGCTTGGGATTTGCCACCTCCAGGTACACCACCTCAACTGAGGCAGGAGTGAAAGGAGGTGGAGGGGAGGTCTCAGTTGTTCCACCCGATGGGGTGCCTTAGACGCTAGCCACCCTGGGTGGAACTGGGACAGGGGGAACTGGGAGAACATCCCAGTCCTTCCACCAGGTGAAACCCCCATACTGGGGGGGCAGCCCCATAAGGTGGGGAGAGTGTGGATGGAGGCTGAGAGGGGGCCATGGTTGCCTCACCCAGTGGGAAGCCAGCACTCGGGGCACCAGCTGTCCCAGAGGAACCGGGGCAGGAGGGAGCTGGGAGGAGTCCCCAGCCCCTCCACTGGGTGGGGCATCAGCCCTGACAGAGGTGGAAGGAACCTGAGAGGACATATGAGCCCTCCCCCTGGGTGGCATGCTCATGCCAAAAGGGTCGATCACCCCAGACGGAGCAGGGGTGTAGGGAGGCTGGGAGGAGCCCCCAACCCCACCCTTTGACAAGGCTCCCATGCCAGAGGTGGATACACCATCCCTCTGTGTGGATGCAGCAGCTGGTGCCCCAGCTGACTTCCCCAGTGGGCACTGGGAAGCCTGGTGAGAGCTGCTGCCACAGCAGCAGCATGCTTTCCTGCCCTTGAAGAGGTAGACCACATTGGGCCTCCCATCCACCACAAAGGTAATGGAGAGAGGCAGGTGCCACCCATGAGGAGCATGAATGTCTGCCTCCAAAAGGACAGGACATGCCTGAGCCTAGGCTCCCTGCTTCCCATGGTCAGCCTGCACCAGGGGCTGTTGAGCTCAAGTGCGTTGGTGAGATCCCAGTCTGGTAGGTGTGGGAGGATGTTGGAGGCCACCACCCACACTGCCAGGGTCTCCAGGGGTGTAACCAAGTAGCGGATGCCCAAGATTTCCAGACCCACCACACACATCTGCCTCACCAGGCTGGGAGAGCTCAAGTATATGACAGGCACTGAGTTTACCCAGGAGGTGTACCGGACATTCCAGCATTCCAGTAGGTCTGCCAGAGCTCCAGCGCAGGCCTCCGCCCTGATGTGGAGAGGGGCATGCACCCTCAGGCCATCACTGAGGTGAAGATCTGCAGAGACATCCTCATGCCAAGTACCCTGGCTGCTGGCAGCCATCCTGGGCAGGAGAGGGTTAACTCTCCCACAGAGGCTGCTACAGGAAAAATAATAATAATAATATTTTTTTTAAAAGCCTCAGACTGAAGCTGGGGACTGGGAGGGGGCTGAAACTGCCCCAAAAATCAGCTTTGTGGGGGCAGAACAACTTGGGGGGAAAACTCAGAAAGCAGGGAAAAGGGGCAGAGAGAGGGTCCCCAAGCAAAGGCTGGGGGAGGCAAGGTTTGGGGGGGTGAAGAGAGGATCAGGAGGGACAGGGAGTGCGGGGGAACGTGCAGAAGGGACCTGAGGTGCAGGAGCTCAAAAGAGCTTCACCTGTCGGTTGCCATTTTGAAAGAAAGAAAGAAAGACTTTGACTTTTTATAAAGGTTTATTAAGCAGGAAATTGAAACACTGCCCACACAGTGGGCAGAATTGAAACACTGCCCACACAGGGGCCCAAGCACAACAGACAGAGCCTAGGGCTATGGCCTGCAAGAACTGCCCTCACAGTCTAAAAAAACAGCTAGTACAACAACAGCCCGCTCAGACCCCTGCCAGTGCCCTGGGAAGGGGCAAGCAGTATCATAGCATGAGGACTAAATGGATGCCCTCAATGCTGCACAGCACCCCCTGAATGGCCCAACATGCCTGGAAGGTGGGTGCCATCTGCTGGAGGACCACATGTTCAAATTCCAGTGTCAGGTGTGCCCAGACCAAGAACTGAGAGTCTCAGGGCATCATCAGAGCCAGCCCCAGAGAGGTTCCTGTGGCTCTTGAGGATGGCCACCTTAACCCAACCAAGCAAAAAGTTGGCCAGGCACATTACAGCCCCTCTGCTGCTCAGTATGGGAAAGAAAACAAATAGGTGGCCTCCATGAGGTTCACATCTAGCACCTCAACCAAGGTGCCAAGGACAGCAAAAAGTGGCAGCAGCTGGGGCACCCGAGGACGACATGGAATAAATCCTCTTCTACCTCCCCTGGGCAAAAGGGACAAGCCACTGATGCAGTCGGGTCCATGTGGTGGATGAGAGTGCCGGTGGCCAGTATCCCATGCAGCAATCACCACTGGAGGTCACCAGTACATTTGGGAACAGGTAGCTTATAAAGTGTGTACCACTGGTGCCAGTGGTGTGAGCTGGTGTGAGTGCCAGTGCCACTAGGTGCCACCTCCACATCATGTCAGGTCAAATGGCAAGGACGTGAGCGTGGCAGACACAAACCACCCATATGTACAGGGATTTCAAAGGGAACACATCAAGATGAATCCCAGCATCACTATCAGGAGACATGGGAAGAGTCAATATGGTGCCAGGCCCACCACCCAAATCATTACCCTCAGCCAGGACAATAGGCAGTGGTGGACAGGGCTTTCTGGAGACTTCTCTGGCAAGGATATCCCACCATACTCTGAAGTAATCAGCTTGACTAGCTGTATCACTATGAGTTTCTAGTAGAAAGGTAACGTCCAGCCTTTTCTGGCACAGGAAATCAAAGAGTGCCGTCAACTTCACACGGTCTCTGCAGCCATTGATGTTGAGTGAACCAAAGGCTGTGACAGCCATACATGAATGGTGTAGAAAAGGGGGACAGGCAAAGCCAAGAGAACAGAGAGGAACAGCAGAGAGGAGCAAGCAGCAGGACAAGAAAAAAACAGGCCTACAGCTTGCCAGCCAGTGCTGTTCACAAGTTTCATAATTTCTAGGGTCAGATGGCACCTGAGTAGATCATCGAGTCCAATCCCCTGCCATGGCAGGAAAGAGTACTGGGGTCAAACGACCTCAGCAAAGTGAACACCTAGCCTCCTCTTAAAGACCCCCAGGGTAGGATCCAGCACCACTTCTATTGGAAGTTGGTTCCAGATCCTAGCCTCCCTGACCGTGAAGTAGCGCCTCCTGATATCCAGCCTAAATCTACCCTCTGCTAGCTTGTGACCTTTATTCCTGGTCACTCCTGGTGGTGCACGGGGGGAACAGGGACTTCCCCAGTGCCTGCTGGTCCCCCCTGGCTAGTTTGTAAAAGGCCACTAGATCCCCCCTCAGCCTTCTCTTGTGGAGGCTGAACAGGTTCAGGTCCCTTACCCTGTCCTCGTAGGGCCTGCCCTGCTGCCCCCTGATCATGTGAGTGGCCCTCCTCTGGACCCTCTCCATGTTGTCAACATCCCTCTTGAAGTGCAGCACCCAGAACTGGATGCAGTACTCCAGCTGCGGCCTGACCAGTGCCGCATAGAGGGGGAGGATCACCTCCTTGGACCTGCTCGAGATGCATCTGTGGATGCATGACAAGGTGCGGTTGGCCTTCCTGACTGCATCCCCACACTGCCAGCCCATGTTCATCTTGGCATCACTGATGACTCCAAGATCCTTTTCTGCCTCTGTACTGATGAGAAAGGAGTTCCCCAGCCTGTAGGTATGGAGCCGGTTGTTCCTCCCCAGGTGTATCACCTTGCACTTGTCAGTGTTGAATCCCATCCTATTCTCATCCGCCCACCCCTGTAACCTGTGTAGGTCAGATTGCAGCCTATTCCTCCTTTCTAGCATGCCCACATCCCCCCACATCTTAGCGTCATCAGCAAATTTGAACAGGGGGCTATTTACCCCCTTGTCCAAGTCACTGATGAAGATGTTGAACAGTGCAGGCCCAAGGACCGAGCCCTGGGGAACCCCACTGCCCGCATCCCTCCAAGCTGAAAATGACCCATCCACCACCACTCTCTGGGTGCGGCCCTCCAGCCAGCTGGCAACCCATTTGACTGTGTGGGTGTCGACACCACAGTCCCCCAGTTTCTTAATGAGACAGTGTTGAAGGCCTTCTGAAAGTCCAGGAAGACTACGTCCACTGCTACCCCTGCATCTAAGGATTTGGTGAACTGGTCATAGAAGGCCACTAGGTTGGTCTGACAGGACCTGCCACTAATGAACCCATGTTGATTTCCCCTAAGCATAATCTCCCCTGCTGGCCCCTTGTGGATATGCGCCAGAATAATTTTCTCAAAAAGCTTGCCCAGGATTGAGGTAAGACTAACTGGCCTATAGTTTCCCAGGTCCTCCTTCCTCCCTTTTTTGAAGATGGGAACCACATTGGCCCTCTTCCAGTCCTCTGGCACCACACCAGAGCACCACGAGTGCTCGTAAAGCTGTGCCAGGGGTCCCGCAATGACCTCAGCCAATTCCCTCAGTACTCTTGTGCAGAGATCGTTCGGACCAGCTGATTTGAATACATCCAGTCCTTCCAGAAGTTCCCTAACTAGTTCCTCACTAACCCTTGCCCTAGGTGTGCCAGTTAGTTGACTCCAATGAAACAGGGAGTGACTGGGAGGAAGGCCCTTCCCCACCACCCGTTGGGGCTGCCACATCAGAGTTGGATGAGCCACCACTGGGTGCAGCCACAGGTGGCTCTGCCGCAGCCAGGCGAGACCTGCACAGCAAAAACCCAAGGTGTCCCCAGGATTAAGGTAGACCTTGTAATGCTGCCCATCAAACAGAAAGGACATGGAGTGGGGCAAAACGTGCCCCTCTGGTGAGAAGCATAAACAGCTGCCTTTTAAAGGATAAGACATGCTGGAGCTTAGAGAACTTGCTGCCAAGCAGCAGTCTACAGACTGATCCTGTAACCATGCCATAAGGGTGCAGGCAGTTAATGAGGTTGTCATCAGAGAGGAATGGAGGCATGTTCGAGGCTACCACATGAATGGTTCATCTTGGGCAAAAGCAAGGCAAGGCAAAAAGCACCCCTGACAGACACCTGCTACCACAACCTCAGGCACTAAAGCAGGGTTGCTGAGGAAGATGATGGGGACAGAACTCACCTGGGCAGCATAGAGGAAATGTCTGCAGCCTATAATTACCCCCACAGCAGCAGCACACTCCTCCACTCCAATGGAAGGAGGGGCATGAAGCCAGAGACCAAAGCTCTAGTCCAGAGGGGCTGAAGCCAGAGACCAAAGCTCCCAGCAGTGTGCTACTGGGAGCTGCCTTCAGCCATTCCAGCAAAAAAAAGGGTTAACCCTACAAGAAAACAGAGGGTTGGGGGATGGGCAGCTCTCTGCCAGCAGGGAACAAAGAAGCTGGAAAAAAACAAACAGACAAACCCCAGGGGAGAGGAGAAAGGTAAGCAATGTAGCAGAGAAGGGAAGGAAAAACAATAAGCAGCAGAAAGCTGCAGGGAAAGGGAGGGGAAACAAAAAAAAACAATAAGAAGCAAAAAGATCTAGATTCATAAAACTGCCATAGAAAGAACCATTTACATTCATTTTGTCCAGTAACTCATTGCTTCATCTTTTGATGTTGCTCCACTTTGGAAAGACTACTTAAATATTAATTGTTGCAGGGACTGGAAGCCAGGTGGCTCCTTCACAGTCTTCTTCACTAAGTCTTGGTAAATATTTAAGTAGTCCATGCAAAGTGAGCAGCAAGAGATACAAAGCAATCCAATCCTAAATACACACACGTACACACACACACACACACATATATATACATACACACATATATTCATGCAAAGCTTTGCAGAGCCCTGGGGGCTCTGCCACAAGCCCCCCAACCCCTGCCCACTCTCCCAGCCCTGGCTGGGGCTGTCGGGGCTTCTGGGTGCTCATGACAGAGCCCTCCATGCAGCATGGGGTGAGGATAGCCCACCCCCACCCTGGCTGGCCTGGCAGCTGCTGCTGAGTTGGGGCTTTTTTTTTTATTGGCAGGGTTGGGAGAGCAGGCAGGGGATGAGGCCAATTCAGAGATTCAGCCAATTTGTCTGCGGCCAAATCTCTGAATCAGATTCGGCCAAATCGATTCAGACAGTGATTCAAATCACCGAATTAAATCACTGTCCCCCAAATCAGACAAATCCAAAGCTGAAGTGAATACTAGTTGCTCACACAAGTAAAATGTTTATGTGTGTGTGTGTGTACGTATGTAATGGGAAGTTTGTTTTCATATTAACAAGGGAAAAAAGAACTCCTCTCTCCATAATATACATGGCCAAGGAGAATTCAAGTACACTAGATAATATATTAGTTAAAAATGATTTTATGAAAAAGCAGCCACTATGCATGATCTAGCAAAGTTTCTAGCAATTTATCCAATAATATAATTGTACTCATAAAAACTAAAAGGTAATTTTTTTAATTGCTGAAGCAAAATAAAAATTTCTGACAGTTTTCACAGTATGTTTTGAAAGGAAGGAAGTTATTGTATCTTTACATAAGGCTACTCTAGCATGTAACCGGAAAAGAGTTTCAGTAAGGAAAAATAGCATTACTCTGCCATGCTTGCATACATTCATGAATTATACTTAAACACTGATTTGAAATCTCAAACACTTATGATTAATTATAGTTAATAGACTAACTGAAATAATAACATCAAATAGGAAGGTGGTGAGTAAAGAGCATGTTACTAAATATTGTATGTAAACCAGCATTAACTTCACTAGGTCATAAAAATAGCTATGCAAGAGCTGAAGTCGTGAGAATGACTGTGAAGTAGAGCTGGGAATTAGACAGCTAAACTAAGTACGCGGAGAGTGCTTTAGTAAAGCAAAAGTATTTCACTGCATCCAGGAAAACAGTGTGCTGAGACACAAACATCCTGTTCCTGCTTTTGCAAAATTATTTGAGCTTTCTCCCTCAATCAGTATCCACATGTTTATGTTTTTAATATGCTAATACTGGTTGTATAACTCATCAAAACAAACCTGGGACAGAAATCAATAGAAAACAAAATAGATGCAAACTGTAATTACTAGAGTCTGATTGGTAGGTGACAGCATGAGAACTAAAGAAACTGTCCCTTTCTATCATCAACTAAACATAAGAGCTGGATTTATTTTGCCTTTTAGTGTAGAGAACAGATGGGATATTATTACTCATACAAATTATGGGGCAAATACAGATTAGGGGACAAAAATCAAACCTCTGACTAAAGACAGTCACACCACAGTGCATCCAGTCCCAAACACAAGCATTTTGCCATTGCACTTTCAGATAATTTACCACACTGTGAAGAAACAAATACTAAGATAATTTAAAAGTAAGTATTAATTTACCTTTTCTGCAGATAGAAATCCCCCTTGCATATTAAATGCATATTATGGTAAATTAAACATGGGTCAAACTACTCTGAAATCATCCCATGTATGTCTATTGCTTGCTTCTACACGTATTTCTAATATCTATACAAGTACTACAGAGCATCTACAAACATTTTCCATTAGACTGCATATCAACAGAGTTTTAAACCTTTGCAAATCAGTGATTGTCTATATAATTTCCCTGCTATAACGTCTGTTGCTTCATGTATGGGAAGAATGCCAACCTGAATTTGTCATGCTGCCACTTCCATTCCTCTTTTATGGAAAAATAGAAAACTGATCTCCTACTTCTTGAATGCTAGAAACAAACTAGCTAGCTAAAAAAAACAAAATCTGAGCCGGAGGGTGCTACTCCCAAACAGGTGCAATTTAGTACTTATCTCACAGGTTGCCTTTGTTTTTGACCACGTGTGATGGGACCAGATAGCATTTGAACCCGCAGCCAATAACAAAAAGCAATTTTTAGGAGCATTCTGAATAGACATGTTTATTCATTTTCAGTCCTTTTATGATAATGTTTTCAGCATGGTATGAATGTAAGGATGGCTTGGGCTCATTAAAGTTGGTTATAATGTAACAGAATCCTAGGTACACAGCTAACCTCATAAAGGCCTATTTTAAGTAAAGAGGAAAACAAAGATCTAGGTGCACTATAAAATTGGTGACTGGTGTGACAGACAAACTGTGTACACAGACCTGAAACAGAGTGATCTGGTACAGTTACTCTGTTCATCGGTTTCATGAAAAAGCACTTTTTTATTGTTATCCTTACAGTTTTTCCCTCAGTCACTTTCAAATGAAGATTTCCTTTCACTAGATACCTACTACTATGGCCTCAGGCTTTCTCAGCCTGTGTAACTAAACTGAGGAGGGACCATACACACTTGTATTTATTCCATTACTCCTGTCACTTTCTTCCACTTACCTTCAAACCCTGGGTAGTCTGGACATACTGCGGGCTGCAGTGCCTGAGTACTTCATAAATCATATATTATAGCTGCAACCTATATCCCAACTTCTCTGACCTTTTACTGCCCAACAACTGTTTTTCATCACTGCTCTTCAGCGACCATTCTTTCTTTCCTCTTCTGCCCCTACCAGGAAGATCCACAACAGATTCTGAAACCCAGCCAGCGTCTCACTCAAAATTTTTACCTACTACAGTCCATTTTTATACAGTGACAATTTATAAAACAGTGTGAGTTTTTTGGTTTTCTGTTTCACTTTCATTTTACTTTTTAAAAGATTGTCATAATAGGACAACTTTGTTTTTGGTGCAGTTCCAATTAAATTATACCAGATATGAGTTTGACCTAGTATTTTAAAAAATTGACCTTCAGCTCAAACTTTCCTCATTCATTAAGGCAAAAGAAATCCTGTGCTGGCCCTTACTATTCACCATTTAAAATGTTTTTATTTGTTTTACTATTTAGAAACCTGGTCTTAAGTATCTACATTTAAAGTTAACAAGGTGACTAGCACAAGTATGTTTATTATGCTTTTCATTTATGTTAAATGTAGTGCTTTATGACAGTCTATGTTTATTGGTATGAAATATTTATACCCTAATACAATGAGACGATCTCCCTTGCAAAACTAATCTCTCCATAGCATAATGATCCACTATAGCTCCTTCAGGAAATCTTGCTGTACCAGAAATCCAAGAAGGCCCTCTTATGCAGAAAAAATCATTATTAATTTTTAATATGCTAATTAAAAAGTTTTTATACTGATATTTGGATAAGAAAGTGAATTTCAGAAGCTTTATTTTTCTAAAAAGCATCTCATATACTCATATTTGCTGGTCCATCTAAAGCCATAGAGATTCAGACAGTGCTGAAATGAAATAGGAAGTACATAATCACAGTGCATCTTAAAGCTAGAACTTAAAATTAAATTCCCCCATAAGTCTTTATGGTGTTTTGTATATTTGGGATCACTGGGGTTTTAGGTTTTTTTCAGTCAGTTAAATGAAATAGTAGTCCCAAACATTCGTACCTCCTTGGCCTGTCTATGAGGTTAGATAGTTTAATGTTTATATATATGTTTTTTGTTTTTACTTGTGTTTGCATCAATTTATTTAGAGCATTCTACCTTCAGAAGATTCTGTGAAAAATAAGCATTGAAAACATAAACACATGGCCATCATGGTATTATTCTGAGTCTGAGAACGATAGCTCCATCTGGTGTACTCATTTTTTTATATTTGTTATTAAACAGGCATTCTCTCATCTAAAATCTTGGAGAATAGATTCAGTATTGTAGTTTAGTTTTTGGCAATGAAAAATGACCCAGACATCACAGTCTGTCTGGGCTAGAGGGGATTATAGATCATTCTTCATACTTTAATAATCAAGATGAAAAAGAACTAAAGAAGAAACTATTATGAAATTACTGGTTCATTTTTTGACATGCTGTACATAGCAATAAGATATACTCAGCAAAATCCTACACTGGTCTGAGTGTCCATTACTTTTCCACAATATAGGTCTGCAATGAGCTACAGCTCATGCAGTCCATTCAGGCTCTTTGAAATCAATAAGAATTTTCCCATTGGCTTCAAAAACTTTTGTATCAGATCTTTTGCCAGGCAACATTATGATGTTAAATACATAGAGAACAAGGAAAGTAAATACAGTCGGCTGGGGCACAGGGTCTACCAGTGGTGTTGCATCACTTCATCCTTTTTGAAGAACACCCAGTGGTACTATGACATTATGTAGAGTGCACAGCTTGTCAGGATAGTGATGCTACCTATCACCAGTTACACCGTGTAGCCCAGAGTGGTTCTGCAGCATACTGCATTCAATTCCAAAAACCAGACTGCAGTATAACCATATGACTTTGCTGGTGCTAGGGTGCCTTATTATATATCTTCCTATAACCTGAAGGGTCAAGCACCATTTACAGAATGTAGACAGCACGCTTTTCAATATAGATCCTGCTATAGTATAATGCAACACCTGAAGTCCTGCTGTATCTTTTCCTACTAGCACCAAGTGTGTAATGGTACTTAAGTCCAATTACTATCCCTTTACACACAGACTGCATCACCAGTCTTTTTATAGGTTCTTCAAGGGTATGTAGATCAACCCTAACCAGTACAAGTTTTAATGTTTATATATTGCTGAAAGATGCAAAGTACTGCAGTGAGAGCCATTAGATTAGGTCCTGTATCTCTCAGAGTAGATACAATTACCCTGGCATTTGAGGCATTTCCTATTTAAGTATTTGTGGGAATACCACAGATACCACACAAAAGACAAATAGTTTGGTAATTGGTTACTTTTAATAGCCTTCAATTTATATGAATTATGTATATTATTATTTCAGTAATAATGCACCAGACTATGGTAACTTATCACTATCAGCAGCCAATAAAAAAGATTTTAAAAAGAAACTTATTAAAAAAGGTATTGTGGAAGCAACCCTTTCATTTTATGAAACAGCATGAATTAATCTATACACTTCTTAGAAAAATATCATTGCATTTTCATGCAAAACTCAGTAACACCAAAAATACACACTGAAGTTGTCTGATAGTTTTGATTCTTGTGAAAAAAGTTGAATTGATAATGAAGAACCTGACTTACAATAAGTCGATGTTTGATCTCAGAATCCACTGGCTTTCCAGCTTCCATGCAGGCTGTGAACCAAGAGATGTCAAGAAGTTCAAATCTTGAACTGTCCCTCACCTTCTGTCCTCTTAGCCACTGCAGAACCTCACCACAAGAATTGTTCTCTGCTACAATGTGGGTGACAGAATCGCTGTCAAGGAAAATACAAAGATGAAGGTTTATTTGTCTTTTTGGAGCCAACAGTATCTCACGGCAAAGCTGCTGTTTTAACATTTATATACCATGTGCTTCCTGAAGTGTTGTATCTATTGTATGGCAGGATGTGGAAAGCAAGCTGTATTTTTATATTACAATGTATCTTTTCTATTCAGTCCATATATTTTAAGAACAGTATTATAGTTTGACAACTCTTATAAGTGCAGCATTTTCCTCCGTTCAGCATCATTTAACTTCTCTGGACACTTTTCCATTACATATTTTTTTGCAACTTGGAAACTGTTTGGCTTACACAAGCAGTATTGTAATGAAGAGGCTGTTTTATGTTACCTGACAGCCTTTAGAGAAATAAGGCTACTACTGGTCAATACATAAGAGCTTCATAATACTTTGAGATGTGCTGTAGAAAATCCTTCAAAACTCTAGAGCTGCTAATAGTTTTGGTAAACTTAAAATCTTCTGTACTTAAATTAAGCTCTTCATAAATGGTATTGGTAAATATATGCAAAAACAAACCTTATGAATTATGCATCATGTCTGAAGACCATCTCCTGCTATTAATATGCTGGCCTCTTGCAAAACTGATCTGGTATAATTTAGCATAAAATCTCCAGAACAAATTTAAACTACCATACACTATATCATATGATAGAGTTATGGTTAGATTTTCTTAGAAATGAGGCAGAAGTCACTACAATAACATCTGGCCTCCTAGAAATGCGTGATAAAGAAATATTAGGCATTATATGAATAATTACTTTCAGATTCTAGAAGGTAGAAGCAGACTTGGCCAAAATGACAATTTCTGTTCCACAAGAACTTCTGAAACACTGAAAATAATCATTTTGTTTCTGAACAATATAAAGTTTTAAATTTCCTGTGAAAGATAAAAAATAAAAATATTAAGCTAATCAAATATTCACAGCATTTTCAAATAAATTGAGCCTCAAGTTCCAAGGCCCCTCTGTTCACAGCTATGGGTTCTTGTGATCCAGGCTTCAAAGCTTTAGTTAGCACTAGGAGACTGCCAATACACTGAGAACCTAGAGATCTGAGAACCATAGGTGAGCCAGTGCCCTGGGGCTCCCTGTCCTTTCAGCTCTGTGGCAGGGCACATGGAAACCCTGAAATCTTAAGCTGACTTTCTCATGGTTTCTATGCTGCAGAGCTGGCATCTGAGGTACCAAGATCCCTACCTCTATCCAGGTATCCCAGAGCTTTGAGGTTCCTGGTTTTGTAAAAGCTATGGGGCCCCTGGCCTTGGGACAGTCTACTACCCAAGAGCCCTGGATTGCTCTGGATGCCTTTTAGAGTCCCTGGTCCCAGTGCTGCAGTCCACATGACAGGGCTGGCTGCAGAGTCCGGAACACTAAAAGCTCTGGTGTATCCAGAAACCAACCCTGTGAATTGGCTAAAAACCAGGCAGGGTAGCAGCAGAACCCTGTTGGTGTTTTGTCAAGTTTGTTGAAACCCACAAAAGTCTCATTATATGCTTTTTGTCTCTGCAAATTCCTATTTCCCAGTGAAAACCTCTTTTCTACCCAGCTCTACTTAAAGAGTTCTGTTAAGTCATTCAAATTACACAAATTTACTTTACATTTTCACTTCTTGAGTGGCAAAAACCCCTTATGGTTGATTGCTGATCATTTAACAGGGTTTAGCCAATGGTATTGCTAAGTGTGCATGTGTTTATCTGTACTTATCTGCAAGAAAGAGCTTTTAACTAGAGGTACACCCAGGGCTTTCCCTGGCAGGGAGTGAATTGGGGCAATGCCCCCCCCCAGGCCCCGCACTTTGGGGGTCCCCATGGAGCCAGGCAGAAAGGCTGTGGCAACTCCATGCCACTGCCAGCTTCACAGCCAGCTGGCCACTCAGCACCCCTTCCCCCACCGAATCTACTGCCAGTTTCCTCGTGTCCGGAAGCGGGACCCCATGCCCTGCTCTGGTCATCTCTGGATATACTGATATGTCGGTCCAATATCAGATCAGCACCAATATAAAGAAAATTGACTGTATCAGGAGTTGGCCTGATGTGGCCAACAACGTGACCAATAAATGCCCCATGCATGAAGCCACACCGCAGCACGTAGGCAGCAAGGTTCAGAGCCCGGAAGCATGGAGAACTGCATACAGCTGGTAAGTCTGTTGTGCTGGAAGGGGAGGGTGAGGGAAGAGGCATGGTGGGGACAGATCAAGGCCCCTGTGGTAAGGGAGGGAATGAGGCTGGGGCTGGGGCTGGGGCTGGGGCTGGGGCTGGGGCTGGGGCTGGGGCTGGAGCAGGTGCTTCCCAGCCAAAGTGGAGAGGGGCACAGGATGGAGTCACAGCTCATCTGCAGGGCATGGGGTGGGGGGGCAGCTCCCACTGCTATGCACACCCCGGGAGGCCACAGGGAGGCATGTCCTCCTGGAACTGCATGGGACAGAACAGGCTGCCACTGCAGGCTGGGGCTGGGGCTACGCCAGGCTCTTCCCAGCATGGGGTGGAGGGGCTGGGCTAGGCTGTGCTCAGGGCAGATGGTGGTGGTGCTGGAGGGGGGGTTGGGAGGGCTACAGTGAATTTTGGGGTGGTTGCAGCCCCCTGTGTAGCCCCCCTCCCAGAACCACCACCACCCAACCCAAGCTCAGCCCGGCCCAGCCCCCACCAAGAAGAGCTCAGCCCAGCCCTGACCCCAACCCACAGTAGCATCCCTCCCTGCCCCCACACAGATCCAGGGGCACATGCCTCCCACCCCATGCCCCCCCCCCCGAGTGCACACAGAAGCAGGAGCTGCCAGATGAGCCACAGCTCCATCCTGTGCCCTGCCCTACCCAGACAGTGCCTGCCCCAGCCCTTGCCCCAGTCGCACTCCCCCCCCTCCCCACAGGGGCCTCTGTCTTCCCCCCCATGCCCCTTCCCTTCCCTTCCCTTCCCCTTTCCCTTCCACCACAACAGACTTACCAGCCAGACACTGCTCTTCAAGCTGTCGGGCTCCATATCAGAAATTGGATCAGTATCGGCTGATATGCCACCTTAAAAATCAGCTATTGGCCCCAAAAATTTCTAGCAGTGCACCCTGAATTTAACCACATAAATCAATGGTTCTCAACTGTTATACATGCAAGATACCCCTGGATAGTCTCAAGGCACTCCTCATAAAATGCCAACTGTTAGTTTTCAGTCTATTTTTGACTACAGAAAAATAATTGAGCACTCTTTATGTTGCCAAGAATGTAGAAAAATTACAACTATGGATTTCTATTTGTAATCTAGGTTTATCTTGAGAATCCTGGGCTCTTATACACACGTGGGGCACCTGTTCTGATGTGCTGGAAATCCAGCATGTCAGAGCAGACTCAATTAATCAAGTCTGCTGGAGGATGTAAATTGACATGCTCTGGCAGCCTCATGCATCACGTGTATCAGCGGTGCTGCGTGACTCCATGCTGGGAAAATGGCGGCAGTGTGCTTTGAACTAAAACACATTCTTTGTGCTTTAGTTCAAAGCATACTGCCACCATTTTCTCATTTTTTTAATTAGTGCAGCTCACTAATTACAAGCACCCGACACCGTGTCAGAAGCACATGTAAAAATGCCCCTTGTTTGCAACCCTAACAGTGCTAACTTTATGTGGATCTTTATAAGGATCATTATAAGGATCTCAAGGCACCCCACAGTTCTGTGGCACCCAAGCTGTGTATCGTTGATAGTCATCAAAATATAGGTTCATGAAAGATATATATTGTCCCATCTATCTCCAGATAAGCTCTTCTCCCCTGGGAGACATAGTATCCTCCTGTGCTTAAGGTTCCTCATCATATCATTGTATCTTATAGGAAGCAAACACAATCTACAAGATTTTGACATCAGCAGCCAAACATGGATTGGGGAGGAACAGCACTGTCTGCAACATGCTTCCTGCTTGACCCCCAGATATCCAGACAGATAACCCATTATTATTTGTACAGGACAGCAACAGGCTATACATGTTGCACACAGCTGTTTCATAACCATTCCTTAAGAAGTCACAATGTCAGTAAACAAAGGAACAAGACAGAATAAAAGGAAAATATAGCCTGAATGGTGAAGTTGAGCACTCATCTTGTTCGCTACCTGTTTTTTGTTCGGATCTCTTTCTCTCTCAATTTCTTCCCCCCAGTGCTAGTCATTTCCTGAAGTCCCTCTTTTACTCTTGCTGTTTGTGAGGAACAGGAAGAGCCACAAAAGACATGGACAAAAGCATTTGTTTGTATGTTTTCTCGGTATATTGAGAGGCTGTTAACTAGTAATAATATTAGAGTAGCATTACACTTAGCATGTACTAGCAGCACTTACAATGCTAGTGTCTGAGTGTTAAAACAGTAAAGCACATACATTGTAGCATAGGGCCGTGTTACATGGCAAGTTTAGTTGGCTCCTGGAGCTCTTAACCACTGAACTGGCCACAATTACACTTAACATCTTTAAGTGGTTTAAAGCACTCATTATGTGGCTCAAAGTTATGCCACTCCAGGGCAGGATTATTTCTGGTCCTCATAATCTTGCTCCTGTTCTATTTAGGTGTGGCCACTCCCAACAGCAGTGCCACTCAAATTGAAGTCCTTCAGTATCCCAGGATGCAATGGCCCCTTCCCCCACCCTCCTGCTCTGTGGGATCTCACATCCCTGGCTGCTTCTCATAACAGTATTTCCCATCTGATGAGAGTTGGGAAACTCTCTCCAGGGGTAGTAGGTGCAATTTTTCTGGTGAAGAGCAAGGACTCTCCAGGCAAGAAAGGGAGGTAGCTGGGAAAGGGAGAAATAAAGGAATCATCCTGCTGCTGCTTTCACTCCCTCCTCCCAAGTGATTGGCCTTTAGGTTAATGTCAAATCTCCCTTTGGGCTATGACAGGTCCAAGTCAGTTCCGAACAAGTGAGCATCCAGGAAGCAACCCCCCCACACAAACGTAGGAAACATGTTAAGAGCTAAACGCCCCCCAAAACCCAGTCTCTCAGCCTCTCTTGAGGGACCCCACCACCTCCCACCCCTGCCCCAGTCTAGAACACTACTGCTGCAGCAGACAAGGGACAGGTGAAGCATAGAGAATCATAGAGAAGTAGAGCTGCAATGGACCTCCCTGCTCACCAGGCCCCTAGGGGCAAGTCACAGCTGGGAAGGTAGGGGACGCCAGTCAGAGAAGGTTTTTATACTAAAGGTGTGACTGCTCCAAACTCCAAGCTAGCGCTAAGCCAAACAACATTCATGAGACTTACAGCATAAGGTGTAACCATAGTCAATTTTCCTTTTCCAGCAAGGAGTATGTCCAGATCCTATCAACTAACATGTTGAGCTAATACTGGACTGCTCCACAGAGGTAATGTGATTAGGAGACTCCAGTGTGTTGGGAGGGTGGGAGCCTGACAACCCACTGTTTGCAGACTCCAACCCCCGTACCACACAGGATTCTTGAATCAGTGCCTGTGCAGTGGCAGGGTCACTCTCAGCTCCTGCACCACACTGAACCTTGAACCATAGTACCAGTCTGAAACTGGCCCCTCTGTCATCTCAGAGCCGAGACCAAAAATCAACCAATTTTGGGTTTCCTACCACATCCCACCACACTGGGGCCAGTTCAAGGCCCAGTGCTATGTAGCACCAGCACACTGGAACCACATGGGAGCCAGTCCCAGCCTTCAAACCACACACAAGATGGTTCAAGATAAAACATGACACTCTGAAGTTCAGTCAGTCACTCGATTCATTGCTTTCATAAGTAATAATGCTACTTAACTGTCATGGAAGGGCACAGGGCACACACTTTCAGCTTGAAACTTAATTACCATATTTCAAAGCAAGATTTTATTATTATTTTGGGAGACTAGTATACCAAATCCCTAAGTATCAATCAAGTCCAAAGAGCTTATTCATTTCAAACCCCCATGACTTCTTAAAATTCAGTGGGTTACTCATGTAAGTAAGTTTCCACGGTTATCCACTAAATAATTGCTATCATGTAATCTTTCACTGCATTAAATGTACAATGACTGTATTTGGGGAAGTTAAGTTAAACATTTTACCCTGCAAGAAAACCCTTTTTTCTCATTTCACAACCGGTAGAGTAGAGCACATATAAATTGTCTGTTTCAATTATCTCTAAAATGTCTGAGAGAGGCCATTCAGTGGGCAATGTATTATTTAACCCTATTAGGTTCTACTTTAATTAAACTGTCATATTTTCACTTGTGTACAAAAATTCAGTTGGAGACACAGAACTTCTGCTTCCTGTGGTTTATTTCACTTTATATAAAATATTCATCTTTAATGTATTTGCACCAAGCTGCAGATCTGGGAACTCTGCCATCATTATACTTGCTGAAGCAGTTTAGTTGTTGTGCACCAGTTTCCTCTGGTATCTGTACAGCTGTGCTTGATTCTTGGCAGAAAATGTAACAAATTTAGTGTTTCCTCTGGCATTCTCGACGACAACAAAAGTCAACAGTTAAATAGCTCTGTTTTATCCAGTTGCATCTAGCTTGAAATTAAATATATTGGCCAACTCCTGACAAAACAAAAAAGTTTTGTTTCATGACTTCACACAAAGTTAGAAATATTAGCAAGAAACATCTCTGTCTCAGCAACACAAATGGACCCAAATCTTTTCAGGTACATATCAATAGATCTTAAGATATTTGAAGTTAATGGAAGGTTTTTTTGCTGTCTTGAATGGGTTTTAGATCAGACTCTAATTGCCTAATACCATTTCTTATTTTATGTGATATCTTACAAGTTGTTGTTTCCAAAAGAAGACTGTCCTTCTTTTCTGATTCACACACAAGGTTAAAAGATTTAAAATGTTGCATGAAAGAATGTGACTACAGATATTTTGGAGCTGGAAGCTCCTGTTTTGTTCTTCATGCATAGTATGTTAAGCAGGCATTTTATATGGAGAGGTGAACACATTGTGATTTCCTTTAACATTATAAATAAATTGAGTATACACTAATGTCTGTGAAATTAATAGGCTAATTTCACTAATTAAAGCCAGGACCAGGTATATAGAGTAAATGCTGTACAGGCTCCCCCAAAGTCTGACAATGACTCTACCCCTTAATCTTCAAATGCCATATCTCTGATCCTTTTCTGTAAAAAAAAAATTCTGCACAGAGCCTGCAGAGCTTAACAAAGATATGTTCCAGTATCGTTATCCCTTAATCAAACATATTGCTCAGTGGGATACTTCAAGTGGGGAATAATTACTTTCTGGAGTAATTACTCCTATTACTATTCTTTCTATTTATTTTGTGTGGATGCCAAGAAGGGTATTGAATAGGGGATAGATCACTCCAGATATTTAGTGCTCTCCTTCCATAGCATCCACTTTTGCCATTGTCAAGGTTAGGATACTGGGCCAGATAGACCATTAGTCTGACCTAGTATGGCACTTCTTATGTTTTTACAGGTAAGAGATGTTGCAGGAATAAAGTTCTAAATGCTTTACATTTATTGTACAGGCAATTTCAACTTTTTCCTTTTCAGGAACCAACAATTACATTTATGTAATAACTAAGCTCTAATGAGAAAAAACACTGTCTGATTTACACCCGCTGAAGAACCTGGCTTATTGGTTACAGCAAAACTAACCAAGTGTTCAATCTTGAATCACGTGAGGCATTTTTGCAGGTTCAAGAAGCTGAATTTGTTTGATTTTATACATGGGGGACAGTACAACCTGATTAAAGTCAAGAGTTTAAGACAAATTTGAGTCATGAATCAAAGGTATTGACTTATGCCTAGGTGTTTCTAATTCTCTGCTAGGTTATCTTTCCTCAGTTATCTTCATTTTTATAACATAGAACTATCTACTAAATAGCCATTTATTGGGAAAAAAATAACATTATATGCAAATTAAAAGTTATTTGCAATCACTTGCATAAATGTATTTATGACTTTGTTACGATTACAATCTTTTGATTTCACTTGGCTATTTCACTCTTTGCAGTATTGTACATCATTAACCTTCATTATAGTATATACCTTGAATGTAACATATCCTGCAATTAGCTAACAACACATCTTATGTAGATTTCCAAGACTACGAGTAAATTTTTAAGTACCAGCATCATGTCCAGATTGTACATACATAAAGAATTTCCTACCTTAGCTCATTTGCTACCCTGAAACCTTTTCTTCTTGCCAACTCCATCAAGAATCTCCGTCTGGTCACCCCCATTTTCCTCTCCATTATAAAAATGACTAATTCACAGAACTTTATTTCATAGCTCCTGGGAGAACTTGTAAGGTGCACCCCTTTCTGCTTTTTCCTCTGTGGGACCAATGTTGGAGCTCTGACCCTATTCATGATGGAATTGTACTTGACTGTCTAAATATGAGCTTATATTCATTCTGCCAGCCACGATCTGCATCTGATGTCACCACATATTGACATCATTCTCATCTGTTTCTCTTCTGAAATAAAAAACAAAAAACAAAAAAAACCCAGAAGCATCAGTTGTTTTGAACTCACTATGAAGACTTCTCTACAACTTACATGTGGGAAGAATTTTAACTACTCCACACAGGTGCACATGCACTGAAATTCACTGGAACTTAACAGGCCATTGCCTCTGAAAACTTAATCCAGAAAATATCTTCATAACAAATGATTCAACTATATTGGACCAGATTCTTCGTTGCTAGAAAGTGGCATAGCTCCACTGGAATAACATTTTCAAATCATTTTCAATATCAACATTATTACCACATTTGGACATAAAATATACAATTGACATTGCTTCCATTTTTACTTAGAAAGTATTGCTGAGAAAGAATTTAAATCCCATCTCATAATGATGGCTTGCATTGTTCTGTGCTCTTGTCATTTATCTCTAATTAACTTTGAGGGTTTGATTTGCTTTATGTAATTTTGCCCAGTTGTTTCTTGGGTTGTATTTTTAACTTCATTAAAATGTTGATAAAACGCCTTTTTTTAAAAAAACCAAACTAATAAAGCAAAGCATTTTAAAATAATTTCACAATAAAAATGAATTTATGGGCAATTTGATTACAAGGAAATGAATAGCAAAGCATTTGAGACTAACTTATATACACTTTAAATGTGCCAATATCTGACAAATTGTGCTTATTGCATATAGATGTGCATAATTACTGGGCATCTATCATATGTTTGATTCAACCACCTCCACTGTGACACTTGTCACTCTCAACTATGATTCTCTCAATACTTTGATGAAATGTACTGATATGTCGCCAGCATAAGCCTGTCTGCACAGCATACACAGGGGCACTGGACTTTGAAGCAAATGGGGAAATGTGCCTCTACTAGGGTTGCCAACTCAAGACACATTTTTTAAACGACAATCTGCAAACTTTCTACTGATAACCAAACTTTTTTACAGGTGCATATTTTACCTAATGTAAATGTAACTATTCTGCCAGGTCCTGGACAAGGGTAGGTTCAAATTTAGGGTTTAATATCAACCGAAGCAAAAAAAGCTTGTTTGTCAGTAAAAAAGCTTGCAGATAGTAAAAATACAAAAAAAAAACCTTGGGTTGGCAACAGTGCTCGACTGCAGCAATGGTTTTACACCATGCTTCCCTCATTCCAGGCATGCCCTACTCATCCCCACACTGGACTATCTGCCCTCATCCCATCACCCAGCCTTACCTCATTGGCCCATCCCATCCCAGCACAGACCCCCAAAGAAGAGCTATTGTCTGGAACACATCTTCCTTTCCATATTATGCTGAATGTGTCGATCTGAGTTGCACTAAAATACAAAGTTCAGGATAAAATTCCCCCAGCTTTTTCCAACCTCCCAGGAAACAAAATTTACACATCTGAATTATTGAAAACACAGATTTCACCAATTCTGCAGAATATGTCAAAAATGTCATGGCATGAGCAGATCAGCAAGCAGACAAAAAAAGGAACAAGAAAACAAGAACATCCTTCCTAGCATCAGATATAATTATTGCAGTCTATCCAGTGTGCTTTGAATGGTCACTTTGTCATTCATGCGTTACAGAATAGTATTCCATAAACTGTCTCCTGTCATTGTGGTCACTATTTTAAGATAAAATTATGAAAAGAATCATTGGCACTTCCCCTAGCATTGTAGCTGCTGGCTGCATCAGCTAGAGTGTCACCAATACAAAGAAAAAGTTATTGTTAAAATAGAAGCTAGACATCAAAAATTAAAACACTTGCCTATAAGCTCTGGGGCCTTCCTCAGGCCATGAAAACCCAACTAAATTCATTCATTTTTTCTATAGCCCGAGGATAGCCCAATGGCCAAAATATCAGCTCTACTCCAACTTAATATTTGTAGCAGGGATTTTATCACAAAAGAAAATTTTATGGTATTTTTAAACATGTTAATAGGTAAATGGAAACTATGCTTAAAGGTTACATATAAAAGGTTTGCAGCAAAGGAAAAAAAACTACTAATCATATGGACATTGACACTGCACAATCTGCTTGGTGGTTTCATGTCTGTTTGCCAAACTGCTGATTGACCTG
This sequence comes from Crocodylus siamensis, assembly GCF_052110815.1. Classification (NCBI taxonomy): domain Eukaryota; kingdom Metazoa; phylum Chordata; order Crocodylia; family Crocodylidae; genus Crocodylus; species Crocodylus siamensis. The sequence continues at coordinate 69,217,684 of NC_143401.1, read as the reverse complement.
ACAGCCAAGCTGTTGACAGGCATCTCCCTGTTTACTGCCTTCCCAGTCTTGGTAAAATGCTTTATTCATCTTCAAAACCTACAAGGAATAACATATTTATGAACAGATTCTTTACAAATGTTTAACAAAATTATTTTATGTTCTAATTAATTAAGTGCTCCCGATCATGCAAAGATAATTCCCATAGCATACCATCAAGATGCTCGTATCAGTAAAACCTTTCTGGTACAAAAAAAAATGTTATTTTTTTATGCCCATTTAATAACTCTTGGGCCATATTATCAAAAGTATTTAGGCACTTAAAGATGCAAATAGATGCCAGGTAAGACTTTCAAAAGTGTTTAAACACATTAGCTACCTAGTTTGCATTGAAATTAATTTTGGGTTTTGCTATAGCTCTTCACCTAATGCAACTAGATTTACTTTTCTTCTTTGCATGGATTTATCTAATGAGTACAGTATTAATGTCTTGCAAAAGTCTTTGTCAGTGATCCCATTTTACGAGAGATAAGTTATAGACCTACCTAGATTATCATGTCCCTGCTGGTATAACCCCCCTCACAGGCAATATTATTATATAAATATTTTTATTGTATTCTATATGTAGAATATGTATTTGGAGTAAGCAAGAAACTATCAAGGTCAGAGTATTATTTTTGCCAACCAGAAACAAAGAAGAAAATATTTAATTTTGATTTATTCGCATAAATTGCTAGTTTATAAGAAGCCCTGTCCATATAAAATAATTATTCAAGAATAATAATATTCAAGAAGAAGATTAAATAACCTTTTTCCTAAATATATAGGAGACTTACTTCTATTAACTGATTTTACTACAGTCTTTTTATCATTCATATATCATAATTTAAATTATTCTAGTCTTCTTATATCTTTAAATATAATGTATTGCCTTGCTGACCTTGAGTTGTTGCTGGGTCTGCTCCTTGCATGAAAGTAATTAGATTATTTTTAATGATTTTCAGAAGATACATAATATAATTAAGCAAATATGGATGCAAGTTCAGTATGCCTCTCACACCAACTGTGCCTTCCAGCCACCATTCTGCAAGAAACAGTACAGCTAGAATTAGTGTATGAAAGGCAATCAAAGCAGGAGAAATAGTGTAATGGGAGGCAGAGAACAAAGTTCCTTTCAAGTACTGAAATGCCCATATGTATGCATCCATCAAGAAACTGTCAGAATTATCAAGAGCCTTTCCCATAAATGTTTGCAGTTGGTTTCCAAGTCATACAAAGTGGCAAAGAAAGTATTGAAAATAAGGATGCCAATCATGGATATATCTAATCCTGGACTTTGGAAATTTTGGAACGGAATTGTCCTTTTACATAGAACTTTTCAGATCTGAGCTAAAGGTGGTCAGAATATGTATGAGGTGAGCATTCCTCACGGTTCTACTGAAAACTTTGCATTTTCAGCAAAATAAGTGAAAATGTAATTAATGCCTGTTGGTCAGTCAAATATTTCCATCATTGGCCAAAAACCCTTTAAAAAAATAATTTCTTCAAGATCCTTCCCACTCCCATGCCCCTCCCCCCCAAAAAAATCCTTTAGTCAAAAAAACAATTTATGTAAAAAATCATTTTAAATGGCACTACTTTGGGCTGATGCCTATTTTCACATATATATCCTTGAAATTAAAACAAGAGTCTTGGGATATTCATATTGTTGAACATGCTTCTTTGTGGGAGCAAGCTTAATAAATACATTGTTTCCAGAAATTAGATTAGGTATATCTGTAACTTACACATGAACATGCTGTCCACAAAGCGATTTAATCATCATACTTGGAAAAGTCACTGATCCACTGACAGTTAAAAAATAGCATAATCACACACCATAATGTAACTCATCCACTATTCTAATATTATAAAAGCCTAAGTCTGTCTGTCTGCAACGCTTTATTCGTGCTCTGATTGGCTGTCTTGGCATTATTCTGCATTAGAGGGATTCTGTAAGGCTATTGCTGTGGTAATCAAGACACCTTCATTTGGAATTTTTATTGCAAACATTTTACAGCATAGTGGAACTCATTTCAGAAGAAGAGTGTCCCGTTATCTGAGTCATGGCACCATATGAAACATCTTATTCTTCACCACCCATGACTAGTGGCCTATAAACCACATAGACCACAGAACAGTTTTCTACTAAATGCAATTCCTCTTCGTATACAGCTCCTCTGGAGTGCTACACATTTCATTTCTCTTTAGGGAACAGTGGGGCAAGGTGACTATGAAAAACATGGGATTTTTTAAATACATTTCTTTCTTCTAGTGTTACTTCTATGCAAAAGAATGAGTAGGGCCATAAACAGAGACTAGGATGTATGCAAAAGTGGTTTAGTATTTAACTGATTCTCCTACAATGTTCCATGTATAGTGATGGTGGTGCCATGGTGGTTTCAAGCACCCCCAAGCCCTGGAGATCACAGCATCTGTGATCACTTTAGCACAGGTGTTTCATGCACCCCTGAGCCTGGGAGATCATAACTGCTGGGATCCCCCAACCCTGGGGACTGTGTGGAGTGCCCCGGAAGCTGGGAGCCCCTCAGCTGAGCAGGATTCAAGCTGCAGTAACTTGCTTTTTACTGGTGCAGGGGGAGCCTGATTCCAGGCTCCCTGTCCACTGGCAATAAGATGCGACAGGATCTAATGTGCAATACCACAATCATGCCTTCTGCTATGCATGTGTGACAAGGCAGTAGGCACAATTGTGTGGATTGCATGTTAGATCCCACCACACCTTTACCTGTACATGTAGAAGAGGCATCAGAAGTAGTGTAGGAGCGTGCTGTTTCTGCAAAGCACAGAACTGACAGCTCTATATTAAAATGTGTTGCCTTGCATCTGCCATTAATTTCTGGGAATTTACTCTCCCATAAACCACATTTAAATATTTTATGCAAAGTTTTTGGCATTCTTGTGCAAAAACAAAGAAATGTGAGATTACTTTAATACATAGTTGGAATATGCTAGTCTTCAGAGCACATAGGAAACAGAGACTACTAACAACAGAATCTGTAGAAGTGATTTTTGTATTCTACCTCCTGATTTCTGTTTCAATAGATTTATACAGTGCTCCATCCACCATAATAATCAAGAATTATTTCACCTTAGCTTTTTCCAGAAATGTGACAAAAGGTTGCTTCAAAACTTGGAAACTGGGCATTTTTTATTCCCAGTTACACACACACACAGACATTGGAAGATCATATAACATATATTTATATTTTAACATGCCTGTAATTTATTTCTCTTTGGAGACTCCTGTGACTTCTTGTGTGTTTCAGTGGTGGTCCTTATTTGCTGCTGCATATTCTGTCTGTTGTTGGTATATCATCTTCCAATGTCTCAGTATTTCAAAATAAACATAAAAAAATAGAAAAAGAGTCCATCTCCCCTCACCTCTTTTTCTTAAGTTTTTGTGAAACATATTTGGAATCTGAAAAGACTTTCAAACGTATTTGTTCTTTGTTATACTGTTTATTCCCTAATATAAAAACAATTGATGAGACTATAACCAAGTGTAAAATATTTAAATGAAATGAACTTTATACATTTTGATGGTTTAAAAGGCAAAAACAGTTTTGATTTTCTTTTAATACCACAATTTTAGTCATCTATTTTGATTGCCACTAGGGAATGATATATAGCATTCATTATTGCCTGAAACTTCTGTTCTTAATCCAGTTCTATCTGAGTAGATTGTTAATTAGATGTAGTTGGTGTCATTGTTAAATAGGTAGCCCTAGGCTGTAACAAAGTTTTACCACTGAATTAGATTCAAAGGCTATAGCATCTGATAGATTCTGGACAGTATTAGTAGCATTAGCAAATATTGTTTGAATGTACTTAACAAAAAAAAAAAACTATTCTTGAAACCAGCATCTTTCTACTTTTCCCATTGACCAAGACTTCTGACAAAACTTACACAGCGAAATTATTCAACCAGTCTGCAAATAGAGAAGTATTATGTGGTCATGTTAAAGGGCAGGGATTTAAAATAAAGTGGACCAGAATTAAAGAAACACAAACACTGGAAAACATATTCCAAGAGTTCTCATGCATATTTAAAAATCAATTCACTTCCAGCAATATTCACACCCCTGTTTCCATGACAGCATCAGCAGTTGCATTTACTCAAGAGAACATTTTGGGAAAGCAACTTTGCAGAACATGCTGAAGTTTTCACATATGATCTGATAAGTTCCAGCATGTAATCTGAGGATCAAGAATATTATAAAGAGATATTACAATCCATAGAAAAGCCAATGAACTGATACTATGCTTTCACTGTGTTTACTTAGCTATACTATTGAGCTCTGAGTACTTGGACTGGGGCTTTACATATGCTTGGAAGAGATCCAGTTTGAGCACCAGGTGCCCAAGTCTCATTGTTAGGATTCAAATCAGGGTCAGTTCCCAGAAAGATCCAATCCATTAATTTTACTCAGAAACACTGTGGTGGTGGCACCTATCTTTAGCCCAATAAGTTTCTTGTTAACGTGATCTGTATTTAACCATTCTGGATTGAGTTACATCAGAAATTCAGCAATCATCAACCCTTCATCTGGCTATCTCTTGAATACTCCAGAACCAACATCTCCTTTTTAGACCCGATGATCAGTATCCAGAATGGTAAAATACAGGCTACATTATACAAGAAACCCGCAGACCAACATACATATCTGCACAGAACCAGCAATTGCCCTGACACACTAAGAAAGTTATGATATACAGCCAAGCCCTCAACTACCACTGAATTTGCACGAAGGAGAACCCAGGATTGCCACTTCACGAATCTTAAAAAGACTTTCACTCAACAAGGGCACTTCTCCAGAGAGCTAGCATGCACTTTTGAAAGAGCCACCCAGATACCATGTGAAGAATTGTTGCAGTACAGAAGGAAAACCCCCATGAATCTCACATCACTGGTTATGACATATCACCCCTCCCTCAAACCTATATGGAAAATCCTCAAACAATTGCAACCCATACTAGAAGGACACCCAATTCTTAAAGAGATCTTCTCAGAACTGCGCATCCTAGCCTTCAAACAAGCACTGAACCTCACTAACCTCATCACCAAAAGCAAACTTCCTATGGCTCAAAACACACCAAATGGATCCAGACAATGCCTAGACAAGAAATGGAAAACCTGCCAACATATCTCCAGCACCCCCACAATTACTACACCCCACAACAGAGCCATCAGTATTCCTGAATCTTAAAGCTGCATCTCCAGAAATGTAATATATCTCATCCAATGCACCAAATGCCCTGATACATAGGAGAGACCAAAGCAACTGCACGCCAGAATGAACGTGCATTGGCAATCTATTAAAGACAAGATACCCAATTACCAGTAGGGGCACATTTCTCACAAGAAAACCACTTTCCCTCCAATCTCTCAGTATTAATTGTCAAAGGGAATTTACAAAACATTTTTCACAGACAAACCTATGAACTTCACTTCATCAGCCTCCTGGATACAAAAAATCATGGACTAAATATAGACATTGGATTTATGAAACATTATAACCTGCCTAACATCTCACTCCACAGATACCTCTCCACTATTTACCTGCTACATTCATCCCTCATCCCCTCCCCGCAACGCCAGCCTGTCTCTCACACACTGACTCCTCAGTTTACATCTTCACTGTCTTTCTTGCATGCAGACCAGCCTCTGGCCTCTTTACTATTCATCCCACCAGGGAAGAACACACACCAACTGCAGATGCTTCTTCAGCCTGACAAAGGGTATTTAAATCCAAAAGCTTGCTAAGAAGAATTTTTCCAACTATTTGAGTTGATCTAATAAAAGATATCAGATTTACCCAAAAAAACCTTGTCTGCCTATAAAGATAGATGTGCATTAATTAATTAAACCAATGAAAAATAGAAACAGGCTAGCTTGTCTATGCTCCATTTAATTAAGGACTTATGTGAAATTCATATAGAAGGAAAATACGTTCCTACCTGGAAGATTTCATTTTGCCTGCAGCTTTCACCTCATTAAACTGAAGATATAATCAGATCAGAGAATGCAGGTAGTGAGATCATATACAGTAAACAGTAGTGTTAATATAATTAAAGGGGGAAGGAAAAGCTTGTGTGTGTTTTTAAAACAGCAATCTTTCTTGCAATATCAGTAACTAATGAACGGAATACCAGACTATTTCTTCCATAGCAGTTTATGCAAATTTTAGAAAAAGTATACAGTTTATCTTCCTTTTTGACTACTAAGCAAAAATGATGGGTAATGGTTAATACCACCACAAAGGATTATGCTTGTTCTGCACTCTCTATTGAAACAAATGGCAGAAAAAAAGGCAGAAATTAGCAACAGAGAAGTTGAAAGAACTTTTGCAAACAGGCATTATACATATTTTCCCATTACCTCTGGAGAGAAAACAAAACAGATGTTCATCTGAATACGATGTGAGGTTTCCAGGAGGGGGACAGAATCAATTAGATGCTTTTTTTTTCATTCTGAAAATACAAACCAAAGGAAGCCAGAAAACAGTATAACCTACAAAACAGAAAACCCAACCTTCCCACAGACTCCTCGGTAAACGAGCTAGCATTTCATGTTACAGTCCTAATTTCTGTGGCTTATTCTACTGGAATGGAACAGAATGCTCTGCCCTTTGATTTACTGAAGCACTGAATTCAGAACTGTCAGGTAAATGAAACACCACTGGGTGATTTATCCAAAGTGAGAAAGCATTTGATTTATCCAGCTGGATTTTTTGAACCCAAAGCCACAGCTGCCATGGATCCAGAGCATAATCTCCAAAGAGCCATTTTTTTTCCTGTTTTCTGCCCAACTTCACCTTTTATTTTGTAAGTGCTTATGGCATTATGAAATATTTAAAAAATCATTCCTTTAGCCATGGTGCTCTTATAGCTCTACATTTTGCTATACTGAAAACTCATTTTTTAAATTGCCCATTAAATATCAATTTATTTCTCAAAGCCACTGGAAATTCCTCTTCCAGGCTAACTCAAAATTTGTTCCATGGTTTCATCTTACAGTAAATTGAGTATTACTAAGTCAATTCAAAATTATAAATCGACTTTCTTCCTTCATTTGTTTTGAAGGTTCCTCTCTGAGATGTAGAGCATGAACCAATGTTCAAAACTTTAAACTACATACTCTATTTACTGGAGACAGAAACTTAAATCTGCACTGTGTAAGTCTAGATAAATGGCCACATTTCCTGAAAGGTTAACACCTTCCTACCCTGATTCACTCTGGGGTTCTTACATGCTGTCACCAACATCAAACATGTTCCGTTTTATTTATTAAAATACCATTTCCTTTAAGGCAACCCATTTTTGTGGGCCTTTCACTAGTAAATTTTCACTGCACTTTTATTTCCTTCATGGCAAATATTAGAGATAACCTGGGCCGGTTTTAACATGCACCATTATTTATATAATACAGTAAAATGTCAGAAATATCTATGCATTTCATTATGTCCTCTTAAGTCTTTTCCAGAATAAACCTTTTAGATCAATTCTTCCTTTTCCCCCCTCATGAGTCTGACTTCTTGTATAGAGGTCACATGATTATTTTCATTTTCTGATAAATACCACTTCATTTTTACGAGGGGTACAAATTCTGAGAGTTTATTACACTATTCAAGGAAACAATATAAAACAGCATAAAGAAATAAGGAAGCACAAGCAATATCATTTGTATTATTGACTCTGTTCTTCTGCTGGCTGGGTTTTTTCAGTTTTAAGATAATTAATTTTCATCGTGCCATTGTTCAATCTGTAGGCACTATTATGCCGAGAGTCAATGGTCAAATGTCAGCATGAAGTGAACTTGAGACAATACTCTGCTGAAGAATCCTGTTTACCATCACATTTGATCTTTTTCCTTGTATTAAATTCTCCCATATCGCTGGCTAAAATAACCATCATCCATCAAGGAGTATGAGAGCAGGAGTGATTTAAAAGTGGTAAATCTGTCTGTGAACATCTATCTGTTAGAACTCTGCATTTAAAAAATTATGAAAAGTGCTTGCCGTTTATAATTTAGAGGCATTTTGATTTAGCCATTTGCTACAACATGTTTTTCACAGTTTGAATATGGATACACTCATAATTCAATAAAGTGATTTTCCTTTGCTGCTGGCTGAAATATATGTGGCATACAATATACTGAAACTCCCATCTGAGAGCATTATGTGCAGAACAAATGTAGACTATAAAAGTGAAGCAAATCATGGATAACAGTGTTTAAATCTGTGGAATTACGCAGGTACAAAATCAAGCTAAGTTAGAACATACAAACTTCAGATTGTAAAAATGAGGATGGCCTTGGTGTACTGCCAAACACAAAAACAGTACTACTGAAAAGAATTTTTCTTACAGCATTTGTGCGCAGAAGAAATTGTGCACACGTGTACATACCCACAGTCAAAAAGTAATGCCACCTCATTTTATTTCCTAAGCAAGCCATGAACATGGGAGGTGTTCTTGTTGCCTTCTTGCCTAGAGTAGCCACAGTAAACTCAGAGGTTTATGTCAAGACCCAGATGAAACTGAAACATTACATTCAAAGAACCTGACAGAGACATGACAACACTAGCCCACACACCAACTTGTGCACCACAGAAGCAATCTCATCATTTGGATAGTCTGTGCCGACCCAGCCTCCGTACAGCCCAGAGGATGAAAGATGGACTATGGGGATGACAGTGAAGCAATGGAGGTGGTTCAACAGTGTAACAAGGACAAGGACTTTTACCGTGTCAGGATACATGCTCTTATTTGCTAGTAGAAAAAAAGGCTATGGATGGAAGAGACAAGTAGGACTAGGTACAGATGTTACACCTACTGGTCTTTAACTGCACAGAAAGTGCTCTAAATCTATAACTGAATGGACATTTATGACTCTTAGAGCACTTTAAAAATGGCAGATCATGCTCTAATTAACCCTTGGTGGATGTGTACTAACCTAAAGTGCTGTTAGAGCAGTTTATCGAACATGAGTGCCAGAACTCATCGAAGATTAACTTAGAGCACAATCACCACCATCTTAAGCAGTGTTGCACAGAGCTGCACTCTAGCCTCAGGTGGAGCTTTCTGCTCTGCCCCAGCTCCCAGCCAGCCCCGCTCCCTCAGCCTCTGATACCAGCCCCACCTCCTCCCTGCAGCCAGCGGAGAGCCACAGCCTGGCTGGGGAGAAGAAAGGGGCCAGAGTCTAAGACCTGCAGCAGCCCTGGCTGGGCAGCAGTGTACCACAGCCCAGCTGGGCTGCTGTTGGGGAAAGGCTTTGGGGTTTGTTTCCTTACAACGGCCCTGGCGAGGTAGCAGCACACTGCTGCCTGGCCTGGCAGGGGGACTGTGGGAGAAAGGGCTTTGGGGTCTCAAGCTGATGAGAGATTACAGAGGAAATTCTCCTTCAAATGAAATGCTGGTGTATGTTTCTTGATAGCTATCCAGAGACTGAGTCTAGAGTTTGTACTCTCTAAAAGTAGTAACCTTTCTCCTTTATTATCACTTATTAATCATTCAAGCTCTCACATGAAGATCCACTGCAACAGTCCACTATTACTGAAAGTTATACACAGAGCAATGGAGCATCAGGCTTCAAAGAGTGGGGACAGATGGGCATTACAGTGCTCAATGACCATAACTTTGGCAACAGCATTTGGACATGTGCCAAAATGTGCATTAAATGGAACAAAGAAGAGGAAGTTGAAATGGTAGTTTGGCCTCACAGATACGATGATGAAAGTCATGATATAAAATCTGGTCGCATTTTGGATGTGGAGGAGAAAAGCAATGAATCCAAGATGGTTCCTTCATTGTGGATCAGAAAAAAAATCTTACTAATGTAAAATATAGACAAAAATCAAATAAAATAACCATTAGTTTGTAGAATTTCAGCTCACGTATAAATTCAAGGATATTACCAGTTCTGAGTTCATAAAGAAGTATATCTACCAAGCGTAATCAGTGTTTGTTTCAGACTTAGTACTTTGAATTTAGAGCTGAGCAGTGTTTTGTTTTGTTAGCAAAAAAGCAAGTCTAAGACTTTATAACTGTTGAATTACAGGCTAGCACATAAATATACATTCATGTTTAAAAATACATTTTTCCCTCATCAAGCTGATTTTGGCTATTAGTTTTGGTAGCTACAAAGGTTATTTTCAGACAATAGAAAGTCACTTCTCTTTTTTTAAGAGGATTGGTTTCATAAAATGCTGAATACCTCTTTGAAGGAGAAAATTGCTTTCAGTATAAGCCTTTGCTCAAAGGTAGAGCCATACAGGGAGTCTGACAAATGGATTTAAACCTATGCTTATTCTCAAGTGGATTGTTGGCTACAGTGTTGTAGTTACTCTAGTGGTTTCATAAAACTGAGATATATACGAAAATGGCCTGCGGAATTGAAAATAATAAGTTTTCCAGATAATGTTTAAACCAACCTATACAAGTCTAACAGCAGGGATACAGACTGGGATTTTCAAAGAAGCACAACTTTCTTAAGCATTTTGAGTCTCAGCCATAACTCACTACTAAATTCTATATGAAAGTTTAAAACTTAGAAGATAGATTTCATTCTCTATTAAGCTCTAGAGATTACTAGCGTCATTTTATGAAATCCTGTTGGTATCATCCCTAATATGTTCCACTGACCTTTGGCCTGGGAGAGGCATCTTTTTATTTATTTTTTTAATTTTGCTTTTGGTTTTGTTATTGCTTCTTTTGGGCAAATTTTGCTCATTTGTATTAACATTTTCTAAAAAGTTTATGTTGAAATAAATAGGCCATTATACATTCTTCTGAACGTCAAAAAATAATTCGCAAATTTGAACGAGACAAAAACCCAGACAATACATACATGCTGAACGTAATTATAAAGTTAGTTTTAATCACTATTAGAGTCTTGTTGCACATATATTGTGGCAGTATTATAGAGGAGATATCACCTACTTGATATCACTATTCAGATAATGGGATGTGAATTAAAAAGAACATTTACCAAAAAACCTGACAAATTGACCTGGGAAAGCATATTTGACTAAATAATATATAAATGTTACAATTACTGTACCATGCAATTTCTTCTAATATGATTGGCTTTTCCTATTATATGATTTTCTGACTAATGAAAGATTTGGAAAAAACAGACAGATCTATTACATTGTGTGGATTCCTAAAAAAGACATGTAGAAGTGTCTATTGCAGGGGTGGCCAATCTGTGGTACAGGTGCCATGTAGCAGATCAGAGAGGGGACACACAGCAGCAGATAGGGCAGGAAGCAGAAAGCAGAGCAGCAGAGTGGGCAGGAGAAGGGGACTGAAGTGATACTTGGAGAGAGCGCAGGGCTAATTTGTGGCATGCTTGCCAAAAAGACTAGAAACCTGCTGCTCTATTGTCTCTGCAGAGAAAGGACTTTGGGACTATTAATTTTCCTGATCTACTTTTCATATATCAGTAACACTAACAAGTTCTCTACCACAAGTAATAACATTTAGTATATGCTCATCCTTCTTTGCAGAGCTAGTGGTTTCCTGGTTTCATGACACAAGAGTTCTTAGAGTTCTTCTTCTTGATCTCTTGCTCTTTGAACCTGCAGGTGGTGAAACGTCACTGGGAGAGATGTTGGGAGGGACTGCTCTCAGTTTATTGGGCCAGAAGAAAAGTCTCCAGACCCACATGCTAATGATCTCTACTATGTAAGCTAAATGCAATTATTTAAAATAAAATAACCCATTAAAATATCCATCGATAAATAATCATTACTTCTAGAAGGAAGCTAAAGAAATGTTCTAAGATAAAATTTGTGAAAGCCTTTTGCAGAAGGAATAAAAAAAAGTGCTCTCGCATTTGAGAAGGAGGTGATTTAAGGAATTCAATTTAAAGCAAAGAAGGAATATAATTTACCTTGCTGAGTCTTTTGAGGGAGAAGAGTATGTCTAGGGAAAGGGCCTCAGAGTAGGTAGGATTTGTACATCTGATGGTGAGGAGGCCTTTGAATGCAGAGACATACATTCAAAGGCAGGAAACTAGAGAAGAATCTTAAACAGCTATTCTCAACTAATAACTAAAAGATTATTAGAACAGGATACAGAATCGTACATTATATGTTACATACTATTCTTTGAAATAATTCTTGAGTTTATATAGGCAGGTATTTGTATTTACTATTCATGAGGAAACTAAACAATCACTTTTCATTTAAAACATTTCTAGGTATTACCTGTTGGGGGAGATGTACTATAATTTTAAAACTGACATATCTTACGTTTGTTCTTTCCTTCGCACATTGGTTACAAAAAAACCCTACAATGCTGCCAAAATACAGGGTCAATGAGCTCCTCCTGCTGGTCTGTATCAAGCCAGCACCTGACTATTCAAGAGCTGTCCCATCTATTGAACAGCTAGAGCACAGACAGAAAGGGAAACAAAAGGCAGGAAAACATAAATGGGATAGGACAGGAAACCAAGGATTGGTTTAAAATGAGAAGGCTAAAAACAATCAGGGGAAGAAAGAGTAGTTGACAGTATTCTTTAAATATATTCAACCTTGTTAAATGGGTTTGGACTGATAAAAATGTTCTTAGCTTGTTGGGTAATGCTACTGAACAACAGATGCACTATGAGAATGTACTTACGAAAACACACAGCATTATTAAAATTAAACTCCTAAGGATGTATTATATAGGCATATGAGACTCAGTTACAAACAATTTGTTGCAGCCTTGTCAAGCACTGAGCAATTTTATGCTGTACACTTGACAGTGCTTGTCCTGTCCTGAATTAATAATTACTTCTCAGCCTCTCTGTAAAATGTCTGAGTCAAAGGGTACCCACAACTACACCAGACTTGCTAACCCAGTGGGGAAAACCTGCCAGGCATGCTGGATCTGCAAAGCTTGAGTGATTTGAGAGTAGTCGGAGGAATCCGCTGAGAAAGCATTTTGTTAATAGGATGGTAGAGCCAGTTGCTTTTTAAAAAGGGTATGCAGCCTACCCAATCAGTTCCAGAGCAGACAAGAGAAAATTCAGCAATCTGTTAAAAGAATGCCTTTTCAGATTTTCCTAACCCATTACCATTTGAGAATATTTTTTTAGTGCATTAAGGGCTGGGAGTTATTTCTCTGGCCTTTTATTCTATCACTCACAACCTCACCTTTTTCTGAGTGATATCACATATATTTAATTTCAGGCCTTTGAATCTTAAGTGGCAGTTTCATTCTCATTTTTTCTGTTTTCATGCTGTAACTGTTTTAACTATTCAAATCTCCATGAATCTTCTGCCGGCATGGTGCCTTGTTAACACACCAGAATAACTGGGCAGTGCTCTGTTCAAAGGCAATTCCACTATTTTCTGCTTATTATTGTGCTCCATAAATACGGATGTCAGATGTTATTTGATATATAGCATATACAGGCCTAGGACGTTCCAGTTTTTTTCCATATAGGACCTTGTTCCAACTACTTTGACATATTGTCCTCATGTGTATTATGTTAAAACTTAGTATTTATATATATATTATTATATATTATAAATTACTTCTGAACATGCCTGCAGGGTAGATGAATGTCATCTCTAACTTCACAGATCTCAAAAGTGAAACAGAGGTTAATGTTGGTGATATATGCAAGATTATTGAATATGTCAATTAAGACCATGGGTCAGCAACCTATGGCCTACAACTCAGATCTCCACACAAAACCATTGGATCTGGCCTCTAAAGCTGAAGCCTTGGTGGTGTTCAGCAACAGGGGCTTTGCCACCCTGCACCACACTAGACTATGCACTCTACAGCCAGGGGACTGGGTGGTGAGAAGCTTTCTCATGCTGTGTCATAGTCCGACAGCGAGGAGAAGTAAAAGCTAGGTCCTAGCGCTGGCCCACCCTAGACCCAAGCCTGGCCATTCCAGCCTGCTGCCAAGGGTTACGAAGCATTGGGTTAGAAACCTTCCCAACTCCCAACTTAAACCAAGCTGCACCACACACATGACTTGCCAACATAGAGAAAATACACATATTTCTTGGTGACCTCTTGTACAGATCAGCTGAATCTGCTGCAACTGGACTGCAAATGGCTAGAACACAAGGGGCAGAAGTCTTGTGCCAAACCTGTTTCACTGTATCACAAGCCACAAGCGACTGAAGGAGGCCATTATAACAAGCAAGTACCAGCTGAGGTGAAGTGAGCCTCGCCACTGCCCTTCTCCAACCACCCCTGCAGGAGCGACAGGAGAGGATTCCCATCGCAGGCGGAGGGGAATGAACAATGGATTTTTTGCTTCTGTCAAAAGTTTGGTTTGACAGAACAGAAAGAAACTTCAATAAAATAAAAAAATAAGAAAAGAAAATTTGAGTTGACTGAAAACATTTCATTTAAGTCAAAACTGTTTCATTTCAATTTGAACAAAATATTTTGTTTGACCTGAACCCAAACATTTCCATTCATGTTTTAGGGATTTTTTTATACTTTTAAAATTTAGGTCAATTTTGAAACCAAAAAATGCTATTTACAACTAAAGTATTATGACATTGTCATAACTTCCCCACTTCTTTTCAGCTGATACTATTTGTGAAATTCAAATTGAAGACCACAAACAGCTTTGGTTTCCCCATACCCACATTTCTTAATCTATTCATAATTAATCAAACAACCCACCACTCAGTTCTACATACAAGCTATTTTAAAAGCATGTTATGCTGTCCAAAGATTCTCCAAGAAAGAAATTGTCCAGGGGTTAGCTAGGTTGTACTTGGGGACATTTTGCACTGCCAGAGAAGTGAAAATTAGCCCTGACAAAGAAGAATGTATGTTTATTTCAACTGACTTTGCTGGCACTTCTTTGGTAAATGCACTGTTTGATTCAATCTTTGGTAAATTGAATCAACACTGGGCACAAGCAGCCTGAAACTTAATATGGTGTGTACAGTAGAAGTAATATGGGTAGGATGAAAAGGAATCAGAAAGTATGATATTTCTGCTCCTTTCAAATGAAGTAGCATGAGCACCATTTGTTACTTGAGTGTTAGCTCAGAGGGAACTTTGATTACTACGTTGCAGCAGTGATCAAGATGGGTTCTTTTCTTCATCTCTTCATAGTTAAGAGGTTGTAACTATTTTGTTCAGATAAGGTTTCTATAGGGCTCCATACTATTTACCAGATAAGGGCAGCTGGTGCCTGCCTTTTGGCAGGCATGCAACAAATTAGCCCCACACACTCCAACTGCCACTCCAATACCTTTCTCCAAACTCATCTGCTAGTTTCTGCTCCCTGCTCTGTGCTTCCTCATTAAGCTGCTTCTCTATTTTCTGCTTCCTGCCCTGTGCTCCCTGCCTGATATGCAGGGATCCTGATTTTCTTTTTTTAAAAACCCTAAATCCATGTTTTTCTACAATTAAAATGAAATGCCACTGTATATATAGATAGATAGCATGTAACCCGGATACACCCAGGGAATATGCCTTGTCCACAAGTGGAAGGGATGGGCTGGTCAGGCAAGAGTGCTGTGAGAGAGGCCCGCCTCTGGGGAGCAGTTTCCTCTTTTCTCTATAGAGTCAGGTTGGGACAAAGCACTTAACTATATACAAATGTATTGCTATACAGAAATAAATATGAACAAGAGATATTAAATATTTACACTAGAATTCATATGTGACACCTTATACAATAACCTGCAATTAACACATTGCACCACTTCAAGGGATTGCAGAATATAGAACAGGTAACTGGTAACTCAGTACAGGTGATCCACAGCGCAGGCTTCAGCCTTATGCTGGGGCTTTCTCTCCCAGTCTCCACTTAGGGCTCCGGGGCTCTTTTAGCAATGCCAAGCCATGCTAGCAGCTTTGGCTGCCTGGCCTCACGCTGGGACCACTGGCCCAAGCCCCGCCACGCAGCTCCCAGGGCTTGGCTCTGTGCACCATGGATGGACCTGAGCAGCCTCGAGCTGCTCCCAGGGTCTGGGCTCCGTGCACTGATCCATGCACTGCCAGAGCCCCCCACTGCTTGGATCCCCAAGCGGCATCTTCAGGGGCTCTGGCTCCGCCATCTGGGCTTCTCTCCCCAGCTCTTCTGGGCCCTGCTCTTCTCGAGTTCCTCGTCACATCTGCCCCACGTGCCGAGCACACTGGGCTTTTATTTACACAGAAGGCCCCACCCCGAAGTCTGCCAGACCTGCAAAGCACGATCTTCAACTAGGTCCAGGGGCTCTTTATCATCGTCACAATCCCCCCCACCCCGCCAGCAGGGGTGGGGCAAGCTGTTACCTAATTAGTAGAAATGTTCCACCAATTCAAAGTGTCTTTCTCCAAGCCTGGCTTGCTGGACAAAAACAGCAAGCCTGCCACATCAGTTAAACACAATGTTTTACTGTTATGTTTACCATTTTAAAACTATTTGGAAGCCTACCAGTGCCTCAATCATTATAATAAAATAAATTATAAATACCTATATATTTTGGCATTTTATTTTGGTTTTTTTATCATAGAAAATCAGAGCTAGAAAATCTCACCTGCTGCTTTGTGGTGCTGAGTAGCCTTGATATACCAGTACCTTGCCCCTTCCCAACCCACAGACCCTCACCTTTTCCAGCCCTGCTGGTGTTCCTCACTCCTGATCTGCAGCCCCTGGGCCCTGCTGTTGCCCCTCAATCTGGACCCACATCTCCCTAGCCCTGCCAGTGCCCCTCACTCCCAACCTACAGCCCTCCACCCCTGCAGCTCTGCTGGTGCCCCTCACTCCTGATTAGCTACCCCTACCCCTAGGCCCCAGCCCCCCAGTGTGTGGGGAAGGTAATGTGTACCCCCCCACGCCCTTCTGATGCATCATCTGTGGGCCTGACCCCTTCCCACGAGCACGCACAGTGGCAAGGAGCCACCCCCCACCACTCCCAGGACAAGGCGCCAATGGCTCCATCACATCCCATAGCCAGGTCTTGCAATTCCTGCCTGCTCTGACCCCTGCCCCTGGTCCCCATGCACTGCCCTGGTTGGGTAGCACACCTAGCCTCAGCCACCAACTGCCAGTCCTGCCCCACTCCCTTCCTCACTATATGGGCACAGTGCAAGCTGCCACCACGCTATCTCTGCATGGGTCACCTATGCCCCACCCCCTTGACTTACCTACAGGGAGCTGCAGGAGCTGCTGTATTGCTGGCCACATGTATGTGTGTGTACACACATGGATGTGGCACCTCCTGCCTCTGATCACCCTCTTCCCACTCTTCCCAGCCCCAAGCAACCCTTTGCTGGCTCTACCAGCCTGTAAGGAGAAGCCTATGGTTTCCTGGGTTTTTCTCCTTTAAAGGGGAAAATCCATGCTTTTCTCCTTTAAATGAGAAAATCTGCATTTTTCCACAGGAAAAGGAAAACCCAGATCCCTAATGATATAATAAGTTGTTTTCTTCTCCTTGCCCTATCTGCCACTGTGCTACTTGTCCCTTCATCAATCTGCCATGTACCACACACAGAGGCTGTCCATGACACTTTTGGCACTTGTGCCACAGGTTGGCCACCCCTGAGTGGAATGCACTTCTCAAAGGGCCTGCCATTTAAACTACATTCACACTGAAGTTGCTGTGGTTTTCAATGGCCATGTTGTTAATAGACTAGCTTGCCTCTGCCCCTGTGTCATACTGGTATAGTCACAATCTCTATGGAAGAGTTCAAGCCAGTGCCTCCATTCTTTAGAAGACATTCTCAAAGAGGAGGCCTCTTCTTTGGAATTCCCTCTCTTTGGTCCAAAATTGTAGCTAGGTTCATCACTACTTGCTGAAAACTACACTGCTAGTGTATGAAAAACACAAGTCCTTGGCCCTCTGCTTTTAATGATGCAAGCAAATAACATGCATTTCAATATGACCAAATATAATGTACATCAAGGAACAAAGAAAACAGGGCAAAGTGGAGGGACTGAGGGAAAAAAAAACCTTAGAGAGCACAGTGAATAGGCAGACAGGGCAGTGTCGAGTGGGACAGAATAAGTTATATTACCTCTGCACTTGGCACTGATGCAACTGTGACTAGAATAATATATCTAATTCTGATGTCCACAGTTTGAGAAGCATTCTGAAAAATTAGAGAAGGTTCAAAGAAGAGCCTCATGAATGATTAAAGGATTAGGAAGAAAAAATAGTATAGTAAAAGCCACAATATACTTAGCTTGTCAAGGAAAAAGATTAAGGCACAAAGATTAAATAGGTACCTGGAGAATAAATGCGCGGATAGATGGCTCTTCAGTCTAACAGACCAAAGTATAAAAAAGGTTCACTAGGTGAAAGTTGAAGCCAAACATATTTGGGTAGAAACAAGGTTCAGCTCTGTAACAGCAGTAATAATAAACCATTGGAACAACTTGAATCTGTTTTGGTAGTTTCTCCATCACCAGAATTTTTTAAGCAAGACCAGATATTTTTCTAAGAGAGATCCTCTATCTCAAACACAGCTATTGAACTTGAAGCAGGAATTAATTCCAAGCAGTTCTATGACCCGTGTTATGCAGAAGGTCAGATTAGATTATCACAGTGGTCCCTCCTGGCTTAAATGCTATGAATCTATAAATTTCTCTTTCCAGGCTTTGGGTATGAGGAATAAACTGAGTGCTGGAATTTCTACAGAAGGCTGATCTTTTCCCACCCTGGTTTAAGGAAGCCTGCTGCCTTTCTGGTTCTAAAAGTGTGATTATACTTTAACTATATGGAAAAGTTGCCTGAAACTGGAAAGGACATTTTATGTTCTGTTTAAATCCAAGAAATAAATACATAAACCAGAAGTAGACTTGTCATAGGCAAGTTGCCCAGAAAGGACTACACTTTGTGTGCTAAAACATTTTATGATTCTATTATACAGTATGTGGATAAGGAGACCTACCTTGACCATACTGGACAGGTTAAATGTTTAAACTCACAATTTATAGTTCAGATAATTCTGCATCTTAGAGGGCAGGAGAGGCAGCCTTACTATACAGTTAAGTATTTTTGGCCCAGTCACAATTTTCTGTAGCTGCAATGTATTTTAATGTAGGGCACATGCTGCTTTCTATCCAAATATTTACAACTCACATTACAATAATATCTTTCATGGCAAATGAATATATTCCAGTGAAGAGCTCTTTTAACAGTTACTTAATTTCAAGGAAAACTCCAAATATTATGCTGGTTGTTATTTCTACTATAGTTGAAAATGATCAGATATTGTTCAAACATAGGTTTGATTTCTTCCTCCAACAAATTTATTTTACATATCAATTCTTTATATGCTTATTTCATACCAGTAATTGAAGGTCTTACAAGCTTTTTAATTTTGGCCATAAAATGTGCAGAGTCTGGCTAAGAATTCTCTTACCATTATATTTCAGTGAAGTGTTAACAACATTTTATACAGAAAGACTTTGGAACAATGAACTGAAATGGACCAAGAAATGTTTAGTGAATGATGCAGATGAATTATTTCACCATGAAGTTCTCAATAGGAATATAAAGACAATTCATAGTGAAGAACCGTCCTTTTTGCTTTCTACATTTTAGCAATGACCTGTCTTTTCAGAGGGGATGGGAAAAAATACTGTATAAATCAACAAGGGCCAATCCTTTTGGCAGCTGTGCAACAAGGTAAGCCTCATTCCCTCCCTAAGTACCATTTTGATCCCCTTCCCCTGCTTGATCTACTGTTCTGCTTTCTGCTCCCTGCCCAATCTGCTGCATGCCACACATACTGGCTGCCTGTGTCACTTGTGGCATGTCAACCACCGGTTGGCTACCACTCATATAAATAGTTCATCTGATCAAGAGTGTTAATCATTAGTAACATCTATTTTGTTGGTCACAAAAATTCTGGCTTAGTAGTCAAACTCAGCAGGATGCCAAGATAACATTTTCAAAAAATTTAAGTGACTTAGGAGCTTTCATTCGAATTTCAAAAGGGGTATGCCAAAGGTGAGGGAAGGGGTGCCGCTGATGTCTCAAGCCCCCACAATGGCAGAGAATTAAGGAAGCAATATATGTTTACAGGACCCCAGGTAGCATAACCTCATACTACAGAGACAGGCACAGGAAGAAAGGATACAAAGAACAGGTGGCCCCTACTAGTTAGATATGACCCCAAATCAGAGTGGTTTAATCATGAGCAAGACTCACCAGACAAGCAACTGAAACATTTCTAAATACCATTAGGAATACCATCACACTCCAACCAATGCCCAGTGCTGCAGAGAAGGGGAAATAAAAGCCACCAGAAGCCAAATAAGTTATTTTAGGGGGAAGAGAGGGGCATCTTCCACCTCTGCAGACAACCAGTAGAAGTCCTTAAAAAGAAGTCTTTATATGCACTACAGTATAGGGCAACAAGTATTGTAAACATTAATTTAGGCAGAAGGGAAACTAACATTGCTGCAAGAATTCAGATAGGCATGGAAAAATTAACTGGACGGGTATTCCTTAATGTACACACAAAACCATGGAGTGCCCCATAATCTAAACTAAAGCTACCCTCAAAACACAAAATCCCATTTCAAGCCATGCAATACTAAAAGCCTATCACCTCTAACAAAAAACAGCATCAGTGCTCAAATTCCTTCTAAAAATATCAAACTGGGACAGTAGGTATCAAAATTTTTTTCAATTAAAGTTCCAGCAAAACTGGAACTTTCAGCAGTTTCCTTAAAGCATTTTGATATTTACAGAGCAGCAGTCTCCAACAGAAAATGGTTTCAGAGTTTTTTCTAAGCAGCAAAGGGCATTGTTACATGTTGCACTTTGAGATATTTAAATGTTGATGGATGCTAACATTTGCTTGAGTCTGGAGCAGTCAAACTTTAAAGCTAAAAACCTTCTCCGACTGTCCCCCCACCTGCACAGCTGTGACTTGTCACTAGAGGGATGGTAAGCAGGGGCCTGACAAGGAGCTACAGCTGTGAGTTGCCACTACAGGGCTTTGGGGGGAGGGGGAAGGGGAGAGATGGATTGGGGATGGGGTGAAACTATGAAGCTGGGAGGCATAGAGTTAATGAGAAGGGGGTGGATAATGAAATGGGAGGTGGAAGGGAAATGGGGGTAGGGGGAGGGTGGTGAAGGGAAGTCCGTCAGTCACTAAAGGATAAAATAAAAAGTAAGAAGAAAAAGAATTTAAAAACAAATAAAGAGGAAGTAAATTATAGAAGGTCTTATATTTTAATAAATTGGGATTTGAAACTGGGGTGGGGAGTTGCTGGTCATGCTTCCTGGAGTGGCTGGGAGTGGGAAGATACTTTTGGGGAAGCTACTGCCCCAGGAAGGAAGCCTAAGCTCATGGAAACGAAATCCAGGCCCCTATTTTTTTCCCTCTCCACCATCCCAAGACCCTGCTCCTGGACCCATCCATGCCCTGTGACGTGGCTAGCAGGCATGTGCTCTGCAAGCAGTTTGCACAGGGTTGCACCCATGGGGGCAGGTAATAGAGTTCAGGGGTAGAAAGTCTGTCCACACAGAACAGGAGGGAGGGGGAGAGGACACTGCATCTAGGGTGCTGAAGGACTGCAACTTGGGTGGCTCATCTGTGAGGAGTGGCCTCAAAGTAATGGACCATGAGCTAGGTAACACAGAGCGGACATAAACCTGCCCTGCAGTGGCATAACTTTAAGCCACCTAAAGTGTGCTTAAAACTAGTTTCATGTGTCAATGTGTGCACAATCCAGGGAGCCCTGTATCTAACCCAGGGTTGTACAGCCTGCTCCATGGAACAGGTATATAACAGCTATTTAAATTGTCAAAATACCCACAGCCTGCTTGGCATCTAGCCATCAAGCTCCTGAGTCATTTTCAAAGTAACATCTAAATTTTTCTCCTAAACCTTGTTTTCCAGTAATCTAGATCACATGCATAGAATAATTCTACATATGAACGACTGACTGTAGCTACACATGCTTTAAAGAAGTTAGGCTCTCTTTAGATATGTTGCTGAATCAGGACATAATTGTCTACATAATTGCCCATCATTACACTTGGCCAGTTTGCAAGTGGAACTCCATCAGGAGAAGGAATGACATAGCACCACAGGTAAATGTTGACTTTTTAATGGCCATTCCCGTAAATAAAAGTATTTAACTGTGTTCCATAGAGGTTCACAAAATTAATGCAGTGCAGCAGCTTGGCCTCCAAGCTACAGTATTTCTGATAAAGTAAAATTCTGTGATACTGTACAGCTATGTTTTATGACATTAAAATTTAGACTTTTATCACGGTGACTTCTAATGACAAAATAGCTTGGCACAAACAGGAGCCTGATACAGTATTTACCTAAATCCAAGCCAACTTTGAATTTAAGACAATCCTTCCTCCCATAATTAGGTTCTATGCATGGAAAATTACTAATTTGCTACAGTTTTTCATATATACAATCTTATTAGTAGAAATTCATCCTAAATTTGTTGCCCTCCATCCACTGCTGTAGCAGGGAAAGCAGCAGCGGAGGACAAGGGGCCGGAGTCTCATCTGCCCCTTGCCTCCCCTACCTATCCCCCTGTCTCTCCATTCCTGCCCCCTGCACAGAAAGATTGCAGCAGAAAGGGTCTCAGGCAGATGAGCAGGAGGGAAGGCAGCAACCGCAGCCTAGGTGCAGTAAGCTGCCCATTAAAATGAGGAGACGCATCTGTAGCTGATCAAGAGAGTGCCTGACTGGGAAGGGGAGAAGCCCAGGGGATATGAACCTGGGTTCTTGAAGCAGAGGGGCAGTGCAGCCCTAATCTCTGCCTTCTAGATGAGCTTAGGCTGGTGAGGAGCTGGAGCTGCAAGCCATGGCAGGTACTCCCAGGGCAATGAGAGCCAGAGAGTGGGAAGGTAGCCTGGCAGTGGTAGGATGACCCAGAGAGGAGACTTTGAGTTTAAAGCTGTTGCTTGTGGGTTTTTATTTTAGTTTTAGACCAGAGGACTGGATGTTGCTGATAGGGGAGAAAAGGAGGTCATAAGGGGGCATGCTAGGTTGAGCCCTCCCAGGGACAGCAGCACAAGGCACAGTCAGGTTAGGCCCAAAAAGCCAGAGCCTGAGCCCAGAGGGGACAACAGAGGCGATGAGGGACTGATGAGGCTGATCCTGGAAAGGCCACCCCAGAGACAGTGTAACCTGTCAGACTACAGCCAAAGTAACCTGTAGACTAAGCCTAAGAAGGCTGAAACCTATACAGGAAGGCACACAGTGACCAAGTGACATCTGCAAGGGGCCAGGATTAAGAGCTCTAAAGCTTAAATAAGGACCACTTGGGCCACAGGGAGGACCAATGGCTCACAGTGCCAGAGGGACACCAGTAGCTCTGCCAGGGTGCAAGAGACACCCATGAAAACTGCATGGTTTTGGCTAGTGAGCCCAGCAGTCATGAGAAATGAATCAGGCTAAGCAAAGCACTGGTGAGGGCACGCTGGGACTCAGGGGTAGCTTCCCTATTATTATAAAAGGAACATCCAATGGTAGGCAATGTAAACAAAGGGGATTATATAGAGGACCAAGAGTGCAGGCATGATTAGGGTGGCTCTAGGGGGTGCCAAAGTTGCCCCAGGGCCTTTCCTGCCTCCTGGTCTTCCTGTGCCTACGGGTATGTCTGGCCCTCTTCTGCCCTTGTTCAAGCTAATGACAGTAATGGCAACTACAGACCCCTGGCATGCTTCGAAAGAGAAAAACACAAAGTCAAACCATTGAAAAATATGCTTGAGTAATCTGTATTTATCATTGGACAAAAAATATCCAAGGAACCACTTCCCCAGAGAAAATGAATATCAATGATGTGCCATATCTGGACTGCCAAAATACATCAGATATCGGTATTCAGTGTCACCCTTTCTCAAGAAAGGCCACAGATCTGTGTCTGTCTTCCCATGGAAAAGTTCTTTAGGATCACCATTCTAGCCCAGGCCCCAGCCATGTAAAACATTTGTAGCAAATGTATTCCATTAAATATATTGAATTTTGGAATACTGTAACCATTAAAGACTGACAGTAAAAGAATAGATAGGAACAAGTATAGACGATATATTTTTCTTAAACATATTGACTTATTTTTTAAGCATTCTCTCATTAGTAAGTGCCAGTTATCATCTGGTGCACTTCCCTTGAGCTAACAAATTTAACAACTGGACTTGGATGGAGGAAAGTACAATAGCAATAGTCCTTGGGTCATTGGTCTGTATAAATAGGTAGCTTGAAGTTTGGGCCATTTTCATAAATGGTTTTCTGGGGATTAAGGTATTACTTCAAGCATCCTGTTGACACAGCTTTCTGAACTGGAGTTGCTGAAGCATGGGGAAAAAAACCATGGAAAGGTTGTATTCAGAGATCATTTATTCCCAGTTCCCTGGCTCAAAAGTTTAAATCAATCAAGATACAGAGTTAGATTCCATTAAGTTTATAATCAATGGCTATATATCATCTTCAAATCTTAAAGTCTCAATTTGAAAGCTCATTTCAAATTGAACAAATATTTAACTCCTAAATTGGTATCATCCGTACAATAAGGATAATAATGACCCATCAGAAACTGTTTCAAAACCAGGATTTCACATATCACAACATGGTTTCAATTTAGAAGAGAAGGTAGGTTACAGTGAATATTAGTCCTGAAGATGAATTAAAAATGCTGAAATGTAACTGTTGCATGTACCTTTCATATCTTGACAATAATAAAGAGCAAGTATTGCAAGAACCTGTAGGACTGTTACAACATTTTGTTTATCAAGCTGCATGGAGAAATTGTCACAAAAATATATCAATTTTATTCCTTAGAAAAATCGTAACTCCTGTATGCCTCTGCCTAACCTCAGTAAAATGGGCATAATAGTAAATGTGAACTTAAAATGACATCCATAACACTCATTCTAACTGAAAGATAAGCAAAAGAGAAAATATTAAGAATTCTTCAGAATATTCCTTGTACTAACATATGAGGAAAAAATAAAAACAAAAAGCAAAAAACCCCAAAACCTCTACATCTTTTCAAAATGTGGGCATCACACAATTATCCTGAGTAAAATTGACAGTAGAACCTTTAGTTCTTTAATATTAGAAAAGAGAAATTAAATATTAATCTTACATATGTAGATATTGACAATTTTCCTTCCTAAAAGTTTAATTTTTAAAAAGTGCATCAAAATCTCATTCAAGTGGCTAGAACACCAAACTATTGTTATAAACTAATTTTAATGCCTTCAACCCTGATTCAGCAAAGCACCTACTCATGTGTTTAATAATAGATCTGCAAAAGGATTTCCCTTCTCTATGCTTAACTGTCTGAAGAAGTCTTTGGTGTATAAAGTATTTGTGCTAAAGCTCAGTCTGTGCTCAAAATTCAGAGTTTAATCTCTTATGCTTAAGGTTTAGTAATTTTATACAGTTGTTAAGTACTCCCCCTGCTGGTCTGTCATAGCATAGCATTGTATTTTATCTGTCTTTACATGGAAAGCAGAGCATATTCTTCATGCACTGTGCACATTTTGCTGCAGTTAATCTGGGTTTATACCACTGTAACCAAGATTAGCATATTGCCCATAATATATATTTTTGATTGAAGGCATTTAAAGCTGCCATATAATTACTTCTTGGCTTCCTTCAAGATCAATGGATGAAAGCCAATATAAAACAGCAGGGTATTATTAATATTAGAAATGTAAAAATTATTACTTATGATCAGCATTTAAATACCAGTGACATACTGTATATATTTCTAAATAAAAAAGAGGGAAAATATAATTAAATCAAAATGGCTTAGGTTTTTAGTCTAGACTATCACAATATTTATCTGCTGCTATGGCTTTGCCTCTGAAGTAAATTATTCAAAATTCTACTTAACCTCTGTCTGCAAAAGTGTCATGAAATAAAATATCACTAAAATCATGCATATTTGATTAGTCACTACAATCTTTGCTATGCAATGCAGACAGGTTCTATAGTGCTCAGAAGATTAAAAACAATTATTTGTAAGTGATTATGTAGGCACTAAATATACAAAAGAGCTGCTCCAAGAATCAGAAGTATCCAACCCCTTCTCCCTAAGCCAAATAGTCTATTCAAACAGTAGCATAATTAAGGGATGGTAAGTGGGGCATGAAGTTCAGGCACCAACTTGAGAAAGGGTGCAAAAACGGCAGCTGCGATGACACCACTTGTGCTACTCTGCTGAACTTCATAGCTACATCTCTATTTTTATATACTGTTATTTTGAAGGGGAGATTTTCATATATCCTTTTATGTGTGGCCTTACTAAACATTCTTCAGTTCTACGCAGCATAGATTTGGGTCGAATTAAAAGTCTCAACGTATTTCAGCATAAAGAGCACGTTCATCCAGGCATTGCAGAGCAGATCATCCCCTCTCAAAACACAGAGGGAATCATCAGGTGTTGAAATCAAATGCTGGTATCTATCCTAATTATAGGTAAGGCTGTTAAAAACACCACATTCTATCACATCATTAGGAGGTTTAATCTAACAGAAGAAAGAAGAAAATGGCACCTTTGTCTCAGATAGTAACAGAAAACAATGGAATGGATGGTTACTATCACACACAAAGGCTGCTTGCAGATGTGGAAAAAACCCCAAAAAACAGTGCTTTAAACTGATCACATTCCGGTGCGGAGCCCAGTGCATGCCCAGAAGAGGCAGAGCATTAGTTGCAACCAGTTTTCCCAACGTCTGTATCAACTGGGAGCTTTGGTGGGGGGAGTTTGGCACTTTTATCTAATAGTTCAGTAGCAGACTGTCTGCCACGCAGGAAACCCAGGTTTAATTCCCAGATGCTTATACAAATACAGGCACTAAACGTCGGGACCCAGTGTGGTCTTTGGAATGTCTCAGTGGCCTAAATGGGGGGTGGAAGGTCTGAGCAGCCTCCCCTCCTCCAAAAAACAAAAGAAAAACAAAAAACCTCCTGCCTAGGCATATGCATCAAAAGTCTGGGTGACATGCATACACCATGATCCAGACAGATCAACGGTTGCTAAAATCTAACAGCTGATTGAATCAGCTATTAGATAAAAATACCAATACGCCCTGCTGAAGCTCCTGATCTATACAGATGCTACAGAGCTGGATCAAAGTAATGCACTGCTGCTTCCAGTAAAGTGCAGTTTTCAGGGGGGTTCATGTCTGTCAGCACCCAGAGTTTCCAACTTTACTGCCCAAAGTGCATACAGGAGAGTAACACTAATATAATTCCTCACCTTCTGCTCTGTCAATCCAGTCAAGTGCCCCAAGCCTATTGTGACATGTTCAGAGTTTTGTTGTAGAGGAAACAGTCATTCTTCAGCAACTTCTCTTAAAAGTCCTGTTGTGTCAAATGATGGCATTAAACATGAGCAGGCCTCACTTGGGTTCTTTCTGGCTGCGAATACAATTTGGTTTGATCTACTTCCTGAATTCAAACTGGAGAGTAGTATGTCAGTAATGTTTTGCTACTAGATCCCTTTTTCTGATGGTATTTATCTTTGCTTTATCTGCAGTTTCAGGAAATGAGCAGGCTTACCTGTAAAGGATTTACAGCTGAGGCACCTGAACAAAGAAACAAATGGGGTACTGATATATACAAACTTGCCATTTATTTTCAATGCATTTTTTTAAGAGCATGAAGGTATAATTTTTAACCCTGCTATGAGATTCAGAGGGCAAAATTAGACTATGGAAATTAGCATCAGGGAAACTCAGTAACGCTCATAAAAATGAAGGCCTCAGTGTAGAAACTCCTTATATGCAATTTGGCAAATGATCCCTATGACTATTTTTAATCTTTTCTAGCAATATTAGAGAAGATCTTTAAAGCCACCCTGTACATGCTCATTAGAAGAAAGATGCTGTTAGTGTTCTGGAGCTTGATCACCAGCTGATAATTAGTGAGTAGTCTCTTCTTGGGAAGTTGTTTTAATTCTGCTTTGAATTTCCAAAACAAAGGATGCTCACAGACATGCGGGACACCTGTTCCAACGCACTGCAGTTACAGTGCGTTGGAGCAGACTCAATTAATTGCACTTCGAAATGGCAGCAGGGCCACTTTAACTAAAGTACATTTAATGAGCTTTAGTTAAAGTGGCCCTGCTGCCATTTTGAAGCATGGGACACTGAATACATGAGAGGCTGCAGGTGCTTTAATTAGGGCAGCTCCCAAGAGCTGCTCGAATTAAAGTACCCCATCCCCAAAGCATGCAAAGACATTATTTGCAAATTAGTTTTATTCTGGGAAACAAACTTAAAACTAATTCTTCATGAAAGACAAAGAAGAATGTCTGCTTCTACAAGCAAAGTTATTACTGTCAGAACTTATCTCCATTTAAAAGACGTACATGAACACCCATGAATTAGACTCTCCACTTCTAAATTATTCAGCTGCTATGGTGTTATCAAGTTTCATTGAGAAATATTACATAAGAGATGTTTGCTTCTGTAATGTTCAAGGTGTAAAGGAAGAAGAGGGAAATAACCTGTACAGGTTGTAATGTAGCTGTTCTAAGAGTTCCAGCAAGTTCTATTGCTGAAACTTTTATTGTAAAAAGTGCCCAGAACTGGAGATTTCTGATGATATCATAGTCAGAACTCATTGCAAGTGTTTACAAACATTTCACAGGCTAGGGCATTCTGTTAGTGCATGAAATCTTCCCCATATTGGAGCAGCAGTGTGGGCCAGTGACAGGCCATTGGCTTGGAGTTCTGTTCAAGACTGCCACTTGCTTGCTTTGTAATTTTAAACCAGCCGCTTTGCTTTTATATGACTGTCTTCCCTCCAACCATTTGTCTATTTACTGTATGTCATGGTATAAGTCAGGTTTTGAAGCCCAATTTTGGTGTCTTAAAAATCAAACCTGACTTATACACCATGCCACTTCAAGAAATCACTGTTGACAAACTGCTAGTTTAACAAATGTATGAAGTGCGGTTGCATTAACTGCACTAATTGCAGGAGGAGTGATCCCACTAAGTACCAGAGGCATGGTCGCACTAATTACATTGCAGGAGGATCTGTCCCACTAGTTACAGGAAGCACAGGTACACTGATTACTGACACTCTTTAGTGAAGACCAAACTTCATTACCAGTACTCATGATGCCGCTGAAATGAATGAAATATGATGCCAAATTCAAGACCAGAGTCATCAACTTTGCTCTTGATACTAACAATAGTTCTACAGCCCGTCAGTTTGGTGTAAATGAGAAACTGGTTCGTGACTGGCAGAAGAACTTCAACAACATAAAGAAGATACCATCTGAGAAGTGTGCAGACTACAAAAAGCAATGCATGTGACCAGAATTAGAAAGAGGCCTCGCCAAATGGGTATACAATCAGCGGCAGTCTGGCAGAGTCGTAACAAGAAACATCATCCAACTGCAAGGCAAGATATGGGCTATGGAGAAAGGATTGAAAGACTACCAGAAACCCAACCTGGTGTTTCCAGTTTATGAAAAGGAATTCACTCTCTCTGCACCAGGGAACAAAGATATCACAGAGATTATCAGACAACCTCAAAGACCCAGTTACAGAGCTGTGTTGAACCTCCAAAAGAAAACAATTATGATCTCGGCCAAATTGGAATATAGACGAAACACCCATGTGTTTCAATATGCCAACAAACTGAACTGTGGAGGTCACTGGCTCTAATAGTGTGCTGCTGAAGACTATGGGCCACAAGAAAACCAACTTGACTGTAATTCTTGCCCTGCACGGCTGATGGGATAAACTAAAACCAATGGTCATCTTCAAAAGAAAAACATTCCCCAAGAAAAAAAATTCCCTGCTGGTGTTGTTGTTCACGTTCACTTAGAAGGCTGGATGGGTGAGGAAGGCGTTCACATTTGGATACAGCAAGTATGGAATATGCACCCTGGCACACTGTTACAAGTGAATTTGATAGTTGTGTGGTACATGTTTAGGGCTCACTTCTGCAGCGGTGTGCAAAAGAGTCTGTGGCAAAGTAAAACAGTCTTAGCAGTCATCCCTGGAGGGCTAACATCCATTGTTCAGCCACTGGATGTGTGCTTAAATACATTTGCACTGAGTGGCAGACCTGTATGATGAGCAGTCAACATTCATATACAAAAGCTGGGAACGTGTGAGCAGCCTTCTTAGCAACTGTGTGCCACTGGATTATTACAGTTTGGAGGGACATTAAACCAGAAAATCTTTCACATTCATTCAGAAAAATCTGGGATCAGTAATTCTATGGATGGTGAGAAGAATGATTTTCTGTGGTGTAACAAAGATCAAACAGAAGAAGAAGACACCAAAACATCTGATGCCAAGAATCCATATGATGATCAGCTTGCTAACCATTCAGATTGAAAGGAACTGCTTGGGGCTGACAGTTCTGATGAAGACAGGGAATGAGCGTTTTTGAATTGTCAATTTTTACTAGTTTTAAATGCCTAAATGATGGATTTTTAACTGTTAGCATTATATGGGATTATTATTATTAAATGAGGGTTTTTTAAGTGTTAGTATTATGAGGGATTATTATTACTGAACGAGGAATTTTTTTCAATGTTTTGTGACTGCAAACTGCAGCGCCTGGTACTAACTGCTGCTAACGGTATTCATGGCGGCAATTGTTCGATTGATCACTCCTGATCGCTAATCGCATGTAACCCAGGGTGACTGGTGCTGATTGTGCTAATACTGTTTGTTCTCAACTCTCAATAAAATGCTGGTCAATTTATACAGTGTGCCTATCGAATTCCTGACTTTTTGCATCCAAATACCGGGGTCTACTTATATGCTGTGTCGTATATCATGAAATATGGTCAATTATAAATTCTTCAAGGCAGGGCTCCTTGGTATGTGTTTATGTAGTACCTAGCACAATGAGGCCCTTCAGTCCTTTTGAAGCCCCTATGCACTATAGAAATATAAAAATAAACCTGAAACTCTCTGCATGGGATGCCTGAGCATTTATTTGTGTGTCTGATTATCAGAATAATATGATTTAATAATTTCTCTAAAGAACTGTTAAAATGAATTAATGGGATTCATCACAAGTTCTTTTTAGTTCATTAAAAAATTCAGCCCAAGAGCACCCTTGTGTTTTGCACTGCACCACATCATTCTGACGCATAGACTCTCAAGGCATTTTATAAAGATTACATAGGCAAATGAATTAGCTGTTTAATGCTCAATAAGAATTTAAAACTACAGTTGTCTAAGAGCCAGAATTTCTGTTTTGTGGGCCATGCCATGTTCAGTGGGATGAACACCAAATTTCAAAATTTCCTATAAAGTATGTTTTTAATTGTTTAAGATGAATCAAAACATTCAATTTTTGTAAAACTGAAACAACTCAATTTTAAAACCTAAAGTTTCTAAGTAGTAGTGTTATTCCCTACTTCTGTCCTTACAAAATGCTTCTTTCACATTTTTCATTCAATGAAATAGTAAAAAATAATCTACATATTTCAATGTTGTTTTGATTTCAGCAAAATGACATTTTCTGATAAAAGTGTTTCTCCTGAACCTGTGATCCATATGCAAATATCCAGAAACACAATTTTCAGTGTATTCTACTGTGATAAATTCAGTCAGATCCTGCTACTTTTGTGAACCATCAAAATGATGAAAGGAAATTAAATCAAGTGCAGGGTATGCCTGAATGCCTTTATATACCTGGGTCATTCAGAGATGTAGATAACATTCATCTTCCAGACAAAGATGAAAAATATTAAAAATAAAAGAGTGTCAAAGTTACTTTTCTCTTTGATAGAAATTAGCATTTGACTCTAAAACACAAATAAAGAACAAATATGCCTCACAACTAAGGAGATTTAAATTTTCTTAGTTCAAAGCAAAAAGGTATCCGTAATTCTCTCCATGATCTTTCTAATCACGTGGTTTAAACTTAGTTTTCACTAAAGAAGGATCTCCCTTGTGAGAAAATGCATCCCCTGAAGTCTTTCAAAAAAAGGTGTGGAATAGATCGGTAATTCAGTGTCCAGAATGGGGCAGGCAAGCAGTGATAGATGATTTTGCCATCCTCTTGTTGCTATTTTGTTATGTGTAAGTACTCTCTAACCATTCAAGAAACCACAGTCCCCCCTCCTCCAAAAAACACTTGCAATTCAAGGCAGATAGACAAATTGACAGAAAAAAAGATGAAAGGAAAGCAAATACAGAATTCTTCTAAAGATCACCAAGATTCATATCTGCCTTTTCTACAAGTAGCAAGGTAGAAGTAGGTTACTTTAGAGGGCATAAAAGTGTTACATTTTGTAGCACTCACTTCCAGCCAACTGTTGTAGTGATATGTAAGTGAAAGATTAAAATTTAGAGACAGTCCCGTATAATGGATTGTGTTGCAAGTGTGGAAATTATGAAGTGAACCTTAGGGAACAGAAAAATTAAGTGTTCTATTTTGTAGTCATTTTCCATGACTATTAATACAAGTATTGGTTTCTTTCTCATTCCACAATTTATGTTGCCTCATGAACCCCCTAAAAGCATTATGGACACAGACAGAAGTGACAATTTTTGCCCAATCGAGCCACACAAAGCAGTTTATAGCCATGACCAAACACAAGTGCATGGCTCCAAACAGCTTTAAAATGGCTGATTGGGTGAAAATCTGAACATTCATTATATGAGGGTTCAGATGAAAATGTTTCAAAACAGCATTGTCTGTAACTTCTGTCTGCACTGCCTCCCAGCCTGTCACTGTTTTCAGAGTGGGATGGGGGAAAGGGAGAGGAGGGAGTTTGGTCTGGGGCTTCTTTCAGCCCCCCGCTAGAGGGTGGGGCAGATGTTTTGGACCCCCCAAAAGTGGGGGTGCTCCAATTCACCCACCCCACCCTGTAGAGCCATCTGGAGAACCCCTAAAATAACCTCCCCCTGTTCCTTTCCCCCTCTCCCATTCTGAAAACAGACATTGCTTGGGGAAACCAGCTGCAGGCTCACAGCTCTGAGCTCCAGCGAGGAGCTGCACTTCTGTCTGTGCCCTATATCTGTGATGCTACTCACCCTTCCCCATAGGTCTCCAACCATCCTTGTCTTGAGGCTGTTTCAGGCCTCCCCTCCCCTCAGGCTACTGACAGGAAGCTATCAGTGTTCATGGCATGGCTGATAGTGAATTTAAAGACTAGCCCCCAAGGGAAACATAAAACCAAATGATCTCCCATTCTCCACTGTTTTCTGCTCAGTTACAGAAAGCTAAACACACAGCGTTGTCTTCCATTCTTCCAGAGCCAGTCACAGGAGCTAATCCCTCTCTTCAGTTTCTCTTCCCGAGCCGTGCTTTTAGCCTATGTAAGCATTCTGTGATCGTTTATCACCTGGGTTTTGCAACTTTAGAGGGACATCCTCTACATGAGGATAAGTAGGGAAATGGCCAATCTATCGCAGATTAAACTAGACTTAACTCCCTGGAAAAGGGAATTTATGAAACACTTCCCCATTCATATCCAAACTCAGGGCAATCATCTTCTTTTCCTCCACTTCTCTTTTCAGCTGGTCAGTTTCCAGGAGCAACTGGCCTTTTTTAAGCATTTCCTATATTCCTTGTTTGTGCAGGTACAGTTTCTCCTTCTCATCCCAGGAGTTCAATCTGAAATCCCAAGCTTAGTTACCCTTACTTAACTTCTCCAGATCTTTCAGAAGTTGCGAACTTGCCTCTTCCAGAGCAACAAGTTTTCCCAGTATTTCTCAGCTAATGAGATTAAGTAGTTCATATTTATACCTCAGTACTGACCTGGCTCTGAAGACAGAGGTACTGCTATGACTACAAAGTCTCTGTGGTCACATGAGCCTTGGCCCACTTCCTCTCAACAGATATGGTTCTCTTCTTCCTCAGTGGCCTCCTAGTCTCTTTTCCCATGATCTGCTTCTACAGGTGTTGTACTTACTTCTGCGTCACATTCTTTTACCGTGCAGATTCCTCACTTGGCTTTTCGATCTTTAGCTTACTTCAAAGTACTGGCCAGGAGAAAACTTTTTGCTCCTATTTCCAGGCCATTGGTTTTGAGTAGTCCCACTCCCTTGCATACTGGACACATCTGTTTTGTTAGCCCCTGCTTCCACCTCTGACTATCCTGGCCCAGAATAAGCTGTGACTCAGCGAAAATTCCAAAAATGACATCTAGAGGGGAGTCCTACTCAGGAAATGAAACAAGGAAGGTTTTTTGCTGACTGGTTTAATTGCTTATGTTGTCTATACATTTTAATCTAAAGAACTGCTAAGCATGTTTT
Organism: Crocodylus siamensis; assembly: GCF_052110815.1. Classification (NCBI taxonomy): domain Eukaryota; kingdom Metazoa; phylum Chordata; order Crocodylia; family Crocodylidae; genus Crocodylus; species Crocodylus siamensis. Next base: position 69,183,497 of record NC_143401.1, on the reverse strand, counting down.
TGTTTTTCTTGGTCTTTCTTAATTAGAAAGAAACAGGACACTTTGTCAGTTAATAGTTTGGCAAAGTTTCACCTGGAAGTCTTCAAACCAGAGATAAGTGATATTGATTTGGTTGATCAGGGAACATTGTATCATTACTTAAAACCTCTATACAACCTCTGATGCAGTGCTAGCTGTTGTGCCTTTAAAGAAACAAAGGCAGACATTATGGGAGATAGGCAAGAAAAGATTAACCCCTACAGGACTAAAGTTACATAGTCAATTATTTTATAATGGTAATAAAACTTCTGCAGTAAACTATGTACTATGGACATCTCCATTTCATCTTATGGACATATCAATTGAGGTGAGTGTCCAGCCCTTTTAACAGCCCTTGCTTTTGCTTCTGTCTGTTGTGTTCGGCATGAAGTGCTGTAGTAAAAAACTGGAGAATTGATATGCCAACTGTGCCCAGAGTTAGGTCAAGTTACCAAGCAGTGGGAGTTAAATAGCCTGCTGGTGTTGGAGTGAAGGACAGGAACAGTGTTGGTGTGAAGGAGGGGAATAACAGATTATGTTCAAAATGTTGGAATAGGTTGCTATTTAAATACAGTGCTATTTAAATTGTAGTGGCAACATAGGACTGAAACTGCACTGTTTCAATAACTTCTGACCTCAGAGGATAATCACATCTGAGTTTCATCTCCTTGTTTGTTCTGAAGGTCAATGTCGAGGTCTTTATCAACTTGACATTTACTGTGGAAAAAAAGAAAGAGTTTTGATGTCCTAAACTGTCATCTCATTTTTTTAAAACAACAAAGGGATGCAGACATGAAGGTTATGTGTAAACACTTCCCACTGACTTTTCATAACATGCTTGGATCAAAATAGTCACACTTTGATTTATCAGTAATGCAGGTGACATTATCAGAGTCTCATTCTCACCACACATCAATTCAATTTTTGAAGACAGGCATAGGCTTATTATCTAGAACTACTTTTCAGAAGGTTTTCAAAATGTGCAACAATTGTTGAATAAATATTAGCAGAATGCAACATTTTTTTCTGACTTTATATGCTCCAAATCTATCCAGAACTTTGGTGCCAATGTTACAGAACTGAAACATCACCATTTCACCAGAATAGGAAGCTTTTCCTTTTGATGCTCTTCAGTTTTGTTTTGCAAATTCCAGTTACATTGTGCCTTGAACAGGGGACACTCATCAATGTATATAAGATGCTCACAATAACCTGCCTTTATCAGTGCTCCCCTGAATAGGTGCTCATCTTTCTGTACACTGTCTGATAAATAGCAATGGCCTAAAATACATTGGAATTACCTGAAATCAATTACTCTGAGCAGTGAAGAAGGCATTTTCCAATACAAAGTCTCATTTTAGATGAAAGTTAGCCAGTGTGTTTATTTCCCATGTTTCGCCAGTCAAAGCTTATTCATCATTCTTGAACAGCTTTGTATGATGGACCAAGGGACTACAAAGCATCACAGTATAACAATATTATATACAAGGCAGACAGATTTGTCAGCAATGTCAAACTGACAAATTTATCATTTAACCAGAGTTCCAATGAGAAAATATGTTGAATTAGGCCATTTATGTTATAATATTGCATGAATATCACCCAATTTATACAGATACATCCTTGAAAAGACAGCATCTGTATAAATGTAACTTATTTAAAGTCAAACATCGTATTCTTGAGTGATGGCATATTTACAACAGAATAGCAGCTGTTACTGTAGCCTTCTGCTTTTGACTGAGGTTTACAAGGATAGTTTATCCCATGGAACACAAATAAAAAACAAAAAAAAAAAATCTTCATACTGCAATTTCCTACTACTACTGGTGGAGGAGGCCAGACCAGGCATCTCCAAGGTTGGGAGGATTGAGACTACTGCCACCAAGAGGAAGCAACAGATGGTGGTAGTTGGAGACTCCCTTCTGCAGGGAATGCAGGTATCCATTTGCTGGCCTGACCTCTGGTTTTGGGAGGTATGTAGTTTGCCCAGGGCCTGGATCCAAGATGTCACAGAAAGATTAGCAAGACTCATCCAGCCCTCTGACTACTACCCCATGCTGCTCATACCATGAGTACCAATTATACTGCCAGGGTTGACTGTGAGCAGATCAAAAGTGACTATAGGGCTTTGGATGAAAGGGTGAAGGGAACAGGGTGGTGTTCTCCTCAATCCTTCCTGTCAAGGGGAAGGGCCCAGGCAGGAGTGCATGCATCCTGCAGATCAATGTATGGCTGCACAGATGGTCTTGCCAGCAGGGCTTTGGCTTCTTTGACCATGGGTTATTGTGTAGCAAAACCCACAGTTTTTCTTTTTTATATATATATATATATATATATATACACACACACACATATATATGTATATGATAGATATGCATTCCCTTCCCTTCCCCAATTATTTCTGGCTTTTCTTTCTCTCCCTCTCTATTCCCTATAGACAAGCATAAGCGAGCTCAGACTTAAGCTTTAACATTTTGGTAGCAAGTTTTTGATTCTGGATATCCACTGTTTAATATTGTGTTATTATTAGGTTTATATTGATTCTTACTGTTGTATATTGTATTATTATCATTTTCATATTGATTTGTATCATTTCATATGGATATTGTATGGCTTAGGCCTGTGTTTGTAAGTGAATTAAAGTAATGTCAGGTTTCCATTTTGCATGTCAAGTCTCCATTTTGTGTCCTTTGTCCCCTGTGTCACAACTGTATGAGTTGTGTATCCCTCCCATGTAACTTGGTTCCCAGATGAACGAGAGTGATTGGGAATGATTGAAATACAATGGAAGCAGGCCTCTACTGAATGGCCTGTAACGGCTGGGCCATTACCTCGAATTGATTCATACAGGAACCACAGACCTCACCCAGGAACAGAGACAAGAACCCAACATTTGAAAGACAAAAGACCCTGCAGAACCAGCAACTCTACCACTGTACCCCACTATTACAGACATGCAAAACTGCACATCCCTGCGTTGAGCACACAGGCTCAGTACGCCAGGGGCTGACCCTTGCCTGGGCATGCCTCCTGTCACTAGAGTCACACAAGGTCTGCCTCTATAAAAAGGGGCAGTGAAGACAAACCCAGTGGGATGCCCTCTACATCTGGACCATGCCCCACCACCTATCCACCCAGAGACCCTTCAGCCGACCCCCCTCTGGACAACACCTGCTGGACAAGGTTGTTGTCTGCTGGAAAAGGTTGTGCTTTATGTAAAAGAGCTGTATGACTGCTCAGAGCTCCAGTATGAAACTGGGGATAGGCCTCTTGAAAGTCTCTGGATTAGGGTTGGGGGGGAGGGGTAAGGACAACAAGGGTGATGTCATAGTGCGTATCTGCTATAAACCATCAGATCAGGAGGAAGTAGTGGATGAGGCTTTCTTCAAACACCTAGTGGAAGTTTCCTGATCACAGGCATGGTTCTCATGGGGGACTTCAATCACCCTGACATCTGCTGGGAAGGCAATACATCAGTGCACAGGCAATCCAGGGACCTGTTGACGAACGTAGGGCATTTCTCAACCTGTGGGTCGCAACCCAAAAGTGGGTCACAAAAGTATAAGAAAGGGGTGTAACAAACTTTACAAAGAAGGTTGAGAACCACTTGTCTAGGGACAACTTCCTGGTGCAAGTGTTGTAGAGGCCAGCCAGAAGCCATGCTCTTCTTGACCTCCGGCTCACAAGCAGGAAAGACTTGGTGCAGAATGTAGTAGTGGATGGCAACTTGACCAGCAGTAACCACAAGATGATTGAGTTCAGGATCCTGAGGAAATAAAGGAAGAAGAGCAACAGAGTAAGGAGCCTGGACTTCAGTTAAATGGACTTTGACTCACTTAGGGAACTGATGGGCAGAAATCCCTGGGAGGCCAGTCTGAGAGGGAAAGGAGTCCAGGAGAGCTGGATGTCTTTTAAAGACACCTTACTAAGGGCACAAGAATGGTCCATCCTGATGTGCAGAAAGACTAGCAAGTATGGCAGAAGACCAGCTTGGCTTAGCAGGGAACTCTTCAGTGAGCTAAAACACAGAAAGGAAGCTTACAATAAGTGAAAACTTGGACAAACAACTAGGGAGGAGTATAAAAGCATTCCTCAGCAATGCAGGGATGAAATTAGGAAGGCCAAAGCAGAACTGGAGTTGCAGCTAGCAAATTATGTGAAGGGTAACAATAAGAGTTTCTAAAAGTATGTCTGCAACAAGAGAAAGATCAGTATGGGCCCCTTACTGAATGGGGGAGGCAACCTACTGACAGATGATGCCTTTTTCACCTCAGTCTTCATGGCCAAGATCAGCTTCCAGACTACTGCACCTGGAAGCACATTCTGGGGAGGAGATGAGCTGCCAACAGTGGCAAAAGAACAGATTATGGGGTAATTAGAAAAATCGGATATGTACAAGTCCATGGGGCCAGAGGTGATGCACCTGAGGGTGCTGAGCGAGTTGGCCAATATGATTTCAGAGCCTCTGGCTATTATCTTTGAAAAGCTGTGATGATTGGGAGAAGTCCCAGATGATTGGAAAAGGGCAAATATAGTGCCCATCTTTAGGAAAGCAAAGAAGGAATATCCAGGGAAATACAGACCAGTCAGCCTCACCTCAGTCACTGGAAAAATCAAGGAGTAGGTCCTCAAGGAAACAATTTCTAAGCACCCGGAGGAAAAGAAGGTGATTAGGAACAGTCAGCATGTATTCATGCAAGTCATGCCTAAGCAACCTGATTGCCTTCTATGATGAGATGACTGGCTCTGTGGATGAAGAAAGAGCAGTGGACATGATATATCTTGACTTTAGCAAGGCTTTCGATATAGTCTTCCACAACATGCTTGTAAGCAAGATAAGGAAGTACAGGTTGAATGAATGGACTGTAAGGTGGACAGAAAACTAGCTGGATTGTTGGGCTCAAAGGGTAGTAATCAGAGGCTCGATTTCTAGTTGGCAGCCAATATCAAGTGCAGTTCCCCGGGGGTCAGTCCTGGGGCTGGTTTTGTTCAATATCTTCACCAACGACCTGGAATATAGGATGAAGTACACCGTCAGCAAGTTTGAAGATAACACCAAACTGGTAGGAGTAGTCAATAGGCTGGAGGGTAGGGTTAGGATTCAGAGAGGCCTCAGTAAATTGGTGGATTGGACCAAAAGAAATCTCATGAGGTTCAATAAGAACAAGTGCAGAGTCCTGCACTTAGGATGGAACAATACCATGTACAGGTTGGGGACTGACTGTCTAAGCAGCAGTTCTGCAGAAAAGAACCTGGGTTTAAACTGACAATAAACTGTGCCCTTATTGCAAAGAAGGTTAATGGCATACCAGGCTTCATTAGAACGAGTGTAGCCAGCAGTTCAAGCAAAGTAATTCTTTCCCCCTATTCGGCACTAATGAGACCACATCTGGAGTACTGTGTCCATTTTTGGGCCCCCCAACTACAGAAAGGATGTGGACAAATTGAAGAGAGACCAGTGGAGGGCAACAAAATAGTTACAGGGCTGGGGCACATGACTTGTGAGGAAAGGCTGAGGGAACTGGGCTTATTTAAACTGAAGAAGAGAAGACTGAGGTAGGATTTAATAGCAGCCTTCAACTACCTGAAGGGTGATTCCAGTGAGGATGGAGCAAGACTGTTCTCAATGGGGGCAGATGACAGAACAAGGAGCAATTGCCTCAAGTTCCAACAAGGGAAGATTATGTTAGATATTAGGAACAAACTCTCTCACTAGGAGGGTAGCAAAGCACTGGAACATGTTACCCAGAGAGATTGTAGAACATCCGTCCTTGGAGGTTTTTAAGACCAGGGCTTCAACAGGATATCATCAGGGATGGTGCTGCTTTGAGCAGAGGGTTGGACTAGATGACCCCCTGAGGTCCCGTCCAACCCTAATTTCCTAGAATTCTATAGTTCTATGATACTATTCCCTGCCAATAGCAAAAATATTGAGATTTTTTATTTATTTTATCCCACAGTGTAAAGAGTCAGATAGCAGTCAAGTAGTTCCCATTAGTTATATACAAATGACCTTATAAAGACAAAACTAGCTTCTAGCAAATACCACCATCTTACTCATTTCTTAGGTGCAGATTTTTTGAACTCACAGAATTTTTTCTCTCAGTTTCCTGGGAACTCACAAAGAAAAACAGTTGATTAGTTTCTTTCCATGCCTGTGAAAGGAAGGAGAGGAATATACTCCAGCAATTGAAACAATTATGCATGGCTGTCAATTCATACCACAAGAAGAGGCACTGGCACGTAAACAGACAATAGGAGTAGACATATTTACAATGGTGTTAGCCTTGGTTATCTCTATAGCAACCGAGAAGGAAATGCTTAAAATATGGAGACAGTCTGGCAAGCAAAAGAGTTGACTGAAGAGGAGACTGAAGAGAGTTGGTAATAATATCCTGTAATAATCTTTCTATGTTAGGGGCATAACAATAGACATGTTTTTCTGCCTCTGACGTAATGACCAAAAGTCATTATAATGTATATTACTCCCCTCCATATCTTTCTTATTATTTATAAGATTCTTTGACCGGGGTCCATTTTATTTAGGACCAATCTGGTCAATGTCTGTTGTCATTATAATAACATAAGTATAATAGCATAAAGAATATTAGAAATAAATCACAAATGAATACATACATAGTAACAATAATAATAAATGGTATCAATAATAAAAATGTTGCACATGTTATAGCCAAATGTTGCACATGTTATATTTCTTCCCAAAAGACTCAAGAAATGCATTTGCTCATAACAGCCTAGCTATGGCTATGGGTTCCAAAATTACTCAAGACCCAAGATCGTAGGCTTCCTTTTTAGGAGTTGAGAGAGGAGTTAAGGTTTATAAGGAAGCCCCTTCCAGATCAAATCTATTTTTGTTGCTTAGCTTCCTGCTTTTTTTAATTTTTTTGTAACTTTTCCTCACTCCCATTCTGTTCTGTCTGTGCACATCCTTCTATCTGTGCACACCACACGAGTCCTCTGCACAGGTTCTTTCCTCTTCTCCTTCAGACACTCTGTCATTTTTTCCCATAGATTCCTAGATGCTAGGTTCAGAAGGGACCTCAACAGATCATGGAGTCTGACCCCCTGCCTATGCAGGAATGAGTGCTGGGGTCAGATGACCCCAGCCAGATGCCTATCCAGCCTTCTCTTAAAGACCCCCAAGCTGGGAAGAGCACCACCTCCCTTGGAAGCCCATTCCAGATTTTGGCCACCCTTATGGTGAACAAGTTTTTGCTGAGGTCTAGCCTAAATCTGCTCTCTGTCAGTTTGTGACCATTGTTCCTTGTTACCCCAAGATGCGTCCTGGTGAACAGAGCATCTCTGATTCCTTGCTGTGTCTCCTTAATGAATTTGTAGGCGGCCACAAGATCATCTCTTAGCTTTCTCTTGCAGAGGCTGAAGAGGTCCAGGTCCCTTAGTCTCTTCTCATAGGGCTTATCCTATAAGCCTCTAACCATATGAGTGGCCCTCCTCTGGACCATCTCGAGCCTATCCACATCCTTCTTGAATTGCAGCACCCAAAACTGGATGCAGAACTCCAACTGTGGTCTGACCAATGCTGCATATAGGGGAAGTGTCACCTCCTTGGATCTATTTGCCATGCATCTGCTGATGCATGATAAAGTGCAGTTAGTTTGCTTAGGCCATTCTTCTTCTCAGCCCCACCCTCCTAATTTTTCCTTTCAGCCTTCTTTTTTGAGGGTGCCTGTCTCCTTTCAGGCTCTACTAAGCTGTATTTCATGCTCAAGTCCTTACCTCTGTCACCTGCCCATTATCCTGAGAGATGAAAGGAGCAATACTGTTTTAATACCAACTTGACAAGACAAAACCAGCCACTAACAAGCATGCTCATGCCCCCCGCATGTCTGCATGTAGCCTACCAATCCACCATTCTCTGGGTTCCTTCATCTGTCCCTACAGACATATACACAGCCCTTCCACTCCGTTCCTATGCTTCATCCTCCATTAACTTTCCCAATTCCATCCCTCTTCTGACCTTCCCAACCCTCAATTTCTGTCTTAGTTCTTTCCTCCAACCTACAGGCCCTAACCTTATTGGTCTCTCCTGGTCAGTCTCTTTCCTTCTGCCTTGCAGAGATCCCTAGATTTGCAGTTCATCATTTTCCTCTCATTTCCTTTCCTTTCAGTTCTTTTCCCCTCTCAGTTCCCTCTCAACTATTTACTCTGCTCTAAATATCAACAAAACCTAAGGGTGTCGTGCTTCCTCCTTTGAGGTTTCCGGTTTTGGGAGACACAGTCACACCTTGTCACATATGAGGAACATGGAAAGATGATTTTTCAAAATAAAAGCAGTTTGAGTTTCTACATGGCTTTTAAACTTTCTTGTTAGTGCATACAAATCTCTCCCTTATTTTCCATATGTCACATATTATAAAATGATGTGTAGAGTTTTGAGGGGTGAGGAAGTTTAAAGGCCATATTGTTTTATTTTCACAGTATAATCTTGATACTATGCACATGCAAAACCCAAGCAATCAATTCCACACAACTCACCGCTCCCTCCCTCTTCCCAAGACAAGGACAACTGACAGGTATAACACATGTGGACATGGTTTTACATGGTGTATTTTAGCCATGGTTTTATCTATCCAAACTATAGCCTCTGTTCTTCTCCTCTTTCAGTTTCTGTGATTTTCTGTTTTTAGTTAAATCACTGCTGCTTTCATAACTGAAATAATATATTTTTTTAATCTCAATACACAGCACACATAATGATAGAGGCTGCTTATTGTGTTTGTCTGTTTACAGGAAACAGGAAGAAACAGAAGGATGCAGCTCAAAACAATCACTTTTTTATGAGTGCTTTAAAATAAGCTGTATTTCAGGGGTGTACTTGGTAGCCGTGTTGGTCTGAGTCAAAAAGACATACAAAAAACTAGAACTCTTAGTTCCAAACTAATACCTTTTATTAGACCAACTGGAAAATGGCAAGAAAACTGTCCTTTTCTGCAAGCTTTTGAGCTTAAAGTCCCTTCATCAGGCTCTGGGAAAAGTGTAGATGGTACCAGATGGCAAAAAACCCCTATAGGTAGGAAATAAATTTCATTTTTGCACAGAGGGAGCTGAAGATGGAAGGCTGTCCCTCTGGATCCAGCTACTCAACACAGCTCACAAAGACACTCTCATGGACCCAGAGGGACAGCCTTCCATCTAAAGCTCCCTCTGTGCAAAAATGAAGTTTATTTCCTACCTATGGTGACTTTTTGCCATCTGGTACCATCTACACTTTTCCCAGAGCCTGATGAAGGGACTTTGATCCCAAAAGCTTTCAGAAAAGGACAGTTTTCTTGCTATTTTCCAGCTGGTCTAATAAAAGGTATCAGTTTAGAACCAAGAGTTCTAGCTTTTTGTGTGTCTCAAAATAAACTACATACTCTCAATTCATTTCATATGGCCTCAGAAGCTGGGCTCTCCCTTTGCTTAATTAATACTTTTGATTTTATAGTTTAAAAATTAAAAATAAATAATGGTTATTATTCTGTTCACCACAGGCCTCACCACATTCCCCTCTGGCCTGCCTTATATCTACTCTGCTCCTCCAAGTCAGTTCTGTCAAGTTGACTACTGCCTGTTGATGATGCACAAAGGCAATCCTACATTCTCTGTTGCTGCCAAGGCCTGTCAAGTCAGCTGCCTGTCAAGTCCAGGCCACAAAGTACACTCATGCAAGAAGAGCTATATGGAAGGATCAGACTTTCTCAGATCAAGACCTACACACATAGCCCTTTAGTCTCCTTGCTGAATTTAGCCTCGCTACCCAGAGTATACTTCTTGTCTAAGGCTGACCTGTTTCCCCAGTAACACATTGTTTAATTTTCATAACCCATTTACATTTACTATTTTCATATTTTTACTTAATTTTTTGCAATTTGCTGCACCTCCTGGATTCAGTTGAGGCTAAAATGAAAATATTAAAATACCTCCAGAAAGTTGCTGAACGTCAGTAAAATTCCATTGAGGCTCTGGGGTTTGGTACTTTCCAAGAGTGTAGGCCAAAACAAAAAGTACAAGAAATGCTCTTGAGAATTCCTGTGCCTATAATATGCCAGCTCAGTTCCTCAGTGATTAGGATTCTTTTGTCCCATGAGCAGATATCCGGAATTCAGGGCCAGGTCTATTAGAATAAATTGGTGATTAAGTTAGAGATGTCTGATCCAGTCCTATTTATTCCAAAATGTCTACAAAGGCCTGTTCCTCCACATACAAATTGAAAAACCACAAGAAATAGTTACTTGCCTCTTGCATCCAACTCTCATGTCAAGCAGCCATTGCTTTATGCTTTTCTCAGAGGCTCTCATGTCTTAAATAATGACCTAGCCATGCAGTCAATCAATCAACAGTGTGCCAAAATGAGGAATAAGCCACAAAGTTATTATACTATTTCTTATCGTGCCTTTAATTGAACATGTGGCCAGCGCTCAACTTTTAGAGCACACAGGAGCCTTTCAAGATTCCTGTGTGCACCAGAGGCTGGGAGGCCCCTTATCTGATGAGGGCATCCAGCTAGGGAACACACCATGCACTGGGAGCCAAGCTTGCTGCTTGCCAGGATCAGGGTCTTCCTGCACCAGCAAAATGGTGCAATGTGATCTCATGCAAAATCTCACAATCTTGCCTCCTGCCATGCATGTGTGGGATCCCACATTAGATCCCATCATGCCTTTACTTTAACATCTGTTACACCAGAGTCATACAACATGAACAAGCACTAGGAAGGATCTAATGCTTCCCTATTGTCTCCCTTTGATACACCTTCTCTTTTACCCAGACACATACATACCCACCAGACAATACCCAGCGCCTTTGGATTAACATTAAGTAAGCATCCATTCTTTTACATTCTTAATTAAACTGAACCTTTGGTAAACATTTAGGTTTACCCATTACTAGTTATAACAGACCAAACAGTCAAGTCCATAGCTGGACAAATTTCCAGAATTATCAATGGAGAATTGGATCTGACTATAAGCTGCAGGAGTTGGCTAATTAGTTCCAAAGACTTAGTATGTCTCAAATTACGTTAGAGACTGTCTTAATAGAACACAAATTGACTCATCATTAAACTATGCTAATATTAAAATGGTCATGAATCTTTACAGTGTCAGTTATTCATGGAGATCCTGCATTACACATGCTTTTCAGTAAGGGGACTGTGAGTTAAAGTAACAATTTGGTATTGATTTGGTTATATCTTATTGTATGTTACATGACTAGAGAAAGACCTTAAGTAAATATCAACACAAACTCCCAAAGAAACTGCTGTTTTACTAAGAACTCATTCTATCTGTACAATCTGCAAAAGAGTAAAAAAACAAAATGTTATTTAAAAGTATCCACAGTTGCTCCTTCACACAATTATGAGACAGAGATGTGATCTAAACAATAAAACAGGAGACACCATCATCATAAGGATATAATACTATAAATTATACTCAACAGCAGTTAATATTGTTTGTATATCTTCTGAATAACCAGACAGACATTTATAAATGAGAACTAATATTTTATAAAGCAATTGTATCCAGTTCTCAGGGAATCAATCTACATATTTTCTTACAGTCTGTCAGAAAACTTGAGCATGTAGTTTGGGTGGAGTTTTTGCCCTACAAAGAAATGGCATAAACTATAGTTGCAAATTCACACTGAAAAATGTCAAGGCATAATTGCAGTTCAATAGCTTTAACTGCAAGCTCTACTAAACTGTTCAGACAAATAACTCAAAAGAGTCTCAATTAAATTGGAAAGTATACTGAAACACATGCAAAAAATATCACAACCAAGCATTTCACCATCAATAATAACCTTAAAAAGAACAAAGAGAATTTTGGATACATGAATGTCACAAGCATTGCAAAAATTTTTATTTTAACCGCACCAGTTAAGAGCAAAAAAATGACAGGATAAAGAAAACTTAGTCCAAAATGTAGAATCCAAGCTAATATGCAGAGGAGTAAACATATTTTCACTCAAAGGAAGGAAAGATAAGTTGATGAGAAACAATTAGAAATTGCTAAGATACATCTATATAGGACAGTTGATGAAAGCTACTGTCAATCAGAAAGACAACGTGAAGTTGATTATGATAGCTAGGCAAAAGAACATTCAGAAAGTTAAATGATAATATGAAGAGAAAGTCCCTTTATGGTTTAAAGACTTTTTATGCCCATGTATCAAACCTCTATAACACAGAGAACAAAAAGACATGTAACTGGCTATAGGATAGAATAACATTACCTGAACAATTAATTCATAAAAACTGACAGAAGAACAAGTGAGTTGAACAAGGTAGTAGAAGATATCATAGCTATGAAGAACAAGAGGTAGGTTTAAGGCTAAGCCAATACCTAGCAACAAAGCTTGAGAGAGTCCAAAAGAGGGGCCACACACATGATTAGAGGCCTAGAGACCAGATCATATGAGGAAAGGCTGAAAGACTTGGGACTGTTCAGCCTGAAGAAGAGAAGACTCAGAGGGGACTTGATGGCAGCCTATAAGTATACCAGGGGCGTACATCAGGGCTTGGGAGAGCATCTGTTCACCAAGGCCCCCCCAGAGGAGGACCTGAAATAATGGGCACAAACTGACTGAAGAGCACGTCAAGCTAGACATAACGGAAAACTTCTTTACAAGTCAAGTGCCGAGGGCTTGGAAGAGGCTCCCCCAAAGGTGATACAGTCATCCACCCTAGCTATCTTCAAAAAGTGTCCTGACATCCATCTTGCTGGCAGTCATCAGATCCCAGCAGTCTTTCCTGCCCAAATGCAGGGGGGATGCACAAATATTTGTGCATTTATAAGCTTCTTCATGGCACTCCTCAACACAGTATTAAGTCCCCTCAGAAAAATAAGGAGGAATTATTAAAGGAAATGCTTATGGGGGAAGAAAATATTATCCCCTTTCACTTGCAAATGGAAAACTGAGGTGCAGAAACAAGGAGATTTGCAGAGGCACCCGGTTACCATTGTGCCCCTCTCTCCTACATAACCCATTTCACACACAAAATCCAGATCAGTGTTTGGAATGGAACGGAGAGATCTCTTCACATCCAGTCCAGAGCAACTGTAAGACACCAACAAGAAATATGCTAACAAGAATTTGTTCAACATCTTCATCAGTGACTTGGACAAGGGGGTAAAAAGCACCCTGTTCACATTTGCTGATGACACTAAGATGTGGGGGAATGTGGGCATGCTAGAAGGGAGGAATAGGCTACAATCGGACCTAGACAGGTTACAAGGGTGGGCGGATGAGAACAGGATGGGATTCAACACCAACGAGTGCAAAGTGATGCACCTGAGGAAGAACAACCGGCACCATACCTACAGGTTGGGGAGCTCCATTCTTGTCAGTACAGAGGCAGAAAAGGATCTTGGAGTCATCATTGACTCCAAGCATACCTTGTCATGCATCCACAGATGCATCTCAAGCAGGTCCAAGGAGGTGATCCTCCCTCTCTATGTGACACTGGTCAGGCCGCAGCTGGAGTACTGCATCCAGTTCTGGGCGTCGCACTTCAGGAAGGATGTGGACAACATGGAGAGGGTCCAGAGGAGGGCCACTTGCATGATCAGGGGGCAGCAGGGCAGGCCCTATGAGAAGAGGCTACAGGACCTGAACCTGTTCAGCCTCCACAAGAGAAGGCTGAGGGGGAATCTAGTGGCCTGTTACAAACTAGTCAGAGGGGACCAGTAGTCACTGGGGGAGTCCCTGTTCCCCCGAGCACCACCAGGAGTGACTAGGAATAACGGTCACAAGCTGCCAGAGGGTAGATTCAGATTAGACATCAGGAGGCGCTAGTTCATGGTCAGGGCAGCTAGGGTCTGGAACCAACTTACAAGCAAAGTGGTGCTGGCTCCTACCCTGGGGATCTTTAAGACAAGGCTTGACAATCACCTTGCTGGGATCATTTGACCCCAGTACTCTTTCCAGCCATGGCAGGGGGTCAGACTTGATGATCTGCTCAGGTCCCTTCCAACCCTGCTAACTATGAAACTATGAAATATGCTAAAACATAATTATAACTCAAACCCCCATTGTACAGGTTCCTACTGTAAGAATTACCCAAGATTCCCTGATTCAGCACAGCCATGGCATACCCTATTACAATTTGAATCATGATTGCTTTCTGGGGCACTATCCTACCAACCACTACAGCAGTTCAGAATTTTTCATGAGACAAATGTGTTTCCTGCTTCAGGATGAGAAGTTACTCTTAAAGAGGTCAGCATTATCCATATTTTCTTTATTTTTTTTGTATGCAGGACAGTTTTCAATACCTCCATATAAACACAGGTAAAAAAATTATCAACTTTTGCCAAAAAATTACATGTTTGGAAAATTAAGGCTAATTCACAAGGTAGGATTAAAACATGTCACTGATGCAATGGCATATTTGCAACAGCATATTTGAATAATACTTCTCACTTCCATATTAAACATAGCTACTCTCTGTAGTCCATGGCTATGTCTCTACAAGCTTTATGGTGAGCTTAATACTGCCACCAAGAAATAAGTTCCACCCATTTGTGTCTAAACTGGGAGCAGGCCTGAGCAGCTTGGAGCTTCCCTCAGTACACACTGTAGCCTCTTCAGCCAGTGAGGGCTAAGTGCAGTGGTGGGGCACACACTCAGGTCCATTATGAGACACTCATGAGCTGTCTACACTGCCCACCTTGTAGATTTCCATATATAAGAAGGTTATTATAAAAAGAAGGGGGTGATCAATAACATATCAGAAGGATAAAAAGAAATCAGCAAAGAAGATTTACTTTATCAGGAAAAAATCTTTTTAACAATAATGATAGTGAAGCACTGCAACATGCTACCTGAGGGGTGTTACCAAATGTCCTTCACTGGAGGGTTTTAAGAACAGGCATACGGCAGGGATAGGCTATCTGATTTTCCATGTAGGGGCATGGACTAAGTGATCTCGAGGTCCCCTCCAGCACCACATTACTATGATTCTACAATTATTTTTATACCCCACTAGCTGCCAGTTGACAAACTTTTATAGAAATAATTTTGAATTACCTTTTACAATTTTCTCTGTGGATATATTTATACTAATCCACTTTAATGTAGGTTTTTACTTTAGGAAGGCTTTTCTTTCCCCCCCCGCCCAGGCATAGCAAGCTTGTCATTCACTCTAACAATTAACCACATAGGAGTGTTTGCAGGGAGACAGCAGATACAAGAAACTGCTCTTTTAACTTACTTGGAATCAGCTCCAATTTATGCATCTGGGAAGTGTTTTAATCTGCATTGGGTAAGCCATGTTCTTTTTATTGTTTTGTACATACTGGGAATAAAAACATCTGTACTAGTGTTTATATTCTTAAATCTTTAAGAAATACAGATTTTGTTAGCATGTATATTCTTAATGAAAATGGTGTTTCAGTGTAAACATCCAGGAAAGGAGGTGAGTAGCACTGTACCTGCTGCTTTTTTAGTAAAATTGAATTTGACTGTAAGGCTTGCAATAAGTTTCCTATGGTAAATCATTATATGCTGGATAGTATGAAGCAGTATTTTAGCAAAAAAATGATTAATGGTATTATCTGAGAGTTTATTTTAGTGCATTTGCTTGATGCAATGATTTCTAATAAGCTGCATGAAATGCCAAAGAGTTGCATACTGTAAGAACATGTATAGGCTATGATTAGCATTTTCAAAGCTTTAGCAAGTAAAAGATTCAAGTAACCATTATAGGGAGTGACAGCTCAGCTATAATTAAGTTTGAGACCCTCCTTCTGTTTAAAGGTCTTATATATGTATTCTAAACTCCACATACCTACCTGTATCATCCTGAAGTCTGTTACATCTCACGAAGGTGAAGAATAGGACTAACATGCCAAATTTGGTTCATTTTAGCCAGAGAATCCTGAGATACAGTCTAACAATACATTTCCACACATTGCCCCAGTTGTTCTTCGTTGCTTGACATTTGCCACGTCTAATAAACTTCTCCTTCAGGAAAGCAATGCAACAAGCAGTACTGACAAAACACTTGAGCTCTTTATTTAGGCACAACCTAAATTTGTGAACTAAACAGATTACACCATGTACATTCAGGCAGCGTGGGTGGATTCGGGACTTTGTAGAGGAAGGTGAAGGAGCAGCTACAGGTGCTGCAGGGGTGGCTGAACCCTTGCTCCCAGATACTAGCCCTTGCTGGGTGGGCACAGCAGGAGCAGCAGCAGCAGGACTTTTTAAGTCCCTCAATCAGATAAGAATCTCCCCCCACAAGTTCCCCTTTCTTTCCCTCTGTGCTCAGCAACAAATCCCCACACCTGCCTGCCCCTGCTGCTGCTTCTGGCCACAGAGCCTCCCTGGAGCAGAGTGGTTATGAAGCCCCTTAGTCAGCAGGGACAGTGGCAGGGGTAGGAGCAGGGACAGTGGCAGGGGTAGGAGCAGAGGGAATGGGAGGGGAGTGAATGTGCCACAGAGCAGAATGGGGGGGAGAATTTTTACTCTCTTCAGGGACTTAAAACAAGTCCTGGGCTGCTGCTCCCAAGGTGCCAACTGAAAAGGGAGTATGTCTACACCACTGCACCCCCCTCAGAATCTGCCCCTGGTGGGCAGAGTAGCCAAAAAAGTTTTTAGCCAAAACAGCTTAACGCTCACCTCTACGTCCCATGGCAGGTGGAAGGCTCATGGGGAAATGTTGAACTCCATCCATGTTGTCCACTCACATTTAGCTCCTCAGCAAAAAGCTGGGGGGAGAAAGTAGGGTGAGAACCTTGCTACTATTTGCTACCATAAGTGGTGCTCACTGAATATAGCAGAAAAATTAGATGCTCAGAATATTTTCTATAAAGAAATTAAATTCCACACATGAATCCTTGCTGGTAGGTGAAAGGGAGTAGGTGAAAGAGGAAAATAGCAGCTTGGAGATATTTTGAGGAGAAGAAGATAAACATGGATGGGTAAGGGGACCCATCTCAGGATGAAGTGGAAACTGGGAAGGATGGAAAGGCAGTTAGTCCACAAGATGTGATGTGGCATTGTATTAGGGGTGAGGATGCCCATGGAAACCATGCATACACCATGATTTGAAGGGCTTTGTGCTCCTTCTCCCATGTTCCCCTACCTAGAAGCCAGGATCTGGGTATTTCCTGCTCCTCTGGGTATATTCTGCACCTATCTGTTCCCCTTTCTCTGTCTCTCCATGTGAGCTGGAAAATAGGGCATGCCTGCCCTTCTGAGGGTCCCTGATATGCTTTGTCTGTTCCCCTGATATGAGCTGAGAGCTGGGTGACCCTGTTTTTCTGGAGGTATGTTGCCCCACTTCCACCCACCTCTCCATGGAGTAGCCAGGATATGAGAGAGGGTACTCTTTCATAGGTGCAGAGGGAGGAGGCCTGATCTCCTCTCCCCGTCTTGTGCTATGTGTGTCCCTGTATAGATGTCTGAACATCACCACTTCCCCACATGAATCTGAAGAAATTTCATCCCTTCCTCTGAGGAGGTGAAAATAGGCTCACTGGATGTGTGCACCAAGAACATAGGGCTGAGACTGGAGTAAAGAGCTAAGAATGGCCATGCCAATATATCACAGGATCCCAATAACTAGCACCAGGAGGTGGGCAACAGGAACACCCTGGGTGCCTCCAGATGAGTGGGAATGTGTGCTTTGCAGCACCTCAAAGGTTTCTGAAGCACCACAAAATGCATGTGGTGCATGTTAAAAGGTTCTCTGTGCTGGATATTTGCAGAGTGGAGCCAAAATTAAATACTGGGAAAACCTGGAATCTAAAAATTTGTGCCAAAAAAAAAAAGCAGGGCAGGGCACATGGCTACAGCATGCTCTACCTGAAACCAGAGCCTGGCCAGTCAGAGCCAGGCTCCATGTATCTGGATTGTCCTCACTGCAGCCCCAGAAGGCTCCCAGAACCCCAAATAATGCTGCTGGGGCCAGTCCAGGTGCTGGCCCCGGCCTCCCCTGCCCCACCTGGGGCAATTTGCCATGCCCCAGAGCGCATATGCAGGGTCATGCCCCAAGAACCAGTAGCAGCAGCATAACTATGTGCCACTGCTGTTTGTCCCCAGGGAAACACACATGTGCACTCATGGGGACATGCCTCCTGAACACACCTCTCAGAACTATTGGTTCAAGTTATATACATCTCCCTGGGGTTTTTTACTCAGGGCAATGGGACAATTTGAAACCTTCCTTCTATTAAAGGAAATTGCACTCTGTTAAAAAATCCACATCCACATGGGGTGCCCCAGAGGGGTGTTAGGAAGAGTTAGTTGATGTCCTGTCACCTAAGGCAACAGTACACAAGATATAAGTACTGGGGAAGCATTCCTTAACCCTGACAGTTCCACACATCCTCACCTAGTGAATAAAACCATGACTTGCATCAGGCCAAGAAAAGAACATCAAGTTCACTGAGTAATTGCAGGATCTTAGAAGACTCAAGATAATAGGATTTTTTTTACCTAATTCAGCTCTGAACCAGATCTAAACCACAGGTGAGTCTTTATTGGGGTTTTGGGTAGAGAGGGATTGTCTTCTTTTAGTTTTTAGTTTCTAGTAAACCAGAAGCTTCTCTTTCTTGTCAGTTCTACCTATACCCTTTTGAGGAAACAAAAATTGAACACGTTATTCAACAAGGAGTTACGGTCTACAAGTAGGCACCAACTTGATTGCTCAGGTTCTGGTAGTTCCTATACTTATAGTTGGGTTTTAGCCCCTCTCCTGCAGAAGGGCCTGCATTCTCTCCCCTCTTTCTATGTGGGTGTCAAGATCTAAGGAGGAAAGACTGAATAGAACCCAGGAAATAAAATTTTGTAAATGCCATCCATGCATATGGTGGGCAAAAATATCTAGAGATGGAGGAAGACAACATGGCAAGAAGGAAAATAGGTAAGAAAGGATGAGCTGTGCTGAACCTGGTTCAAGCAGGGGTGCAGAGGGTGCCAGGAGTTCAGATCCTGGTTCAAGATAAAATGTAGTAAACAGCTCTCCAGTGACTTGCTGTCTATAATATAACAGCAGAGGGCACTAGACAGCAAGGAGCAACTTTTTACATGGCAGTGGCTTTCAAAAGTGGTAATGGCTCAACAGGACAGGAAGGAACAGCGAGCTGGAAGAAATGGCTGGATGGAGAGCTATAAATTCAGTATCCCAGCACACTCCCTGCACACATAACTTCACTCCACGATAGCTGCCTGCACCTCACAACAGCCAAACACTTGCTAAGCTCCAGAGAAAGAGCACCCATGTTATTCTGTAAAACATTACCACTCCATTCACCACTTCGACAACCCCTTTGCCTTTACAGACATGATGCCATATAACACTTAAGTTTCATTAATTCATTATTACATACACAGGTCTGCCCTGACCCCACCCAACTGCTGACAAGCACCAAGCCCCAGTAGTGATACAACCTACATAACAGTGCTGAATTAGGCGTACAGGATCTCTCTCAAAGGATATAAGTAACACTTTGCTTTGCTTTGCTTTGCTACACAGGTGGGAGTCAGGCAGAGGGGCTCAGCTGTCTAGGGGGCATTTCCTTCCAGGAACATCTCACGTTCCAATCACAGCTCTGCCAAGATGCACTTATTAATGCCTTCTTCACTCAAGACAGTCACACCTAACACAGTGAGAACAGCTGGAAAACTTTACAGACAATTCCCATTGGCTATTGCTGGCTAGATGTAAGAGACAGGGTTAAGTCTGTGTAAGGGTATATCTTAACTGTACATTTGCTGGTTTAAGCGTTGCTGAACTCAGCATTGGAAGGTCACAAGGTACAACCACACAGCCTTAAACAGTGATAGCAAAGGGTTTTTATCATTGACTATGGTGAGTTTTACAGCAGTTTGGCTTTCATTAACATTATGGTAACTAGTAAACCTGCTAGTCACCCTAGGGCAGAAACAAAACTTCACAATTTGAAAAAGGACAAATGGGCAAACGTTTTAGGTTAGCTGGAATCATTCTAATTTTTTATATGCCACTTAAAGCCAGTTTGAATTTGGAAATAACACAGGAAAAGTCTGTAGAAAGCAGAATTAAATATTCCAGGGTCTCCAGCCTTTTCTAGGAGTTGTTATATTGCTTCTGTTACAGAGACTCAGAGCATCTATGCTCAAAGGCTGTTTGTTTCAGCAACTGCAACTGCACCTTTGCAATCTTGTTTTCTGATCCAGAGGATACCCTGTGTAACTTTTTCCTTATTTTAAGGTACATTTATTGAATAAAAAATAAAAAAGATTTCATATACACACACAATTTGTTCTCTACGTGTTAAAAAAATTACAACAAAAGAAAGGATTCCTTTTGAACTCTTATCACATCAAGTGATTTATTTTAGTTTAAGAAAACTGAACCCAGGCATTACACAAAGACTGAGATAAATTATGTGACAAACTGGAAGTAAAAATTCTGTACCTAAGCTCTAATTTTTTGCTACAGTATTATAGTATGAGATGTATGTCGGTAGTGTCAGATGCAATCTATGGGTTTATCCAAGTGACTGTGCAAGAAGGAAAAAGGTAAGCAAGAGCTGACTGTCACTAACACATTTATATAACTTACGTGAAAAATAAAACAGGTGCTGCAAACATACCTATCAATAAAAATGTTGAGAGTCTAGAACTATCTCTGTATCTGGCTTCCAAACAGATCTCTTCTCAGCCAACTTCAATGGCAATTTCTGCCTATATAATAATGATTTGATTTAAGCTTGTTGCTATGTACTTAGTTGCTCTCAAAATGATCACTGTGACAAAGTAAGCAATAATCAGTTGTTCTAAATAACTTGAAAACAGCATGTGCATTAAGCAAGCAAACAGGAAAAAGTTGCAAAAGGGACTTCCTCTTTGGATTTCCACAGCAGCTGAGTGGCGTTTAGTAAAGCAACTGTTTAAATTACTAAACACAGATCAAATCCTCCTCACTGGATACCGACATGGCTACAAAACTCCCCACTCGAGAGGAATGTGAGACTTGGATAACTTCTCAGATTGCAGATCTCCTAAGAGAGGTACTAAATATAGATGTCAGACTGTAAACAGAAAAGTATGAATTCAACTAGAAAATGGGTTGCTGGTCTTATCTATACTCTGTAAAATTTGTATGATTACTCTGTCCTAGATAGAAACATAGATACAATGCCAAAAGACATTGTAGTCAGCAACTGCAATGATCAAGAACGCATCATTTGTATTAATATTCTAAGTTTCTTGATGGTCTCTCAGTTTTTATTGAGATTTAGGTCATGACCAAGATTGATTGTTAAAAGTAGCAGACAGGGTTATCGTGAGAAATATCCACTGAGAAGGGATTGCATATCATATTTTATTTCCTTGTGGCAACAAGTAACTATTTTATTAGAAGGAGGCGTAATTTTTCACTGACCGTCACTTTGTAATATACAGCATTTATTTAAGAACCTGCTTTGAATATAAACCCACATTAAATTCTAAATGCTAGCTTCAACTTAAGGGTCCTTTTAAAGTCCTTGAGCTCTTTTATTATTCTTTTGCTTCTGTTGTACCTTTCCTATTTATGTAATTCCCTTTTTATTACAGTCAGGTAGCTTGAAGCATACACAATATTCTAAACTTGTTGTCAGTAATCTCTTCCCTACTTGAATAATTCCCTCTAAAATATATATTCAAGTATTTTTTTATGCATGCCAGTTTTTTTCCCTTTAAACTGTTGAACATTGTGGTTCAAATTTAAATGTTACCTGCTATTAATCCAGACATCAGAGCCCTGTGTTTCACAGCACGTAACTATTTGGTAGTCTCCTTTCATGTTTTGTCTTCATGAATATACATTTCTCTGTACTTTTTTTTAAATGCGAGTCTTATCTGCTCTGTTATAACAACCTATTCAAAATCTACTACAGCAAAAGCCATCCCCTTTCATACAGATTTTAACAAATCTTTCATATTGATTTGCATTTTCTATGATGGTATGAAACCTTTACACCTCTTGGTGAACAGTTACTGAATAAGTAGCCCCTCAAAAGAGAATCAAAGTACTTAACCCCCATATAGTATTAGTGAACATTGTTTACAGCCATCTAACAACTCTCAGTAACTATATACAAGAATATAAGACAGGAAATGAATAAAAGCACCTCAGCAACCCATAAACTAAAATGGGGATTTAGGTATGCTGTAACTTCCTGGGTTCACATTTGACCTTGAAAACTGAACTAAGTCTTTCAAATGTCCATACATCTTTTCTACACTTACCCTATGCCTATCCTTATACTCCCATCATGAGTTTAACTAGTTGTATGTTGACACATTAAATAACTGAAAAGCATTTAGGTCTGACCAAGTCTTTTTGCTGTTCTATTAGTCCCAGCTTGACATTTCAACACGATAAAGAGTTCAAGTCCGGATCACTTCTACCACCTTCTAAATATGTTGCATGTTACTATATCAAAGCATTCCTAAAATCTATACAGATTATTACCATAAGCTTCTTCTCTATTGGAATTATTTCTTATTTTTTCCAGCCAATTTATTATTCTTAATTCAATCAGAAGTGATTTCTTTATTCTATTTCTGATTATACATTTCCACTATATTGTCCTAAAGCAAAAAAATCCATTAAAGCTTTGTTCTTAAATCTGTTATATTAGCTTGTATCCCAAGCCTCTCTTCATTCAGATGTGCTTATTCTTTAAACAGTAGATCTCCAGCTGAAAATATAAATCCTTTTACTAGTGACAGATAATGGACAGAATCAGCTTTAGTGCTAAAGCTACAGCTTTTAATCTGAAAGTCCTAAATTCCACTGGAGGAACAAATTCTTTACAAATAGTTTTATATACGCCAGGTCTTCTAATTTAAAAACATGACAGGTAACTGCCAAAGTGTCTCACTGCTCTGTACGGTTGCCACAGCAGTAGGATAACAACCTACTAATGCTGTCAATTACACTCCTAGCTCATGAGGCAGCAGTCTGTGTGGTAGAGGTAGACGTCCTACCTGCTAATGATCCAGCTACATGTTAATATGATGCTGCGTGATGGAATTCCAGTGCTCCTGATCTAGTTGAGGCCAGTCAAGTCTTTAAACCAAATATTTTGCAAATAGTCTTTAAGTATATGTCCTTTCTTCTGGGTGCCTGACTTGAGACACTTTTATCACGTGCACAAACATTGAGCACTGACAGCTACAGAAGTCAAGGGGACCTATGCTTTAAACATAGCAAGTGTTGTTTAATGCCAACTATTTTGAAAAATCAGGTCTTGGCATCTCAACCTAGGCACATAAAATTAGTAGTTACTTGACCTTAAGCTCGCTGTACCTCAGCTCCCCATATGTGAAATGGAGTGATAATATCCCTTTCATTTTACAAGCATTTTCTGAAAAATAAATTATTTCATATTTGCGTAGCATGGTAATAGTAAAATAATGAGTAATGTAGAAAAGCTATGAAGAAATTAATAATTATGTCTTCAGTGCAGGATATGGATAGTGTACACTAAGTAAGACAAGAGATCGCACAAGAAGCAAAATGTTGAACAACTGCTTACTCAGTGAACAACTCCTACCCCATGTACTTGTGAACATGTTATGCAGTTTAACATATTATAATGCATATGAACAAGGCAACTTCAATTCAATTATTTGCAATATTTAAGTACTTGACTTTACAACCTTAATTATGTTCTTTTAACATAGAATATGTATGTGCATGTGTGTGCGTGTCTGTGTAATATCTAAAATAATTATTAAATTGTCATTCAGCAAAGTGAAGATTGATCAAAAGCATTTGTAGAAAACCAGTAACTAGAACAATAAAAAATAAACCTATTGATTTAGCTTCTTCTTCATAGCCAAGTTGTTAAAATAAATATTCCAGCTATATGCAAATAGTTATTCCTCTATTTTCCTGCATCTATTATATAAACATGGAAATACAACATCCTCTGTTCAGCATGCATCTCCTTTCTCCATATTTCCATGCATTCCAATATATTTACTTTGGCATTATTGTAAAGATAGAGGAGAGAGAGGCAGAAGTGGGACGTACAAGGCACTGCATACACTATTCCCCACCACCAGTTATGCTACCATACCTTACAAATGGCAAACTCACCTTCCCCTCCAAACTAAGGCATTCCTAGGCCTATTTTGGCAACAGTGCATTCACAATCTAGCCGCCTGTGCAGAGATCAGATTGTGAAGTCATCATCTTGCTGTAAAGATTTCTCTCCAAAATAAAATAAGCTTCAACAAGGGTGCCACAGTACAGCCTACAGGTTAGATCCAGCCCACAGAGCAATTTAATGTGGCACATGGTGTTTCTGAAAGGGCTGGGAATTTGGTGGTGGAGCCTGTCACTGACTTCCCAAGCATGGAGCCCCATTGCAGATGCTTGTTTTTGATGGGAGAGTGAACAATAACATATTAACTCCCATGCCAGTGCTGTCAGAGGTGGGTCCAGATCCAGCCCTTCAGGCTCCTTGCAATCCAGAATCAGTCTTCAAGGAGTCCTGTGAGCTCAATCAGGCGAGGTGAGTTTTGCACCCCAGTCTACAAGCCTGAACCCATGTTACTGGCATTTAAACCAGCATTACTTTCAGAATAACTACAATCCCAAAATTAAAAACCAAGCAGGGACTTCCATTTACCTCAAATATTGTTTTGTAAATTTCTCAAATGGTATCAAAACAGTCTTTTTGTTACTGTACGCTTAAATTGACCATTCAAACAAAATATTTACAACTATAACAAAATTCAACCAAACGCTGCATCGCCCTCATCTTTTAGACTCTCGGCCCTATATACATTTATTGAAATCTAAAGTTTAAAAAGCTAACTTCCTTAGGGCCACCAGATCTCTAAAGAATTAAAGGGTCTAGTTCTGGATCCCCTACCTCATGCTACTGATCACTGTAAATTCCCTTTGACTGTGTAATTGCAAGCAGTTCTTACACAACTATTTTGCCTCCTTTCTGAGCAACAAGACTACATATTTAACAGCTTTCCAGAGTTCCATGGTTTATATCTAAATTAATTAAATGAATTTATAAGTCTCTGATTTAAAATTCATTGTTAATGGACCATAAAGTAGACAAACTACTTACTGAACTGAACTGACAACTAACTGAATAGTTAACTAAGACTCTTAAATGCTAGAACTCACTAATAGCAGTGTATATTTTTAATGAAGTTCTGCAATTTTTTTCCTACTGATAGTTCTAAACTTTCTGTTCTGTACCTAAAAGCACAATTATTTTCTAAAGCCAGGCTAAAGCACTAAAACCCAGCAATCAAAAGATTGTGCTAGGTAGATATACAAGGTAGCGTTCTGCAAGTACCCAAGCTGGCTCCCAAACCAGAACCAATATGGTCACATTAATATGGCACTCACCCCAACTTAATAGGCCCTGCCTCTTAGAAGATTTAATTAGCCTGCATACAGCACCCACATTATGCTGCTTCAAAGTCAGGAGCTAGCGAACAGTGCTGCCTTTCCACGTAGACACACCATGAGGGTCCTTACCATCCCAGCTCTTTACCTTGGACCTCCTGAAAGGAAAATCCATTGGGCGTGTCCACACATGCAAGCACATGCACTTGCAGCAGCTCAAATAGAAGCGGTGCAAATTTGAGCCAGGGCCCCCCTGCACAGGGTCCCAAGCACCCTGCAGGGCCACAGCCTCCCTGTGCACAGCCAATAACTTACCTTCTGCAGCAGCAGCAGCAGTGGGGCACTCTGAGCCCACTGCTCCCAGATCCCAGCTCTCAGGGACCGTGTGCTGATCCCAGCTGGGTCCTGCCAGGCTTGGGGCTGCTCATGCTGCTTGGCTGGGCAGCACTGCCAGCCCCAGGGCTGGCAGGACCTGGATGGGATCAGCACGCAGTCCCCATGTGCCACGCTGGGTCCTGTCGCCATGAGACAACCCAGCTGGGGAGCAGAGGGGCCCCAGGGCTGGCAGGACCCAGCTGGGCTCGGCACGTGATCTCCCCACACCATGCCAGGTCTTGCCATCCTGGGACCAGCCCAGCCGGGCAGCACAAGCAGCCCCAGGGCTGCCAGGACCCGGCTAGGCTCAGCACACTGTCCCCACATGCCACACCGAGTCCTGCTGCCATGAGACTGGCTCAGCCGGGTGACAGAGAGGCCCCAGGGCTGACAGGACCCAGCTGGGCTCAGCACATAGTCCCCACGCATCACGCTGGGTCCTGCTGCCATGGGACCAGCCCAGCCAGGCAGCAGAGGGGCCCCAGGGCTGGCAGCACCTGGCTGGGCTCAGTATGCGGTCCCCACACACCGTGCCAGGTCCCACCTCTGTCCCTCTGTGCGTGCAGGGAGGTGGCATGTGGCAGGACCTGGCCCAGTCCCGTGAGGCTCGCTAGTCTGGTTTTGCACTAGAGCGGGTAACACAGCTCTGGAAGGCACAGCTCCTGTGTGCACTTCCTGGAGCCATGCAACCTGCTCTGGTGCAAAGCTGAACTAGTGAGTTGCATCGGTCTGGGTCATGTCCTTCTGCACGCTACCAGCTTCAACAATGCTGCTCCAGCCATTTCCCCCCTGCAGCCCCAGGGATATCCCCCAGCCACTCCCAAATCCTCCCACACATCCCCCTGCCACCTCTCACACCACCCACACCCATAAACCTCCCCACCCCCATTCCCAATTCCCAAAGGCAGCAGGAGCACCAAAGAGATGCTCTGGCCAAAACCAGACTGTCTCTTCTGGAGGACTGACTCCCATGCCTGCTCCAGGCACAGTCTGCTACCATGTCTTGCTCTGCTGTTCTGCAGAGCAGTTTTTTTTTTGCCCCCTAGATATTCAGGGATCTAATTTTCTCCCCACGCTGCAAGTTTGCAGTGCAGGGAACATTTTTTCATTCCTGCATGTGCTTCTTGAGCCATCTCAAAGGAGTTTGAGATGGGGTAAGAGGCACATGCACACTCGTCCAGATGCGCCCATTGAGTCTAAGACTGCACACAGATTCGGGGAGTTAGAGGGAGGTTAGATTGAGTTTAAAAATGGCTACCCAGTATAAAGTAAGTTAGGATAGGAGGGGCTAGCAAGGCCTTGGAGGGATCAGGGAGGCAAGCAGGGATCAAGGGGGGGGGGAATTGGGGGGCATGTAGTATCCACAGGGGGGTCATGAGAGCTAGTGGTGTCCACAGGGGTGTTGGCAGGATATGGGTGGATTTGGCAGGATCAGGGTCTGTGGGGAGGACTTGTGGTGATGGGAGACTCTCCCCCCTAACCCTGGGACCAGGGATTATTTTTAGCCACCTGACCCCCACCTAACCCCCAGACAAACAACCACACCAGCAAACCAACCCCCTCCCACCAATCCTGCCTAGCTCTCCCTCCCTTCCCTTACTTCCTTGGCTTCCAGCACTAGCAAACACCACTAAAACCAATGTTGGGGGCATGCTGGTTGTGGGATGGTGGGGCTTGGTAGACTCGAGAGAAGGGAGATGTTGTCCTTCTGGAATGAGGCAAGGAACTGGGGGGGTAAAAATAGTCCAATTCCAGGTAGGGTTGGAAAAGCACAGCCCTGGAGCTGGGGCCAGCAACTGGGCTTTCCAAGCCCTATGGGTTCACTGGGAACTGTACAGACATTCAGTTAGATCAGGCTTGCCAAACCCAATTTAAGTTAGATTACCTCTAAGGCAGAGTTAACTTAGACCGGGTTGGCCATTTTTAGACCAATCTATCTTTCTTGAACTTTTCTACAGTTCATGCTTAGATGGACCTAACTAAGTATTCCTACTTGGCCTGCACTTGCAGAGAGTCAGTTAGAAAGGCCAAAGCAACACAAATTAAAGACTACACAGCTGAGGCTGGCAACACAAATTAAAGACAACAAAAAGTCTTTTTTAGGTATGTAAGAAGTAAAAGGAAGGTGCAGGGCAGCACAGGACCCCTACTAAACAAAAAGGAGCAATTAGTGACAGAGAGGGAGGACAAGGCTGAGCTATTCAATGAGTTTTTTGCCTCGGTGTTCCTGAACAGTGGTCAAGATAAGTCTCCTAACGGGTTCTTAAATAGTCATCAGAGGGCCACCTGCCTATCAACTGTCGACTCTGCAGAGTCACTTGAATGGACTCAACGTGTTTAAGTCAGCAGACCCGGAAAAGCTTCATCTGAGAGTACTGAAGGAATTTGCTGGTGTCATAGCAGAACCACTGGCATGGCTGTTTGAGCACTCAGAGGACTGGAAAAGGGCCAATGTGGTCCCTATTTTCAAGAAGGGAAGGAAGGAGGATCCGAGTAATTATAGGCCAGTCAGTCTCACCTCCATCCGTGGTAAGGTCTTTGAAAAGGTTAAGAAGATCATGAAGAAACATATTTGTGGGTGTCCAGCAGGAAAAACAATGCAGCAGGGAAACCAGCATGGATTCATCGCCGTTAGATTATGTCTGACTAATCTGGTTTCGTTTTATGACAGGGTCTCAAAATACTTAGATGCAGGAGTAGAGGTAGATGTTGTTTTCTTGGATTTTAGCAAGGCCTTCAATATGGTTTGTCATCCCATTCTCATAAATAAATTAAGAGGCTGTGACAGATGTCTACACAGTCCAGTGGGTGGCAAATTGGCTTAGCAGGCACACCCAGAGAGTGGTAGTAGATGAGTCGGTATCGACCTGGAAGGATGTGAGTAGTGGGATCCCACAGGATTCGGTCCTTGGACCTGTATTCTTCAATATCTTCATCAATGACTTGGATGTGGGTGTGAAGTGGACTCTGTCCAAGTTTGCAGACAATACTAAATTGTAGAGTGAAGTACACACTCCAGGGGGTATGGAACAATTGCAGGCAGACTTGGACAGGTTAGAAAAGTGGGCAGTCCACAATAGGATGCAGTACAACAAGTACAGGTGCAGAGTTCTGCACCTACAGCACAAAAAGATCCAGCACACCTACTGGCTGGGAAGTGATCCTCTCAGCAGCACAGAAGCAGAAAGAGACCTCGGAATCATAGTAAACTCCAAGATGAACATGAGTCATCAGTGTGACAAAATCATCAGCAAAGCTAACCACACTTTCATGCATCAGTAGATGCACGAAAAATAGAACTTGCCCTCTATGCGGTCAGACTGCAGTTGGAGTACTGCATCCAGTATTTGGTGCTGCACTTCAACAAGGATGTTGATAGTCTTGAGAGGGTTCATAGGAGAGCCACTCATATGGTTAGGGGCTTACAAGACAAGCCCCATGAGATGAGACTGAGGGACCTGAACCTCTTCAGCCTCTGCAAGAGAAGGCTGAGAGGTGATCTTGTGGCTATTTACAAATTCATTAGAGGGACTCAGCAAGGAATTGGAGATGCTCTGTTTGCCAGGGCACCCCTTGGGGTAACAAGGAACAACGGTCACAAACTGACAGAGAGCAGATTTAGGCTAGATCTCAGGAAAGCTCCTTCATGATAAGGGTGGCCAAAATTTGGAATGGGCTTCCAAGGGAGGCGGTGCTCTCCTCTACCCGGGGGGTCTTTAAGAGAAGGCTGGATAGGCATCTGGCTGAAGTCATCTGACCCCAGCACTCTTTCATGCCTATGCGGGGGGTCGGACTCAATGATCTGTTGAGGTCCCTTCCAACCCTAGCATCTAGGAATCTATGAAAGGTTCTAAATGTAGGGTCTGCACCTACACAAACTAAATTAGATTGGGTGGACATTTTTAATGTGATCTAACCTCCCCAAAAGTCTGTATGTACCCTAAGATTCATATTAGAAAGGGCTCAGTTTCCTGTTGTAGATAAAGATAAAGCTTGTGAGAGCTTCTTCTGGGTTCTGGTTTCATTTTTCTCTACAATTGGCTATCATAGTTTTACTAAGAAAAAAATATATCAGACTTGAAGAACAGATACTGATTTTGAAAGTCTATAGCCTCTGAGCCTTGCTGTCTAGGAATGCCTCCTAGTCACTCTTTGTAATATTCTTCTTCTAGGTATCCGCATCAGATGTAATGTACAGATTTGTGCCATTACTACATACTTTGAATTTCTACATGGAAGTATTTTACCCATAAACCAGGCTACAATTTAGATTTTGTATACCTTTCAAATTATTTTATATATTTATACACACACACACACACACACACACACACACACACACACACACATATATATAATGCTGTCTCTTTTCTCACCTCAGTTTGGAATGCCTGAATCTGCTGCAGTGGTGGAAAAACTGAATATCAATGGCCCCCAATTTCTGGTAAGCAACTGAAATATTTTCTGTTCAGAAATATTTTATAATAGGTATCTGCCTTTTGTATCACAGTGGGCACATCTACACATGCACATTTCATAATTTCATAGTTTTAGGAGCTGAAAGGGACCTTACAGATTATGAGTTTACTGCATAGTAACCAAAATTACTACATAGTATGGGCATGTGTTTCCATGTGCATGCCCATACTGCACAGTAACTATGGTGACTTATGCCAGCTTAAGTGTAAATTTGATGCCAGCATCATGCAGGTATCAAACATTTATACCCAATTAGTTACTGAGCAGTAACTCATGTGTAGATGCCTTACTGCATAATAATGCTGTGTGTGTGGACTGACTTGGGACTAACTTTAGTCCCAAGTCATTTCATACGCAATATTAATGTGCTTTAATGCTTGCACATGTAGATGCCAACCTATTCCTGCTTACTGCATGGTAAATTACAGCACAGTAAATTTAAGCCAACATAAATGCACATGTAAACATTCCCAGTGTGAAGCTTGTGTTTACAATAGCAACAACTTAAGTTGGCTTCCTCTGTTCTTTGTAGAGTCATGGCAAGTCATATGTTATATTTATTATATAATATTCTAACAACAAAAATCCCACTTTATTCCTCTGAATAATTTACTCACAGTAGTAAATCCTTGCCTTGCTCCACCTCTGGATAGAATAAACATCTAGATACTCACACAAGAATCTGGCAGCTGAAAGGGATAGATATAAAGGTCCATTCACACGTATGTGATTGGAGGATTTGGATCTAAGCAATCTTATTAGCACTCTAACACCAAGCTGTGGGAAAAGCAAACTGGTTCCTGCCAGCTCAAGTGTCTTTTGTAGTCTTTTTTGTTGAATGATTGAAGATATTATGTACTTTCCTCAAAGTAGGAATGGACACAGGATGTAAGAAATGTTTTCAGAAGTTAGTGGTAACCTACAAGAACAAAAGTGACACACAAAAGAAACAAAAAAGGAACTACAGGCAAGTTCTGCAAGGCACTTGTGACAGAAAAAAATAAAACAAAAGGAAAAACATTTGTGCAGCACATTCTCCAAATTATGCATTCCCTTCAAGATTTCCCATTTTAAGCTTACCTTATTTCACATTGTAGTGTTCAGGGCATTACATGAAGTGCCCCATGGTATGCCACTACCCGCATGTGTTTTGTATTCTATTGTTATAATACTGTGAGTGGCAGCTCTCAAATGACGGAAGATTTTTAGAGCTTTTCATGTGCTCTTTAACTGAACTGTTCAATACCAGTGTCAACTTGATAAACCAGTAATAAAATATGCTTGAAATAATTCATTATGTCAGTACCAAAAAAGACATTCATAGAAGAACTTGCATTATTAGGACACTACTTATATTGTCAACAGCAACACCTATGTAACTGCAAGACAGCATTACTACAGATGCAAGCCAGAATTTAATTACATTGCAAGTAATTAAAGCAGCAGCTTATTTTCAGCAACTGATCACTGGTCAGCTGTATCAGGAAATCCAAACTGTTCCAGGAATGGAAAGTTTCTTCTTTGATTTCTATTACAAAGGGTGTAAAACTGTATCGTTCTTCTAAGGAATACAAGAACAATGTATTGATATCTGCCTACATTTGCAGAGAGTCTAACTTGTCTATGTGAAATGCTCCATTTCTTTTACTGGATATTGAGATTCTAATGAGGACATCATATTTTTCAACATAATCATTTCATCACTCAAACATGTAAGAAAGGAGCAATGACATATCATGGAAATCTGCAAAATGGGGAAATATGAGGTTTAATTGATTTAATTTTCTGAAGAGTGAATCTGCTTTCAAAAACTTGGGAAAACTGCAGTAAATTATTATGTAGCCCTTAGACCACTTGGTATCAAAACAAACATCAAAATTACTACAGAGGGCTTGTTGGTATGATGTGAGGATCAGGTTATATGCTAAATACTGAATTTGAAAAGAAAATAAGCTGAATGAACTTGCAATACTTAAGACTTATTTGAGGTTTAAAAATCTGGCTGTAAACGCAGTAAAATTGCCTAACACGCAATGAAGTGGCCACAATACCTTAAATCAATTTTGTCTGGTTTCAGAAGGGGAATTGAGTATTGTAATTGGCATTTAGATTCAGTAGGAATTTTGTTTCTTTGAACATTTTTCTCTCATCTGAGCTTTAAGCAATAAGACAATTGCTTTTATAATAAAACTCATTTCTATTCTATAAACATACTGTTTCAAACTGCTCTTTTGTAAGAAACAGGATTACATGCATTTTAAAGAAATTTTGAGATAATGGCTCTACCCTAACATTTTTGCAGAAGCTGAAATGCGAAAACATGGTACATTAGAATGAGAGTATGCAATGCAGTTTCATCTTCCCTTACCAATGGTATTTTATTTGCAATAGTTATTCCAAATGCAGGTCACATCTCAGTGATGCTAATCTGCTGCTAATGGGTAGATCAGCTTTTAGGCACAGTTGAATTGCACAGTGTATTATATTCTCTCTCATTGCTTTTTAATGTCTGAATATTTGAAGCACTGTGCTTGGCTTTTTCTATTGTAGAGAGTATTTTTTGCTTTTTTGGTGCCATTTTCTAATTTAACATTGATTTTCCAGGTAGAGAGTGAAAAAGTAGTAGAGACTTCAGAATTCTGATTTGACCTTAAGGAATGAATCCTGAAGTAGTTAGATTTAGGGTGCTACTCTTAACGAAAAAAAATAAGATTTTTACTAAAAGCATGGAGGAAATACCTAAAAGTAACAAAGGAGTTGTGCTGATTCTGGACATATTTCACCAGCTCTATGTTTTCACATATGTTGCTATTTCAAGACTTTTATATTGGGTCTTTGGGATTTAAATTTTTGGGGCTAGCAAAGACTTCTTTAAAAGTACAATAATGGTTTACTTTTATAAAAAATAATCTTTAAAGAAGAGACCTATGAACTTCATTGTGACTGTCCTGCATATCTCTGGCAGTACAAAACAACTGACAGATCCAGTCTTCTAAGATTTGTCTTTGCATAAGGTGCCAGAGCTTGCTTCTAAATCTACATTACTTCTTCCCATTCCTAACTGAATGAACATTAGCTGGTGATCCCAGCTGCTGGAATGCCAATTTGGAGCCCCAGGCAGGCAGATATAAATTACATAAGCCAAAGCAGAGCTACGGAGTCAGATGCTCCCCCCTTTCTCCCCCCCCCACAAGTTCAATGTAAAGCACAATTCGGCTGCACTCAAAAATATGGCCCCAAGTATTCAATTGAAGACAGAATCTGACTCCCCAACTAAACTTCTTGGGAAATAGTTGAAAGTAAAGTCCAACTATAGCTTTATAGAGAGAACAAGAGGCTTACAGCCCATTTCCCATAGGCAAAGCACTCCTCTGGTTCTTCCCCATGTACCAAACACACTAAAGACCATGGGCTAATATTTACTCAAAATAGGGACTGCAGCATGGGCTGGCAGTGGAAGACTAATGCAAATAGTAGTTAGTTGTGATATATTTATTCTTACCATGTTCTCCCCCACTTCGTATATTATTGCTGGTGAGCCGCTTTCTCTAACTAACTTGTCAAGTATTCAAATTTCCCAAGCCACAACTTCGCAGTCAGTGTCATATACACCATGCTTCTTCTGATTCAGGAAGTAGGATAGCTTCCTTAAGTATATCACTGTGCATGTACCAACAAGCTCTTCATTTCAGTACAACTTGCTAGCAAGAGCATAGCACCCCACTAAGCTGACTACACTCTTAGCTCAGGAAGAAGCAGGTTCAGCACAAGTGAAATTTATCTAACCAGACTGGTAAAACTGTGCACGTGTTCATAGCAAAAATTTTCAACTGGAACAACATCCTGATTTTTAAAATTCCAGCAGGACTGTCAAACTGGAGACCATAAACCCAGTAGCTTTCCATAAGAACACCAGTCTCAGAATACTCAGGAGGTGGACCACATCTTAAGATAAAAATTGGCTTGTGGACTTGCTCCCATCCCCTGCCAATCACACTGCAGCTACAAAGCAATGTTCATATGGAAAAAAATACCATTAAAAAATCCTGATATGGTTTTAGCTCCTCAAGTGAATTCTATTCTTCTTTCATCTCTCCTTTCATGGTCTCCTCCCCTGCTACTAGACATGCTTTCTTGGCCCATGGCTCTCTCTTTGCTTCCTCCCTGCTAATACATATTTCCCTGACATACTACCCAGTTTCCTAATGTTCTTCTGCTCTGTTTTTTGGGCCCCACCCCTCCTCCCAACCCTGGCTGGTGGTGGCAGACCTGGAGCACAACTCTGGTTTCTGTCCCAGCTGCTTTTACAAGCCCCAGAGCTCACCTTTTCTATGAAAAACCTGGATACCTAAGGGAGCTGGACACAGCAAGGTGCACTAGCACACTGTGAGAAATGAGCCATTTGACTTTGCTAGCCAACACTCCACAGATGACAAAAAATGCCTGTTTAGAACAAAATTGGTTTTAATTAAAACTTGCCTGGGGGCTGGAAGGTAAAGACTATTCTCTCTCAGGTGACAGTAGATGTACAGCAACAAAATGGGAGAAAGGAAGCATTGCAGGACAGAGGGCTGCAGGCCTGATGCTTGTTAGCATTATGAGAGACAACTGTAGCAGAAGTAACAAAGACACTGGACTCTCTTCATGCCAGGTGTTGGAGGAAAAGGACAAAACTGAATTCTTTTTTAAACTGGTCCAAATCCAGATGTACAGATCAACACCAACTCAGGATTGGTTCAATGTCTAAATCTGCAGCCACGTTTCACTGATGACTGGCATTTTAGTTTATTTTAAGAAGTTTTCTTGGTCACCTTGGGCCACCATTATCCATTAAATGAACTATTTTTACTGTTTCCAACCAAATCTGAGACTCCCTCTAAAAGCAGTAATATGCACTCACATGGTCATTTCAGAAAGAGGGAAATAGCTGGGAACACAATCAAGAAAAAGCCAAAGTGTTGCTGTATATATAATGTAACTGGAACAGAGAGTGATTTTATAGTGATCTTAAGGCCTGGGTTAAAAGGAAAACATTTTACAGCTGAATGCATTAGCTGCTATCAATCATCTTCAATTAAATAAGAGAGTAAAAGGGC
Organism: Crocodylus siamensis; assembly: GCF_052110815.1. Classification (NCBI taxonomy): domain Eukaryota; kingdom Metazoa; phylum Chordata; order Crocodylia; family Crocodylidae; genus Crocodylus; species Crocodylus siamensis. The sequence goes on along the minus strand of NC_143401.1, from coordinate 69,148,142 downwards.
AATACATATTCATGTCCCTCCAACAAAGCAGGACTTCATAAAAATGGAAGCAAAAATTGCATATTTATTTCTATTCTTCAAAAAAAAGGACAAAACAGACTAGCTTACTGGATATAGATGTATTTTCTGAAATCTACAACATTGATGTTATGCACCATTTAACACTGCCACTCAAAAATACAATAACAAATTGATGGCAAAAATAACCTCATTTTTAAGATTGTCAAGAAAATAATAGATTCATGTATAAAGTCAACAAGCATTATTGGTGCCAGATGCCCATGAATGTTTGAATAAACAATGAAAATATATCAAGTTGTTTCATTTTACTTTCTTGCTAGATATAGATATTTTCCAATAACCCAAGTTGTAACTTAGTAAAACTGTGTAATACCTTGATCTTGCAATTCAATTCAGTAGCAGCAAACAATAAGATAATACCAAAGTCCTCCTTGCAGGATTTTGGCCTTAATTTTTACCATGACAGCATTATATTTCTATTCATGTTCCAAATATTGCTGCCAGAAATTATTTGAACATGAATTTTGTTTGTTTTTATTCAGCAGCTGTGAATGATGGGAAGTGCTTGTCTGCATTCCAATCCATGAAAAGCCCTGACAAAATAATCCAAGCAATTTCAAATGTCAAGCTATTCATAATTGCATTAAATATGGATTAAAGGAATATTCTTTGATGCTGAATCCTTTGTTCTTAAAGTTAAGATAATTTTAAACAGGATCTTAATAAAAAACGTAAAATTTTATGGAGGCTTCAACTTCAGGGAGTGTGGACAGGACTGAGTAGTGGTGGGAACTTACAAAGCCATTGTGTTACAGTTTCCACATTTATAGGAACTAAACTGCACAAAGGAACGGCTCCAAGCATTCTCAGTATTTTAAGTGTTAAGCCAACTCCTGTTTATGTTTTATTCAGACATACTTGCCTTGTAAGGACACAGAACAATTCAAATACGATAGTACCATCTCAAAGCTTGTTTAAAAGGAAGAAATCAAGCATTTCAAGACTTTTGATATGGGGCACTTCCATTTTTGGTGTTTTGGTGCTTTCTAAAAAAAAAATCAGACCCTGTGCAATGCCTCTAGTTAGGCACCCAAAAATCACTCACCTCTGTTGAAAATGTTGGTCACTCTCCTGTTATCACACTACAGCCGCTACCCACATCTGACATCTTCTCCCTGAATTCCTGTATCATCATAATTTCAGTCATACTTTATTAATACAAGTCTCTTTCAATGCAAGACTGTTTCTAATGGTCTGTTCTTTAAACCTGAAGAGCGAAAAAGAATATAGGAAATATATACTGAAATTCTTTCTGGGTATTATTACCTGCAAAAGACTCTACTATATTAAATGACAACATGAATGCGAGAGGGCAATGACATGTTATGCATAATATAAGTAACATAGGCTATCTGAGGAACTGATCATTTTCAGTTTCAGAGAGCAAGTTCTGTATGGAAGGTCATTAAAAAGAGCAGTTAAGATAAGATTAGCTTTTCTATCAACCTGCTTCTTCAGAGAAAAAGTGGGCCAGATCTACTCTGACATCCTGCTGCATACAGCATTTGCACACATGAATTCTAGTTAAGCCAGATTTAAGGCTGTTTTGTGTCATTGTATCATTAAAAAGGGACAAAGTCAGGGTAACCATTTAAGAGTATTTGAGGAAGTTACACTTCATGCTTTTTCTGCTAATGAAGATGTAATGATCTCATGTGGTCCCTTCCAGCCCTGAACTTCTGTAAATCTGGAATCTGGAAGAATTTGCCAAATATTTACATTTGGAAGATAGCCTATTTATGAAATGGGTAAGCCATCTATCTGTCACCTGAACTGATGGTGCAACTACTAAAGAATCTGTATTCCAATTTAGTTTGATAAGAAACCAATTACCTTGTGGAAACCATCCTTCAGCTGCATGGCAGAAACAGCATGTTGGCACTAGGAATTTATCAAATTGCAGGAACAGGTTGGGGTTTTACTAAACTAAACTAAATGGATACCATAAACTCAATTCTACATTTCCATCTGAAAATGCTATACCTTCTTTTGTTTCATGTAGCCCCAAATTGATTATAATTGAAGGAAATCAAAAAGAAACATCTGTCTTTTTCAGGCTGTTTGCCTTGTATTCTCCACAGCAGCTAGCAGATAGTCTACTTGCCCATTTTGACAACATATATCCTCCTGCAGTTTCTCTAAAAGCATGTATTATACTGGTGATTGGAGTGACTGAAACAGAAGCTGAAAATAAATCAGTAGAAAGCAGGTGTATGTATAGGGACAGGGAGGAGAGGGACATGAGCTTATTTGATTTGATCGCTTCAGGGCCTAGGGTCAGGTTTCCCTCACAGGAAACTATATTTTTTTTTAATTAGTCACAAATTTACTTTTACAAGATAGCTTGAAAAAGGCCACAGTACCTCAAGATGACACATTTTTTAGGTCTAGGAGGAGAGAGTAAATGGATCTGATTAGCATGGAATTGAAGGAGGACAGCAACAGAAACAAAGTTACACTCACTGATTAGACTCCTTCTCTGGATGCCTAGACCAGTAACATTATAGTTCCTTGGGTTGTAGTTGGAGCTGTGTCGGTCTAAAGACATAGGCAGACAAGGTTTTTCGGGTAAATGTGATATCTTTAATTAGACCAACTAAATAGTTGGAAAAATTCTTCTTTGCAATCTTTCAGGCACAAACACCCTTCTTCAGCCATGGGGAGAGTCTAGTGGTGTTACGTGCTCTCCATGGTAGAATAGAAGCTAATATGCAAAATGCAGGTCTGTGAAAATGCAAATACATGGCAGCGAAGATCAGAGGGAATGGGAGACAATAGGTGCAAGACAGGTTGGGGGGGGTTAGAAGTGGGGAATGTTGAACTGGTGATAAAATGTAGCTGGTAAAATGCAGACAGGTTACCTGGAGTTATCAGATGGCAGGCAGGTTGTAATGCGCCATAAATCTAATGTCTATATTTTGTCTTTGATTTTTTGTATCCAGTAGATTTATGAAGTGAAGCTCATAGACTTGTCTATGAAAGATGTTTTGTAAATTCCCATTGAGGGAATTGAACTAAGAGACTGGAGAAAGAGTGGTTGTCTTGTGAGAAGTAGGCACCCACAGGTAATCAGATATTTTTGTCTTTGATAGATTTTCAGTGTGCATTCATTCTGGTATGCAGTTGATGTTTGGTTTCTCCTACATATTTTCCATCAGGGCACTTAGTGCACTGGATGAGATATATGCCCCCCACACACACACACCCCTACCTGTCTCACACTTATTCGCTGCCATTCCCTCTGATCTTCACTGCCATGTATTTGCATTTTCACAGACCTATGCTTTGCATATTGGCTTCTATTCTACCATGGAGAATACATAACACTAGCAGACTCTCTCCAAGGCTGAAGAAGGGCATTTGTGCCTGAAAGCTTGCAAAGAACATTATAGTTCCTTAGCATCCAAAACAGGAAGAAGCAGAATTTTCTAGCACACACAGAGAGTTCCAAATATTGAATAGATTATGCAGTCACTGCTGACTTAACTTTTGCAAGTAGGCTTGAAAACCCACTGGAAGTGGGTTTTTGATCTAGAAAAAAGTCACAGACCTGGGTGAGCTAAGCACCCTTCTTCTAAATTAAATGGAAGGAGTGATTAAATGCCTTTTCATGTAGTGATAGCCAAAAGCAATAGGAGGTATTAGGCTACATGGGGAAATCTGAGTGAGAAGTCAGAGGAGTTTCTTGGGGCTGGTGCTAAACATAGGACTATGGATTTGTTTTAGCAAGCTGTTTGCATGTTGAGTAAAAAGCCAGCAGACAGCAAGAGCAGCAGTCATTTGCTTGGCTGAGAAGCAGAAAGGAATCCTGAGACAGAGTTGACTGGCAGGGATAGACTTGGAATATGTGTGTGTGTTTGTTTCTACTGTGTTCAGGACTATATAAATGAACAGGATTATAGAAAAGTATATATCTGACTATAGCAACTTCCCTCCTAACAGAAACAATTCAGCCAAACCCTCCATGTTGGTTAACAGCTTGGATCAATGGGCACAGAGTTTAGAGTGGGATAGAGTTTCCAGAGAGATAAGGTGTGAGCTGCTACATCTGCTAGACCAGCATGTAGAATGATGAACATTTTCACAGAAATCAAAGGCCCACAGGAATTAAAACAAGACATAAAAATAATGGCTGAAGAGGAACTAAGGCAGTATTTGGAGGCTGCCCAAGAAGGGATTTTTTTATTATTATTATTTTGCTTGCATAACAGCTACCAAGTCTCCAGCCAGATTTAGAAGCCAGTACTCATTGCAAAGCAGCATAAAGTAAACTAAAAAAGGCCACTGGTGTTCCAAATAAGGTGTTCACTTGGAGAGTTACAGAAGTATAATTAAGCTGCTTTGTATGTTTCCCTCTGTAGACAAGCCTGTGACTTCAGGTTTGAATAGCGTGCACAGTAGTCTGACCACTTTTTGCTAATGCTGACCAAGCTTTTACAGTTGCATTAAAAGATTCAGTGTAGCTAAAAGCAAAATTCACAATGTCTGGAATATAAATTATACAGAAACAAAACACTAAATCACAGAGAGGGAAAGAACAAGTTAGGAAGTGAAAGGGATTTTCCCCTAGTAAAATGAAGCCATCCTGTTTTCTCCTAAATGACACCATCTGCACTGAATAAGCATGAAGTTAGGCAAAGGCACACATACAAAATAGGAACCTGTAAGAGATCACTGTAAGCTTAGTGACCAATTAGCTTCAGTGTTAGTTGTTTTTAATTTAAAATGTTCTAATAGGAAGAAGGAATGACTTTTGCAACCAGCCAGTTATCAACGTGCTGTGCAAAGCACCAAAAAATAGGACTTATTCCTGGGATGGCTCAGAGGAGTTTTTGTTAAATATTTACCAACCTTTCCATATTTAAAAACCCAAGGAGTTTGCCCACATTATAATTGCATACAAAAACCAATCACAGAGATGTTTCATCAGTGAATTTTCCAAGTGCCAATCCTGTGCATAAACTTATAATTTAATGTTAAGAGAATCTGGCTTCCAGCTCTGGTTGCACTGCTGAAAAAATATATCAGTCATTAACATTTGAAAAGGGGCATACTGGAAAAGCATTTGAATTCCCAGAGTTCACACAAAATCTGTACTTAGAAAAATAAGGATTTGAGATATTTAATTCATTTTAGGCTTCTAAAGCTGAAAGCTGTGTACAATCCCCATGGTTGTGACTTCTATTTGTTGGATGCCTACACTTGCTGCTGGTAATATGACCTGCAGTGTTTAGATCTGTTTCTTAAATTCAATAGCCACAGAACTCTCATTTGAAACACTGGGAAAGGTGTCCATCCATTATTCTCTCCAGCGTAGGAATACCCACATGCATTCCCTTAAGCTTTTCTTACAGTTTGTCCATGATTTCAATCAATTCTTTCTCCTTCAAAATAATCCTTTGGAAGGGTTTTTGTGCACCATCTATATATGTAACAGGTCCATGTTTAGAGAGATGACAAGACCCATGACTATAAATAATAATAATTAAAGAAAAACAACCACCAGAGCCTTGCAGCTGTTCTATGGTGATTTATTTTAGCAGTGGCCCACTGCTAAAGTAAAATCTTGACTTTCCAACATGGCTTATGAAAAAGCCCCTTTGTACTAAAATAGGGTCTGATCAGCATAATGGAAGTAACCATTGTGCTCAAAATGATATGATCTATAGAGAACAGACATACTAGGCCTGACTATATATAAATACAGAAACAAAGAACTAAATGAAGAACTAAACAGACAAGTACAGATGACATGCTAAATAAATAAGTCCAGAAAGTAGATTTTAAAAAAAATCTTTAGCTAAGAGCTAGCTCTACCTGGTGAACAACACTAGAGGAAAATGTATGTGTAAGCAGAGAACTGGCAGCACTCACTAAAAACAAAATCTATCCATGTATGTATGGATGGATGTAGGTATAATGTTAGTTGTCATTAATTCAGTTATAGAAAAGCTAGCAAAATCAGGCTTCTCATGAGCAGGAGATTAGCAAAACTACCAAAGCACTAAAATGGCAAGTATGTATATTATATACTGTATTGTGTGCCCAGTATTGTGTGCAGTTCAGAGTTACAGTGTCATTCCCTGTAAGATAGTGTAACACAGGCATGGGCGACTGGTACCTCCCGAGTCTGGGGGGCCACTAGCGGGGCACAACCGGGGGGCAGGAGGTCTCCCAGAGCCCAATCATGGCGACCGGGGTGCAGGCAGGTCCCCCAGAAGCTGGTTGCTGAGCATGCCAGCGGCACAGCGGTGGCAGAAGTGCCAGGACTTCCACATGCCACACTTCCACTGCCAATGTCCTGCAACTGGAGCCAATTTCAGGGGGGGCACCAGTGCCCTCAGGAGGGGCACATGCCCCGCCTCCCATGCCTCCTTTATGCATCACCTATGAATACAGAGCTGTCCAACTCATGGGCCATCGGCCATATGTGGCCTGCAAAGGATTAATATACAGCCTCCAGGCTCTCACCTAGCTGCTTGTTCCCCAACATCACTCTGGCTGCAATTACAGATGGAGTCTCCAGTGTCCCCACCTCCCTACTACAGCTGTCTCTTCCTGCCTTCACTCCAGAACATAGGGCAGTATAGCAGTGCAGTGTGCTATGGGTGAATCCAGGGCTCCCTGCAGAGGGGTGAGGGATTACACCTCCATGGTACAGCAGTGAAGGGTGCCTATGCAGGCACCCATTGCAAAGACTAGGTAGGTAGTAGCATCTACACAGTGAACCTGGTGTGACTGCCAAGGGCTTAGAAGTTGGACAGCCGAGCTGTAACCTGTTGTTTAGCAAGTAATTCCCTATAAGGAAGAAAAAGGAAAATATTCCACTTAGCCATGCTAGCTAGGGACAGAAATTACACATAAACCAATATAAAAGTGATCAGAAACAGGTTCAAATCTGTAATATACCATAAGGTCAGTGCACATAAACTGCTTTCAAAATGTCCAAAATGGGTTTCAGGTAAACCAAATGGATGTAGTATCATCCTTAACTGATTCAGGTTAAATCAGTTTATTGATTAAAACCAGATCCCCAGATCCCCTCCAGATTCAAGTTAGCTCACAGTCCCCCAGCATCCCAGGGTGCCTTGCACCTCCCCAATAAATCCTCCCCTCACAAGACTTGGCTCACACTGTCTGCTCCTGCCCCACCAGCTTCTGGCCTGGGCCACTACAGGTATGTGGCTGTATTTCCGGAATCAAAAGTGAATGTCTGCTCACTTGTTTATCAATTCAATTTATACATCTTAGTGTAATCTGCAAAGATTGAATCAATTCAGCTTTGGGCTTTTTGACTGTCTGTACTTAGTTGCTATGTATATATTGTGTAACAATATAATTGAAGTCCCTGTGTAACACACAAAATGGGAGGAAGTTAAATTGATTCAGTCATTTTTTTAAATAGACATTTATTAGTTTTGTCTAGCTGTGTACATCACAATGACTTCTTTTAACTATTTATAAGTTTTCAACTAAAGTTATAAGGATTAACCAGGTCTGTATAAATGGAGGGGAAAGGCTGTACTTTTTCTTTTAAAAAATGAAGACAAAAATCATAATTTAACAACAATCTTTTCTACAGCTCTCTCTCCTGTTTATTTAAGAGGTTTTATTTCCTGATTTGGCAAGTTGGCCAGTGAAGGGTGTAAGCATTTTTTAACTAGGGTTACCATATGTCCAGGTTTTCCCAGACATGTCCTCTTTTTTGGCCCCCTGTGCTGTGTCCTCATGGGTTTTTAAAATTAGAGCCAAATGTCTGGATTTTTTGCTGTTCCTCTTCTCTTTGGGGCTGGCTACTTGGGCCTGGAAGCAGCAGACCAGGTGATTGGCTGTTGGGGGTCATGTTCTCCCTGCATGGGCCAAGCAAGCCAGGTGAAGAGAGCAAGAGAATGTATCTGTATTTGTGTGCAGGCAACACAGGACCCGCTTGGGCAGCAGGGCTGGTGGGACAGGAGCTGCAGGTTAGGAGTGAAGGGCACCAGCAGGGCTGAGGGGCAGGGGACTGCGGGTTGGGAGTGAGGGGCACTGGGTGGCCAGGGGGCTGCAGGTCAGGAGTGATGGGCACTGGGGGAGCAGAGGACTGTGAGTTGGGAGTGAGGGGGACTGGGGAAGAGGGGCTTAGGAGTGAGGGGCAGAGGCAGGGCACTGGCATATCACTGCCTCCCCCCAATCATATGCCCCTCCCTGCTTCCTCCTCCCCCTCCCAGATGTCCTCTTTTTTGATGCTGGAAATATAGTAACCCTATTTTAACACTACACTGAAATTTCATATTTTCATTGTACAAGAATGCTGATATTTGCCATGAAACTCTAAGGAGTAGAACCCTATAGGTGAAGGGATGACATTATTCCTACTGGAAAGAAGTCTCTAATGCCCTAAACTTCTGTGAATCTGTGAAAAAATAATGGAGGATTTGGTAAGTATTTAATAATAGCTAGCCATCTATTAAATAGTTTAATAAGAACTGGTTTAACTGAAATCGATTGGATCTTTCAAATGTATAGATTCTTTTCCTTAGTGTGACTGAGAGAATACTGGATTCTTGTTGACAATGGCAATCCATAGGGGGTGCATGCGGGTGCACGTGCACCCCCTAAGATTGACTGTGCACCCCCTGGAAGCGCCAGCCGCAAAACCAGAAGTGCTAACAGAGGTGCACTTCCGGTTTCACTATTTTCACCACTGGCTCGGCAATTGGCTGCCACCCAACCAGTTCAGCGATTGGCCGCTGGGGGACCCCCACCTCCAGTCGGCAATCTGGTGCCCCCCCAGACTCCAGAGGCACCAGTCGCTGCATATCCTTATGCAAGTTGCTACATATGCTTTTTTAATACAACTGGTAAACATATGCACACGCAGAGTATCCAGTATTAAACAACATTTAACTAGCTGACCCTTACCAAGACTCATCTTCTTTCTATCTGTTCTCTTCATTTTATATTTATCCAGTCTTTCAAGATCAGTAGTACAGAACATAGGATCTGGGGGTTGTTTTGGTTACTGCCCCTTGATTTTAGTGAATACATACAAAATCTTGTAGAATGCATGTGTGCACTAGCATGTAGTAGTCAGTCATCATTAAAATCTTAACTTTGTCTTTGCAAGGAGATAGCATAACACACTATTCATGCTGGACTTTTTCTTGCCTGAAAAACCATTTGTTAAATTTTAAACAGCAACCTCTGTACCCAGTGAAACAGAGAGCTGAACATACAGAATGAGCGATTCACTGTGCATTCAATTGTTTTATATAAGGAAAATGGTGATTCTCTCTTACAAAAGCACTCCAAAGTAGGGGTCACTTGAAACTGTGAACATGGAAATAGTCTCTTTTGTGCCAAAATAAGTATTCTTACATGCATTCCCATATCATTTGCACTTTGCCAATTAATGCATCTCAGCTCATCTTTTAACATTCCAAAACCTTAAACAGCTTTCATACCACCATTTTTCCCTGAAAAGAGCCTGGCTTCTCCTCCTCTCCTCTCCAATGATCCAATTAAGAATAGACATTTAAAGTGACACTAGCCACCAATCCATTGCTCAGCTCTTTATTTCTACACTGAGATGCAAACTTCAGTGCTTTGTGAACTACCAAAGCAAGAAATAATTGTTCTCTCTCATTAGACATCTGGGATTCCTTATACAATGTTTGCACCTAACAGCATCCAGATATCCAATCACAAGATATCAGCAAAACCTTGAAGTATACAAAAGAATTTTAGATGATTTGTAGGGAATTTTGAAAAATATTCTGTAATGTCTTTCACTCTAAAGACCTGCACTTGGTAAATAATGCACTCTGGCCACATAGGCAAAGGCATAAGAAAAATGCCCATACATTTTTTTCCTCTAAAAATAGTACAATACATACTGATATTCAGAAGAGTAAAACATTTATTGGCACTTGGGATGATCTATACAATTCAGTCCTTGCATCTACAGATAATTTCAAACAAGGGCCAGCAAAAGCTACCATCAACATATACTATCAAAGAGCATACAAGCAGTACAGCATATAGTAAGGGTAGACTCAAACTAAAACACGTATTTGAACAGCCCAGACCTCTGTGGAGTTTAAATACAGTTCTGAATTTTCTTAACTGGTTCATGTCAAATATAAACTTGCATGTTTGTTTTGAAGATTCAGAGTATTGTAGGGTTCTTACAAACATATTTAGCGTACCTCAGAGGTTCAGGCAGATGATCTTTGCTGTGAAGCTTCTTCTGGACTGAAATCTCAAACAATAATTACTTGCGAGAATACGTACAGGGGGGACCATCTTCAGCATTTGTATAGTGGCTCATAAAGTGATGCCTTGATACCATACTGGCTCCTAGGGGCTACTACAATACAAATATGTGAAATAAAACAGTACAGATACCCAGGTAAACAATCAAAAGTTATACTGCTAACAGGCACAAATCTTTGGGAATCTTTGTGCCTGGGTACTCACAGGCACAAATAAGAGTGAGGTTCATGTCTTCCAAAGACAACTTATTCTCTTTTCTTAATGCTTTCTAACTGATACTTTTGTCCCTCTGTTCACAGAAACTAAAGCTTTCATTTGTTTCTCGTTGCCTTTGTAGGTTTCTTTATAATGATCTATCATCCAACATGGCCATTAGTACCAGACATTTTAACAAACACATCAGTTATTGCATTGTTTTGAAGCAGATATGATTTTATTTAAACCCATAGCAAATCAGCATTCTGATATGACACAAAATAAATGTTACATTTACAAACTGCCTTTCAGTCAGAAAAAAAAAGAGATTTGAAAACAGGACCTACAGACCAAACTCAGTCCTAGATGCATATATCTAAGATGCATTCAAAGAGCTGAATGGTGAGTTTCTCAGCAGGATAAATTAGCTCATGCTGAGCTCTCTGCTGTCATAGCTAGACAAGTACCTGAAGTAGCTAGTTCTGTGCCTGCAGTATAGCTATAGCCTCAGTTTCTTAAGAGAATATCTGACTACCTATCAAAATAATATAACTCAAAAGTGGAAACAAAAGGAAGTCGTATGTAGCTGAACCTTCGTGCTTTTTTTAATTTGTCCAGAAACCAAAAATAGCATTGTGTTCAAGTGGTGGTCAGTTAGCTTCTGAATTGTGAAAGACAAGGAAGTTCAGGGGCCTGACAGCAACATGTCTACTGCACATATTCTTTACAACAAGAGTCCTCATTTTCCTGCAGCATAATAAACCCAACCTCTAATTCCTTTCATTTGGAATGATTGCAAGCATTTTAAATTCTTGCATATCTCTGTTTTCAGAAGTTGTTTTACCCACCACTGAAATGCAGGCACCAGGAAACAGACTGGCACTTCTGCAATATACAGGGTAAATAGTAAGGAGGAGAGAATGCAAAACCTATTTTCATTACACAGCATTATCACAAGACACAACATGAGAATACTATTCAAATCAATTTAACTTGCAGATGGAATTTAAGTAAATGTAACATTTAACCCAAACCCAGTGGGAGTACTTGTGTGGGGGAGGAGGGAAGTCATCAGTTTGTCATTATATCTCCAGCCAGAACTTTCAAATCAAGCTTAGACGTTGGTTAAAATGTGATTTGGATGGAAGAGCGGCAGTTGCCAAATTAGGGAACTTCATGGTATCATGTTTGGTTTGGGAGGTGAGACAATTCTCACACTTCTGCAGTTTTTTCCTACCTAGCTACTTCCCAGCACGTATTATTATTATTATTATTGTCCAGATTCAGGGCAGCGGAAAGCAGCTGCTCTTGCAGGCAGTGTCAGCAGGGAGTAGTTTTGTGCAGTTCCCAGGCCCTTGGCCAGCAGGGGCTAAGTGTGTTGAAGAGGGGCCTGAAAGGTTGTTCATACTCTGGCTAGACTGGGGTTCCTACAATGCTTCTGCATTCAGCTACTTGCCTTATGCATCAGCATTTGAGGATGAGCATGATATTATTCTCTACAAGTCAGAAGAGGCATTCACAGCCTCTTCAATCACTGACTTGAGAATGGCCTTACACTGTGCAGTCCCCTGTTATAATATCAGCCTGCCTCCTCTGCTGATAATGCAAAATTGTAATGCTCAGGGAATAAAGAAAAATCCTTTGTTGTGTACAGCACTGCACAGTTTCTTCCAAAGAGAGATGAGCATGTTTGTGATCTCCCAGCTGACACTGTTCCATTAATGCCAGAAGCAAAGCAGATACCTATAATTAAAACCCCACACTTTTAAATTTGCCTTCTTCAGGCTCCTCAGCATGCAAATTAGACCTTCCACTAGTCATGGGTACAGAAGGTGGTTTTTTTAGCATAGAAAAGTGTCACAGGACACTTAAGATTGCTTCACTCAAGAAGGGGTCTGAGGCCAAAAAAAACAAGCCTGCTCAGCCCCATAGAGGGAAGACCCACAAAGAGAAAAAAAGGTTCTAATAGAGTTTCATGGTCAGAGCTCTCTGCCACGGCTAGATGGAAAAAACCTGGCTGGAACTATCAACAGCAGAAAGTCCTGATAACAAGCAGAGTATAACAGTCAAGCAACAATACCATGTTTTCATAGAGGGAAGGAAGGAAATAAAAGAACTATGATGTTAAGGAGAAAAGTTGTGATGCTTTAAGATGATGTTCTACCTGGAAGGTTGCTTTAATAAGCCAGCCCCCCAGAATGGGGTGATATCTGCTTTGCAAGAATGTAAGTACAGTTATTGGTAAGACTCAGACCTTGAGAATGAGGCTGTAACTCCAGATCTTGTAAGGTCCTGGTACAGAGTTTGAGTGGAAGGGGATCTAATAGAATATCCATCATGTCAAATATCATCACCACAAATGTGCAGCCAATATTCTGAGAAGCACAATGCCCACTGGTACCAGGCTGCTTCAGTCAAGTGTCACTTAAGCACCCATGTCCCTTCCTGTACTTCACCCAGGGAGGTTCTGTTCAAATACTGATGCAGCCCAGTCTTGCTTCTCTGAGGCAGTAACAGCTCCCTGCAGTTATGGATACAGGCTATCAAATGTCCATGATATGTCCTGGTAGTCAGTTTCCAGACCTAGCTTTTCCACTCCGTGAAACCTGGACTTTTCAAAACTTTCTCTTCTCCTGAACAAGAATGGAATGACAAATGGTCCCACGATATTAAAATAATATTTTTAAAAATCATATTAAAATTATCAAAGGAAAGTTATTGTTGCTTCATTTTACTTTTATCTAATTCTATAAAAAAACAAAGTGTTACTGCCTTGTCAGAGCCAAGCATTTCTATAATTTTTCCTTACAATTGTTGATTAATTAATTTCTGCAAAACAGTTTGATTACATTGATTACAGCTTCAGATAGAAATCTATTTCACTGGAAATGTTTCAGCCAGTTTAAAAAACTCTCACACTCCTACTCTCCATATCAGCATCAGGCTTTGGTGTGGGAGGCTGGGGTTCTTTTATTTATTTATTGCTGATGCTGTATTTCTGTTGGTCACAAGTACAATTCCTCTCTGTGATGACTTTTTTTTTTTTCAGCATCGCCATGGGTTTCGTTTTGCTTAAACATGCACTATAGTATGTTACTGTAACTAATCTAGAAGTTCCTTTTCTTTCCTTCTTCCAATAAGAGTATGCAGACATTGAACTCGGCCCACAAACCACCATGTTGTAGGCAGGGAGATAATGTGATTTTGAAGCAGCTTTGGATTTCCTGTTGTACTCTGTATCTGGGATTGTAGCTAAGAGACTAATAGAGGCACCAGATGTTCCAGGATAAAGCATGAACTTTCCTCTGTTTCATACTCTCAAGAGAAAGTTTTATGCTACAATTTAAATTTTACTCCTAGTTGTTCCAATCCAATGGGCAGCTAGGGTACCATTCAGTCAGCTGCGGTTTGTGAAGTATGATAGTACACATACAAGAAAGTCTCTGAGCTGGGTGTGTTGACAGCTTCTGTGATACAGGAAGGAAAAGCCTGCATTTTGCTTACCAGTGCACAAACAAATCTATCACTGACCACGGCCTACTCATGGCATATGTAAGAGGAGAATATTTAAATTACTTTAAGCTTTGATTCACTGCTAGATTTGCTGACTGGCAAATCTTAAAGTGCTACATACATCAAAAATGCAAACCACAAGACCCTAAGATAACCAAGTGACTTCTTAACATGGAAGCTATTTCATGATAATCCACCAATCACATCAGTGGGAAATATAATGTAGGAGAATCTCTTTGCTGTAAGGAATGATGCATGATAAGAACAACATTGTGATGGATCAACATTTAGTAAATGGGATTACCTGTGAAAAAATAAACAGCTACTCAATGATCTTGACTCTTAAAAGGGAAAATGAAAAATATGTTCTAGCAATAAGAAAATCTCCATTTACATTAGAAAAAAATAAATGCTGTTGTTCCTGGCATGGTGAAAACACCATTCCTTCTTGCAGAATAGGTGGTAATCTAGCCATGTGCTGGGGTCTTGTACTGCTTGGACACAGCCCCCAGAGAAAACAATTAAACTATTTTTCTCCAGAAAAAAATATGTATGAGCAACAATTTCTGCTGATTGATAGTAGGGCCACAGTGAACTCAGGAAGCCCCTCCTCAATAGCTTTGTTCATAACAAACATTTCCTGCATTTCTCCCATTGCTGGTCTCATGCCAGTGCAGCTATATTGGCTCTGAGTACAATCAGATCTCTAATGTGGGTGAAGTACAGACATTGTTACCACCACATCACACCAATTTCAGGTTAGTTACATGACAGTGAAATAAACAGTTCCACAGTTTATGGGAGTGATTCCCAGCCACAAGATCCTTTGAAGGGTGCCACAGGGTATGAAGAGCTGAACAAAAAGGGTTCAGGCTTAGTCCCTGCCCCACCCCCTACTGCTCAGCGCCTCTGCAAGGAGGTAAGCACTTTAATACATAAGCTAGTTTTGGAAATGGGGTGCTGCTCAATTCACAAGAGTCACGGACGGTGCCTTGCGTCTAAAAAGGTTGAGAAATACTAGATTATATCAGGGGTATTCAACCTCTAGCCCATGGGCCAATAGGGCCCATGAAGCCTTGGAGTCCAACCTGCTGATCTCCCCATAGGTCAGAAAATTTGGCAGTGGGGGACCAGTGGCAGTTAAAGCCAGCACCCTCCCTGTTGTCAAAACCGTAAGCCCCTTGGGATTCAGCAGGTCAGAGCTGGGCTATGATCCCCCCACCACACAGCCACCCTGGGGATAGGCCACAACCCTCTACCCTCCAAGTGGCCTGGTTGGGATCAGGCTGTGCCCCTTTGTCCCCACAGGGCTGGGTTGCACCCTATCCCCTTGTGTAGCTGGTTCAGGGCTGAGCCATAGCCCCTTCTCTCCATCTGGCCAAGTTGGAGCTGAATGATGCCTGCTTCCTCCTGTGGGGCCAGGCTCCCACTCCCTGCATGGCTGGTTTGAGGCTGGGCCACACCCCTTCCCTCCATATGGCCAGGTTAGGCCTGAGCCATGACTCCATGGTACAGGGCCAGGTCAGGATCATGCCTCCTTTTCCCATGTAGATGGATAGAACTAGGCTGTCCCCATCCACTTCTGTGTGGCTGGATAGAGCCCTGCCATGGATGCTCTGGGTGCTGGATTGGGTCCACCAGCCGGATCTGGCTGAAGAAGGTTGGGCACTGTCCATCCAGCCCCACAAAGGCTGAATACCACTGTCTATACCAGGTATCCAGGTTGTAGCCGTATTGGTCCAGAGGAAAAGACAATCAGGACTCACAGAAGAGATGATATCTTTTATTAGACCAACAACATTTTTTCACAAAAAAAAATTAATTGCAAGCTTTTGGGCACAAACACCCTTCATTAGGCATTGGAGAAAAGGTTGTAAAAGTTCTCCTGGGTAGAAATGAAAGTTCATATTTCATAGGAATGCTATAAAATATGAACTTTCATTTCTACCCAGGAGAACTTTTACAACCTTTTCTCCAGTGCTTGATGAAGGGTGTTTGTGCCCAAAAGCTTGCAATTAAACAATTTTTTTTGCAAAAATCTTGTTGGTCTAATAAAAGATATCATCTCTACTGCAAGTCCTGACTGTCTATACCAATACTTCTACCATTGTTAGCACTGATGGAGCTGAACCAGGGATAAACTAATCATGGCATAGTATCCGATATTCAGCATTGGCAAGGTCAGTGTGACTTCTGAACATGTCTGGAATAAATTTTAAACATAGTTATGGCCTCCCACAATACTACCAGGCTATGCACCTGGCCCTCCCCTCTGGAGTGTCCATCATTCCAGCCCAATCAGTGTCATCTGCAAATCTACTAAATGTGCACTTAATCCCACCATCCAAATCATGAATGAAGATGCTGAATAATACCAGACCCAGGACAGACCCCTGGGGAAGTCCACTTGATACCTAGTCCCAGCTAGACATTGAGCCACTAAGGACTACTTGCTCAGTACGATGATCTCATTATCTGGAAAATGAAAAAAGTAAAATAGATGGTATCATAGGTGTTTTTCAACTCTTCCCTTCCACCAGTTTAAAAGTAGATATTGGATCCATATATTTAATTATCTAATAATATTTCATTTACCATTTATATATCATTTGTTTTGTTCCATTTATTATTTTCTGTTAGTTTAAAGGTTATTTGTATGACAGCATCTAAAGGCTTTGCCCACAATCAAGTGACTTCTCTGTCATGGTAGACACTGTATGAACAACGGAAAAATTCATTCATCTCAAAGAGCTTAACATCTACACAGACAACACCAGACAATAGGTAGAAGAAAAAGTATCATCACTATAAATGTACAGATTGGAAGCTGCGGCACAGGAATATTCATAGGCCCTGACTCAGCAAAGCTCTTACACATAAGCTTAACTTTCACATGTAGTAAAGGCTCTTTAACAGGCACTTACACACTTAATGGTTTGTTGAATCAGGCCATAGTGGACTTGTCTAAGGGTGTGAGTTGATGTTACAATTTGCATGTACTAACTGTATGGGATGTTACGTGGTATTAAAGTTATAATCTTCTGTGAGCAGTCACATATTAAGAGTTAATGCCCTCTCTGTCCTGCATAGCTCTGAGTTGCCACTAGAGTGCTGGGAAGCATGGGCATGGCTAGGCACTGCCAAGTCTGCCCTGCGGCTGCCCAGTTCTCTGGAAGCTCTTCCACAGTTGCATGCTCTCCCATGACTCTCCTGTGGCTGCCTAACTCCCCAGCTCACCATCAGTCCAGCTGCCCAGCTCCCAGGACTTTTTCAATTTAAGGCAGAAGAGAAGGCAGTCTGATTGAGGCAAGACTGTGGCTAAGCTTTCTTGTAGTATAGTTACAGCTGGTGAATCTGCTTTGCCGTAGAACTCCATTTTATACACGTGTCCTATTTTTACCACTAGATGTCAGAGTTATACTCTTTGAAGTAAATGGATACATCAATAAATCAGTGACTTTTACCATATAGATATATTCCTTTGTTTTCCCATTTTTACAGGCAAAAACATTGGGTTATTGAATAAGAGCGACAACATGTTAGTCTTAATTCCAAGGATAGTAATTTTTTTATCTTTCTTCCTCTCCATAGCAAGTCAGACCCTGGGGTGGCCAAGTCCCCCACGTAGCAGCTGCCTGGATCCTGCCTCACTCATTGCCTTTCAAGGTCCCGCCTTGTCATCTCACCTGTCATGCTTTGATATTATAACTAGACTGGGAAGCTGTCCCTAGAGATCAGGGGGTTTTGCTTCAGGTCCTAAATCCTTGTCTTTGGCCACAGCCCCTGACCTTGGCCCTCTTTATTCTGGCTGAGACCTCCAGCCCAGGGTCTACTGTCCCAGGACCCTAAGCTCCCAGGCCCCTCAGCCCCTGTCTCACTTTTCAGGGACTCTGAGCTTGTGCCCTCAGCCTTTTCTGCCACCCACCACAGTCCTTCAATTGCTAGCAGTGCCCACCCCAGGAGCTGCTTGCAGCCTCCTAGCTTCTCAGAGCTCATGGCCAAGCCTTGGCCCACTTATACCATTTTAAAAGAGAGCCTGGGGCTCTCTGTCCCTTTAAGGCAAAATCAGCCCAGCGAGGGAGCACTGCAGAGCAAGCAAAGTGCAGCAGCTGCAGGTCACCGTGAACAATCAGACCCCACTCTCCTCGGACATCAACCACAGCCCCAATTTTAGAAGGCCTCTAGTACTCGCTATGGGTTATCTGACCTCTGCTTCCACACCCAGCTTGTCAATCAGTGGCTGCACCTGGGGTGGGCTCCCATTTTGTTAAAGGGTCTTCTGCCACTGTTAGTCCCTGCAGGGGATTGGAGCCAGCCAATGAGTTAGGGAGAGTTACACTCTCTTCTCCCACCTTCCCTAAACTGCACCATTTTCCTTCACCTAAGGAAAAGGGATCAAGAAATTACCACTGCAAATTTTAGTCTATGCATGACCATGTATGAAACACATCGACATCTTTCACCATACATCTCTACCATATCCCCACAGAGTCCAGATATTATTCTTGGTGGGTCATATTTAGTATTCATACTGAGTAAGACTGCAGTAATTGCCATTTTCCACCAAGAAAGGTCATATGTCTTCTGAGGATGTAGAACAAATTCACAATTCTGTCAGCAGACATACTTTTTATCTTAGTTGGGTGGTGCTTGACCCCCAGCTTACAGACCAGATCCAGCCCCCAGAGCTCCACACATGTCCATGAGGAGCCCCACAGGCCATGGGCCCGTGTGCTTGGTAAGGCACAGGGCAACATGGAACTGGGTAGGGACAGAGGGGTGCATGGTGATGGACAGGGGCAGCATAGAGCCCTAGAGCCTGATCCCACCACACAGGGCTAGGCACAGGTAGTGCTGGGCTTGAACCACGCCCATGGACCAGTCCCACACCATTCATCTGCCCCATGCGGCCAAAACTTTGAGCACCATTAGCCTGGTCCATTATAAATTTATAACTTCTCTAATGTTATTTCTGCTAGCTTCCTGCATATTGACCAGTTTTATTTATTTCTATATATCCAGCAATCAGATATGGAATATCTAATCCATCTACAAATAGATTCCTCATGGTTGTCTCTTACTGTGGGGCTTTTCACCAGTAGCAGGCAAACTGTAGCAAGCTCACCAAAAGAATAAGTCTATCTATACAACCCATGTGATATATTCTATATACTGTGCCTCATTTACATCAACCAGGCATGATCGAGCAAATCTAGTCTTCCCCTTCATCCAGCATATTGACCCATTTTTCCACGTCCTTCCCAGCATAATTCCATTGCAGTGTATCAGTTATAGCTCATGATTTGCCACATTATTCACTAACTGAGGTAGAAACTAGGTGTTTTGAGATCTGGAGTCTTGACATGTTCTAAGTAGAGGTGAACCAATAGAGATTTGGGAGCCAATACTGATAGCTGATTTTTAAGGAGGCGTATCAGCCAATACCAATCTGATTTCCAACACAGCTCCGTCCAGCTGTTGTGGTGGAAGGCAAGGGGAGGGGAGGGGAGGGAAGGGGCATGGGGTGGGCAGTTCAACGCCCCCCTCAGTGAGGGAGGGAATGGGGCTGGGGCTTGGGCAGGCGCTGTCTAGCTGTGAGGCAGCAGGGCATGGGGCAGAGTTCTGGCTCATCTGGGGGGCACGGGGAGGAGGTGGCAGCTCCTGCTGCTGCATGCACCCCAGAAGGGTATAGGTGGGTATGTGCCCCCTGGATCTGCACAGGGTGGGCAGGGTGGGCTGCAGCTGCAGCAGAGGCTATGCTGGGCTCTTCCTGGAGGGGGTTGGTCCAGGCTATGCTCGGGGTGAGGGGTGGCAGCACTGAGAGGTGGGACTACGGTGCAGAGCTACAGTGAAATTTGGGATGGCTGCAGCCCCACCCATAACCCCCTCCCAGCGTTGCTGGTGCCCAGCCCAAGTGCAGCCCAGCTCAACCCCTGCCAGGAAGAGCCTGGCACTACCTCAGTCACAGCCTGCAGCTGCAGCTGCAGCCTACCCTGCCCCACCCCATGCAGATCTGGGGGCACACCCCCCCATGCCTTCCTGGGGTGCATGCAGCAGTGGGAGCTGCCCACCCGCCCTCCTTTCCCATGCCCTCCAGATGAGCTGTGGCTCCATCTGGTGCCATGTTCCACCCCAGCTGGGCAGCAGCTGCCCCAGCCCCAACCCCACTCCCTCCTTCACTGCAGGGGGCACTGATCTGTCTGCCCCCTCAATGCCCCTTCCTTCCCCACCCCCTTTCCACCACAACAGACTTACCACCTGCACGCAGCTCTCCAAGCTGCCAAGCTGTGCTTCTCACTGCCCACATGCTGCACTAACAGCTGCATGCACACATGGGCATGTATCAGCCAAATTATCGGCTACATCAGGCTGATTTCTGATGCAGTCAATTTTCTTTATATCAGTGCCAATCTGATATCAGACCTATATATCTGTGCACCTCTGGTTCTGAGCAGTTATAGTCTTAAAAAGAACTAGGGACTCACATTTATGTGGACCACAATAAAATAATATTGCTACATATGCAGCAGAAAATTTACTTTTCACTGTGACTATCCAGTCTTATCTGCCCTTCTGGACACTAATGCATGAGAATATTATGTTTGGATAATTGTTTGAGCCTTTATGATTTTCTGATGTAGATTACACAGGGGAACAACATGGCATGACAGGTACCTCTCACCCTTTAGTCATACCTATTGATCCCATCAGCATGATGTATGCATTTTTAGAAGCTAGGATTCCAAAATGGACCCAAGAAACTCCAATTATGTCAGACACCTCACCAAAAAGCCAGAGTTCACCCCTCTATTTGTGGATTCATCAAATCAGAAGACCCTGAGGATTAAGTTCCGATAGCCATTTAGCCACAGAAAAGGCCAGAACTCACAGTACTGTCAGGTCATAGCAAGGACAGCAGCATAAAGACATCACTCAGGGCTCAGGTGCTGAGACCTTACAAGAAGTGCACTATGTTTACAAAGCAGAGTCATGAGAATCCCTACCACCTACTCCCAAACAATGACCGGCCTTTCACAAGCTTCCAGTAGACGTATACTATTCTTCTCAAGTGCAGCCTGTACCTGCTGTCACTTTCAGGTGGTACATGTGCTTAGTAAGCTGCTTCTCCATGGGCATGCTAGTATACCAGTGCTGTTGAAAATGAGCCAAACACATAGCTGAAGAACAGCTCCATTTGGAAAAACACGCCATCCCAAATAACCCCTCTTCAGGGACATCTGAACTTTTAGGAACTGACCAAACAAAACACCCCTCAATAAGTTCTCAGCTAGGAATTCCTGAACCCCAGGCAAACAGTGGAAGTTTAAGCTAAGAAATGCCCACTCCTAGGGCTTCTGGCAACCACAGTGGGCAGGGGACTTATGAACCTTCCACACACAGAATAAAGTGTGCTTGCTACTTCAAGGTATAGGAGGTTGTAGCTGTGTTGGTCTAAGGACATAGGCAGATAAGGTTCTTTGGGTAAATCTGATTTTTTTTAGACAAACTCAAATAGTTGGAAAAATTCTTCTTTTTGAGTTGGTCTAATAAAATATACCGGATTTACCCAAAGAACTTTGCCTGCCTTGCTACTTCAAGCGGCTAGAGGGAGCTTGTGTTCCTCATATAAACTTTGTTTTGATAAACTACTTACTTTAGCTCTCCCTGCTACCTTAGTAGGGAAGAAAAGGAGGTCAGGAGAATGAAGAAGCAGGGAGGAAACAAAAAAGCAATAGTAAACTGTTAAAGCAGAGAATCGTTAAGACATTATCCGTAGGGTTCAATAATTATTCTTCGGTGAAAATGCTGTCTAGGGGGAAAGAAATCACAGTACACATTTGTAATGACAGGGAAAACTATTTCAGAGATACATTTCAAATCACTCACTCCAGTTTATACACTTCTCTATGCTGTCCTTTCACAACATCTGATGAAGTGAACTCAAGTTCACAGAAAGCTTATACTGTATATATATCTTATTTAGTTTGCCTATGAGATGCATTTCTACCAAACCTGTATTTCTCCTTACATTGTATGATAACCAATTTCTGTTCATTCCACTGCTTTGTGTAACTAACAGTAACAAAAGGCAAGAATCCACAAACTCCACCATAAGGGTGACAGCAAAGCTAGTCACACATTCTTATTTCTTGGTAGTAAATTTGACCCCATAATGAAACAATTATTTCATGTTCATTTTTCATTAATGGCATGAAAAGCATATCCTAATAACTAACAAATATAAAATGGTAATTAAAACACATTTACCCTAATGAACTATTTTCATTATCTTGTGTAACTAATGAGAACTAAAAGCTGTTTTCTTTCACAGCACCAGTCACTACTCATAACATTGCTGTTTTATGTAATAGCTAAAACACCAAGCTCCTGTTGTGAAAAATTAAAACCTGGACACTGACCTGACCTGTTTGGGGTTGTGGGGGAGGGGTTCACTTTTTTTAAGTCTGTATTAAGGATAATATGGTGTTGATTTACCCTGTTTAAAGGCTCACTGACACTTTACCATGAAGTCTGTTGACAAAAGTCTCCAGTTTCTCTCTGTAGTTCCTCATTGTGCAGTCTTCATCTGAACTCCTTCCAGGAAAGAAATTATTTTAACTTCTTTGCCATTTACATTCATTTGCAGTATGTTCCAAACCTTGCTGGTGTGAGTCACAACCAATACATATTATAAGCTCTAAAACTTGCAACAATAGAAGCAGTAAATAATGAAAACTTGGGAGAATGAGTCATCTTTTCCCACAAACTATCATGTATTTTCATGAATTCTGAGTCTGCATGGTGTCTTGTACTTTATTCTAAATAAGTGCTGTCCAACTGACCGCCTGCAGGTGACATCTGATCCCCAAGGGGTTAACTTGACACCTCCCCCCCTTCCTCCCTGCCTACCCTCTGGGTCCTAGTCCAGGTGCTACTCTCCCCATCCTGCTGCTTCTGCCTGAGTCTCCAGGCTCCCTCCTCCCTCCTCCAGCTTCTGCTTCCTTCCCCTGTCCAAGCCCCTAGGAGCAAAGTGGCACCATACAGCTGGTGGGACTGAGAGAGCCCATATCTGAGGGGCTTAGGGGGCGCAGTATTGCAGAGCCCAGCCACTCAGAAGTTGGGCAGCCAGATAGCTGCAACCTTGAGCTATGATCAGCAGTGTATACAGCATGTTCACCTACAAAAGGTGAACATGCCAAGCAAGCGAAGAAGAGATGGGCATCAGCTGGAACCACAAATTACAATCCCCTCAAACATTGAAAGAGTTTAGAGTAGAACTTCAAACCTCAGTTGAGGGACCAAACTGAGTCCAAAACATTCCCAGACATCAGCGGAGCATTAATGCCTGGGCCTGTGGAGCCCCTGCCAATCAGGGGCCCCCTGGGAATAATCTCTAATGCTACCGATGAGAGGGGTCCCAATCCCAGCGACAGTGCCCCGATGCAGGGGGCCCCAATCCCAGGAGGTCCCAATCCAGGGGCAGCTGGTGAGGTGTTGAGGATCATGAGGCACAGCCCAGCGCACTCCAGAGAGTAGCACAGCTCAGCCGCAGGGCAGGCGAAGGGCCAGGGCAGTTCGGTCTCAGGGAACCTGGCCCAGCCTGCAGCCTCTGCCTGCGCTGCCACCACCACCAGCCCAGGCCTGATCCCAGCCCCAATCCCTGCACCCCACACATTGGAGAACAGCCACTGCAGGTTGTCTCTAATGGCAGCTGAATTGGGTGGGGGGTTCTATTAGGGTAGGGGGAGCCTCCAAAGGAGTATGGGGAGCCTCCAATTTTCTGTTTGCCCAGGGCCCTGATAAATCTTAATCTGCTAATGCCAAACATGGGTAAAGTTCAGAGCCAAATGTCATTTCTACAGGTACATCTGAGAAAGATAGATTAAAAGAGAGAATTTTCTCCTTGGTTGTTTCACCTGTAGTATTAGCTGACATCTCAGTGAATCTGCCATGACTTCATGCAGTTCTTTGAGGCACTAATATGCTCCCAAATTAAATGATATTTGCTGAGGATGATGGCTGAAGAAAAGAAAAACTATCAGTTGCAATTTACATGCAGTTTTGCCTTAGGGATTTTCATATGCAATATCTGATCAAATGGAATACTGTTTTTGTGGTGAAAGAGGAGTGATTAACAACTAGGTATATAAAGAATCATAGAATCATAGAAGTAGGGCCGGAAGGGACCTTGTAGATCTTCAAGTCCAACCCCCTGCCTGGGCAGGAGAAAAAACTGGGCTCAAATGATACCAGCCAGGTAGTCATCAAGCCTCCTCTTAGAGACCCCCAGGGTAGGGGCCAGCACCACTTTCCTTGGAAGTTGGTTCCAGCTCCTAGCCGCCCTGACAGTGAAGCAGTTCTTGCGGATGTCTAATCTAAATCTACTCTCTAATAACTTGTGGCTGTTATTCCTTGTTATGCCAGGGGGCACTAGGGGAAACAAAGTCTCTCCCAAACCCTTCTGGTCCCCCCTAGTGAGTTTATGGACGATCACCAGGTCCCCCCTCAGCCTTCTCTTGTGAAGGCTGAACAGGTTCAGGTCCTGCAGTGTCTCGTTGTAGGGTCTGCCCTATTGTCCCTGGATCATGCGAGTGGCCCTCCTCTGGACCTTCTCAATGTTGTCCACATCCCTCCTGAAGTGCGGCGCACAGAACTGGACGCAGTACTCCAGCTGTGGCCTGACCACTGTTGCGTTGAGGGGGAGGATCACCTCCTTGGCCCTGCTACAGATGCACCTGTGGATGCACGACAAGGTGCGGTTAGCCCTTCCAACCGTGACCTCGCATTGTCAGCCCATGTTCATCTTGGAGTCAATAATGATTTCAATTTGGGGTGAGGTGAGCATGCTAGTAGGGAGGGAAAAACTGTAGCAAGACCTGGATAGGTTACAGGGGTGGGCTAGCAAACACAGGATGCATTTCAATACTGGAATTATAAGTGTGCTGCTGGTTATTACTGCCCAAGTGGAGCACCCTGCACTTGTCAGTATTGAAACGCATCCTGTTTTTGCTAGCCCACCCATGTAACCTATCCAGGTCTTGCTGCAGTCTTTCCCTCCCTACTAGCATGCTCACCTCACCCCAATTTTTGGTATCATCAGCAAATTTAAACAGGTTGCTTTTCACCCCATCGTCCAAATCGCTGATAAAGAAATTGAACAGCACGGGCCCAAGGACCGAGCCCTGGGGGACTCTGCTGACCACTTCTCCCCAGGCTGAATATGACCCCTCCACCACCACCCTCTGGGTGCAACCCTTCAGCCAATCTGCAATCCATCTGACTGTGTAGGCATCAATGCCACAATCGCCCAATTTTTTAATGAGGATGGGGTGGGAGACAGTGTCAAAGGCTGAAGTCCAGAAAGACTACATCCACGGCAACACCTGCATCCAAGGCTTTTGTGACCTGATCATAAAAGGCAATCAGGTTGGTCTGACATGACCTGCCCCTAATGAAACCATGCTGGTTGCCCTTGAGCATCATCCCTGAGACCGGCCCATCACAGATGTGCTCCACGATGATCTTCTCAAAGAGTTTCCGTAGGACTGAGGTAAGACTGACAGGCCTATAGTTGCCCGGGTCCTCCCTCCTCCCTTTTTTAAAGATGGGGACCACATTGGCTATCTTCCAAAGATGTGAGGACTTCTCTCTCTTCAGTACTTAGAAGAGTGCTTTCCAACCTTTCCCTCAGCATGACACCATTTAAACATTGGAAATTTTTTGCAACCCCAAAATGATGCAGACAAGATCAACACCCCCTCCCCCTGAGGACAGCATGGCCAGAGCAGAGCCCGTGGTGGGGGAAGATGCTGGCTGCCCGCTGTGGGCTCGGAGCTCTCCACCCTGCTGCTCTCCACCCCAGGGGCCTCCACGGTCCAGCAGGCAGGACCTGGTGGGGGAGAGCAGAGCGGGGATGGGGAGGCTCGGTGCCACTGCTGGGAGCCCAATGCTGGCCACACCACCACGGTGAGGTGCCCTCTGCCCACCCAGCAGCAGCAGCACAGAATCATGCCCCTTGCTGCTGCCGTCAGGTGGGCAGGGAGCACCTCACCATGACAGCACAGCCAGCGTGGGGTTCCCAGCAGCAGCACTGGGCTTCTGCATCCCACTCTGCCTTCCTGCCTGCTGGGCCATGGAGGCCTCAAGGGGAGGGCAGCAGGGCAGGGAGCCACAAGCCCACAGTGGGCAGCACACGTCCACCCACCCCACCACCATGCATAAATCTGGGGAATATGTGCCCCCCCATGCCTCCCTCCCTGGCCGTGTGTAGATCTGGGCACGGGCAGGGAGCCAGGCCCCCTGCTGCCCCCCAGATGAGCCTCCCATAGGTCCATCCTGTTCTCCCACCTGGGCCCCATGCACTGGCTGGCATTGCCCACAGCCCCAGGCCTGCCCCACTCCTTCCCTCCCTCACCATGGGGGCCACAATCTGTGCTCCCTCCACAACAGACTTACCTGGAAGGAGTGTGGGAGCTGCTCTCCATGTTGCCTGGCTGCCACATGCCTGTGTCCGTTTGCACATACACACGGTGTCCCAATCTGATCGCCCTCCTCCCACTCCCCCCACAACTCCAACCAGCGTCTTGCAGGCTGGAACTCTGCCAGTCTGCAAAGGGAACCTGCCATTTCCTGCTTTTTTCTGTGATTTTCATCATAATCAGTAAACACTGTTAAGTGTCTTTATAGTCCCATTTCTTATTGTTACAACCCCAAATGTGCTGACAACCGCAAGGTTGGGAACCACTGGCTTAGAAGATTAAGTACCAGAAAATAATGGCTAACTTCAGACTAACTACCTCCCTCTACTACAGTGAGCCACTGCTCTACAATGAGGAGTTGAGGGCCCATTAGTTGCTGACTGAACTTAAAAATGTTCAGCTGTGCAATATGTCAATAAAATAGCTAGATATGTTTTTTAAAGTTCCACAGGAATTTTCTAATTTCCAAATCTGGCAAATCATCTGCTAATTACTGTGCACACTATATGCAGATAGGCAGCTGCTTTTTGTTACAGTATAATTATAGGATAAGTATTACAAACAGAGGATTTTCTCTTGTCTGAAATGGCACATTTTCCCAACAAATATCAAATAACTTAATGAATTGCAGAGAGACACTTGAATTTAAATATAGGTTGAGAAAATGTGCTTTGGTTGGGATTCTGCTTGTGCTTCACTTTATGTGTTCATTTCATTTGATTAACACAGTGTAGTTTTATCACTTTATCGCTTGTATGTATATGTCTGTAATGTCAAAGGACCAACTGAAAAAGACAAATGGAATCACTTGTTTTTCTTGCATTCAAAGTTGCAAATTGAGACCAATTATAATCAGGTCAACTGTGCTGCAATAAAGTCAGTATTGCTGAAGTCAATGGAGTTTGACCAGCTTATTCCAGCACAGAGGTGGGCAAAATACAGCCTGCGCCAGGCACTTTCATCTGGCACGTGGTACCCCACAATGAATTGTACCCCACCCAGCTCTTCTGCCCAGGAGGGTGGGAGCAAGGTGACCACATTTTCAACCCCCAACATACCCTATTGTGCCACTCCCACTGTCTTGGGAGGAAGGGCTCTGCCCAGCTAACAGCAGCTTCTGGGTGGGGTTCCTGCTGCAGCCAGCCCATGGGAACCTGCTTGGCTTCCTGGAAGTCCAACTCACTCAGGGAAGCAGGTAGGGAAGTGGTGGGGCTAGTGAGAGGTATGGGGTGGAGTTGCAGCTGGGAGGAAACAAGAGTTCAATGTAGAGCCTGCACCCAGAAGGGCAGCAGGAGCACAGAGTTCAGCTGGGCAGGGTGTGGGTGTGAGGGTGAGGGGTGTAGGGACCCTGGTATAGACTGAATATAATTCAGTCTATACATCGCATGCAGCCCCCTCTGCCAGCAGCAGCAGCAGGCAGACAGGTCAGGGAGCTCATGCCCAGTACAGGTGCTCAGTGGAGTGTGGCTCCGGCCAGCACTGCGCGCAGTGGAAGAGAGCACTGCCTCTATCGCCAGGGCTCTGCATCATGCACCTGCAGCTCCAGCAGTCGCAAAGCTCCTGTGATAGAGGCAGCCATCGCTGCACTGGGGGCAAGAAGCGCAGCCCCAGTGCAGGTGACCTGGCCACCTCTATCACAGGGGCTCAGCAAGATGCCTCTGCAGCTCCCACACTTGCAGCAGGGAAGCCCCATGCTGGACTCCAGGGGGAAGTAGGGGCAGGGCAGGCAGCAGGCTCCAGCATGGGGCCTCCCCCACTGCAAGTGGAGCTGCAGGCACATGGTGCAGAGCCCCAGCAATAAAAGCAGCCAAGCAGGCTGCACTCCTGACCCTCTCCCCCCGTGCAGCACTGCACGGAGTTGCACCCCACTGAGCGCCTGCCCTGACCTCCCTGCCTGCTTCTGCTGCCAGGCAGTGAGGGCTGCACACCATGGGGCGAGTTGGTGAGGAGGTCTGTACACACCCCCCTCCCTCACACCCCCACACCCTGCCCCAACAACCCCCAATGACATATACATATATCCCAACATACCATATGCCCCCCTAATACAGCCACACCCTCTCACAACCCCCACACCACCCCACTATACACACACACATACACAATATAAGAGTGACACTTTATTTCTGAGTTATTATGCAATTCCTCCTATATACAGTACACAATCACAAGTCATGACAAATAATTTTTCTAATAAAATTAAAATATATTATAGTAAATCTTTGACTTCTACTGTATGATTTGGATTTTTTCTGGTTGTAAGATGGCAACCCCCCTGCTCCCAAAAGGAGTATTGGGGGACAGCAAGGGGAGGGACTTCTGGTAGCAAAGGTCAGGGGTTAGGGGGGCAGGACTTCCGGTCCCAGTGTAGTGACCAGGGGTGGGGAAACTGTCAAGGGGCGGGCTACCTATGCGGCCCCTGACAGCTCACCAAAACTTGTTAAGCAGCCCTCCACTTGAAATAACTGCTCACCCCTGCTCCAGAGTATCAACTATAAGAAAAAACTTACTTCAAAACATAAATTGACGCTCTTTTAGATATATTTTCCTTCTTCCAGTTCCTGCATATAATAAGTTTTTCCATCTGCTATCTTCCTCTTTTGTGAATGCATAGAATTGTGGATCTGATTATTCACTTCCTCTAAGTCACTTATTTGCGCTCCAAGGTAGTCAAGTAACAACAAGCATGGAAATTATACCAGCAATTTTGCACTGCAAAAAAATATACATATCCCTTGAAAATCTACAAAGAATGACAGAAACTTCTTAAGGTCAGGCTGTAAATCTGAAGTTCTGCCACTTACTTCCTACCCCAATGAAAAACTGGGCATGAAGAATCACAGAAAAGTGTTGCAAGAGTATGATGGGTTAGTCTCCCATCGATATTTAATCATAATTTCCACTAATTTAAGTAAAAGTTTGAGAAGGCAGAAAAATGTATCTGGAAAGTGTGATTGAACTGGAAAGGAGAAATAACAAACAAGAGAGCTTGTCTGTCTTTTTAAGAGTAATTCATTAACTAGTGCACTTTAACCTGCGACACTCTAAGTTAAATTCCTAACTATACTGTATTTTAGTAATAAAAAGTTAAGCTTTAACTCAGATTAGATGGCTGTGTAAATGCATGAACAGGCCAATTTTAAAATAAGTCACTGCTTAACACAATTAAGAATATAATTCAGTCTATACATTGATCCCCATTTAAATTAACTTTTAATTTTGCAGTTTTCTTGAGATTGTCTTTTTCTCTCTCATTTCAGAATATAACTGACTATGAGCTGAAGAGATTCAGCATAATGCACCAGCCGTAAGTCTCTCATTTCTTTCTGCTTCCTCATGAACATGAATTTACTAATGCTCTACTGTATACTGTCATTCATTTTGTTGATCAATGGGTTGATGCTAAGAACTGTAAACTTCTGTTCACCAAACAGCTATAGACTGTAAGCAATTAGAGTTTTACTCAACAAAAAGGTAGTAAAATATTCACCAGAACTGAGGCCCAGAGTAGCTAACAATATAGTTTCTCTTATTCTTGCAACAATTATTCTCATGTAATACGATACTCTCTTAACAGTGTAATCAGGTTTAAAACAGCATAATTTCCCAACTTTAGGAAAAGGGCAAGTTTAACTTTATCAACTTTTCTGGAACCCAAAAGCATGATACAGTTTGCACTGTAGGGTACTACATA
Organism: Crocodylus siamensis; assembly: GCF_052110815.1. Classification (NCBI taxonomy): domain Eukaryota; kingdom Metazoa; phylum Chordata; order Crocodylia; family Crocodylidae; genus Crocodylus; species Crocodylus siamensis. Next base: position 69,117,926 of record NC_143401.1, on the reverse strand, counting down.
TGCAGATGAACAATTCTCACATTTAGACACCAATTTAGGTGGCCAGATTTTCAACAAAGCTCAGTAAATAAGGTGCATTGAAAACACACTGAGAGCAACTGGGTGCACAGTCCTTTTGAAAATATGCTGTTATTTAATTATCTGAGTAAGGGAGTTCTTTTGTCAACCTGACCTTGAGATTTGAAAATCATGCAAATTTGGCAGCAGTTACATTGTTCTGATAATAATCCATGGTATGCACAGACTGCAGGTAAATAATCAGTTCAGGGAAGCAAAGGTCACAGTGAGGAAAGCATATGATGTATTGCTATGTACTGTCTGTTCTGTATAAAACAAGGACCACTTTCATAAAATCAGGTCCAAATTCAAACTACTCAGGTTTTCATGTTGGCCTGTTTTGCAGTCAATTTCAGTCTACCTTCTTTGGCACCAGCTAGTTCTCACAGGATTAGTAATGAGCTCAGAGAGTCTATGTCACTTAATCATATCTGATGCAAGCTACTAATGACCCTAAAGTGATACTATTTATGGGCTATGTAAAATGAGTGAGAGTTTTTCATTCATTTCGTGGTAAATGAATGTTATCCAAATCTCATGTGGTCCAATATTTATAGGCAATGTCTCATGTTAACATTTTAAATAGTTGAAAAAAATGTGGCAAGCTTTTGGATTTTAAAACCCTTCATCAGGCTGAGAAAGTCTCTGCAGTTGGTGTGTGCTCTTCTGAATGAATTCCAGGAAGAGTGCACACCAAGTGCAGAAACTTCCTCAGCCTGACGAAGGGCTTTTAAACCTGAAAGCTTGCTAAAAAAAATTTTCCCAACTATTTAAGTTGGTCTAAAAGAAGATATTAGATTCACCCAAAGAACCTCATCTGCCTATGTCCTGAGACCAACATGGCTACAACCTACACCCATGTTAACATTTGGCATTTAAATATCCTTCTGAATACTGTTTGTAATATAAAATTATGATACAAACAACTGTGATGATAAAGTTGTAAAACTTTTTCACACACTTAAGTCATGGCAGTTAAAATCCCTTTAAGGTAAAAGCTTTACTATTTGGGAGATTATTTTTCTTGGATGCATTTTAACTGCCAGTCCCCAACTTTGGGTAGCCTATTGACCATAATGCCAAGCAAATAACACTGCAAGTATCATCATACTTTGCTTTCCCTGTTAAATATCTTTCAATTTCTTGTAGCTATGAGCTGTTTGTTGCCCATAGGCTAGGGTTTAGGAACAATGGAAGTGCTTTCTCATGTGAAACAATGATATCAAGAAGTGTATTTTATTAACTGATAAAATGCACTCAGCTGTGATGAAGCAGGATGCTATACTTCACCCCATGGTTTTTTATGCATGGTTATTTTTTTCCCCTCTTTCATAAAACACTAATGCCAGTCTGTTTTAAAAAAAAGGCTGAGTTTCAAAATTCCTCTCTATTGATGAGTCTTGTTTTTTCCCCGTCACACTTGTATTCCTACTGATAAAGACTTGGATGAAAAAGAAAGTTAATATTATCATAGGCTCGTATTAATAATTAACTAGATGAATAAGGAAATGTCAGAGGACCATCTTGCAAATAAATTAAGTATAATGAAGTGCAATTTTGACAGTAGAGGATATTAATAACATAAAGCTGATTGAAACCATGACCTTTGTTTCCATGACATTTATGGGTCTGATCCACTACATAGCGAAAGTCAATAGAATCCCTTGATTTGCTGTCAGGGATTGACTTACATTGATGTGAGCTTTTAATCATCCAATTGTCTAATTATAAGTAGAAGAACGTAAACTTTTCTGTAATGTCAATGCTGTCATCGAGTCCAAGACAAAAACTCCAAAATGGACTTCATTTTGTATGAAAAAAGTTTAAGTTCTGATTTCTGAAGTAAACAGGATCAATGGTATGATGTAGATATATATATGTTAGGATTTTCTGAATTCTTCTTTACAAAATTACTTCTTTAAAAGAACACTTTAGACTTTAATTCATTATTCATTTTTAACAAAAGCTATCAAAATATTATTCTGTGCTTTCTTTAAAAGGAGAATGCACCCCTAACAACTTGCAGAGGGAAAAAGTGAAAGAAATTATTTGTACTCATAAAACTGGCGAAAAATTTGTAAACTTAATTAAGCAATATAACAAGCTAATACCCTGTGGGCAATAGAGGAACTATAGTGGCTATATTCCATCACTGGGCTCTGAATTCTCAGTCCTCCTATAGAACTGCATGTCTTAACTGGCTAAACTGACACAAGGATCATACGAGTTGGAAAATAGGGACAGAACAATTGCCAGATAAAATCAGACTAGTAATCCAATCCTGTATTCTCCTTCTAATGATGGCCAATGCCAGATGCTTAGGGTAAGATGTCTATTTTAAGGTTTCTTGCAGCTATGAAATACCCTGCTGAAAAGGAATGTTTTTTCTTTCTAACTCCCATTATATAGAAGTTGGCTGTCCTGAAATATGCCCCCTGTTGGTTTTTAATCTTTATTATTGTGACTTTAAATATTCTAATTATCACATAACTGGAAATATATTGAAATTAGAAAACCAAAGGCAGTCTAAAGGCTAAAGCTCATAGTCATTCTAAATTGTACTGCTATCTTGCATCTGACAAATTAGCCAGCATCAGACTCCATCAACATGTGGAGGAAAGTCCCAGTAATCCCCTGGTTGCTGTAGAAAGTACCAGTATACACTAATAGACAGCTCAACTACTATTGGCATTTTACACTCCACAAATGTGAAGCCAATTCAAACACTCTCACCTCAACAGGCTGGGATCTGTCCAAAGTTTCCAAGTGTGGATGGTATTCTGAAGAGCATTTCCCTGGGAAAGGTCTATAACATCCTAGCTATTGTGGTCACAAGCAGATTTAATCACTTCTGAAATTTATTCAAGGAAAAAGATAACCAGAACAGTACAGTACTCTCAGGTGCTGCATTCAGACAAAAGTGGACGTTTGGTTCCCCAGGGACAAGTAGCAGCAGCAAACCTTGCACCACTGCTACTTGTCCCCAGGGAACACCCATGCCATGTACACTTTGACGTGTGACAAGTTACCCTGGGGGCAGTACAGGAGGCTGGGGACAGCACTGTGCTGGCCCCAGCAACCTTACCTGGGGTCCTGGGGCTGCAACAGTAGTGATCCTGCTGGGTGGAGCCTGGCTGGCAGCCACAGTGTAGCTCCAGGTGGCCCAGCTCCACTTTCCAGTGGCACATGCTTCTCGTGCACGTACTTCTCCATTTTTCTTTTCCATAGGTTTTTTTGACCCATGGATATCCTGAATAACCTGCAGGGGGGGAAAATGGAGCAGTGCATGCATGGGCCATGTGCCTTTGCAGCACAGAGAACACCTGACTGTGCAGTATGTGGTGCTGCAGACACGTTTGAGACATCACAAAACATACAACCGCACTTGTCTGGACGTGACCAAGGATGTAAGACAGAAAGGAAATCCTATCAAAATAGCCTTAGCAGCATTCTGAAGTATTTTATCTTATTCTTTCTGAAAATGCTTACTTAGTTTTGTTCAAAAGGCAATGCAAGGGAGTTTGTGAAACTCACGCCAAACTGATATATGAGTCTTAGGTATAATTGAGTGCTACATATCCATAATTTGGAAGTAAGTCTTGAGAAAGAGAGACATAATTATAGTTTAATTAAGCAGGGTATAGATAGTTCAAGGCTTGCAATGTCAGGTATTTATACAGACACTATATCATAATGTGCCTCATTTACCCACATTTCATGTTCCCAGGAATAATTAAACTGGAAGACCTTCATTATATATAATACAACTAGGGATGGGGTGCAGTCAGAATCTTTCCAACAAGAGTCCCTGCCATTGTGGTATAAACATGCTCTAAATTAGATCTGAAATGTCATGTCTTGGTTTTATCTCATTTATATATATATAATAACACTGCATGTATCTCAGTCATTGTACAATAGATGAACAAATGAATAGCACATAATTAAAAAGCCTTCTAATTATAATGTGGGTAGTGTCTGGATTATTTTTTGCAATAATCATCCACCACTTTTCACAGTGGTGATTTATAGTTGTCATCATCTTATAAGATAACTAAACACTTTTGGTATCCATGAAGTAGATACTTTAATGTTAAGACTGATTTACAAATTAGTTTCTAACTTTTCTTTTTCGGTTATTTATAAATTTTTTAAACAAATTAATATGGGGATGAAATTTTCCAAGATTTCTTCACCTGGAAGAGATGAGGAAAATGTGAATTGGAAAAGCCAGTATATCAGCTACATCAAGTATTTTCCCCATGTGTTCTGGGGCTATGTCAGTACTACAGACTTAGCAGTGATGCCATGCTTCAGTACGAAAGTTAACATTTTCAGTCTCTTGACTGAATACTTGATTTCTACATTCTACTTCAGCTTTACCATTAGGATTAGTACTTCATAGTACAGGAAATGGTACTACACCATTTGCATGAGTGTGAAATTGAGCCTTTATAAACAATATAAGTTTAAAAATGTTTTGTACTTGTACTTTTTAGTACTGCCAATTTTAAATGAGTAGTAACTGTACAGAAAACTTGCAACTTTCTACATTTGCACTTTCTTCCCAATGAAGGCTTCAAGCTGAGAACCATTCTGTAACTAGTGCTTTCTATCATGATAATTAGTAAGTAAGCAAAGTTTACCCCTCTCATAAGCACATCTATATTATAATAGATTTTAAATTACCATATTGCTTCAAAATGCCAGTGCTGACTCAGGCACACAGTTGTACAGTTTTAAACATGCAGATTTTGTTGCCTTGTTTTTCTTAATTTCCCTGTGTAGTTTCAATAGTACTTTCAAAATTTTTTATTTATCCTGTTGCTGAAAATAAACAGTGCCACAGAAAATTGTGTTTAAGATTTAGATTATTTTTCTTAATATAGCTCCCTCCCAAATAATAAAAATAACACCCAATATAGCCTGCAAGAAGTCTTTTGTATTTTAGCATAATAAACATCTTATCTGGGTGCTGTCTTAGCTGCTAGCATAGAATATACAGCAATATAAATGCTTCAAAGGAAACACATTCCATATATTAAACTGATAATTTTGCCTTAACCTCACTTCAGTTTCCCCAAAAGCTGAAATTCTCCTTTGCAAGATTTTCAGTGCAGCCAAAGAGCCCATGGTACCCCTTAGTTAGTACCTTTAATCTTGCATCCAAAAAGAAAGGTAAAAAAGAGTCTTATTTGCAAATTACTCCTAACATATAATATAGGAATTAAGCAATACTAAAGAAAATCGATTAAGTTCAAAAGGTGGGTGAATGACTCGGTGCACCAAAGTTACGGTAGTTTACATGTTTGGGTCTGCTACATAGTAGGCAAGGATGTTTCCTGTGGAAGAACAGCTTGCATTCAAAACCTTGTCTAACTTTATCTCAGCTACTTAGTTAGTTCAATAAAAGTTATCACCATAAGAAATCCTTGTCTCAGTGCACCAAAACAGCTTGCATGGCCATCAACCAAGAGCACTGTCTACCTGGGTTATTTCCCTTGCCTCAGCTACCCAACTGTTGTGATACAAAGTGCTCTACGGAGGAAGGGATGCCCACCAAACATACTTTAATTCTCCAACAGCTGAAAAACAAAATCATCCTAACTGGAAATTTCTATAACATTTCCCAGTGCATAAGAATCAGCCCAGACTTTCCTCCAAAAAAACCAAACAGCCATTTTTAAATTTTAGTTCATTTTTATTACTCTTAGGTTTGGGTAAGTTATTGGAGGAGGGGGGTGTCTACATTTTGAGTGGTTTGACTGATGCCAGAAAGTAAGTATGCCAACCCATAGACAATGTCATTGGAGACATGGTGGCTTAGATGCCAAGCATAGAAAATAGCTTTACAATGATATGCCTACTTACTTATGTAAGTGCCTTTATGAGGTTTGCCCCTCAGTAACTTCCATTGTGGCTGCTCATTCCCATTGTTGAATCTGCACTTTGAAACATTTGTTTCAGTGCCTTCCCATTTGTACCTTTGAAGTCCTGTCGATTAATACCTAAGGGCACCTATCTATGTAGACTGAGTCTGGTCCAATGTGCTGTAATTACAGTGCATCAGAGCACATGGTAATTACCGTACACCAGCAGACTCCAGCATCATGTGCATCAGCATCCCCATGCTGAAAAAAGGCAGCGGGGTGTGCTTCAGTTAAAGTGCCTCCACCACCATGTTTCAGTGCAGGAATGCTGATACATGTGACACTCTGGGCCCTTTAATTAAAGCAGCTCTTGGAGGCACTCTAATTAAAGTATTTCCCTCTCTCCTCACCTCCCAGAGCAGGTCTATAAATGCCTATAATTCACAAAAAAGTCAACTCACACAAAGGTGGATACACCATGTCAACTGCCGTTGCACAAGCATTCTAAATAAAAGTTGACCAGAAACAGCTGCAAGGACCAGGCTGGTCTTGCCTTTCTTTCTCAACAAAAAAATTGTTAACCTGAACTGGTACATTTTGAGTATTGGGTAGAGAAAGAAAGATATAAAAATAAATACTGGTTGTTGGAACATCACCAGATGGTGCTATTGCAGATCGTTTCAAGAGCTCTGCTGGTAAATAAAGTAAGGGCCACCCTCGAAGCAGGTCTCAGGCTGCTGGGTAATCTTTCCTGCTCTCTCCTCACTAGTACAACTCACCTTATGATGCCCAACCAAGTGAAAGCAGCAAGTGAAAACAGAATTGGATATGGGAGGAATCAACAATGGAAGCTTTTACTCATCTACAGGTTTCCCTCACTTTATGCAGGTTCTGTATATGTGAATTTGCTCTTATGTAATGACCATTGGTAATGCATAGGGCGTGCACAAAGGTGCATGTGCACCCCCTGAGATTAGCCATGCAAACCCTGAGAAAAGCACCACCAACACTGCCAGTGGTGCCTGTGAGCAGTTGCCCCTCGTCAGCCCCCCCCCCACTGCCACCAACACCACCAGCAGTGTCCGTGGGTGGTCCTTGATTACCACTGGCTACTGCCAATGCTGCTGGCAGTGTCTGCAGATGGTCACTGACCACTGGTCAGTGCTCGCCACCCACTCCCTGCCACCAACACCACCACAGCTACCTACAGGAGCTCTCCACTCGCCGCCACCACAGCCACGCTGCTGACACCACCGCCTGTGGGCTATCACCATGCCCCACCAGCCTCCAGGGGCACGTGGAATTCATGGTGATGACCTTTTTTATACCCCAAATTCATTATATGCCAAGTAAATTCACTCTTATGCGATCAGCATAGATGTGTACCCTTCTCACCCAAGCAGGTAAGTCTGTGGGGGGAAGGGGAAAGGGCCATAGATCCAGGGCCCCACTCACCCCAGCCCCTGCTGCAGCTGTTCTGGGAGTGGCTGATGCCACCTGCCTGCAGTCACTGGGCTGTGCCATGCCCCAAAGCCCCCAGGGCTCTGCTTATCCCCATTCACCCCAGCCCCTGGGCTGCTCCATGCCATGATGTAGGCAGCCGGCATTGGCTGTTCCCGGGGCTGCTGCAGCACAGACTGAGCTGAGTGGGGACAAGCAGAGGCCTGGGAGTCACAGGACACAGTGCTGCTTGTCCCTGTTCACTCCAGCCCCTGCTGCAGGAGCCCCAGGAATGGCCAATGCCAGCTGCCTGCACCATGGTATGGCACAGCCCAGGGGCTAGGGTGAGTCAGGACAAGTGGAGCCAAGTGGCGGGGGTTGCGGTGCAGCGCAGCCCAGCAGCTGCAGGCAGCTGGCATCAGCCAATCCTGGGGCCACTACAGCAGGGTATAGGATGAGTGCAGACAAGCTGCACTGTGCCCCGTGCCCCCCAGGCCTCCTCATGTTCTCACTCGCCCTATCCCCTGCTGCAGTGGCCCCGGCAATGGCCAATGCCACCTGCAGATAGATCTGTCAGTGGGTGTGGGGCAGGAGAGCACGGTTTTTGCTGCTATGCATGCCCCAGAAGGGCTGGGGGGCTATGGTGGGGTCTTCCCAGGGGGATGTGCCCCTGGATTTGTGCATGGGGTGAGAGCAGGCTGCCACCTGCCCCAAGTGCTGGGAAGAGCCCGGTGCTGCTGCCAGCCCCAGCCTGCAGTGGCAGCCTACTCTCATCCCACACGCAGATCTGGGGGCATGTGCCCCTGGGAAGAATCTGGCACAGCCACATCCTGCAGCCCTCCCAGGGTGCATACTGCAGCAAGAGCCGTGCCCCCCCCACCCCGCACCCACTGACAGTTTCCCTTCCTTTGCTCCCTGCTGCAGCCCCAGAAGCAGCTAACACCACCTGCCTTCAGCCAGTGGGCTGTACCGTGCCCCTCCCCCTGCCCCTTCCCTAACCCTAGCCTCTCTCCCTCCCTACCTTACCACTGTGGGAATGTATCCCTATTGATTACATTATAAACTGGGTTCCCTTTATGCAAATTCAATTTATGCAGTTTTCTGAGAATGTACGTACCACATAAAGCAAGGGAAACCAGTATACCAAAAGAGTATATTAGTGATAGCCTACATCTTCTGTTAACTGCTCCTCAATATTTGATACCCCAGAATCTCTTTCACTCCCTGTTCTCAACAATTCTCTCCTAAGGTTTCCCCAATTTAGCCACATTTTTTTTCCCTCCTTTCCATGAAGTCCTCCTCAAGTTAATTCAACAAGTAGAAAGATGTTGAAAAACAGGGCAGTGTGTGCTATAACAGCTCTATCTATAATAATCTTTCTTAATTTAACCATTTGTGAAGAAGCACTCAATGCACAGACAGAAGTTACATTTGCTGTGTGATCAGCCCCACAAAAGCACTCTACAGCCGTGCCCTAACAGAAGCGCATGGCTGCAAATCACTTTAAAAGTCCCTGATCATGCAAAAAATTAACCCTCATTATATGAGGGTTCAAATGCAGGTGTTCCAATAAGGAGTGCCTCATTAACTTCCTTCTACTCAGGCAGCTGGGTTGATGCAACCCAGCTCAGTATGGTGTTTGCCCAGCCTGTGCTAGAGTGGAAGGAGGTGGATTGGCTCCAATCCACCTACCCCCACTCCAGCATAGACTGGGAAAACCCTAGCCTGAGCTCCCACTTTTCCCTTCTCCTCCCTTCCCATCATGCAGACAGCATCAGAGCTGGGAGAAGGCGGGGCAGGGCTATGGGAAGAAGCTGTAGGGCACAGCCCCTCTTGCTGGATCAGCTCCAAATCAGAGCTTGATCCCGCACCCTCCCAACCCAATAGCAAATGTCTGTTGAGTCAGGAGGGTTGATCTAACTCATGGCGCTTTCTGTGAAGTGCTATGAGTTAAAGCAGGGAGCTGCACTTTTGTGTGTACTTTCAGAGTATTTTTGAAAGGCATTATCATAAGTATCTCTTTTACAGGAGGATCTGTTACTCCCTGTTAGGGACAGCCAGGAAGGTGAATCATGAACCACTACTGCTTTTAGTCTGGTAAACCATGGAGTTTATGCTGCCATGGTTTGTCAATTAATGGTTACAGCTGCCTCATAAGAATGAGTGCTGAACGGATGTGGGTTGAGCACTGAAGCAAGAACCTTATGCCAACCCACCTATTAGATGGTTGAACATTGCTATCCCAATTTAATTGACGGAGAGAGAAAAGACAGAAGAGGAAACCTAATTACCCAACTTGAGATGCCTTGGCTGTGATTTTTAAAAGTGTTAAGTCTCCACAGTTCACAGTCACATTTGGCTTTGCAGATGCCTGTTGCTTTTGAAAACTGGTCTCTGGATAACTGAAGTTGGAGTGCTTCTTAAAAACCTGAAACAGCCACCTTAGGTCAATCTTTGTAGGTCCATAACCACTTGTTTTCATAGGAGTCTGCAGCAAAGTCAAGAACAGAACCTCAGTCTCCTTCAAGCACTTTTCCCCTACCCCTTCAGCTGATTTGCTTTGCCTTCCTGTATTGCAAAGCTGCATTAAGACCACAGAAAACAGGCTGTTGCTGTTTCAGTTCAACGGGCTTTCTTCCCTTTTAAAAAGTTATATTTGGTAAATCGGAAAGTGCTGCACCTGGGACTCAAAATCAGAAGAAAATAACTTCTAGGTCACTCAAGCAATGAAGCATGAAGAATTGTTAATTTATAATCTCATTTTAGCTGAATTCCACATGTGCAGAGGCTCAAGCACACTTTGTACAGAGAACAGAACTCATTTCACTCCAAATCTCCTAGCTTGAATCCTCTCATTTTTTGAAATACATTACTTAATTTACAGTACATTATTGCCTCCTTCTGTCCTTCAGAGTGGCTACTTTGATAACCAATGAAAAAGTAATTTTTTCCTGCCTTTGTACAACAATATAATATTTAATTTACTATATTAGGGGGCTGTGTTGTGGTAGGGCTAGACTCTCCAGTACTTCTAAAGTGAGAAAAATAATTAAACATCATCAAATTTGGACTTTTAAAATGCAGAAGTGAGAATTCAAAGGAATTATTGACAACTGAAGACAAATAGTAATAAGGTATCTGGAGGAGAGAGCGAAAGCCTCTCGTATAAGCGTCAAGGGGACTGTAATAATTATAGATGGAGTTATAAGCTAAATGCAAGGTGCAGGCAGAGGTGCAAGTAAGACTAATCTGACAGAGGCAGAAAGACCAGTTACAGCTGGGCAGACAGCAGGTACTATAGCATTCAGTCACTTAGGAAAGTATCAACACAGTTCACCCAGCATGGATGGCCCTGTCCAAACAGAGTTGCAGTGCAGAGGGAATGCTGCTGCAGGCTTTTGATATTTCAGCCTCTTCCTAACATGCCTCTTTAATGATGTGTCAGAATTAACAGAACAGACCGAGCAGTCACAAGTCAGCAGCTCATACAATGATTAACCTTACTCAAAATAGATATTTAAAATTTTACCCCAGCTAGACTTGAATTCACATCCCCTCATGCAAACACATGCTACTGACAACAGTGAACCACAGCACAAATGTATGAAGCTGCCTTTCCAGCAGTTCTAACATGAAGCAGCAAAAAAGTACCCAACATGAGGCTAGTATCATGGTACCTGTGCATGGGCATCCTTGGATAATATTAACACTCACATATTTGATTCCTAGTTTCTGAGAGGTGCTGTGGAAAAAAGTGTGTAGTTAAGTAAGTATCATAGTGCTGGGGCATAGACAGTCTCAGTTTGAAAATCCTGCAAATTTACAAAAAATTATAGTCTAGACTATAATGTAATTTTAATTCACTTATCCTAAGCACTACATTAATTTTAATCCTGGTTTTAAATCCCCAAGTTCTGATGCAGTGTCTGCTTCCCTACATCATAGGATAATTTTGACCAGGTAGGCTTATCCTTCAGTGGCTACCCAGCCCCAAAAAGAGGATATCATACTCTCCTCCAGAGGGAAAAAGGCCCCCTGAACAAAGTCTCTGTCATCCTCTTCTGACGTCTGGAAACACTGTACTGAAATCCACCACATCTTTCTGTTATTAAATCCCCCCCTTAGTCTTCTCTTCTCCAAACTAAATAAGCCCAGTGCCCTCATCTTATCCTCATAAGATCATAATGGGCTTAGGGGGACTTAAGGCGTCTAAATTAAAACTTTGACCTAAAAATCTCCCTAGTCAATTGCCACCTTGCCCTGGAGACAGCTGAACTCACAAGAGGTCTCCCAGTCTGACCTGAAAGTTCCTCAGGTTCCTAGAACTCTGCCCCAATCTGAGCATTTTAGTGCCTGGTTCGCAGCTAAGGCTAAGTGAGATGCAGAAACCAGGTTTTCCTTCACCTGTGTTCTCTAATGGCCACAAACCTCTGCAAGCATGGCAGGAATGACTCTTCATAAAATGCAGTTGTTGCCATGTGCCATCAGACATTCAGTCTCATCAGACCTAAGCAGTGCACATGTAGCTCTGCACTCAGACTACACTGTTTCCATTTCAAGAAGAGACAGGCATGCATCAGGCACATGTCTCAGCGCAGAACTGCCTGGCTCTGTCTCTATCCTTGATCTTCACTGGAACTCTTATTAAACATCCCAGTTGATTAGAGTTCCTGGAATCTAGTTGGAAAAAAGTGAAATTTCTGCTCCTTGTTTTAGTGGACAATGTTGTTCAAAACCATACAAATAACCAGGATTATTATATAGCTTGAAATAGCATCAGTATGCCTTATTAGGTAAATTCCTTTTTTTAAATACTGGTGCACAATGCTGCTGGGTAAACAATTCATAATCAGCATTTTACTCAGTACATATCACCTTCTTTATTTTCCAGAGTGAAGTCTACTCAGATGTATTCATAATTTGAAATTTGTTTCTAAATAATTTCTGCATCTGAATTTTACTCCAATTTTTCTCATTAAGCATCTGCAAGGACATTATATAAGTGTCCCTGACAATTATTTAAAAGTACAAATCAAACTGAAATCCCCATCCCTTTATACCACCCTTCATACCAAACAGCTAATTTAAAACATATCAGCCTCAATATATTGGTCAGTGCTCCTGTCTTCTAATTCTCCTTAATGGAAACAAACTGTCTATAGAGCAATAAGTCTCAATTTTTTTAGGCTCAAAGCACCCCTCCAAAGATGTTAGCTGTTAGTTTTCTCTCATTTTTGGACTATGGAAATATTTTTCTGTTGCAAAGAACTCAGAAACACCACAGCAGGTCAGCATATTTTTAACACTATGGACTTGTACTGGAAATGATTTGTTTTATCTTGTGAATCATGTTTTTGCACCAAACAGTGCTAACATTACATGGCATCCTGCAGCACCCCTGAAAGGATATCATGGCACCCTAGTTAAGAAGAACTGCTATAGAGAATGCATCCTGGTCATCAGCAAATCTAGCCTGTTTCATTTAATGTAATGAGACCATCATTACAGAACTCCAGGGCCTTTAAAGAAGGTGCCATTCCAACAGCCTCGTCTCTTGCATATTGAGGGGAATGCTTCATGATCATTCATATTAATCACAGATGTGGCAGCAAACAATGGGAAGTAAACTCTTTCTCAGGTACACTTGTTCTGGGTCATTTAGATTTTCCTCAGTCGAAAACAACATCTTAAAATGTAACCAGAGGATGTTAAGTACCCCGTGAAAATCTTATAACATGAAACCCCTGCCTACTAAACACGTGACTGCCTCTATGCCAGTTCCACCTTTTGTATAGTTGTAATATGTTGATCATTCCTGAAAAATTCCCTGGGAACATTTGGAAATACAGATCACACAATATAGTTTTCTTCCTTACCTGGCCAGTCTTAGAATCAGCTCTTTGCAACTCTGAAAACTTGCAGCTACCAATGTAATATTCACTTCCATCATAATATTCTGCAATATTCACTTACAATTCAAAAAGCACCCTGCCATGTGCATAACATAGTTGCAGAGAATGAGCATGGAAATTTATGATCATGGTTCCCCTACCAGAATTGGTATACCATACCCTGATGGATACTGTTCAAATGAATCAATTTGCACTTCAAATCAAATAGTCATAGAAAGTTTTGATGCTATTCACTGCAATCCAGTACCATCAAGCCATGCAGATTACAATTTCTTAGAAGCTGATGACATTCTGAGGTTTTCTTTCTTTTCTCCAGAACATAAAAAGGGAAATTGACCTACAAATATAGTGCTGAAACTTAAGATGCTGACCTAGAATGAAACTAAACCTGGAAATAAATGTTTTGGAGCCCAGAGCCCCCAATTATAAAGCATTTAAGAAAAGCTACTTTCCCATTGTACAGTCTCAAAATATCCCCATGCTTCTTTAATTACTTGCTAATAAGTATGAACATTTAAAAATTCACAGACACATAAATGTTCAACAGTTAACATTAGATAGTACATTTACTAGAATACAGGCATACCTCATTTTATTGCGCTTCACTTTATTGCGCTTCGCAGACATTGCGCTTTTTACAAATTGAAGATTTGTGGCAACCCTGCGTCAAGCAAGTCTGTCAGCGCCATTTTTCCAACAGCATTTGCTCACTTCGTGTCTCTGTGTCACATTTTGGCAATTCTCACAATATTTCAAACTTCAGCAACCACCACCCTGATCAGTCAGCAGCCATCAACATCAAGGCAAGACCCTCCACCAGCAAAAAGATTACAACTCGCTGAAGGCTCAGATGATGGTTAGCATTTTTTAGCAATAAAGTATTTTTTAATTAAGGTATGTACATTGGTTTTTTAGACATAATGCTATTGCACACTTAATAGACTACAGTATAGTGTAAACATAACTTTTATATGCACTGGGAAACCAAAAATTTGTGTGATTCGCTTTATTGCAATATTCGCTTTATTGCGGTGGTCTCGAACCGAACCCACAATATCTCCGAGGTATGCCTGTATATACTTTAGCTCATGACTTTCTCCTGGCAGTAAACACCCTGAACCCAAACTATTGTTAATATTATGGCAATAAAACAGAAGATAATTTCAAAAGTAGAACAACCTAAAATCTCTATCAAATATATATAATATGCAAAAGTTTTAATGGCAAGAAATTATGATATAGCCATCTGTGGAAAAATCAAGTGGTGTCTAAATACTGCTAAAAGTGCCACTTTAGAAATGTTTAGAAAGTAATCTCTTCACAGAAACTTCCTTAATCCTAAACTTATATTATAAATTACCTGGGGCAAAAACCTTCTCTCTGTTTTTTGTCTGTACAGGACTTAGCACAATGGGGCCTTTATCCATGCATGAGATGCCTAGTTGTTATTACAATACAAAGAATTAGTACCATTAAAATTTACATTCAAATTTCCAGTTGACCTTTTCCCAAATATTTTAATCTGGATAACATTCCTTTAAAATGTAGGTTTTTACAAACATTATTCCCTTGATGCCTTTTCTCTTATAAACCCAAAAGAAAAAAATAGTTATATTGAAACATACACTTTGCTGTTAAATGTAGATGTGTTCTCCTCCTCCTATTCCCCTAGAGTATAAAAAGTTACAAGATTTTATGACTTCAAACTCACCAAATAACTCTTTCAAATGCTGCACTTCACAATAAATGCTGCAACGGACACATAAAAAATAATGACCCTTTCTGATATACTGGTGTACTCCTATTAAATTGCTATATTTTTGTAGTTTTAACTCAATTAAAGTTATCAACTGTGCAAACATATTACCAGCAACAATTCACAAAATCTATAGTTTTAGATAAAAAGGCAAGTTTCATGGCTGTAGTTGTAATTCTGAATTGTTCCCTGGAGAAAGAAGCCTTACTGGTCTATTGATAGTCCATCATAGCCAAGTCACATAGCCTTCCTGATATAGCATCTACACACGTAAAACCATACATGTCGTTACTTTGTGTACTATTTTGATACTTTAACAACTTGATAGGATTTTTCTTCTGTTCCTCTAACCATATACACATTGTATCCACCCTGGTTTTAAAGGTTGCTTTTATAGCTACCGAGTTTTTAGCCAAGAAAGCCTTGAACATCCTTCTGACACTTCTTAATGCCTCCTTCTGCCATGAAGCCACATAGTTTAGAAAGCAGAGGACCAGGCAGAAACTTCTCAGTGTGCAAGAGGCCTCTGTCACTAGCAGTTTCCTGTTCTTGAATACTGTGAGTTTCTTGTTTTAATGGGGGCCGCTACAGCAGCTTACACTCAGGCAAAGAGGTGTTCCATCCATACTCGGATGGAACAAGAGATGTTCCAGATGCTTTCCCTGGCCACACCAGAAGCTCAGGAAGAGGAGAGGAGGTTGTTTAGAAGCCTTGCACCTGCTTTGTACTATTAGGGGCATAAAGGAGAGTGAACTAAAGCTAGGAGCTAGCCCACTATGTTTGCAATCAGCAGTTAGTGCTGCACAAATTATGTCTTATCTTAGTTCATCAATTCTGTTTAGAAGGCAGCAGAAAGACTCCTCTCCTTGGCAAAGTCAGTTACAAACAAACACAGTTGAACTGGGGATTGGCACACAAGAGTAAGAAGGGCATGAGGAGCTTTCACCACTTGTACCCCACCCTCTACATCCCTGCACAAGAGCCTGTCACAAACACACTCCTCGCACTTCCCCAGATGCCCTGTAGTAAGCTACGGAGAGTAAATATTCAGTGCAACTGGGAGGCATGACCACTGTATGTGTATACATGTGCAAACTAGCTTTAATAGAGCTGGTTTGGGTAATAACAGCACTGAACAGAGCACCACAGATGTCAGTAAATGCTGAACAAGCTCACAAGGGAGTCTGGGTATGTGCTTGGGTTGCTAGCCTGCATTGAAATCTGTGTCTCCATGTCTTTACTGCTATGCTTACCAGGGCTAGCTAGCATAATGCTAGTGTGGGAATGCCTACCTTTGTTACAGTCATGCTCCCTGTTGCAGCATAGTCACACCATCAGACTAAATTAAGGAGGAACAAGGGACCTGTCAAGCTGACTTGGTGTAGACTGAGAAAGAGCATACAGGGTCATCCTGGAAGGTGATGCAGCAAGTCCTCTTCTCTTTTGCATTTCAGGAGGGATGCAGCTGAACTTCATGTCCCCAGTCCAACCCCAAACATTCCAGTGCTGAGCATTTGATCATTAGTCAGTCTGTGGGTTTGGTTTCTTTTCTTTTTCCCCTAAGAGCAGATGAGAATAGATTGCATTAAAATGAAAAAGCAGAAGTATCGCTCTTCAGACAGTGGGCTTTATCCTCAGGGGAAATAAAACACATGGCCTGTGCAGGTGCTCAAATGAGTTTGTTCCCACATAAGAAACTCAGACTGAATTTGCTGCTTTCACATTTTTGCCCAACCCACAGATGAGAGTTGTCACAGTACTGCCAAAATGCACAAGGTTTTTCCTTTCTGTGATAAGCCAAGAGGCACTCCTAAATGTGGATCTGATTTTATGTGCAATATTTAAAAAAAGAAAAAATCACCTACCCCCTAGGAATGCTGCTCTCCCAGCTTTAAGAAAGTTATGTGCCATCCAAAATGGTTACCAATGTCATCTTCTGAGGTTTACTGATGCCAATGCTAGGATTCTTCCAGAGTTAACATGGAGTTCAGTTACTGTGTCACAGAGCAGCTTGACCCAATGTTTGTCACTAAAATGGCTTTTATCTTTCGTGTTAGCATAACCAGCATGAAATCACTCAATAGAAAGGGGTATAAATTAGGCTTCCTAATCATCAATCCAAGAGAATGTTTTGCTTCCTATTCAGGTAGCTTCTTTTTATGCTAAATAAATTAAATGAATGGCTATTTTAATGAGTCCCTAAAGATAATTAAAAATCTCAATAAACAGTATGAATATCATACATATTCAGGGTTTCCAAAATATCAGACAGATCTTGAGCCACAGCTTATTAGCAGCAAGTGCATGGAAACAGATGTAGACTTTCTAGGGAAACAGTGATGTCTGTCAGGAAACACACCATTGGACTTAGACTGAGTCATGTGGCCTCTGGATTAAAAAAAGGCTATCAGGATTTTTCAATCAAGTTCATAAAACTTAAAATCTTCAGCAGCTTGTGTTTTAGCACAGAGGTGGGGAAGTCCACAGATGAGCGAAAGTGCCAGCTGTATCACAAAAAAAGGTTGTGAAAAAAGTGAGTGTTGGAAACTTTTTCAGAGAGCTTAGTTATATCTTTAGTGGAGACAGGACATAGTGAATTAACATTTTTTTGAAAATCATTTGTGACAGCATGGCAAAAGTTGACTTTCAAATAGTTCTGAAAACACTTCTGTGGCTGCATCTACTCTGTTCCTGCTGGGGATAAAACTGAACAAACTGAAACCTTTTCTTAAAAAGATATTCCCATGATGGCTGAGAGGTAGAGAAGAAACCTTAATCAAAACAAAAATATAGTCAAAACCTGAATATTACTCTGATTGCCTATTCTAAAGCAAGCATCTCAGCTGAGTCTATAATGAATCTGTAAAGAGTCCCCTAGAGAATGAATATAAGCATTAATGCCATCTTTAATTACCCTTATTTTTTCACATACCACCTGCACCTTTTCCTCAAACAATTAGGAACTTTTAAAAAATCAGTGTACATGTCTTAAACAAGGAAACACACCTTGGGCACTGACTAGGTGGGGCTGTTGAAATGGCTGGAGGCTCTGGCCCCACAAAGCTGGGGCAGGAATATCCTTATCTGCTTCACGCCACCTTCCATGGGTGCAGGTGGACGTGTCTGCCTGGCCAACAGTTACTGCGTTCAATCTTATAGGCACTGCTAAATTAAGGCTTTTACAGCATCACTCCATATAAAGTTTGTCAGTGACTCTGAGGTTAGCTCCACAGCTGTTGGGGAGTGAGGCTGAAGAGAGTCTTCTTCTTCCTCTCCACATAACCAGAGTCTTTCGCCCCTGACCAGGTAAAGTCTTTTCTGCTTCACTCTGCCTTCCCAAAACAACCCCTTTGTCTTGCTCAGGGGCATGGGGTATGCAAAAAAAAAAAAATGCAGTGCCTTCTTCCTGAATCAAAGCAGTGCATGGTCCCTTGAGATTCTTTCTGGAAATATTTCTAGAACTGCATTCAAACAAGAGATTAACTTAATCATAACATTTCCACAACTAATTTTTCCTAAGCTTTTAGGTACAACTGGTTCATAATTTCCAACATTTCACTGCAAAGATATGAAACCTCAGTTCTGAATGAAAGTGCAGATTCTCTACCAACATCACAAGCAGGGACTTGAAAAAACACACTTATCTTTGGTAAGACTTGTGAAAGTTAACAACATGACTGTGGCGACTCAGCTTATTATAAACAAAACTGCATACAGCACCACATATCAATGCAGTGAGTCATGACTGGTTAGAAAAGGTCCTAAGAGATACAAAACAAAGGTAGCCGTTTATTTAGATTTTATTATACAGTTTATTGATAAAGGCACAAAACATATTGAAAAATAAGAAAAACTCACAAAACACGCCTTGTAAAATATACTGCTTTACCACCATTCATTTCAATGGAAATAAAATAGAGATATGGCTTAAGTGAGATAAAAACCTAGCATCTAGGAAAAGCATAAACCTTAACCCACACACCTATGCCTGATGTTGATCAATGCTGAAAATTTACCAGTTGCTTTCTTACTGACAATTGGTATTGGGTGACATTATTTTTATTTTTCAAGTACATCATTTATTAGGTACCAGAATGCATTGGAAAGATCCTCGGAGATCCTGAGTCACACTGGCTTTATAACTGCCAGTGAAAGCATAAAAACTTACCATCTTAACTATAGGCTCTAGAGAAATGAAGCATGGGGCAATACTGTATAGTGAAGGTGCATAATTATTTGGGCCTGAGGTTCATAAAGGGAGTTTTGATGAGCTGTTGCAGGTCAGGTCAGCTTCCCCCCTCCTCCCACAACTCAGCGCAACTCATGGCTCCCAGGCCTGGCTGGCCCTCATCCACTGCTCCAAGCTGCTCTCTCACCTGAAGTGGGTGTCGGGGCACCCCTGTCCCCTGAAACGGGGCTCCTCTATTCAAGGTTTCTTGGGTCTCTGGCTGCTGGCTCAGCAGCCTGAGCACCGCCTGGCTCCCTGGACTCAACCTTTTGCTATGGGTCGGAGGCCTGGGCTTCCTCATGGAGCACCAGGCTCGGTCCACTCCCAGACCCTCCATACAGCACCTCCCAGCCTCATTCCGGGGGTTGAGGACCTGAGCCGCCCAAGCGCTCCAAAGGTCGTACTCCATGCACCGGCCTGTGCACTGTGTCTCTAGCCACATGCCAGAGGTTGCAGACCCAAGCTGCCTCACGCAGCTCCCAGGGTCTGGACGCTGTGTGCTGTGCTGCACACCAAGAGTCTAGCCACTGAAGCCGTCTGCTGTTCCCCACTGATGGAAGTGTTCAGGGGCACTTCTGGGCTACTGCTTTGCCCTGCTTCGCAGCTCTCCTGCGCTCTTCTCTCTTCTCTGTCCCGGATGTGCTGCCCTCATGCTGGGCACGCAGCTCCTTTCATACCCTCCAGGGCTCCGCCCCTGAAGTCTTCCGGACCTGAGTGTTGCAGTCTTCAATCAGGCTGGGGGGCGGGGACTCCTCTTCCCCTCCCCTCAGGAAAGGGGGGAACTCCTCTTGCTGCCTCCTGATTGGTGGATGGGCTCTACCAATCAAAACAGCAAGATTTCAAGCCTGGGACTCAACCCAAGCTCCAAAAGGCAAGCCTGAGGGAATCTTCACCACCCCTGGTGAAGGTCACATGCCCAAGCCGAACTCTCACTGGACCCGTGGAGCGGTGATAGGTGCCTCTCCTGGTATCCTAGACGCATCATACGTAAACCGCCTTACAGGCCTACGGTCACGTCTGGGACGAGGAGCGTGGTCAGGTTCCGGGCTCCCAGGAGGCCCAGGCAGTGCAGGTCTCATGTCACCCATGGTGCCTTCTCTGCTGGTGGATGGAGGCTGTGAAGACATCTCTCTGTGTGAACCTACAGATGAATCGCCCTCCCCTGCAACTCCCATGGGTGGGGCTTCAGGCACATCAGACCCCGGGCGCAGTTCACCTTCCAGACCGCGGGGCCCCAGGCTGGGGTGGAACCCAGACAGACACCACACGCCACCGTCGGAGTCCGAGTCGGTGTCAGAATCTTCTGCCGCTACGGCAGGTGGAGGGGCAGGTGGAGGTGTACCCTCCTGGCAAGAGAGTCAGGGCCGGGCTTGTGAAGGTTGTTGAGCCAGTGGGCAAGGCCCCACCAGTTCCCCTATAGGCAGCAGAAGGTTTCTGTGTACAACTCACTTTCATCCAGGCCCGGCCTCTGGGACAATCTCAGATACCAGTAAGTTCCCTGTTTGTCGAAGTACAATGTAGGGCTCAGCCCACCACTGGACCGCAATCTTATGTCTGCCAGCCAATCTGAGATTGCGTAAAAGCACCCAGTCCCCTAGGCACAGTCCCTGCTCCCATACATGAGCATCATAGTTCTTCTTGTGGCGCTGTTGATTCCTCCCCATGGCGTAGGCTGCCAGTTGGTACGCTCGCCTCAACCAGTTCTGCAGCTGTTGGGCATACTGCCCACGGGCTAAGTGCTGCTTGTAGGCCTTCTCCACCCCAAAACACAAGTCTATGGACAATCAGGGTTGTCACCCAAACATCAATAGATAGGGGCTGACCCCAGTGGCATTGTTATGAGTAGCATTGTATGCATGTACCAGGTAAGCCAAATACTGGCTCCAGGCGGCCTTCTGCTCATGTCTTAAGGTGCCAAGCATATTCAGGAGTGTTCTGTTCAATCACTCTGGTTGCAGGTCCCCCTGCAGGTGGTAAGGGGTAGTTTGGGACTTTCAAATCCCCACAATGGCAAACACCTCTCTTAGTAGTTTGCTTTCAAAATCTCAGCCTTGGTCTGAGTGTATTCGTGCAGGCAGACCAAACACCAAAAAGTACTTCTCCCAAAGCACCTTTGCCACTGACTGAGCAGTCTGGTCACGGGTGGAGAAGGTTTGTAAATATCGGGTAAAGTAATCAGTCACCATGAGTATGTTGCCCTTTTGATTTCCCTCCACTTCTATGAATAAAAAATCCATGCAGACCAGCTCCAACGGCTGCGAGCTCTGTATGGTGTGCAAGTATGCTGTTCAGGTTCGCAGGGTCTTCCTCTTTATGCATCTCTCACAGTTGAGACATTTATCGTTCATGTGCTTGACCATCCAGGGCCAAAAGAAATGTTCCCAACTAAAGCCAGGGTACGGTCCATATTCAGATTACCAAAATCATCATGCAGGGCCCTGAGTGTGAGCTCCTGCTGCTGCTTGGGAAAGATAGGTTGCAGCAGCATCCTTCCCTCTGGGTCTTGTACTTCACAGTACAGCACCCCATCAATGAGCCACAGCCTTTCCCACTGTCTCACCAGGAGATGGGCTTCAGGGGTGACTCGCCAATGGGCAGAGGGTGCTCAGTGCTCTTCCACTGGGCCCACAACACATCCCTCACATCAGGGTCTTGCTCCTGGGCCCAGTGCCATTTGGCTGCTGTCATCTGGAGAAGAACAGCAGGGGCCAGGGTCGTATACAGTATCCATGCCAGTGGGATCCCATCGGGAGGTATTCCTTGGGTCTCAGACCATGTTCACTCCCTCAGCCACAGAGTCTCACGCAGGCAGATCACAGAGGGCCCAGACCATCTCTAGAAGCAGCATGTCCCGGTCAGTTGGGGATGCCAGTCTTGAGAGAGTATCAGCGTCAGTATTCCACTGTAGTGCAGGCTAAATGAATAGTCCGCCAGAGCAGCCACCCACCGATGTCCAGCCACATCCAGCTTTGTGCTAGTTTGTATGTAAGTCAAGGGATTTTTATTGGTCCATACTTGGAACGTGGTTCCATACAAGTAATCCCTGAACTTCTCAGTGATGGCCCACTTAACAGCCAGGAACTCAAGCTTGTGTACTGGATATTGGGTCTCACTGGGCACCAAACTTCTACTGGCATAAGCTACTGGGCATCTCCATCCTTCATGCAGTTGATACAGGACAGCCCCCACTCCTGATAGACTGGTGCCTGTGTGCAGAATGAATGGGTGATTTGAGTCAGGATACGCCAACACGGGTGCTTCCATAAGGTGCCGGATGATTTCATGGAATGCATCCTCCCACTTCATTTTGGGATACGATGTGTCCCACATATTTCATAGTTTCATAGTTTATAGTTTCATCGTTTCTAGGGTCGGAAGGGACCTGAGTAGATCATCTAGTCTGACCCCCTGCCATGGCAGGAAAGATTACTGGGGTCAAACAACGCCAGCAAGGTGTTCATCTAACCTCCCCTTAAAGACCCCCAGGGTAGGAGCCAGCACCACTTCTCTTGGAAGCTGGTTCCAGATCCTAGCCGCCCTGACTGTGAAGTAGCGCTTCCTGATATCTAGCCTAAATCTGCCCTCTGCCAGCTTGTGACCGTTATTCCTGGTCACTCCTGGCAGTGCTCAGGGGAACAGGAACTTCCCCACTGCCTGCTGATCCCCCCTGACTAGTTTGTAACAGGCCACTAGATTCCCCCCTCAGCTTTCTCTTGTGGAGGCTGAACAGGTTCAGGTCCCGTAGCCTCTCCTCATAAGGCCTGTCCTGCTGCCTCCTGATCATGCAAGTGGCCCTCCTCTGGACCCTCTCCATGTTGTCCACATCCCTCCTGAAGTGCAGCACCCAGAACTGGACGCACTACTCCAGCTGCAGCCTGACCAGTGCCACATAGAGGGGGAAGCCTGGCAGAATTTACACTTGTCAAGCACCAACTTAAACCCAGCAGCTTCAAGACAGTCTAGCACATGCAGAAACCTTTCATCATGTTCCTTAAGGGTTTTTGCAAACACTGTGAGGTCATCCAAATACACCAGCACCTAAGTTAGACTACTTTCTCCATAAGCGCTGAAATGTGACTGGGGCCTCTGAGATGCCCTGTGGCATAAGCTCAAACTGGAAAACCCCCAGTGGTCAGATACATGCGGTTTTCTCTTTATCTGCCTCTCTCAACAGGATCTGGTAATATCCACTGCAGAGGTCCAGCACAGTGAACCATTTGCTGCTCCCAAGACAGTCCATGGCCTCTTGCACTCAAGGGCCGGTGTATTGATCGATAACCGTGTGGACATTCAATACACGGTAGTCAATGTACATCCACAGACTCCCATTCTTTTTGCGCACGATCACAATTGGCAAGGCATATGGACGATTAGATTCTGTGATGATTTTGTGGTCAAGGAGATCCTGCAGATGGTGTCGGACCTCCCCCATCTCAGCCAGTGGTATGCGATGTGACCTTTCACAAAAGGTCTGGGTTCACTAAGGTATATCTGGTACTCAACTCCTTTTGCCTCCCCTACATCCCAGTCACGCAGGGAAAATACACTGGTCCAGTCCTGGAGTTTTTTCCATAATTGGGCCTTCCATTCCTCAGATGCGGGGGAATCCCCAAAGAAAAAAAGGTTAGGATCAATATGCAGGAAACTGTCTTTTTTTGCCAGATTCACCACATCTGCTTCCTGTACAGTGGCCACTTTTTGCCTCAGGTGTACTACTACATCTCTTAGGGAAGGATTTACTACCACTACAGTAACCTGTTCCTCTTTCAATTCTTAAGCCTTGAAGACTCCATCATGGACTCTCAAAGTTCCCAATCCCATTTTTCCAGAGAGGGTCTCTACCACAACAGGCCCCAGCTGCTGTGGCTCTCCTCCCCACCTGCATGTAGTGGGTAGAGCCCACTGGTCTTGGGCAGGGATCTTCTGGGGAGCCGTCCCAGAGAAATGCAAAGCTCCCAGTATTTGGGGGGATTTCCCCATACCCTTTCTATTCCAGTGAGCATAGGCCTCAGAACATAGAGCGCACGTTGGTAACCATTCCTGATAGTCTGGACCAGCCTGTTGCCTAGAATATCAGGCCAGGACTTGGAATATACTGGAGTTGATCCCAGTGAGGAGGGACGACCCCTTTATCCAACCTAGGTCTGGGCACTTTAGTGCAATGGAGTTCACCTCCTTCTCCAGATGAACATGAGCCTGCAATGCGATGCTGCGGCTAATAAAGTGACCAAAACGCTGGCTTGCATCCATAGATGCTTCTCGAGCAAATCCCAGGACATCATTCTCCCCTTGTACTCGGCCTTGGTGAGGCCGCAGCTGGAGTACTGCGTCCAGTTTTGGGCTTCACAATTCAAAAAGGATGTGGAGAAGCTTGAGAGAGTCCAGAGGAGAGCCACGCGCATGATCAGAGGTCAGGAAAACAGATCTTACGATGACAGGCTGAGAGACATGGGACTCTTTAGCCTGGAAAAGCGTAGGCTCAGGGGTGATCTGATGGCCACCTATAAGTTTATCAAGGGTGACCACCAGGATCTGGGGGAACGTTTGTTCACCAGAGCGCCCCAAGGGATGACGAGGTCGAACGGTCACAAACTCCTGCAAGACCGTTTCAGGCTGGACATAAGGAAGAATTTCTTTACTGTCCGAGCCCCCAAGGTCTGGAACAGTCTGCCAGCGGAGGTGGTTCAAGCACCTACACTGAACACCTTCAAGAGTAAACTGGATGCTTATCTTGCTGGGATCCTATGACCCCAGCTGACTTCCTGCCCTTTGGGCAGAGGGCTGGACTCAATGATCTCCCGAGGTCCCTTCCAGCCCTGATGTCTATGAAATCTATGAAATCCACCCCAGCCACAGATGCAGGGAACTTAATATGAATTTCTAAGTACCCATGGTATGGGTACATGTTGTGGCTAAGCCCACATAGACCCAGCCCAGTAAGTGGATACAACACCGTGTGCTGAAGGTGTTTTTTTTTATAGAAGGACTCAAATATGATGGTCACTTGCGATCCACTATCCAGAATGGCCATACACCTTTGGCCATTCACTGCCACTGGGACCTCTGCCCTAGGGCCTATTAGTCCTTCAGGCAGTGAGTTTGAGACCAGGGCTGAGGAGACTGGCAGGCTCTGGGGTGGAGCCAACTCCCCTGCTCCACCCATCCTTCATTTCCCGCCCCTCATTGGGCCTTTAGCCACTGAAAAACTAGGTCTGGTTTGTCTGGCTGTGTATACTCTCGGGTCATGTGCCCATATTCCCCACATCTATAACAGATCTCCAGCATCTTAGTCCCAACTTTGGTCTTGGCCCAGGGTGGGGCAAAGGATCGAGGCCAAGGCTGCCTCCCAGGAGGAGACCACAGCTGCCCACACTTGCTGGGAGGACTCTTCTTCAGCCTCTGGGGGGCACTGTTCTTGTGGGGTCACCACCATTACCCAGCTAACAGGTCCCTGACATGAAGAAACTTCCTCCTGGACCCACATGGCACCCCAGAGGTGAAGGATCTCCTCCTACTCCCTCATTTCTTTCACTAATTGGCTGAACCCAGGAAGGCTGGTTTTCCGACCAGCCAGATTCAGATCCC
Organism: Crocodylus siamensis; assembly: GCF_052110815.1. Taxonomy (NCBI): domain Eukaryota; kingdom Metazoa; phylum Chordata; order Crocodylia; family Crocodylidae; genus Crocodylus; species Crocodylus siamensis. Next base: position 69,092,078 of record NC_143401.1, on the reverse strand, counting down.
TAATAAGGGACAGGCTGTATCAGGTCCCTATTTGGACCTGCCAGAGCCTCATGTGATCCACCTTGCTCAAGCTAATGGCCCCTTGCACAACCACTCTTCGCAACACATGCTCCAAGCATAACAAATACGAAGATGCAGCCTCGCCTTTGTGCTGGAACGTGCTAAGCAGTTCATAGTATGCTCCTCCACCCTGGGATGACCATCCAAACATGTCCTGTAGGGTCTGAAGGCACTGCTGTGTGGTGATAACAGGATTCTGGTGCTTAGCAATCTGGATGACTCCAAAGGCGGGCTCTCTTAGTACGTCAAGATGACGACAATGCTTCTCTTCATCCAGTATCTACCATTTAATTAGAGTTTCCTGTATGTAGGCAGTCCAGGCCTCAAACCCTTCCTCTCCTGCAGGGACTGTGAGATTTCCTGAGAAGTTCGGTCATTTGAAGAATTTACCACTTCCCTGATGACCTGCTGCAAAGCCACAATTCATTCAGAGGTAACACCGAGGGAGGCTTTGCTCAGAGGATCCTCTTCCCCAGATTATTGAGGACTAGCAGGATCTGACATGACTCCCTTTCTGGCTCTCTATAGAGACACACACAGCACATTACAATATCAAATTACCTGCTAACAAATCCTGGGAGAGCCCCCAAAATGTAGCCCAGGTAACTAGGGTATATACTCCCCTTCTCCAATTGAAGGGAATTATTAGCTGGCAGGTGTACTGTAGAGGAACTGCAGACCACTCTGTTTCCCTCCATCCCTATAGAACCAGGCCAGGACAGTCAGGGGACTTAACTATATACAAGTTTATTTACATTAACTTATCACAAGGAAAAGAAACATGGATATAAATGTATGTACTATATATATATATATTATCTAAACAAATAACATAAACAATATCTTCTGGGTAAATGCTATAAAACCTTATACCAGTGGTCCAGAGACCAGGAAGTATGTGATCTGAAACAGATAAACCCCAAAATAAACATAGATAGCCAGCAGATAAAGTATAGAGAAGTATGGCTGAACAATAAATAAGCCACAAATAAATACAAGTAAACAACAGGTGAAATAATAGCAACAGGGGGTCCCAGCAGAGCCCCAGGACTCTACTCATCTACTAATTTACAAACATGAGAGTTCACAAAATATAAGGCATGACATCACACCACTTAGGGTGCAAGAACCCCAAAGATAAACTTAATCCCAAGGGGAAACCCCAGTGCCCTTGGGCTTTTCCCACAAGGATGCTGGTTACTTTAGGGGGGCCCTCCCAGTGGGACCTCCACTTTCAGAAGCCCTTAACTAGCCAGGGGGGACTCCCCCTCCCCTGTGGGAATCCTCTTTTCCCTGAAACTCACCTGGCTGGCCCTCGTCCACTGTGCCAAGCTGCTCTCTCACCTGAAGTGGGAGTTGGGGCGTCCCTGTCCCCTGGAACAGGGCTCTTCTATTCAGGGCTTCTGGGGTCTCTGGCTCGGCCCTGTCTGCTGGCTCAGGAGCCCGAGCACTGCCTGACTCCCTGGACTCAACCTTTTGCTATGGGTCGGAGGCCTGGGCTTCCTCATGTAACACCAGGCTTGGTCCACTCCCAGACCCTCCATACAGCACCTCCTGCACCGAGTTCCCAGCCTCATTCCGGGGGTTGAGGACCTGAGCCACTCAAGCGCTCCAAAAATCCTACTCCATGCACCGGCCTGTGCACTGTGTCTCTAGCCACACGTCAGAGGTTGGAAACCCAAGCTGCCTCACGCAGCTCCCAGGGTCTGGACACTGCACCAGACTACGCACCGAGAGTCTAGCTGCTGGAGTCGTCCACCGTTCCCCACTGATGGAAGTGTTCAGGGGCACTTCTGGGCTACTGCTTTGCCCTGCTTCGCAGTTCTCCTCAGCTCTTCTAAGCCCCACGCTTCTCTCTTCTCTGTCCCTGATGTGTTCCCCTCATGCTGGGCACGCAGCTCCTTTTATACTCTCCACGACTCCGCCCCTGAAGTCTTCCGGACCTGAGTGTTGCAGTCTTCAATCAGGTCGGAGGGGGGGGGCTCCTCTTCCCCTCCCCTCAGGAAAGGGGCATGACTTAACTTCTCTTGCTGCCTCCTGATTGGTGGATGGGCTCTACCAATCAAAACAGTAAGATTTCAAACCTGGGACTCAACCCAAGCTCCAAAAGGCAAGCCTGCTACAGACTATAAATGGACTTACAGAAAGCGGTGGTGCCAAGTAGAAAGGAGTTATGTCTTTTAAATACAAAGGATTAGGGAAAGGAGGGGGCAGTACTCAATGAAGTGAAGGTGGGTGAAAATGGATAAACAAAGCAGTTAACCTACAGAGGGACACAAAGGATCACCTTGTGCATTTAACAACTAGAGATCCTAAGAGAATTGCAAAATTGCAGCAAAATGGGGTCAAACAGAAAAATGTGACACACACAAGCCTAGCCATGACACTTGCTGTGATGAAAATAAGTACTACTGGATCTAGGTTTTTGTTATGTTGTCTGCAGACTGAGAAGAACCTTCCAAAAGCAGGAGGGCATGTTGGGCCTCAAAAATGAGATATAAATATAACATATATAAATCCAGTGTCCACTGAAGTAAATGGGAAAATATCCATTGCCATCACTAGGTCAAGACACTAATCCGTCTTTTTCTTAATTATGCTCAAGAAGTTAACAGATATCAGTATAATCACAAAAAATATCAGATCCCACATGAAGACAGACTATTAAAATATGAGTTAATTAAATACTGGTTATTTACCCTAATGAAAGAGCACCAAGAATCCTAAGAGCTCTATAAGAGTTCAGATAAGTCAACACACACACACACACACACACACAAAGCCAACTGAAAGAAACTGTCAAGAAATACTATATCACACAAACCAAAAAGAAAAAGAAATCACAAGAACCTAAGTTTAAAAAATACATAAGCAGCTAGATAATGCATCAGTGACATTGCAAATAAAATGCAGAGAGAGACCTGCGGGGTTTGTGGAATGAGGCATGACAATAGTTTCATTTACTGGACATATGCTGTCTGAAGATACTGCAATAGATCACTGTACCAATGTCTGTAAGTAGGGGAAAAAAAAGGTAACTGCATTAGGAATTAAAACTAAGTGACAAAAGCGTCAGAGAACTAGATCATCTAGTTCCTTATAAAAATGTAAAATAAAACATTTTGGTGGGAATATGAGAAGTTTGGAGGTTTTGTTACCTTTAGCATATACAAAAACAGCAATTTTAGCAAGCCACTAAATTCACAGCATCTGGTGAAGTGAGCTGTAGCTCACAAAAGTTTTTATCATATCATACTATATTATATGTGAGGATACTGGCATATAATATCCTTATACTTATAGTGTCACACAAGAGGGTTTTATGTATTTTATTTTATTTTTTAGGGTGTTTGTGGCTTTAATCCTCTCGTGTTATAACAAGGAAGTGTTTGTGGCTTGATGTATTTACTGTTGCTTATCTATTTTGGTATTCAGCGGTTTGACAGATGTAGTTATTAGCTGGGCTGAAGTCAAACAGAGAGTAGATGTGCACCTTATAGAGAGACTAACTAAATGCATATACATATTTACATAAATAAATACACACATGCACACTGTATGTGTATGTAAATATGATAAAATAAATGTATAAAATAAAATGCATATATAAAATAAATGTATAAAATATTTTATGCATAAAATAAATAAAACCCTAATTTCTGTTAGCATTTCTGTGCTGATCCAACAGGAAACTCTAGTTAATTTGCTACTCAACAGGAATGCAAACAACTGTGAATTTTCAATAATTATCAGGAGTTAGTAATCGGGAAGGAAGTGCTGGCAAAGAATCAGAACAATCTCAAACCATAGTTGCAAATTAACCCACCGCAGGCATGACATAGATCTAGTGAGGTCAGATCCCAATTCTCACTTACATTGCAACCTCATTATGCTCTGCTGCTTTAAAATAGGGCTGTTGAGTAGTTGTAAATGCAATTAATTTACATCCATTCAAGGCCTATTTACACTGTCAGAGCCGTGTTCAGGGTCTTTAAACTCCACTGGAGGTTCACACATTATACTTATACACAAAGAATACTGACTCATAAAAACACATAATGCAATCTGGTATCCCAGGGTCTTAAATATTAAAATAACTCTTCTGATGTTTGTGAAGGGTAGGATATCTAGAAACAGACAAAACAGACAAGAGAGTGCCACTTGTTCATCAAGTTCCCCTTTAGAGAAGTTGTATACATTGTCACATGAAAGAAAAGATGAAGTGATGCTAAAAAGACAAGATTCAAAAGAACATCCTTACCAGAGAGACAGCTCTTGTGGCCAATTCCTAATCTCCCCAGTAGAATGGAATTTGCACTAATCCTCCCCCAAATAAAGTGTTTTACTACTGTATTTTCACATGAAAAATACAGTCAAGGAAGAGAACACATCCAAGAAGAAATCAAGTATAAACTGCTTTTTAAGAAGTCACTATTATCTGCTCCAAAATGCACATACTAATGGAATGGCCATTGCCACCCCTGCATGGGTAATATCCTACAGATTTCTTACCCAGAAAAGCTTTGGCTTATGAGAAAGCCATAGCTAAACAAGAACAACAACAGGAAACAATCACCAACACAGCCCAAAACACCCAAGAACTTCAAAGGACCCATCAAATGTGGTCTTGGTAAAAGATGAATGGATTTTAACGCCTGCTTATTTTGCTGCTGAATACCAAAGTTGCATGCGTAGGTGAGCTCAGTATAAAGGCCATCACTATACATAGTCAAACAAATAGTTGTGCCCAAGGCTATGTGAAAACTCATATACTCAGACATAAGTATTGTGTCCTAGATCAGCCTGGGTCATAGGTAAGAATGGTCCTATTCATGCATTATTCAAAACAAAGGAGGGGGAAATGGTTGTGTCAAGTAGAAACAGAAGTTTTGCCAGTTCCTGTGTTTGCTGAAGCAGCTATGGAAGAGTTCAGAGAGTGCTCATAAACCCTTGCTTGCTCAGAAGGCCTTATGGCTCAGGGCAAGCAAAACTTGGGGGCATCCGAACCCCAAGCCTATGGGCTTGGGCCTGCAAGTAGGATGCCTGCCAAAGAATATGGAAACATCTGAAGCCCCAGGTGTGGGTGGAAGAGGTTTGCTAGTAGTAGGGCCACTTATGGTTCTGGACTCTTGGATCTGGAATTAATTTTGGCTAATTTGGCCTCAGTTACAAAGTTTTTTAAAAAGTATGTTATGAGTTCTTGTATCTTAACTGAGGAGGATCAGGGTGATTGACCTGTATAAAGGCACTGTGGACTTCCATACATAGATTTTTCACCAGTCCGAGTTCAGTTAAAGCAGTGCAAATTTGTGTGTAGACACTCATGGATTTAATTCTGGTTTACAGCAGTTTGGTTTACCCCACAGGCTAAGTACCTCATTATAAAGCCTGAGGCTGAATCAGCTCAAAGTAGGCAGCTTCCTCTATGCTACATAGTTTGAACGGATAACCAACAGAACTGACATTCAGCTTTCATTACTGGGAAAGGCAAGGAGGGGCCTGCACTAACCCAGGCCAGTAGGCAGAAGGCATTAGAGCATGCCTCCCAGTCTCCGGGTCATTGCCAGCCCAGCCAAATGTCCCCAGCCTCCTACTGTCCCCACACAGGGAGTGCAGGAGCTCCCTGGCCAGGTGCTGACCCACGTTGGGGGAGCCTCTTTCTTCAGGAGGTTCCCCCAGCCTGGGTTCCCCAGCCCAAGCCCGCTCTCCTGCTTCCAACCTGCTGATTGTTTCAGCCACTACTACAGGTGCAGGGAGGGGGAGTCATCCGGCCAGGTGCCTGCCCCTGCAGCCCAGCATGGGGACACTAGGGAGTCCCTGCCTTGGGGGGCTTCCCATCACCCAGCCCAGAGTCCCCCCAGCCAGCCTCAGGAGCTGAGAGGAATTCTTCCTAACCCTACCTATTTGCCTTAGCTGTTGGATTCTCAGAGATAGCCCAGGGAGCAGAGGGAAATTCCTCTGCCCTCCTGCATTAGTTTTGCCTCAGACTCATAGCAGCTAAGGCAAAACAGGCTACGGAGAAGCAGGAGAGGTTTCCTCTGCTCCCTCAAGCTGCCTGAGACTCGCAAGGGTTGAGGCAAGGTTCTAAGGCAAGGATCAGGAGGGGAAGTAAAGCTGCCAGGGTCTGAAAAGCCTGCACCACAGGGCCCTTCCCTCCCCACACGTGCTGTGCACAGCCTGGCTAAAGCGGAGCTGGTGGTCTGTTCCCCTGCCCAGCTGTCCCTCTGGGCTGACAGACAGGTAGGAAGCAAGCTAAGGAGCAAAGGGGTGAGGCAGTCCCTGCTCCACTGGAGCAGGCAGCATAGCCCAGGGCTGCAAAGAATCATGGGATCCTGGAGGACTTCAAGTTGACTTGAACCAGGAGGGGATCTGGGACAGAAGTTCCATAAACTTTTTTGACCTAAATCAGTTAAGTCTGATACTACATCCAACCAGGTTTATCTTAAACCAGTTTTGGTCATTTTGAAAGTGGTTTTTGTACACTGAACTTCTGTTCTGTTACAGGTTTAAAACAGTTTCTGATCACTAAAGCTGGTTGATATGCAACTCAGTGGTGATGCGTAGGGGATGCATGGGGGTGCATGTGTACGCATTGTTGGCTTCGGCAACGGGCGGGGGGGCAGACGGAGCACTGGTGGACCCCCTCACCCCACCCCGAGAAGTGCTGCTGGCACTTCCAGGCACACCACTGGCACTTCTTGGCATAGCGTCCAGTCACGGGGGGACACCACCGACACCATCACAGCCACCTGTGGACAGTCCCCACTCAGCCCACCCTCACCACCAACACCTGTGTCACCGCCTGCGGGTGGTCGCCGTGCCCCCCAGCCTCAGGAGGCACATGTCACCTATGATGTAACTTCTGTCCCTAGCTACATAGGGTAAACAAATATAAGCTAACCTGGGCTTAACTAAATCCTTAGTCTTGCCTACACAGTAAAAAAATAAAATAAAAAGACTGGTTTCTAGGTAAAGCTTTGCCATTAGAGCTAGACTAGAACCTGTCCCCTCAGGAGATACAACTTACACCAGAAAAAAAAATTGTGAACAAATTTCCCAACTGAAATAAATTATCCAGCAAAAGGAATCACTTAAGGAAGATAACTGCATCTGCAGATAGACCTTGTCAGCCCAGCTGTGTTAGTTAGAAGGCCGGTGGGCCGCTTTCACACTTCTGACCATCAGGTCCTGTGCTGTCAAACCTTTGAGGCCAGAGTTAGCTCTTAATTCAACTGTTGTAGTAACTCACCTCTAGTTAAACTAGTACAACTTCCTCTAAGTTCTTTCTCCAAGGCCCTTTCCCAAAAAACACTCACTAGGCTTTAAAAGGAGAATTTGCCCTTTGCTCATTGCTTAACTTCTTTCTTTTTCTGTTTTGTTTTGTCTGGGGGGGGTTTTGTCTCTCAGCAACCCTGCTTCCTATGGTAGGCAAGACTTTTCTTTCCATTACATCTTAAGTAAAATCATAGCATCTAGCAACCATGCTTCAGATTGCATTGGGAAGCATCATCAGTGAGTTCCTTTGTCTGTGATGATGTCCCTCATTTAACATTGCTTTTGCTTGGAAGGGGCAATTCATGAAACATCGACGCCTTATTCTGAAAACAAGGAAACTATTTTCACACAAGTTGCCAGCACTGTTTGTAATTGGAAATGCTAGGATACAGTTTGGCAAGTTGCAGCACCCAGATAAATTTGTTAACAAGCCAGAAAAGGACAATTTGCTTGCCATTTTCCAGTTAGTCTTAAAAAAAGGTATCATTTTGGAACCAAGAGTTCTAGTCTTTTGTATGTCTTCAACAAGCTAGAAGAGCACTGAAAAAAAGATAATTCAACAAGTAGCCAGCCTGCAGCAGGGAGTGAGTGTGTTTTGTAGGTCATATTGTATATTTTCCAGTCATGCCATCTGATTAAAACACCAGCTGCATGAAAGGCACAAAGAGGAAGTAATAAGTGGTGTTGAGCACATTCAGGAGAATGTGTATACCCAGTAGGTGTCTATCAAAGTTTGCACAACATTCAGTAGTTCAAGCAAGCTGTCTGGCCGGCTCTGTCACATGATTAACTCGAAACATGAAACTTCACTATGTGCTCAGGCAAGTTCTACTTCTCCTAATAAATGAGTATTCTCCTTCGCACAACAGTCTTAGAAGCCAGGCAGAGATCATCTGTGGGATTGTATCTCAGGTCGACAGTTTGACATATTACTCCTTCCTACGGTCATAAGAACCACCAGCCCATGTTTTCACTAAAAGGTTCCTAGTTTACCTGATTCTAACTACAAGGAATATGGACAAGTTCAATAAGATCACTGTGCCAGCTGGTGAGAAGCTAAGGTATGAGCTTTTATTCCTTTTATGTTTTGTTTTCTATGATTTTGTAATACTTCTCCTTTACTGCTGTGCTTATAGAACTGAATAAGAGAAGTTAGAGGACAGATTGGGTTTAGAAATGGGAAATTTTTATTGGTCTATGTTTAGAAAAGTGCGAAGCCAAACAACCTGTTGTGCTGGAAAACACAGTCCCTTCTAGCTTCTACCAGTGGCACTAAAATTCTGAAAACTGAAAATAAGCATAGCCGATAAAGCATACAAAGGGAAGATTAGACATAAAAGAAAAGCATTTTCCATATTAAAATTAAAAAGGATTTGATGACTTTGAGGCACAATATATGTGGCAGAGCATGTTGTAAAAAAGATCATGACCTATCTACAGAGCTGCAGAAAAGCACAGTACAAATTATGACAAAACAGTCATGTGAATAAAACTCAGATATAACCTAGTAGCTTTCACAACAGAATCTGTCCTTGCTGTTTTTATTTTCAGTGAACTGCAGCCTCCCTTTTTTTTTTTTTAAAGTTGTCTTTTTTTTTTTTTTTTCAAACATTAACTCACCTGGCCCCTGACACATAGGCAGGAGTTTGCTTAAACATCTCAGAGTTTTGTAAGAGGGCGCTTCTGTTTAACTGTTAATATATCCAAATCTTGGAAGGGAACGGTATCAGGGGAGGGAAAGCACAAAACAGGCCAAAAAAGGGAGAGAGAATTTTAAATATAGCATACTTGGGAAGAATTAGAAGGAAATCATTACAAAATAATTTCTAAGGTAACTAGAGAACTCCTCTGTAAAAAGTCTGCACCAAGTAGGAAACACACTTTTCCTACACCATTAATTTTTTTTTAAATACCTTTTCCATACAGGAACAAAATATACCTCTAGAATATTTTCCATTAAAAATGAGGAAAAGATTGAGACACACTCATCCCACAATAACCAACAGCCAATTATCTGGGGTCAGTCTCTGACTCCCAGTTTCCCTGTCAGAGGAGACTTTCATGCAACTGAAATATTTCTGCAAAAAGTTTCAGTTTGGCAAATCACTTTCAGAGCCAGGCACAGGTGTGGGCAAACCGGGCAGCTGCCCAGCGCCAAGACAGAAAGGGGTTTCAAAAATGGTAACTTTTTTTCCGTTGTCTGATTATTATCATCATCATCATCTCTGGTGAAGGGGGGCCCGATACTAAAAGTTCACCCGGGGTTGCCAGGAGTCTAGGTACATTACTGATCATGGTTTTCCGATGGAAAAAAAATTGAGTCAGAAAGTTTCTACCTCTAATGGAGCCTCTATCCTCTAGGCTGGTGGTTTGAATATGTCTAGCTCTATGTCCAGCTTTCTGTGATGAGAAAAAATGGGAGTTAGGGGCCAAACAGAAGTACAAGCAGTGAAGACACGGTCTATCATAATAATGAAAAACATAGTGGAAACAAAGGATTGTAGTGTTGTTAGGTACCTGTTAGTAAAAATTAGTCTCCACACAGGTTTGATGTCCAAATAGCTATCTTATGTAAAATCGCGTTTTCAGCTACTGAGTTTCTCCCGTGTTCTGCAGCTACAGCACAGCAGAACTCTGCTCAAGCACAAACAAGAGTGTACCGCTGCCATGCTAACCTGGGCTTGATTGTTAGTGTACCAATTCAGCATTCATATGGAGAAAGATGTGCCCCTCTACTATAGCTTCTGGTAGGCTGGGTCAGTCAATTCAGATGATTTTGCAGTGCAGAAATGAAGCAGCAGTTAAGAATCCTCATGGCCAGTTAATATCTGTAAGAACATGCCTACTGTTCAACATGTTAGTAGACCCATCATTCTCAGTAAGAGTACTCCCATGCTTAAATATTGGCCAAGGGCTAAATGCCTTTTTCAAAAGGGGACCCAAACATTTGCCCATAAGGCAGTAGTAATATGTTAGGCTTTGCTGATTTGTAGCAGTTGTTTCCATAACTGCATAACTGGCCCAGAGTTAGGAGGCACAAAACATATCAGGGGAGGAATGTAATGGGGCTGTAGCATTGCTTCATCCTGTGATTTATACAGGAACATGCTACAAGGTATTGTTCATGGTTTACTAACAACAAAGTGGGAACTCCCTTGTTTTCACTATTAACACTGAATATTACATTGGTGAAATAATTGCATGTGCTGAGAATGAACACGGGGACAAAAATTCCTACTGATACTAAATACTGTCTTTCTAATTAAAGTCAGAAGACTTCTAATGGCAGCTTTCTTGAAGGTTCATTTTGTAGCCACAAGAATCTAGCAAAAGGCATAATCTTTCATATGCCCACTTCATCAGATGCTATGTTACACAGCTAACTACCTCAGTCTACATAAGAATCAAGATGCCCTTAGTGCTGAATCAGTGTCTGAGCCCAAAGCTTTAACTTTTCAGGACTTGATTCATAAAGCTAGATTTTACGATCTGGTTTGATATCAATATTTCTCATCTTCTCCCAAGTGGTATAATAGTATATTCTACTGGAGATCTCTTTTGTTCATACTACTGTATCAGTGTTTCACACCACTGGATCTGCATATTTAACTCATTCAGCTGCTTTGCTTATCTTGGTAAGATAGGACTACCAGAGTGTTCCTATAGGCCTCTCTACCCAGCATGTTGTGGACAGGCACATTGTGCTTGAGGTTGTGAGACTCATTCACTTTGACATGTTTCATGGAGTTCCAACATTATTTTCATGTGGCATCATATGCATGCATAGTATTATGTAGACATTTCCTCAAAAACCATTACACATGATCATTGCTTCCAAATGGGAAAGTTTGGATTCCAGGAAAAGATTGTCTAGAAAGAAATTAATTATGTGACAGACATAGGATCCTATATTCTTTACGGTGTATGTCTCAAAAGTGTGGGATACAAGAAACCAACTGGTAGGATATGGTGCAGCAATAGCAATGCAATTTTCTACATGCTACTCTGAAAACATAGTGGACATGAAGGCTAGGAACAGAAGTTACTGGTTTATGTGATCAGAAACTAAACTTTAAACCCATAGCAGAACAGAAGTTCAGTGCCCATAAACCAGTTTTAAAATGGCTGAAACTGGTTTGAGATGGGCCTAGTTATATGTAGTATTAGACTTAACTGATTTAGGTCAAACCAGTTTATAAAACTTCTGTCCAGACCCCTTCCTGGTTCAAGTTAAATCAGAGTTCCCCAGCATGCTTTGCAGCCCTGGGCTGCACTGTGCTGCCTTCTCCAGAGCCCAGGGCTGGCCCCTTCCCTCTGCAAAAGTGAAGTGCAGCTGTTAACTCAAAAATACGGCTTCAGGCTTTCAGAATCCTGCAATAGCTTTAGTGGCTCTCGTTCTTTTGAGAGTATGATCCCAGAACTCCTGGCTCCACGCTGTTTCTAGCAGCTGCAGACCTGATTGTGTTAGAACTCCTCAAACTTGCTACATTCGCTATTATGACCACAAAAGTTAACAACAACCCTCATCACTTAGTACTAGTTACATATCTCAGAGCAATATATAAAGGTGTTATTACTATCACCACTGTAGGGAGACAAACTGTAGTGATACCATATATTAACTACAAGCATTGACCTGCTTACAGCCACACAGAGTCACTTCCAGGACTGGAAGAAAACATGAGCTTTCTAACTGAAAAGTACAGTCCTGGGTGCTGTTTGGCAGATTCCCCTCTTTTTTTCTTTTCTTTTTTTTTCTTTAACTCCATATGCCTTTGTGCTGTAACTCAAAATTATAACCTCCAACCACAGCTCTGAGGTTAACTATAAGAAATGCCTTTGACATTGTTCTGGGACTGAGCAAATGTGCCTACAGTTACTTTACAAAAAACCTATAAGGTTTAACATTTAGATGAAATCCTAATCCTATCGATATCCACAGGAATTTACCCAAGAACTCAAGAGTACGCTATTAATGGCTCATCACCTTTAAAAGGAATGTATGATCCTCAGCAGTTTCCTATTGACCTAGAGATCTTGGAAATGACTGTTAGTCCTTTTCTTCACTTCATTGCAATATTTGCTGGTAAACCCAGCAGGTAAACCCTTCCACTACAGCCCCAGCATACATGGACAAAAGGATGTAGCTTCAACCAGTTCCCCAAACAGAATGAACTAAACCAACAAAAATACTTTTTTCCAGTTTAACTCTCTCTGCACTGGAGCTTTTGCCAACCTAAGTGTATTATATAGCAGTGGTTCTCAACCTTTGGTACCTTATGTACCACCTGCCAATCAACACAGCAAAAGTGAAACCGGAAGTCCCACTGTGGCGCTTCTGGTTTTGCCGCCACAAGCTGAGTCCCACTTTTTCCTTGCGGACCACGGCCAGAGGCAAAGCAGCCTGTGCGGGGCCCCCCTCCCTGTCCCCCCCGCACAGTGATGCCAGGGAGTGAAAGCCCCGGTGCACCGGACACGGCGGGAGGGGTGGTGGCTGGAACTTCCAGCCTGAACAGGCAAAAACGCCTCCAACCCACCAGGCAGGGGGGTGGGCCAAATTCAAAATACAACACCCACGTACCCCCTGCCCATGTCTTGCCTACCCCCAGGGGGATGCATACCATGGGTTGGGAAACACTGCTATATAGGGATGTCACCTTCCCTCCATACTCTTAACTATGCTGGCAAAATGTAAACCAAATCTTAAACTCATGTGATAGGTGTCTCAATACAGGTATACTTTGCCTCTTCTAGTACCCTAAGTTCTTTCTCTCAAGTGTACCTAGCAAGAAATGAAAATATTTGGGAGCAAAATGACATGTTAATGTAAATTGGCACCTAGTGTGCTATTATGTATCAGATATTTTATCACAGAGAACAGTTTTCTTTGTGAGAAAATTCAATTGGAAAAGTTAGAAAGCTGGGTTTTGGGCTATAAGAAAGGGTTGGTATTAATCTCAGTCATTAATTCCTGTTATTATAATAATGTATTATTATTATTGTTGTTGTTGTTTAGAATCTTTCCTAATCAAGCTTTGACATGCAACATGTCATACTCAGAATAAAATCCCTGTAGGAAAAGTCAGATATAACCATAGAATTGTTGGTCTGAAAAACTAATTATTCATGCGACCCTGTGCAAACTAGGACTTCAACATCTGACACAGAATGCTCCCCACAAAAAATATGGAAGTAGACTCTAAGTTTCCATTTTACTTAAGGGGCCATATTTAGCTCCTCAACCTTTCAGTACACCCATGTAGGCATGTAAAAGTAGCCAGATAAAAATCCATGATGAGCAAGATTGACGACACAAGAAGAAGAAAGGAAGAGAAAAGTCTCTCGGTTCTTTTCTGACTGTGACCAGGATGATGAAGGGAAAAAGTTAATTTCCCTGACACCTCTACAGCATCCTCAGTCCACTGCAGAAACTAAAGGTCTCATCACAGAATTTAGGGCCAATTCATGACAAAACGTGGAGTAGCAATTATACAGCATTGCCATTTTACTTCCATTTCCCACTATTTGTCATTTCTAATCAAGTACTGAAACTTACTCCTTCATGCTTCTTGGCGCACTCTATTTCAACATCTCCAAATACCACTATATTAATCACTTTTCCACAGCAAGGTCTACATGACTTACATATTCAAATTCCTTCCCTGCTTCCACCTACTGATCTGGCCCTCACCTCCAAGGCCAACGCCATTAGAGTTTATGTTTGTGCCCATTTTTTTGCTCTTCTCCTTTCACTTGAAACTCACTTCTCTTCAAACCCCTTCGCAGCCTCTTATTCCTAAGAGTAGTCTTTGTCATTTTGTCCACCAACCGATGGCATTCTTCATTTGAAATCCTCTATAAAAAGATTTCCTGTGAACACTTCCAGCAATAATTCATAAGACTAAAACCTATTTAAAACATGCCCAGTTCTGGAGCTTGGAACATACAAGCATGTTTGGCCATCACACGTTATGTCTACACAGTGGTGTTGTCTATGGCCCTGTTTATATGGCAATTACAAACAGAAATTGTTTAAACATGGTTGTGGCTTAAACCTATTAAACCATGACCTCTTGTTTGTATGGCAGAAAACACCATAATTCTAAAACCCTTGCTAAGCAGTCATGGATAAGCTTGCATATTTATCAACTTTAAGGTACAGGCCAAATCCACACTAGTGATTCTTTGACAGTAGAGCTATACTATCTTAGTGGTTCTAGAACCTTGACACACATGTTTGACACTGGTATAATCAGCCCCTATGCTGGTAAAAAAAAAAAAAAGTGTAAGTGCAGGAAGTTCAACCATCCAGTGCTATAACTAATATGAATCTGAAAAATCAAGCGTGAAATCACACCAATGTAGGTTTATAGCAGTGTAGGTGTTGTATGCCTGCAGCTTACCCCAGAGTATCATAGAATCATACAATCATAGAAAATTAGGGTTGGAAGAGATGTCAGGAGGTCATCTAGTTCAACCCCCTGCTCAAAGCAGGACCAGCCCCAACTAGGTAATCCCAGCCAAAGCCTTGTCTAGCCATATCTTAAAAACCTCCAAGGATGGAGATTCCACAACCTCCCCGGGCAACCTGTTGCAGTTTTTTACTACCCTCCTAGTGAGAAAATTCTTCCTAATATCTAACCTAAACTTCCCCTGCTGCAACTTGAGACCATTGCTCCTTGTTCTGTCATCTGCCACCACCAAGAACAGTCTAGCTCCCTCCTCTTTAGAACTACCCTTCAGGTAGTTGAAGGCTGCTATTAAATCTTCTCTCAGTCTTCTCTTCCCTGGACTAAAAAAGCCCAGTTCCTTCAGCCTCTCCTCATAGGTCATATGCCTCAACCCCCATATCATTTTTGTTGCCCTCCACTGGAATCTCTCCAATTTATCCACATCCTTTCTGTAGTGGAGGGCCCAAAACTGGACACAGTACTCCAGATATGGCCTCACCAGTGCTGAGTAGAGGGGAATAATCACTTCCCTTGACCTGCTAGCAACACACCTACCAATGCAACCCAGAATGCCATTAGTCTTTTTTGCAACAAGGGCACGCTGTTGGCTCATATTCAGCTTATTGTCCGCCATAACCCCCAAGACTTTTTATACAGAGCTGCTGCCCAGCCAGTCAGCCTCCAGCTCAAGGCAAACAAGCTACTGCCTACTTCCTAGAAACTTAGTAACAAGACACAATAACTACCTACCACGTGAGTACCTTGTAATAGCTGTGCATGTCTGCTTCAGACAAATGCACAGAACCAATGTTAAATTGTACTCATGCAGTCCAGGCCACTAGTATGACTTGCAGTGGCAAAACTAACTTTATTTCAAAACTGCCACCTATACACTCCTCAGTGCAAAATCAGCTTTATTAACTTCATCATTTTGCTGGTGTCATTATTTATCTACACTAGGGACTTTTAGTAGCACAGCCATAACAATCACAACTCACACCAAATCACACCTCTGGCTTGCATAGCTATACAAGAAACAGTCTGTAGAAGAAATGCAGCTAACTAAAGGCACAGCTGTTTCTGTAGCCAACAAGGTAGGGTATTCTGTCACCCTTGAATCCCCTGCCTGAAATACCAGGAACCTATTTACAGCTGGGTTGACTGGAGGAGGCCTTTAATGCAAATCTGGAGTTGGCTCAATGGCACACTTCTAGACACATAGCAAGATACCCTCGCCATCCTTCTCCATAAGAAAGTCAGATTTGAGTTTGGTTCGTCTTTTTTTTTTAAGCCAAGCCAAATCATGGCCAGCTGACTATTCAGAAAGTTAGTAAGGTTAATAGAGCTAGGTTTTTATCTCTGCTGCCTGAACTTGGTCTTGAAAACTATTAGGTGCAGCAGACAAATTCGGGCTGATTTTATTTAAATCCATAGTTGGCAGGACAAGCCTGGATTAAAGTTATCTTTTGACTTATACTTTAATTGTGAATTTTCCTAATATAGATAAAACATGTGTGCCACATCATTACTTGCGTCTTTGTTAAAATCCCATTGGTTAATCCTTTTACAGAGCTGAGAGAAATTTGGCATTTCAATCCTGCAGGAAATTCCAACATTTCAGCCATTGTTTTCATTCTAAATCCAAATGAAAAGATTCAGTTCAAGAAATTTCAATTGTTGAAGAATGAATACTCCAAAACTATTTGATTCAGAAATACGGAAGCTTTTGTTTCAATATTTATTACTGAAATAAAATATTTTTACATTCACAGCATGGACATGCTTCTCTCCAGTTTCTTGAACTGCCTTTTGAAATGCTCCATCTGAAGCCAGTTTTCATATTAGACTGCATTTTTGCATTGTTAGGCATTGCTTCATCAAAACTGTAGGCAGGGAAATTCCCAACCAGCTACACTTTATGGGCATGTCCAGACGAGCACAGATGTTTGTTTCCCTAAGGACAACTTGCCTGTGCCACACACATGCTCTGGCACATGGCAGGTTATCCCAGGTGGCGTAGGAGAGGCTGGCCCTAGCAGCCTCCACAGCAGAAAGCCTGGCCAGCAGCCAGACTGTAGCTCTGACTGGCCAGGTTCTGGTTATGGCAGCACACGCTATTGCCGTATGGGCTGCTCTGCTTTTTTTCAGCGTGGGGTTTTTGACCCTGGGATGTCCTGGGGTCAAAAAAACCCTGCACTGCAAGGTAGCAGTGCTGAGAATGCCTGCATGTGTGGTGTGTACAGACCTATCTGCAGCACCACATACCACGTGTCTGTGCTCATCTGGACAGGCCCTACATGTCTAATGAAAATGCTTCAAAACCACTGATAATATAGACCACAGACTAAACGTGGTAGTCAATTTTAAAAAATCTTTTCACTTCTGCAGATGGCTCATTAGAGCTCTAGTGTTAGACATGAAGGAATATGTATGTATTAATGTAATTGTTTCTCCTTAAATGCTTTATGTGGTGGTTAAAATATTAGTTGTAAAATAAGACACAATTTAGTTTTATACCCCATCTTTCATATTCTAAATACTCTACAGTATAATGCAATGTGTTAGATATGTTCTTTTAAAAAGCATGTATCAGAGCTATTGATATGTGCTTAGCAATAGAGGTGGAAAACTCCAGAAAAATTACCCTTGAATAGGAGACAGAATTGCCATATTTAGCTGTTTGGGAACTCTCATAGAGTTTGGCAGAATGCTAAAGGACCTCACAAATGGTACGAGTGACTGTATAGTTTGCTTCAGCCCTGCTCAATGGCTTTAGAACCAACAGCAGTCTGCAAGTTCTGCCGACCTTTTTTTCTAATCTGTAAAAATAAATTCATTACAGGCGTCACAGAATAGCCACTTGTTTTTCAGAGTACTTATAATGAAGCTTCCTGCGATATGCTGCAAATCTATAAGGTCAATGAAAACACCACACACAACATTCTTGCAATAATGAAAATGCATCCCAAAGCAGTAAAGTAAAAGACCACAATAGGACTAGTGGCAGTGGTCTTTAATTAGACCAACAAGATTTTCAGGGGGGAAAAAAATCTTTCCTTTCTTTTAAGTACTGTGGAGAGGTTGTTTTTGGGGGGGTTATTTTTTTTTGTTTTTTGTTCTTGTTTTGGGGGGGGGTTGGTGGGTTTTTTTGTTGCAAAAATCTTGTTGGTCTAATAAAAGATATTACCTCTACCATGAGTCCTGATTCCTTTTTCCTCTGGACCAATACTGCTACAATTTGGATATAAGACCACCACATACATTCATTGGGTTCAATACAGGGGCAAAAGGGTGATATTCTAAGGACTGTGTATCCCAGAGGCCAGACTAGATGGTTTAATAATGCCTTCTAGCCTTAAAAATCTATGAATCAGGATTGACCTCCACACCACAGGCAGGTAAGCATTTGAGACTTGTTACAAAAGGCATTCTTCCAGAGAGGCAAATAACATTCACTCCTCTTTGGCACTGATTAAGGCTTATCTACAGTAGGAAATTGGCTTGGGGCTAATCGTTGTCAGCCCATCACAGTCCCATAATTGACAACTACAGGCAAATTTGTAGTCATTTGACTTGGGCAACTGGTGAGCAAAGTTAGTTCCTATGCCTCAATTCTTACTGAAAATTTTAAAAAAAAATTTCCTTGAGTCCAGGACCAGAGAAAAAACTAATCTTTTCCCAGCTCAATGACACAAGACAGTGCTGCCTAAAAGAACGAAAGACAAAGAATCCAATTCAGACACTAAGGAAGGAAGGAGCTGGCTGTCAAAGACAAATTTAAGCTATGCCTAGCATCCAGCTACGTGCATGTTCCTTAAGTATGCAGAAGTCCAGATTCTACTGATTTGACTCACGCTGTGGAGTACTTTCCTGAGCATGTAATTTAACTGATTTGTAAGGAATCTTGCCTTGTAGAAAGTGCCTAAAAGTCATATGTTCCATTGTTTTTATGACACCTGTTTTCAGCGTTCCTAGCACTGACTTACTTGTCCATTTGTACCCCTTTACCAAAATTGAGAATGTTGGCTGGAAGTAAAATATTTGAGGGGGGGGTTTCCCCTTTGGATATAGAATCTTTCACTTCCAGAACATCTGGGGATAGGCCAGGGGGACCTCAGTTTAGTGCCTCATCTGAATGCTGCACTATGTGTTACTTCAGATATCAGATGTGGTTTTTGATCTGGATTCTGACCATCATTTTGCATAGCTTCTACAGCCGCTACACATGTTCAGTTTAAGATGGAGTAAAATAGGACTTTTTTTAAACATAATTCATTTTCTAATGTAGACCGAGCCTTACTGTTCTGTTCATAAAAACACCCCACAATAAAACCAAAACATTTTATCTGTTAAGGGATGGGGAACTGCTATGTGTTTTCAGGGTTCATATATTAGTCTACCTTGATTACTTTGTAAAAAACATTATACTTAGGCAGAAGCTGCAGGTGTTTCAGATCATGAGGGAATTTGAAGGTCTCATTTCAGTTCTTTCTTGTTTACAATATCAGGACCATAATGTAGCAAAATGCTTAAGATGTGCCTAAACATAAACATATTACCGAATCCAATACCTCTGTATAATTCAGGATGGATTTTTAGTTGCTGCCCGAGCTAAATGCCCAAGGCTAAATTGACAAGGCCAGATTCAAACTGAAGTGGAACAAGAAAGCAAGAGAATAGAGGTTTATTAGGGTCCATGCTATGCCAATCTCAAACCAGTGATATTAATCCTTCATTTTCAATTGCTCAATTCACACACAACATTTAAAATATTTATGAACAACAGATTATTTCCTTTAGCCTCCTTACTCTTTGTATCACTTTCTATTTCCTCATAGAGTCATGCTATGTTTTCAACTCACATACCTTTAAGGAGGAGAGGAAGGTTATGTCATTATTCAAAAATGCCTGTAGGACTGTGATTAAAAGTGATGTCAGGCTCAATAGGTTATAATTCTCTACCTGTCTACTATGCATTTTCTTTATTGGTTCCCCTCCAGTGACTTTGTACTTCCCTTTTTTTTTCTTTCCTTTTTTGAAGAGCAATACAAACTCCTTTGAACAATTATATCTGCTCTGCCATACCCTTTAGTATAGTAATGTTAGTCCTTCATGTAAGCCTGGAGCTGAGTGAGTTTTGATTTGTTTAATATTTGTTGTAAGGTGACCATTAATGCCTTTCATTTCATTCTGCTGCTTTGAAATCATTAAGCAGAATACAGTAGATTTCCAAAAAACCCACACAAACATTTCATCTAAGGAGCAGCCAATTTCTGCTTGGCTGAAGCACACACAACTTCCTGTCCCAATTCAGAATGTAGGAAGCTGTCATCAGGAAAAACAATACTCTTTCACACCATAGCATCCATTGACAAAACGAGTACAACTCCATTAGTCACACTGTGCATATTATAATAATTAGCTTTTATATGCAGGTTGTAATATAGCATTGCCAAGAGAACTAGGTTTTCTGTTTGAAAATTAGTAGAAAGACACCATTAGCTATTGACCAAATTCGATGATTTTGGCAATACCTCTTGCTTTGCCATCATACTAAAACTTGAGCCCACATTTTCAAAATAGAGAAACTTTAAATTTCAGGTTAGTACTTGTATAAGTGTGACTAGCAGCCTGTTTGTCAAGATTACCTAGAGGACACATAGAGATAAAATATATTCAATATTTAGCCTCTCTGGGCCATTGTGTATACTCTGTAAACAAAGGTGCAAAATGTACACAGTGTTTTTTGTCAGAATAGCAAGTTATTAAAAAGTGAGGTGACTATGGTGGCATTGAAGCAAAACAAAAAAAATCTGACAAAAATCAAAGATTTATTTCCACTTCCCTTTGCTAAATCCCATCAATGCAATGGAGGCAAGGGAGGAAGTTATATCAGCTTCCCCTCTATTGAAAGATGGGAAAGGGTTAGGTGCCTGTCTGATTTCTTCCTGAAAGTTAGCATAGACTTTCACTTTCTCTCTCTCTTTACAGCTTTCAGATCTCTCCCAATGAACAAGGAGAATCTTAAGAAACCGGTTTCATATGCACACAGTAGCTACATGCCAGCATTTTGACATGTCCAACAGTCACACAGAGGAATCCTAATAGAATAGTAACGACCTTGATCCAAACTGAAGCACAATTCTTTTCAAACAACAGTCTGTGTTCACATTCTAGATAGCACAGTGTGGAAGTATGGGCAAGATAGTAAAATCAGAGGATAATATTTTCAGAATTTTATACTTTCCCCAAAATGCCACTTCGATGAAGTCTACAGGGATACTTAAAAAAATAGTGGCAGCATAATCAGATAAGGGACACTCCCTATATGCCCTACCCACCTGCTCCAAATCCAAATTACTACCTGAGTGGCACTGTTCCAGGATTATCTCCAGTAGCTGCTCTCAAGTCTTTTGGAAACTGAGGTCTTGAGAGCAAGGGGAAGACCCCAGCGTGGCTGCACAAGCGTGCTTCAGGGTTTGGAGCTTGTGAGCAGATAGGTAGGGCATAATCAGAAGTATTCCTGCAAGGACATACTGCTGCTGTAGTATAGACATACCCCAAGTAGAACTGAAAGAAGCCTGAAGAGGGAAATTCAGGGTCAGCCACATTTGGACATTTGAATTTGGCTTATACTGAACTTCAGGTCTTGAAAAATTGATAACGGTGTCTGTTATTTTGCTGTTTATCATGTGCGTTTGTCTGTCATGACTCTTCTATTATTTCTATTATTTTAAAGTAGGGTCATTTTAGACTGTTGAAAACCAGCAGCTAATAAGGGCTTTGTATTTACTTCATCAAGGAAAAAAAAATGAACATGGATTCAGATGTTTCACTGAAAACAGTACCTGTGCACAGAGACCTATCTGTGACCATGATTTGGGTAGAAGCACACTGACAGAGGTGGCACATGATCTTGGCTTGTTAGGATGGTGAGACATGCAGTCTTTAAACTTTTCCAAGTTTTAAGCAAAACATTTACAATTGTTCTACAGAGGAAGCAAGCTTTATTCATGGCAAAAACTGCTCTCTGCCTTTGTCCAAGAACAATAAACCTTTCTTAACTATTCACCTGCCTACTTGTTTATAAAATTGAAAAGCTTATAGAAAGCCCAACCAAAATAAACAGATAAATACCAGCTGGAAGAGGAAGTGTTGGAATGACTTCTCTGTGTAAAGAACAACAGCAGAAGGGGCCTGGCATGTTTTTTCTTCTGCAACATTTCACATTGCAATCTATGTACAGGCAGTCCTCAGACTTACGACACAATTGGTTCCTGAAAACTGCGTCTTAAGTCGAAACGTTGCAACTTGGAACCATTTTTCCCATACAAAACAATGTTATAAATGGGGATTGGTTCCTGAACCAGGGCCCAACACCCTATTTTCACCAAAAATATCCCAAAATTTTGTACTCGAACAATTATAGATGAGTAATACAGCTACATTAATGTATTTATATTGGAAATAGCAATCATGTTGATTTGGAAGGACTTCTTTGAGGTGACTTTGCTGGACTTTTTGAAGGGCTCTTGGCTGGAGTCTTCTCAGGAGTCCTGGCTGCAGGTTTTTCTGGAGTCTTGTCTGCTTTCTTAAAGAAAGTGTCCGAGGAAGTTTGAAGAGATGTTCTCCAGGGAAATGAGCAATGCAGCAAAATCATTTGCTGGTGTGGCATCACATCAGATGAAGTGTTGTAAAGTCTAAACTGACATCATAAAGTTGAAACAGGGTGTCAATTTATAAATGTTACAAGTGTGAAACGTTGTAACTCAAAACGTTGCAAGTCAAGGACTGCCTGTATTTGTATTTAAATTCATTATGGCTACAGATTTATTTCTTATTTTATTTTATTTTATAATGTTCCTACAACTTCCGTTCTATTCTTCTACTTCCCTTATATTTCCCCTTCTTTCCTGTCTTCCACTGGACTTTTTTTCAGTACCACCTTTATGGTTTATGCAAATGTCAAGTTCTCATTCCCAATTTGCCTTTATTAAATCTCTCTTCCTACTGCCCACTTCCAGGGGAAGCAAACTGAGCAGAGTTGAGGGAGTAAACAAAAAGTCCCTTATTTGTCCACCCTCTCCTATAGCACAAGGGAAAGCAAATGTGCTGCTGTTCCCATGTCCCTATAAGGATGTACATCGTGCCCAAAATGGCAGGTCAAATGTCATCCCGTGGCACTAGCCTCGCTAAAGGAAAGTAGCCACCATTTTTGTAAGAAGATCTAGGTTGTAGCTGCAGCCATATAAATTCATCCCCCTTTTTGGAAAGGTGGGTTTTGCACTGTAGTTGGCAGATCAAACAGTTCTGGTTTGTGCATCATGCAATATTTCAATAAAATATTTAATTCTTAAAAGCATACGCTTCTTGTCTCAGTGCAGAGAACATTCACTCCAAAGTAGCTTACAGATTTATTTTGATACGCCAACACAGACACACTTCTCTGACATGCCAAGGAAGCATTCAGCGTCCTTGAAACAAAGTTGATTTCAATAACTCCCATAGGACAATGCCGATGTTACCACAATGCCAGAATGGCACAATTAAGTAGATAATGTGATATATTTCTGGTGACTTCACCTCAGGTTCCTTAACTATTATAGTTGCTTGGCTAAAAATACATTCATTATATGTTTTCTACTTAAGCACAGGGATATGCTATTCTAATAAGCCAGTAGAGGGACACCTTCAATGTGGGCACATAGCATTTGTAAGTGAGCACCAGCAGTTTCTGTATTTTTAAGATATGGGACATTTTACATGCAGAATTTAAAGGATCAGTTAGAAGCAGTTATGCTGGGGAAGTATTGGAGGCTGAACCCAGGAATAAAGAGGGATTATCTTGTAGTTGAGAGACCCACTTACTGTGATATTTTTTTCTCTCTCTCTTTTTCTGTTAGTTTAAACTGGATCATAATGTTATAGCAAAATAAAAATAATAATATAATTTAGGAGACAGACTACTTAGTTTGTTTGATACCAACCTCACAGTAGCTTCCACAGACTCCCTTGGGACCTGCACAGGTTTCTCCCCTTTCTGCCAGAGCAGACCCTCTTCAATATGGTGGCCTTTGTAACTAGAAACCTGGGGCCTATTCCACAAACATAGCTGTCTGTTACTCATTTGGCTTTATTTTCAAAGTTAGGATCTTTCCAGGAATACAACAGATAATTCAGCAACCACTGCAAATTCCAGTTCTAGAGGCAGGGATTTTTGAGTCTTATATTCTTACAATATTCCTGACAGATAAAAAAGTATTCCTGGAAACACCATTACATACCTTCCTGTGCCAGTGATTCATGTCTAATGTTTTGTGCTTTGTTAAGTTTCATTACCACTCCCATAAGTGATTCTGCTGTTGGAATTGCTCCAAAAAAACATTTCCCTCATCAGCTCCACACCCAGTTCTGACTTCACTCATCTCTATTTTGAGCAAAGATTTTTTGCGCAACTCGGGAACTCCTTACACACCAACTGCCCTGACACACACAAAAACCCTGCTGTTTGCCTCGGTATATTTTTGAAGTGCAAACAAATTATTAATACTAGAAGATACAGGATCTGATTACATCCACTGTGTAGCTGAAGGAAGTATTGCTCTATTAGACAGAGCTCACTAAAATGAAACACTCTTCCCTCTCTCTCAACAAATGGACTCTTGGTCTTGTTTCAAAACTTCCTGGGAAACATATTACATAGCTAATTCCTCATATGTACCACTGGCTTTTTATTTTACCTGTGGAAAGCATTTGAAAGATGGTTTGTATACCAGAGGTATACCATTGTATATCAGTCTTTCAGCATACTGTGTGTGTGAATAACGTGCCACAGGAAATAATGTTGATGTGTATAAGGGAAATCATTTCCATTTCACACTTATTATTCACATGCTCAGCAATAACTTAGGGGGAAGTCTGGGTGGTCCTTGGGTACAGCTGGACATTTACATAGCTCAAACAAGTTCTTTCTGGATCCTGCACATTTACAATGATGAATCTTAAGAACATAAGAAGTGTCATACTGAGAGTGATTACTACCATACTTCAGAGAGTGGATGCTAAAGAAAAGACTATTTACACAGGGCCCATGAGATTGATTTGTCTTCTGCCCCTCTTTCCTTACAGCTTTTCAGCCTGCTACATGCAGGATGACCGCCTTTTCAAAATGCAAAAGCAAGACACATGAGGCCAGCAGCCAAGCAGGGGGTGGGGTGGTGCATCCCCATTACCCATCCCAAGCCCACAAGGGAGGGAAAATGTATTCCTTCCACCTTCTCCCTTCCCCTCCCCCCACACTATCACTGCCACCAGAAGCCCAAGAGAACGGGTCACCCACAGCCCCCATGCAGCCTACCCAAGCAGTCAAAGAACAATAGGGGCAAGTGGACAGCAGCAGCCCCTCCAGCACCACAGAGGCAGGGGGTAGTGCCCCACATGCCAGGGACAGGTTGCACCACAAACCTTGCTCCAGAGGTGTCCTGTGTCCAGCTAGCTCCAGCCCTGCTTACTGCTACCTCTGTAACCTCCTGGCTGCCACCGCCACCAAACCTGGGCTTGGCATCACTCCCCCCATCACCATCTTTCCATTGAACAGGGAATCTGGGACAAATGCTGTCCTGGAGTCATTCAGCCTGGGACCAGGACTTTCCATTTTGGGACTGTCCTGGCCCAATTAGGAACCAGTGGCCACCCTATTCATACACATCCTAGCTAGTTACACCTTTCTTCTCATCATCCACTTGGAAAATACTATTCTATATAGTATATGTCATAAAAGAAGAAATGGAAAAATGAGTTCCCTGTGGCAGAATAGTATCTCTCTTTTTAAGAACAAATGTATAAGAAAGGCTGTGGGACACAAGGACCCAAATCTTATTTCACTGCTAAAGATACTTAAGTGGTGTTTAGGAACCTGAAACATAATACTCTTTTATGTTACATAAGGTCTGAAAAACCATTGCTACAAAAAGTGGGTAGGTCCTCTTCCTGCCTGCTGCTTTTTATGATGTAGTCTTAAAGCCAAGGTAAAGCATATCTAACATTACTTGTTAATGGTTTTTCAGGGACTCAAGAAGAGTGAAATAAGATGGCTCTTCAGTGCCTTAGAAATAAAATTAGAATTAGACCACAGTAGATAACCAACCTTCAGATGGAAATGACATCTGCTACCCTTACATCTTCTGGGAAAAGCAATCAGCCAAATCCAACTGTTCATGTAGTTTTTTAACCCTCAGCCAAATCTTAACCTGTGTCAAGGACCTTTACTTAATGCAGGAGGTATACCGTCCCCCTAGGGGGAATGCCTTACTGGACTTGGTGATGGCTACGGGGGAGGACCTGGTAGGGGAACTGCAGATTAATGGTCACCTTGGGGACAGTGACCACCAATCAACTGAATTCACCATACAGCATAGAGTGGGCAAGATAACTAGTAGGGTGGAAGTGCTTGATTTTAGGAAGGCTAACTTCAGTGGGCTCAGTTTAGTTAATGACACACTGCAGGATAGGAGCATTGGTGAGATGGGATTCGAGGAAGGGTGGTCATTTCTAAAGGAAGCGAGCCTTCAGGAACAGAGGAAGACGATCCCAGCGCGAGGGAAAGGGGGAAAAGGGACCAAAAACTTCCTTGGCTAAACATAAAAATCCAGGGGAGCCTAAAAGGCTAAAAAAAAATGGAGGCATATAAGTGGTGGAAGCAGGGGGAAGCTACCAAGGAGGAGAATACCTACTTGGCCCGCACTTATAGGGAGGCAGTTAGAAAGGCCAAGGCAACTATAGAGCTGAGGCTGGCAACACAAATTAAAGACAACAAAAAGTCTTTTTTTTAGGTATGTAGGGAGTAAGAGGAAGGCAGAGGGCAGCATAGGACGCCTACTGAACAAGCAGAAGCAATTAGTGACAGACAGGTGGGACAAGCCTGAGCTCTTCAATGAGCTGAGCTCTTCAGTTTTTTGCCTCTGTGTTGTTGAACAAGGGTCAAGATAAATCCCCTAACAGGTTCTTAGATGGGCATCAGAAGGACACCAGCCTACCAACTGTTGTCGCTGACTTGGTGCAGAGTCACTTGGATGGACTGGATGTGTTCAAGTTAGCAGGCCCAGCTAAGCTGCATCTGAAAGTGCTGAAGGAATTGGCCAGTGTCATAGCAGAACCACTGGCACAGCTGTTTGAGCACTCGTGGCACTCGTGCCAGGTCCCAGAAGACTGGAAAAGGGTCAAAGTCATCCCTCTTTTCAAGAAGGGGAGGAAGGAAGATCTGAGTAATTATAGGCCAGTCAGTCTCACATCCATCCTTGGAAAAGTCTTTGAAAAGATTAAGGATTGTATTTGTGGGAGTCCAGCCGGAAAAATAATGCAGCAGGGCAACCAGCATAGATTCATAGCAGGTAGATCATACCTAACTAACCTGGTTTTGTTTTATGACCAGGTCACAAAACACTTAGATGCAGGAGTAGAGGTGGATGTCATTTTCCTGGATTTTAGGAAGGCCTTTGATATGGTATCTCATCCCGTTCTCATAAATAAATTAAGAGTTGTGACAGACGTTTACACAGTCTGGTAGGTGGCAAATTGGCTTAAGGGTCACATGCAGAAAGTGGTAGTAGACAGGTCAGTACTGACCTGGAAGGATGTGGGTACTGGGGTCCCACAGGACTTGGACCCGTACTCTTCAATGTCTTCATCGGTGACTTGGATGTGAGTGTGAAGTGTACTCTGTCTAAGTTTGCAGATGATACTAATTTGTGGAGTGAAGTGCACACTATGGAGGGTAGGAAACGATTGCAGGAAAACCTGGACAGGTTGGAAAAGTGGGCAGAACACAACAGGATGCAGTACAACACGGACAAGTGCAGAGTGCTATACCTAGGGCGTAAAAATATCCAGCACACCTACTGACTAGGAAATGACCCTCTCAGCAGCACAGAAGCAGAAAGCAATCTCAGAGTCATAGCGGACTCCAAGATGAACATAAGTCGTCTGTGTGACAAAATCATCAGCAAAGCTAACTGCACCAGCTGCATGACAAATAGAACCAAGGGGATGATGCTTCCCCTTTATGCGGCATTGGACAGACTGCAGTTGGAGTACTGTGTCCAGTTTTGGGCGCTGTACTTTAAGAAGGATGTGGATAGCCTTGAGAGGGTCCAGAGAGGGACCACTCACATGGCTAAGGGTTTACAGGCCAAGCCCTATGAGGAGAGACTGAGGGACCTGGACCTCTTCAGCCTCTGCAAGAGAAGGTTGAGAGGTAATCTGTGGCCACCTAAAAATTCATTAGAGGGGGCACAGCAAGGTATTGGAGATGCTCTATTCACTAGGGCACGCCTTCAGGTAACAAGAAACAATGGTCACAAACTCATGGAGAGCAGATTTAGGCTAGACATCAGAAAAAACTTGTCCACAGTAAGGGTGGCCAAAGTTTGGAATGGGTTTCCAAGGGAGGCGGTGCTCTCCTCTACCCGGGGGGTCTTTAAGAGAAGGCTGGATAGGCATCTGGCTGGGGTCATCTGACCCCAGCACTCTTTCCTGCCCAGGGCAGAGGGTCAGATTCGATGATCTGTTGAGGTCCCTTCCGACCCTAGCATCTAGGAATCTATGACATCTGCCCTGCTGTTATTTTTTACCATCTTTCCCCTAAGCAGAGCTCTGCACAGGCACATTACTTCTATGTCTCATCTCAAACTCTCCACTTCATAAATGAATCCCTTTCTTCTCCTGCATTTTTACTGTTTTGGTCAGGTAGACTATGATCTTCTGAGAAGCAACATGATGCACAGTACCAGGGTAGGATTGTAAATCAAGATACCTGGATCTAGTTTTGTCTTTGCTAGCGTTTTGTAATGATGGTCTTTGGTAAGTCAGTTGCTTGCCATCTTGCTGTCTACCCCTCTATTCTTTTTGTAAACCACAAAATTAAGTAGATCTTACCATGTTAAAAGAGTATCGAAGTGTTAGCATATGTTTGAGTGTTTTGAACATAGAAACAGCTGCCCAGACATTAAGGATAAAAACTAGGGTGGAGCTAGCCAATATTCTCTCATTCAGTATTTCTTCTGCTATGTTTGGAGACACCTGACTGGAAATAAGCAAAGGGAAAGGGTGCTGCTTTATGTTAACTCAACTTTTTAATTATTTCACCTAGAAAGAAATTCGTATTTTATATAAGTCAATAATTGTACTTTTGAGATTTAGGGCCCAGCAATTAATTCATAAACACAGAGTTGATAGAAAAGGAAATAATGGGCACATCTGCACAAGATGCAAAATGGACAGTAGACTAATTCTACTGTGCGTTAGTGCAATAGCATGGCTTTTGCCATGACATGCTAATATGCAGTAGAATTAGTCTACTGTGCACTAATGTCACTTAAAGGCGTGCACCGGTGCTATTACGCAGTAGCACCAGTTACTTTGCATTTAGTTAGTACCTGTTATTATAAGTACTAAACTAAATGCACACTAACTACAGTGCAATAATGCATGTGTAAATATGCGCAATGTTGCCAAATGAGGTAACTTATTGTCATTCCTTTTGGGGCATAAGCAGGGAGTTTGGCACCATTAGAGAATAATGAAGATATAAAGTCACTGCCTTCCAAATGCCAATTAAGGGAAGAAAATTCAAAGATGAGAATAACCATCTATTGATCAGGCTATAGGAAGCATGGAATCAAATCCTGACATTATGCTAGGCTGTTCTGGATGGATGAATTCAGTAGCTGTTCCAGTACCACAGACACTGTGAAACAAGGCACAAAATGGGGAATGGAGGCAGAGGACACATTCGGCGGAGAATCTTTGGTGGCACATTCCCTGAAGATTGGAGAATTTTAAAATATCTCTTTATCAGAAATCCAAAGCTTTGCAAAAGAGGTTCCTACATGAAGAAAGGCTATGCTCCAGAGGCCAATGCAAGGTACACTGAGGTCAACAGGCTTTGGATAAGATCCCAATCAGCTACCTACTTCTCACAAATGTTTTCAGATAAAGAATAATAGAGCAGAGAATGCCTTCATCTTTATCTGCAAGCCTGGCTTTAAATAACAAACCCATAATCAACTTTGAACAAAGAGATACTCAGTGTTCTGAGTTCTCTAGTTTGGCCTTTTAATTAAAATTTTGCCAGCTGGAATGCAACATGTACCTGAATTACTCTGACTGCCGTCCCTTTAGACATCAGCAATATTGGCAAATATAGATGATGTTAAAAACATACATTCAGGAATCTCAAGCAGTTAATTATTAGCTGGTAATGGAGCCCCACTTTACAACTCTGTGAAGAAGGAAGTTTAAAGCAGCAGCATCTGATTTTGCTACAGCCCTAGTAAAGCATGGGTTCTGAGAAAAGAAAGAAAAGAAAGAAGCAAAAACATGGTTAAGATCTCTGAAAATTAATTTGTGAAATTCTAAAATTATATAGGCTTAAATCCAGTTATACAGCAAGAATAAGAAATTGCATATCCTGCCACTTTTGAATTCAGCTTTAACCTGAATGTACACACTTATTTCCAACCTATTTGCAGGAAATAAGCAGGGGAAAGATTTCTCATTTAAATGTCAGTGTAATTCAATGCAAATATGATGTCACAATGATCAACTTTAACCTGCTCACAACAGTGATCACATCCTGAGAACTGGCAGCTGGAAGTAATTTTGTCCGTGACTATAGGAAGCAAAATGAGTCATGCAAAAAGCAGAATTTTTCAAAGTAAAGCTTTAATTTTGCCAGTACAAAGATTCATGAATGACAGAATCTCCATATGTAATGCAGATCTACAGTTGACTTGAACTTCAGTTTGCATATATCTCTAAGGAACAATAAATAGCTGGTGCTTACATGCTGATTCTGATTAAAGACTGGCAAGCCCATCTGCAAGAAAAACATCCTCTGCAAAGAAATATTCTCCAAAATTAAAACTAAATCATTTAATGCTTTGATTTTTTTATTTTATTTTTTTTTCTCCTAATTATTTTTCAATTAGAGGCATTTCAGGATCCAGGTAGGGCTAAAAGCAAAAATCCAAATTTCTTCAGAACAACTATTCAAGGCATTTCGAGCATGACAAGAAACAAAATTTGCAAAAATCTCATCAAAGAGTCTGGTCTGGGATGTTAATTCCAGATTAGCAAATGCAATAGCAATAGCTATTTCAGATAAGCATCCAGGATTTTGGACCAGCTGAACTGAATATTTCAACAATTATATTTGGCTTTATTCTGTATATTTAAACCTGATCATATGTGGTTTCAGAAACACTGAAATATTAAAATCAGGCTGTCCAACTTCAAAGAGGCTGGAGGCCGCCCACCACACAATTCTTGGGCCTTGGGCCCCACTACATTAGTGCTTCCCACCATGCTGTCCTGTTCCAGAGACCCTGCCACTGCAGCAACCAGAGCTATGGGGGTAGCGGTAGCTGGATGGAAGACTATAAACTGCATATTAACCCTTTATGGGCCGGATGCAACACACAGGCCACGAGCAGGACAGCCTTTTATTTAATCATTGTAAATTGTGTTCTGGATTCATTGAACAGAGTTATTCCCCTGGTTTCCTCTTCAGATGAGGACCTGAAAAGTAAGATTAAGTTATTTGCTAATTAGGAGTAAGATAAAAGTGAAGACAACAGTTCAGAAACATGAGATTTGCCATACTTGATGTAATGCAAGGTTCACCTTATTTAGTATACAGTCTCCAGTAGGGGAGCATATACCCATATAAGGCACCTAAAGCCATATTTTAGTCACCTGAATAAATAGGACGATTTTCAAAATTGCAGAACGTCCAACAGTCACAATTAATGAAAAGAAGCTCAAGACCTCTACTCAGCACACAAGGGTCATGCTGATAACAAAAAACAACTAAACTCTTTACATACTGTTTTTCACTTTGATATCCCAAAATACTTAATATTATTCAACGGAGGCTCTCAACTCTCCTGTTAAGTCAGTAGTCTAAGTACTATTCTTCCAATTTCACAGATGAGAAGCACATATGGATTAGCTGTCACTGATTTGCTGCGCAAAGATTGGAAAAAAAATTAGTTTAAGCTCAGTTTCCTAACCAAGACACAGGCACACAATAATTGCATAGCCATACCCACACCCAAACTCACATGGCATAGACAAATTCTTTTACTTTTCAGTTGTTTTTGTTTTGTTTTACTTGCTTTGTTTGTTTTGGTTTTTGGTCTGAGCTAATTCTGATTTCCTTGAAAATGATTTTAATCATTTTAAGAAAAGCCAGAAGTTCCTGAAAGTTACATTGCATTGTAGAAACGTTCAGCTAATACTCTGCTTTCAGTACTTCTCTGAAGAGTAAGACTTCCAGACAGCGTGCCCTCTAAGTTGTGCAGCATGCACAGCTGCGCAGGCACACCTGGCAGAGCAGCATGAGTGCACCTGTGCAGCTTAGAGGGGACACTGCTTCCATATTATAAAGCTTTTAGAAACAGATATTAGTAGAATGCCATTTTAATTGGTAAAACAAAACCTCCAACAACTTCCTAATAGGAATCATTTTGCTTTGGAGATAAAAGAAGGTGAAACAAAATGTAGAATGGGGTGGAAAATGTATAATGAAGATTGTTTGGCAGGAGTTTGAAAGTCCATTTTTAAAGCATATTTTTTCTTTTTTGGTTGTGATAAAATCATCAGACAAATTGAGCATAGTTCAATTTTTCACTTGACTGACTACCCTGGGGGGGAAAAAACAATGAAAACTAAATAAAATGGTCTCTCTATACGAATGTATACTACCCTTAATTTCCTTATTACATTTACAACATTGTTTCTTACAAAATGAGAAAAGACCAAGAGATCTGGGACTGTTCAGCCTGGGGAAGAGTCGACTGAGGGGGGACTTGGTAGTCGTTTATAAGAATGTAAGGAGTGAATATTAGAAGCTGGGAGAAAAATTATGCACTAGGGTGCCCCAAGGGAGGACAAGGAGCAACAGCCATAAACTGCTCAAGGATGGTTTCAGGCTGGATGTAAGGAAGATCTTTACAATAAGGGTGACCAGAATCTGGAACACACTTCTGAAGGAGGGGGTACAATCCCCAACCTTGGAAGTCTTCAAAAGGAAACTAGGCAGAAATTTTGCTGGGATCATTTGATCTCAGCAGTATTTTTGTCCAGAGCAGAGGGGTTGGACTCTATGATCTTTTGAGGTCCCTTTCAGCCCTTAATTTCTATGATTTTTATAAAACCAGTATTTTTACAAAGAAATAATTATATGTCCTTGGAGCCACCCTGGTTGCCTTTTCCTTTAAAAAAAATGAAGCCAAGCTCTAAACTGATCAAATAGAAATTAGGAGCCAAGTTCAGATCCCCTTACCCACATGTATACTCCTTCTAAAGTCAAGGATGTTAATTCAGCAAAAGACAAAGATGCTTTTGTCCCAGATATCAAATCATGTACCCATAATCTAAATTATCAGCTGTCAGCCCAAGATCATGACTTCCCAGAAGGACTACTACATGTTTGGGAGTGGCGAAAAAGGGGATTTCAGGAAGGAGGTCACTTTTTTATTATTACTTTTTCTGTTTTAATAAAGAGGAGCACAGTACAAAGTAGTAAATACTGGTCTAAACCAGGGGTTTTCAACCTTTTTTAGTCTAAGCACCGTCAGTAGCTGGGGACTGAGTGGGGGGGAGGGGCGGGGATAGCACACAGCTGGATGCCAAGTGGGGGGGAGGGGTGTGCGGCCAGATGCTCAGCAGGGAGGTGGGGATGGAGTGCTGCTGCTTCCCAGAAGCTCACTGGGCTGGGGTGAGGGCAGTAGCGCCCTTCTGCTGGGCAGGGAAGCTCACTGTGTTGGTGCGTGACATCAGTTATGTGCAAGCTTTCCAGATCCACAGAAGAGCACCACTACCCTTGTCCTGCCCCAGCCCTGCTCCTGGGAGGCAGCAGCACTTCATCCCCGCCCACCCATGCATGCCCCTTGGACCAGCCCGCATACCCCTGGTTGACAACCCCTGGTCTAAACCATTTGTGTCAATTAGAAACCCAAAAGCACTACCACATTAGTGACAGGAAATTGTAAATCCCATTCTAAAATGTTTCCTTATGGAGCAGAATATTTCACTTTAACCCAAGCAACTTCCTTGTTGCTTGCTGGCTGCAGCAGTGCAACGTGCTTTGAATGCACTGCTTAATATGCACCAAACCAGACCAAGTGAAAAGATAAATCTTTCACAAAATGTCAAAAGAGAGAAACTATACACACAAATAACAAGTGAACAATTTAGTAAGCAAGTGCTAAGAGTGTTTAAATTCAGGTCGTATTGGAAGGAGAATAATTCTCAATATTTTATGTATACTTTTGTTCATCCTCTGATCAACCATATCATGCAATTTTCATATGGTTTCCTTCGATTTCTTATAGGAAACTTCAAAAGATGGTCCATGATATCAAGAAAAATGAAACAGGAATAATGAGCAAGTTCAAAAAGTAAGTTATAATACTTTTGTCAATATAGCAATAAGAATTTCTAGAACATCTCCAATGATGTGCGGCCACTCAAAAAAATAATAACGCATTACTGTTGATTGATGCATATACTAACATCTGAGAAGGTAATATTCCAGAACCTATCCACATGCAAAAGTGTCATTAGTATTAACAGGTATCCCATAGCCAAAGACTGCAGAATTGTACCCCAAAAGTATTGTATATTTAGTGATGGAACAATTAAAAAATATCCAGGTAAAAGGTGTGGGGAGTGGGAGATTATTCTATGTATTCTTTGAGAAAGTAATTTCAGTGGCATTTATGTATCTCCTTCCCCTTACACCTAAATATGGTTATCTACTATGATTTAATTTGGATTTCTAATCTGAACTCCAGCTTCAGGCAGCTAATCAGCAGGGATCTTGGTATTCTCTGATAAAGAAAAATCCAAAATTTTCTGATAAAAAAAAAAAATCAGATAAAATATAAAAAATATTTTTAAAAGGATATATAGTGGTGTTTTGTTTTAATCATGGAAAAATATGGATTTTGGAGAGGGCGGGGGTTTGGATATTTTTAATCAGAGAAAACCAGGATCTCCACTAATCAGCCATAATATTTAGAACTGAAACCTCAATGTTTAGTTCTCACAAATTTCCATTCCATTACAGCAGATTTTTTTAAAACTCAGAAAACTAAAATCAGATTCCTAGCCCAATGTACTTATTGCAGTAACATACTATCCTGACCCATGGATGTGATCATCCTTGACCACTGCTGCCAACTTACCAGAGTACAAAACTGAAAAGCTGCATAAACGCTGATGTCACACAGACACACACACACACACGTGTAAACCCCAGTATTACTACATCCTTGTTTCATAAAAATACGCTCCTCTAATATATACCAGAGCTGCTCCCCCCATCCCCCACAGGGGCAGGGTGTAGCAGCAGGAGGAAAGCCAGAGCTGGGGCATTTGTTTTGAGTGTCCAAGCATGTGCCAGGGTATACAAGCATGTGCCAGGATACTACTTTTATTTTTACCAGCCACAAAACTTAGAAGGAAAGAAAATGTTACAAGTACCTACAAAGAGGATGTCATGGGTGCAGAACAGGAAACAAAAAGATGCACATGCAGTGAAAAAATACTTGAAATCTGTTAACAACAGACTACCGTAGTAGCAAGACAGTCACAGAGGAGACATCAGATGAAAAATGCATAGATGATCCACAATTCAACTTCCAGGTATCATTGCAAGAGAAACAAAGAGACCCAAAATGAAATGGAAATTCTTCATCAGGACCAGAATAATGATAATACCACTAGTCATAGTGTGAAATTATTCCCATTATAATCATTGGCAATGCCATTTCTGATCCTGCTTTATAGCCTAATCTAACCCTCAAAATATTAGATCTGCTAGTGACCAATGATCCACTAAGAGTAAAAAAAAGCATGCATTTTCCTGCGGATGAGCAGAATTCCCATTTTTTCTATGATTTTTTTTATATGAAAACCTTGAAAACAACAGTTCTGAAGGGTAGCTGGGTGTTCTACTCAGAGTCCACTGACAATGTTTTCTGTTTATGCTGCAAGGTCTTTGACTTGAATCCAAAATCTTCCCTAGCAGTTGAATGATTGAAAGCACGTGTCTCAGATTATCATGCAACATGAAAAGTAGCCTAAGTCATTTCAATTCTTTCAATATCCTGAAGCAAAGCACAGCAAAGGATAAAACAGGATAATTGCACAATCTTGGTGTTGATCTAATGTTTAAACTGGCCCCAAGCGTTTATCATAAAAAGTTTCAATGAAGCTACGAATGTGAATTTGAAACAGTTAACAATCCAGGAGTCATGTTCACACTTGAATTTTTCAACCAGCTTATAGACACAGTGAGCCTGTCTGTGGAAGAACAGTTTGAGCAAATTAATCAACATGAGAAATGTTGGGACTTTCTACATAACATGATGCAACTCCCTGACAAAGAAACTTTGAAGAAGCGTTGACATACGGAGAGAGCTCCGACATTAACGGCATCAACCTCTGTAAAGAACTTGGCTAACCCCAAAGTCTACTCCCAACGGACTGTAGTGCTCCTCAAGAAGTTCTACAATTTGTTTACAACAATTAACTTCATGACAAGTTCCCAAACACATGGATAGCATTCAGGATCCTGTTAGCCATGCCCATAGCAAGCAGTGAATGAAGTTTCTCGAAGTTGAAGCTTATCAAAACATATTTGTGATCAACCATGGGAGATGACAGCCTATCTTTGCTAGCCATCTTGTCTATTGAGTGGGCTGTGGCTCAAAATATAGACCTGCCACAAGCAACAACAGTCTGTGGCAGCAAAGGCATGCAGAGTCATCTTCTGAGTCTTGGAATCTTAGTTAACACGAAGTTTTTTATTTTTGTTATATATTAGTGTTTAAATTAACATTTAGTTTATTTGTCACTGCTATAATGTTACTTTTTATTATATCATTTATTATTTGAGTTTAATTGAACTGAATTTTGTGTCATTTCCTCTTTTGTATTTTTTGTAGTAAATTATAAAAAAAAACTTTTGAGATTACAGCTTTATTTCTGAAACAGGATTGGGGGCGGGGGAAGTGCCAAAATACAAGTTTGCCCAGGGCACCCTTTTCCCTAAGGCCGGCTGTGACAAGTCTTTCACATTGAATGAGAATGCCATATAAAACACTCATTGTAATTCAATATAGAATAGCAATGCAACATTGAGGACATGAACAGATAATATCATTACACCAGTGTTAAAAAGTATAGATGAATAACATGAACCCCTAACTTTACTCAATCTACTGGCATAGCAGGGTAAAACTCAATTAATATAAGTATAAGCTAAAGGCAGAATAGCTCTTACCTTCTGCCCTTCCACTTATCGGCAAAGCAAATTAATTGCCACCTATTGCTTGACCTACCCTGAAATAGTTATGCATCTGTCCTTTCCTGGCTGCAGTGTAATTTACCACCATATACAAAACCAAAGTAAATTACAAGATGGTATGAGTTCATCTGACCATGATGTCATACAAACAACAAATGTAGGACACACAGAGCAATGTGTTTAAACAACAGAGACCATGTTAACCTAAATTCAGGGTGAGAAAGCATGGGAGAAATAGACTGAGTTCTACACAAGAGTTCTACTTTACTGTGATCCTATGATGCACACTAGCAAACAGTAGGGCAATTCAAAGCTAAAGATTACATTTTCTTCTTCTTCTTCTTGCATTTAACATGTGAAGGACTAAACATCCATTTTACATTTAAATTGCAATCTGACTATGTACATATACTTAGAGGTTTAAAAGGTTATATCAGGCAAAAAAATGACTACCTGATCTAACTTGGTTCACCCATGTGCTGATCCTACACTTATATCCCTAGTTAAGACTATTTAAGTGCCAAAGTGCCAAACTGTAGAGACCATGGGTGGGCAAAATACGGACTGTGGGCTAGATCTGCCAGCAGATTGAATCCGGCCCACAGCTACCGCTGCAGTGCACCGCATAGGGCCAAACCCAGCCCAGGGCAGCCCGTGCCATGCTCCAGCCCATGACCTCTGGCCTGGACCAGCCCCAGCCACCATGCACAGCTTCCAGTGGGTGCTGCTCCAGTCCCTGTGCCTCCAGCAGCTCCTCCTCCTGCTCCTGCTGTGCTGCTCCTGACCAGGAGGAAGCTTCAGCTGGGTGACTCCTGCCCCAGCACTCAGGGCTCTGGCTCCATTTCCCAGCTGCCTCTCCCCCACTCTGCCAACCCAAATGGGCTGGGGCTCAGCCCCATACATAGCACCACAGGGATAGCCATGAACCACACACTGCTCAGGCAAGCTCTGCTTCATGTGCCTCCTGGCCTCTCCTCCATCCCCTCACTCCCCTGCTGGCTTCTGGGACCTAGCACCCAGGCATCCCCCTGCACAGACACACAGACACACATACCTTCCCCCCATGACTCCCTTCCCCCCCTGCCGCACAGGTCGGGGCCATTGTACATGATCCTGGCTTCACCCCCCTGTCTCTCTCCCAAACACCACTCTCTGCCCACCTGTGGCCCTGGATAGGGAGTTTTGGTGAGTTGTGGTGGCAGGGCCTGAGGTGCTGACCCAGCCCATGACAACTTGTCAAAACTCCCTGTGTGGCCCCCAGGGCCAAATGATTGCCCACCCTGATATAAATGTTCCCCAAAGATTAAATTGGTCAAGGAATGGCCAACCCAATTTCCCCTGAGGTGTACTACAGTTAGATAAGGCATAGTTAGACTGATCTACTGAATATGCATACACATTCTGAATGGAGCCTGGGGCTGGAAAAGCCCAACCCCTCACCCCAGCCCCAGGGCTGCACCTTTCCTACCCACCCCCTATGCAACCAGGTTATTCTTAGCCCCTCAACAACCCCCTTCCCCCAATCCCACCAGGGGGACAACCACCTATGTAGAGGCACCAGGCACCCCCCACATACCTACTAGCCTCCCTGATCCTGCCAGCTCCTCCCACCCTGATCCATTAGCCTCTGATCCTGCCAAACCACCCCTGATGCCAGTGTTAAAGACATTCGCAGGGAGCCCAATCTAAGTAAGTCAGGGTGGAGAGAGGGGTGGGCAGGAATGATGGGATAGCAGCTCTGCCATGGGAGTGGGGTGGTGGGATCAGGGAGCTAGAAGGTCCACAAAGGGGTTAATGGGATCCAGGAGTGGGGTTGGGATAAGACGACCTGCTGGCTCCCCAATCCTCCCAATACCCTGCCTCCAGACCCATTAGCACCACTGATCCTGACTAGCCCCTTTCCCCCACAGACCTACTAGCCCCCACCCCAACCCAACCCACCCCTCAACTTACTTAGAGATCAGGTTCTTGACAGCAGTGAATATTTGTAGAGCCAGTGCCTTATCTACAATCATGCAATTTAAAGTAAGCTGTGTGACTGTAGATGGGATCCTGGGAATGACTGTACTGTTCTGCAATTGATTTGCAAAGAAGAGGATTCAAGTGAGGAGTCACTGAGTTAGTTTGGGAGGCCATTTTTTACCCAATCTAACCTCCCAAACTTCCAAATGTAATGTTTATACCTAGGGTTTGACTGTTTGCCAGGGCTTTAAGGCAATATAAATATATGTATTTTGTTTTAGTAGGATTTTTGTCATAGTGCACATAAAAACTGTTCTAGCTATCCAGGAAGATATCTGTATCTGCATAAAACCCCTTTGATTTCAATAAGCATCTGCCCACAAAGAATATCTTGCAGTTTAAGTTTCTTAGTCTTCATAAAGAACACTGTTACAGTAGCAGCTTCAGAGCAGTTAGTTTCAGTCACATTGCA
This sequence comes from Crocodylus siamensis, assembly GCF_052110815.1. Taxonomy (NCBI): domain Eukaryota; kingdom Metazoa; phylum Chordata; order Crocodylia; family Crocodylidae; genus Crocodylus; species Crocodylus siamensis. Next base: position 69,052,483 of record NC_143401.1, on the reverse strand, counting down.
GTGAGTCACTGGCAAATCCATCTAAAATGAAAGTGTATAGCAAAAATGACAGGAGGATCTCAACATTATAATTTGCAAAGATAAACAATCATTGCCTGAAGGCAAAATCTGCTTTTAAATGGTACTCCTCTGATGCTGCATGTCCTCCCCCTCTTCAAAACAGGATGAAAGGAAAAATGTAAGGAGAATAATAATTGGAACAAAAAGTACTTATAAGCAGTCAAATATGAAATGGCCACGAGTACATTAGGTGCTCGATGTTCCCAGATTTAAAGAAATAGTTACCATAAGACCAGACTAGGAAGAATTCTATTAAACGCTGAACCAAGCTGAATTTGAAAACAGTAAAAGTGGAGTCCTCTCTCCATTTCCGGCTCACTTAAAGGGACCCCTAAAACCAAGTGTAATCAGAACACAAATTGTGCTGTGACATGCCCCAGGGTCCAGTCCTGCAGTCATTAAAACGCCTTGTCCAAAGTCCAGCTACATCAGCTAGAGGTACCATTTAGTAGCACAAGTCTCAAGTAAAACTCAAACTCAGATCTCTGGTTCCTTTGAGAGGCGCTTCAACCACTCAACCATTATACCTTATGCTATCTGGGCCTTCAGCCTAGAGAGTCAAAAATGGCCAGACAATATGCCAATCAAATCACTACTATGGGTGCCACTGGCTACAAAACTGGCATGCCTTAAACACTCAAAACAGATCAACCTCTAGGCTCAGGATGAGCTTTTGATCTTGTGACTTTATCATAGTCCTACAAACCTTTTATACACAATTTAACTTCACTGATCTGAACAACAGCTTTAACATCAATCCTGGCTCCAAGGAGATCAATGGCAAAGCTCTCATTGATTTCCAAGTTGCCAGGATTTTACAGTGTTGGCACTTGCTCATAAATATTACTACAGCACAGTAACTTCTGTGTGTTTGCATTTGTGTTTTAAAATAACCAGCATCCCTTGAAAATAACTAATATAGATGTGGCCATAAATGCTTTCAAGCCTGTGATGCAAACATGACTTATTTTCTATTATATTATTATTATACTATTATTATTATTATTATATTATATTATTATTATTTTCTATTGATATTTAGGTTCCAAACTGAACAAGTGGCCTTAATTTGCAAAACTGGGAAAAATACTTGGGATCGGTATGCTATTTCAGAACCATGCAAGGCATGATAGAGTGCTCAGACAGAGCTCTATTCTGTGCTTTGTACTCTTTTGTTATAACATATTTACACTTTCTGCCAGGGCCATAGCCAGGCTTCACAAGGCCTGGGAAAAAAAGTATTGAAGCACATTTTCGTACTTGATTATCCTACAAATACCTGACCTAGGCCACATTGTGGGTATCTCAAATCCTCAACCAAAGAGCTTCTTATTACTGGCTCTGGCTCCACTATTTTGTTTGTTTCTACTGTCTCTGTACACCACAGCACAAATCCACTGCAGAGCAAACTGCTGCATTTGGATCAACCTCCTCTTCTATGCCCAGATTTGGTATAAGTGTACCAGCTGTCTCTCCTGGCAGTGGCCCTCGCTTATTCTTTCTAACATGCCTGTGTTAACCTAGATGAGATGCAAATTGGTGTTAAGAATGCTTTTTAATGTACTACCTGCAAGCTAAGTTACACTTACATTGGTATGAGTCAGTAAAGATTTGGTAAAGAATAATCATCTACACTTTATCTGTAACATCACTAACAAACAAAGCTGGGCAAACACCATGAAAAAATATGTTCCCTGGATATTTTTTTGAACTTGGTAGTAAATTCACTTCAACTCTGCACCATCCATTCATGTGCATTGACTTTTTAAAAATATTTAACTGGCTGAGTTCTAGTAATATGAATGGTGGCAGAAATTATTCTTGGAAACTGACCTGTAAAATGTGCATATCAGGATTTGGTCCAGAAGTGACTACATAACTCTTCCAGGAATAAAAATAACACTTAGACATATGACTTCTCTAAAAAATCAGAACTAAGAGACATGTCCAAGTCATGAATATTGAGTATTGAATGTTTGCAATAAGCTGTAAAAGAGCTTTTGAGGAAATCACAATTCCTGAGAGAGCTTCAAGACCAGGAGAAAGTTTTTTTGTGGACTTTATTCATTGTGAATATTTGCTCAGCTTTGCAAATGAATAGCATTCCAAGAAGCTTCTCTTTTGGGGTCTGATTGAAAGCCCATTGAAGTCAATGGAAGTCTTCAATGGGCATTGGATCAGGCTTTTGATGTAGTCCCATGGATTCTAAAGAAAATTGTTGGATTATATTAAAACTTCTTCTAAAGAGACATTTTAGTGTAAATTGTATTAATGCTCTATATTATTACAAAAAGCAAAATTACAAAATATCAACTCAGGTGTGTAATGTCCCACATGAACCATTGGATTTAACTTTAACTTAACAGAAATTCGTCTCTCTCCTTAGAAGGTGCTAATAAATATATCACTTCACTAAATGCCTCAGGCTTGCAACTTAGCAAATAAGACTGAACATAATTTTAAAGCACAAGAAGAGAAAGCTACAAAAACTGTTTTAGTTTCTACAAATAATCTTTTCCCTCAATAGTGCAAGTCCAAAGTTATTTAAATTATTCTCCTCAAGTGAAATATGCTTGATGTAAGATCCACTGGTTAGTATGTTTACTATCATGCTGTCTGCAGTTCCTCAGATGTACAAAGGCTGAGGAGTCGGTTCTGATTTACATTGGTGAGAGATCAGTAGCTCCATTACAGACAATGGAAATAAGATGTAAATTAAATCTCTGGGAACAGGAGCAGAATCTGGCCCTGGAAGAGTTTAGAAATATTTAAATCCCAGTCAGAGATCAGATTGAATGGAAATCTAAAAGGGTAAATTAGCATAACAGTAAAGTACTCTCCAGTTCTAATGTCTTAGAAGGGGTTTTTGTGACTTCAAAAACATCACTTCTTCAAAAAAGATATACCCCAATCTATCCAGATACCTATATCTTCTGTTCTTGCACTGAAATCCTATTGGAGTAAAGGAAATGGGAGGGGAGAGATGTTTAGAATCACAGAGAAGTTGGGCTGCAAGGGACCTTCAGAGGTCATCTAATTCAAACCCCTATCAGAGACAGGATCATCCCTATCCAAACCATCCTATACAAATCCATTGTCTAACACAGTCAACTCTGACACAACCAGAAGGCATAACATAATAACCTGCCATAAGTAAGGCAGGGGAACAGCAATGGCCAATGTCATGCTGCTGTGAGGGTTGCTAAATATGCCTGAGAGATCCAAGCAAGAGGGCCATGCGCCCCACTACAGTGGAAAGCAAAAGCCCCCAGTCTGTACCAATCTGATCATGGAAAACTATTCCTTCATGAACCCAAATATGGCAACCAGGCAGACCCTGAGCAGAGGGGGAAAGACCCTCCAGCCAGGAACCTCCAGGTTGAAGTCTCAGCAGGAGCACTGGCATACCCGAGTCAAAATCCTCAACCCTGGCTGCTGCCAACACCCACTGCCTCCAAGGAAGTAGAACCACCCAACCCCCTTCCTACCTGACACATATAGCAACAGGAGTGGGGGGGAAAAAATCCTTCCCAGCCCCATGCAGCAACCACCAACAGCATGATACATGGAAAATAAGATAGCAGAGCACAGGTAGGGTCTTGAGTAGAGCTCTGCAAGGATAGAGACTGCCTAAGGATGTTGTGGAATCTGTTCCATAGCCTCACTGTTCTCACAGTGAAGATATTTTTCCTGATATTCAATCTAAACCTACTTTGTAGTAACTTCAAGCCATTTTATTTCAAAGAAATGTTCATAGCAAAAAAAAAAAATTAGAATAGATTCTGGGGGGGTTTTTTAGCTATTTTCAGCTTTTTAGAGCATTCACCTGCAGCTATTTGCTAAGCATCTGTGATGATAACCTATATTTCTTCAGTGGCAGATAATTTTTGTCACCAGCTTTTTTTTTGTGCATCTGGCTAATGCTTCCTCTCAGCAACTACTACTTATTGTATCATAAATGCAATAATTATTGTTTACAGGCTAACAAATAAACCACCACCACCAAGTGTTCCACGAAGGGATTATGCTTCAGGTAAGGATGGCTTAATGGAACTTTAAACTTGTATATTTTTCCTAAGAGTGCTCCAATGGCATATTTGCTTGTAATTTCTTCTAGACAAGGGAAGACTGAACCATTACCAATAACTCATATTGCAACTCTCTTATTAAATGTGAGAAGGCCAACCCATGGAAAACTGTCTCAGAGGCAGGATAAATAGTAATGAGTAGCTGATAGCAAATTCCCCTGCAAACTAACTCAGCTTTCACCTACTCCATTGAGGGAAAAGGACCCATTTCCAGTCATTTTCTGTCAGGGGAGCCTACCCTGTACCCAGTGAAAATAAAGAGGAAAAAGAGGCTAAAAGATTTCCTTTCCACCAAAACCAAACCAGATGATGATGCCAAACGTTAGTTTCAAGTGCAAGTGAATCTTTAATTGCTTATCATACAAATCAGTTTCTAGCCATTTTGTTTTCTACTTGTTGTTAGAGATTTTTTTTTGTTCAGAGGCAATACAGTAAAATACAGGAGCAGAATGAAGCAGGTAGTGACTAAAAGTTGTCAATCTAGTAACTGTTCAGTGATTGATGTTACTGCTGTTAACCAGCATCCCCCTAGGAACTACAGCAGGGGAATGAAGGCCTGAATTCTCAAAAGATCTGAACTAGCCATCTAGTGTTATCTTGTATGGGGTTTTAAAGGGACTCTTTGGGAGTTTTTTTACTAAAATGCAATCAGATTTTTCGGTCTGTCCTTAAAATGCATGTTTTTGTGATTACTATTCTGCTTCACTAAATAACTCAAATGTTTGGTTTAGAACATGCAGATGAAGAAGAGGAACAATGGCCAGATGATTTTGTAAGTATATACTCCTGGGATGACAGGCAGTTATTCTATCAACACATTCCCCAAGAGAGATAATAATGAAACTTCAGTTCCAAATCATGCGTCAACAGCAGCCTTCGCAAACCAGGTGACTGCCCAGAGCCCCAAGCCCCAGGGGGTCCAAATTTTTGGTGCGTGAAGTTTTTGCAAGGAAGTGGCTCATAACAATTAAGCTTCTAAGGGGCCCCAGATTACTCTGGCCTCTTCTTTTGTAGATGCATATGGAATTCACTTATTTATCAGTATGTAAAATGTGTGATAATTAAGTGACTTATTTTTATGGTCTTTTATTTAGATAACAGTTGAATTCACAGGACATGCCTACACATAGTTGGTAGCATGTCCCAGCCAGGACAGGCCCTGTCAACCTGCTCCTGCATGCATGCATGCTCTGAAGCTAGAAATACACTGATGAGGCTGCTTCACAGTCTCCAAAGAGAGGTCTCAAGGGTGGACACAGAGGGAGCCCTTGGAGCGCCTGCATGGAATATTTTGGGGTTTAGAGCATGCAGGTGGGCAGGATTTGTTTGGGAATAGCCCAGCTGAGACACGCTGTTGCTACAGTGTAGACATACCCAAAATGTGTTAGCCATTTTCTAAACTCAGTTTGGAAACATAGGGTGAAATCCTGTCTCTAGTGAAAACAACAGCAAGCCTTCCACTGATTTCAGTTAGCCCATGATTTCTGCCACACACAAGGTCCCTAGAAAGCATGTGATCTATATACATTTTCTCTCCTTTCAGATTTAAATGTGAAGATTTTAATATTTTCTTGAAGTAGACCCTGTAAAGAAACCGAGGTCTGAACACTCCTAGATTTGAGTACAGAGTGTTAAGAGTATTTATTAACTGTTAGGAAATTCACTAATTCCCAGGTGTCACCTGATGAATGACTCAACTAGGACTTTTATGGGCATGTCAGGTAAAGGAGGTAGAAGGGCTCTAGGCACTTCTAGATACTGTCTAATCAGTAAAGGTGGGCAGGAACAGGATTTTCTGTTTCACAGTAAAGTCCTTATTGTCACAAAAAAAAAAAAATCTGATTTTCAAAATGGAATGAAAAAATGGAATATTCCACAAAGACCCCATTTCAAGTCAGTCAAAACAGTTCAGTTCAACACAACTAAAAATATTCCAGTTTTGACATTTAGTCTTCTTATTCATTAAAAAAAAAATCAATTCAAAACAAAATCCAATTGTTTATTTTAGAATGAAAACTGATATTATTAAAATGTTATATTTCCTTTTTTTAAACTTTTTTTTTTACTAAATCATCTTGGCTTTAAATTGAAAAGCAGTGCTTTTTTCTGACCAGCTCTACTTTTCAGAACATTAGACAAAAGCAAGTCATGACCCATCCCTCGTCCCAGAACATGCCTTGCTTTACAACCTATTTTGAGAGCATGAGGCCCACTGGAAGTGGGCCAGGCTGTTGATGTGCTTATTGATGTGGGGGGTGGATCCTCAGCTTAGAAGAAAGTCTGCGGAGATGTCAGAAAGTAGTAGGAAATAAGGAGTGAATTGTGTGTGGTACTCCAGCTGAGATGAGGAAGCAGTGAGGAGTACTTGGAAACTTTTTTCCCCCCAAGGGTTAATTCCTTCATCATCAATCTGTGACTAAATAAAGTAATATTCATCAATCTAATAATGTTCATAACTGTTAAGTGTTTTTGTAGCTCATGAAATAATGCAGTGATTGGGGTGTTTGAGTGTTACTTCTAAGAATGAAGCTACAAGTATCTTACAATGTGAGAAACATGAAATTGTTTCTTTCTAGGACAGTGATTATGAAAATCCAGACGACCACTCTGATTCAGAGATGTATGTGGTTCCAAGTGAAGAGAATGGTGATGACAGCTATGAGCCACCTCCAACTGAGCAAGAAAAAAAGAAAATTCCTTCAGCATTCCCAATTTGTAGGGGAGAATATGCAGGTATCTATGGAATTGGTGATAATATGAGTCAGTGGCTCAGCTTTCAATACTAGCAGCATAAACATTAACATCTTGGAAAAAAGAAAAGAATTTAAAATAGTATCAACATGGTAGGTAGTTCATCCTTTCCTCTGGAGTTAACCTGAAGAAGAAAGATTGTCAGAGTCCAGAGCTTCTGGGATATAATGAAGTTGTTGGAGGGTGAGATACCATGATATTGATGGTCTCACCTAAAGAATTTTTATATTTTGTACAAGGCCCAATGACTTGTAGAAAATATGTTGGCACTTAGAACTTCATGTTGTGTTTTTCTAACCAAGGATTGGAAAGTTGCTAAGAAATTGCACGAATGCCTTGCATGTAATCCAAGATGCTTTAATAGGAGGACGGCTTTTTCCATTGTTGACTGAAGGTTATTCAAACAGGAATGAAGTTTAAAGGAGCCCTTTATTCAAGTATACTTATTTGTTAATCCAGGAAGACCAAAACAAGGATCATAACAGACACAAAAATCAGTCTCAGATTGCCCTTAAAAATTAGGAGCAGAGTAGGAACCCTAAGAAACAGTATAAGCAGAAGGTTACTCCACTTAAATCACTACAATTAACAGACCCTCCTCTTCCTTCCACAGTAATGCTTTTTCAACCAAATACTAGACAAAGGAATTTTTGTTATTTGTTGGGCCAAGATTTTGCCCATGGGAAAAAGATTGATCAACAATACCCCACCCTCTCTTTCTTTATTACTTGCATTTTATTAGGTTCTGATACTGAGTATACAAAATATTACTCATGTAAGTACTGAAATATATAATTAATGAATCACTTGCACATCCTGCAAATAATGTGGGGAAAGTTTAATTAAATGTGGGGTAATTAAATGTGGGTTAACCGGTAATTAAACAAGGTTGTGGTGGATGAGGCTTTCTTCAAACATCTAGCGGAAGTTTCTCTATCACAGGCCCTGGTTCTCATGGGGGACTTCAATCACCCTGGCATCTGCTGGGAGGGTAATACATGAAGTTTTTGGAGAGTGAGGACAAGTTCCTGGTACAAGTGTTGGAAAGGCCAACTGAGAGCCATGCTTTTCTTGATCTGCTGTTCACAAACAGGGAAGAATTAGTGAGGAATTGTGGATGGCAACTTGGGCAGCAGTGACCATGATATGATTGAGTTCAGGATCCTGAGGAAAGGAAGGAAGGAGAGAAGCAGAGTGCAGACCCTGGATTTCAGAAAAGCAGTCTGACTCAGGAAACTCATGGGCAGGATCCCCTAGAAGGCCAGTTTGATGGGGAGAGGAGTTTAGAACAGTTGGCTGTATTTTAAATAAACCTTACTAACAATGCAAGAACAAACCATCCCAATGTGGAGGAAGGCTAGCAAGTATGGCAGAAGACCAGCTTGGTTAGCAGGGAACATTTCAGTGAGTTAAAACACAAAAAGGATGCTTATAAGAAGTAGAAACTTGGACAAACAACTAGGGAGGACCATAAAAGTATTGCTTTGGCATGCAGAAGTGAAATCAGGAACCATGTCCCCACATGCAGGCTCATGCAGTTTGTAGTGCCACAAACATGTCATGAACTTTGAAAACTCATGACAATGAGGAGAGGTCCTGGATGATTGGAAGAGGGCAAATATAGTACCCATCTTTAAGAAAGGGAAGGAGGAGGATCCAGGGAACTGCAGACCAGTTAATCTCACCTCAGTCCCCAGAAAAATTATGAAGCAAGTTCTCAAGAAATCTATTTCTAGGAACTTAGAGGAGAAGGTGATTAGGAATAGTCAGCATTGATTCACCAGGGGCAAGTCATACGTGACCAACCTGACTGCTTTCTATGATGAGATGACTGGCTCTGTGGATGTGGAGAGATCAGTGAATACGATATAGATTAATAGATGTTAGGGTCAGAAGGGTCCTCAGGTCATCAAGTCCATCCCCCTGCCCTGGGCTAGAAAATGTGCTGGGGTCAGACGACCCCATCTAGGTGCTTGTCCAGTCTCCTCTTGAAGATCTGCAGGGTAGGGGAGAGCACCACCTCCCTTGAAAGCCCATTCCAGATTCTGGAAACCCTTACTGTGAAGAAGTTCTTTCTAATGCCCAACCTAAATCTGCTTTCCATCAATTTGTGGCCATTGTTTCTAGTATATACCTTGACTTTAGCAAGGCTTTTGATACCATCTCCAACAACATTCTCACAAGCAAGGTAAAGAAGTACAGGTTGGATGAATGGACTGTAAGGTGGATAGAAACTAGCTGGATCATCAGGCTCAGAGGGTAGTAGTCAATGGCTCAATCTAGTTGGAAGCTGGTATCAAGTGGAGTGCCCTAGGGGTTGGTTCTGGGGCCAGTTTTGTTCAATATTTTCATCAATGAGCTAGAAGATGGGATACCACGCATCCATAGGAAGTTTGTATACGACACCAAGCAGAGGGAAGTAGCTGAAAAGCTGGAGAGCAGAGCTAGGGTTCAGAGTGACCTTGACAAATTGAAGGATTGGACCAAAAGAAATCTCATGTGGTTCAATAAAGACAAGTGAAAAGTCCTGCACTTAGGATGGAACAATCCCAGCACCGATGCCTGCTGGGGATCAACGGACTAAACAGCAGCTATGCAGAAAAGAACTTGGAGGTTACAGTGGACAATAAGCTGAATATAAGCCAACAGGGCACCCTTGTTGTGAAGAGGGCTAATAGCATACTAGGCTGCATTAGTAGGAGCCTTGCCAGCAGAACAAAGGAAGTGATTATTTATCTCTGTTGAGCATTGATGAGGTCACATCTGGAGTACTGTGTCCAGTTTTGCCCTTTTCCCCTTCTCCCTGCTACAAAGGAAGTGGACAAATTGGAGAGTCCAGCAGAAGGCAACAAAAATGATTAAGGGGTTGGGGGCCATTACTTGTGAGGAGAGGCTGAGTAAAATGGACTTATATAGTCTGGAGAAGAGAAGACTGAGAGGGGATTTAATAGCAGCCTTCAACTACCTGCAGGGCGGTTCCAAAGAGGATAGAGCTGGACTGTTCTCAGTGGTGGCAGATAGTAGAAAAGGAGCAATGGTCTCAAGCTGAAGCAAGAAAAGTTTAGGTTAGATATTAGGAAAAACTCTCTCACTTGGAGGGTAGTAAGGCACTACAACAGGTTACCGAGAGAGGCTGTGGAGTCTCCATCCTTGGAGGTTTTAAAGATCTAGGCAGACAAAGCCTTGGCTGAGTTTATATATTTGGAGGTGGTCCTGCTTTGAGGAGGGAGTTGGAGTAGATGATTTCCTGAGGTCCCTTCCAACCCTAATTTTCTATTACTCTAGGTTTCTATAATTCTAATTCATTTTGATGGTGCATGAGAGAACTTGGTCATATTATGTTGGTCCAACTCACACATACTGTTGTGTACAAAAGTGTTTCAGTACATGATGACTATAGCACCTGGCATGTTCTGTTCAGTTCCAGTTATAAAATGTTACATGACCTATGCTGTAGCCAGAGTAAAGATGCTCAGTTTACAAAAATATAAAAAAAAAATGACTTGTAACTAGTGAGCAATTATGTACTAACCTTGTGATTTTCCCCTTCCTTTAAAGACAATCGCACTAGCCTCCAGCCACCTCCACCCATAATCAAGCCTCTACCCAGCACACCAAATCAGTCTTTATCTAAACCCAAGAAACCATCTAAACCAGCTGTGCCATCACTGTCAGCTGCTCCAAAGCCAAAAGTGCCACCTAAGCGAAATGAGCGTGTCGACGATGAGGTAACAGTCACAGATCCACCCATCTTTACAGCACAAATGAATGGCAGCCCCAGGAACATATCACAAACTAGTCTGTCCACAAGTTTAGCCTTTCCCACCTGCCTGCTATTGTTTAAATCATTAGAGAATTACTTGCTGGTCTCACAGTAGTTCCATAGGCAATATTTATCCACATCATCTGTAGAGCCCTTCCACTCATTTAATATTTGCTCCTCATCCGTGATGACATACTGCTGATAGCCATGGGAAATTTTGAACACTGAGATGGGCTTACAGAGTAATGAAAGAGTAGGGGTGATATTCTATTCCATCTATTAGGTATCCAAGTGGACTTAGGCACCTAAGTGCAATTCTATTACACCATGTTCAAGTCCTGACAAGCCATTAATGCATTTTCTTTTATAAAAAGCCATCATGTTACTCTTATAATGAAGTCATAAAAAAGCAGTGAAGAGGAGGAGGACCCACTTATCTTTTGTATTAACAGTTTTCCAGTAGCTTGAGTAGGATAGAAAAGAATCATATTTAGACACAAGTCCAGTTTACATGCCTAGTAAGCAGAATGAAATCTGGCCCTAGCTTGTGCTACAGTTAGAGACATTTCCTATTTGGTACAAGAACATAGGTCCGAAGCAAAAGTCCAACCTTAAAAATCCACGAAGAGAATAACTGTTAGGCGTGCATCTAGTCCATTGCTGCCAAGGCAATATTGTTCTCTACAGCGTATCCAAGATAATACATGCCTAGCTGATAAAGCCTTTTCTGAATTTCTCACAGGATGATTATGTTGTGCCTGTAGACGATGAAGATGATAACTATATTGAGCCTACAGAAAGTAGCAGTTCACCATCTCCAAAACGTGAGTTTTAATTATTTCAGCTGATGATTGGATGATGCTACTTTCTTTTCCCAAAGCTATTCAAAAGCTCTGCACCCTTCCGGTTGAGAATCTTGTTGAGGTTTGAGGTGCCTCTTCTCAGCCAAAACAATGCTGTATTAAAATTCTCTACCCATTGGAGACATACCATAAAGACAAAAAACTGGTTAAGTTTTTAGTTAATAGGGACTTGGGAATTCATTTTATTTTACCTTGATTGCACATATGGCAAGCTGGAAACTGAAATCACTGTCTTCTGTGAAAAGTGAACTGAGCACAACTTTTCACAAGGTTGACAGTCTTGGACCTTTTCAGCAAGGTGGGAGCACTGTAAATAAGGTTAATCTCATGAATCAGAGACTGTTTTTCTGCTGCCACTCACTTTCTCAACACTTCAGAGAATTTGGAGCTGGAACTCAGACCTTCCAGTTGCTTTCATTTCATAAACAAAACATTGATACATTTATCTCTTTTTTCAAGCTCCTGTGAACAGATATATGAAGTCAACAACAAAACCAGTTCCTATCCCTGCAAAGCCCTCTCCTGCTTCTACCATTCAAGGTATGAAGAGTTTGTGTTAGTATAAGAGGAGCCTCTTTAATACACCCTAGGCATGTCTACATGAGATGCTACTGCACAGTGGTTAATGTGCAGTTATTTATTACTTGTATAAACAAGCACTAGATAAACACAGTAACCAGAGTTAGTGTACAGTAGCACTGGCAAACGCCTTTTAAATGATGCAGCATCTCAGCACAGTTTTTGCCATGCAACGCTACCGTGCAGTAGTATCAGGCAGTCAGCATCTCATCTAGATTCCAGGGATCATATCTATTTGGCTGGGAAGAAAGAGAATCCATGTGAAATGAGTTATTCATAGATCTTAGGGTCAGAAAGGACCTCAGCAGATCATCGAGTCTGACCCCCTGCCCTGGGCAGGAAAGAGCACTGGGGTCAGATGACCCCAGCCAGGTGCTTGTCCAGTCTCCTCTTAAAGTTCCCCAGGGTAGGGGACAGCACCACGTCCCTTGGAAGCCCATTCCAGATTCTGGCAACCCTCATGGTAAAGAAGTTCTTCCTGATGTCTAACCTGACTCTGCTCTCTGCCAGTTTGTGGTCATTATTTCTTGTTACTCCAAGGGGTGCCCTAGTAACAGCATCTCCTATCCCTTGCTGTCTCCCACCTCACCCCCCACCCCCAATGAATTTGTAGACAGCCACAAGATCACCTCTCAGCCTTCTCTTGCAGAGGCTGAAGAGATTCAGGTCCCTCAGTCTCTCCTCATAGGGCCTTACCTGTAGGCCCCTAACCATATGAGTAGCCCTCCTCTGAACCCTCTCAAGGTTATCCACATCCCTCTTGAAGTACGTCCCTTTTGAAGTACAGACACTTTGGCAATGCATAGGGGATGCACTCGGGTGCATGTAAACCCTGAGATTGGTGGTGCTTCTGTCAGGGGGTGCACCACCAATGCTGCTGGCGGTGCCTGTAGGCAGTCACCACACCCCTCCCCCAACCCCAATGCCAACATCACCGCAGCCACCTGCAAAAGCTCCCTGCTGCCATGCCCCTGCCACCTGTGGGTGGTCGCCATGCCCCCCCCAACCTCTGGGGGCATGTCATTCATGTACAGACATATTAAAGATGTCTGTTGTTTCAGACATATTAAAGATGTCTGAATCAACTCAAATCTTACCTCATTCCTGGAACCAACTAAATAGATGATATTTATTTTATCTGCTGACAATTTCTTGGTGAGCATCTGGGAACCTTGCTCTCCATCTATAACAACAAAATATCTGAGAGGCTGCTATTCTCTCCAGTGGAAGCTGCTATTCAGAGAGTGGCCCATATTCCTCAGTTCATGTTATTACCTCACTTTCAGCCTCAAGTTACAGATGGATAGCACTTTACTTAGTTGGCCCAAGTCACAGAAATCCTGCCCAACTGAGAACAACTGGTGCTTGAATTCCAAAGTGCCCAGCAGTGGCATTTTCAGTCATGGAGCATCCAAGGTCCTACCTACAGCCCCAGTTCTTGTGCACATTGTGGTTTTCAAAAAATCTCCAGGGTGATTTCTTATTCCTGCTGTTAGAGCAAGACTACTAAATTTGTCCAGCAAAAGGCTTACTGGGTCACTTGCTCCAGAGCAAGGGAACAGGTTGCCCTGTTGCCTGCTAAAAGTTGGCTTGGTGTCACATCAGGTTAGGAAGGGAATGCTGAACTGGACATAATGATGAAAAGCAAGGAAATTTATTGCAGGTAGGAAGCAATAAGCATGTGCAAGAAGAAACATAAGCCCAGTGAGGACAGGCCATTACGTAAATGTCAGAGGCTTCTGTACAGTCCTAACATGGATCAGGTGACTTGTATGTCTGTGAATACACATTTCTTTTGAATGCTTATCAACACTGACTCTGATGATTCTGAACCTCTTGTAACTGTCTAATTACTACGAAATGAAACCATATTTTATCAACCTTTTTATGTATTCTCCACATTCTGCTAAAAAAAAATATAATTAACCCAAGGCCATTTACCAGCTATTTTATGTCAAAGCTTTGCTTGTTGATCACTTCTATACACAGAGTAAATTATGTTAATTGACTTGACATATTAATAACAAAATTATGATACATAGGTATGTCATAGGTATTTCAGATACTGTAGCTTCCTGCTCAATAAATGCATTGCAAGAATTACTAAAGCTGGAACTACCCACTTGCCCTGAATTTGGGATTGTGTTATTTTTTGTTTGCTGGTTTGCTTGGCTTTGGTTTTTCATTTTTGTTTTTATGCTTTGCTTTCTTTTAAAGACAGAATATAGAATGCAAAAGGACCTACATCCCAAACAATTACCAAACTAAAAATCACTAATCCCATTTTACTACAGAAATAAAGCAACCAATCATCCTGGATTTGAGGACTGCATTGCAGCATCCCCAAAGAGTTCCTGAAATGAGAGACTCATCCCAGTTTGACAGCTCCTAACAAACGTTCCCAAATGCCCCCTCCAAACACCAGTCTGCTCTGTGGGGCACCTTACCTCTACTGAGAGCTGATTAGTTCTAATGGAAAGAGTACAGCCATGTTTCACAATGCTTTGCCTCAGCAACTCAGCTCACCTGCGCTGCCTCATTAAGGTGGCTACATTATGGTTCCAGCTAGATTACTTCCAGTTCCAGAGATCTGTTGTTACCCTCAAATCTGTGGAGCATCTGGGATCACGTCCCAGACTTTGGTCACCTTATCTAGAAACTAAAATGCATTTTTAAAATACTGAAACAAGATTAAGTCTCAATGAGATTATAAGGATTCTAATGGTTTAGATTATTATGAGAGTGTGAGTATTGCTCTACAAAAAGATATTAGTTTGGAAAGAGAACGTAAAAGCAGAAAGAAATAGAAAGCAGACTCATAGTTTCATCTGAAATATCAAATATAATTACTTAATCACCTTTAGCTGGATAGTACTGAGTTTTGCTTCTTAGTCATGTCAATAACTGTTTAAAATGTACACTTCACAAAATAATTAATTCTTAAAAAGTATTGTGTCTTTTCATTAGTAATTTGATTACATTCCAACCCATGGACAACAGTTATCTCAGTGACTTGCAGTTTTATCACAGGTTTTCAGACATCTTTAAACAACCATCCAGTCTTATAGTTTTCTACAAATCAGTTACCACACAAGTGATTCTTGACAAATTTTAATATTACTTAAAAAAAACCCAACACAAACAAACAGCTCCCCCTAGTGGCTGTTTGAGCAATGTTCAGCAAAGATCTTGTAGCATTAATATGATAAAAACACCTACAATTGAAGAAACTGGATTTAGATTAGGGCAATAATTATTTTAGGGTTTGCTCTCTAGCTTCCCAAACTCTACAGTATTTGAGGATTTTGGTGATGAAAAGAACACTTGTATTCAAAGTAGCTCCCAGTTCTTGTACAGGTGCTTAAGACTGGAAAAGATAAAGATTAAATTGGATGATACAGTACTTGTAATTGCTGCCTGCTGGTAGGGACTTTTTATCCTTTTTGTCATTACTTCCTGTAATTTTTCTAATGTTTAGATGAAAAAGCAACAAATATGACTAAGTTTCAGCTCATTGTGACCGAGAGAGGTAGATTCAGTCACTAAGTGAAAATAATCCCACTTCCTTGAATCACCACTACATATAGGAATCTTATTTTCTCTTTAAAAACAGAGGTAACTTTGATGTGTATTCCAATCTGCATTCCTGTTTAAAAAAAACCCCAAAACTGCAATCCCCTTTTGCTAACTACCTAATATTCTTTTTTCCTTCAGAAGTCTATGAAATCCCTGAAGAGGAGGTAAGGTCTTTATGAGTGTGGAAATAAGCCTATGCTACTAAGACTGGCTCCCCATTCCCTTGGCAACTTTATGGTTCTGGTTCCCTCCACAAAAAAGCAGGAAAAGCTTGTGTTATTCACCCAGATTTTCTAGATGGTGTGAGGTTCCCAGCCCTGTGTAACGGGATCTATCTTAGAGGTATAACTTGAAATGTAGGGGCCTTGGTGGCGCAGGAAGGGGGGCAAGTGTTTACCTCTCTATGCCAGGGCTGTTGTAGCTGTGGTGGCAGTGCAGGTTGCTGCCACCTCAGTACAAGTTCCCCAAATAGGGCTTGTGGCAGCAGCAGGAGTTCACTGGGGCTGCTATTCTGGCACCTGAGGTTAGCACCCTGTTGCCCCCCACCCAACATGCCACATTATACTACAGATCTAGTCTGAAGGTTTGGACAGTTGTAACAACTACATCCCGGTCAAAGGATGCTGGTACAATGCAACTGTTATATCTGCATGATTCTGTAGCAATACAAGGGTAGCAAAACCAGTCCAGCTTAGGGCGATTTTCACTTGTACTTCTACAGTATCAAGTATATGCAACAGTCAGTTACAGAATAGCAGTTACTCCTAAGCAAATCTCCTTCCCCCTTCTAAGTGGCTAAAAAGTGTTTATCTAAGCCGTGAGAAGCATGGGCCTAAAGGAGTATTTTCTAGACGTGAGGTTGCCACAAAAGAAACACTGACAGTGATTTCCTCCCTATATCATAGCACTGGCATTTGGATGCACCCTGTGCTTTGGCTACATGGTTTACCACTGGTTAATTTATCACTATTCCATTTTCAGCACATTGCCAGGCAAAGTTTTACTAGAAAACTGTGCTCCACCAAATAAATAAAATACCACAATGGCAAATTAAAACAATTGTATAATACAAATGCCTACAAATAGACATAACCAAGTAATTAACAGTGCCTTTTCTCTTAAAGGAAAAGCCATCGCCACCAATGAACAGGTAATTCATTATTATGAAATTCTGGGTATGCTTTAATGTTCCTTAGATCTTGTCAAGAAGTATATTTTGATAGCCTGTGGATTGTATTCACTTAATATCTAGCTTTAAATATCTCACTAGAAGAGCTACAAAACATTAGAAGCCATGAATTTCCTGTTAACTTTGACAGCTGGAACACATAAGCTACACACTAAGAAATACAGGGCAAGTCACTTCAGGTGGCTAGGGGCAAAGCAGGCAGCTGTTTAAAATCTGCAAATGGCATGAGTCATTAGCCAAATACTGTGGATTGGTATATTCAAGGCATAGCTTTAAATTAATTAAAGGCATCTGTGAGGATTTGTGGGTGATATTTTTAGTGGACCAAATGCGTGTTTGGGAGAGACTTAGACAAACTTCCAGGTACCACAATACCCTTCATCAGGTCTCTGGCAAGCAGTAAAACTCCATATGTAAATGAAAGGAAGATAGGAAAGAAATTATTAGGTAAACAACAGACAGAGATGCAATGAAACCTGAAAAGTGGAAGAACAACAATTCAGGAGGGTCGTTATCACCTGTGAGGCACAGTGTCTGATATGTTGTTCTAAAACACCCTCTGCTCAGCCTGTTCAGACCTGTTAGCACCTAATTTAGGCTGGTTGCATTGTTGTTCAGAGTTCTGGCAGAAGCAATTAATCCAACAGCTGCTTGAATTTTGGCAGCTACAAAAGGCAGGTAATGCCTTGTCTTTTATACCAAGTAGGCTGGTGCACACTACAAAAGTTTGCTGACAAAACATAATGTCTGTATTCTATACTCAAAGTTCCCCAGCGGTAACCCAAGTCTCCCTTCTACCAGCAAGGTTATTTCACCTTTTCCAAATGGAGCAGGACTTATGCTGGTGATGGGCTTGTAGGATTAGTCATCCACCAGACATGCCAGCCCATTTCTCTAGTGTCCAATAACGCCACCCTAATCGGTTTAGACTGTACCTCCAAGTTTTTTCTAGACTTTCAGGGAATTTTTCATTTTTATTCTATACTGTGTGTATACCTATTTTAACTTGTGTTTTCTTACTAGGATCACTAAATCACTCCCTTCCAAGCCTTCTTCAAATGCAAAACATCCTCATACCCACAGCATCGCTAAGGAGCCTCCTCAATTGGACACTTCCAGGTTAGTAAAACAGAGTTCATGTCTGCTCAGTTGCATAAGAAATTCTAGCAAAAACAAAATTATCTCCTTACAAAAGCATGCCTAACAACCACATGGCCTTCAAACAAGGAATGATTGACTTGTCATATGTGCAAATGCCCTACACATGGGTGGGACAAGTTAAGAATTACAGGTGCAGGCAGAAGTGACAATTTTTACCTGATCTGGCCACAAAAAGCAGATTATAGCTGCGACTAAACACAAGTGCGTGGCTGCAAACAACTTAAAAAATGGCCAGCTGGGTGAAAATCTGACCCCTCATTGCATGAGGTTATCGGAAAAAAATGTTACAAAATGTATCTGCTTTCTGACTTGTTTCTGCCATGCTTCCCATCTGTTGCAGTTTTCAGAATGGAAGGGGAGAAAGGGAGCAGAGAGAGAGTTCAGTCTTGGGTTTTTTCATTCCCCCCACCCCCCAGAGGGTAGAGCATATGTATTGGAGGCTCCCTCCCCCCCACACAGGTGGAGGGCGTCTAATTCACCCACCCCACCCTTCAGGACCAACTGGGGAGCCCCAAAAACAAGCTCTCTCTGTTGTCTTCCCCCCTCCCATTCTGAAAACAGCCAGCACTGGCAGAGCACCCCAGCCATTGCTACGGGAACCTGGCCCCAGGGTCCCAGCCCCATCTAGATCCCCCTCCCCACTGGAACCAGCAGTGAACTTCTGTTTGGTCTGGGGTAACACTGTAAATCAGGGGACAGTGATTCAATTTGTTGATTTGGATCACTGTCCCAATTCAATTTGGCCGAATCTGAATCTGAAGATTCAGTGCTGATTTGGAGAATCAACAATTTGGCCATAGACAGAGCTTTAAATGTTTTTTCTGCATACCTCAAGGTACTAGGCATAGGTTGTGAACACTGAGATGGTGGGGTGGATGGAGCATCCCACAGGAGAGCAGCCCCCCCTCTCCACCACATGCTCAGCAGCAGACCCAGAAGTGGACTAGAAGTACTTCTGGTCCACTTCTGGGTATGCCACCAAGCGTGCTGAGCTGCCATGCCCTCCTGGCTCAACCATTGGCCATGGGGGGACCCCAGGTGACCCCCCCCAGACCCAGGAGGCACCATTCGCTGAGCCAGAGGGCTAGAGGAGGGTCCCCCGCCTGCTCTGCAGCAGACCTGGAAGCGGACCAGAAGTGCTTCTGAATTGGGCCATATTTCCACCGAATCGAATCAGTGACTGAAGCTTTGTACAGCCCTACTGTCTGCACCCTAAGTTTCCTACTTATCTCTCAATTTCCCTATTTTGGTGAGCTGCTGGAGACAGGAATCTTTCTTGAATAGGGTTTTAGATGTTTACCATGACCTGTAGCAGAAAGGTGGAATGGTTGATCCCTGTCAATATATCTGATGGGAAGAGGGAGAGATCAAGACACATATTATTCAAAACCAAAACAACAAATTCATTCTGAAAAGCAATTTGAGAAAAAAGTGTAGGGGCAGCTCTGCCTCCCTTTCACCAAGGTTTGGAGTAGTACAGCCAGTGTAATTTTAAGTATAGTCAAGGCAGCACTGTAAGACCCAAAGCCCAGCGAGAACTGCTACAAACCAGAACCAAGCTCCCCAAGAGATTCTTGTGCCTCAGCAAGCTTTTACGCTGAGGGATGACAAAAGACCTGATTGGGCATGGTGAAGCTATAAATACATATCAGTAATTCATACAACCCATGGATCAGGTGCACAGGAGCTAAACATGTGGATGTGAGCTTCTCCTCTATGTTCCCAAAAGCACGGGAATAGGCCGGGAAAACGCAAAGGTATAGTCTCATCCCCATATGCTGCCACACAGAAAAGGTCATATGAACCAGAAATAGCAGGCTACACCCACTCCTATGTTTACTAGGGAGTTTATGAAGGGACTATGCAGAACTGGACCTGAGTGGTCCTGGAATTGTGAGTTTCACATAGTTGGTAGCTCTGGACAATAAATTAAAGACATAATTCAAACCTACACAAGCTGTAGCACCATACATAGTTATGGATTAACAGCTTATTTGCTAAAGACTTTCTATGCAGCTTGAAACTAAAGAGAATGTACACACTTTGGCAAAGTAATTTGAAACTAAATCAGTTAAAAATGTATACAATTCAAATTGTTTTCTGTATTTTCCAGACCTGTAGTGCCTGTTCCCAGAAATCGTCATCAGCAAAAAGCAGTGAGTAGCTACCATGTCATTTAAAATTGTGAATGAGATGCACCAATCTCCATGCTGCATAGGCAAATATTATTATCTCTATTAGAAACATTAAAGAAATGGACAGCCAGATTTAGATTTAAAACGCTCTATGGATCCAAAGCATTAGCTGTCTACTGGCTCATCTACTATTGTAAGTTAATTAAAACTCTAAGCATGTCCCTTTAGCTCAAAATAGCAAAATAATATCTTACATGTCACAATGCTCAAAATAAATAATTTATCTATAAATATATGAGGCAGAACCTTTTATTCATGTGTATGCCCCTTCTGTCCCTTTGGAGATGTTTTATGCAATTCAATGGATCTATTACAGTGAGGAAGAATGAATCCCATTTCTGTATTTTCTGCCCATTATGGCCTCTCTCATCTATCAGAATCTCCATGAAATTATCAATCTTCCAGTAAAGCCTTTGTACTGGAAAATCCCTATACTAGCATTGATTTTCAGAAGTGGCTAGTAAGTTTGCCAAACTCAAAGCACTTCCTGAAGATCTATTTTTAAAGGAATGTCAGATTGTGCACCCAAAATCATTCCTCTCTCTTGAAAGTTAGGCTTATAGTTTTATTTCCAAACTTGTTCAAGGTTTTGAACATTTCTGCAATTTTCAATTTTCTAAATGCACCAGAACTAGTCAGTATGAAAATCTGAACAATAATTACATACTTTCCTTTCTCCTTTCCCAGATATAGGATCCAGTAACAAAATTTAGTTCCTTATCCTAAAGGTACTTTTGCATGGTGCCAGGACTTCTGAAAAGACTCTTTTTGAAAATCCTGATGTAGCCTTTACATGGAGAGCTTCTTTTCCAATTGTTTTTACATTCTAATGACCATGCAAAGACCATCATCAAAGCTCCAACAAAGAGAGAGACAGGCAATGAGTGAGCACTTAAAGCAGGGCAGCAGGAGACAAAATTATTTATCTGCCAGTTCTGCTGCTGACTCTTTGTTTTAAAAATAATGCAACTGGAGAAACTACTTGAAGCATTTCTGAAAGAACAGGTGTCTGCTGGAAAATAGTGTTTCACCTAAACCAGGGCTGTCTAGTGGCTGGAGCCTTGTGTTGGACAAGCTGCACTCACTACACCATGCCAGTACCACCTTCCCTGCCCTCGCTGTCCATGCAGGATTATTCAGGGAAAATGGAAGTAACATCTCTTCTGTCAGTGGATATATATATATATATATTCTGCCTGAAGTTAAACAGGGAATGTTTAACTGCCTGGCACTCAGGCTGGGAAGGGGCTAATGCTGACACTTGGACTAGGGACAGAAGTTACGCATAAGCTGGTTTAAATGATCAGAAACTGGTTTAAACCTGTAACAGAATAGAAGTTTAGCGCACATAAACCAGTTTCAAAATGGCTGATACTCATTTAAGATAAACCTGGTTGGACGTAGTATCAGACTTAACCAATTTGGGTTAAACCAGTTCATGAAACTTCTGTTCCAGACCCCTTCCTGGTTCAAGTTAAATCAGAGTCCCCCAGCATCCTAGCATTTTACAGCCCTTGGATAGGCTGTGCTGTGTGCTCCACCCCTGTGCTCCCAGGTGGAGCAGTGAGGGATGGCTGACTGCCCCCCACCTGCCCTCTCCCTGGCAAACCCCAGCTGGGGTCTGAGGCAGGGGGGAGAGGCATTACATTTCCCTTCCCCCAAGTACAGAGCTGCCCTGCCCTGCTAAACTTACTGCTGCCTGCAACTGTGGACTACAAAACCCGGAGGCACCTGGAAGCAGGAAGAGAAAGTGAGGAGCGACCCTACAGAGTACTGCTGCTGTGACTGTGGACTGCTAATCCCAGAGACCTTGGGGGAAGCAGGAAGAGGAAGCAAACACACATGCTGGCTATGTGCCAGACAGCCATGCTCTATCTAGCAGTTTAGACTAATCTGCAAAGACTGAATTCATTCAGCCTGAGGCTTTTTGACAGTCTGTACTGCTTACTGGCAAGCATCCAATGCATGCCATATGGAGTCCAACTCCCTTACAAGCCAGAACTGGAAATGAACTAAGGAAAGGACAGGCATTAAAGAAGCTGGGGAACCAGCTGGAGTTTCTAATGTTTTCTTGCCATACCAGACAGTGCCATCCCTACAGCCCTTTAAACATCATGAAGGATAGGTAGTAGAGTCTCAGTAATAGGCTAGGGACGTGCTATGGAAGGGGCAATATAGCAATCCTATACCAATCCTCCAGCAGATAGCTATATTTAACAGTGACTTGCAATGTCTGAATTATTGCCAGATTATTCCCTTAATTCATCTGGGAACTAAACTGTAGCCAAATTAAAAATCATACTTTTCATCTTCCCGTGTATTCAGGACACCTAGATGATAATTTATTCATTGGTATGTCTTGGAGCAGATTGCTACCAAGAGTGCCCAAGGAGGACGAGACTAAGGATTCAATCCACATTTAATTTAAAAGCATGTCCACCTAAAACAGAGAGCAAAAGAGGAGAGGAATCCCCTTCCAAGTGCTAACATTCGCAGCTGCATCTCAGAACAAAAACCCTAGTTTTTTTAAATTAATTTCAGAGCTGTCCAACTGGCAGCCCATGGGTCACATGCAGCTCACAAAGGTTTGGGCTCTCACCTAGCCACTGCTCCGTCCCATTGCTGTGGCTGCAATAGCAGTTGGACTCTTCAGGCTCCCCGCTCCCTCCTCCAGCAGCTGCTTCCTACCTTTGCCCCAGGGCAGTGCAGCAGCAGAGGGAGAGCTGAGGGTGAGTTTGGGTCTGTGGCCAGGAAGATAGGGGTGTAAGTCAAGCCCATGTGGTGCAGCAGGGAAGGTGGGGGACCATCTGCATGGCACACCTGGTGCAGCCCACATGGCCCTTGGGGACTGAATCAGATGCAGAATATCTTGTTTCCTGCTTTAGAGGGCCACATGATCTACAGCATCCTGCTGCTCAGTGTAGATGTGGGCTGCCCATTGTGGACTTGAGGCTCCCAACCTGCTGCCCTGACCCCAGGGGTCCCATGCTGGCTGTACCACCATGGCAAGGTGCTGCCTGCTCAGCAGCAGCAGCAGTGACATGAAGTTGTTCCTTGTGCTGTTGCTAGGTGGGCAGGGGGCATGCCCCCACCATGGAGCTTCCAAGAGAAACACAGCAGGGTGGGAAGTCCTGATCCCTTTGCATCTACCCCCTGTTCCACTCCACTTGACTCTGATCTGGCTGTGCCACTGCCAATGGTGGCAGTGGTGGTGGGGGAAGCAGAAGGCAAGGCAAGGGGAGAAGGCAGTCATGTGCCCTGCCTTTCCGTTTTGAAAAGATGGTCACCCTAGTGTAGGACCACTTCACTGCAGAGTACATGGAGTTCCAGATCCAGTGTCTAAATACTAGGGTGTAAAAGGTTAATTACTTATTAAACAATTTCAAATACTTGAATGAGACACAGGAAGAACTATAGAGTATTATTATCTGCAAACAGTACCTACCTGCATACTGAGACCTTGGTACAATATGTCCATCCTGTTACTCATCTAGAATATCTTAGAACTCGTGCTTTACATATTTATCTTTCTTTTTTCCACCCCCCCCCCCCCCCAACTACTGCTTTGAAAGTCATTTAACGTTTATGTTTCAAATTTCAGGAGCGTGACAGGTACGACGCACATGATAATGACGAAAGTAAGTATTTCCTACTGAATACATGATCAGTATACAATTTGTGACCTTAAAAAAACACTGGTATCTTTCTGTAATTTTAACCACAACCATCAGTGTTAAAGGAAGTTTAATTAAGTTATTTAACAGTTCACTAATGTGAAAACAAGTCAGGAAACAGCTTCCTGAGGGGAAACTGTATTTTTATTTGAGTCTGTACATACCAGGGCAGTTCTAGTATACCAGTTAAATAAGGAACAGTAAAAAACAATGTTTGGATAAGTTAACATATTGAGTATATTATATTTATGTGGTTATTTAGGTCATGGCAGCAGTGGAGCGCAGGAATCCAAATTTCCTTCTGGTGCAGCTCCATCACCATTACCAAGGGCCATGTAAGTAACATATCTCACTGTTTCTCTTTAACTGTTAATTGCTTGATTTATTCTGAGCTAAATCCTATCCTTGGTAGAGGCAGCCAGTAAAAAGTGGGAGTTATCTGTCTTGCTATTTGTGAGTTGAGCATAAGAGGAGAGGAGAGGATTGTTGTTGGCAGGCCATACTAGAACTTCTGTGAGCATTGTTGCCAATTAGTTCAGGCCCTTAGTTACAGGATACCTGGCTGGCCAGTTAAAGACAGTCAGCCACTAAAGGGATCGGATCTGCAGAAGTACCTAGAAATAAAGATAGCGTAGCCCAGGTACATCCAGTGGTGTGTGCTGTCCACAACTGGAAGGAATGGTGTGGCTAGGCAAGAGTGCTGTGAGAGGGGCCTGCCACCAGGGAGCAGTTCCCTCTTTTCTCTATAGAGCCAGACTGGGACAAAGCACTTAACTATATACAAATGTACTGCTATACAAAAATCAATATGAATAAGAGACATTAAATATTTACAGTAGAATTGGTATGTGACACTATATACAATAACCTGCAACACACTGCACCACTTCAAGGGAATGCAGAACATAGAACAGGTAACTGGGAACTCAGTATAGGTGTTCCACAGCGCAAGCAATAATTAACCCCCCTGCACAGATGAACATTAACACCCTGGAACACGCAAGTCAAGGCATCAACACAATAAACACATATAAGCATCAACTCAGACAGACCCAGGTAAGTTGAGGTAGCAATGCAATAGACGTTCACAGGCAACAATACAGGTAAGTTCAGATAATAGACAGTAAACATACATAGGTAATGAAGACAGGTAACCCATATAAACCCCCTTAAGGAGTTTCCATAACTATATTAACATCTACAGTACAAAGCAAACACCAATCACAAAATATGGGGTGCATTCAGTACCCCACAGGGTGTTCCCTAGAGCCCCTTAGGGCCTCAAGATGTGGACACACCCTGGAGGCTGCAGACCCTCCTCTCCCAAGCCCACCTCCTCTGTGGGACCCACTTCCCCAACAACTTACACTCCCGCTCTGAAGATGATGAGGCTCATCCCCTGGTGGCCAGTCCTGCAAGCTCCTCTTGATGGCCTGGTGCCCTGCATTGGGCACCCAGGGCACTCCTATGGGAGCCAAGCCCTTACTGGCTCTGGTTCCCTGGCCTCATGCCAGGGTCTTTCCCCTGGTCTGGGCACTGGGGCTTTTAGTTTAATGTTGAGCCACACTACAGGGCTCCAGTTACCTGGCCTAGAGCTGGAGCTAACTTGAGTGGCCTTGAGCTGCTCTTGAGATCAACTGTCCATGAGCTGATCCATATACTGCCCACCCAGCTGCTTGCCAGGTTCACAGGCTCAAGCCGCCTCGAGCAGCTCCCAGAGCCTGAGCACCATTTGCCGATCCATGCACCATCAAGGCTCAGGAGGGGTCCCGATGACAGTCTTCTCCAGAGCTCCTCTCTCCTCACCATCCCTCGCCGCATCGCCTCCCAGCGTGACGAGCACACTTTCCTTTTATCTGCTTCAGGGGCTCTGCTCCCCCTCCCTTCAGGAAAGGGGTGGTGCCCACTTTCCCCCAGCTTATTCCCAATTGGTGGATTGGCTCCACCAATAGGAATTGAGGATTGGAGCCCCCAGGCGCACTGGAGTTTGATCAGGTAAGTCTGTCACAGCAGTCCTGTTCCTTTTTCTTCCTTTACATTCTTTTTCAATGCAATGCCATATTGTGTTCTACAGTGCTTTCTTACACGTCATAGTAGGATATTTTCTGATTTCTTTGGAACAAAGTACATACAACGATCTCAGCCCTTCTTTTCCCCTTTGCTACAACACCCAAGAATGGGTAGGATTTAACCCAAAATATAACCTTTCCAGTAGTTGGTGCCAGCAGTTACCTGGATATTTAATTGTTCCATTCATTCTATCCTGTGTGTCAAGTAACCATTTATTTTTTTTCAATTCTCAGAAAGAAAACCCCTAATCCAGTAATACCATCTGTAAGTTGACTTTGTATTTTCATGATAATACAGCTTCTTACCTGTAATTTTGTCCAATATAAATTTGATAATAAATATACATCTGATACCATCAGAAAACATTTAATGGTAGAAAGTGGAGGGTTATAATGGGTAGAAATTAACTGTCTTTTGAATAAGATTTGAGTATGGGTCTACATGAGCTAAGCAGCAATGGGGAAAAATACTTGGGTGCTCCTGGAAAAAAAAGTTCTGATTAAATATACATGTACTTGTGGCCTTTCCCCAAGACAATGATCAATATTTGGAGCCTCTGGCCCATGACAGAGTGACAGAATCCACATTTTTGGGACTCTGGAAATAAAACAGGAATTAAATGGGTCCATGTTCTGCCCTCAACTTTTTTGTAGAAAAAAGTAACCCTGACTTCTGTGCGAGTAATGTAGAGAATGAAAACAAAACGCTACCCTTTGATGAGCGATAGCTCAGTGTACAAAGTACAATAGAGGAAGTCTGAGATTCTTCAACTAAATGCTTTTCACTGGAAAAAATATTAATTTGTTAGGACCAAAAGCTTTATTGGGAAGGTTTGGCTTAATTAATTTTTCAAAACAAAAGTTTTTGTTCTGAAATAATTTTTAAATTCCAAATGTTTTTCTTTCTGAAAGTTATGAAAAAAAAATCTTACTTTCCAATTCAAAACAACTTTTCATTTAAAAATTTAAGTGAATATAGGGAGAAGAAATGATCTAAAAATCAAAGAAGGATTTTGACCCAAACCAAACATTTTAATTTTTGGTTCAGAAAAATTTGGTGAAATTTTAGGATATCAAAATCTTAAAATGTGAAAGTCATTGAGCACCCCATTCTAGATTTTACTTGTGTCCATTTTGCTCATATTTCTAGGTTTGAAATGCTTCCAAGTTTATGTTGCAAAATCCATCTGATCGTAATTGCATAAACATCCAGAAAGCGCTTTACACAAAAGACTGCTTCCCCCATATCCCAACCACCAGGTTCCTGCCAATTTGAAATAGAAAAATCATTTAAATAACAGGTTTCTTGATATTTTACACACATGCCCTTACCCAACTCAGAGTGTATTCCATGATTGTTTACTATGACAATATGCAGTATATTCAGGTTAATACACCTATGGGATTATTCACCACTATGATTCAAGTCAACATTACACTGGTCATCTTCAGTACTTCTTCCTCCCACCAATCACTATAAATTCCTAAGAATTGGTCACTACCAGGTATATCTCCAGTATTTGTATTCCATTGGAGCTAGCCAGTTACCGTATCTATTTAAGGGGATATTATCACCTTAAAATACATATTTTAAGCAAAATTATTTTACCTAATAGCTTGGATTATTGAAACTGAACCCCATCCCCCAAATTTACTTGATATATTTTACAGTGCATTTACTTTTGAATTTCTTCTAGCTCAATGAATGTTGCAAAGTTACAGTTTCAAATATGATATAGAAACTTTGATTTGTTTAAGAATATTAAAGTTATTTTTAAAATTGCTATGGAAAGATTTTGGGTTTAAACCAAGGCAATTATTTGGGCTGGAGGGCCACATAGGGAGTTTTGGTGAGCTGTTTCAGGCTAGGTCAGTACTTCCCCCCTTCCTCCCTCTCCCTGGCCTGCAACAGCTCGCCAAAACTCCTGAAGTGGTAGATTACTAGACCAGTTATTGCCCCATGATCCCTGCCCTGACCCCAGCTCTGGCTGCCTGTCCCACTCCCAGATGTCACACTCTGCCCACCTGCAGCCACATCTCATCTTCCTGGCCAAGCATGCCCTGCTCACAGGGGCCCCAAGCCGGTCTCCATCAGAAAGAGGGGAGGGAGTGGGTTTTGCCAGAAATCGCTACCCACCCACTACATCTAGCACCCCTGGCAGTGGGTGTGGGGTGGATGGTCTGGGGTGCCTAGGCAGTGGGGCCAAGTTCAGTGACAATGGTGGTGACACTGGCAGTGGCAGCCAGAAGGAGCCATCACCACTGGGGCTGCCAGGAAGCAGAATCCACACTAGCCCCATTGCTCATCTGGGAGTGGCATAACCAGCTGCACATGCCATGGCCTGGGCTGCTCCTGTGCCTGAGCTGGGTGGGGCCAAAGGACCTGCCACAGGCCAGATAAATCCACAAGCTGGATTTTACTCATCCCTAATTTAAACTGTTGCAAACACTCCAGCAGGAAGCAAGAATGAACATGTACACTGTGTAGCATGTTTCAGATGCAAAAAC
This sequence comes from Crocodylus siamensis, assembly GCF_052110815.1. Classification (NCBI taxonomy): domain Eukaryota; kingdom Metazoa; phylum Chordata; order Crocodylia; family Crocodylidae; genus Crocodylus; species Crocodylus siamensis. The sequence continues at coordinate 69,024,007 of NC_143401.1, read as the reverse complement.
CCAACAGCCTTTTGATACAACTTTTGTATACTATTATTCTATAATGTTTATTCAGGAGTGCATCCATGTTTGTGGCTATACAGCATCCATGCAGTTTATATCTAGAATTTAACTGAGTGAAAAGTTTTGTATAAAGCTGAAAACCAAGCTCCTTTATAGCAAAATCTGCTATGCAAAATATTAGATTGATGTCCTTCAAGTATTTCTTACTGGCTTTTTTTTTTTTTTTTTTTTTTTTTTTTTTTTTTTATAGAAACCAAGTTTGCCACCCAGAGATAACTTGATTGTTAATGAAGGTAAATTATTTCTGTGCACAATTGTTTATGTTCCCCAGAATTTAACTTTGTCTTATAAAACATGAGAGAAATACAAGCATCACATCCCAATTGTTGCTTTTTAGTGATAAAGATCAGGGGTCAGCAGTCTATGCCCCACAGGTCAGACCCAGCCCATAGACAGTGTCCAGCCTGAGGTGGCACAGGGGATAGAAGGCAGCACGTGCTGCCCATCTCCTCTGCAGCACCCCCATTTTCAGCCTTCCCTGCTGCTCTTACATACCCTAACACAGAATTTGTTCCTCTCCATTGCCATAGGAGATAGGGCTGGTGGGAAAAGTGAGTATACGCAGCTTTGGTCAGCAGGGAAGGGAAGGAGGGAGAGATTTGCCTCCCATAGCTCTAGCTGGGACATAAGTGGTAGCTCACAGTGGTAAAAGGTTGGTCAACCCGTTTACAAACCAAATGAGGTACTTTACTCACAATGAGTATTACATTCAAAACGGCTGACTGAATCATTTCAATCTTTGCAGGTTAGTCTAAACAGTATGAATGTGTGAAATGGGCCATATTTGATTTGTCCCGAAACAGGGACGGTAATTCAATTAGTTAATTCAGGTCACTGTCCCCAGTTCAATTCAGCTGAATCTGAAGATTCAAAGTTGATTTGGAGAAGCAGTGATTCGGCCATAGACATAGCTTTCAAACCAGGTGCAGCTCATGAATGCTGCGATGGTGGGGCAGATGAAGCATCCCACAAGAGCGTGGCGGGGGGGAAAACACTGTGTGCTTGGCAGCGAACCTAGAACTGGGTCCACCGCCGAGTGCACATCCCTCCCGGCTTGGCAATCGGCCACAGGGGGACCCTTGGTGCCCCCTCCCCGGGCCCAGGAGGCACCAGTTGCCAAGCCAGGGAGGCATGTGGGCCTCCTGTGGGGTGGGGTAGAAGGGCTAGCGTGCTTACCAGCGAACCCAGAGTTGGGCCGGAAATGCTTCTGGTCCACTTCCAGGTCTGCTGTCGAGCATGCTGAGGACCCCTCCCCTCCGTGCTCCTGTGGGACACTCTATCCACCCCACCATCACAGCATTCATGAGCTGCCAGATAGCTTTAAATGTTTTTTCTACATACCTCAAGGTGTGTCTATGTCCAAATCGTCAAATCTTTCTGAATCAATTTGAAGGGTTTTGATTCAATTTGGAGAGATTAAAGGGCCTCCTGATTCGATTTTTATTCAGAGATTCAGCCACCAAATTGAGCCAAATCAAATCAGCAACTGAAGTTTCACACAGTCCTACAAAACAGCATAGATTGAATTGAGAAGCAAGTGAATAGAGATTCAGTTTTGATTCTGGAAATGCAGCCACATGCCTGCTGGGGGGTGGGGGGGGTGAACTAGAGCAAGCTCTTCCTTCCCTTCAACAGGGACCACAAGGCTGGAGAGAAGCCCTCCAGGCTTTCTCCCCACCTCCCTGCTCAAGCTGGGGTAGGGGAAAGGCCAGGCCCCAGGAGGCCGCTGAGTATGATTGTGGAGGGGTTTAAACCCTCACTCTGACCTGCAGTCCCTAGCCAGGGTGTGCCTAGAGGGAGACGGGGGAAGCATCCCCTGACAGAGTTCCCCCACTCCCCACTATAGTGATTTGGGGGTGGGGGGCACAGCCAGATGCCAGCCCTGTATCAGCAGCCTGAGGTGAAGGTGGGGGGGGTGGGAGGGGAGGTATAAAACCCACTCCCTCCCCTCTCCTATGGGCAGGATCTGCCTAGCAGGTGCCAGGCTCCCCCCACCTCCCCCTCAAGCAGTGGTGGCAGGGGCACAGCCAGACAGCAAAGGAGGGGAAGGGGTTTAATTCACGTTTCTCTCCTCTCCCACCAGCACGGGACCCCAACCAGGGTCTGCCTGGTAGGGGCACAGCAGCTACTGGCAGGATTTCCATCCCCAAGCAGCAGGGAGTATGGCCAGATGCCAATCCCAGTCTGGCAGCCTGAGTCAAAGTGGGGAAGGGAATGGGAGTTTAAACCCCCACTCCCTCTCCTTTCCTATGAGCCTGCCCCTGCTGCTCAATCAGTGGGGAGAAGGGGGCACAGCAGCCCCTGCCAGGCTGCCAGACAGATCTTGGCTGGGGTCCCATGCTGGTGGGAGAGGGGAGAGTGGGGGGATTAAACCCCCTCCCTCATCTCTGCTTCAGTGTGCTGGCCAGGGTCTGGCCATGTGCCCTGCCCTTGAACAGGGAAAAGCCTGGCAGGGGCTGCTGCACCCCTGCCAGGCAGACCCCAGTTGCAGTCCTGAGCAGGGTTTCCCACCCGCACCCCCTTCTCAGCCAGTAGGTGCAGTGATAGTGCTCCAGCTAGCAAGCAGAGGAGTGGGGCCAACCCTGTTTGCTGAAGCAGACAGCACAGCCCAGCCCAGGGCTGCAAAGCAAACTGGGATGCTGGGGGACTAAGTTAACTTAAACGTGGGACATAGGTTCTTTTGACTGGTTTGACCTTAACCCGATCTGATACTACAGTCAACCAGGTTTATTTTAAACCAGTTTCAGCCATTTTGAAAGTGGTTTACGTACACTGAACTTCTGTTTTGCTACAGGTTTAAATTGGTTTCTGATCACAAGTGATCCTGGTTTTCTCTGATATGAAGAAAAAAAAAAACCACCCAACTTTCAAATTAAAAAAATAAAACACACAAAACCCCAAAATCCACATTTTTCCATGATCAGAATGAAACACCACTATCTAGCTATTAGTAGTGTTTCATTTTAATCATAGAAAAATGTTGATTTTGGGTTACTTTTTTAAATCTGAAATTTGGGGATTTTTTTTAATCAGAGAAAACCAGGATCCTTGTTGATCACTTAAACCAGTTTGTGTTACTTCTGTCCCTAGCCCTGAAGTGAGTAAAGGTGGAAGAATCAGACCTTTATTGTTTACCTTTTTCAGTTGCTGGCATTGTTCTTTAAGTAATCTATGCTATAATTCTCTAGTTTTAATCGATGACATCACATGACTCATTTGTGAGAAGTCCCTAACTGAATCAGTGAGGGGCTCTGCATACAGAATGGCTCTGGGTACTTGATAGTGTGTATGAATTTGGGGAGAGACAGAGACAGAAATTTAAATCATCTCTCATTTGGGGTGATCATTTTCAAGCAGGTTACTTTAAACCTAATCTACCTATTTTTCCCCCCACAAATTACAGAGGTACCTACAGTCGAAAGGAGCAGAGGTTCTACTCAAGAGATCCCACTTCCACCCCTACCTGGAGGCCAGAAGTAAAATCTATTTTCATTTCCTTTCTTATGGCTATGGATACTTGCACTTGCTACTGAGGTTGAACAAAATCACAAGAGAAATTCAGAGGGAAGCAGTCTCCTCACTGTGGCTTCTACTTCCCTTTTTATAAAGTTGTATTTCCTGAAGCCCTGATCACTCACAGTTCCAAAAATACAGTATGATAAATGTACCCACAGAATGAAAAAAAAAGTGACCAAAAAAGGATATATATACCCTGTTCAGAGGCTGAAGTTAGTTAAGGACAGGGTTTTGTTTTTGTTTTTTTAAGATTCCTTGATGACTAACATCAACTGATTTCAAATCAGTTCAATCGTATTTCAGTGCCTAGATGGATCAAAAATCTGGGCTTTGGTCTTCAGTCTCAATAAGGCACATACGTATCACTGCCCACATTCTGCATGTTCACTGTTTCTAAAACATAAGAGTACATCTCTTCAGATCTTCCCATAATCTCTTAAATATTTCAATTTCAGGCCATTACCTCAAAAGCCACCAACCTTACCAAGTAAGTACAACTTTCATTTTTGATTAAGCTGAGATTGTGTATGTGGCAACTGAAATCATCGAGTCATTGGTTTCTGAATACACTAGTCTCTACTACATATAATAATGAAATTAAAATGCCTGCCTGGCTATACTTTATTAGCTAAACGAGTACAATTATGGGAGTCTTAATGGGAAAGTCAAGTAAAGTCAAGTACCTGACTCCACTTGGTGCTTCTGGAAGTCTGTACCTGAAACCATTCATGTTGAGTCCTGTAAAATTAAAAATTTCATCTTGCTCCTATAGCACCCTAGAACCTCAAGTATGACATTTTCTGGGCAGGTTCAGGCTTCTGCAGCTTGAAAACCAGATGGGAGTTTATATAGAATTCAACCATTTGTTCTTGCACTACAGGAAAAAAGTACTACTTCCGTTAATGATTACGTTCATATGTGTAAGTAATACATTTACAAGACATTTGGAAATAGTTCAATTTACAGTTCAAAATTTAGGACAGAATGTATTCATTATTTTTTCACAGGCAGAAGGGTAAAATAGATCATATGTTAATATAAATAACAAACCTTCAGCACTTCCATAGAATGGTTTTAAATTATCAGAGATCTTTAATGAGCTGTATTATTTTTGGGAGGATATTGGGCTCTCTCTCACAGTAGAATAAATATCCCTCCCTATACCCTCATCCAACAGTTAGGAACATAGAGCATGCAATTAAAAGAGACTTGTACTCCTATCAAATCCAGTCGTTTGATATTACAGGAAGCAAATCATACATGTCCTCTCATAAACTTCACTCCATGTTAAAATGTGTTAGGTTTTTCACTACCACTATTCCTACTGGCAGGTTGTTTCAGAAAGTCAGTCTTTAAATGGTCAGTGTGAATTCTAATTTCCAGTCAATGGTCAGTCTATACATTTTTTCACACCAGCATTTTCCTTTAGCTTAGAAAACTGTTCTCCTACCCTGGTTTTTTTTTTTTTTTTTTTTTTTTTTTTACCACCAATGTATTTATAAAAGCAAGTTATACTGCCTGGCAGCTTTAGTTTGTTCAGTTAAACAAGCCAAGCTTTTTGGTCAGGCACAGACATTACACATAAACCAGTATAAGTGGCTGGAAACTGGTCTAAACCCTGTGACAAGAGAAGTTCAGCATACATGCTCTGGTTTAAAAATAATGGAACCCAGTCTAAGATAAACCCGGATTGATGTGGTATCAGATTTAGGTTAGACTGGTCTATCAAACTTGTGTACTAGCTGCCATCCCAACTCAAGTTAGGTTGTTATCTGCTGACATCCCAGTCTGCTTTGCAGGCCCCTGCTTACCTTCCCTCGCAGGGTGGTGCACTTGAATTCAGCCTGCTCTGTCCCCAGCCCTGCCTCCAGCCAGCTGCCCTGGTGTCCATCTTTCTCCCTGCACAACAGAGCAGCCAGCATGGGGAGTGGGGACTGAAGGAGTCAGTTGACTTCATGGCTCGTTATCTCCCCGATTCCTGCTAATCTCCCTCTAACCTTTAAGATAATTTTTAATTGTCTTGATGTTCCACTCTTCAAACTATCCTTTCTTCTGCAGTATAACTATCTGTTAGCCATTGATGGTAATATCTCTCATTTCATAGCCCTACAGACTGTTTTTAGCTCTAGCAAAATCCTTAACCTTAACTGTGGTAATATTAACTCAAGCGTTGAAATAACTGACAGTGAAGTATTGGAGGCACTGTCAAGCTGCTCAGGAAAGTTAGATTTTGTTTTAGGCATGTGAATCAGAGATATCTGTCTATCTAATGAGGGATCCTGGTTCTCTCTGATCGAAAGTTGGGAATTTTTATTTTTTTTTGGATTTAAAAAAAAAAGTAACCCAAAACCCACATTTCTCCATGATTAAAATGAACCACCACTATTAGATATAGATTATATTTATTAGTGCTCTTTCATTTCAATTATGGAAACATGGGGATTTTGGGTTACTTTTTTTTAATCTGAAAATTGGGGATTTTTAATCAGAGAAAACCAGAATTTCTGTTTCTATTCTATTTTTGCCTAGTTTCTTGTGTTTTGTTAAAGCTTATATCTAACCTAGCAAGTTAGTGAATGTTCCAAAACTTGCATATTTGTTTTTGCTTTGATCTTAAATTGAATACTATAGTGTTAACTCCCTAGCATATTTGTAAAGCTTTAGTTTCTCTTTAACTGTAGAAAAATATGTTGTGTTATAAGTAGTGATGTGCCATACCATCTGCACCCCCCTTTTCAAAACCCTAGATCCACCCATGCAGAACTGTACACAATATTCCAGATGTAGACTACATTTGGCAAGAATGTAAACGTAAGAAAGGGAATGACTGGCACAGCAACAGTTCTGCTGAATAGCTTTGCAAAGTGAGTAGTTATAATAGGGGTTATACTGGCTGACAAACGAAATGCAAGTCAGCAATGGCATTGGGCTGGAAAAAAGGCAAACGTTTGGCTGAGGTATAGAAACAGGAGTATCATCTGTAAGACACAATATAATCCTCTCTCTCAATTCTGTACTTGTAACGTCTCAGCTTCAAAAAGAGACATGGACCAATTGGAAATAGTCCAGAATAAAGCAACAAAAAATTAACAGAAGTTAGAAAACATGACCCATGATTGAAAGAAGTGGCTTCATTTAGCCTAGAAGAGTCACTTGTACACGTGATGAAAATTGGCCATTTTTGTGGTTTAATTGCATCACGCTGTACACATGCAGGGGTTTTCTATGATTTAGTTTGCTAGGTTGCAAACTATACCACATCCACATGTAGTTTAGTTTGCAGTGTAACTATCTGTAATGCATCAGCCTTTGACAGCTTGCCCCCCTGCCATGGGAGAGGTGGGCTGAAGGCAGCAGCAGTGAGGGGCCCAATCATTTTCTTCACAGAGCCTGTCCACATTTCCCACAGCTAGGGAATGAGCTGCCAGTGGGCTGAGCAGCCCCCAAGCTGTGGAGGGCTCCAGTCCTTCCTTCCATGGCAGCAGCACCCTCTGGAGCCACCTGGGCAGGCTGCTAGTGTGTGGGTGCTGCCCCAGTTCAGGCTCAGGGAACAGTTGGATCTGGTGGGTGCTGCTTGTGAGCTGGAATAGCACCTGCCCACTAGCCACTTGCCTGGGTGGCCCCAGGGGGTGCCGCTACCATGGAGGGAAGATCCAAGGCCCTTCACAACTCAGGGCCTCCCAGCAGCTCCCCACCCTGGCTGTGGGAGATGTGGGCAGGCTCTGTGGGAGAAAAAACAAAAAAGGATCAGGCCCCTGCCCCCCAAGTGGAGCCTGCCTGCATGAGCTGTTTCTGGGCTAGGCAGCCCCATAACTGCAGGGGTCCCAGGCTTTCCCTCCATAGCAGTGGTCACCCCGAGGGCCACCCAGGTGGGGTGCTAGCTGCATGCAAGTTATAAGCTTTATCTCAGTAGTTTTAGAGATGGTATTCATTCAGTTGATTCTAGAGACATTTCCTACGAGTTCTTCCCCTTGCTTGTTATATAAATCCAGAGATGAAATTTCAGAATACAAAACTAGGGTTCCTTCATATTTAGCTCCCTGAACACTTCAGTCCAGTAGACTTCACTGCCATTTTAGAACTGAAAATCTTAACTTGCAGATCTATTTTTGTTTATACTTTCTTTTAATTAAAACTGAATCAACTCACGATTCCTTGACTCAAAGTTGTTTTTTTTTTTAATATAACCACCTCTTCTACAATGTCCTCACTGCTTCCTGAAACCAAGCCTAAAAAGCATAACTCCTTGTCGGTTCAGTGACTATTTGGTGAAGAATCTTCAACTGTTGCATGCAGGAAAAATTCTCCTCTATCATTATTAGCAGATAGAATGCTGCTTATCTGCATGTAGGAAATAGTCTCCATAATGATACATTTTTCTGGTATTATTTTTCTCTGTGTTGTTATTAAAGTGCACACCCAAATCTGACCCAGGAGTCTCTAGCAGATCCCTAGCTGTATCCCAGTAAAAGAGGTTCTACTATCCTACCCCAAAAATGATTTTGACCCAAACCAGTTTGATTTATTTACAGTCAACCATATAATTAGCATACAAAGATACCACTGCTTTTACCTTTTCTGGCAATGCATACCCTCCAGTCTATGTGAATCAGTCAAGATTGCTACTTCACTGTGAATCTGTTAGCCCCATGTCAAGTTTCACATTCTGTAACAGTAGTTCTCCCTCAACCATTTCATTGGCCAGGGTCCTTGCATTTGTGTACAGGCATTTTAGTTGTTTCTCATTTCCAATTTCTGACTTCCAGTTCTAATTAAATGATGTCCAGGCCTTTCACTTACAGCTTCACCTACCTATTGGTCTCAAGTTTTAGTTCTTTGTCCTTGCTAGCCATTTTCCTAACCTATGGTTTCCTTTTAGCCATTACTGTGAGTCTGTTCACCTGATTTTATTTATCCTATGCATCAAACCAAGTGTAAAGAACCTAGCCATTTGTTCCAATCACTCCTCCCCCGTATCTTAGTTGAAAATTTTATCAGCTATGCCAGGCTCCAAATCCCAGATTACAATGCCAGATACTAGGGGAAGTCCACCCATTGAAAATAGCCCTCTTTCCATTAATGCCTTCTAATGGTCAGATATCCCAAAGCCTTCTAAAACCTTGACACAGTTATTATTTCTAACAACCCTACCCCCAACAAAATAATAGTAAATTAGCATGAAAGCTTAACCATGTCATTACTTGCCTTTCCCAGAAGTACCAGACACTGGAAGTCGCATTGTGGGTACACCTCCACGCAGCAGCCTTTCAGCTGGTTTAAATACCACAGACCAGGTAAGAATTTAGCTAAAAGGTAATACAATGGAATTTAGCTAAAAGGTAATACAAAGGAAATGCACGTGTTCACAGGTGGTGTTGTAAAAGGAATTTTCTAGTCCTTTATCTCACCCTACCCACTGTCCAAAAAGCATAGTCTAGGGCTGAGGGTATTGGTGTTTCATTTCATCCCTAATTGTAGCCACTAGCCTGGTCTATGGTGAATTTTTTGTCATGTTATAGACCACCTAAATGCCCAGTTCAAGCAAAAAATGGTTACAGTGCACCATGACAGCATCTCAACACATAGGCTATAGAATAATGCTTAGATAGGATTAAAGTGAACCTAGTTGTGGTTAGTAGGAATCTACTAGTTTTCTCATTCAGTGTAAATAGTAACTCAAAAACATGTGAACCAACTGAGTTTCAGATCCTCCCAACCCCCCAGTTCACATCACATAAAATAATTCCATACCAAATAAAACAGGGCTGTAACAGGGCAGCCAGGTTCTTTAAGGGAAACAGACAGCCCTGGAGTGCGTTCAGCTCTGGGTGTTTAGTTGGCACCCAAAGCCAACTAAACAAAAGTCCAAGGGGAGAAAGCAGTTTCTCTAGGAAAGGTAGAAGCTGCAGGGCCCTCTCTTGATGCCCCAAGAAAACCTAAAAGTTTGCTTTATGTATGTATTTATTCGGACTAAGGACTATTGTTTAGTGTTACAAGGACTGGCTGAGAGGCTCCAAAGGGATCAAAGGCTGGACAGTGAGGCTGCAGATTCCCAAGCCCGCTTATGGACTGTTGTTTGGATCAGTGGTTCTCAACCTTTGGTACCTTACTTACCTCCCGCTGATCAACGCAGCAAAAGCGAAACTGGAAGTCCCACCATGGCACTTACGGTTTCACTGCTATGAGCCGAGTCCCACTTTTTCCTCACAGACCACGACCTGCGGCAAAGCAGCTTGCACAGGGCCTCCCTTTCTGTCCCCCAGCACTGACACTGGGGAGTGAAAGCCCCAGTGCACTGGGGGGGGGCGTGGCAGCTGGAACTTCTTGTCTGAACAGGCAAAGACACCTCCAACTCGCTGGGCGGGGGGAGGTGCAGGCCAAACTGAAAGTGTGGCACCCACTTAGCTGTTGTCCATGTCTCACGTACTCCCAGGGGTACGCATACCACAAGTTGAGAAACACTGGTTTGGATGGTGCAAAGGGCTCCTAACAGGACAAAAACCTGCCCACAGAAGGCACGCCCACCTGCTTACAAGTGTATGTCTTGATGTTCTACTTCACTTTGTCCTTGCTGCAGAGCTAAGGAACATGCAACTGCTCTTCAATTTTTCTATTTGACAGCTTTCTTCTGCTGCTAATTAGATTCGCTGAAAGTATGTACCTGCTTATCAAAGCAATCCATCTGCAGCTCTTGCATCAATAGATACGTACTCAGAAATCCCAGAATGCACTAACAAAAAACAGAGTCGTACTTGTGAGCCATACTAGGTAGCGATGTTCCAACCTGGCTGGAACATGGTCCTGCCAATTATTACAATGCAGAAGCCCGGTGGAATGCATGAGGCAGAATCTTGATCATAAAATATAACTCTCCTTAAGGCATGTTTGTTTGTCTGAGTGGGGGAAGGAGAGGGCAGAGGAAGGTTTGGGGTTTTGTTGAGGTTTGGTTTTTTTGGTTGGTTGGTTTGGGGTTTTTTGTTTGGGGTTCTTTTTTGGGGGGGGAGCGGGTTATATTAGCAGAGATGGAACCTAAGAAATACCAAGTTAGTTTTGTGGTTTTTTGGAAGACTTTTTCTTATAACATTAAGGCTTTGAATAATTTAAGAAAGTACAGCTACTTTTATTCCAAAATCTCTCTCTCCGATGATGGGGGAACAAACTGCAAGGAGCAGCCCTTATTAGCCTAGTAGTCGTGCACATACAAGATAAAAATAGTTCTACTGAGTGCAGAACAAAGCCTCCATTATGCAAGGCCGGTAACACTAAATGTTCTAAAGGCTGACATGACAACGATAATAGAGCAGTGAGGAACACAAAGAACCTGCAGTTCTGGAATAATTTTAACAGTTTATCACACTGGATATTTATTGTAAACGTCTTTTTTATATGAATAATCCAGCAGATGCTGGAGTAAACAGCTTGTAGCAAATATAATTGTTATTGGCAAAACAAAAAATGGAATAAAATATCTCCATTTCACTGGAGAAAAAACAAAAAAAACACGCAGCAGTACTCTCAAAATCAATATATTCCCCCAAAATAGTACTGTTCTCTGATACTGCTGTTTGCTGCAGCACACCCCTCAAGATACATATTCTCATAGATTTTTAGGGTTTACACCAGCAAAGACCTTCATTTTGCCAGCTGTAAACTGTGAGCCGACAAAATAAGGTCTCCACTCATATAGCTTATTCCTGACAGTGTGCGATTGGAAGCAGTAAAGTTCCAGTGGGAAGCTGATCCTGTATTTTGATATGCATTGGTTCCTATACTAAAAACTCATTACAATAATATCTGAGCCACTCTACCCCATTACATTTATCATCATAACTCCATACACACTGTTCCATGCTTGAAGGCCTCCTGGATTATTACATAAAAGAAAAGTTCTCCCATTATTTATAAAGCTTATTTTATAAAGTTTTCCCATTTATTTATAAAGCTTTTGTTAAACAATTACCTTAACATATAAAGCTAAAATGACATCTCACACTCCTCACAAAAGCATGTTATGAACATAAAACGTATAGGTGAAGAGGTTAAAATACAGAAAATCTTGTAAAATATGTATTAGCTATCCTGAGAGTGAGCTATATGAACAACATCTGAAATGACTGATTTGCAGCTCTGAACCTTCTGTGGGAGCTAGAGCTTGTCAGCCCTTTCTGACAAAATGATAGTAACCTCTTTTATATGGTTTGACCACTCATCAAGAATGTGGGAAATTGGGGTTCTAGCCTCTTTATTTCTGCCGTGGGGAGGGTTCAAATCGTATCTTCCCCTTCACAAGGGAGTGTGCTTACTATCAGATGGTACTGTGCAGCAAGGCAAGTCACTCCCAATCCCTCCTATTAAAACGTTTCTATTTTATGCACTGCTCGGCCAGTAACAATGCATGCTCAGTAGCTGTGTGGATGTGTACTTGTCTACTGTACATGGATAACAGAATCAAAGCCCGCACAGAAATGTCAAAATGCCGTATGTGGCTGGAAAACTGCCATTTGGGTGCATAAAGGGTAATAGAATTCTGCCCTAAAACTCTTTGTAGATCTAGTCCCGAACACCTCAAGCCTCACTGACAATTAATAGAACACAAGCTACTAAGCAACCGAGTTATTTCTGAAAATGGAATTTAAGTACTATTGAAAATTTTACACTTTTTTTGTACAGAACATTTTATCATTTAAATGAAAACACTCAGCCCTTCTACACTGGCTTTCATCTTTGGTTTCAAAGCATCTCAAATATTAAACAATCTTCATAACAGCTCAGGAGTAAGAAAAGCATCTATAATAATTATAGGCGTATTCTTTGTCCGGAGCACTCCGATCGGTTGTCTCAACAGCCAATCACAATGCTTACTGAAACAACCAGCATGCTCCAGACAGACAGAATAAGCGTGTTGTTATTATAGAAGACCCTGAGGTATTTCAAGCAGATATGCTGCAAAGTCAAATCTAGAATGAAGCACTGGGATCCCCCCTCCCTCCATGGAGCAGGCAGGCTCTGCCAAAAGAGGGGTGGGAGGAAAAAAAGACCAAGTGAGGGGCCTGATCCTTCTGAACCCCCCCAAGCCTGCCCACCTCTCCGGCTGCCAGGGGGCAACCTGGCGGGTGCTTCTCCTCATGGTGGTGGCTCCTAGGACCGCCCAGGCGGTGTACCAGCAAGTGGGTGCTGCCCAGGGGTCACCACTCTCACAGAGGGAAGCACTAGGGTCCCCTGCAGCTTGGGGCCTGTGCAACCTGCCAGCAGCTCACTTCCCAGCCATGGGAGATGCAGGCAGGCTATGGGAGGGAAGGAGGGTTGGGGGAAATTTAAAAATCCGGCCCCTCGCCATTCCCCTGGAAGAGCCTACTCATGCAAGATGATGTCGGATCATGCAGCCCCTAAGCTGCAGGGTGGCCTGGTGCTTCCCTCTGCAGCGGCAGTGCCCCCAAGCAGGTGCTAGTTGCACAGGTACAGCCCCAGCTCACAGGCAGCACCCACGAGATCCAATGGTGCCTGAGACCACCTGGGAATGGGCTGGTGGCCCTGGGAAAGTGGCAGGAGGGCAGCTGGGTGTGCTGACACTGCAAACCCACCAAGCCCAAGCTTCCCTGGGCATGCCCTGGCTTCTAGCACCCTGCATCTTTTCTGGATAGGGCCTGTGTACACATGAGGAATCTCACTATAATTTGTTACATAGCAAACTAAAATACATGAGATGTGTTTTAGTTTGCTACATTAAAAAAAAAGTCATTTAAATTGAAATACACTGCCGAACATGTTTACTGTTACAAAATTGAATCATAACATGCTGTCAGATGTGTACACTTACGCAATTAAACCACTAACAGGGGCAATCTCCTCCCATGTACAAGGGCCCTCTTATTCTGACTATGAGCAAGTTAGGTCAGATTTTTGACAAAATATGTATTTATATTCCCAAGTCTATGTTTACACATGGACAGCTTTATGTAGCCTTTTGGAGGGTGAGAAATTTTGATTACATTAAAGTAGTAGGTCAAAGAATAACTAAAAATCCTGTATTTAAATAAATACTTTTGCACTTAAATTAATGGAAAAAAAACTTTCAAATCTTTCATACTCCTTCTGCATCTTCCACTGGAATAGCCTTCTGCTTAAAAAAACAAAATCATTTTCTCTACATGGAAACCTCTCCTCTAGGGATTTCTACCCCCATAACCACTACTAATCCACTTAAATTGTTTTGAACATGCTAGCTTTTTTTTGCACTGCATCTGTCCAATTAAGATATAAGCTCCTGGCAGATGCTTGTTTTACCTGTTATTTTGAAGTGCTCACTGTACAAGTGGTTCATTGTTTATTCCCCGTTTACAGCTTGTGTATTACAACAAAATCCAGAGATGAAACAGTCATCTCATTTTGCTCTGTCTTATCAAAGAAAACCAGTGCTTCTCTCTCTTTCTCTTACAGGATGCTGGTGTTCATAGTAAAACCTGGTATGCTGCTGACTGTGATCGCAAAACTGCAGAAGATGCATTATACAGATCAAATAAGGTAAAGCAAATTGTTCACATTCAGTCTCATTCTTTTAGGGACAATCTAGAAATACAGAATGAGGAACACACTAGAAGTATTCCAAGAAAGGTTGGGCTACATGTTGAACAAGTTAGAAGACTCTCCCTGCAGGATTCTAATTTGGATGCAGTAAGCTCTAAACTCTTTAGATACTGCTCCTTGATAGGACCTTCCTGTTCTGCTTCTCTAACACCACAGAGTCTGACAGAAGGTAAAAGTACTGTAGACAACGAGAGACAAGATCTGCTAGTTCATGTCCATCCCTGATGGGTGCAGGCAGTAATGCACAGCTGTATATTAAGCCCCATGTCACAGATCAGCTAGCACTGCCTACTGTCTCATATGAAAGTGCTAGTATCCATAGGAACTGGTGCTACCACATTTGGAACACATGCACACACATACCACCACAGAATATTTAGAAATTAGTATTTTAGATACTACCTCAACTTCCCATTTGAGATCATATCTACCTACACTGAAAGTTCTGTCCAATGCCATAGGGGGCATCAAATATAAGGCAAAACCAGGACTACCAGGCAGATTCCCAAGGTTGGGAAGGACTTGTTTCCACCAGGCAGAAGGGACAGAACACAGGGGTAATTTTTAGCGTAGGATGTTGCTGCATAGGAAGCATATCTTGACACTAGCACTCTCAGCTTTTCTTTGCTGCTTCTACAAAGCTGCAGCAAATATTTCATCCTCTCAGGTTTTCGCTCCTTTCTTGCCTTTTCAATACCAGTAGTAGCTTGTAAAGCCTTCACTTAAAATGGCCTCTGTACAGGCTGCTGCATGCTCATTTTCTTCCTGTCTCTGTGGGTGAAAGAGCACATGCAGCAGCAGTGACAGAGACTTTTGAGACAACAGTGAAGCCTGCTAAATAATATCTGCTTAAGTTTAGTTGAGAGAGGAAGCTTTTTCTCCCCACCATCATTTTTTTCCATTGGTTATATTAAATAATGATACAAATTCAATGACACCAACAAGTAGCAAGCTGCTACAATTTTTTTTTTGAAAACTATTAAAGTTACTGCATTGTTTCTTATTTTAGGATGGGTCTTTTCTAATAAGGAAGAGCTCTGGACAAGACTCAAAGCAACCATACACACTAGTTGTGTTTTATAACAAGAGAGTTTATAATATTCCTGTGCGATTTATTGAATCAACAAAACAATATGCACTGGGCAGAGAAAAAAATGGTGAGGAGGTGAGTGATTTTTCTTGTTTCAACCTTTTGCATATGTAGATAAAGATTAAAGTATGTATTTTAAAATTACAGTGAAGAGTGTAAGTCTTGATGCCTGAAAATAGAAAATATACCCATAAAACAATAGATATATCCCTTACACTGAAAAATGAATACAACAGTTGTACTTTAAATCCAGATTGAATTCTAATTTGAGTTATTACAAATTGTAAGAAGCCTTTAAATATACATGTTTGGACAGTCATCACCAGGATCAGAGCTGTAGTTTAGTCTAAACTCTCAACCCTTTCAGGAACTACTCCTCTCCACCCTTCCTCTGAAGCTCACGTGACATTAACAAAGAGCAGCCATAAAAAAAAAAAGGGTAGAGAAATGTAGTTAGAATCGTTCACTCACTCTCTACCCAATACCTACCAAAAAGGGAAAGATGCAAACTGTTAAAACTCTTCCAGTTTTAATGTTATGCCACTTGCATAATTCAGCTATTTTGAAAGCTGCATGGAGACTCGAAACCCAAATATTAAAATAAATTAAAACAAAAACCAAAAAACCCCCAGCTTTTTCACAGGTTAGGATGGCTTTTGAGGGATCTTGACTTAGCTTTACCTGAACCTAGTCAAGCTGCCTCTCAGGTGATGGGTCTGAAGCCAGAGAACAGATGATGGTCTGCAAATGCATCAGTTAAAGGGACATCAAGAAATTCAAGGAGAGCCACCTCTGCAGGAGGCCTGAGCCAAGAGGAAAGGTAGTAGGACCCTGTATGACTGTTTTTACATGGAGAAATAAACCCACTTCTAAAGAAAGGGACTGAAGATTTCCTGATGTTTGGAGCTTTCTTTGACAGCTGGCTGGTAGCTAATAGGCTTATTGCTAATTGCTCATAAGCCAACAGTTTTCCCAGATCACCTAAGAAAATTTGAGATAAGATACTCAGGCTAGGATCCTCCAAATCCTTTTCATAAGATTAGCTGTAGGAGTACAGTGTCATTATTGCTGTAAATGTGTCACCAGAAACATACCATTATGGGTACTGATATTTTCTCTGTTCTACCAAGCTATGCTTGAATTCTGTGCTAAAGGAAGCCAAGAATGTTGTAGACACAGCATGCTTAAGTTTTGGAACAGCAGAGCCACCATTTGGTAACACTCTTGGGGCATACAGAGACAGATATATCAAGTGCTTCAAATTCTGTTTTTGTTTTTTATTTAAGAGCACTTTGTAGTGTTTCAATAGCATATAGACATACAACTGCTTCCTAGCTAAAGCATTATTGTGAAGTACTTCAGGGCAATCTGTTTCATCCAGGAGCACTTTTGATATAATTCGAACTGAACTGATTTGTAATGTCCACTCAATTTGAATAGCACTTTCAAGTTGTTTTTAAAGCACTATATTTCATAGATTTCATAGACATTAGGGCTGGAAGGGACTCGGGAGATCATCATATTAGGGCTATCCATTCCCCTCAGAGGAGCCCATGGTTCTATCATCGCATGTACTGAAACTGGTAGAAAGAAAAGAAAATGGTCTTTGCAATTGCCAGTGTTGTCCACATAGTATAAATGACTTCTAATGGATTTCTCTTTTCTCAATCCAGCGCTTCGACAGCGTTGCTGAAATAATAGAAAATCATCAGCGCACATCCCTTGTTCTAATTGACAGCCAAAACAACACAAAAGATTCCACCAAACTGAGATACATTGTACGAGTTTCATAATCACAACGAACTGTGACAAAAGTTAAACTTTTCTTCAACTTTTTCAAAGTTTCCGGATTGATTGTGAAAGCAAACCATGCCATCCAGAGATACTATCACTAGAATGGTCTTTGAAAGTATCCACCTAGCAATAAAAAAAATGCTGTGCATAAGGACTACAAGCCCATGCTGTTTTATCAAAATATCCAAGAGTTGTTTTTAATAATTACCTAAACAAGGTACGAATTGTTTCTCTGTGGTGTTATCATTTAATGTGGTCATTCCAAATTCATGTCAATAAAAGATGCACACAACAGAATGACCGTCATTCCTTTTTAAGGGATTCATTTCCTGGAGAATATTCGCACTCTACAAGTGAAGAAAAAAAATGTATCCATCTGTGGCATATCTCTTTTCAATACATTTAAAGAATTTACTGCTTTCAATAAAGTAACTTCCTTGCAAAATCCATAGCTCTTGACGTTAGACTGGCGATACCTAGGCAATGGACCTTGTATGCAGATAGGATTTTGCTTCATGTGATCATCTCCAGGAAAAATATCTAGGGTTTATTTTTTGAGCTTATTAATAAATTTGTTTTGTTTTTAACTCTTTGTGGTGTCTTATGAGATTTTTATGGTTGTATTTTAATGGGTAAATAAAACATTTCAAAATTCTAAAGCATGTAATGTCTAATAGTATTATTGGTTGACATTTAGTTCCAGCTGTACTTCATTACTTCTCTTGAGTTTTGGTATAAATATTACCTTTGTATAAGCAATTTCACAAATTCTACTGTTAAGATGCACAAATTTTAGTTCCAAGATTACCAACATATACTTTTCTCACATCTGTATTTTTTATGTTGTTCTGCAATGTATATTTTTTACTTAAGTTCTGTCAAATTCCTTTGTCTGAAAATTGTTACACATCATTTCATAGTGCTTAGGGTCAGAAGGGACCTAAACAGATCATCAGGTCCAACCCCTGAGATCATCAGGTCTGACCCCAAGATAGCAAGAGCTGAATAATGCCAGATTGCTTCATTGCTAAACATTACTTAAATATAACTTTATTACAACTGTCACTGTTCATAGTCCCCAAAATCTTAATAAATAAATCCAATGGAGTTGTTAGTTTAAAAAAAAAAAAAAAAAGAAAGAAACAAATTAGAGGAATGCCATTAGAAAGATGTGTTTCTTTGGCATACACGTTACACAAATTTTATTTCCCTTCCACTTAAGTAGAGTGCATATTAAGTAGCTCAAAGGGAGTAAGATTGCCAGGGCTGACTCACTGGTGAACTAGGTAGCATTCCCAAGAATTTACACTGGGGGACTGGGAATCATAAGCAATTTGGATTCCAGATTCTGCAACTATAGGGATACATGAGCCTAGGCCCAAATGGTTATGTTTGGTAAAATGATACGCAAACAAACGCAGTCTTGCAACAGGAAGTGTAAGGCAAGTATAATGGTAAAGAGTGCTACTAGCAATGGCTATAATGATGTTTTATAAAACAGACTGGTCTGTCCCCTTTCCAGCAGCGGGTGTGAGCCAATCAACAGCCATCCAACTCATTTCATGTAATTCTGGAAAAAAGAACTAAGTGTGGGAAAAGCCTTGAAAGAGAAGGCTGCTGCGAAGCTTTCAAGCAATAAAAAGGTGGCTTGAATAAGTTAGCCAGTATAAGCACAGACCTAAAATAGACTCCTGACAGACATTACATTTAAGTTGTGATTAACTGGCTAATCTCACTTTTAAGTAGTGACCTGATCACACATTTGATCCATTAATGGCATGCTAAAACAAGGAATAAACCACAAAATCATTACACAAAAATGTACAATAATGTTGTGGCTGGTTCCTGTCACGCCTTTAATTCAATGTGCCAGTACTCCCAGCCTCCAGAACAAACTGGAGCCTTTGAGGACTCCCATGTGTTCTAAAGGCTGGGAGCACCCTCCATGGATCGGGCCTCCCAGACAGGAGAGCACAGAGAGACAAGCTTGCTACTTACCAGTATAAGAGGAGCCTGGGATCCTGATCCTAGGCTCCCCACAATGTTGCAATAGGATCTGATGCTCAATCCCGCCAATTGTACCTCCTCTCATGCACATGTGGCATGGCAGGAAGCATGACTGTTGGGATCATACATCAGATCCCATCACACCTTTAACATCTCTTGGGGGACACAGAGAACTAAAGAGATCAGTAGGAGTGTCAGCACCCTGACAATGGGGCTGAGAAACTACATGGGAAAAGGTATTCCTAAAATATAACCAGCTGAGCTCCTCTGCATAGAAGGAACCTGGAAGTTAAGAGCTGACAACTGAACTATGGCATAGTCTGTAACACAATGTAGATACCAGATCTAGCTGTGAACAACCTGCTGCAGATACACTGCTTCCAGTACCAGAGCTAGGTCGTTCACAGCTACACTGTCCGTAAGACCCTCACCTTATGTGCCACAGACGTCAAAATGAGCCAAGGAACTGTAACAAATGGAAAAAAAAAAATGATCTCATGATTAAAGCAGATAAATGCTCCCTGAAGAATAAGACACTACCCATGCCCCTGCTAGAGTTCCTATGGGACACTAGTCAAGTACCTGAAACCAGGCTTTTCATAGGTGGCCTGTGTGTATCGTTTTCTAAGTGGCAGATTTAAGACTGCTGGGGTTAGATTTGCATAACTGGGCACTTACAGCTCCAACTGAGGTCAGTGAGAACTGTTACTTTAACACTGAATGCTTTGAAAAAAAATCAAGTCCTTGGTGTCTCCAACTGCACATCAAAAAAAGTGGGGGGGGGGAAGAAAAATCAGTGGATGCATATATGTTAACCTCTGTGCCTCAATTCCATACCAATGAGGAAGTTAATCATCCTATCTTCAGGGTTTGAGAAGAAAACACATTAAACATACCCTTATTCAATAAAATTTCAATTTATGCATGGAATGGAATAGGGATCCAGTGGAAAAAGCAGTCAGGCAATTAAAGCCTGCATTATGATGTATACGCATATTATAATATGCATATGATGAATTAAGTTTGTACAGGCCACATAATTTTGGCAGTTCTCAAGTCTGAATATCTGCAATTGCAACATTATATCTTATTTCAGTACAGTTTACTGTGGCTGCATCTACATGAGACACTGACTGCACAGTCATTATTGCACAGTCACTTAGTACTTGTATAAACAAGTACTAAATAACTAGGTAGTAGCTGGAGTTACCATGCAGCAGCATCGCCGAATGGCTTTTTGGTAACACCGACTGTGCAATAGCTTATTACCACTGTGCAGTAGCACTGAATCACACTTCCTGCCATATGATGCTCTTGCACAGTAGTAACAAGCTAATGAGCAGTCAGCATCTCATGTAGATGTGGCTAGTATCTACTTCCCTAGGTTCTGCTGAAAAGAAAAAAATTAAGATTCATCATGTTACACCATGATTCTTAAGCTTGGTACCATGAGGTCCTTTTAAAGAATGCTACAGCTTTCCATGAAATATTAGCAGTTAGGCATGCAAACACCTACATGAGTCACAAGATAAACCCAAAAATTTCAAATGGGAACTCAGTATCAAAAATATTCTGATGTTTTAGTCTGAGTTCTTTGCAATGAAGATCTACTCTTCCACCCCCATTTCCCTTCCCCAAGCTCCACCCTCCATTGGCTCTTAACCCCTTCACCTACACATGAAAAAAACAGTCCTGGAAATCAAGAGAGAGATAAAGTCATTTGAGAATTTAGCTGCCAAAACACTAACAAAATGTCTCCAAAACATGCATGAAAAAGGTTTTCCAAAAGCCATGCCTCTATCACATTTAAATAGCCTGCCACATAGTAAAGGCACTAAAGCATCTCAATTAAGCTGCTATAGTGTCTTTTTTTTTTAGTGAGGGCAAAAAGATGAATTTGTCCCTAAACATGTTCTTGGAACTAGATGCACTAGTTTTGCACAATTTTAAAAAGCCACATACATAGCCTGAAGCAGATGACCTAGCATAAAAAAATTCATTCTGAACTGCTAATGTTCAATGCTAACCAATGCTATTACCCTTCATGAAAGTCTTTAAATAAATGCCTGCAATACTTACATTTGGCAGAGAAACACTTACAAACTTGTGAATTAGTGAAGTCCCTCTTAGTAGGATTCTTCGGCTATATGAAGAAGATGCATAAGGAGCTAAAACACTCAAAAGATACGAACATTTTCTAAACATGCAACACTTATAAAAATGTATACAGACAGTATACATGACTGTAGTCTCTAAAAAGTTATGCTTTCTATAATAGTAACTTGATCAATTCAGTTAAAAATGTCCTGAGTAGTTCAGAAAAATATATAAAAAGGTACAATAAACCTAAATCCTCATTATTTTAAACTAGCTATTAGTAGTTGATCATGTGAATCTAGTAAATAATCAAAATTTGAACACCTACATTACAGAAAATGTTTGTAATATCTTATACCCTATTATCAAATTTTATAGAATTTTTTATTTACAAAAACATCCATATCTCAACTCAGGTTGCTAGAAGTTACTTTGCTGCAGCAGTGAATTGCCATCAGTATGCAGGCTCTCTGTCTGGTTACCCTGCAACATGTCACACTGAAGCAGTCTAAGTGGTAGACTCTTTCACAAGTCAGTGTTAAAAAGCTAAGCAACAGCCCCACAGTGCTTCCTTTCTCCACACTACAGTGTTTGTTTTAAAACTACTAAGACTGAAATTTGAATTTCAGAGAACTGCTTTTCCTTCATGATGAGACTGAAATTTGAATTTCAGTCTCATCATGAAGGAAAAGCAGTTCTCTTAAGTTTGTGTTAATTCCCCTTCAATCTTCAATTTGCATATGTACACGCACATATATGTTTCAATTCAAATCTACTTCCATAACTACTATATTTATCCAAAGCCAAGAAGACTGAATATAAAAGATAACACTATTCAATATATTCTATGCAGAGAAAATGTGTTTGTTGTGATTTTCCATGTATAGAATCTCATTATTTAAATTGACCCTGCAATGTGTCCCCCTCACCACTGCAGCAAGGAAAGAGGCAGGGGGAGGAAGAGGAGGAGCTTGGCAAGCAGCCAGGTCCCTGCTCTTTTGCCCCCTGCCAGACCTTGCCCCTCAACTTCTTCCTGCCCCTCAGCACCTGCACCCCCTTACCACCCATATCTGCATGCTTTGGCACCTGAATTTTAGCACCCCCTTCCCTCCCCGGCTCCAGTCCTGCCCTGGTCCAACCAGGTCACGCAGCTATTGTGGTAGTGGTAACTCTGTCCGGGTCCTGGAGCCATAGCCTGGGCTGGAAATGGTGCTACCATAAACATTACCAGACCAGGCTGGAGTGGGGCCATGGCTGAGCTATAGCCAGAAGGTAAGCAATGGAGGCAGGGACAGCAGAGGCAGCAGCCAACAAATCCTGGGCTACGGCCAGTCAAATGCCACAGTAGTTGGCCATCCTCCTCCCTCACAACCCCATACTGAAATCCAAAAAGGGAACTTTTCTCTCCATGTTAAATGAGGGGGGAAAAACTCCTTTTTGATTAAAATAAATACAGTACACGCACAGCTCTTTAGGAAAATCCTCAGATCATGTCTAGATGGCAAGTTTGGCAAGACTGGCAATGATACCCTAAAATACGCTGCATGAATCCAGATCTGAACCTGTGATCCCTTCCCCTACCTTCCTATGATCTTAAGTGTGTTACCCTCTGCAACCAGAGTTGCATTCATGTGCACCAAAAGCAGGCTAATTAACACTGCCGAAGGGCAGTGCCATTTAGCCTACCCCCATCACCACATGGCCCACTGTATCCTACTTCTGGTTGGACAGCGGTTGCACACGTTGCAGCGCTCTCATTTGTGAGTGCCATTACCAGAGACAGTAATTGTGTGATCTAGACACAGCCTTAGTCACACACCACTGAAAAAAATACCTCAAGTGAAAAAACCCCAACAAAATGACATAAAACATCCAAGAACTTCACTGTATACACCAACAAAATCTAGAGATCAAGATGAAAAGTCTGTTGAGAGCAAAGCTGCTCTTAGTCACCACCCACTGGGGGGGGAGCAGAAAAATCAGATCACTCAATACATTTTGGAACTTCAGACACTTATTTAAAAAGTCTCCTGGCACAAGTAAATATTAACTCAACACATCCAGAAAGGCATAAAAAATTATGCCAAGTAATCTGTCAATGCCAAAACTTTTTACAGGGAGATCCGAAGAGGAAGCTTCTATTAAATGTACTTGTATCATTTTCCTGATTTATGAATATTTAAACACTGAAAAATTTCAGATGAAATATGCTAAACACTCATTACCTTATAAAAATGAACCATGGGTTTCAATCTGCTCCCACCCACATCAGTAAGAGGCTTACCATTACCTTTAATGGTAACAGAATCAGTCTCCATATTCAGATTTGATTAACAATGCACTATTCCATAGAAAACCAGTATATGGCCCAAGTATAATTTAAGGCCTTACACTGATTTACATGATGAGCTTTTGCTGAATTTCACCAGTGATTTCCTACAGTATTTGGAAAGCTGAAATCAGATTTCTGTGGCGCAATCTTGGCAAAACTTCCACCAACTTATTAAGGACTCCAAGATTTAGTCTACCCCCACCTGAACATAGCAATCTCCAAAAGACAGGTTATGACCCTTAAGCTGCAGGCAGGTACACACAGTGAAACAGAAGGCTCCTTAGTCACTTTCACTAGCTATTTCTTTCATCCTTGCCAATGGGAATCCTGTGAGGATGTTAAACCCCTTCTCTTTTGTATGAGTGGGGAATGGCCAAAGCATGAGTGAAGACAGTTAAGTAATCTATAGTTACTAACTGCACAGATTACTACCCCCTCTCTCTCCCGCCACACCGAAGACAGTATAATCTAATTTCTGGTCTGCTACTACAATGAGTGCAAGACATCCAACCCCTTTCTCACACTTTGTGACAGAACATATTTAGAAATTCTATAAATGCTCACAATCATCTGTAAACATAAAGTTATAGCAAATTTAATGAGTCAATACAAATTAGGAATGTTCATCATTCTTAAACACTATATACATTATGAATATTTTTATATATATATATATATGCACACATACCGTACATTTCCAACTGATTCCATTCTTAGGCTCAATGTATTAAAACACAATTGTAACATGTTTATTAATTTATATGAAAAATACTTCACTAAGAAAGTAGACAAACTGCACAGAAATAGTACAAGTGTCATGTGCATAGCAATATAGCTTAAAGCATTCACATATGGCTTTGTTTAAATGAAACTATTGGGGTATGGCCCTAGTTGGACCTATGGTTACACAGCTGACATAATGTAAACTGCTTCACATCTTTTAGGCACTTGCTAACAATAGTGTTCAATCCCTGAAAACAACAAACTCAAGAACTAAACATCTGAAATTAAAACAAAACAAATCCCAAGGATAATATAGCTGTGTGTAGTTGAAAAACCTATAAATCAATTTTAGTAGTGCATGCACAGAACTGAAAAAAGGGCGAGGAAAATTTCTGTGCAAGATTTATAGCAAATAACTGAATATAAAAATATTTACATGTTTAGGTTTCTTAAATATGTACACAACCAAACCCCTGAAGACTTAGTCTAGAGAATAAAAATATAGGACATGATAGTAGTAACAAAAAAAAAAAAAAATGCAGTTTTATGGAACTGTATTTGCCATTAATTATATATCTACCCCACAAAGCTCTTTGTTTCTCTAGGTCCAGCATCATCAAAAAAATCCATTCCTCTTTTAAAATACAACCATTTTGAATTATTTTAAAAATTTATCAGTGATACTAAAATATAAAACAACTTGTTTATCATAATTTGGCTCTTTAAAAAGGAGTACTGTATGGTAGTTAATTTTTTGCTTTTTTCATTCAGCAACATTATACTAACAAATTCCAATCCCGAGTAGCTTCCATTAGATGTCGCTGGCCATGTCCCACCCAATTATCTTGATTGTCAAATATCCTACCACAAAACCAGCAGCTAAATTTAGCTTTCAGGGTATTATCAGAGGTAGTTTTCACAATCTGATAATTGTTTTTACTTGTCTTTTTCAATGTCAATTTTAACACAAATCTTTCTTTTACAGGACTTATAGGTTTAATCATCCTGTGCCTCTTCTGAGAAAGATTTTCAGTAGTTATGTCCAAAACACTGCAATACGCTGGTTCCAAAAGAGCATCTATAGTTCTCTTTGACAATGAAACTTTAAGAACATGTCCTTTAAATTTACTAATCGTTTTCATTACATTGACAACTTCTGGAACATCTGCATCAGGATGGTTCAATACGACAACTGGCTGATTTCTCCGAGGACATTTCACAAGTTGCTTAGAACTAAAAGGAAGTAGTTTTAAAGTTCTCACAGTTTCTTTTGATGCCCTTGGTCTGTGTGGGCCACCTGATTCAGTAATAACTTGAGTCCGATTCTTTTCCTTACATTTCCTGTGCAACATTATTTTTTTTCTAGGGGGCTCTTGAAAATCATCTTTCGTTTTCCGTTTGAAATTCTTTCTTTGTGAAACCACCGCTTCAGAACAAGCTTGTTTTAACCGAGTTTTGACTTTTGAAATTGTGTTTCTGGTGTTCCATGTGGACTTTTGACTGTCAAAACTATTCCCTTTGTTAGCAATTACACCTTGTCTACAATTAACTGAACATCTCTGTGACCGTGCCCCTGTAGGCTTAGTGGAATGTACAGGTTCTGCAGGAAGTACAGAATAAGTTGAATTAGAGCTTGCCAAAGAGGCATTTGCTGGCATCAATCTACCTGGTAAGAATAAGGCATCGCTAGAAGAAAGAAGAGTTTGTCTCTGTGCTAGTGCAGGATTTTTCTGAGACTGCATGCTCTCCAATTGTAGCGAGGGCACCGATTTGCTGGTTGACTGACTTATACCAGCCATTACATTAGAAGTTTTTATTTTCAGCAAAAGCTTTTGTTGCATGGCTCCAGTTGTTTTCTTTGGTTGAGAGTTTTGATTATAAGCATTATCTTGAAAAACATCACATACTGCAGGATTGTTTGGTGTCATACATTTTAGAAAAACTGCTTGTCGTCCATCAGGCAATAGTGCATAGACTGGTTGTTCCTCTTGGTTCCCCTTTTTCACTGACTCAAAGGAACCAAACATAGCATCTTTATGTTCTGGTAACATTTTTACAGAAGTAATTCTTTTCACAGATGAATCAGGCGAATTTGTAATGACAAGAGGCTCTCTGAATGACATACTATTTGATGAACCATTTACTACTTCATCAGGTGCACTGCTAACACTACAGGAATTCTGAAGGTTTCTAAAACTGTCATTTTTTGCATCTGTCTTTGAAGATGGTGTTATTTTATTATACTCTTTAGATGCAACTCTCCCAAAAACCTGAGAGCTATCACTGGCGACATTTGCAACTGCTCCAAATTTCCCACTAAATGTCAGTATCATTCCAGGTCCCTTATTTAAAACAAAGGATGCAGGTATACCTTTATTTGTTTGAATATCAGATGAACTGGTTGACGGAAGAGGTTTTCCTGAAACAACTTGCGATCCTGGCTGGTTAGCAAGATGCAAAGGTACAAGATATCCTGTTGGAGGTGACTGAACCAAAACTTTTTTTTTCTGTTTTGGAAGAATTGATGAAAAGCTGCTAGGATTTTGGGCTGTAGACCTCAATCTGTCTTTTATCAACTGCCTTGTTATGATTGCATCTGTGTGATTTTTCAGCAACGCGTCAACACCGACAATTCTAGATAACTTATCTATTTCTTCTGTATTAATCGCTGGTGTCCTCTCCTTACCTTCATTTCTTATGCTACGTCTCACATTCAGCTCTCTTTCTGCATTAGCTGGAAGACTGGGTAAACTACATGCACTTACTGAGTCTTTTAAGTGTGTAAACGTTTTATTACCCAGCTGATTTGAAAATGACTGGTCACAATGAGGCTTAATGAACTTATTTAACTTATTGTGAGATTCTTGCTGAGTAGTTGTTTTTACTTTTAACACATCTTGTAATAACTGGTTTACTTCAGGCGACAAATAATTACATGCCTGCTTACTTTGTAATGAGAAAACTGATGTGATCTTAGGCATGAGAGATGAATTAATACAGTCCGAAACATTTTCTGCCTTAGATCTCTCAGCTATGTTTTCTACCTCTGGATTTAAGTGAGTGTCCAAATACTGTTTGTCACCACTGTACTGTTTTTCCATAAAACACTGTCTACCATTAACGCATTCAGACTCATTTTTTGAAGGTAGAGAATTATTCTTAGTGTTTGCATATCCATAAATTCTATCAATATTTGACTGGGATGACACATTTTTTTCCCAATTTAAGCCCTTTACCAGCTGTGAAAATGAGGATACAGATTCACTTCTCAAGCTGTTTTGCAAAGCAAGTGTTTTGCCATATGCGATTTCTTGAGATTTTTCATCTGTTGACATCCAAATATTTGCAGGATTGTCTGATATGTTCATTTTAGAGTAATTATGAAAAGGCGGTAATCCTTGGTTAGAAGAATCAACAGATGAACAGTAAAGATGATTAGTTCCACTGCTACGGTGCACGCCACCATTCTGTATTTTAAACTCATTAGGGAAGGGCATTTTCATGGGGTCATAGTGAAGTGTATTCGTAATCGTGGGAGAAAATACCTGAGGATGACTGTGAGCAATGCAATTCCCCCATGATAGAACATTATTTCTAGTTCCAACTTTTGTCTTCAAGTCACAGGGAGGTCCAGCTGAACCCAGCTTCATTGGCAATTGAGCTGAACTTCTTCCCACTACTACATCAGGAGGTGCTACAATCTGAGAACTATTCCTACCATACGATAAAGAGTTATTTTGTTTTTCTGTTCTCTGTTTCCCTGAATGAGAGGCAGGAACTGAAAGTGGAAAGGAGGTTAATGTGTGAACAAAATTATTCTTTGGGGTTGGCTGATCAGTCACATATGATGTAGTACTTGAAGACAAGCCAAAAGCATCAGTAGTCTGTAGTAAAGAATCAGATGAGCCATCTTTAACCACATCAGATTTTTGTGGCAATGAACACAGGTTCTGTTTGTTTGTTGGTAATAATTTTATTACAATATGTTGTTTTCCATCCACCATCTTAAATCCCATGAATTTAGCACTGTAGTTTGCTGGAACAGATATTTTATTGTTTTTCACCATCAGCACTGTAGGTCCATGGACAGCGTTTTTCAATAATCCCAAACTAAAACTTGATCGGTCTTCTATTTTACTATATTGTGCAGTGGTAGGAGACAATGTTCCGCTTTGGAAATTATGCTTTTCATTAAGTATAACATGATCCTTTTCTTCACTCACATGCAGATCCTTTACGTACTGGATTGCCTCTTCAGAGTTGGGTTGAATTTTGTTCATATTTCTAAGCACTTGCAGGTTTCTCTCTCCAGTATTGTCACGTCCATGGTTAATTTTCTTCCGTCTCCAGAGAGCCTTCTTTGATGCTCCAGTTTTGTACCGTTTCAAAACAAGTTTTAGCCCTGTTGGAGTCTTTACAATTCCCTTTTCACATTTATCCTTTTCCAGTTTATCTTTTGCATACAAGTGATCTCTATGCAAGGCTATGACATGTTTTAAGAGGCAATCCTTTCGTGATGCGCTGTAGTTGCAATACTGACAACTGTAAGGAAATGAACCAGTATGAACAAGAAGATGCTTCTGGAACTCCCCTTTTGTACAACTTACATGATGACATTTACCACATTTAAACTGAACTTCATTATGTCTATGAATGTGCTGAACAAATGTCCCCACATCTTGAGTAGAAAATCCACACGTTTCACATTGGAAGTGACCATTTACACAATGCTTTGATGTGAAGTGTTTTGTCAGATCCAACAAGGTATACATTTGCTCATCATTACAAATCTCACATTTTACTAAAGTGCTGCGATGGGTCCGTCGATGTTGTTTAAATGACTGAAAATCACTAGCTGAAAAATTACACATTTCACAAGGGTATGAAGGCAACTCTCCATGATGTAACAGTTGAAAGTGTTTCTGCAGATCATTCGGGCTATATTTAATGTTGTCTCTACATTTTGAGCAGGTGAAATTCAGTATTTTTGCTGTAGTTTTCAACCCCTCTTCTTCAAATTGTACTTCTGGTTTCCTTGGCAAGTTGTTACCCTCTGAATAATTTAAGTTATTTCCATTTACTGTTTCTTGACTTAAAGACTTTCTTGCAGTTTGCTGTTTATGCTGAAACAGTTTTCTATATCGATCAACTTCATGTTTCAATATTACTTCACTTGGAATGTTCACTTTGGGTAAATCAATTTTCACATTTTTAAGTTCATAAGAAAAACTGACATCTAAAATTGATGGTTCAGGCATTATGTTTAAAGTATCATTCACTAGTGCTTTTTCCACAGCATTTTTTCCAGAAAGTTCCTTTGCAGCATCATCTGTTAACAGAGTTGTTTGTTTTGTACCACAAAAAAAAAGTTCTTTTTCAGATGGCATCATTTTAAAACATCCCTTTTTCTATTTTAGGTAGGTTGTGAGATTGTTCTTAATTTATGAAGCAGACAAGACTATTGTGCCGAAACGTCTTCAGACTTCTACGAATTTCCCCATTTTAAAATTTACCCTGAAATAAAAAAAAAAAAGCACAATGCATTAATCAGTTTTTAAAAAAGCAATGACAACATGCTCTTCATCAAATTATTGAAAAAATACACACAGATCAACACATTATATTTATTTTTATTGCATTAAGTCTTAGAAGTTAGCAGTACCAGGTCAAAAGAAAACAAAAAAAGCCTGTAAAACAATTTTTTTCTGAAACTTCTCATTAGGTATATATGTATTTCAGTATATTAAAAGAAAATCACTATACTAAAAAAGGCAGCAAAATACTTCGGTAATTCGCAACTAGAAAAAAGGCATCACCTCAGACCAATTCATTCAGAAAGGCATGAGCTAGGCTACAATCTAGGTTGTCAAATATGTTTGTATATTCCTTGTAACAAAGCTTTTGTAAATAGAAGTGGATATTGTATAAGATTCAGAATGTTTCAGAATGCTGCTTACATACACTCAGATTGTACACATTACTCAAGAAAAAATGAATTCTGGATTCCATCCATAAACAAGAAAAAAAAAACCACATTATTTCGCCTATGAAATGGGTACCAATGATTTTATAAGTTCTAAAACTAGTTCAGTGAAATTTGACTCGAAGTGAAAATTATCAGCTTCCGTTATGCATCCACTTCTCATAGTACTTGCCAAAAATTATGCTTAGAAAGTGAGAACATTTGATCTTAGTGTGTACATGGATTTACATATGACTATATAGATGGATTTGAAGGCATATATTTATTGAAAAACAAAACTACCTCTTCCAAAGCCAGTCTCATAATCAAGCTTCCTCCCAATTCATTCCCCCCTACACTCTTTCGAATCTTCTCAGTACTCCTGAACTACTCATTTCAAGACACGGAAGGTGAAGTGTACCTTCACTCAAGATCAGATGGGAAACTCTTCAACCTGTCACAACTTAAGGCAAAGACTAAAGTTTGAAAGCTGCTTGCTTATCAAGGAGCTTCTATTCGCCGATGATGATGCCCTTATAGCCCATGACAAAGACCTACTACAAGAAATCATGGATAGCCTTCCAATAGCTTGCCAGGCATTTGTTCTATCAGCATAAAGAAAACAGTTGTGCTAGAACATGGAGTTCCACAAGATCCAGTCACCCTTAATGAGAACCAGCTAGTAGTCCAAAAGTTCAGTTACCTAGGTTCTGTAACCACAAACCTCATTGAAGAACTTAATGTTCACATCAGAAAGTCTGCTGAAGATGGTGGCAGCCTAACTAAAAGCATATAGAACAACTCAAAGCTTACCATCAAGACCAAAATGCTACTGTGCAAAGCTTGCATACTCAGCACTTGTGCATAAGTTGTCCATGTTTCCCCAGCATACACATCAAGAGAAAAAGTTAAACAGATTCCACCTGCACTGTTTACGCCACATACTCAACATCAAATGGCAAGATAAAGTTACCAACACAAAGGTTCTTCAAAGGGCAAAATTGATCAAGTGTGACAGCTAAACCAGACAGACAACTGCACTGGCTAGACCATCTGAGCAGCTCGGAAGATGGATGTATACCCATGCACATGCTATAGGGGGAACTATCAGAGGGAACATGGACAACAGGACATCCCAAGCTTCGCTACAAAAGACACATGCAAGCGAGATATGAAGACATTTGGAATTGATCCTGACTAATAGGAAACGCTGACAAGCAACTGGAACAAGTGACATCAGTCTCCACCAGGGTATTAGAGTCCACAACAGGAATTCATTCGAACAGCCTGAAGAGAGAAGAGTCCATAGGAAGCAAGCAGCTCACAAACCACCCAATCATCACACATACACACACACACACACACACACACAGATCATGCAAATCTCAGACTGGACTAGTCAGTCGTATGACACACTGCAAGCCATCTATGCCACAGGCTGCAATATTCACCGTCTCTTGCAGATGAGAGGATGCCAATCACTGGTGTCTCATAACCAAGGCTCCTCCTAAATAAAAACTTTATTGGCTATGTCCATGAACATATTTCTCTGGATTAGTGAACTGTAAACTCAGATATTGCTAGTATAATGTCCTGTTCTACAAAGGCTCTGCATAGGTGCTTCCACAGCAAGCTTCGGTAAAAGTATTAAAACAGAAATAAGTTATGGAAGCCCAAGTCCATGCCAAAACATGAGACCTTCCACATGGCAGCACAGTATCTGTTGGGATGGACTGTCACTGAACACCATTTTCTGTTCTTCAAAGTAAACTGGCAAAGCAAGCAAGTCTGCACCTCACTATTCCATAACCTATGAAGCTCTTTCCTGCATAGACCTTGTCCTTGCAATTTTTTCCCCACATTCTCACTTCCTTCCTACCTAGCAAAACCTGAGAGATCTGGAATGGAAGTATCACAAGATGCTGTAATCTGAGCTGCCATCCCCCCTCTCTGCACAAGAACTACAAGAGCTTAAGTTACCAGCTCTTACAACATCATTATTGGGGGCCTTCAAATATTTTGCCCGTAGTCTGGAGAAAAAGGATCTTGTATTAAATGAAGAAAGAAGCTAGAGGTTGCTAAATTTCAATATATTAGAGGAAGAAAAAAAATCTCTTAAAATATGCTTGTACAAAAATGTTCTTAAGAATGTCCAAACAAGTGTTTGCAATGGGAGAGCAACACTTTCTAGTACTTTATACAGCAATAATTTGAACTAGATAATTAAAATTTAACTAACAGTAGCCCTCAGTTAATTAAACCACAGAGTTTAAAATTAAGAAACAGGAATTTTACCCTTAGAAAACTGGTTAAACATGTCCTGTTTATTGACAAATGTGAAATGAGTCCATTCTGTATTGCGCTACTTCATATGCTACTTTGTAGCCTTTGAAAGACATGACATGCACAGGTTGTTAACAAATATTGTTACCTATATATTCTGTTGTCAATAGTAAAATCCACTGATCTAGAAAAGCAGAGACTCTAGTTCTTATAGAAAGCATTAGTGACCAAAGCATGATGCAATTCTGCTAGACATCATCTTTAAAAGACATGCAGCCCATTAAGATTAGAGGTCCCATCATGCAATATTTAATTCTGATTCTACTGGTTGCCTGCTCAGATTGAGATGGAACAGTGTACTGAATGGGTAAGTCTACAGTATCTACAGGCTGTATCTTCACAGGAAAAATGAACACAGAGAGCGTGTTACATCTTATGCAAAGAAGGTGTTGAAGTACAGTGGTTCCCAACCTTTTTGGACCGCAAACCAGCAAACCGCGGCCCAGAAGCAACCATGGACCAAAATACTGCAGACCAGAAGTGATTAGCATGCTGCGGACTGGCAGCCAACCCTTTTTTATGCCAGTCACTTCTAGATTTTTGGTCCGGTAGGCAACTCTCCTGCAGACTGGCAGCCAACCTTCGCGACCCAGGGGTTGGGAACCTCGGCTAAAGCGGACTCCAATTAGTCTCATACTAACTGAACAGAACATAAGCTTTACAAAGCAATTCCCAAATTTATCCAACTAAATTGTATTCTACTTAATTAATTAACCACACAAACTGCAAGTTAATATCTTACGCTAACACAGGAATTACATATTAGCAACTTCTTTTAAGAACATCTCTCACACAGCAAGACAAAATAAGTCTAATAAATTTATCCCTGCCTAAAAACAGGCAAATAAAACTTACGTATTAAAACAAGATTAGGTTTCATTCTTCAATAGCCTTCTCAACATCTTTCATGTGGAAGAAAAAAGGGTGCTTATACAATGCTCGGAATTGGCCGCAGTGAGGTCAAATAGTGGACTGAAGGATCTGGAAATATAGATTAAAAAAGATTTTAAACAGCTGTAAACATAAGGAGATCTTAAAAAGTAAACAAACACGTTCTTCATAATCTGATGCTGTGTATGTTTTCTAATAAAATGGGGGAGGAAAATCTATTGTGGGATAAACCAGCTGTCAAGAACAAAATCAGTTGTCAAGAATAAAATTCAAATCACTTCTCGGTCTCTTGAAGGCTCACAGTAAGTGAACTATTTAAAAAAAAAAATCAATTAGAACCAAATTGGGATTCAGCAAAACAAAAAACAGAAATGAAACACACAACGTGCACCCTCACACACCAAAATGTACCTTCTTATCTCAGTTCCTTCGGTATTTCTAACTGTGGTATCCACATGCCCCACGGGCCAGAACCAGTAGATACTGTTACACGGAGCAGCGTTGGGTCCCTTTCCCCACCCGCTCCCAAACCTCAAGAATCAGAAGTCAAACTATGGGAAAAGCTATAAAACGATTCCCAAAGTGAAAAGTGCTTTATTAAAAAACAAAAACAAAGGGGGGGGGAGGGGGGAAACCTGAAGTAAAGACTTGCCCTTGACCCCAGAAGGGACGGTATTTGATCGCGGACCCCCGAGGGCCTCCGCCCGCTCCGGCAGCCCCTTCACGCCCCGCGCGGAGCACTCCCGCTGCCCCGGCCTCGCTCCCCGCGGGCCCGGTTCCAACCTACTCTGCGGACCCCGCGCCACGCTCCCCCACCGGCCGAGACAAGGGCAAAGCGGCGGGAAACCCGCCTCGGCCGGGCACCGGGTCTCCGCGCGCAGCCGCAAGCACTTGGCCGGGAGCCGTCAGCCCGGCGCCGCGGGGGCGCCCCAGCGCGGGGCATCGCGGGGCGGCGGAGGGATACCGTTCCCCAGAACGAGCCACGCCGCCAGCCTTCCGCGCCGACGGGAGCCGGGACTACTTAACGCCCCAGCCCGACCAGAGCGCGGATCCTACCCCCCGCAGGCGACCCCCTACCGCTCCCACCCCCATCCTCCTTCGCGGCGCGGCCCGGCTCAGCCCGGCCCGGCCCAGCCCGGCCCGGCCCAGCCGCCGCCCCTCTGCGCCGCCCGGCAGCCCTCCGCGGCGCCCCCTACCTCGCCTGTCTCCGTAGCCCAGCGAGTCACTGTTGGCGGCCATCACAGTTTCCATCCGGGCACTGGGGCAGCCGAGCCCAGCGAGGGGTGGGGGCCGCGGCGGAGGGATACGCGCTTCACCTGACGCCGAGAGACGGTGGCCGGCGAGGCCCACAGAGCGAGGCGACGCCCTGCCCCCTCCCGGGGGAGAAGGGGCCCAGCCAGCGCCCCGGCCCCCCCCCGGACCAGGACGCTCCTGGAGGACGCCCCCGGGCTCGGGCCGTCTTCAAATGTCTTCCGGAGTCGGGCACTACTCAACAGCGGCCATTTGCACCGCCCCTGATGAAGGGAAGTTGGGTTCCCCACAGCTCAGTGCTTCGCGGTCTATGAAGGAGGTCTTTACCCTGCCAGACTAACAGGGACAACTAACGTCCTGTCTCAGGCTGACCCCAGCCCGCGTTGCTCACAGGGCAGCAGAAACCCAGCTGAGAGGCCTTGGGCCTCCTGGACTGGTGGCACAGCCATGCCGGTCCCCCGAGATGCTTGACGAGGGGCCACGCAGCATTAGCGCTGTTGGGTCTGCAAACAGGGTTCATGGAATCAACGCAGAGACTTCAAATTGTTTTTCAAGCCGGGGACTTCCTTTCTGACCTTTTGTCCTCAGAGTTATTGGCAACACAAGAATTGTTCTGTTGCGTTCCTGTATGTGTATATATATATATATATATATATATATATATATATATAAAAAAAAAATATAAAAAAAAAAAGAAAACTTAAGGGCTGGCAGTTGTAGAGGGGTGCGTTGAGTCTAAAAAGGTTGAGAGCTACCAGTTCAGGGACTAGGTGAAAAAGGACCAACTTAGTACTTCGGGGAGATGTTAACAGGGTGTTAGTGGTAATAATAATACCCTTCCCTTACTACAGGGATGATGAGTACGTTTGATTAGATCAAATAGGTGCGACTGAATATGATGAAAAAACCTATAGCAATCAAGGTTGAAAGGCAAAATTGAAAAAAGAAATCTTTCCCACCCTGGCGGTGGTGGTGTTCCTCTAGTTTAACAGGCTTTCCTGTTTAAGAGGAATAAAACTGTAGCCACCACTTCCATAAGTCATTGCTTCTTAAGTATGTGTAAACATTAGTTGAAGTGTTAGCAGTTAGTAGCTTTTTTTTTTTTTTGGTTGTTTCTTCTCAACAATATGTAGCTGTTAGTTAAGTATGTGCAAATGCATGTGGTAGGTTAGAATGCATCAAGAGGGAGGTCCCTACTCAAACAATTTAGTCTCATTCAGATTCATGCAATGCAGAAGGTTAGAGAGCAAGGCAACCAACAATCAGGTTACTGAGGAAATGAACACAGGAAAGATTTGAAATTAGTGTGAAATATGCAGTAGAGACAGATTTGAAGGAAGACAAAGCAGGGGAAAAGGAGGCCTGTTCCAAGGATATGGGGTGGTATGAGAGAAGTGCAGTAATCCTTTAGATTCTTTACTCTCAACAATCCTGTACTCCATTTGGACAATTCCCTGCTGATTTACAAGAGCAGTTAGTAGGTCTGGAGAAGACTATAGTTATCATGTTGCTGTACAATATTTGTAGTCTGTCTATTTGGAGCTAAAAGGGTTATGTAGTGTTCATGCATACATAAGGGCATGGAACTGTTCAGAAATTCCAAAATTTAAAACTGCCCCATTCAAGTTATTAGACATTGTCCTTGTGAGTTCCTGTGCAAGCTATTTTGAGGTTTTTTGCCAACTTAACACTTCCAAAGTGTGCATGTTCCTACAAATTCCACAAATTTGACATCTCATACACATACCATATAAATAGAATCAGGTAAAACCAGAAGTAGGTCCATTTATCACTGTAGTATTTTTTGTTATCTTGAACCCATACATTTACATAGATATGTCTTTGCCAAGTGTGGATCTTCAAACAAAGAACCAGTCTTTCATGATATGTTTGATATACTGGTTCCTTGCATTGCTTAAAGTCCCACTCTGAAGGAGCTAGTTTCTCTTCCTGTATATTACACCCAGGTGAAATACTTTTGTGCTTTGCATTTAGTTTTCCTAATTATGCACTGATCAAAATCATTAAAAACCCTGTAGAATACTGTATCATTATATATCAAAATATAAAAGGATAAGTGGGTAAAACAGTTGTCAACTTTGTCAGACTAATTAAGACACCACAATAAACTAAGTTACCCCCAAATAAATTTTCATAGGTGGTAAGGAATGATTAATGTTTGAGTTGCACCTACAGTACTTGAGACCAGAAGACGGAACGGAAAACAAACTCCATGATACACGTTTATGAAAAGATTACCATGCAAGACATCAGTCCAGCTTACATCCACAATGGTGTCGTATTTATGTTAGAATATTTTTCTTGGTACTTTAGGCCTGAATTTATAAGATGCATCAAATATGTTCCCAACAGATTCTACAAAATATTAACTTGAAAATTTAGATGTAAATATAGACATTGGATTTATGACACATTATAACCTGCCTGATATCCAGCTCCCTAGCTATCTCTCCGCTATTCATCCCCCTTCTCTCTCTCTCCCTTCTCCCCATCCCACCTCTCACCCATTGACTCCTCAATCTACATTTTCACTACCTGTCTTGTATGCATACCAGCCCAGCCTCTGGCTGCTTTACTTTTCATTCCGTCTAGGAAGACCACACACCAACTGCTCAAACTTCCTTAG
Organism: Crocodylus siamensis; assembly: GCF_052110815.1. Taxonomy (NCBI): domain Eukaryota; kingdom Metazoa; phylum Chordata; order Crocodylia; family Crocodylidae; genus Crocodylus; species Crocodylus siamensis. Next base: position 68,986,707 of record NC_143401.1, on the reverse strand, counting down.
CCTGACAAAGGTTTTTTGAACCTGAAAGCTTGTTTAATAATTGTTTTCCAACTAATTAAGTTGGTCTAATAAAAGATATCAGATTCATGCAAAGAACCTTGTCTGCCTATGTCCTTAGACCAACATGGCTACAACCTACACCAATGTAAATATTGAGCATTTATAGTTCAAATCTAGAGTGACTATAAGTACCTTATGAAAGGGAAGTAAGAAAACTATGAATAAAAAAAGCAAATTCCAGAAAAGAAAAGAGGAGCATGAACAGCAGCTATCTAATCTATCCATTAGCAATATACAATACAAAAGCAAGATAAAACATATTGCACAGGAGTACCCTGAAAACCATTTTAAGATTGGATTTGAGATTTATACAAGAACATTATATATAAAAAGAGGGATGACGGGGGGGGGGAATGATCAAATTATTAAGACTAAAATACCCATTAAAGAGAGTGATGTTATTTTATCATTGTTCTTACCTAAATATATTATTTAAAAAATGCTTATGGCACTTGAGTCATTATCCTAAAGTTCTGTCTCAGATTTTGCAGGTGACATCATCTAGTATCTTCCAGGGTCTGCAGAGGTGCCAGGGACACCTCATAGACTGTACAACAAAGGGTGCCAAAAAGGCTATTTGAATCAAAATGAATAATCACTGTTTGTTGCTAAGAAGAGATGACCAATGAATGCAATCAGTCCAGTCATACAATGTTGATATCTGAAACTAAAACTTAAAGGGAATCAAGAAAATTCAGAGGTTCCAAATGGGTACAGCATCCCACTGAACCTTCTTAATGACCAATTGTCATGAATCAGGGTTGCTACAGATGGCTGTAATGCCCCTGGCAGCTCTGCAACTATGCCAGCTCTGCCCCGACAGCACCCTCTTGATTCACCTGCCATCGTGGGCGACTGGTGCCACCTTACTCAGTGACCGGGGGGGGGGGGGGGAGAAGGGGTGTCCACCACATCTGATCCCGCTGGCTAGGGAGGTGCAGGGGGCATTCTACCACAGCCAAGCAAGACAGCCAGTCGCTGCAGCCACTTTCAGGGGCACAACAGCGCTCTACTCCCCATCCAGCACTTCTAAGGGGTTCCCCTTAGCGCTCCCACCTGCTCATCGCCTAAACAGTGAGCATGGCAATCAGGGGGTGCACTGGTGCTCAGGGGGTGTACGTGCACCCTTTACATGTCACCATTGCCTGCCATGTCTTGTTGGTAAAATTAAAAAAAAAAATTGTGAGGCTGCCCATGGGCCTGTGTATGGCCCCAGTCTGCTAAACCTCACTGGAACATACTGGTCCTTGAGCCTTCCACCAGACCTCTCTCCAGTACTGTGCCACATGGGACACCTCCAGCCTTATGGGCCAATTGATTGGCTCCTAAACCTCCCTTACACCACACCTCATGCCTTCTGGGTGTTACACTGATGTTGTTTCCTCTGCTTACTTGGCTTCCACCCTTCTAGCCCAAGACCACCGTGTCAGACCTGGCTTTGAGGCACTAGCTCCAATCAGTTTGTTCCAGTCACCAAGCCCCTGGCCCCTGTTTGTTAGGCTCCCGGCCCCTGTCTGACTGCACCCCTCTGGCACCAGGCCTTTGGACCCTGTGCAGCTGTGCCCTCTGACCTCTGTTGGGCCCTTGGCCCCTCAAGTAGCTGTGCCCCTCTGGCCCTGGACCCAAGCCCTTGGACCTTATGTAGTTGCATCCCTCCGGCACCAGGCCCTGCTGGCACCGGTGCAGCTGCACCCCGCTGGACACTAATGGGGCCTCCATACTTCCATTCACAGCTTCATCCCAAACCTCCAGTACAAACAACAACACAAACAGAAGCCCCTGGGCTGTAACAGTTCAATAACAATGAAGACCACGCTCTGCACCTTTAGGAAGACAGCCTTCCACCCCTCAGACAGTATATCTCCTAGCCCTTGTGGGCTCCTAGAGCCTTACTACTTTTGTAGGCAGCAAAACAGGCAACCAAACATTGCCAGGTAGATGGCTTGGGCAGGGGCTCCTTCCCCTAACAATCACCAAAAAGAGAAAGTGGCCTATAATAGCCCTAGCCCTGAGCTTATATGTTCCCAGGGCCTTGCCTCCTTCCAGTCAGCTGACTGCCTACAGGTGCCAGCTAATTACCTTGTTAGCCAATTGCTCAGGCAACCTGCAGCTGTGGAGCTCTGCCTAGCCTTCAGGGCTCCCTAGCTAGGCTGCTTCTGCCCTTAAATAAGCAGGTACATCTTACTGCCCTGTGACACCAACATCCAGAGTATTGGGGCTGAATGCACAGAGCTAAAATTCATACAGATTTCCAATTATGTCAAAGTAAACATCAGGGTATGATGAGTCAGATGTGGCACCAATGCCAGTGAATGTTACATTTGAAGCAGAGCCACTTTATGTTCTTCTGTCCTAAGAGTGAGAATACATACAATACATCTGAAGAATCAAAAGAGCTGGGCACCATACTGGACACAGACAGAAGTTCAGCTTCCCAATGTAACTTATGGTGCTTTACAGGAAGCACTGTAAGTTACAGCAGGGGCAGGCAATTATTTCATGCAGAGGGCCTCTTACTGAGTTTTCGCAAGCCTTCGAGGGCCACATGACAGGCAGCCAGGGGCAGGTAAGTATTAATTTTCTAAATTTTTTAGGGGTCCCACGGGCCGGATAGAATGGCCTGGTGGGCCGCATTTGGCCTGCCCCAAGTTACAGTGATCCCCCAGATCCAATAGACGTTTGCTTTTGGGTCCCAAGGGTTGGGGGGATCCAGCTGCGATTTGGAGTATCTGTGAATCTGCAGCCACTGTCTCCTAACCTCACCCTTCTCCCCTCCCAGCTCTGGCACTGTCTTCAGAATGGGAGAGGGGAAGAAAAAGGAGGGACCTTACTCTGGGGCATGGGAGGTTGGGTCAGGTGGACTGGAGCTATCTGGGTAAACCCCAGACAGAGTTCCCTCTGCTCTTTCCCCCAATTCCATTCTGAAGACAGCACCAGGAGCAGATGCTGACAGAAGTTAATGAAGATGGTCCCTTTCTGTAATGAGGGTTCAGATTGTCACAGGATCAGGCCCTTTAAAAGCGCTATGCACTTCTGTCAGCATGCCTGTAGAGTACTTTCAACAGGTCGACCATGGGACAAACATGACTTGTGTCTGTGCCCACTTTCCACATTGTTACTGGCCAATATTTCCTCTCTTCCAGTGTTATAGCATATCCTGTATTCTGGCTGGCTGTTGTCTTGATTTCCACAGGTGATATGGAACATAGCTTGTACAGTGTATTGGCATCTTTTCAATCCTTAACCAGTGGCTTGTGGTTAACACTCCAACACTGGTTCTAACCACTGGCAATTTTGCTTTCCTTTGATACATGTTTCTTTGGGCTGTGGTGGAGAGCAAAATATTAAGTTGCCCATAATGCAGTACTAGCTCAGCATTGTAGTCCATGAACCAGTTAAGGTTAAGGACCATTGTTTTTAGGTAAAGGTATTACATACATTAAATATATCATACAGTGTTTTTGAAATACCAAACAATTGTACAAGCTCACATTACAAAGACAGCTAGCACCTACAGTCTTTTATATTGTTATTTAGTAGGGCAACTCAGCACAAAATAGCTGGAGCAAATCTTTGTAACCACATATCAGGAAAGGTTTCCATAAGCAAAAACAATAATAATTAAAAAAAAAAAATCCAAATCTTCCCAATTCAACAGAGAACTCAGAACCCAATTAGAAACCTTGCCATATTACAGAGTTAACCCTATGCTATATCGGGGACTGGTTATTACTTGTCACAAGGATACCGCTTCTAATTAAACATTTGATGAATTGCATATGTGTATTGTTTAAATTAACTATTTAACTAGTTAACCCTTTCTGCTGTAGCTGTTGGTATATCCATTCAGTCTTCAAATAGCTGAATTTTTCTTTTTTTTAATCTGAAAGTCAGTTTTATGTTGATACACACGCAGGTTACTTCACTGATTTCAATGAATAATTAGGGTCTTAATTTATTTTTAATTATGAAATATTTTGGGTCATATTACCAAGTAATCCACTAGCCCATTAGCACATGTATATATTATTCCCTATGTTCAAATCATGCAGCATTAAATCTAAAAGTAACAGTCAGCAATTGGCTTAATGATTGCCTCAGAAACACCCTGAAAGGTCCATGTCACACAAATCACAGTGAGAACTGCTAAACTCTACATTTTCATTTAGAAGCCACTTCTCCCTGTCAATGGCCATGCCTACAAATTTTCCTGAAATACTTCCCAGGTCTGAAACAGCTTCTTTTTGCAAGGAAACCTTTAAAATATGCATTACTGTTGTTGATGCATGCTCCATACTTGAATTAGTAAGTGAAAGTGTCTGGCTCACAATGATATATTATAAATGTTATCAGTTTAATCTATGTTCAGCTGTGCTTTCACCCCACAGCTAAATATATTATTGATACTTTAAGCATGTTGTATTTCTTCATGGACATTGCTTGTAATATTGTATCTGGAGTTAATTTATGTTGCCATGTTAGCTGAGAATAAATCCAACATCAGAACTTAAAATAGAGGGAGATTTTGATAGATTATTTAATGACCTGATCTTAGAAACATGCTTATGTGGAAGGCAAAAAAATTACTCATGTGAGTAAAAAGGCATTTGCAATGTGTGAGTATTAGTAAGATCAGGCCTCAATAAATGTATCTTTTAATCCACGTTTCAGGGATTTATTTGGTAGCCAACACGGCTACCAAATACAACCTTGAAACATGGAAGATGCCATATCTTAGCCAATTTTGGAATTATAAACTTCATTGCTAAATAAGAATAAAAATGTCTACACCTCCCTGCCTTTCTGCCAGCTGACACCACCACAGAAAAATCTGCTCATGAAAGAGCAATTTACACAAAGGGCCCCGGAGGAACAGACATCCACCCTCAGCTTCCTTTCTGCAAAATGAAGTTTATATTCTACCTAAGGGGGCTTTTACCATCTTTACTTTTCCCTAATCCTGTAGAAGGGTGTGTGCACCCAAAAGCTTGCAAAGAAAGATAATTTGTGATTTTTTAGTTGATCTAATAAAAGGTATCATCTCTGAACTAAGAGTTTTAGAGTTTTGCATTGCTTTCAATCCACTGTTTTACTTACTTTTGGTTGTATCTCTAGTTTGTTGTTTAGTCAAACATAGTTTTAAATTCAGCTGTCTACAACAGTGACAATATTATGTTCACCCTTTTTAGTGCTGCAAATCATTACCTATATTTTTTCATCATTGTATTTGAATTTGGTTTGCATGTGTCTAATACCAATGGATACCATGAAAACTGTAAAGAAAGCTAACATACCAGTCACTTCTGATATTACATTGACACTGTAGACATGGGTGGGTAAAACCAGTCTGAGAATTCAATATTATCAATGGCTTCTTTGGATATCAGCATTAATAGTGGTATATTTAAAATATAACTAACCAGTGTGGTAGAACGCTATTGTCATCTGATTTTGGCATTCCACTGTTATAACCAAAGAGGCAAAGCGGAGGCATTTATCAAGAATAAATATAGAGACAAAGCCAAGATGTTTATTTTTACATCATTGTCAGTTGCTCACTGCGCCATTGTATATTCCACTTGGCTCAAACACAGTATACTTCAGCCAATCAGAGAGCAGTTTCTTCATAAACAGGAAGTTTTCTTACTTTTATGAATAATCTGATTTCTCCACTGCACTATCTCTGCGCTTTTTGTTCATCTTGGAGAATTTATTTAAGTATTTCTGATAATCAGAGAGTGGTTTATCCACAAATATACAGTTAAAAGTACATTGTACTCCATGTCAAAACCAACTACTCCAGCTGGGTGGTGTTTATTTGTTTATTTGAATTAATAGCCTTCATAGGGGTTGTCTGTAAACAAGGCAATTTTGAAATCAGCAGATAACTGCTCAGAAAACCTCACTAAAAGGTTTTAGTAGAATGATAAAAACCACATTTTATGATAAGAAAGATGAAGAATTTAGCATCTAAGATACAAACAGGTACAAACGTCAAGAGGAGTAGGATGTGTCGATTTGCCTTGAACCATGCATAAAATATTCTCTTTGTACAATACAATATGGCATAATATTACACTTTTTATATACAATACATTTAAAAAGTGGAATCAGTCAGTTAGCACAGATTCCACATAAACACTCTCTAACCTTTTGGAACTACCTTTACACATGTATATATACAACCTGTATATATAAGTATATAGTGGGCACATCTACACAAGACACTGACTCCGCAGTAGCCTGATACTACTGCACAGTAGGGTCACATGGCAAAAAACATGCTGAGATACTAATGCGAAGTAGTATTAGGCTCCTGTGAAGTAGTGTCACTTAAAAGACGTTCACCAGTGCTACTGCACAGTATCTCCAGTTACTGTGCATTTATTTAGTACTTGCTTATACATGTGGACGTACCCAGCGATTCTATGTTATGTCAAGGTATGGCTAAATATATAAATATGCATATACTCTCACTATATTTTAGGTAAAAGCTGTTATCAAAACTGTCTACTGGCCATTTAATAGCATAATGAGTTGCGTCTGTGTGCGTGGACATGCAAATATGTGCGCACGTGTGTGTAAAGAAGTTTCTGCCTGCCTCTTTTTGGTAATACACAGTAATTCATGGTACTTTGTATTGCCAAACAGGACACAAGAATGTGTTTTAAAAGTTAATTATGAGATATTTTTTCAGCACGTTTTTAAAGTGCTGTAACAGACAAATATATGAAGTGTTACTACAGGAAGATTTATTCCAAGTTGTTTTCACTGTAAATAAGGGTTGATTTGTTCCATATAATTTGAAAGCATTTTTAATTTTATGGTAACTCACAAGAACTAAAAATGTTTTCTTAACATATACACACATGCCTTTTCATAGGTCCTGTTGCAACTGAATATCCTGCATAACTTTGATTCTCAGAATAACTCTTTGAAATAAAATTTCTGACAATTGCATGCGAGAATTCTGCAATGGGAAGCAATGCTGCTTTCAAGGATGGAAAGTGTTTGGAATGTTGGGGAGTTTCCCTGAGACTGGTGGGAATGTCTCTCTGCCTTTGCATTTCAAAAATAAAAGTGTAGAAGGCTAAGAACTAGAAAATCATAGATGCTGGTATGACATTTAAGATAAATTCAAAACATTTTTCATCACCTATTTGGCACTACGGTATGTAATCCTCATATTAAGTGACTACAGATAAAAAATTCACCCCATACGAGGTTGTAATTGTAATTTCGATTTCGGTATTGTCTGTTTCATCAGTATTCCCTGAACCTATAAAGCCATACCCTTCCCATACTAACCTAATGAAAAATGATGTTGCTGAATGGAACAACTGAGCAACAAGTATACTTGGTATAAAACTGTTCAAAATGTATGTGTATCTAGATTGGCTGATGTTATTATTTAGCTGTATCCTAGTTGCACTGGAAACATTCATTAAATTATCTGGCATTTTAGGACAAATTGGCACCATTGTTAGAGTCAAGCACCTCCCAGATACTACACAGCATTTATAAAGGTCTGGTGCATATGTTTATTAACAATGTTTTTCATATGTTGTAAGAAGTATGAGAAAGCAATAAGAGCAAAATACCCCATGGGATCAGTAGCAGAAATGTTCTATGCTTCTATGCATCAGCTCTGTGCTTCAATCATGAAATATTGACTCTACTGAAATCAACATCAGAATTTATACTGAGTCAGTGGAGCCAACTGAAAAGTCTAATTTTAGGAAGTCCAGTGTATACACTCCATATATGTTTCACGTTTCGTCCCAGGATAGTATTCTGTATGTTCAGCAGAAGTGTGTTCATGAAGACTCTCTATGTAGGTAAAAAAAAAAAAAAGAACTTATTTTTAAACCAATAACACAAATAGAGGTATTTCACATGAACAATTACTGCATACAGGACAAACCTTGGTGCCCAGATCTTCCCACCCCCAACAGGTTTGTTCAAACACTGTACAGCTAAATATTCTATAAATACCCATAGTAACAAAAATCTTTTAAACCCAGATTGATGCACAGACGGTTCCAATTGATCTACTCTGCATAGAGATTCCTAGGCAATAGGAAGACCTACAAACCATCTTCCCCAAGATGAGGATTTACCCTTAACAGACCAAATAAGAAGAAACCACACAGTATTGGGAAACATCTTCCTAATACAGAATTTCAAAATACATCCTGAGCATTAGCTTTTTTTCTCTTTTGCAAGGCTGGTAATAATTCTCCCCTCTAGAACTAACAGGAGTAGAATTATACACAAACAAATGAGATAATTTAAAATCAGCAGGTTATTTTAAACTCTAACTGGTGGAATTATGAAACTTCATGTAGCTTTCATGAATAAGAATGTATAATTTGAGCTTGAGTAGTGTTTCTTGTTTTGCTAACAGTTGTATTCCAAAGTTTACCTCTATAGTAACTCTCTGATAGGCCATCTTGAAAGATTTCTTTCAAGTTCTTTCACTACCCCCTGGGTGCATTTACAGGAGACACTTTACTGCATGGTAGAGCAAATTACTACATAGTAAGTGTCATCATCTACATGTGCAGATGTGTACTGTGCAGTAATTTGCTCTACTCATGAGTGAATTTGCTACCTCGTGGTGGTGGAGGGTGCAGGGCAGGGTAGGCTTGCCCTCCGCACCGTTGAAGCTCAGGGTCCCAACACCAGGTTTGCAGGTGCACCATGGCAATCACCAGCAGCACAGCATAGCAAGTCAGGAACCCTCGGTCTGTGCAAAAAGCTCTTTGCAGCATGCCTGAGACACAGAGCCACCATGGCGGGGGGGGGGAAGGGGCTGGCCCCAGTGTGCCTCTCTGGCGAAGACCCACGTGGGGAGGGCAGGAGCACCACCAGCTCCACATCCCAGGGCTGGGAGCCCTTCACCCCCCCACTTCCCCAGTTGCCATGGGCTTGGGGGCAGAACAGGAGACAGGGGAGGAGTGGCTCTGAAGCTGAAGCAGCAGGTACTGCCAGGAGCCAGGCCTGTCCCTGGCTTCTGGCAGCAGAGGGCAAGGGAGGCAGACTGCCCTTGGCCAGCACCCAGCAGCCCACCTGCCCCTGTGGAGCTAGCTGTGTCAGGGGCTACCCAGCTGACTTACCATGGTCTATGGGCACCCATGCAAACACAACCCCCAATCTGAGGCCAGGCAACACACAGACCCCTGGTATTGAGCATCTTATCTCAGAAATATTGTAAACTCTCACAAACAACTTCTTTCTCCTGGCTCTATAGGACCTGCAGCTGCATGCGGCAGAGAGCCACCAGCTGGCAGCCAGGATGCACCATCACGGTCACTGCCATTCTCATCCAGGGCCTCGTATATGCACCACCTCCAGCAGCACAGCACTGAAGACCAGATCCGGCTGCTGGACCAGCAGGTCATGGTGAGGAGCAACTGGTGGACTTGTGGGCCTGGCGTGTGAAGGACATCGCCTGCAAGCAGGAGAGGGACCGAAAGAGAGACTTGGCAGGGGCAGACCAGGAGTTCAGGGATAGGTTCCTGGCCCTGGAGGACATGCACTTGGGGGCCAGGAGTGGCATGCTGCCCTAGTGGCCAGGGCAGTAGAGACCACGGAGGAGGACTGCTGGGTCCTGAACACTGTCTTGACCCTGGTGGTCGCCTTTGTGCCACCCACTGCTCTGCCACAGGCAGTGACAATGCATAGGGGATGCATGGGGGTGCACAAGCACCCCCTTAGAGTGCCAGTGCACCCCCTGACTGGCAGCACTCACCGCTTAGACAATGGGCAGGTAGGAGCACTGGTTCCTCCCCAGCGAGTGCCAGCCAATTGCTGCAGCTGCTCCCAGAAGTGACTGCAGTCACTCCTGGAAGTTGCTGCAGCAAATTGGCCACAGGGGGAACCATCCCCATTGGCAGGACTGATCACAGAGGGGGCACATGCTGCCCCTGACTAAGGCAGCACCAGTTGCCCATGGCCACAGGTGCTGGCCCCAGCCTTCAGCTCTCCCTGGCTGAAGAACTGGGAGGAGCTGGGCAAGGGTGATTTGCCCATGTGGGACAATTTGTGCCTCAACAAGGTGCACATGCAGGGGTGTGCACTGCAGCACAAAGTAGCAGCACATATTTATGCTGCTATTATTTGTACCACTGCAAGCGCACGCCCCTGCTCATCTGGATGTGGCCTGAATGGCCAAGTCCCTATTTACAGCTGGGTCATCTGGGGGTACCTTTCAGGCCAAATCCAAATCAAGGCTCAACCTCATGCCTTCACAGCTGTAAGGAAGGGTTTTCACTACTCCACCACACCTCTACTAGAACATACTCCAACGATTTTTCCCCTCACACATTGTAGTATCTCTCCTGACTTTTTGTCCTATCATCATAACATGGACTCCCTCCTTGATTTGGAGTGACCACTCACAAAGCTGAGTTTCATTTCTATGTCTATTCACTCTATGGCACCTCTGCCAAGACTATTCATATCAGCTGTGATGATGGTGATCTCTGCGATAAGGACACTCACGCACAAGGAACTTAAGACTAGGATGCTGAAAAGTCATCAATTGTTTGCAATTTCCAGTCATTATCAAACTGGGTTAAACTGGAAGTAGGAACCTAGAAAGAGAAAACCTGTGTACCCCTTTACCCATTCTCTAATAAGCTGTACAATCCCCCTATTAGTTATTTCAAAAAATGTATTTGAGATAGCAGGTGCCAGGCTGCTTGTTAATTGTGCCCCTAGGCTTTAGCTTCACTGACTAATGACAGGAGATCAGTTACACTGTGTTGCTTTAATTTAACAACCTAAATACAGACATTTTTGTTTTGCAAGCTCTTTAATCAATCAGATATGTGTTAGCTATTAGTTCAGTTCTGTGCCCCAGGAGGCTTCCTATGTAGTGCTCCAGACATGCGTATTCTTTTAGTTCCTGTTTACTAAATCTGAGTTCCTGAATAGGACATTAACTTGTTTTTGTTTTTTTAATGAAGTAAATTTGTAGGGGGGAAGAATAAACTTATAATTAAAACCAACTGGTACTACAAACTGCCTCATATTCCACAGTACTGCAGATATTTTCAGTTAAAGACATGGGAGTAAGGGAAATCAGGGTAATTCCCTTTTAACCAAAAACTTTATAACAACTGATGTTTCTTTCCAAGATGAAAGACTCAATCATGTAAAGGAGATCAATAGAAAAAACTAAACTATAAAAATCACAGACAGCACTCCTGGAGTTATTTCAAAAAGATTTTTACATAAGGACAAATAACTGCCAGATGACAGCCACCTTGTTAAGACTCTTCTGTGCATAGCCAGCCAGCCAATTTCTTTGAGAAAATGAATTAATGTAAACAACAAATAGTTCATATCAGGCTTCTCATACAACAGCATGCATACTGGGAAGTTGCAGAGAAGTACACGATACTACGGAAATAACAGTCAATGCTTCCTACACATTTGGTGAGGCACTTCATTGTCATTAATAGGATAGTTCCCATGTTTCTTAATTGCTTTTGCTTTCATTTACAGGTTAGTTTGCCATTTTACAACATGCCTGCTTGTGAAACACCTCTACCAGGTTTAAGCTAGGTTTAGCACATAATGATTAGGTCTGATTTTACAAAAATGAACCTGTTACACAGTTGTAAAAACAGACAACAGTATGTAATAGGGCAAAAGATTAGGAGCAAGAAGAATCAGGGTTCTAATCCCAGCTGAGCCACTTATGGTATAACCTTGGGGAAGTTACGTGACCTTCCTGTTGCTATTTAGTAAACTCAGTTGGAAATTCAATACCAAGCAAGCCTAAGAGAATATCATATGCTTCTGCTCAACTTCTCAGAATTAATAAATTACAGTGAAAATAGTGGTTTATAGGATTTCATTGTGCTAGTGCAATGAAATGCACACAAATTAAATGTTATGTATAAAAGAAACCCTATCTTTTACTGGCAGGGCTTAAAATGAAGTTAATAGGTAGAATGTGTCCTATACTTTGTAACCCAAAATAAATGAGATAAATCAAAAGATTTGGCTAAATTATGATAGAAAATAGTACCACCCCAGGGTAAATAAATTCAAGACACATTCCAACTATTCCTTTTATTCTCGTGTTCTTATATTCTTCTAACAAGGGCATTTATCAGATGATCTGATTAGGTGATCAGATTTATATGGCCAGATTCTCAGCAGTTCCTAATATGAGCTACTGATAGGGGTACAACAAAAAAGCTGATTATAGTTCCCTGATCCTGGAGTCCTACAGTCCCATAGTCCTTTCCTATGCAGACTGGAAAGGCCCAGTCTCCCAGTGGAGGGGGGTGAAGTAATGCTCTAGCTGTATCCATGCCCAGCCCCCAAGACACTGAAGCAGAAGCTGGTACCTACTGCAGCATATAACTCCCTCATATCAGGGACATCTCTAGCCCGGGTCTAGCTGCTTTCAAGCCCCTCTTTCTTGCCAGAATGCTTTTCTGAATTAGGGCCTAAAATGTCTTGAAGTGCCTTCTATATACATTCATTGTGCTCTTTTTATTACAAAAAGCAAGAGTGGAAAGTAAGGGTGGAAGGTACCAAGGCGTAATGATATTAGCAATAACGTTATATGTTCTCAGTTAGTTTTTGAATCACTAAGGGGAATGCATCAGGAGACAGAATGAGTTTACTCATTTACTGTTGTTATGGTTTGGCTGTAGACAGTTGATTCAAGGCGGGATAAAAGCTTCAGCAACGTAACACTGATGTGGCTATATTTTCACCAACCTAAAATGTACAAAACAGTATTTTTCAAATGAGGTCTATCTAGATATATCTAATCACACTTTTAGAATATACAGGTTATGGAGAAGGCATATGCCGTGGACTAAAATTTTGTTCATGTCTTTGTTTCTGTGATGATCTTGATGGGGAACAGTATCTTTCTGGAGTGTTGTACTTCAATACTGTGCTTTTCAGTAGGAAATATACAACCTCATTTGTACAAAATGTCCCTGCAATGCCCTAAAAGTAGAAGTCCTTGGTGGGTGAGAATGTTCCAAATTGTCAAGCATATTTAGGTTCTGAGAAGTAGAAGAATCTTAGCAGCTAACCCTAAGGATGCTCCAAAGTTAATGTGGATTGCTTAGAACTATAGCATTTTCCAACAAACCTATTTTTCAACAGAAATACATACCTTAGTGATAAGTGGGTAAGAAAAGCCTTAGTTTTCTTTCCTTGCTTCATTCCATGGGTTGGCCTCCCAAGATAACATGGAGGGCATCAAAATTTACTGCTGTTGCTATACAGCTGAAAATATTATCAGCCTAGGATGGGAACTGTGTCTCAGAAGTTTGCACCAAGGCACATTATCCATAGGATAGCCCATAGCATATTCCAAAGTTCAACCTGTACCTCGTTAGCCAGAAGAGGTGTGACAATCATTTATTACTGTGTCAAAGGTATATATTTTACAGCCACACAGAGCTTGATGGCTGAATGGATCCCTAATAACTTTTACCTTTGAACACAGATCTAGGATAAAAATACAAGTAAAAAATAAGTCTTTTAAGAAAGTTCTGAAAAAATGAAGACAGGGAGTTATAAATGAAAATGCTTTATGACCTAAATTATTGCACAATATGTGGTAAAAGTCACTTTGATTTCCTTGTGGAATATTGGCACTATATAAGGAGGTATAAAACTATGGCATACAGGTTCCAATAATGCATAACCTTGAGTAGTTACACAGATATATAAAGATTAAACAGACATTTTAAATCATACAGAAAGCCAGAAGCAGAATTAAACATGGTTAACACTTAATGTGTTTGAATGTAATCAATAAAAGCAAAAAGTCAATACCTCTGATTCAAAGAACACCCCTTTTTTCTTCTACTTACAGTTGTCTCTATATTTGGGGAAGTGAATCTTGGAACAATCCTGGGCCACCTTGATAATAATAGATGCCCCTGATTAAAACTGGGAGAATCTAAACCTTTGGATATACAGCAGAATAAATAAAACATATAAAGTGAATCTTGACCACACTGAATTTAATGACAAATAGACAGGATTCCACCCCTTACGGAATTTAAAAGAATCCCAACATGTCATTTTGTAACATACTAAATATTTTCATAATTTTGTCACATGCATTTACTGGTTCTAACCAGCTTGCCCATGTGCCATCTCCACAAAGGAAGAAAGGGACTGGAACTGGGTATAGGGAAAGGGAGAGACTGGGTGATGAGGAACCAGTAAGTCCAAAGGGAGATACTATGACTGGGTGAATGAAGAGACTGGAACTGAGATAAGAAGTAGAGGAGTAAAAGCTGGGGCAGGATAGGAAAGGAGAGTAGGAATGAGAAGGAAGCCAGGGATGCAAAAAAGATAGGACTGTGACGGAGACAAATTGTACAGGATGCAAAAAAATGCTAGGTTCTAAGAGAAACAGCAGAGGGTCATTACCCACCAGAACACAGTCCTCTCCAGGAACTAGAAAGAAAAATAAAATCTCATCATTTTTTTGTTGTGAGCAAACAAATTGGCAAAGTCTTTGTCTTATTCCCCCTAGTTGACATCCAGAAAGAAGATAACAATCTACTATTGCTCTTAATTACTCTGTTAGCTCAGGGAGCAGAGAGAGGATGGAGAATGGTTTCTCAAACAGCATTTCTCCATCTGTGAGTTGCGACATAAAAGTGGGTCACAAGAATATATGAAAGGGTCGTGAAACAAATACTTGAAAAATGGATTCTCCTTTGAAGGAGAAAAACGTGGGAAGCCGTGGCTTTTCCCTTGCAGGCTGACAGTTCCAGCCTACCAGGGGCTGCTTGGGGGGCCTCCATGCCCCACATACACCCACCACCTGCCCCACACACTGGGGGGCTGGGGCTTGGGGTCAGCAGATCAGAAGTGAGTCAGGACTGGCCACTGATGTTTACAAATGGGTCCTGGCACAAAAAAAGTTGAGAATCACTGGTCTAAAGGTTCCAACCCTGCTAATGATCCATGAAGGTGAAAATACGATGCCACGTGAAGGAATTTCTACTTTGGCCCTTTTAAAACCAGAAAATTACACAACATACACACAAACACCTATACAAAAAGGACATTATCAAAAGGTTTCCATGTCAAGTATTCTGTTTTTTTAAAATGCCACATCAGAGAAGTCTGTGCAACCTTAATGTCAGCCCCATTGTACATACAACTTAAGGTACAGTCTATAATTACCTGGTCATATATTGTTATTTTTACAGGACTCCTTGCCTCATTTATTGCACAGGATAAACCTGCTGTGGGAGGTGTGAGGTGAAGGAGGCAGCTGTCTATGTGACAGAAGTTGGAAGGTGTGAAAGAAATGAGGCAGGAAGTATAAAAAAAAAAAAGAGAAAAAGAGATAGTTGAATTTTGTCCCTGCTTCTGCTGTAGCTTCTGTTTAATTACAATCAAGTCATTTAAATTAAGTGGTTGCTGATTTGTGTGTCTTGTTTTCTGGCTCCCCAACTTGGCTTAAATACATAAATGTACATAAGTATATATTTTCTAAACAATCAGGTTCTAGGTGTCCCCATCTGAGTACTCACAATTAGTGGAGATTTTTAAATGTAATCTCTTTAGGATTCAGTACCCCTACTGTAAAATACCAAAGAGGTGTGGGAATATTAAAGTGCTTGGGAAACTCAGACCAGCACCAGAGAAGAGCTTAGGAGGAAATTAATAATTCCATCATCAGAGCCAAGTTTTAATAGTGTTCAGTATATAAGGCAGGAGGGCACGCACTGAACAATGAGAATAAATAACCATTCAGTGTTTCATTTAGGTTTGCATCATCTATCCTGTCACTGAGTGACACAGGTATCCAGCAGAAAAACAGTGGAGATAATGCAATTAAATACTGTATTGTAATGCCTAAACACAAGGGAGCTCAATTTAAGATTATACTGGAAAGCTTAATTATGCCTTTTCTTAATTTTTGAATGTTTAACTTTGTAACCTCAGTAACTGTTTAATATAAATATACATGTTTGTACATACACAGTCCTTTTCCTGCAAATAGGGCCAAAATTTGCCCCAAAGATTTACCATGCTTCTGGTTCCTGTTTATACTCCACAACTGAAGGTTTGGAGCCTAATTAGAGCTAAAGATTTCAGGGACAGGCTCTTACTCCCCCTCTGGAGGGAGGGGGCAGTAAATTTTAACTCAATAAGGAGTTTAGGGTCAGGGCTCTTCCTGGCTTTCTTCACTCCTTTTTTCAAACATGTCTTTGCTCTCTCCCATAGGTCCTTTCTGCAAAATTCCCCTCCCACAGCCAACATTTTTTTTCTCTTTTGTTTCATTATTTCCTATTTGTTTCTGTATTTTGTTTTCTGGGATTTTTTTTTACCTCCTCTCTCCTTTTTTTTTTTTGTGTGCTTTACTATAGTTTTTGAATTTCTGCGTTTTGTTTCTGTATTTTCTTCTACACCCTCTACAGTTCTCTTGCTCAGTTCAGCCACCTTCTTTCTTGACCCCTCTGTCCCAACTTACCTCATTCATTTTTCCCATTTCTTGCTTTCTGTATTACTATGCTTATTATTGCCTGTTATTGATACTGAGGTAGGGAAAGAATAGTCATTGTGCTAAGCTGTGTCCAGACATAAAATGATGGTCCCTGCCCCAGAACTCTTACAGACTAACTCTAAACCAAGAGTAAGTAATGACAAAAATGAGAATACAATGGACAATGAATAGTGACATTATTTCAAGCTACAGTCACAGAATGACAGCTGCTGAGTGCTTGATTGGCACTATGAGATTTGAATGACAATATGGTAGGCTTTGTGGATTTTTATGGGACATCCCATGCATGCACAATGGAGGAGCATGGGTGAGAGCATGAAGGTACTTAAAGGAAAATGTGATCAATGAACAATAAAGGCTAGCAACATCAATAAAGCAAAAGCAGGAAATGATGGCTTGTTGCTGTAGGGTGGGGCTAAACCATGCAGAGCCATAAAAGGTAAGGCAAGCAGCTTATGCTTCACGCTGTGCAAAAGGGGAGCCAGTGGAGGGATATAGCAGAACCAAAGCAAGGAAGATGAGTCAGGAAGATGACTTTTCTTCTGCTCTCTGATGCCATCTGCTTCTCAGTATTCTGTTTCCCCAGTACTAGAAGGACCACATTAGAAAAACTAGCAGTAAGAGGCCCAACATATTTTCACAATAACAACATCAGGTGGCACAAAATAATCAAAAAGCTGACTTACCTGGCTAACCAGGAATTCCAGTTTCATAAGAGGAATCCTTGGAGGTTCCGATGTGACATATTGGCAAGGTGGCATGATTGGGAAGGGGAATGATCTCCCTCTCTGCACTCTGTACCCAGCTGCTTGAACAGCCCTTTAGTCATCTCAGTGTTAGGGGCTAGACTGGTTTAATCCTGACCTAAATGTTGCTTGACCAGACCTAGGAATCAGGCCCCTTATCTGAGGTGAACCAGACTCCAGCATACATGTCTCACCCAGGAAGCTCTGGACACTGATTTCAAAGTCTTTATCAAAACCTAAAACTTTTAGGGGACATAAGCAAAATGAGGGACTTGCAGGCACCAGATGGAAAACAAGCTCAAGAGCAATGGAAATGGTTGCAGGACCAGCAGGAAGCATCAAGCAAATGTAACTTCCTCTGTGGAAAATATATTTGCAGTGACTTATTCTAGCTTTGCAAAGAAGAGACAAACTCAAATCCATCGCTGGAGGGGAGCTCTCCCTTTTGCTTGCCAATGATGCTTCTAAGTACTCTAACAAAAAATATGAAAAGCGGTGGTACTAAGCAGCACTACCAGAATGGAGGATTTTGTAACCTATAAGCTCTTTTAGGCTGGAAACATCATCTGGTCCTGCTTTCATGCAGTGGCTGTCACAGTGGAATCTAAGTTCATGGCTAGTGCTCGTAGATACTGCCATAATATAAATACAAGTAAAAGGTGGGGTGTAGACGAAATGAGAGGCATGTTCAAGGAGTTTTAGTTTGCTGCCCCTACAGCCACAGAGCGAAGTACCAGGCTCTGTACAGCTCAGGGGCTCTGCAGGAAGCCCTGTAGGCAGCCTGGCAGCAGCTCTGCCCAAGAAAAGTGGTGAGCCTGATTCCACGCCCCCACCTCCCAAGCCTGCCTGCCTGAGCTGCATAGGGGCTGGTACTTCCCTCCATGGCTGCAGTGCCTCCTGGGACCACCCGAGCCAGGTGTCTGCAGGTGGGTGCTGCCGGGGCAGGGCACCGCTGCCACAGACGGAAGCACCAGCCCTCCCCCTCTCCCCCCCACAGAGCCCAGGGACTGCTCCACCTGCCAGCAGCTCGCCCTCCCCTCCCCACCAGCGAGGCAGGTAAGTCAGTGGGGTGTGTGCACAACACGGGGGATTAATGAGCCCTAAATTGAAGCAGTGTTTTTTAAAACTCACCGCTTCAATTTAGGGCCCCCGTTTTGTCTACACATGCCCAAAGATACTAGTCAATCCGTCTGAAAACTGAATTGAAATTAAGGGTAAAACTTTCAAAAGCCCTTAAGTTACTTTAGAGTCTAAGTCCTATTTTCAAAAGTTATTATGGCACTTAGGACCCCAAGTCCTAAGGCCCAAATCCTAAGGTATTTAGGCACTGTAGGCAGTGGCTTCTGCCTGGAAAAGCCCACAGGTGACCTTTGCTCCCTAAAGAGCTCCTCAGCTGCCCATACACACAACTGAAACAGTCTTTAATAAACAAAACCCTGTCATCCTGCACCAGACACTGTGAGGGGTCCCCTGGGGCTCTGGCACTACCACAGCAGTTTGGACTCAATGCAGCAATGCATTGCTACAAAGGGGTGGTTCAGCCCACCCCTTTGTAGCAAAACCCCATTTTTCTTTTATTTTAAAATGCATTCCCTCCCCTTCCCCAATCATTTCTGACTTTCTCTCTCTCTCTATTCCCTATAGATAAGTATAAGGGAGTTAAGATGTAGAATAAGCTTTAACATTTGATTTTAGGTAGTAAGTTTTATTTTTCTCTCCCCTCTGCAAATAAGTTCCCTGCTATTTTGATATCGATACCTACTGTTTTCTAAGTGATGATTATTATGTTTGTACTGCTTTTATATTGTGTGATTACTGTTTTAGGCCTATATGTGTAAGTTAGTGTAAGTCATGTCGAGTTTCCACTTTGTTGTCAAGCCTTCATTTTGTGTCCTCTGCCTGGGCATCCCCTGTGTTGCAACTGTATGATTCATGTACCCCTCCCATGTAAATTGGTTCCCAGATGAATGAGAGTGATTGGGAATGACTGAAATACAATGGTAGCAGGCCTCTGCTGAATGGCCTGTAACAACTGGGCCATCATCTTGCACTGATTCATCCAAGAACCACGGACCTCACCCAGGAACAGAGACAAGAACCCAGTGTTTGAAAAACAAAAGACCCTGCAGAACCAGCAACTCTACCATTGTACCCCACCATTACAGACACCCGAAACTGCACATCCCTGCATGGAGCATACAGGCTCAGTACACCAGGGGCTGACCCTTGCCTGGGTATGCCTCCTGTCACTAGGGTCACAAAAGGTCTGCCCCTATAAAAAGGGGCAGTGAAGACAGACCCAGTGGGATGCCCTCTCCATCTGGACCAGCACCATGCCACACCACCTATCCACCCAGAGGCCCTGCCAGCGACCCCTCTCTGGACAACACCTGCTGGACAAGGACCCCTTTCCAGCCTAGATAGGTAACTATCACCACCCGCCTCCCCAATCCACTCTTCAACCAAGGACTTGGACTGCTTCTCTTCCCTACCTGGACTCCAGCCCTTCCACTGAGTCTTGTTCTCCTCCTCCCATTGTGTGTGCGTACCAATAACTTCATGGGGCTGTGTAGTGTGTTGTCTAATAAAACTGTTATTTGGACCCCTAAGTTGGGTTTTACCTTACTATGGTTTGACCCTGCTCCAATTCCTGCTCCTCACCCCTCTAACCCCTTTCATTTCTGCCTCTCCTGCTTTCGGCTCACTGCCACCTCCAACACCTGTCCTGAGCTCCTCTCTGCCTCCAAGCCGCCTGTTTCTTTGCCACTGTCTTATCCCCACTGCCTTTTCCTTTTCCCCTGAGCAACCAGGTTTCTGCCTCAGTTTCTTTCCTGGCTATCTCCTCCTTGCCACCACTTATCTGCCCCTCCCAATATCTCAGCTGTCTGCCTCAGTTTCCAGCCCCAGTCTACCTTAAGTAAACCCAAGCCTCAGTTCCTCAGCCAGCTTCTCTGTAATCCACTGGTTCTAATCCCAGTCCTAGCAACTTTCACTCCCTATACTTTAACTCTCTCTAGCTCACCTGAACCTTCCCCCAAGTATCCCAGGTACCCCAGCACACACATACACACTGTACCATCCAAGTTAGGAACTTACCTGTGTGTATGTGTAGGTGAGTTGTATGTGTGTGAACTGGTGTGTATACATACACACACATATCATGGTGTGCATGATATACGAATTAGTGATCTGTGTCTAACTTTTGGGGTGTATAGTGTATGTGCATGAATTGGTGATAGGTATGCACGTGTCTAGGCTGGTTTGGATGTGTACATGCCTGAGCTGGTTGTGTGTGTGTGTGTACCTAACTGATCTGTGTGTTTGTATATGTGCAATTGTGTCACACCCTCCTATCTAACAGCACTATATTGAGATCCTGAGAGTTGGCCTGACCCCACAGGGCAACACCTGGTCTCCAGCTCACAACTGTTCTATCACCGTTCGCTGCCCTACTGCTCTTCTCTCTGAGGGTTCTCAGTTCCTAGTGAGCCACTCCCCTATCAGCAGCATCTACTCAACAGAGCTGGCTACCCCCTCTTAAGAGGACAAGCTACCCTGTTCCAGGCACCTGACTCATAGGAT
This sequence comes from Crocodylus siamensis, assembly GCF_052110815.1. Classification (NCBI taxonomy): domain Eukaryota; kingdom Metazoa; phylum Chordata; order Crocodylia; family Crocodylidae; genus Crocodylus; species Crocodylus siamensis. The sequence continues at coordinate 68,965,794 of NC_143401.1, read as the reverse complement.
TTCAGTGTGAAAGTGCCTATTATCAAAGGACTAGGGCAGCTGTTCTCAACTTTTTTAGACTCAAAGCACCCCTCATTTTTTAGCTCTCATTCATTTTTTGACTACAGAAAAAATAGAGCAATTTTTCTGTTGCAAAGAACTCAGGAATGTACACTGTCAAAACCATTCTGGCCTACTATACCTTTTCTGCTTGACATCATTGGGTTTCATTTTGTGAATCATGTATATAGGTATTTGCACACTTTCCCTTTTTCGTTTTTGTGACAAGGTATTTAGCAGAATTAGCAGATTTGTTAGAATCTGACAGGGCTGCATCATGAGCACTTTTTCTGTGGCCTTGCACTTGCGACTTGTCAGCCATGCACCTTATACTTGGCAGGAACTTGCACCTGTCAAATGTTCCCCCTGCAGCAGATCACACAGACCAGGAGGGAGTGGGGAAGGTCTCCCCACAGCAGATCATTCTGACCAGGGCAGAGGGGGTCCCCCTGCAACAGATCATGCCAACCCAGAAGTGGTACTCCCGATGGGCGCAGTCAGCTATGGGGGGACCATGGGGATCGCTTCTCCGGGTGCCGCCACTCCCCGGCTGATACTTCAGGGGGTGCGCATGCACCCCTGGACATATCGCCACTGTGCATCAGCACTGAGAAAATGGCAGTGGCACACTTTTGAAACAAAACAAATCAAAGGTGTTTTACTTCAAAAGCACACCACTGCCATTTACTGTGTGCTGACAAGCATTTCACAGTTTATACAAATGTAGGTGATGCAGTGCCAGGTGCGTCAGCTTGCGTGCTCTGCAGACTCAATTAATTGAGTCTCTGACGTGGTGGATTTCTGGTGCGTCAGAGCAGACAGAGGTACATGTATAAATGCCCCTTGATTCCAGGAAAAAGAAGTTTCAGTAAAGCCCAGAGATTAGGTATTTCTGACCAAGAGAAATGCAGCTGAACTTTTCAAATTCTTCTCTGAGAGAGAACTTTGTATATATGGGAAAAAAATAAAATGCATGTACAGGATTTTTTTCTAAGGCTACGAGGTTACATTTTAGGATCCTTCTCTTCATAATTCCTTTCTGAACTAAAATCTCACCTCCTGACAGTGGCTAACTGCAAAACTAAAGAGTACAAAATGTACAATTCAATCATTTAAAACACACTTGAGGGCTCTCACCTTTGCAAAAAAAGTGAATATAATCTTAAATAAGGCACTGGTTTGCATTGCAGGGTACCAGATATCCTGAACTAAATTAATCCCCATCACAAGTAAAGTAACAGATACATACAGTGAAGAATTTTTGGTTCAGTAACATTTGTACACTGAGGTGGTACATGAGGTAAAAAGCAATGGAAAAATCAGGATGAAGGGAACACACCGGTTCCTTCTCCCTTAGCCCCCCAAAAGCACCGAGGCACCGGCTGGCCCTTCTGTGCATGCACACAGTTTAAAAAGGGCCTGGCAACGGCATAAGCCTCATTAGCATCCTGGCTCCGGTGCAAGACGCGCGGGTGCAAGCCCGCTGCGCCCCCGTGAGCCCAGGGACCCCATCAGCAATCCCAGGACCCCTGACAAGCCCCAGCCTGCTGGCAGGTAAGCACAGGCCCATGAAGGGAGGGACCTAGCCAGCTGGGAGCAGGCTAAGTGGACGGAGGAGGGCCCCGGTTCCTACTTCGCCCAGCCGCAGGGAGCCGCACGAAGAGGCCTGAGCCTGGCACAGAAGTTCGCACAGGAGGGGAAGTGGGAGGGCCTGAGGCCCTGCCCGTGAGTCCCCCAGAGCAGACAGTCCCAGCCATAGCCAGCCCACCAGCAGCATGACACAGATGGGCACACGCCACACCCCGAGGGTCCCATGCCCCCCCGCCCCTCCCCGGCACCTCAGAGATGGCCACCCAGACAGAGCCCATGGTTCCAGGCTTCACGCACACAGAGCCTTTGGCTCTTGGTTGTGGGGGCTGCCTGTCCCTTTTTCAGGCTCTGGGGCCCCGGAGCATGGCCACCTCCCCTTGTGGGGTCTGCTCCCTACTGGGGTCTCTGGCATGCCGGCTGGAGGAGCTCCAAGCTGCAGTCCAGAGACTGCATGCCATCAGGGACTGAGCAGGAGCCTACTGCCAGGCCCTTCTCCCCTGGGAGGCGGAGGGTAGACCCAGGGGAGGGTCCCAGGAGAGAAGGGCCTGGCAGAAGACAAGGGAGGACCCAGGGACCTCCCCTTCTGTCCAGCCACAGGGTTGGACCAAGGTGGTCAAGGGCCCCAAGGCCTGCCACACCAAGGCCCCTGCCCTGCTGGAGCTTTTCCACAGGTATGAGCACCTTGCAGCCCCAGCAGAGCCTGCTGAGTTGCCAGCTCCCGCAGGCAACACAGACAACACTGTAGCTACTGTCTCCACTCTCCCCAAGACCAAATGCAAAGAGTTGGTGGTGGGAGACTCCATCCTGAGGGGGACTAAAGGGGCAATCTGCCGCCCTGACAGCTTAGCCTGGGAAGTTTGCTGCTTCCCAGGGGCCCGGATCCGTAACATTGCGGAGAAGATCCCTAAACTCCTCCAGCCCACAGACTGCTATCCCATGCTCCTCATCCAGGTGAGCACCAATGACACGGCTCAGAGTGCTCCTAGCCAAGTCATGAGGCGCTTCAGGGATTTGGGTGCGGGACTAAAGGGTCTGGGGGCACAGGTGGTGTTCTCTTTGATCCTCCCAGTCTCAGGCTATGGGCTGAGGAGGGAGAGAAGGATCCAGGTAGTCATCAGGAAGGCTTTGGCTTCCATGACGACAGCCCACTCTTTGGAGAGAGAGGCAGCGAGCTGTTGGGAAGGGATGGCCTCCACCTCTCTCTGTTGGGGAGGAGGCTCTTCTCAGCTAGACTGGCTGACCTGCTCCACCAGGCTTTAAACTAAGCCCACTGGGGGATGGGGGGACTACTGCCACTTCTGGCCCACCGCGTGTCCCTTGCAAAGCCAGCAGGCCGAGGCACATAAGAGATCCCACCCCAGCCCTGAAACAAAATGTAAGCAAGACAAGAGCCCCTAAGGGGACACCTGTGTGTCTATATACAAATGCCAGGAGCCTGGGGAATAAACAGGAGGAACTTGTTCTCCACCTAAATAACTACCATGTCATTGGGATAACAGACACCTGGTGGGATTCCACCCATGACTGGACCACGGGTATAGACAGCTATACCCTGTACAGGAGTGATTGAGTGGACAAAGTGGGCAGAGGCATAGCTCTCTATGTCAAGGAAAGCTACGCAAGCTGACATTGGCACCCACGATGGACGACTTGAGACCCTCTGGGTTAAAATCTGTGGGGAACACGGCGCAGGGGATACTATGGTGGGGGTCTACTACAGACCCCCTACCCAGGGTCAAGACCTCAACCAGGAGTTCACCAGGGAATTGGCTGAGGCCACACAATCCCGATGTATGGTTTTCATGGGAGACTTTAACTACCCAGACATCTCATGGGAAGAGCGCTCAGCCAAATCTGAGCAGTCGCAAAGCTTTCTCTCGTGTAGATGACCTCTATCTGACACAGGAAGTCTATGGGCCAACATGAGGTAAAGCACTGCTTGACTTCATACTGGCAACCAGGGATGACCTAACTGGCAACCTAACAATCGAAGGGAAGCTGGGTGACAGTGATCATGAACTGATCACCTTCACCATCTGCTGTAAAGCTGGCAAGTCAGTCAGTTGTACAGAAGTCCTCAACTTTAGAAAAGCTGACTCTGACAAGCTAAGGAGACTTGTCAGAGAGGCCCTAAAAGGCCACAACCCGATGGAGAGGGGAGTTCAGGACGCGTGGTTGCTCCTCAAGGGAGCAATCCTAGATGAGCAAGCAAAGTCCATTCCGTCTCGGAGGAAAGGCAGCAAAAGGGCACAGCAGCCCCCTTGTCTCTCCAGGAACTGGCGGACCTCCTGCGTCTTAAAAAGGAAGACCTATAAAGGATGGAGAACTGGAACCGCCACTAAGGAAGAATACTCTGCTTTAGTCTGGACTTGCAGAGAGCAAATCAGGAAAGCCAAGGCTGCAATGGAACTCCAGCTAGCCACAAATATCAAGGAAAACAAAAAGTCCTTTTTTAGATATGTGGGGAGCCAGAGGAAAATCAAGGGCAACACTGGACCCCTGCTAAACCAGATGGGGCAACTGACAACTGATGGCCAGGAAAAAGCAAACTTGCTAAATGGGTACTTTGCGTCAGTTTTTCCACCAGTCCCATGGGATGGCCCTGCCCACTATGGGTCAGGGAGGCCTGGGCGAGGGAGATTCCTTGCCCTCCATCGAAGCTGACCTCATGAAGGAACACCTTGACAAGCTGGATACCTTCAAGTCAGCCGGCCCTGACGGGTTACACCCAAAGGTACTCAGGGAGCTGGCGAGCATCACAGCTCAGCCCCTGGCACGGATCTTTGAGAGTTCTTGGCGCTCTGATGAAGTGCCGGCTGATTGGAAGAGGGCCAATGTCGTGCCAATCTTCAAGAAAGGGAGGAAAGTAGATCCGGCAAACTACAGGCCCATTAGCCTGACCTCTATCCTGGGTGAAGTCTTGGAAAAGATTATCAAGGAGGCCATCCTTAACAGACTAGCTGAAGGCAATATCCTGAGGGATACTCAGCATGGGTTTGTTGCGGGTAGGTCTTGCTTGACCAATCTCATTTCCTTTTATGACCAGGTGACTTATCACCTGGACAAAGGGGAAGAGATCGACGTTGTATACCTCGACTTTAAAAAAGCCTTTGATCTGGTATCCCACGATCACCTCTTGGCTAAACTGGCTAACTGCGGCCTTGACATGATCCACTCGCTGGGGAACTGGATCTGTGGTAGGACCCAGAGGGTGGTGGCCAATGGGAACCAATCGTCTTGGTGCGCTGTGACCAGTGGGGTCCACAAGGCCTATACTGTTTAACATTTTCATCAGTGATGTTGACATTGGTGTCAGAAATAGACTGGCCAAGTTCGCCAATGACACCAAACTCTGGGGTAAAGCATCCACACCTGAGGACAGGAGTGTGATCCAGGCAGATCTGGACAGACTCATGAAATGGGTGGACAAGAACCTGATGGTGTTCAATACTGAAAAATGCAAGGTTCTCCACCTTGGGAGGAAAAACCTGCAGCATTCTTATAGGCTCAGTAGTGCTACACTGGTTAGCACTACAGATGAAAGGGACTTGGGGGTCATGGTTGACCACAAGATGAACATGAGCCTTCAGTGTGATGCTGTTGCTAGTAAAGCGAGCAAAACACTGGCTTGCATCCATAGATGCTTCTCAAGCAAATCCTGGGATGTCATTCTCCCGCTGTACTCGGCCTTGGTGAGGCCATAGCTGGAGTACTGTGTCTGGTTTTGGACTCCACAATTCAAAAAGGATGTGGAGAAGCTTGAGAGGGTGCAGAGGAGAGCCACGTGCATGATCAGAGGTCAGGAAAACAGAGGCTTATGACGAGAGGCTGAGAGCAATGGGGCTATTCAGCCTGGAAAAGTGAAGGCTCAGAGGTGATCTGGTGGCCTATAAGCTTATCAGAGGTGCTCATCAGGATCTGGGGGAATGACTGTTCACCAGAGCCCCCGAAGGGATGAAAAGATCGAACAGTCACAAACTCCACTGTGACCAGTTCAGGCTGGACATAAGAAAGAACTTCTTCACTGTCCAAGCCCCCAAGGTTTGGAACAGACTACCACCTGAGGCGGCTCAAGCACCCACGCCTTCAAAACACATTTGGATGCTTATCTTCCTGGGATCCTATGATCCCTGCTAACTTTCTGCCCCTGAGGTGGGGGGCTGGACTCAATGATCCTCCAGGGTCCCTTCCAGCCCAAATGTTTATGAAATCTATGAAAACCTTTTAAGACAATGGAGAATTACAAGTGATGAGCAGGGATCCTGGTTTTCTTCGAATAAAATTTGTAAATTCTCTGATTAAAAACCCAAAATCCGTGATAAAAATTAAAGGCCCCCGTACCCCCCCGCACCACTGTTGGTGGTCACACTCCCCCCCAGTCTCAACAGCCCTCCTGATGCCCCTCTCAACAGCCACGCAGGCACAGAAATGCAGACAGACACTGACACCCACCCCAGCAGGTAAGTGTGGGTGGGGGGAAGGGGTGGGGCAGGGTTGGGAAAGGGAAATTGCTGGGGGGTAGATCAAAAGGGGGGGGTGCCCCTGTGCCCACTCCCAGGAGCAAGGCCAGGGGGTGAGGGCAGGGGTGCTTAAATGCTGAGATACAGATATTAATCTTGTGTGTTAAATAATCGAGAATGTTGTCCTACGTGATTTTCACAAAGTCTCCGAAAAGCCAGGAACAGAATCCAGGTCCTGTTAGTCCATGTCCACTGGGTTATTTGACTGTGTTTAGTTTCTATTTTCAGCTTTGTGCTCTTAAAGAAGTCCCCTGAAATGGGCTTCCTTCTATGAGAAGGATAGTTTTACTGGAACAGAGGGCAACAGCAGGATCTATACTGATAGCTCCTTTTGCCTTATCAGCAGGAAGTTTCTAGTATTCAGCTGATTTAGCAGGAATGGCAAACTTAGTATCAGGACCCAACCACATTTTGCTAATGAATGTTAACTGTTCAGCAAGAGCTGCTAAAGTAACAGCTAAGGCGAGTGTGCTTCCTATACACTGAAAAGGCCAGCTTGGTAAATGATGAGAAGAATCTGATGATTCTCCGAGACAGAAATATTAGCAGGTACAAGGTTCACTTCTAAGGAAAAACATGAGGATCTGGTATACAAACTCTACTTGATGGCAACTAGCACATAACAAAATTCATCTAGAAGATTACCACTTTTCTTATCAGAAGCTGCATGAATAATGGAAGCAGATCTGACCTTGGGCACTGGTGTAACAATGGAGGCCTTCTTTGCTATAGTAACAGGTTTTCTCATCTGAGGAGAGGGAAGGGGGTTTGTAGATCTAGCTTGTATTCTAACTTCAACAAATACTATAGCAGGCAAGGAAATTAAATCAAGCATAAAGGAGACAAGAGAATAACCTCTACTAGAAGACAATCATACAGATTAGTCATTCCCAAGCTCCTCTGAAGATTTCTGTCCATCCAAAACAAAGTCAATAGACTTGCTGGACGTCTATGTGAAATGGGTATGTTTTGGTGGTCTGGAATCCTAAGAATCAGTAAGGGAAAATTAGCCTCCCTGTGGGGTTTTGCAGAGCTTTACCACAAGAGGCACACTTAATGGTCATCTGTTTTTTTCTGACATTATACTCTCTCACCCATGTTACGTAAAAGTCTTTGATGCTCTTCACTCACAAAAGGAGTTGTTATGCTATTGTGACTTACCCTGATCTTGAGACAGAGTCAGACAAGGGAATTTTGGAGTTGAAGGGTAGGACCTAAATTCCTGAGTGCCAAACAGTTTTCCTTCCTTCACATGTTGATACTGCCCGTCACCCTCATGACACCATAGATTACTCCAGCATTCCTTCCTGACAGGAAGTGCAGAAAGAGAATATTAAAAAGATCTGTGCCATGTTACCTGAACTATTACAGGTCAGAATCCTGTTAAATTAGAGTGTTAAACTGCACCAGGCATTTGGTCCAATAAAAGATAAATCACCCTAAGAAATCTTTATCTTTATTTCAAACAACAAAATTCAGAACAGCCAAAAGGTGCGTTGTACAGCAGTGATGATAAAGCATCTCTCTCTGTGGTTACATACATGATAGCTGCTAGTAGCCTTCACTGTAGTGATGCCTCCTCAAGTGAGTCAAGGTTTGCTTGAGTTGCTGTTCTACAATGCAAATAGCAGAGCCATTGTATTTTAATGGAAATGTTAATCTTCTATGGCAGCACAGCAGGCCATTTAAACACCTTTGATCATAAGCGACTGGTACAGGCACACGTGGGGGTGGGTATATGCCCCCCTGACAGGGTTGTTCCAACCGCTGATGCCACCGGCAGATGCTCACCAGCTCTGATGGTGCCTGTGGGTGCTTGCCAGCTCTGTCGCCACTGCCAACACCACCACCAGCTTCTGTGGGTTCCCCCCAGACTCAGGAGTCACCAGTTTCCCATGCCTTTGATGTACATACTATATTGATATGCTGGAGTTAGGCAGTCAGTTGAAACTGCTGGATTTATACAGCCACCTTTATAGCCATCTTCTATTCCAGCAAAATGAGGAAAGTTTAAGCATCTCTTTGTTCAGCGATAGCTGAAATAATATGAAAAATCCCCAATGCCCAATAAAAGGTAGTGGCTGAGTCATGTAGGGTGATCATATTATTTTGAAAAAATCCACGACAGAGTAAGGAAATCTGGGGTGGGGGCCACCACAGATGCACACTCCTCCAACTCTGCAGCTCTGAGGAGCCCTGATGGCAGAGCAAGGCAGGGGGAAACAGCATGGAGACCAATGGTTAGGCTCCATCACTGTGCACAGAGGCTGGACATGGCTGGGAGTGGCCTCTATGCAGCACCCCCTGGGCTACACCATTCCACACTGCATGGCCACATGGAGCCTTTCCCCCCGGCTCCCCCCACATCACCAGCATCTTTCCAGAGCTGCTACCCCAGGCCCCAGCAGCAGCTGCAGCAGCAAAGCGCAAGGCTGCCCATGACAGGTAGCCATCTCGTCTCACGCTGCATGTGCGCCCACACACCAGCCCCAACCTGCCCTGGCCAATCTCTGCCCCAGGCAGGAAGAATGGTGCTTAGCCCAGCCCAACCCAGCCCAGCCCCTCAGCCTCCAGCTGCCATTCAGAGAAGCCAGGCTGGGCATACACAGATGGGGTGGCACCATCAATCCAGAACTTTTGCTTCAATTTTAGCCAACTAGCTAGGATGCCGGGATGGCCTATGAAATCTGAGGCTGTCCCAGGCAAACCAGAACATAAGGTCCGGTCACCCTCGTGAAGTCCCATGGGTTTCCACTGTCTCTGATAGGGCGGCCATCATAGAGGGCAGTCCGGTTGTCCTGTCCTCTACTGATACAAAACCGGATGCCTTTATGTCCTCTACTTTTCTCTTAAAGAGAAAAACAGAGGACATAAATGTGTTGGATTTCATATCAATAGAGGACAGAGTAGCAGAAAACCAGAATGTCCTCTATGATGGCCACCCTAGTCTTTGACGATAGATGTAGGAGTGGGGAGAGATTGATTTGATTTCACCTGTGTGTGTGAAAGAGCAACTGGAGAATCACCACAGAAGCACACAGAAAAAGCCAGTAAGGAAGACTTGGGAACAGTCAGGAAGAGACTTGCAGAGAGACCCTGAGGAAAAAACTAAGCTTCTGGAAAGCACATTGGCTAGAAAGATCTGAAACTGAGTAAAGCAAAGAAACTGTATCCCAATGCTTGATTGCAACCATGTTCAGGGACACATTATTTTGTAAACATCATTTGTAAACAATAAGTATTCATCAAAGAAATACTTGTTTCTATCATTTATTTCTTCTCTTAAGAAAAACAACTTGAAAGACTGTATAGGCCAGCTGCTCAGTCCAGAAGAAGCAACATTGGTCCCAGGGGCATAATGTAATTTCATAGATTTCATAGACATTAGGGCTGGAAGGGACCTCGGAATATCGAGTCCAGCCCCCGGCGCAAAGGGCAGGAAGTCAGCTGGGGTCATAGGATCCCAACAAGATAAGCATCCAATTTGCTCTTGAAGGTGTTCAATGTAGGTGCTTGAACCACCTCTGATGGCAGGGCGTTCCAGACCTTGGGGGTTCGGACAGTAAAGAAATTCTTCCTTATGTCCAGCCTGAAACGGTCTTGCAGGAGTTTATGACCTTTCAACCTTGTCATCCCTTGGGGCGCTCTGGTGAACAAATGCTCCCCCAGATCCTGGTGGTCACCCCTGATAAACTTCTAGGTGGCCATCAGATCTCCCGAGGTCCCTTCCAGCCCCAATGTCTATGAAATCAAAGTTTGGTGTCATCGGCAAACTTGACCAGTCCACTTCTTACTCCAATGTCCACATTATTAATGATGTTGAACAATATAGGTCCAAGGACAGAGCCTTGGGGGACCCCACTTGTCACAGGACACCATGATGAGTGACTTCCATCAATTACTACCCTCTGTGTCCAACTATGGAGCCAATTTTCCAGCCAGCGGATCGTGGTGGACCCAAGGCCACATTTGGCCAGTTTCGCCAAGAGGTGATCATGGGATACCAGATCAAAGGCTTTTTTGAAGTCAAGATATATGACATCAATCTCTTCTCCCTTGTCCAGGCTGTCGCAGGGGCACTCTGGTGCCCTGTTCCTATGAAGGGATACAGGTGCCGGTTGCTGGGGCAACCACAGTTGGTCAGCTGACCAGGAGGGGGCAGGGCCTGGAGTATATAAACAGCCCAGGCTGAAGCCTAGCAGGCAGTTCCCCTCTGGCAGCCTGAGGAGTGGGAGCTCTGCTGCAGAGCACAGCATCTGCATGATAGTACGGGGTGGAGAGAACCCTGATAGGGAGGTATGAAGGAGAGTCAGGGTGGCGCAGAATTTATGTTATAGCCAGGAGGCTTATTTTGTGTTACAGCCAGTTGGCTTATGGCTTTGTATTTTCTGTTTGGTTGTTTGAGTAACACCGGAGGACCTGGTGAGGCTGTAGGGGTTGGAGGAGGCTTCAGGAGCACTCCCCAACAGTGTGGGGGTTCCTGGCACCAGAGAGGGTGCTGCGTTTGGGGGTTTGTACAGACCCCGGCCCCAGTGGGGCAGAGTTGTACAGCACGAGACAGGCCCCAGTGTGGGCGTGAGCACGAGTAGAGCCCTAGGGAGGGGTGTGCAAGCAAGAAGCCCAGTGAGGGCACAACGTTCAGGGGGCACTGACCCCAGTCCCATGAAACAGGTCTTGAGGGCCAGGCAAGGCTGAGGCCACCTGCGCCCAATTGTGAGGAGCCTGAGTCGGGCGTAAGACCCATAAGGAGGGTCGGGGGCCAGGCACGGCTACGGCCACCTGAGCCCCGACTGTGGGAAGCGCAGGAGACAAAGCCCCAGTGTGGGCAACCCGACCGCAGGAAGCGCGGGAGACGAGACCCCGGTGTGGGTGATGTGATTCCAGGAGTCGCGAGGCAAGACCCCAGGGAGGGTGAGAGCATCGCAGTGGGCCCCAGAGAGGGCGAGTATACTAAGAAGCCCGGAGAAGGGGGCAAGCCTATTGAGAAGCCCATTGAGAAGGCCCGGTGAGGGCAGGCATACGAGTAGACTCCCGGTGAGGGCAAGTGCAAGGATAAGAGGCCCGGTGAGGGCGAGCATATGACTAGACGCCCGGTGAGGGCAAGTACAATGCTCTGAAGTGAGCAAACTAAGACGCCTGTGGGGGCAAGTACAAGATTAGAGAACCCGGTGAGGATGAGCGAACGACTATAGCCCGGTGAGGGCAAGTACAAGAGTAGAGAACCCAGTGAGGGTGAACATATGAGTAGAAGCCTCGGACAGGGCCAATAAGGAAAGAGCATAGACGAGATAATGTCCGGAACAACTGAGAGGCTTGGGGCGTGGTATTAGGGGTGGAAGGAGCCACGTGGCGCCCAAAGGGTTGGGGCACCAGAATCTATTTTGTATAAAGCAGGGACCGGAAGGGTAAGAGCACTGGGTCCAAGGGGTCAAGTAAAGGCAGCCTCCCCTTAATATTATAGAACCAAAGTCATGGTGGGCGAGAACAAGGGTGCTAAACGGGCAACTTGGCACGGTAGGGGCGCCAGGAGAGATCACGGCCGCTCCTGGGTCCCCGTCCCATGACACAGGTGATAGGTCACCTGGTTGTAGAATGAAATGAGATTGGTCAAGACAGACCTACCGGCACCAAACCCGTGCTGGCTATCCCTCAGAATGTTGGCATCAGCCAGTCCATCAAGGATGGCCTCTTTAATAAACTTTTCTAAGATCTTCCCCAGGATAGAAGTCAGGCTGATGGGCCACTTTCCTCCCTTTGTTGAAGATAGGCACCACATTGGCCTTCTTCCAGTCTTCGGGCACTACACCAGAGTGCCAGGAGTTTTCAAAGATCCATGCCAGAGGCTGGGCTATGATGCTTGCCAGCTCCTTGAGTACCCTGGGGTATAGATTGTCAGGGCTGGCTCACTTGAAGGTATATTTCCCAGGAGGAAAACTGTGTTCCTGCTGAATTGAGCCAGAATCAATAATACAGTTACTCCAGAAACCAAAAGTATCCAAAAGGAATTAAAACAAGATCTAAAGGAGAGGCTTAATTTTAATAGAAGGAATTCAAAATACCTTTTGGGTGTTTCTCAAAAAGTGCTGAGATCATTTTTTTTGCTGAGGCAGCAACCACAGAGTGCTCGGTCTGATTGGGAGGCCAAGCTCCATCACCCTGTTTGGACTGGTAAGGTAGGTATATGAGGTGGTCAGTAACCCGACTTCCATGGACCAGAAGCTTTTTCTAGAAAAACAGGGATCCAGGGAAGCACTGAGCCACCTCAGACTTGAGAAGAGATGAGCAGCTCCAATATTAAAGAGCTTGGAAATAAGCCTTATGGATCTAGAATTAGACCAGCCAGAGGGCATCAATAGAAATCTTCATTTAGATGGGCTTTCTACCCTCTTTATACTCCAGAGGCCCAGCAAAGGGAGGTCATATTGTCCCAAATAATGCAGTGGTCCCATGTCTTCCAAGGGTCAAATATCTTACAAGGCTTATTTTGCAACTCCAGAACCCAAATAAATGATCAGGAGGATGGATAAAAAGGAAGGTTAAGCAGCCAACATCCATGGTCCATTACTGATGGTGTGGCAGAATCAGTGGGTTCCCTTTTCCATTTTCTCTACAGATTACTCAAATCTATATTTAATTTATGATTTATAAAAGGACCATTAAACTCATGATAAAAAAAAAACCAGTAACGGCCAGATGTTTAATGCATGCATCCATGTTAGAATTTACTTGATCCGCTGAAAACATGAACATTTTTAACTTGGAAGTGGAATCCTCCATTCAAAATAATCACTAAACAGGGTTTTCAACCTTCAATCTCTGTCATTAAGCAGTACAGACTGCTTGTGTGCTCAGCATCTTTTGCAAACCTAATGGGAGGAAAATGGAAAGGAGACATGATAACTGCATTGCTACTTTGAAATTAGACAACAAAAGAAAAAAGTGACTGATCTGAAAGAGCAATAGAGTGCAGGAATAAATCAGGCCATTAGTGACTGTAGGCTGCAGCCTTGGAAAGACTCTCTAACCCAGGAAAAACTGCTACTATGCCTAAAATCTGTTTGTTATAGGCATCACCCATGTTGTCTTCCCCCTTTGCAGTCTCAGCTGGGAGCTGGCTGACCAGTCAGATGTAGGACTGCAGTGAGGATGACTTTCAAATGGAATGTAGTTGACCAATCAACACAACTTTTTCCCCTATTGTTACAATAGCATTTATAGTCCTCAAAAATTCAGAGCGTAATTGGGTTTGGATCTACTCAGAGAGAGTTATTACTGCATTCATTGTACAGATGGGGAATGGAATGGAGGAATAGGGAATTTTAAAATGATTTGCCCAAGGTCATACAGAAAGTGTAGGGACCAAGCCAAGATCATACGAGTACCAGGCCAGTGCCTTAAACAGAGGGCTGTCCTTCCTCTCCATTTCAAGTTGATCAGTCCGGAGGACACCGAGTTCTGGTATTAGCAAGCCAGAACATCCAAAGTCTCTTTCCTCCCTCCATATTACATACCTGTCTGTTGCTAAGACGCTGTGGGACAGGAAGGTCACTATGAGATGTTTCGGGTATACATTTTAGTATGAGTTGAAGCTCCATAAATATATCGAGCCAGAATATTTCACATAAAAACAAAAAGAGTTGTTCAGTCATCTACAGACACAACAGCTATGAAACTAAGTCATGCACCACTGCAGGTATGGGAGCTCTGAACCGAGGGGGAAAGAATAAGTTTCCCAGATCATGCCTTTTTTAACTTGAACATTTACATGGGTGCTCAGTGCATTAATACAGATTTTTTAAATATTTCCCTAGTTTGCAGAATAGAACCAATTTCTAAGTTTTTTCTTTCTTGCTTTTTTTATTTTTTTTTTAAATGAACATGGAATGTTTGAAACCAGAGAGGAAGATGAAAATGTAGCTGAAGCCTTCTACTCTGAGTGCAGAAAAAAAAAAATCAGGAAGTTGAAAGAGACACACTAGGCTAGGAATAGGAGGAGACTGTGCAGTCTTTGCTTTACACAGGAGTGCAGAAGGAGGAGTTCAGACTAGTTTTGAGATGAATCAAGGTCTGCAGTTTCCTTTAGTTTTTATGTTGGACATGAAGCAAGTCACTTATTTCTCCAACAAAAAAGTCACGTTCTTCACCCCACACTATGACATTGGAAGTACAAGACAAATACAGTCCCACATCTTGGTACAGGGGCAAAGCTGCAGGGACTACAGAAGCGGGTCCAGGTACTCAGCATCCCAAAGAGTAGTTCTGCTAGGGCTATTGATCTGTCCTGGCTCTGAGGGAGGGGCATGCTACAGGGGAGTATGGCTGTTTAATCTGCAAGTACAAACAGTAAGTGATAATATGCAAACCCACTAACCAGCCCATCCCCTTCACAGTGGGTTAGTGGAGCTGAGAAGGCTACTGCAGTAGCCACCAAGGAGTCATCTGAGGATTTTGTCTCTTCGTGCACAGCCCACTTACTCAAGCTAAGCACAGGGATCACGGTTTGCCTAGAGTGTACAACACAGCATACAATCGCAAAGACATTTCCATTCAAGGCTTTGCTTACTGCTCCCTTTCACTGTAGTATTTTAGCTCAGCACCAAATTTGTTTTAAGTGACAGAAGAGATTTTGTGAGCCAGGCACACTGAGGTCTCCACAGACCAGATAAAAATCAAGGCAGTTAGCATGAGAGTTTTCCTACACATGCCAGCTAACAGTGCCTCATCTCTGGTCTTGGTGGTCCCTCTAGAGGCGAGAAAATATTTTATTTTCCAAACCATTCAGTCCTAGGCTTCCCTGCTAATTAATGCCATGTAAAGAGGATGGAGTTTGTATGTGGGCATATGCCCAGCAGGACCTAGACTAAAATCACTGCCACAGGCCAGTGCACAGCCCTCGGGCAGTGATAGTTTACAGTTTTCAGCAGTCAGCCGGGAGCGTCTAGTATCTAGCACTAAATTTAGCTCTATAACTTAATCCCAACCCCTAAGTTCCTAGTGAGAGAGGTTTCTATTTTTAAGAATGCTAAGCATAAATGAAAAAGGTCTCGCTCCACATTGCCCTCATGTTTCACTTTCAAGTACTTAAACGAAAAACCAAGTCCTTCACTGGAGCTTTATTAAATTTGACAGTATCAAGGCTTTCTTTTCTATTTTATCCTACCTAATTTACTATAACTTGCACTTCCACAGTGCCTAATTACTAGTAACCCCAAGGCAATTACTAGGAACACCGAGATTTCCAGTAAAATTCCTTTCCTTTGGCAATTGTACATACACTATTCTACAATCCTGACAGCTTTTTGCTTGATCTCATTCTTGCAAATTGGCAGAATTAATTGCCTGGTTTAATCAAAACCACAATACATTTACCCTCTCTGCAGGATTGTGCACAAGGGTGTGGAACCCAGGGAAGCTCAGATGCAGGATACACGCTACGCTCAGGACCCAATCACAGAGTACTATGCCTCAAGATGGAGGAGAGAAGTGTCTTTCCAGGTTTCAGTGTGCTGGGCAAATGAAGAAATTGCTGGGCAAGGCTTATTCCTCACAGAAGCCTCAAAAGCAGCACAGAGTCATTGCACAACAGCCCTGCTTGTATTCTAGTCCTTCGAGAGTACACTATAGACTAGGATTCCACTTAGCTCAAGGAAAACATTTCACCTGTGCCATGGAGGCTCCTTTAGTGGGACCCCAAAGGAGATTTGGGAGCTATGCAAAGCTTTGGAGTGACACTAGCCTTTTCATTACAAGACATCTTTGATCAGTTAGCAGGAATAAGGGCTCAGGATTATTGGGTTAAAATAATAAGAAAAGTTCTAATGTGCAACTCTCACCTAAACAGTCATCTGCCCCTCACCAGGAGGGAAGGATCATTTTTTGTCCTGCCTTAAAAACAGGCAGCACAACTGCAAAAAACCTCCCTAGCTCTGCCTAACAGTCCCTCTTGAAATATCATCTTCCAGTGGAACAGCACAGTCCCCAACCAGCTGTGTCCTTTGACTCATGTCCCAGTTACACTGTTTCCATGTGTATTGTTCCCATTCCTAGGTTCAGGTAGGTGAAGGGTTATGGTCAGACTGTTAATCACACATCCATATTCCAAGTCTTTCCTTTACAAGTAATTATTAAAAGTTACTGGCCTGGCTGTTGGCCCCAATGTAGAGGGCAATGACCAGGGTACAGCCATGTATATGTTGGCAATTCCTGCTAGTTCATAGGTCTGTGAAACCCACATCTAGTCCAAGGCTTATGCAAGCTTCTCTGAAAGGAAGTTAAACACTTAAAATAAAAAAAAAAAGGAAGCAATGACAAATTTGACTGGGTAAATAGAGT
The DNA here is from genome assembly GCF_052110815.1 of Crocodylus siamensis. Classification (NCBI taxonomy): domain Eukaryota; kingdom Metazoa; phylum Chordata; order Crocodylia; family Crocodylidae; genus Crocodylus; species Crocodylus siamensis. The sequence goes on along the minus strand of NC_143401.1, from coordinate 68,949,313 downwards.
CATTCAACATTTTCATTTCCCATATTCTCACCAACCTATATTTTAACCTACCTCGGATACCAGTTCCTCTTGTGACGTTAGCCAAATCTCCTCACCACCCTATAAAGGGCAATTAATAATCTGTCACCATATCCCAGGGGAAAAAAAAAAAGATTAGTTGATATTTGTAAAGTGGTTGAAGATGAAAAGTGTTCTAGATGGACTAATTATTAATAGATATTAAAAGATTAATAATGGGTACTACTCTGAAGAATATCCATGTCAAACATGCCTTCAACAACAAGCTGGACAACTCATACAGAGTTCCCATGGTACAGTACAATGCTGTCAGCTTCCAAGTAATAAGATAAACTAAGTAGAAATCAAGGACATTTCAACATAGGCTGAAAAAGATGTCAAAAAGATAAATACTTCATGCACATGCTACAGAAATTCATAGAAAATAAAATGTTTGGCAGTGTAGTTCAGTGTAATATTCAGGATGTATTGCAAGACATTGTTATTTCAGGCATTTCAAAACTTCTGTGGCCTTTAGTGTAAACAAAATAATGGCAGGATTGCACTTTTATTTAACACCAATTAACTGTAAAGCCTCACCTTTTTAAAATATATTCTACTTATCTGCTTACTACAGATTTCTCTGCATCTGGTTCTAATACTGTGAATTTGCTTTGGAGACTTTTCTACATAGACTTCTTTAATATATGTATTTTGAACGTACACGAATGCAAAAAGTGGAGAGAGGGTTTATCAGCAATTTCTACCAAGAATATCCCATGCCATCTTCTCAGTTCGTGGAAAATGGTAATGGTTTGGTCATAAAATAAATCACATACATGACGTGAGACCATGACATTTTTATTTAGACACAAATCATGATCTGCAATTCATGCTCAATGGGTCTTTCTTGGTAGGGGTGTGTCTCTAGCCACAGGATGATGAAGTGTATAATATTATCCTTTCTCTGCCTGGGTACAGAGACCATTTCCATCCATCCTTTTAAGTTTGGCTCCTATGAACACAACTGCTGTGCTGTAGGAGTCTTTGGGAAGGATATGGGGTCTATGAAGATGGTCCCTATTTCCCTTACAAAGCTCCCAAGACCTGTATCTTCCCCTGATGAATCACGCAAGACTGCCAGGATGGACCAATCCACTCTGTGGTCTTGTTCTGTGGAACAAGATTGCCCTCCCCACTCTCCTTCCTTCCCAGCAAGACAATTTGGGAAAAATTCAGCCAAGTGGAACAAGTGAGCTTCTGTATATTCAATATTACTTTTGTTCAGATTAGTAGAATGTGTTATTGTATACTTTTACCAATAACCACAAATAATATAATTTTATTATGTATATTTTATTGTTTTAGCAAAAGCTGTCCATAAACTACTACTAAATAAGCAACTTCCGTCTATTTAAAAACGCAGTGTCAACCAGAGCACTGGTGAAATAGTGACATGATAAGAATTAAGATAGTAAAGCAGAGGATAGGTATCAAGGTGCCAGACAGACACCCCTAGAAAATGACATGTGGTAGAAGTCACAGTAGTTCCTTTTCAATATCATTTAGCCGTTGGCTTCTGATCAAATGGTCACCATATGTACTAGTGTCAAAGGGCAGTGAGTTTTAATGATAATGCAGATAGCTGCACTCTAGGATTTTAGATAGTCTGGGAAGAGGACTATTACAGCGACCTGTTATTTTGGGGTGTGCAAAATTTTGGCAGCTGTTTCATTTCAGAGGTGTTTTGGGACATTTCAGTGCCCAAAACATGGAATCTGAATCAAAACAGAAGGCTCAGAAACAACTCCAAAATGAAACAAACCATCTGAAATGTCTTGAAAATGGTTTCAGAAAAATTTGGAGTTTCAGAGCCGGGCTTGTAGGGAAACAGCTGTACACTGCTGCCCTACTGCACTACTCGGCTCTGCAGGGAGCAGAGATCCATACGGGGGTCTCTTCGCCATGCACTGCCTGCCCTGCATTGTCCCTGCAACGTGGGGCTGTGCGGGGCAGACAGAGGTGCTGAGGAGACCCCTGGCATGGATCCCTGCTCCCTGCAGAGCCAGGTCATGCGGCAGGACAGTGCTGGTCCCTGCCACACGACCTGGCTCCGCAGGGAGCAGAGATCCAGGGCAGTGGAGGGTGGGCACTGGTGGCGAGGAGATCCCCAGTGCAAATCTCTGCTCCCAGCAGAGCTGAGTCACATGGCAAGGACCAGCAGGCTTGCTGGCCACTCTGTGCTGCTTCCCTGCCCCACAACCCGACATGACAGGGATCACAGATCCGCGTGGGGGGGGGGGGGTCTCCTCACCTGCATGGAGGGCAGTGGCTCTCCCCATGATGAGCTACCCACAGCTCTGTCCTGCTCCCCACTGGGGCCCTGCAACTCCTGGCTCCAAGTCCCACCCAGCTGAATAGGGCTGTGCAAAGCTTGCAGCCCATTCAAAACAGATCTGGAGGAGATTCAGCAGAGCCAAATCTCCAAAACAGATCTGGCCAAAATGAAACAAACAAAAAAAGTGATCCGAAACACTGAAATGAGTCACTGTCCTCTGAAACGGCCGAATCCAAAACCGAATCGAAACACAGCCATTTCACACAGCCCTACTGCTCTGGTTTCTGATGCATTTGTTAGCGTAAATAATATTCTTCACTTAAAGTTGGATAGACTCTTTTATTGTCACTAAGGAACACTAAACTTTCTGACCTAATTAATATCAAAATGCTGATGACTTCAATGTTAGCCAAACTGCAAAGAACTAATTAATGACAGAAGGGTCCCTAATTGATTAACAAAATAGATGTTAAGACCTCCCAAGGAAAAAGGGCGGTCACCACAGAGTTCCATTAATTCAGTTTCAAATGCTGGGTAGATGCCTGGCTTGGTTTGTTGGTGAATTGTCCAAGAACCACAGTCATAGTACTAAAAGATAAACAAATATTATTATTCTTAAGGTACTGAACACAAAAAATAGGAGGGAAAAAAGACAGACATACAGTTGGTGAAGGAGGGTGCAATTTTACCAATAAAATGGAGACTCTGAAGGGAGAAATCCTCCTTGGGGCAATCACCTTCTCTGCTAGCCATGGTGCACTGAAGCTCATTCACACCATCAATGTCCCTTTCACCATCACAGAACACGACAGACTAACCAATAAAAGATAAGAGCAACTCAAACAGAAGACTCAGACTTACAATTCTATTCACACTCAAAGATCACAGAAATCAGAGATGGGAGAACGAGAGAGAACAAGACTGCACCTCCTCACTCAAGTTCTCCTCCATCAAGTCTCTTGGAAGCTAGAGACCTTCGACGACAGACACCAAGCACACTCATGAATCTGCCCCACCGAGAGTGCTGGTCAGCACCTTTTATCCCAACCAATCACCCCACTCATTCCAACCAATCAGTATTTTACCACACTTGTCAATCATCCCATCAATCATACACTTGATATATTTTCCATCCCTTCTTCCGGTTACCTCCCAGCATACCTCAGCAATGTATCTGCCCCTCACATGACACTTTCCCACCAATCATAATAGGAAAGTGTGCATGTTCCATGTTGAGTTACTACGCAAGTTTCACCCAAGAGTCAGAAGTTCATCTTATTTTAGTAACATCAAAACAACTACACATACATGACATATTAAACCTAACCGTGAATGCATAAAATCTTCTTTAATAAAAAATAACAATAAGAACTGAAAACCAGGAGCCTACAAACTTGGCCATTAAAAATAATTGAGATTAGGTTTATAGGTCTGGGTTACTGTAGCACTGAATTAAGCCATAATGATGACATACTTATGACATGCTTAAAAGAGAACACTGATATGTTAATGCAGATTTTGAATTCCTTGCTAACTTCACCCAACAATATGGCCATCCTCCAGTACATTGGAAGCAGGTTGCACTTGAGCAACTTTTTCAGGCGGGGCCAGGAAAGAGATGCGTAATTATCACAGGAGCTTGCTTCTAACTAACCTTTCTATACTTGAAAAATAATTCACATCTGGCATTCTGTTTCCGAAATTGATATTCCCACTCTATAAAATGCTATCTGTGTGTTGACCACCATAGTATCTTTTTGTTTTTAAGCAAATGTCCAACTCAGAATGTATTCTTTTGTTTCCCTCCCTCTTTAAGGAGCTACAAACACTCACAATATTTGCCCAGTTAATTTAGTTGTCAATGATGATGTCATTTAGTAAACTGGTATTTCTTCTCTTCTCCAATTAGTCTCAAGAGAACTTTGCTCATGTACCAAGGTGTGAAAGAACCAATACCTGACATCACTCTGGAGGATAAATATCTTGGTGTCAGCAACAGTTTTTGCTATTTGGGTTTTACAAACAATAGGAATCTTGACCTTCAGACTGAACTAACAGAATCAGAAAAGCAGCTAAGGATCTGGGGCTATTACAGAAACGTGCACTGAATAACAGCAGTCTAACAGTTAAGGTGAAGATACGAACGTATGAGATTTGTGTGCCGTCATCCCTGCTTTACGGTTCAGAAATGTGGAGTACATATGCTAGCCATTTCAAGAGACTGAACAGCTTCCACATGAGATGCCTACATACGATCCTGAAAATAAAGCAGGAAGACAGAATCCCAAACACAGAGGTACTGGAGCATGCAGAACCAACACATTTAGAAACCACTATCAAGAAGAAAAGGTTGCAGTGGATTGGCCATATCAGGAGAAGACGGTATCCCCAAGAACATTTTGTATAGTGAGATTTGAGATGACTCTAGAAAGTGGGGTTGCCCTCTATGTCAGTACCACGATGTGTGCAAAAATGATGTGACGCCATTCAACATTAATGTAAAAAACTAGGAGACGTGCATAGAATTCTGTATAATCTGGAGGGAACATTTTTGGCACAGGGTGCAGCTCAACATGAAGCAGCTTTGATCCAGAGTATAGGAGCATAGCAAGAAAAAAAGAAAGCAACAACTTAAATTTGGATTTCAATTAAGCCAACATATGGATCTTTGAAACTCATAACAAGCTGTGTTGCTCCTGAATTTGGGGGGGGGGGGGTATCAGCCACAAACAGATTCATCAGGCATCTGAGAAGACATGTGCAGCATGATCCAGAGGATTGATGATTGCCTACTATTTCTTCTCTACCAATATAAAATTCAAGTTCTAGGCACTAAGGGTGCAGACAGAAGTGCAGCTCCCATCTGTTACAACAATTTTTGCAAAGCATTCTGAGCTACAACATTACCCGACCAAACAGAAGTTCACTGTTTGTTCCCGGAATCTATCTATCTGCCTGCTGGCACCTGCAGCCAGGTTCCCATAGCAATGGCCAGGCTCTCTGTCCCTGCTCGCTGTTTTCATAATAGGAGTTGGGGGGGGGGGGGCAGTGGAGGGAGCTCATTCTTGGGGCTCCCCAGCTGGTGTTGAAGTGTGGGGTGGGTGAATTGGAGCCCCCCCACCTCAGGGAGGGGCTGCAGTAAACCACCTCACCCTCCAGGGTGGGGTTAAACGCACCTGAGACTGAACTCCCCCTCTGTTCCCTTCTCCCCCCTCCCATTTTGAAAACAGGGGAGGCTGGGAGCTAGGCAGCCAAAAGTTACAAAAGATACTACATTTTGAAACCTCTTTATCTGATGCCTCATGCAATGTGAGATCAGATTTCCACCCAATCAGCTATTTTTTAAACTGTTTGCAGCCATGCACTTGTGTTTGGTCACAGCTAAAAACTGTTTTCTGTGGCCAGATCAGGCAAAAATTATCACTTCCATCTGCACCCTTCTATTTATGTTTAAATAGGTCAAAACTGAATATACTGGCTGAGGCACAGTAGAGTTATAAGCTTCCCAACCCTGTTTTGACCCATGGACCATCCGTTATCCACGAAGAATTAGCTGGTTATTGTCACTGGCTCTCCTTGTTTTCCTCTGCTAACACACTTTCAAAGAATCTAAACATACAGATAGTGCAGGTGCCCCAGGAGAGATAGCCGGGCCCAAGTGAAGGAAGCAGAGTCACTGAAACAATCTTTCTACCATTGGAAGTTTAAGAACCCCATCCCAAAACACCTCAATCTATGCATCTCCCTCCAGTTCTGCAACCTTCAGTTACTCCACTATTTGCTCACTTGTATGTGTAGATTAGCAAGTGCCCAAATTTGCATATTTGGCTCTGTGATATGGATAAATGCATATTAGCATCTAAATGTAGGCCATCAAAATCATATTCTCTATCACCTACTTTGAACTTGAAAGCAAAATAGCAAAAGGATTCATTCACTAATTCTCTCCTGCTTTTTGTCAAAATTCAATCAGTCTGTATTACCATTCAAGAAGATTTAATTAACAAGCTAGTTCTATTTTTAATGCAATTACTTTCTGTCTTTTTCCCTTGACTGTGAACATTAAAATCACTATAGGTCCATTGTGTTAAATAAGGGCATTAAAAATAGCTCCAATTTAAACTGTTTGAGTCAAATCCTACACTGTATTCACATGAGTGTTCCTTTTAATATCAATGGAAGTATCTGGGAATGTAAAGTTTTCAGGATGGTTGGCACACTGTAATAAAACTGATCAATTACTGTCATTTAAAAATCTGGATCAAATTGGATTGTTTACAAAACTGAAAGGTGAAGCTGAGAAACATGCATGATAAAACTGTGCTAATTGTTAATTATGTTGATGTAGTTAATACTAATATACATGTAGTATTTATATTTAAAATCCTGTACAATTTACAATACACTAAATGGGTCTCTTCACAAGAGGAGCTCTTTGCATCCAGCCAACTGGGTCAGCACTGAGTCTTACCTAGGGTCCTGGGGCGGCAGCAGCAGCAATCCTACCACACAGAGCCTGGCCTCTGGGTTCAGGCAGTGCACACTGATGCCACATGAGCCACTGCTTCTTTTTCTTTTTACACCCTAGGCCAAACCCTCTGCACTGCTCCCTTGCAGCACAGAGAACAACTAAACACACAGTATGTGACACCATAGACGCATCTGCAGCCACATACTACACAGCCGCACTCGTCTGGATGTGGCCAAGAGGTCTTCTAGTCCAGCCCCCTGGAATACCGCAGAAAATAAGATAATCTCTGTCTAAACCACAAGACAAGTGTTCATCTAACCTCTTCTTGATACTGAAAACAACCTTCACACACAACTACTAGACATAATCATTCTACAGTCCAAAATACAACCCGCTGGGTCTAAAACCATATGCATATCCAACTTCATTGTCTTCCAAATTCTTTCCCATTGATTCTTAGTCTGTCACCTTCAACTTCTAAAGAGAGCTTCATGAATTGATCTTTTGTTGCCTTGGTTATCTGTCTACCAGATGAGTAGATTTGGAACACCTGGACTCCCTGGAGCAATAGGCTTAAAACCCTATTTCTCTCTCCTTCCTATACACTGCTTTGTGCATGTCCTTACACAACATCTGATGAAGTGAGCTTCAGCCCATGAAAGCCTGTGCTATATATATCTTCTTCAGTTAGTCTATAAGGTGCAAATCTCACCTGCCATCTACCTGACTTCAGACTACAGGTATATAGAGACTTTAGGAGAAGTCTGATCAAGTTAAAGATAGCCACCTGATATTGCAGGTGGAAGATCAGGGGGCAGTCTGGGAGAGGGGGCAGGAGCCAGGATGCTAAAAATAACCCAGTGCCAGGGAATGGGTAGGAAAAACATAGCCCCAGGGCTGGGGCCAACAGCTGGTTTTTCCCAGTTCAGTTAGATTAGTCTTGCCTGACCCAATCTAAGTTAGACTACCTTGGTGGTACAGTTAACTTAGATTGGGTTGGCCGTTTTTAGACCGATTTAACCCTGAACTTCTGTAAAGTTCACACTTAGATCCTTGGTCAGGTCAATCTAAGCATAAGCTCCGCACCTGGGTGAACCAAGTTAGATTGGGTGGCCATTTTTAACACAATCTAATTTCCTTAATTTCCTCTTAACCTCCCAGAACATCTGTACCTAGACTAACATGGCTAACCATCTCTTGCTCCAGGGTGGATTCTGCCTTTCAAAAGCTGTTAAAGGAAGGCCTGTGTGGCTTACTGTGTGTGGATTGTTCATGTGGGATCTAAGGAAAACTAAGGTCACAGAGCAATGTTAGAGATATAATGATGCTTTTTATTAGAGGTCTTTACCTTTGTTTTCTGTCTCCTCAGCCTTCGTGCAGTGCCTTATGTTTCACTCTGGAGGTAGCAGCATTTAATTGCATTGCATTATTGTGGCTTGAGATCTTGTTGGATAAAAGCTTCTACAGAAATGTAAAAAAAAAACCTACATTGATTTGCATCCTTTGTACGGATAAAACACCTCTACCTGCACACAGGAGAGAACAGAGACCCAACAGAAGCCCGAGGAGGAGGCCCGAGACGGAAAGGCAGCTGAGTGGGGACAAAGAAATCTAGAGGTTCCTGCTCTGCTGTGGAAGAGGGTGGCATTCTCACTGTGACATCACTTCTCCAGTAAATCTATGGATATTCTTCTATTAAGACAATGTTTCCTGAGATCTGGGGAAAGAGCAGGAATAGTTTGTGCAAATTTAGCAGCATGTGGATTTGCTAAATGCAGATTAGTGAGGATATACTCTGACTGCTGTGTAAACAGAGACTGCTCCTTTAGTCAGACTAAATTTTGACCTACATGAAACTAATTAGGAGATCTGTTCTGTGTAGTCTATTTGTTTTAGCATGTTCATATTTTAAAATATTATTTTTTGTAAGATGAGGATTGAACCCTAGAAGTTATTTTTTCCATAAGAGCAGCTACACTTTGAAACAACAGCTTTGTCCATTTCAAATACAAAAAAAAGTCCAGGAATGTCTCCCATTGAATATCGATGACTTACTCTAATACTGTGCACACTTAGTACAACTTACAGTACTAAAAGAATAATTAAACAGAAATATAATATTGAAATTGATACGGTTCCTTTAAATAACCCGAAAAAAAAAATCCCAAAACATCCTGTCTGTATTTTACTACAATTGAAAAAACAGCTGCCCCATCTCTTAAGTAAATAGCAGAGAAAATGTCTGCCTTTCCCCCCGCCCAAGTTCAAAGGTCAATTTTGATTAAACAGTATTTATGGCTTTTCCATTAGTGCTCTACATTGAGGAACTCAAATTTTAGTACCAAAGTATGGATATTCATGAAAGTGCTTAACTTTAAGCAATAGTTTCTTTTTAGTCATCTGAATCATTAAGTGACATCCAAACAGATACCCATATATGCCCTGTAAAAATTCAATGTGAATAGTGAGTCACTGAAGTCAGTGTGTAAGATTAAGTGTGAATACTGAATACTGATTTATGTCCGTTAAAAACATGCCTTGAACAAGGTGTGTTGCGACTTGGTAATTATGCACTGGATAATACAAGAGGATAATACCCATTAAGAAGCAATGGTGAAGAGTGTATTGGGCCATATAGTATGAGAGGTATACCCATGCGCTATCCAGAGGAGGACAGATTACTCTGGTCTTCCACTTCATTCATGTCCTTATCCGATGGGCTTGCACCACCTCCGGCGGCAGTCTGTTCTAAGCCTTGGGGGCTCAGACAGAAAGGTGTCCCAACACATATTACAGAGCCCTAGTTTTCATAAGAACCCCTTGTGCTCTGATCCTGCATCTTCAGAATTTGCCACAACAGCAAAACCTCGTTGTAAAACTGCCTGGAGTCTCTCTTTCCTAGCAAATATACTCTTTACTAAAAGGACAATGTTTCCAAACAGGTCTTTAAAAAAAAAAAAAAAAGCAGTTAAAATATATTAAATCACAATTCACTACTGTCCCCACTTACCCCAGCTCCTGCTGCAGCTGTCCCAGGAGTGGCTGATGCCAGCTCCCTGTAGCCGCTGAGCTGCACCATGCCTGATGCAGGCAGCTGGCACCAGCAGCTCCTGGGGCCGCTGCAGCCAGGAATGGAGTGGAGACAGGCAGAGTGCCGGGAAGAACCTGGAGCCCCTGAGCCTGCAGTGGTCACCGCCCCAGACTGCTCATGTCCAGCTGCTGGCAACTGCCTGCTCCTGCTGCAGCCCTGGGAGCAGCAGACAACACCTGCAAGCAGGTGGCATCCATCGCGCCCAGGGCTGCAGCTGGACAAGAGCAGGCTGGGGCCAGCAGCCGCTGCAGGCTGGGGCTAGTGGCTGGTCCCAACCTGCTCTCGTCTGGCTGCAGGCAGCTGCTTGCCCCTGCTGCAGCCCTGGGAGTGGTGGATGCCACTGCCTGCAGCTGGTGTTGTGACCGCCTGTAGCTGGATGTGAGCAGGCTGGGGCTGGTGGCTGCTGCAGGCTCAGGAACTCCAGGTTCTGCCCATCTCTGCCCCAGTCCCGGCTGCAGTGGCCCCGGGAGCTGCTGGTGCCAGCTGCCTGCACCAGGGCATGGTGCAGCCCAGCAGCTACAGGGAACTGGCATCGGCCACTCCCAGCACAGCTGCAGCAGGAGCTGGGGTAAGTGGGGACAGTCAGAGCAGCAGGGGGTTTGGGACACAGTGCAGCCCGGTGGCTGCCCTCAGCTGGTGCTGGCACCTCCCAGAGCTGCTGCAGCCAGTGCTGGGGTGAGTGCCATACCCCACACTGCCTGAGGCTCCGCTTGTCTGCACTCATCCCAGCCGGCCCCAGGAGCAGCCAACCGGGGAAGCTATCCCTATTTCTTACATTACTGTATAAAGTAGGTTTGCTTTATATGAATTAGATTTATGCGGCATTCTCCAGGCCTATGCTCATTGCATATATGCCAATTTACCTCACATGTAACGAATATTGGGTAGAAAAGGGTCATCCTATAAGAGCAAATTTGCATAAATCGAACCCGCATAAATCAAGGGAAACCTGTATTATAATTGGGGGCAGAAATAATTCAAATTCATCTTCCTTGCTACATAAATACCTAGGATGTGTAACTATGTTTCCTATTGTTGTTCTCCCATTCCTTTAGAGTATTACAAACTTTTGTTGCCTCTTCTCTAAAATTAACCCCTCCTACAAACACTTATGCATGTGTTTGACTTTTTACTATGTTGAGAGTTTCACTGGAATTTGTCATGGTACTTGCCATGAATGCTTGCTGTGGAGTTAGGTTGTGTGGTTGTTAATGAAGTCCTGTAGTTTTCCTGTAATGGATATTAGAGGAAAAACATCCACATGTGGGGAAAGTCACAGAAAAGGAAGATACAGTAAAAGGAGAGGATAGTCATACCGCAGCAGAATATTACTTTAAAGAAATACACCTGTTCTATCCCAACCCAGTTAATCAAACTCTAAAGTAACCAATAATTGAAGCCAGGGAGATGTAACTATTTTATATTATTTAGCATATAACCGTTTTATATTATCTTTGTATAAAGCATATATTTTATATTATTTTCTCTTTTTTGTATAACTGCCGTGTGGCACTTTCACATTTATGTAACCTTGAGGCCTGTGCTGTTAACCAAAGCAAGTGCCTGGTACCGCTTTTTGTTGCCTTGCAGTTTTACTGTTAGTCTAAACAAGTGCCTGGTACTATGCTCTGCTGGCAGTAGGCCCCACACCTGTACTCTATAAATTTTACCTCTCATCTAAAAAAGTGTCAGTATTGCACAAACGAAACTTGTGTAGAAAATCTGCCTAGTAACTATTATGTAAAAGAAAATTATCCTATCTCTGTATGTTTAGCCTATATTATAGTTAGTGTCATAGAGGCAGTCCAACGAACATCTATAAAAGAGGCAAAGAAGCAGGAAGCAGCAGAGACGACAACTGGAAAACTCTGTGGGCCCGATCACCCCACAGACCGGTTCTCAGCCTCCCCGTCTGGGCGTACCCCAGCGAAGACAAAGGCCTCGGAAATTTAACAGCTAACAACGGTTCACCGTGTTACAGTTTTGCACTGTGTATCCCATTCATGAGCCGTTGACCAGTTCTGGGACTACGGAGCCGGCAGCCGCACCTAGCTTTGGACTAGTTCCATTGTTGGAGAGCAAGGGCTGGTTCTGGAACCCCGTGAACCAACAGACCCCCTTAGGCTACCCCATTCATGAGCTGTTGACCAGTTCTGGGACTACGGAGCCGGCAGCTGCTGGCTCTGGAACCCCGTGAACCAACAGACCCCCTTTATATCCAGCATACTGTAACTGAAGAAACATCGGAGACTCCACTTACTTTGACTGCCTCTCATCGTAGCTTAGACAGCATACCTACGCTCGCTATATTTGTATCTACTGCATCTTCGTTCCAACCGGCCTCCCCCTCTTACTCGTAAGAGGGTGAGGCCAGGTGAGTGAATAAAATCTTTTTGTTTTACTCTATATCTACTCTGTAATAACTTTTATTACTAACATTCCATCTCAATGAGCCATTGACCAGTTCTGGGACTTAAAAGAGCCGGCAGCCGCACCTAGCTTTAAACTAGCTCCACTGTTGGAACGCAAAGGCTGGCTCTGGAACCTCGTGAACCAACGGACACCCTATAGATTAAGAGACACTAACAATTTACTCTAAGTCGTCTGCTTGTGCCAACTCGGCAAACCTCGAGGGCGGCTAAAAAGCTACCTCAATTCCGCCCCACAAGCCGCGCGCTCGCACAACTCCGCAAAGCCCGCGGCTCCCCTAAGCGGTGCTGGAACCGCTAGCCCGGCATTTTGTCACAGGAGAATATAGGCAGAAAGGAACTTTTTTCTCATTTGATGCACATGCTGCTGTAATTAAAGAATACTGGATTACAACACCTACATAAGCTTAATTACTAATTACCTGAAGCCTACTGAACGATCTATTTAATTTGGTCTTGACTTTGCTTATAGGGGTTTGATTGATGTTGCTTCTTGTGTTTCTTTTAATAACACATTTTATAAAACCCATGTCTGGTGTTGCTTGTTTTTTAAATGGTGCTGTTTATTTAAGCTGGCTTTGCCTGACTATATACACGTCTGTTATAGCTCAGCAACCATAACTAGGGATCCACTTAACTTGCAAAAAGATGAAGCCAGTTTCGTGGCTTGCTCACCACACCAAGAGCTGATATTACAGGTATTTCTTGTGGCCCTACCCCTTGCTGCAGATTGGCACAGAGGCCCTGCTGTCACCCCAGACATTCAGTAAATCTCAAACATGTGACAGTGGCTGCAGGGATTGCTGTGTTTAAGTATCATGGTAACAATAAGGATTGGGAGATTCTAAAACAGTGTATTATATGAATAATACACTTGGGGAATGGGGGTGGGGAGGAGGGGTTGATTTCTCAGGTAATTCTGGCTGATGGACTATTTCCCAGTGATTGCAGATACTGCTGGTTTTCAGAGTTTCTACAAAAACTGTGAAACCATGAATTAAATAGGTCCCTAACCATAACTGTGTGTAAATCAGGGCCTACAGTCAAACTGAACTTTTAGTAAATGCTCCAAATTAACATCAGGCAAATTTAACATTACATTTAATGGTAGCAGCTAAGGTTTTAAACTATTAAGAAACTGGAAGAAGAAAGTTCTAGCTATTGTTTCTGCATGGTGATGGCTAGAAAATGGTATTTAGAGGTTTACTTTTGGGAATTGGCTGGTAGGTACAGTAGATATGCTTTAGAAAAATGGCCCAGGGGAATGACAAGGGTTAATTGATTTCTAAAAGCCTGTTTCTGTCAGTTTCCTTTAAGTCTCACTGTCTGACACAGGCTGGAAAATTGAAGACCTCTGCCACAGTGTTCCATAAGAGAAATAAGGGACTCTGCCATGTTGGACAGGTCACAGTGACTAACTGCCAGAGTCCTTGGGATTTCTGGTTTTAGTAGATGGACCAAATTAGGAGAAATGGTAAATAACCAAATCATGATGTATGCACGTGATGGGTTTGTGAAACAAAGGAGTATGTTGACAGGACAGAATGTGAACAGTATGACTACCACAGGGAGACCAATCAACGATGCCCGGGAATGAAGAGTTGCCTGAAGAAGAAAAAGATACAAAAAGAGAGATTTCAGAGCAGCAAAAGGTCCCGGAGATCATCCCAAGGTCATCATGGACAGAGGATATGCAACCAGTCAGTCTCGCCCACCTCTGTGGGGGTGGGTGGGCCTTGGCCATTGTCAGATGTCAACAGCCTGGAGATCATTCAAGAAAGAACTTCAGGGTGAAGCTCACATACTGACTGGACATGCTTTGACTCTGTGACTGCTCTAGAACTGGTAGATATAGAATTGTTTGCATATGATACATTAGGAAGTTGCAGCAACAGGATAGGGAATAGATCCAAGTACAAATACAAAAGGGGTGGGACTAAGAGAAAAATAGTTTGGAAGGTAGGTCCTGATCTGTGAAGAACTGCGAATCCATTATACATGACTGTGCTCCTCAAAGGGGCAGATGAGAAGACTGGGTGATAAAGATGTTCTCTGTGCATTGAGGAGCTCTGGGAAGCATGATCTCTTCTAGAATTTTCCTAATCTGTGAATTTTGGGCCTAAATTCTTTAGCTCTTCCTGTGGAATTATCCAAAAGGACCCATTTGGATCCTCTGTAGGATTTGTGGCTTTTAATTCATGGGATTATACTGTATCCAAATCCAAGATGACTCTGAATTTAAGACTACTTCTGAATAATTCGATTCTAAACGTGGGAAACTTACAACTTTTTCTTACTTTCCTGTATCTAGAATCTAATAATTTGAGGGTTGTCTTAAATTTGCCCCCCTCACTGATAGGGCAAGGGAAGGCAAGTGGTGGCAGGGAGAACTGATAGGGGAATCAAGTGGCCTGACCCATGCCCCGGTGCCTATACACGCCCGTGCCTGCTCCCCATGCCTGCATTCCTCTTATACCTGTGCCTTCTGGCACCCGATTCCCTGCTTTTGTTTCCCCACCCTGCCTTTCTTGTCTGCCCCTTCACTGGCACTTACCACTTACTCCTGCCTGGGCCATGGAGCAGATTGTTGCTTTGGCAACACCCTGGCCATGCAGCATCCAGGACTGGAGCTGCCACCTCTGCAACAGCTGCTGCATGTCTAGGCTAGGGCTGGAGCAACCATCTGTTCCATGCCCTGCGCTTGAATGGGGCCAGAGCTGGAGTATAAGTTGCGGTGAGGGGGCAGAGGTGGCAGACGAGGGCAGTGGCTGTAGGGTCAGCTTCAACCCCAGACTGGGACCAGAAATGGAGCCAAAGCAGTTGTCTGCCCCCTGTTTGTACTCATAGTTTCTAGGGTCGGAAGGGACCTGAGCAGATCATCAAGTCCAACCTCCTGCCATGGCAGGAAAGAGTACTGGGTTCAAACGACCCCAGCAAGTTGTACATCTAGCCTCCTCTTAAAAACCCCCTCTGGTCCCCTCTAACTAGTTTGTAACAGGCCACTAGATCCCCCCTCAGCCTTCTTGTGGAGGCTGACCAGGTTCAGGTTCCGTAGCCTCTTGAAGGGCCTGCCCTGCTGCCCCCTGACCGTGCAGTGGCCCTCCTCTGGACCCTCTCTATGTTGTCCACATCCCTCCTGAAGTGCAGTGCCCAGAACTGGATGCAGTACTCCAGCTGCAGCCTGACCCGTGCCGCATAGAGGGGGAGTATCATATCCTCAGACCTGCTTGAGATGCATCTGTGGATGCATGACGAGGTGCGGTTGGCCTTCCTGACTGCATCCCCTTTAACACAGTGACCCTTTTTTTACTCAAATCTGAGATGAGAGGCTTTCCCCCATGCTGAATAGGGAAAAAAATATTTGTTTTGGATTTAAGTAAATACAATATTCTTAACACAGTTTCAAGCATGCTGAATGGCATGGCCATCCTTTAGGAGTAAGCTCCTGAAGAGTACATGGGCACATTTTTAAGTTCATAGATGTCCCTCTTTAGGTTTACCCCTTTTGTTTGGCTGAGGTTTTTCTTTGTCCAGTATTTTTATTTTTTTGACTCCCGCCCCCGCCACACGCACACACTTTCTTTACACGAATTTGTGTACCATATATTCTGCAAGTTATTACAAAATGCAGCAAGTATTTCAAAGTCTCTGGGGACCTACCATTGTTCCACATCAGTGAAATTCTCCTATTTCTACTGTAAAGGCAGTGTTTGTGGCTTTAATTTTAAAAATAATAGTAACAAAGATTCAGCCATCACAGAGTACAACAGGTCTTGAAGGTCAATGTGTTATATTTTTAAAAATTGTTGCACTGTCTTGTTGTTGCATCTGCCAGATCTGGAATACTCTAGGCTGGCAAAGTTCAACAGCTTTCTCAGTTGAGTAGATTCAGGGATGGCCCTGCTCAATATGGTATGGAACAGCCAGGGTGTGAGGGAGAATTGTTACCCTTCAGTGTAGACCACATGAAGGAAAACCGTGAGAGGCTGGACACCTTCAGGTCAGCAGGCCCAGACAGTTTACACCCCAGGGTACTTAAGGAGCTGACAAGCATAATAGCTCAGCCACTGGCACGGATCTTCAAGAACTCCTGGTGCTCAGGTGAAGTGCCCAAAGACTGGAAAAAGGCCAATGTGGTGCCTATCTTCAAGAAAGGGAGGAAAGTAGATCTGGGGATTTACAAGCCCATTAGCCTGACCTCTATCCTGGGGAAGATGTTGGGGGGGAAAAAAGCTATCACAGAGACCATTCTTGACAAACTGGTTGATGGCAACATCCTGAGGAATAGCCAGCATGGGTTTGTTGAGATTGGTCAGGCAAGACCTACCCACATCTCCTTCTATGACCAGGTGACACATCACCTGGCCAAGGGAGAAGAGATTGACACCATATATGTTGATTTAAAAAAAAGCCTTCAATCTGGTATCCCATGATCATCTCAGAAAAATTGGCCAACTGTGGCCTCGGCTACTTCACAGTCTACTGGCTGGGGAATTGGCTTTTAGGTCGGACCCAGAGAGTGGTAGTTGATGGAAGTCAAACATTGTGGTGCCCTATGACCAGTGGGGTCCCCCAAGGTTCTGTCCTTGGGCCTATATTTTTCAACAACTTCGTTAATGATGCGGACATTGGTATCAGAAGCAGACTGGCCAAGTTTGCCGAAGACACCAATCTTTGGAGTAAAGTGTGCATACCTGAGGACATGATGGTGATCCAGGCTGACCTTGACAGGCTCTGAAAATGGGTAGACAAAAACCTGATGGTGTTCAAGACCAAGAAATGCAAGGTACTCCATGTTGGGAAGAAAAACCCGCAGCATGCTTATAGTCTCGGCAGTGCTACACTTGCTAGCACCACGACCGAGAGGGACTTGGGATCATGACTGACTGCAAGATGAATATGAGCCACCAATGTGATGTTGCAGCTGGTAAAGCAAGCAAAACTCTGGCTTGCATCCATAGATGCTTCTCAAGCAAATCCCATGATATCATCCTCCTTCTGTACTTGGCCTTGGTGAGGCTGCAGCTGGAGTACTGCATCCAATTCTGGGCTCCACAATTTAAAAAGCACATGGAGATGCTTGAGAGAGTCTAGGGGAGAGCCATGCACATGATCAGAGGGCAGGAGAACAGGCCTTATGATGAGAGGCTGAGATCTATGGGACTCCAGCCTGGAAAAGTTCAGGCTTAGGGGGGACCTGGTGGCTGCCTATAAGTATATAAGGGATGTACATCAGAATCTGGGGGAACGCCTGTTCACCAGAGCACCCCAAGGGATGACAAGGTCAAACAGTCACAAACTCCTCCAAGATGATTTCAGGCTGTACATAAGGAAGAACTTGTTTGCTGTCTGAGCCCCCAAGGCTTAGAACAGACTGCCGCCGGAGGTGGTGCAAGCACCTACTCTGGACTCCTTTCAGAGACATTTGGATGTTTATCTTGCTGGGATCCTGTGACCCCAGTTGACTTCCTGCCCCTTGGCCAGGGGGCTGGACTCAATGATCTTCCAAGGTTCCTTCCATCCCTAATGTCTATGAATCTATGAACTAGAGTTCAGGTTAGGAACTGAATTCAAGGATGAAGTAGTAAGGACTCAGTCTCTTTCTTAGCTTGCTTGATTTTACTGGCATTTTGATGTCCATTTATTATTCTTACCTAATTAAAATGCTGGTAACTCATTATTTCACTTGTTGATCATACTTTAAATAAAACCTTTTTAAGTGAAATCTGTACTATATGATGACCTTTGTAGCATCAGTACTCCAAGGACATTTAATTAAAAGAAATGAATCATTCTAGAGACATGATTGCAACTGCTCATGGAGCTTCAATGACAGAAGTATAAAAGGAAGGAAAACAGAGATGAAACTTGGCAAAATGACCAAAAGAAATGTAAACTTTCAGAAAAATGAGTGAGGGATTGATCCTATTGGAAGCAGGTTGGGCCCTATTTGTAAATGTGGAGACTGTAAATGCACTTTAGTGCTGATAACTTCAAAGTTTTATAAGAAATTTGGATACCCATAATAGTAGTGAAAAGTCAAACACGTGCATAAGTGTTTGTAGGACGGGTTAATTTTAGAGAAGAGGCAACAAAAGTTTGTAATACTCTAAAGGAATGGGAGAGCAACAATAGGAAACACATAGTTACACATCCTAGGTATTTATGTAGCAAGGAAGATGAATTTGAATTATTTCCGCCCCCAATTATAATACAGGTTTCCCTTGATTTATGCGGGTTCGATTTATGCAAATTCGCTCTTATGGGATGACCCTTTTATACCCGATATTCGTTACTTGAGGTAAATTGGCATATATGCAATGAGCATAGGCCTGGAGAATGCCGCATAAATCTAATTCATATAAAGCAAACCTACTTTATACAATAAATGTAAGAAATAGGGATAGCTTCCCCGGTTGGCTGCTCCTGGGGCCGGCTGGGATGAGTGCAGACAAGCGGAGCCTCAGGCAGCGTGGGGTATGGCACTCACCCCAGCACTGGCTGCAGCAGCTCTGGGAGGTGCCGGCACCAGCTGAGGGCAGCCACCGGGCTGCACTGTGTCCCAAACCCCCTGCTCTGACTGTCCCCACTTACCCCAGCTCCTGCTGCAGCTGTGCTGGGAGTGGCCGATGCCAGTTCCCTGTAGCTGCTGGGCTGCACCATGCCCTGGTGCAGGCAGCTGGCACCAGCAGCTCCCGGGGCCACTGCAGCCGGGACGGGGGCAGAGATGGGCAGAACCTGGAGTTCCTGAGCCTGCAGCAGCCACCAGCCCCAGCCTGCTCACATCCAGCTACAGGCGGTCACAACACCAGCTGCAGGCAGTGGCATCCACCACTCCCAGGGCTGCAGCAGGGGCAAGCAGCTGCCTGCAGCCAGACGAGAGCAGGTTGGGACCAGCCGCTAGCCTGATGCAGGCAGCTGGCACCGGCAGCTCCTGGGGCCACTGCAGCCAGGAATGGAGTGGAGACAGGCAGAGTGCCGGGAAGAACCTGGAACCCCTGAGCCTGCAGTGCCCACCCCACCCCACCTGGGGCTCCACTTGTCTGCATTCACCCCAGCCAGCCCTGGGACCAGCCAACACATGAAACTATCCCTATTTCTTACATTATAAAGTAGGTTCGCTTTATGCAAATTCGACTTATGCGGCATTCTCCAGGAATGCATGTACTGCATAAATTGAGGGAAGCCTGTATAAATCTAATTAAAAATAAAATAGCCCTCAGAAGTCCCTTTTGTCCATGTACCTGGTTTTTATCTGCTAGTAGTTTCCCAAAAATCACAGAGATGCATCTGCCAAGCAAGGTATACAATCTGTATTATTTTCTCACTCAACAGCTCAACTGAATGACCCACCTGGTGTTTATGAATCTCCAAGCTGAACATCAGTCATTTCCTCCATGTGGTGACAATTATAGTAATTACTCCTAATATACAAGAGAAAGACTGTCATACTTCCCTATTTGGGGTGATTACAGGATGTTTTTAGCATATGGGTGTTCATTAGCTTTCTCTGCTTCTAGTATGCACTACCATATTTCTTACAGGTTGTAAAAATATTGTCTCAGAATATGCTCCTATTAGCATCCTGTTTATTGGACTTCACAGGTCTTATTTCCCCTTGTAACACAAAGATTATTTCTTACTGCAGAAATTACTTGCTTGAAGCATCACATGTTCTTGCAGTATTTTCAAAGTAAGACTGATGTAAACAGTTCAAGCTCTGAAAAATGTCAAGAAGTATTTGCCCACCAAGCAATGTATGAAACTTGATCAAAAGTCAGTAGAAAAAATGAAAAACACTCCTTTTTCAAAGTCCTATTTTGATTCATCTTAAAAACATCCTTGATTATACATCTATGTTGAGATTACTCCTGAAACATTTTGGACAAAAATGATGTTCTTCTACAGAAACAGAGGTAACATTGAGGGCAACACCAGCTGGTAGTGGAAACTGTTTTAGAAATCCATCCTACAAACATACTTATGCATGTGAGTACATTTATTTTGGTGTTTAATCTCACCAATCTGTGGGACTACCCAACTGAACAATTTAAGTTACTAAAGCATCTATTTGCTAGATCAGGCCTTCAGTGTCATTTCTCTTTTTAAAATCATGTCTGAGCTTGCCTTGTGTAGAACTAAAGTACCCCTACAACAATTACAACTACTGAACTTCTCCACTGCTTTTTACCGTGTGTTATTCTCATTAATTAGTTAACATTTGCTCTGCATTCTGAAGAACTAAAGCATAGCAAAATGCAGTTACTTTTTCTGGATGATTTCTGTACCAGATGGCAAATAATCAGAACAAATCCCTGGCTGAAAAAAATCCTTAGGAAAGAATATCCTGAGTATCAAATAGGTGTTTGCATGCCTGTGGAATCAAAAACACAAATGCTAGTACCCATCACAGAACAGTTCTCTCTCTCACAGAAACCAAATCACTCTCTATGCAGGTGTGTAAATGACTACTTAAAATCAGTTTATAAATTACTTACTAAGGAGCCTACAAGAACTGATGAGCAAAGTAGGTTTAACAGCTAAATATCCTCCATTCCTTGGGCTTTTTCTTCCCCTCTCATCCTCATTTCCACCCCTTATCCTAGTGATGGGGAGTTAACATGTGAAAATGTGATCTGGATTGGTACACAGTTCACTGCGAAGCATCTCCAAAACAGCTAACCACAAGTGTTTAATTCATGATTTGATAAAAATATTACAAAAAATCCTTGCCTTGCAAAGAATCCAAATGCAAGTATTTCTTTTAATTTGCCCTCTGGTTTCTAGGTCATTCGGATGCAATCATTCCATGTTTTCAAGCTTTCCCTTGTGTTATTTTAAATTGAGAATCTCAATCAAGCTCCAGCCTCCACCAGCTAATGCAATTGCAAGACTTGGCAATGGTAACCCTGCTTCTTCCAGAAGCAAAGGAAGTGCTCTTACTGTCCCCAACAAGAGATGAACATCAAACAGCTGGACCAGTTAGAATTTGTGAGGGTGAAAGGAACCAGAAATTAACTTTCCTATGTAGTTTTCCCTCCTCTTGGAAGGGAGCTAACCAGCTCTGGTAAGATACCAGAGACTTCATCAGTCGCATTAGCGCCCCAAGGTGAGCTTCAGAACATGCAGACACAGTAGAGCATCAGCTGGGATGCCCACAGAATGAATGCCAGGAGGTAACTTCCCTACAGAACATGAGTTTGTCTTACTCTGGATGGGCTCTTTCCCTTCTATTGTGCTAAGTAGGAAGTATAATGAGCTTTTCAGCATAAAAAGGCAATAGAGCCTTAGATCACTCTAACTACCACCATCAAGACTGTCCATGGATTCTGACTTTCTACTATAATATATAAGACCAATTTATTTCAGAATGACCTCACTTTGCTGGAATGTAAGATCCAGTCCTGCAAAGAGACTAGCATCTCCTATGAGAGAGAGAATAAGCACCCTCAAATCAAGTCACAGAAAGAAAGTGCTCAGTATTGGGCAAAAGCACCTCAACAGCTTAGCATCTATATCAGGCCCTTGCATTCCTGGTCTTTCTGGGTCCAAATCTGGTCAGTGCTAATCATGCTCAATTTGCACTGACATCTGTGAAAATTGACTCAGCACCTCAGACAATCCCTTCACTATTAATCACCATTAATAAGTTAAATTAAGCTATATATTACTAATATCAATGCCTTCTTCACAACTGAAGATCCACTTTACTAGCCACTTCAATAAACACAGCTCCCTCCATCACTTCAGCACATACGTGCAGGCAGCCCAGCCTGTCTGCCCATGTTCCCCTGCAGCTCACCAGCTGCATGATTTCCTCTGCCTCATCCCCTCCATGACCTGCCTTGTGCCATCTCACCCCCTGGGGCAGATGTAGAAAGCAAGAGACAGAGGGAAAGCCTTCTGCAGCCACAGTGATACAGAGAGAGGCGGCTGGGTGGCATAGGAGCCACGTAGGGAGGGCGCTGTTGCCCGCCCTAACAGCGAGTGCTCCTATGGAGTGTCCCCCCGCCCAAAATTGGCTCCACCAGCAGTATGTTGGCGGCGGAAGTGTCGGCTGGCCGCTGGGGGATCCCCCTCACCAGATCATGCCCTGCTGGTGTTCCCCCCCCAGACTCAGGAAGCACCGGTAGCCCATGATGGGTGGGAGTCCAGGGGGTGCTGATAAACTTTCTGCAAGCCACATGCTGCCTGTAGGCCACAAATTGGACAGCTGTGGCCTAGAAGACTGCCTGTGGTCTATTCCAGATTTACTTTGGCAAAACAGCCTTGCCTCCTTCCACATCTACAGTGCCTCTACAATCTGCAACGTGGTTTTAAGGACTACATATTCTCACCCTAAATGGGTTTTGCATATAGACAATGTTTTACTAAGTTATCTAGCCCACAAATGTCTTAGAATTAAAGTAGAAAACAAAAGAATTTGGAAAAGCTTGTTTGAAAGCACGTTTTAATGAGAAACATCAGCTGTTAATACTACACAGAAACACCAGAATTATTGCTTAATTTATATTTAAAGACCCCTGTTGCAATACTCACAACAGAAATGACTAGTTCATCCATCCCTGGTTCTCCAAAATTAACAGCCTCAATTACTCAACCATCATGAATCTGGCCCTCAACAAGAAAGTGAGTTGGAGTTTTTCCAGATGAAAAAGGCAGACTTTTTTTTGCAGTACTTCCAAAATAAAACTCCCATGTTTATATGAAAAGATTAAAACCCCAAGTGCTATCCCTGACTGGCCCAGACTGGTGGAAGAAGAACATGCTACAGCAGCATGAAAAATCCTGGCAGATCACCATGAGGACAGCATGCAAGGAAAAAACCTCCCAGTTTCGAGGCAGGCAGAGAAAAATGAGTGCTCTTGGAACGCCTCCACTGAGAATTCAGAAGAAATCAAAGCACCAAGGGAATGCAAGGCAGGCGTACCCATTCTGAGGCTTCTCTGCCCGCTCACATGCTCTTACGTCTTGCAAACTCCTAGTTCAGACTTAGAGAAGAATCAAGCTGGCTCCGCTGTCTGGGTGGAATGACAGTAGCACGGCGACATCGTTTATTGGACCCGCCGCACCAGACCCTGGTGGACTGATCTGACAAAGAGAAATGATGTCACCGCAGCAGTGACGTTCCCCTCAGCCCGCTTCCAACCCGCCCCGCCCACCAGCCGGGCATATGCAAAGCCTCAAAGCGCGCGGGGACGCAGAGCCCCACCCCGGCAGGACCCGTCACCGAAACCTTCAGTCCCTGCAACCGGCTCGGGTCGCGCCTTATTCCTCGGACACTGCTCCTCGCCCTCACCGCCGGGGCGGGGCGGACAACCACCCCGCGCCCGCATCCACCACGAGGGGCTCAGCGCACGCGCACGCGGCAGCCACCGCACGTTCCGCAGGCGCTAGCTCCGCCCCCCGCCCGGACTGAACGTCAGCCAGAACGCGTCACGTGACAGCTCCCCGCCCCCGGCTTTATTCTGGCCGGCTACGGCAGCTCAGCGGGCTCAAAGCCCGCTCGCATGTGGTGGCAGAACAGAGCCGCCGAGTTTACGTGAGTGTCGCACAGCGATTGGAGCGCTCCGGCGAGGCCCCGTTGTAAGGCGCGCGTGGATTGGCAGAGGCCCAGCGGCATGTGCCTGCCGCCTGGCTTTGTACACAAGCCCGCCTGCCGCAGCCCTTTAACAATGGGCTGGGGCCGCGGCTCGGCCTGATGCCGAGTAGAGGTCGCGGGACGCCGCTCTCCTGCCCCCACCCCTGCCCCGCGATGGCCGCGGAGCTGCCCCCTGTTGTGCTGCCCCGGCGGCCGTGAGTCGCGCTGCAGCCGCCCGGGGTGAGTGGCGGGGGCTGCCGCTGCCTCAGCCTTTGTTGTGGCCCGTCCGGGGCAGGGGCTGCCCGGGCCCCGCGGGTGCAGGAGTCCCGGGGCCGGGCTGCCCCGTACGAGCGATCTCGTGGCCGGCGGCGGGGCGGGTAGGGCAGGATCCACCTGGCCCCACGCCAGCTGCTTCCTCCTCCTCCTCCTCGTCCTCTCGCGCAGGCTTCGGCGGCCGCCGCGCGCCCAGAGCCCGGCCTGTCCCATGGAGCTGGAGACGCAGTGGTGGAAAGAACAGCTCGCTGCCGACATCCACCAAGCGCTCCGCTACAAGGTAGCCCCCGGCCGGCCGCGGCCGCCCTGCCAGGGCTCCGGCCACCTGATGCTCTGCGCGGGAAGGGCTGGTCCCAGGGCGGGTCACTGCAGGGGGGTGTGGGGGGCGGCCCTGCTTTCCCGGCCCGCGGGGAGGGGTGCCCTGCATACAGGCGTCCTCCCTAGACAAACCGCTCGCCCGTTTTGCGGGCGGGGAGTTGCAAACTCCTCCGAGCTCGGGGCCAGCGCTGCCGAGAGGGGGGTACCCGGGGCTGCGGGAGGATCCCCCACCCCGGTGAAGTAACCACCTGCCGGCGAGGGGAAAACTCTCATCACAAAGGAGTCGCTGCTCGAAACATGACGGGAGCAGGCTGGCTCCTTGGACACTGCTGAGGAGGGGCCAGTGGTGCCAGCCCTAGTAGCCAGTTCCTTGCCTTTCCCTCGCTGCAGCCTGCCTCCACAGGGAGTGTGCAGAAAGTTGTTCTCTGTAAACTGAAAATGCGCTTGTGACACTTCTTGGTTCCAAACCTGCTCTCTAGGGCAGAGCACTGTGCCAGCTTCAAGTTGGGGTAATTGAAGACTGCATGAAAAGCCTTGGCTGCAGCAGAGCAGCTGAAAGATGTGTAATGTCTGGACTATCGGAAGTTAATCCTGAGCACACGTTAGATGGACCAGGTTTTTCCCCATCTTTGCCCTTCGAAACTATAGGGGGCCATGTTGTACTAGATCCTCTTGTTTGAATGTGTTAAAAGTTCCCAGTTCAGGCTGTGTGAAAGGTGCCAAGATACTCGGAAGAAGTATGTACGTGTTGTAAGGGGGTTTGCTGTCCCAAATAAAATGCTTAGGCAATCCTGTTAACATTGTTTTAGCTGTGAGCTGAATTATGCCACTATTTTAAAGGCACTGCTTTTTGATAATGATAAGACTCGCCTTATCCCCAGAGTTGTCAGTGAGCTTACAATGACTTAACTTAGTAAAAATGTGGCTGTGTTGTCTTGTTTTTTGGTGATTTGCAAAGGCCTGCTCATGAAAGCAATGTGCATATATGGGCTTATGTACAAGAGCAGCAACTAATGTAATACATTTTACTTACAAAGGGGAAAAGTTACTAAAATGTGGTTAAAAAATGGAACACCACCATTTATTTTCAACTCGCAGTCACATTCTGAAAATTTCCATTTTAAGTCATTTTAAGTGTCACACAGCAAACACCTTCTAAGAAGTTTTAACTGTTTTCCTATAAAACCCTACCTGACCTCAACTCTGCAATCTGGTGCTTCCTCTCAGTTTGTTCATGATGGGGCTGGGGGTCAGCTGTGGTGGTTTGGCTGTTTTTTGCCTGGAAATTAGCTCTGCAGAGTAGAGCACACACTCCTAGCAGTTAACGCCTCTGTCCTTGCAACCTTCTGCTCTTCAAAGTGAGTTTTCTATTCAGATCATTTGTCTTTAAGTGTTGGGCCAAGTGAGAGAGATTTAAAAGTGGGCCTACCACATAACTACTCCTCTCATAGGTGTTGTTCAGAACACTATACAAGTAGCTTCAAGGGAGAGAACAGTTCTGCTCTGGACAGAAATGTTGAAACTGATGGGGATTCCTAAAATCTGCCTCCAGTTCATTTATAAAAACAGGATTAATCTTTTCTTGATGACATTTTTCCAATTTATTTGCCATATTTATTTGCAAAATAATGGTAATGGTGGCTGTATTAAAACTACACACTGCTCTCCATCTAGGAACTGAAGCTGCCCTCCTACAAAGGCCAATCTCCCCAGTTACATCTGAGAAGATATTTTGCAGACCTGATTGCCATTGTGAGCAATCGTTTCAGACTTTGTCCTGCAGCACGACATCTTGCTGTTTACCTATTGGACCTCTTTATGGATCGCTATGATATATCCATTCAACAGCTGCATGTCGTTGCTCTTTCCTGCTTACTTTTAGCAAGTGAGTATGCAACCAAATTTGATTGACTAAACTAACAGGATCTGGTACCAAATGGAAGGATCATCTGGTATAGAGCAGATTTAGAAAGTAAATGTATGTAGAAGATAAAGGGCTATATGGACATTGCTGAATTTGTCTCAATAACTGGACCTTTCTTTAGCCCCTTATTCCAACTGTTGTTGGACTTGAAAGAAGTAGACAGAGAAGTCTACAATGACTGTTCAGACTTTAAAGAATCCTCAATTAATTTTTTTTATATATAACTACAATTAAAAACGGAATTATAAGCACTTTTTCTTTTTAAAGGCCACCTGTCATTTCGAGGTTGACAGATTAAATACTGGAAAAAGTAAAAAGTGCCCATTTCCTCCCCTTTCTTCCCAGTCTTTCACAACAGCTGCCTAGCAAATTTCACAAACATTTTAAAGTATTTGGTTTAATGGAAAGTAGTGTATGTAAGTTCATCTACAAAAGGTTAGGATGACATTTTGGGGTGAGCTCAAGTACAGTCAAGTTGTATGGGTCAAACATCTTTTCATTAATAGTAGAATAAGTGGAATTCATTGTGGTGTAATATATCTTCTTAAGTTTATAGCAGTTGTAGAAAGATGATTGTGTAAATTCAGAGAATTCTCTGAAAGTTTCAGTAAATAAACAAAATGTCTTCATTGGATGAGTACCTGCAATTGCTGATGGGAGAATAGAGGACTCGGTCCACTGAACATTCAGAGACACCCGAAAAACACTTAATTACTAATACAACATAACTTCAACCATTGAGTGAAAAATCGTAAGAATGATTCTGCAATAAAACTGAGGCAGTGGAGCAGGTAGCTAAATATAGAAGTGTGATGAGTCAAAATCTGGGATGGGATGGAGTTACTGATAACTTTTTAAAAGGAGGGAGTGTTGGGGAAAATTATATAACTGGTGCAATGTGCATTTCCAGATGCATGTTACTGACATTCCCTTAAGTCAGTTACTAAATTTAAAAACTGAAAGATTTTCAAAGAAATAGTTGCATTTAAAAAAAATCCAAAGACTGCAGCTTGTTCTTGAATACTCAGAAAAAGTCTTAATAGTATGTCACTAATGACTGGCAGCTTTTAGAATTATGTATTTAGCCATTGTTTATTTGGCTACTCCTAAAGTATCCTTGATGCTGTGATCTAGTCTGGATGTATTCGTTCTTTGAAACAAACCCCTCATAAGGACCCGTGAGAGACAACAGGAAGCATGGCACCACATAATATCCTGCAGGATGTCTGACTATTATCTGCTAAAGCTTAACACTTTATAACAGAGCTTTTTTCTTTCACTTCAGGCCAGACTCCCCTTGAGTTTTGTTTATGTGAGGAATGGAGGTGTTTGACATGTTTATTCCTGTCATATTTCAGTTTAGACAGCAAGTGGAGTTTGCTTTATATTTCTAATTTTTTTTTTCTCCTTTTCTCCATGCCCAAAGGTAAATTTGAAGAAAAGGAAGACAGCGTTCCTAAACTTGAACAGCTGAACAGCTTGGGCTGTATGACTAACATGAATCTAGTGTTAACAAAACAGAACTTGCTACATATGGAACTATTGTTGCTAGAAACATTTCAGTGGAACTTGTGCCTCCCAACTGCTGCTCATTTCATCGACTATTACCTTTCTATTGCTGTTCATGAGACAGATCTCCATGATGGTTGGCCAATGGTTTCCTTAGAGAAGACTAAGTTATACATGGCAAAATATGCAGACTACTTTTTGGAAGTATCCTTACAAGGTGCGTTGCATGATGTGGTTAATGCCTCTCTAGTTTTTGGATAATATTTGTCTCTAACTTACCTAAATCTTTTGTCTCCTACTCCCCCCCCCAGATCATGCATTCTTAAATTATGCCCCTTCTTTAGTTGCTACTGCATGTGTGGCTGCTTCAAGAATCATTTTGCGTCTGTCTCCAACATGGCCAACCCGACTGCATCGACTTACTGCATACTCCTGGGACTTCCTGGTGCCATGTATTGAACGACTATTAATGTAAGCTTTATACTGGCTTCTCATTTTTATTAAAAACTTCTTTCTCAGCCTATTGTGCATTTAAAAGATAGTTGTATTTAAAAGTGTGTATAGATTCCACCACTAGCCCAAAAAAACCCATTGGCTTGCTAGCAGTTTTGTCGCATCGATTCCAAAAGTACTTAGAATTAAGTGTAGCACCTCAACCAATGCAAAGCCCCTGATACAAAAAAGAAAAGAAAATCTAACTCACCATGTTTCTAGCAAGTAAAATACATGGACAAAGGCCTCACTCTAGTATAAGCTTTGCATCTCTATTGAAACTCTGAAAGCAGGCATCTTTTTAAAAAAAAAAAACCAACACATCCTGAATTCAATACTTATCCAGTGAATAGGACAGGCAGCCTGGGAGTTCCCACTTACTCAAAAGGCCTGCAATCTGGAAGTTTCTAATGGAGCATACAACAGATAGTCAGACCCACCACTAAGAGGGAAAACTTGCATTTAGCCACAAATTGAAAGATGTGGCAGGCTGTTGTCACTTACATATCAGATTCCTGCACATGGGATTCAAAGGGACGATAGGATTAAATGTGGCTGTAAAAGTGCTACACAGTCATTTCCATTGCTCTAGATAAGTGGTTTTCAAACCATGTAGACCTTTACCTGCAAGATACTGGTGCTCATACCCCCTATGCCAGAGCAGTGTCAATATGCAGCTCTGCCATTACTTGCCACACATTTATGGAGCTTGTACTTGGTCACTGTTGTTAAAGATGTAGGTATGTATTCCTTGGCAAAGTGCTGTATACCTCAGTTTGAAGACCACTGTTCTAGATGGTCTAGGCTTACTGGCATCACTTACCCCATACTGAGGTGTACTTCTACCCAGGTCCAAACTGGTTAGTGCTTAAGAAGCACAGAAATGGCTAAATTTAGACTTGAAGAGAAACTGAATGTTCTTCCATACAGATTAACACTCCACCCCATAATTGTCTCCTTTGGTGGTCTAATATAGTGTACACAGTAAATAGGCAGGCATACAAAAATCAAATGTTGTGGCATTACAGGAGTGTTATTCAGAAAAGGAAAAATAGTTAACACCTTTTTGGAAAATCTGAGGAGCTGCTGTGAGTTCTTCCCTACAATGCATCCAAAACAAATCAGCAACACCTCATAATTAGCTGTATACCATTTTCTCTGAATAATGAATTGCTAATCAGAATACCATTTATAGGAGCACAACAGCCACCCGAAATGTCAATCCTCTTACCTGTGCAGAAAAAAATTTAAACTCATGGCTAAATTACACCATTAACTGAGGTATACAAGTTGTATACTTCTGAATTCAGTAGAAGAACTGAAAAGAGGGAGTCAGCAAGCAGGTGTGAATCTAAAGGAATATGACACAGCCAGATGTACTGTTTAAGTGTTGACTTGCTGAGGAAAGGAGAAAATTACATTAGCCTATACTTTACGGAATGTTGTTTGTATTGCTTGAAGTGCCTAAAGATCCTTGGGTAAATGATAATTATAATAGCAAAGCTGTTATTTTCCAAAACTATCAGATTTCTGCTTTGTGGTTCATAGCTTGAAGAGAAGAAACTATTTCACTTTCTGCTTCTCAAACACTAGCTTATTAGTAGACTGCAGTTGCAAAGATTTCTGCCCTGATGTGTTTAAATCCAATAAAAAAGTTTCCTCCAATCTTAAATGCAAATACTAATCTTAATGTTGTAGATGAATTGTTTTGGCATAAGATTTCAAATTGGTTAGCTTTATGGTTTGTTAGAATGGTCCTAAAACTGTAAGTCAGGCTAAAACATTATTGCTTTCTATTTGTCTTCTAGTGCACATGATAATGATGTAAAAGAAGCAAACAAGCAAAAGGGACAACATGCCCAGTCTGCGCAACACAGTGTTTTTCAGACCCCAACTCCACAGGAGACTTATGTTCCACAGCAAATACCACAGTATCTCCAAACACATCAAACTCCATTACAGTATCACCATCCAACATCACAACAGCAAACCTGTCAGCAAATTATGTCAACTAGTCATACATCATCTTATCCACTGCAGACTTGTCCTGCTGCCTTGCAGTCCGCTGTTCAGGCCCGAGGTCACATGCAGACTGGTACTGGTATGTCACTAGCTGTTCCAATAGAAGTAAAGCCATGTATAAGTGTATCCTACAACCGGAGTTACCAGATCAATGGACATTATCCTTGTATTACTCCCTGCTTTGAAAGGTGATGAGTACAAATTCAGTTAGTCTCTTTTTTCTTTTTCTCTCTTACCCCTTTCCCCAGTCCCCTTCCCGCCCCCCCCCCATAAAGCCTCTAAGTCTGAGAGCAACAGCAACAATCTGAATAAAAGTAGTACTTTTTTTTTCTCCAGAAAGAAAGCAACTGGAATGGCAACCAAGCACTGAAATGCATTAGTTCAATTCAGACTGCAAAGAAAAAGCATGTAGCATGCCTTCAAAAAGGAATGTATGTACATGGGAATAATAAGCTAATATTTCTGGCCCTCCACTGCACTCTGTGCTCCCCCCTACCACTCATCCACCCAAATTTTAAAAATATAGCTTTGGATTGACCACAGGCTCTCCTTTTTAATGAGGGAGACATGCAGTATTATTTTTGAAGAGGCCATATTGATTACTGCCATACAGTATTAAGATTTACTTTGAGTAAATTCAAACTTAAGAGTGTGGGATCCCAGGCTTCCCTGGAAATGAGGCCTACAGAGAGAAACTTTTCTTGACTGAATCAATAATGCAACTTACTCTTTGTTCTTGCTTTTGCTCACTCATTCGATTGTATGCTTTACTGTATAAGGCGCTCAAGTTAACTGACTTTTTTTTTAGTTAGCTTTTACACTTTGTGCCTCGCAGGACGAATATTCTACTCTACCTTTTTTTTCATTTCATGTTTGGAGTAACACTTTCACACTAACTCAGGGAATTATCTACTCATAGATTCTGTGCTGCTGTTGTCTACATTTTTAACTGGGTATAATTTAAGGTAACCTTTCCTTCAGGACATCTACAGATCATTCATACCAAAGGCATATGTGTTTTTAAAAAATGTTATTTCAGTCCAAATTACTTTCTGCCTCCCTAAAGTGCGTTATCAAACAACTGCAGAAATGTGTAGTTCAATTTAAATTTAAGATACTAATTCTGTAACAGAACTAATATGGTAGTTGTTGTGATTTATATATAGTTTTATTGATATGACCAATATAAAAGTATCCTTTAGTTCAACAGTCTATAAATCTCAACGTATACAGGAAAAGGTGTAGATAAATACATACAGGAATCCAGTACTGCGTGCCAAGCTCAGGGGAGAAGGGAGAATATATTCTCAGGTATTACTAGAATAGCTTATTCTTCTGCAATACAGAAGATCCGAATTGAAGAGTAGTCTCTGTAGTCCTCATGTTGAGTCAAACCCATATTGCAGAGTGAACTGCTATGTAACACGGAGGGCACTTACTGCAGTTCAGACAACTATGTATTATCTTTTATGGTGTAGGTAGCCAGAGTAGGAAGTTTCATTTCTTCAGCAAGGGGATGAAGGTGATGGTGAGAGAACTTTTCCCATTAATATACTCTTCTTTCATAAAAGGTGGTAGCAGATTCTCACCACAATCTGATATGGGTAAAAGGAATTGATTAATGGAGCCATACTGACAAATATTTTGGGTGTGTTTATGGTTTTTCCCCCTTACTTGTAGCACTTAAATTTATGATTTACATGGCAGAAATGGGGCCAAGCCTATATGATCTGTGAAACCCCAAGTATTCTGAATGGTTCTTGTGGGGGTGGGAAGCGGGGAGGCATATGTGATATCAGTTTCAAGGAAAAGATATTTATCATGGGAGAGGGGGACTTTCCAGAATACTCAGTAGTTGAAGAGGATGGCTGCGCTTGTTCTGATGCTCTGCCAGGAGCTGAACCAGAAAGTGCTGCAAGAACTTATCCTTTATTTTTGAGGAGAAGGAATCCTCTGTATTTGGAGTTATTTTAATACACACGTCCTGCTTCAGGGTGGTTAGGCCTTTTTGTTTGTTTGATTGGTTTTTGTGGGACTGAGGGGATCAAAATGAGGACGATTAAGCTCCTCTGCTTTATGCTAGAAAATACACATCCATGTAAGCACAGCCTATGGTCTGGTGGTTACCTCAAAATGTAACCCTTTCCTTTCATTTCTTCTTCAAAGTTGTCCCTACTTTTGAGGCTTAGGGAGTAGAAACTTCCAACCACCTGAAATGTTAGATTGAGATAAGAAATGTGTCCAAAAGAAACACTTTTGCATGTTCAGGTTTCACTTTATTCAGTGCTATATCCAAGTCTTCAATGTGCTAACTACCTCTAAAACTATGAATGTACAGTTTTGTAATGGACCATGACTTGAAATAACAGCAGACATCTGTAGCAAAGCCAGTAAAATCCTTGTGTTGGCTAAATCATCATCATCTTTACATGTAATACAGCAATATAGATTTTTTTGGTGTGCATGTGCGAGGGGGAAGTATTAGCAAATCTATCCCATAGGTATTTAACACACAAAAGATAGCTAGTACTTTAACACTGGAATTTATATGGGGGATTGTTCAGTTAGCTCTGCAGAGTCTACAGACAATAGGGTATTTTTATTTGACTGTATTTTAAGCCATTAGGCTTAACTTTAAAAGCATCCACTACGTACTGTTTGGTTACTTTTTATTTATTTAATCTAAATTTCTCTTGATGCTGCAGCTTCATGATATATGGAGAAAGTAGTGTACACTGAACATTTTCAATATATTACTTAAAGGGCTTTACCAGTGTTCATTGAATAAATACACTACATGTTCTTACTGAGAGAACCAAATGTGTGTTTTATGGCACCATTTAAAATGATGCACATAAATGCAAAATGTCCACAACAATGGAATCTGGATGAGTGCTATGCATTCAACTTTTTTTTTTTTTTTTAAATAAATCTAGTTTTGAGTAAATTGTCTCAATTGTATCTTGCTTTGCTTGGCCGCTGACTCAGAATTGTAATTTCAGAATCTGTCCAAAGGTCTCTAGCTTTTGAAAACTTTCTCTCCCCATGCTCTCTTCTGTGGTATCGCATTAGGCTCAGTAACATATTTACTTTACCACATTAACAAAGCAGGAAGGAAATTGTGCTGGAAGAGATTTTCAAAATAATTGCACCTGCAGCATATACTAGAATATTGTATACTTTAGCAGTGCTGT
The DNA here is from genome assembly GCF_052110815.1 of Crocodylus siamensis. Classification (NCBI taxonomy): domain Eukaryota; kingdom Metazoa; phylum Chordata; order Crocodylia; family Crocodylidae; genus Crocodylus; species Crocodylus siamensis. Next base: position 68,915,674 of record NC_143401.1, on the reverse strand, counting down.
ACCTAGTGCAGAGCTGCATATGCAAGGGAGGCAAAAAGGAAGGAACTAAAGATATGGATTATTAATAGGGTGACAATACATCCCTGGTATGGCTGGGACACTCCTGGATTAGATAAGCCAGTCCTAGTTGTTGGTCATAGTCCTGGGCTGGAGTTCAGTAGGGAGGCAGAATGGCATGGTACAGCAGGCAGATGGGCAGGTACACGCTGCTGCTGCTGCTGCTGCTGCTGCTGCGGTGCAGGAGCAACCAATGCAGGGACCGTAGATATTGTGACCATCTGTCCACCTTGCTCCCACACAACAGCAGTAGTGTCTGCCTGTGGGGCACACTATACCACTCTGCCTTCCTGCTGAATTCTGTTCTGGGACTTTTGACCAACTGGCCAGAATGGGGCTACAGAATCCAGAATGGTCCTAACCAAATTGCCCCTCTTCCCCATCAGGCCAGGTCAGGCTGCTCTCCATGACTTTGGGCCAGGGCTGGGGCTGTTGCCCCCCTTCTGCCTGCTGCAGTGGGGGGATGACATAAAGTCACCCTAATTTATTAAACCACTAGCAAATTGCCCATCAAGAATGACGGCGGAGGGGGTAGGGACAGAGGCCTGCGTCCAGACCCCCCCGCCTCGGGCCGGAGCCTGAGGCATTCCCCAGCTTCCCCCGCCACTTCAAGCTAGGGCTAGGGTTGCTCTCCCCCTCTCCCTGCCGCTTTGGGCCAGGGCTGCTCCCTGCTTCTTCCCCATCACTTCAGGCCAAGGTGGTGGCAGCTCCCTGCCTCCCCATGCCGCTTTGGGCTGGGGCCAGGACCAGGGCCACAGGGCCTTCCCCCACTGCTCTGGGCCAGGGCCTGATCTGTTCCCCCCCTCCTCCCCTTCAGGCCAGGTCAGGCTGCTCCCCACCTCCCTCCACAACTTTCCCCCCTTCCCCCTGCTGCAGTGGGTCACAGCCACTAGTAAACCCCCAGTGAAACACCACAAAAACCTCAATTAGGACCACTAGATGTATTTATTATAGCTAGGACTGTGAGCCTATTTTGGAGCAGGCACGATACAGATACAGAATGCATGCAGACTGCAGTATCTTCATGTTATAAAAAAAAATTCTAATTCAAACTAACATCAATAAATAATGCATATTTTTACACACCTATAGGTATGTAGACTTCTTTAAAATGAGGTCCCCATGCTTATTCAGAACTTAAAATGTTAAGTTGCTCTTACAAAATCTCATTTGCACCTCAGGTAAGACCATACATGCCACTTTATTTAATTCTGCTTCAAACTCATCATTTACTTTCATAAGTATTCTGAGTTCAAAAAAGTTCATCCAATTAAAGTTATACTGCATACAAGATGATTTCCATGATAAAGGCCTTAATTGCTTAGTCTAGAAATTGGTTTCCAACTTACTGAATAAACTATCAGAACTGGAAAACATTTTGGCAGCTGGATTTTGGTCCCTGAACCGTTTTGTTCTTCAGGTGTGTTAATTTGAAAGGCTCTGCTTCCAGATCCAATAAAAGAGAAATGTGTTGACAGAGTCATTATTCACAAGGCACCCCTTGACCTCCAGCTGCGCCCCTACTGCCAGCTGGATCATGACCTTATAGCAGAAAGAGCACATGTGGCAGAGGCCAGGGTTTCAGCACCCTAGTGAGAGGGTCACCACCGTGGAGATAACCCTCCCCAAGGTTTGGAGCTGGCAGAGCAGGGCCCAATTGGGGGAGCAAGGCCCAATTAGGATATAGAGTGGGACAGAGCTGAGGACCACCCAGTTCCCCAACCCTTCTAGGGACTCGAGAGGGATGTACTCATCCTCCACCATGAGCCCACTCTCTGCCGTGTTTTGTGCAGCAGCCACCGAGGCAAGGGAAAAAAAAACCCCTTGTCATGAAAGCAGGAGGCCACCACAATCTTGGGGGCCCCTACCACTTGAACTAGGGCCTGCACCCACATCTCAAAGTGCAGGTTCTCCTGTTTGGCTAGTTGATACTTTACCCCATGCCTCTGGTAGAGTGCCAAAAAGGGGGCCCTGCCACCCGAGCTGGAAGGGCCAGTGGTGGAGGGTCTGGGCCCCACAGCTGCAGGTTGTTCTGTGTGGTTGTTCTGTGTGTAGCTGTGGTTCCCCCGCTGGGAGGCCACCTTGGTGGGGCCAGGGCTAGGGCTAGGGCCAGGGACAGGCTGAGTGGGTGTGCTGGCTGGTACAGCTCACCTGGTCCCCTCAGGTGCTAGTGGTTTAGGTGTGGGGGTGGTGCCCTTGCCCTTGCCATCCCCAGCTACGGAGGAGGATGAAGAGGAGCCCTTCCCACTGCCCTTGCCCTGGGTCCCTGATGTGGGGGGGAGCAACTTAGGAGCCCTTCCGGAAGGGTCCTGGCCAAGGGAGACCCCTGGCCCTTCCAACTCCCTGTTAGAGTCCTGCTTGCCCCCACAGTGGGGGATACAGGCTTGTCTACCCCCAGAGAGGGTTGATTGAACTCTCCAGAGTGAAGGTTGTAGGGATGTGCCCCTCCTTGGGGGCCTGGCTGGAATCTACCCTCACACAGAGGCTGTAGGAAGTTCTGCAGAGGTGTCTGCCTCCCCAGAAGGCTCCTGTTCTGCCATTGCTTGTCGTAAGGGAGAGGGAAACCAAAAAAGAAGAAACAAAAATTGCAGCAGGTCTAGTGAATCCAATAGGGGCAGGCTTGGGCTGTGGGGGAGGGGAGTAGGGCAGGGTTGGGAGGAAGGGGGCTAAAGCTCACTGAGCTACAGCCCCATAGGAAATCAGGCAGGATATACCTGGGGAAGGTAGGGGACGGAGATACACACACAAGGGCTGGGGAGACTCGAGCTGGCTTACTTGGCCACACAACAAACACCAGGGCATTGGGAGTGGATCACAGGATTTACCATGCAAGGGCAAAACACACAGGAGAGGCTGCTGAGGTAGGTGTAAGAGATGGCTGGAGTGATGGAGGGGCTTTGTTTGTTGAAGCTCGGTCCCAGAACCCCTCAGGTGACCAGGCACCTAGCAGCAGGACAGCAGGTAGGAAAACAAGGCACAGGATCAGACACGGTGAGGCAGCTGTGAGGGAGTGCAGGAGCAAACAGTCAATTAGAGAAGTATGCCAGTGCAGGTGCGGTGCAGAGTGGTGCAAGGCAGTGCAGTGGGATATCCCTCCTCTCCTAAAGTGGGGGCAGTAGCAGTACAAGCAGCAGCAGCGGTAGCAGCTGTCCAGGACAGCCACTCAAGGCATGTTTTAGGTAAAGGTCAAAATGAAGGTGAAGGTGGGGGGTGGCCTGCTGAGGCAGCCAGGGCAGGCAAGGTGCCCTTAGGCACCAGCAGTGATTTGGGGGAGGAGCCCATAGGCAGCGCAGTCCCCCACCCCAGGCTGTCTTCCGGCCATGGCTTGGCGGCAGGCTGGGCAGCAGGCCAGAACAGGAGTGCAGAAGCTGGGGTGTGGTACTGGGCTGTGGCGCAGTGCAATGGGGATGTGGGCCCCACCCTGAGGGGGTGGGCAGCAGCATATGGAAGAGAACCCCCCCATGAAGGTGAGGTGGCAACAGCAGCAGCCTGAGGCAGGAAGGGGTATGGCCAATTTTCCCCAGAAGCTCCAAAAGCAAGCTAGTAGCAGCAGCAGCCACCACAGCCAGAGGCAGAAAGGGCCATGGCCAACTTCCCCCAGAAGCTCCTGAGAGCATGTAGCCCTGAGCTGCTTTCCAGGGTGGCTTTTTATACTGCTGAGGCCAGCACTGGCTGCAGATCTGGAAAGAGCTGGGCAGGGTTATTTTGTTCAAAGTGGCACAATTTGCCCCACACCAAAATGTATGTCCAAGCACGTGCGCTGAAGTAAAAATCCCTGGCTCAAATTTGTGCCACTCCTATTTGAGTTGCTTCAAGTACATGTGTGGATGTGCCCCCTGAGGGTATCGGGGAGAGTATTGGCAGCCGTTTTGCAGTTTCTCTATGTTTGTATTCCAGTATACAAATTCTTAGGTACATAAGTGAATTTACATACCTAAGTTCAATTTACTCCACACTGTTGTAGTCCCTGAAAATCCATTAATGTATCTATTTGGAACAACCACCATTTTACTCTTGAGATTTGAGTCACAAAAAACAAAATAGAGGAAGAGGACCCACCCACTTTTTGTATTACTAGTTTTTCAAGGGACTGGAGAAGAGTGGAATAAGATCAGTTCTCTTAGTGCTTAGTGGGATTTTTTTTAATCTTTGTTTTTCTGCATACTGCCACATTCCAGCAAAATATTCTTCAAGGATATATTTTATAGTGAAGACAGTTGTTTCACTGGGCATTAAATCTTACACACACACACACGCACTATACATATTGCACAAATCATCTCCACATCATTGAATATGTGCTAGAATTTATCCTGCTAAAAATTCCCTTGATATGGAATCAAATTTACTGATACAAAATTCATTATTATGTTTCCTACCCTATCTGCTTCATTACATAAACTCCAGCTCTTTACTAATCTCTTCAAATGTCTTAAGGAAACTATTAGACCAACACAGATAAACTGACAATGCCAGGCAGCTAGATAATGGAGTTACCTGAAAACAATGCTATTGTATTACATGTGTATAGAAAAATGAAGCAGTGTATGAACTCTAGTTCTGCCATAAAAATCAGTATAGAAATGCCTTGAAAGTCAAAATTATTACTGTATTACCATAATCATGGTATTGTTAGTTTTGAAGGAAGCTATATAATGGCTAAGATGGTACGAAAATAGTTACAGAAATGTCTTCACTGAACACAAACATAAAATGAAAATGCCACATGAAAGAGGGATAATTAAAAGGCTACACAAATAATGCAAGCGACTGCATTCCTACTTTTGCAAACATACCTATTGAATATGAGTTCACCTACTGCTTGGAATGACCAATCTTTGGGATGTAATTCTCAACTGATGTTGAGGATTGGGTGCTGCATCATGGTCCAAGGTGCGCTGTTTGGTTTCCTCAAGCCTTATATTATTGGCTGTTAGGTAAAGGTTTCAACCTCAGACTTCAGTGTACTTCAACTCAGAAATTTCAGTACTTATAAAAATGATTATGTGGAGTTTCACGTTAATTGTCTCTAATTACATACAGATTAATTTTGCTCTGTTTGTAAATTTAAAGATTGTTTCTTACTGTTTGCCAGTGCTGGAAACTTAGCTTGGAAGCTAAAAGTTAGACTGAGAGAAAACAAAGATTTTGCAAATGGAATTTATGTAATTCCATGGATGATGAATAAAACATTCCAGCTCTCTCTTTCAATGATGCATTGTTTCTTCTAGCTATAGATATGACTGTTAATATACACTGGTTGCAAATCTTTTGAGTAAACCACTGCCTTATCTGACAAAAAAACAAAAACTTCAGTTAGCAGCATGTTGTTTTACTTCCATGTTGTCCCATATGGAATCAGCAGTAGCACTTTTTAACACTTTAAATCATATTTTAAAATTCGATGTAAAATAATATTAATAAAATCACAAATTATTTTTACTGATTTAACATTATTAAAATGATAATAATTCATATGGTATTTTACAGCTTTGTTTTATTGTTTTTTTCCTGTAATTAAACTGTATTATTTACAATTACATGTTGCAAATTTAAACTCAGTTTTAAAAAATAAATCATGTAAACATTCTGCTACAGGGAAGTAAAGATACTCAATAATCCAACATTCCACAAAAATTTCACAACTGAAAAATAAAGAAATATAAACCAAAGCTAGCCAATGTACATTTCAAAAGTTAATAAGAAAAGAAAGGATTAGTTCCTCATCTTAGTACTTTCAGGGAAGAAAGAGTATACTTATGTATTTTAAGATTGCAGATTTGAATTTTCCTATATAACTTTAACCAAAGTACACCAGTGTGTCCATCAGTCAAATATTAATATATATTCCGCAATATTCTGAGGCATATTTTTTAAGTTAAGGGTATTATTTATATGCTACTCTTGGAACATTTGAAAATCACTGAAGCAGAAGGACATCAGAACACCTTTAGAAAACCCATTAAGATCTTTTCTTTAAAAAGTTTCCTTTCTACTCAACAAATAAGATAAATTCTAAATTCATAGTAGCTGTAGGGTTAATTTACAACATACTTAATGGACAATGAATGAGAAATTTTATATTTACAATATCTCTATTATAACCAGACTGTAACAGTGTACATTAAAGTCATAAATAGGACTAGTTTACCCCTGGAAAGGTAAAAAGATCTGTCATAGATTCTGTAAACACTGAGGGTGCATATAGATGTGTGGGGAGGTTAGGGGGAGGTGAAATCATGTTAAAATAGCCACGTGCTCTAACTTAGTTTGCCTGGATGCAGACCCTACACTTAACATATCTAGTTAAGTGGATCTAAGTGCAAATTGTTCAGAATTTCCAGGAAGGTTAGATCAGTCTAAAAACAGCTGACCTGATCTCAGTTAACCCTACCCCTGAGGTAATCTAACTGAGATTGGGTTGGCCATTGTTAGACTGATCTAACTGTCCCATATTTATGTTCAGTTCCCAGCACAGCCCCAGGGCTGGGAAAGTCCAGCCTCTGGCCTCAGCCCCAGGACTGTGCTTTTCCTACTCCCCTGGGCACTAGCATATTTTTATCCCCTATCCCCTCACCCCCACCTCGAGGTGGACAACCTCTCCCCGCACAGAGCAGCCAGCCCCCGCCCTCCGCTCACCTGCTCCCCCCACCACCCTGCAAGTTGCTCCTAGTGCCAGTTTTATCATCATTCGTCAGTGCCATTCAGGCAGGACCGGGGGGTAGGTTGACAGTGCAGGGGGAGGGGGGGTTGTTCATTTGGAAGTGGGGGGTCAGGAAACTAAAAACCTCTGGTCCAGGGAGTAGGGTAGAGTCCCTGACCCCCCAAATCTCCACATGGACCCCACCTGTTCCCCCAAATCTCCTGATCCCCCCATGGGCACCATCTGCTGACACTGCCCGGCCCCCTGATCCCCCCCAGACCCTGCTAACCCCCCAGTCCTCCCAATTCCTTCCACAGACACTGCCTGCCCCCCAATCCTCCTAATCCGTTCCATGCATTCTGCTTGCCCACCTCACCACACCAGCTGCTACAGATTGCTTGCACCCTTGATTTACCCAGCCCACCTACTGGTCCCATCCCAACGTAGCTCAGGTGGTCATTTTTAACTTGAACTAACCTCCCCAAATATCTGTATCCAGACTAAACTTTATTGCCCAACCTGCATTCATAAATGATCATTTTTCCCAGGACAGCCAACACATGGTTGCTTAGATTTAAACACTATTTACTAGTGACAGACCAAAGAAACTAAGTAGATCCACACAGATAAAATGTTGTTTGGATATGGGTGAAGGTATACAGCAAGAGAAAACTCCGTGTTGGGGATTTCTGAAGAATGAATGCCAGTTTGATGCACGGCTTCATTTATTGATTGCAAATTTATATAAGGCATCTGGATAGGGTACCCTGTGACCTAGAAAAATATAATATTACAGTTATAGCTACAATTTGAAATGTTTATTCTGTAACCAAAACTACATCTTTATCCACAGTACCTTTGCAGTTAATTTGCATTTACATATAAAAATCAGTACCATGAATTGATTAGAGTTTGTAATAAACAATGATAATTCCCTTATGAGTCCTTCACGGTCCATCTAGTTATCAGACAACTAATTTTTCAGTTATCAAATGTATTTTCTCTTTGAATAGTCCCTTCATTGTGAAGATTATATTGTACACATTTTTATCATATTACGAAGTTGTACTGTAAAAATTGTGTTGTATTAAGGAACTCCCTCAGGCAGCAGGCTGGACTAGATGACCTCTGGAGGTCTCTTCCAGCCCTACTTCTCTATGACTCTGTAATTGAGAAATAAATTATTGTTCCTTTCTCGTATTTTTAGTTGTTATAAAATCAGATAATAAAATCCTACCTTCACTCCAGTCAATGAAAAGTTTGCTTTTGACTTCAGTTGGGCCAGAATTTCATCCAGAATGTTCAAGCTAAATGTTTTATTTACGTAAGTGAAAAGTAACTTCATATCAATCAGAAGTTGAATGCCAAAATGAATGCTAATTTACATATATCTTGGTGCTTTATTCTTGTTTCAGGCAAATTTTAGGTATATAAATGCACCATTCTACATTTTTATATCATATTTTATTTCTATAAAAATACAGGGAAAAATTCTCAAACCACGAGTCTATTTATGTTGGATAAAACAGGCCATCTTCTGCCTGAGAGAAATTTACTCAGTGCAGACGCTGTGAAGACAGATGTAAGAGTATTCTAAAGACCCCCTGGCAATTTCTCACATAGTGGTAAGGAGCAGCATGATGGTGGTAGAACAATAGTGTGCAACACTGCAGCCAGTGCAGAATAGGGAAACTAAAGTTGCATTATACACCTCTGCAGCCTCTGTAACAGCACAGAACTGTTTGGTAGGGCTGTGTGAAGCTTTGGTAGCTGATTCGATTTGGAAGCAATTCGGCCCGATTCAGGGACCAAATCTCCAAATCTGAATTTAATTGGGAGTCCAAGCAAAAGCTCCAAATCAATTCAAAGCATCTGAGTCAATTTGGAAAAGCTTCAGAAAAGGTTTGGACAAGTCAGGAATTCAGCCATAGACTAAAAAGGTAGCTGACAGCTGCATCCAGGTTAAGTCTGTTGGGATTGGGGAAAGTGGGGAAGGAAGGGGGCATGGGGGAGGGAGGGATTGGGACTGGAACAAGCTGCCTAGCTGAGGCAGGGGTCGTGTTGCTTGGGGAGCGGGGCGGAGAGGTGGGATGCAGGTGTAGCAGTGCTCCGAGTGGGGGCTCTGCCCTACTGCCATTTGCCCAGCCGGTGCAGGGGGGGAGGGCGGGATGTGGGTGTGGCCTGCTCCAGGTGGAAGGGGGCAAGCAGCAGCAGGGCATAGCCTCCACTCCTGGCGCTGATGTAGGTGTAGCAGCACTGGGAGTGCGGGCTATGCCCTGCTGCCACCCAGAGCAAGCCATGCCTGTGAGCTGCACCGCTGGGCAAGCAGCAGCAGGACATAGCCCCTGTGGCTCCCCCCACTGGGGCAGAAGCAGGCACAGCTGGAGGAGCTGCAGGAGAAGCCCCCATGGCTGCCCTGCCCTGCCCAGGACCATCCGCCGCCCAGCCCAGCCACTGGCACTTAAAAAAAAAAAAGACAAAAGCCCCACATTCACCAACTGTAGCAGGGGCTGTGGGGACTCTGGGTGCTCCTGGAAACCCCCACTCCCTAACTGCCCCTCTGGCCTGGCCCTGCCCCTAATAGCTGCCTTGCCCAGCCCCAGCCTCCCAGCAATTAAAAAACAGCCCCGCACTCACCAGCTCTGGCAGCAGTGATCAGGGCCTCTGCGTGTTCATGGCAGAGCCCCACCACGCAGCGTGGGGGAGTTGGGGACAGTGGGGATGAACCTCCCCGGCACCCACACAGCAGCTGCTCCATGGCACGGGTGCAGCATGGCTTGGCAGAGTGCTATGCATTGTCTGGTAGCTGGGGTGGTTCCACCTGTCAAATGGAGCCCAGCAGCACTCAGCCCCAGTGGCCCCAGCTCCCAGGCAGGATGCAGTGCCCTACTGAGGTGCACTACATCTGAGCCATGAGGCAGCTGCTGTGCAGGTGCCAGGTGGGGAGGGGCAATCCCCGCTGCCCCCCAACTGCCCTGTGCTGGGGGAGGGCTCTGCCATGAGTGTCCAGAGGTCCTGATCCCTGCTGCCAGAGCCGGTGAGTGCAGGGCTTTTCTTTTTTTTCTTTTTTTTTAAAGTTCCAGGATGATGGGGCCAGGCAGGGCAGCCATGGGGGCTTCTTGCATGGCTCCCCTCACCCAGGAAGAGGGAGGCCAAGTTGGAGAAGCTGCCCAGCTGTGCCTGCCTCTCCCCAGCTGATCCAAATCTCTCCAAATCAGCGCCAAATCTTCCAAAGCTGATCCGGCAGAATCGATTCAGTACAGTGATCCGAACTGAATCATTGTCCTCCAAATTGGTCAAATTTGATCCAAATCAAATACTTCCCTATTTCCACAGGCCTACTGTTTGAGCACAAAAGTGGCTTAAAAACACTTTAGTCTCCCCCCCTCCAATTGTATACTATGCCTTTTAGAGCTGTAGCACAGATTCTCGCTCAGGAAGAGTGAAAATATGATATATGAATTATGAAAATATTTAAAAATAAATTTTTTTAAAGAGTCTTAATTTAATGTTTTTATATATATATATATATATATATATATATATATATATATATAGCAGCTGCCTGAGGGAACTCCCCACTTGCTGCCACCATCACCACCTGCAGGAGCTTGCTGTCCCCCCCCAGCCTCCAGGGGCACACAGCATTCATGCCTCCGTGGCTGTAGTTGTATAAGTGTCCTGGAAATTGAATCCAAGTCTCCTGTGTGGTAGACAAGGATTCTACCACTGAACCACAGGGGACCCCTGATAGTTAACATACTGAAGATTTTAAGAGAAAAGTTTATATGTTCCAGGTTTTCTTTGGATTTCACTAAGCTAGAAAAAGGGGAAAACAGGACTTCACACAAGTTAAAAAGGTACAGATGACTAGAGATCCAGATTTTCCTTTGCCATGGAAAAACACAGGAAAACTCACCAGGGGAAACCAGTGAGAATTGGGTGAGGCTCTGTTCCCCCGGGCACCACCTGGGGTTACTAGGAATGGTTAGAGAGAAGATTCAGGCTGTACATCAGGAGACACTACTTTACAGTTAGGGCTGCCAGGCTCTGGAATGGACTCCCAAGGGAGGTGGTGCTCTTTCCTACCTTGGGTGTCTTCAAGAGGAGGCTGGACAGATATTTGGCTAAGGTGTTATGACCCCGGCATTCATTCCTGCCTGGGGCAGGGGGTCAGACCTGATGATCTGTTTAAGTCCCTTCCGACCTAACCACTATGAAACTAAGCACTATAAAAACATGGATTTTCTCCTCTGAGAGAGAAAAATGCAGATTTTATCCTGTAAAATAACAGATTTTCTACTTTAAAAGAAAAAAGCAGGGCTGCAAGAGGCTGCTTGGGGCTGGGAGGAGCAGAACACAGTGGGGGCACCATGTACTTGTACATGGGCACACATGCATGTCAGCCAGACAGGGTGGGGGAAAGCAGCCCCCACAGCTCCCTCCAGGTAACTCTATGGGGATCGAGAGGGCACAGGTGATGTATTAGGAGTCGAGGGGGCACAGGCCACCCCCAGATTTCTGTGTCCTCAGCGGGGCACAGGGCATGAGGCTGCTTCCAGTCTGGACCAGCTCCAGGCAGAAGCTGCCTCCATGGCACAGTGGGTGGGATCTAGCATAGGAGGGAGCACTGTGTTGCCATGGCCATCCAGGTGAGGTTCCCCCTACCCACCCAAAAGCAGCAGGGACCACAACTCTGCACCACTGCTGCCGTGCCTCTCCTTGGTGGCTGTGGCAGTATAGCAGTCTCTCCTGCACTGAGTCCCACTCACTGGGCTGTGAAGGTGGCTCCTGGCTGGAACTGTTCTGGGTTGGCTGGTCTGGCACCCCCCACACACACACCCCCATCACCTGTGCCCTCCCTATCCCCTCACATGTGACCTGTGCCCACACCCCCTTTCCTACATGCCCACCCTCTTCCTCATACATTGGCTGGGGGAGGCAGCAGGTTGGAAGTGAGGGGCACCAGTTGGGCTGGAGTGTGGGAGCCTGCTGATTGGGAGTGAGGGGCACCAGCAGAGTCAGGGGGCTGTGGGTCAGGGGTGAGGGGCACTGGAAGGGCTGGGGGGTTGGGGAGATGTGGGCTGGGTGTGAGGGGAACTGGCAGGGCCAGGGGAGTGTGGGCCAAGAGTGAGGGGCACCAGGAGGATTGGGGGGCTATGGTTTGGGAGTGAAGGGAAATGGAATAAGCAGTGGCAGGGCATGAGCATATAAGGGATGCTCTGTGCCACAAAGCAGTGGGAGGGACAGCTTCAGCCGGACCCATGTCCTGGTGAGCAAAGGGGCCAGGGGGAGTTCCAATTTTCCATGCAAAAAAACCAAAATCAAATGCCAAAATATATAGATATTTAGAATTTATTATTATGATTGAGGTAGTGGTAAGCTTTCAAATGCTTCAAAATTATAAATATATCCAAAACCCATTGTGTTCAATTGATATTTATAAATATAGTGACATTTCATTTTAATCACATAAAATTGTGGAATTTGGGTTTTTAAATCAGAAAATTTGTGATTTTTATCAGAGAATTTTTAAACAGATAAAACCAGGATCCCTGCAGACGACAGATTTTGCCAATATTTTTCATCTCTGTAACCATTTTATAGCTTCATAATGTCGGTAGCAATTACTGGGTTGGATGGATATTTCTAGAAAGGTATCAAAATATCTGCTCCTGGAGGGACTGGAGCTGAAAGGCAAAGCACCCCACCTTCTCTTCAGACCATGGTCTATAGAAGCAAAAGGCCCCCTGCACTTTCTCCAGACCAGAGTGACCTTGGTCCCAGGGAACTTGGGGACTGGGAGGAGTCATATGTTAGGGAAGTGTACAGATGTTCATTTTTCTGGGATAAATTCTCCCTGAAGTGACCTCTGCCAGTTTGAAGATGGTTCTCTCACAGAACCACTATTTTTATTCTGAAAAAAACTGTGAATGTCTGTACACTCGTGCTTTCTACCAGGAGAGCTGTGATTCTCCCAGTAAAAACATAATACCTGCATGTGGCTTTTGTGTTATTTCAGAGTAAATATTTCAAACCTGCATTTAGAATATTTGTATTTCCTATATTTAAAAAAGGTATATTAGCTACATCTGTTTGGTATGACTTTATCTCATTCGACCCAGGAAATATTTAGGACCTGATTCTATTCTACCTCATAGGTATCTAAGTGGCACTTAAGCATTTAATTTGGTCAAGACAATAACTGTTAGACTTATGGTTAAGATGAAGGCATGTTACAAAACTAAGTCACAAAAAACACTGTGAATGAAAAGAACCCAGCCACCTTTTACACTCATGATTTTTCATCGACATAAGCACACTGGAATAGGATCACATTTAAAGAGTGAAACAGGATGTGGTCTTTCATATTTTTTTGAACTGTGACATCTCAAAAATAACACTTCAGAATTTAAGGTGCTCAGTCTGCAGTTAAGTGCTAAATTTTGACCGCTAGTCTCTTTATCAGATTTATGGTTCAATCTCTTTATCAGCCCAAATTCATCTTCCTAAAGCATTATACACTTGTAAGACTAGTTTGAAGTCAGACACAAGGTAGAGCAGGGTGGTCTCCTGGAGACTACCTGGTTCACAGAGGTATAATAAGCATTTACTTGACAAAATAGGTTGCCACCTATGAAAGCTCAGCCCCACTAAACTAGTTGGTATCTAAGCCATTCTGCCCTAACTTCTGCCTGTCATGTAGCTAGAAATAAAGCAGTAATGTTCAAAAGAGGACCATCAGGAGAGAATTTGCAAACGTGAGATCAATTAGAAGTTGCATTCTGACAAACATAGTTTTCCACATGTTATGTCAAAATAATAATTAGGGACAGATGTAAGCTTACAGCTCTTGTTTGGAATATATAAAGTTAAGGTTTTGTTTTCTTATATAGCTGGTCATTATTATATCCTTGTTTATAATTAGGTTGCAAAGGTTAAAAAAAATTATTAAAAGATGTTTGATAATTTTATAGGTATCTGTAATTATTTTCATAGTTATTTATATATACGTTGCCTTCCTAATATAGACATAATTTCTAATACTAAGTGATACTTTTTACTTTTATAGCCATAGTTTAACATCTTTTAATATTGTTGGTAATTTCAATAACATAATATAAATACTAACCCAATAACGTTCCAGTAAACTTTCCAATTCATTTTCTTCCTTGTCTGTAACAGTGGTCCTATGTCTAAGTTCTAACTTAGGAAGTATTTGCCTTAGGAGAGCAGTGCATTGCCGATGCCACCTAGTTGGTTGTTGAAATCGCCACTCCATTATTTTATTTTTTAAGGTCTTTTCAATCCTGAGATAAAGGTTACAAGGTGTTTCAGTAGTTAAATTTAACAAAATGCCAGGGACCCATTAAACTGAGTTTTTGGTTGTAGCTATGTTGATCTAAGGACATAGGCAGGCAAGGTTCCTTGAGTAGATGTGATATCTTTTATTAGACCAACTGAGTAGTTGGAAAAAAGTTCTTAGCAAGCTTTCAGGCACAGTCACCCTTCTTCAAGCATAGGAAGTCTCTGCTGTTCTGAGACTCCAAGAAATGAAAGCAGCTAAAAGTGTGACAGGATGTCAGTGAGCATGCTAATTAGTATACTCCAACCAGACTCCACATTTTGTGTATCAGGATCCTTGTGCTTCAGAATAGCAGCAGGGACACTTTAACTAGTTGGACAAGCTTTAGTTAAACCACCCCTACCACCATTTAGATGTGCAGGGACATGGATACAAGAGACACTGTGGGTGCTTTCATTAGAGCGGCACCTCCCCCCGCCCCCCAGAGCACCTGTAAAAACACCTCCAGTGTCCATCTAGTTTAGCTAAAAAAGAAAAGGCTGGTATTTGGAGAATTGAGATTTGAGGGAATTCTGCTAGCAGGTAATTCTGAGAAGATAAATTATGTTAGGAAAGCAAAGGACCATAGAACAGATTTCCTGAAGTGCTGACCAAACTCAGATCCGAATAAGGGCGTGTGCTTTTAATATTTAAAAAAGTTCATACCTGTTCTGGAGTTCTTCCACCATGCTTTTGCTAGTAGGGGTGTAAAGTATTTCTTTTGGCTGAAATGGTGTAAGAGATATTTTTAAATGCCAAATATATATCTCAGATATAGTCAGAAATTTGGCCTAATCTTCAATGGCGTATAACCATAGTGCAAGCTGTTCAAAGAGAATCAGTCATTTTCAGCATAGGAGGATCACACCACTGGCCAAGAGGCTTCTATATTTTCCCTACTGCTGACGGAGTGTATGGTTGGAAGGAATGATCATGGCAAAAACTTCCATATAGTGCACCAAACCTTCATTATAATTAGTGTCCTTTGGAGCTGTTAAGGGTGCATAAATCAGAGTACTTATGAGGTTCTTCTAATGTGTGCCTGAAGAATAAGTGAGTCCTGTACATAACAGTCATATGATCAGAGCAGGGACAAGATAAGCTTTCTTCTGTTACCTTGGCATGTGAACACAGTCCTCCCATAATCCTTCATTTACATGGCATGAGCATCAGCAGTACACACAGATATGACCCATTTGCTTGTATTGCTTTAGTTCAAACAAGCAAGTGCCTCTCTCAGCCTACCTTATTTGCTTTTGTTACCAAAAGTGACAAGATTAATCTCAAACCTTCTCCTTGGATCTAGCTACTAAGGCACATCCCAAATCTTTTTCCTAGAAAGTCATTCCCAAAGTACATACACTTAGATGAAGTAACTAGTCGCCTGCTCCTGGATTAACA
Organism: Crocodylus siamensis; assembly: GCF_052110815.1. NCBI lineage: Eukaryota > Metazoa > Chordata > Crocodylia > Crocodylidae > Crocodylus > Crocodylus siamensis. Next base: position 68,900,228 of record NC_143401.1, on the reverse strand, counting down.
TAGTCCACATTACCTTTTCTCAGCAGGATCAACTGCTGTTTACAGTGCTGTGTTATTCAGGCAAATTGTCAATTTCTTAGGGTAAGTTATTAGTAACTGTGGTCTTTTGAAACAAACATAACAAGTGATAATTATTGCTGTGATTTATATTAACTGAGATTAGAATTTGAAGAAGTTACCTGTACAGTTTTTGTTATTTTGTGTTGATAATTGTATGGCAGCAACTGTTTCCAAAACCCTTCCTTTGAAATGTCAAAGTTTACATACATTGGTGAACTGTTTCTCTGCATGTTGAACCAGACCTATCAAAACATCAATGTAAAATTTGATTAACAAACCTAAAATGTGGCTTTAAATTAAAAAATGTAAAATGAAATATATTATAAAATAGTATCTTTAATTTTAGATGAGCCTACACAGAGCCAGATTGTATAAAGGCACTGATATTGGACACACCTAAAGAAATCAAATGGAAAATGTATACCCAGAAGATTTGCACGAAATGTGCCAATTATGTACAAAATATGAAAGTGAATGATATATTAGTAAAGTCAATAGGATAAATTAATCTAGTCTGACCCCACTATGTGTTGTATTGGATTTCATAAATAGAAACTTCTGTTCTAAAATAGAAATCTAGTTCATGTATAGATAGGTTTGAAAAGAATGTAGTCAGAGCTTTTATATGTTAATTTCAAATGTCAGTCTATGGAATGTTTCCCCCCTAAATCTATTATATTGAAATGGTTTTCAGATAAACACGCACATCAGATTTCACCAGTATCTAATGTTATGTAGCTCCTTAGTAGGACAGAACTGATGAATTACTTCTGTATATTTGTTAGGAGTTTATTCAGGGATCAAATACAGAATAGACATTACTATATTAGAATGAACTCTTATACACAAACAAATACTATGGGTGGGCAAAACGGGCCCTATTCGATTCAGATTCAGCCCAAACTGGAGACTATGATTCGATTGGATCACTGTCCCCAATGTGAGTCAGCCAAATATGAATCTGAAGATTTGATGCTGATTCAGAGAACCAGTGATTCAGACATAGACACAGCTTTAAATGTTTTCTCTACATACCTTGAGGTACCAGGCATGGCTCATGAATGTTGTGATCCTGGGGCAGATGGAGCATCTCACAGGAGCATGGGGGGGAGCCCCACGTGCTCGGCAGTGAACCTGGAAGTGAACCAGAAGTACTTCTGGTCCATTTCTAGGTCTGCCAGGGAGAGCCCGGGGCCCCCCCTCACCCGCATGGCTCAGTTATTGGCTGCAGGGGGACCCCAGGTACCCCCCACACCCAGGAGGCACCAGGCACCGAGCCGGAGGAACATGGGGGAGGGGGCCCATGCTCTCCCCTGTGGACCAGAAGTGCTTCCACTTCTGGCTCTGCTGCTGAGAGTGCTGGGTAGCCCCCCACACTTCTATAGGACACTCCATGAGCCCACGCATCGCAGCATTCATGAGTCACCTGCTACTCGATGATCTCCCGAGGTCCCTTCCAGCCCTAATGTCTATGAAAACCTAGAAGTATGTAGAAAAAACATTTAAAGCCGTGTCCATGTCCGAATTGCTTAATCTTTCCAGATCTCTCTGAATTGATTTGGAGGATTCTGATTTGATTCAGAGAGATTAAAGGGTCCTCTGATTCTACTTGGATTCAGAGATTTAGCCACCAAATTGAGCCAAATCTCTGCCAAATCAAATCAGGACCTGAAGCTTCACACAGCCCTAATAAATACACATGTACATACACACACACACAATATCTGAATGATTACCCAACAAAAATACAGTAGTAATTCATCAATTATTTCAAATTAACAGATAGATTGTACAGTATAGATCATTTTATGATAACTCCACCCAGTTTGCTGCTAAAACTGTTTTCTTAGCTACCAATTAATATTTCTCTTTAAGATGTTAGGAACTCCTTATGGAAAAATGTTTTTGTTTCTCACTGAAGTCAAGATTCAAAACAACACAGAATGAAGCATATACTTGAAGAGTTCTGGTGTATAGACCTGAGATGCTTAGAATATTTAAAATGAAATAAAATTAATGTTAAGACACTTTCACACAATCAACTTTCATTCAGTAATTTGAAAACTGTTAAATGAATTCTTGATCACAGTACCTAAATTTGTGCTAATCTCATGCTTCATCATGGCAGTATTTACTTCATTTACTTATTTCAATTTTTGAGAAATAGTATGCAATTAAAGTAACCTAATCTCCACTTTCATAAAAGGTATAAAATCATAACAGACTTTTGGGAGGGTCACCATAATATTACACATTTTAAGTTATACTAAAAATATTGAAACACAAGGTCTGAGAAGAACCTCATTATTTTTTTAATTGTTCAGTATCAACAAACTTTGAAATAATTCTAAGTATTTATCAAAGAAGCAAAATATTCATAGAATCAAAGAACCTTGGACCAGAAGGGACCTGTAAGATCAAGTCCAGGCCCCTGCCATGGGCAGGAAGTTATTGGGCTCAGACAAGCTCAACAAGTTGCCTGTCCAGCCTCATCTTGAACACCTCCACCAAACCTGCAGTGCAGGAAGATAATTAGACCCCTGGATATCCAGGGGTCTAAAAAAAGGGAAGTTTAAAAAAGCAGGGCTCGGTCCTCCATGGAGATGCTTTGGCTGCCAGAGTGGCTCTATGGTTGGCCCTTCACCCTGGTGCTGGTGAGTAAGGTGTCGGGGGGCTGGAGGAGGGGGGAGGGAACCATGGCGTGGACCCCCAATGGCCCCGCCCACACTCCCAGCCCCCCCGAACCCTACCAGCCCCCATGAGGCCCCTGACCCCTGCTGGGGCTGGCCCCTCCTCCCACCAGCCCTCCCAAGGCCCCTAACCCCTGCCCTGGCTGGCCCCATCCCACCCAGGCCCCCCCGATCCCTGCCCCCCCACCCCATGCTTTAAAAAAAACAAAAAAAGAACACCAGGGCACTTACCTGCAGTTCAGCTGCCATCCTGCTGACTGGGGACCCACCCGCACAATGAAGGGCAGGGTGATGGCCCCAGCCCGGGCCCTCCTGCCCCTCCACTGTCCTGTGCTGCCCCAGGGGTCTCTGCCAGGAGGCCCTGGAGCCCCCCCCACCCCTGCTTCTAAGGTAAGCAGAGGCTTTATTTTTCCTTTTTTTTTTCTGTGTTTTTTCTGTGTTTTTTTAAAGTGATGGTGCCTAGGGTTATGCAGTAGCCATGGGGACCTGGGGGTGCAAGTTGGGGGGGTAAGGCTGGGTGGGGCAGCTATTGGGGGATGGGGTTGGGTGGGGCAGCCATTGTGTGGGCTGCAGCAACTGGTAGGGGATGGGGTCAGGTGGGGCAGCAATTGGGGGGCTGGGGTGGGGCATGTGGGCCTTGCAAGGGGGTGGTAGCCCCTGTGGGGGTCATTTGGCCCCCATCGGGGGGGCTATAACCATTGTGTGGGGGCTGAATGTCCTGTTGGGGGCCTGTACCCCTTGTTTGGGGGTTGAACCCCCTGTTGGGTGGGTGAACCCCCTGTTGGGGGGGCATAGCCCTTGTGTGGGGGCTGAATCCCCTGTTGGGGGCCCATACCCCTTGTGTGTGGGTTGAACCCCCTGTTGGGGGGGCAAATCCCTTGTGTGGGGGCCAGCACCCTGTGGGAGTGCATCAAAACATGTATTCATGAATTCATGAAACCTGTATTTAGAGTTCACTTTATTATTATAAGAGACTTGCTTTAACACTGTAAGATACATCAATAAAACACTGTCCAACTGATCGCTGTCTCTGTCTCACTCTCTCTCTCTTTATAGCGGTCTTTTGTTTTACTTGTGGAGGAACATGGATTTGGGGGTATTTTGCAGAGTGATTTTGGGATATTTTTTTATCAGGGATTTTTCAGTTTTCCAATGGGGAACACCAAAATTCCTGCTAGGGAGGCCAGTGGCAGGACCCTGACTGCTCAGAGCTGGCACCTTGGACTCACCTGGCTGTGGCTGACCTCCTGGACAAATGGGGCCAGGAGGACATGCTTTGACAGTTTAAGGCAGGTCACCACACCCAGAACATCTTCTGGGTGATAGCTGCCCAGATGGCCAGGCAGGGGCACCAATGGTAGTAGTGCCGCACAAAGGCCAACCCTGCAACCACAGTCCACTGGCAGCTGGCCCAGAGAGACAGATGCCTCTATTGGCTCTGCAGTCCTCATCTGAGTCTGGCAGGTGCACAGCAGGTCATAGCCAGGCAGCAGCCCCCACTGCCAGACTGCCGCAGTGGGTAGAGGTTGCAGGAAACTCTCAGGGATGCTTCAGCAGTCCAGCTGGCACAACAGAGGGTGGATTTCAATGAGGTAAGGAGAATAGTTGGGGAGGCACTGAGGTCCCGGAGGGGAGAGTCGTCGGGTGTCCAAGAAGAGTGATCGTTCCTTAAGGAGACAATCCTCCAAGCCTAAAGGGAGGTAATCCCAATGCAGATCAAAGGGGGCAAGAGGGAGCAAAAGCCCCCATGGCTAACCAAAAGCATACGGGAACGTCTCTAAAAAGGAGGCGTGCACCCGGTGGAAGGGAGGGGCCATCACCAGGTTATACCTCGGTTGCTCGGGGCTGTAGGGGGGTGGTCAGGAAGGCCAAGGCAGATGGAACTGGGACTAGCTGCCTAGATCAAGGACAATAAGAAGACCTTTTTTAAAAACATAGGGGGTAAAAAGAAGGTACCGGGTAATGTGGGGCCTCTGCAGGACACGCTAGGAAATCTCGTCATCGCACCAGACAGCAAAGTGGTGAATTCAGACCACTTCTGAATTCAACAGTTCTTCAGACAGCTTGGCCAGTGGTGCTGCTATAAGCTCAGCCAGTTCTTTCAGGACTCTCGGGTGCAGGTTATCTGGCCCAGCAGACTTGAAAGCATTCAAGCGTTGTAGGAGATCCCTCAACTATTCAGGACTGATTTAATGTATTTCTATTTAACAATTTCTTTGCCTCCATTTTTCTGAGCAGGGACCGGGTCACCCCCCCACTGGAACCCCCATAGGACCCAAGGGAGGCACACCCAGGCCTAGAGTCAGTGAGGACTTAGTCAGGGAACTTCTGGAGGGATTAGACGTATTTAAATCAGCAGGTCCTGATGATCTCCACCCCAGACTGCTGAGGGAATTAGCATAGGTCATTGTGGGACCCCTGGCACGGCTTACGAACACTCATGGTGCTCTGGCATGGTGTCAGACAAAGGGCCAACATGGTTCCCATTTTCAAAAAATGGAGGAAGGAGGACCCAGGAAACTATAGGCCAGTTAGTCTTACCTCAGTCCTGGTAAGCTTTTTGAGAGAATTATCCTGGCGCATGTCCGCAAGGAGACAGCAGGGGAGATTATGCTTATGGACAATCAACATGGGTTCATTAGAGGCAGGTCCTGTCAGACCAATCTGGTGGCCTTCTATGACCAGATCACAAAATCCTTAGATGCAGGGGTAGCAGTGGACGTAGTCTTTCTGGACTTTAGGAAGGCCTTCGACACTGTCTCTCACCCCATTCTCATTAAAAAATTAGGAGACTGTGGCGTCGACACCTACACAGTCAAATGAGTTACTAGTTGGCTGGAGGCCCATGCCCAGAGAGTGGTGGTGGATGAGTCTTATTTGATCTGGAGGGACATGGGCAGTGGGGTTCCGCAGGGCCCAGTCTGCGGGCCTGCACTGTTCAACATCTTCATCAGAGACTTGGATGAGGGGGTAAAAGCACCCTGTTCAAATTTGCAGATGACACTAAGACGTGGGGAGAAGTGGGCATGCTAGAAGGGAGGAATCAGCTGCAATCAGACCTAGACAGGTTACAGGGATGGGAGGATGAGAACAGGATGGGTTTCAACACTGACAAGTGGAAGGTACTACATCTGGGGAGGAAGAACCAGCAGCAGACCTACAGGCTGGGGAACTCCTTTCTCGTCAGTGCAGAGGCAAAAAAGTATCTTGGAGTCATTATTGATGCCAAAATGAACATGGGTCGACAGTGTGGGGATGCAGTCAGGAAGGCTAACCGCACCTTCTCATGCATACACAGATGCATCTCAAGCAGGTCCAAGGAGGTAATCTTCCCCCTCTATGCGGCACTGGTCAGGCCGCAGTTGGAGCACTGCGTCCAGTTCTGGGCGCCGCACTTCAGGAGGGATGTGAACAACATGGAGAGGGTCTAGAGGAGGGCCACCCGCATGATCAGGGGTCAGCAGGGCAGGTCCTACGAGGAGAGGGTAAGGGACCTGAACCTGTTCAGCCTCCACAAGAGAAGGCTAAGGGGAGATCTAGTGGCCATTTACAAACTAGGCAGGGGAGACCAACCGGCATTGGTCCCCCAAGCACTACCAGGAGTGAATAGAAGTAACGGTCACACGCTGGCAGAGGGTAGATTTAGGCTGGATATCAGGAGGCGCTACTTCACTGTCAGGTTGGCTAGGATCTGGAACCAACTTCCAAGAGAAGTGGTGCTGGCTCCTACCCTGGGGGTCTTTAAGAGGAGGCTAGATTGACACCTTGCCGGGGTTGTTTGACCCCAGTACTCTTTCCTGCCATGGCAGGGGGTTGGACTTGATGATCTGCTCAGGTCCCTTCCGACCCTACCAACTATGAAACTCTGTGTCCCCAGGTACCAGTTAGCTGGGCCCCAAAAGCTCCTGAGAGCTAGTAGCCTTGAGCTACTTGCCAGGGAGGCTTTTTATACTGCCTGGACCAGAACAGGGCAGCTATTTATACTGCTAGGGACAGCACAGGTGCTGGCCCTGGGCTCTAGCTCCCCCAGCTGAAGATCTGGGAGGAGCCAGGCAGAGTTATTTTGCCCCAAGTGGCACAATTTGCTCAAGAAACAAAGTACATGTCTGAGCACATGCACAGAAGCAAAAAGCCCCAGCTCAAATTTGCACCACTTCTATTTGAGCTGCTGCAAGCGCATGTGCTTGCATGTATGGACCCATTTGCCCTCATCCTCCCTTCAGATGCCTTCTTGAAGAATATCTCGCCTAGTTCTTGTTGCTTACCCCGATGTACTTGTAGGCAGCTATCAAGTCACCACTCAGCTTCCTCTTACTCAAACAGACCCCGTTCCCACAGTCTCTCCTCATAGAGCCCAACTTTCATACCCTTGATCATATGTGTGGCCCTTCTTTGTACCCTCTTGAGCTTATACACATCCTTCTTGAAGGTCAGTGCCCATAACTGGACACAGTACTCCAGCTGAGGTCTCACTAATGCAGAACAGAGAGGGAGGAGCACCTCCTTGGATCTATTGGCCACACATCGGCTGATGCATGCCAGAGTTCTATTTGCCCTTCTGGCAACCTCATCACACTGTTGACTCATATTCATCTTCCAGTCTATCGTGACCCCAGGTCTTGTTCAGATGCTGTTCCAGCCAATGGACTACCACCCATCGTGCAGTTATGGTGAGGGTTCTTTCTATCCAGATGAAGGACTTTGCACTTCTCATCGTTAAACCTCATCTGATTTCATTCCGCCCATGAATCCAGTCAGTCAAATTCATCCTGAATCTTTGCCCCATCCTCTGGTATGCCTGGGTTTCCCCACAGCTTGGTATCATCTGTGAATTTAATCATTGAGCTTGCCACCCCCTCATCCAAGTTATTAATGAATATATTAAAGAACACAGGTCCAAGCACCAATCCCTGGGGGACACCACTGAAGATGGGCCTCCATTCCATCGATTACAACTCTCTAGGAGTTGCCTCTAAGCCAGTTGTCCACCCACTTCACTGTAGACTGGTCCAGTCCAGTACCCTCCAGTTTGATTGAGAGAATCTCATTGGAAACAGAGTCATAGGTTTTACTGAAATCTAAGAAAATGATGTCACTCTCATGTCACTCATCCAGATGGCCAGTTACTTTGTTGTGGAAGGACACTAGGTTAGCCAGGCATGATCTACCCTCAAAAAAGGGTTGCACCCCATCCAGTTGCCAGCTTGTGATTGATGGCCTCCTTAACACATTTTTAAAAGATTTTACCCAGGACTGAAGTCAGGCTGACCGGTCTGTAGTTTGCTGGGTCACCCCCCTTCCCTTTTTTAAAGATGGGCACCACATTGGCTCTCTGCCAGTTGTCCGGGACCACTTCTGAATTCAACAATTCTTCAAACAGCTTGGCCAGTGGTGCTGCTATAAGTTCAGCCAGTTCTTTCAGGACTCTCAGGTGCAGGTTATCTGGCCCAGCAGACTAGAAAGCATTCAAGTGTTGTAGGAGATCCCTCACCTATTCAGGACTGATTTAATGTAATCTGTCTTCTCCTCATTCCCTTGGCCTGTGGTCAGACAAACAGCTCCACGTCAGGAATACTGACATGAAATATGTATTTAGGAGTTCTGTCTTTTCCTGGGAGTCAACTGTGGGCTGCCCCTGAGCATTCATTAGGGGGCTCACAGTAGATCCCAATTTTTTCTTGCTCCTATGCATCTGTAAAATGACTTTTTGTTGTCTTTTATGCTGGTTGCCAGCTTGATTTCCATGCCTGCCTTAGCTGTCCTTGTCTCATTTCTGCAGTCCCTGCTGATATAGACGTATTCCTTTCTGGTATGGAACCATAGGCTCTGTCTGGGTGCGGGCCTCTGAGGTACCACGGGGCGGAGGGTGGTCCATCCAGGACAGGACGCCTGGGTGTGCGGTGTGTAGCAACCATATTGCAGGGCAAGTTCTGGTCACACAGTTCCCCAGATGTTTGCATACATGGGAGACCAGGTGGGTGTTACTGCACCCAGTGATCTTCACCAGCTACTGCTGCTGTGGCTTGGCAGGCAGGTTCGAGCAGCTGCCTGTAGGGCGATCTCATAGCTACCCGGCTGGCCAAGCAGCCAGGGGGATTCCCCAGGTCCCTACAGAGGGGGGTTGAGGGAAGGGTTGATCCCTCGTCCCCTTTACCTGATGTCCAGCACCAGAGGACTATCCTCAGTGTGGGGGGGCTTCTGCTGCCTGGAGGTGCAGTAGACAACTCGTGTGCCATGTGTGGGGCAACCAGGAGGCGACTCAGGAGCAAAAATGCCCTACTGATAACCCTTTTGCATGCTGTTCCGCACAAATTCCTATGCTAACTCAGGCGCATTAGGCCCAGAGTGAGCCTGTCTGCGTGGCTCCCTGGGGGCTGGGCTAAGTAGGAGCTGGGGAGGCTCTCCTTGGCTCCATTCAGCTGGCCCCTCTAGGTAATGACCACATACGGTGGGCCCCACTTACCTCCCAGCTCCACACTGGGGGGTCAGGCTGGGGTCTGCTGGAGGAGTCCACCGGAGGTCTTTGCTCTTAGGGGCACAATGGGCTTGCACCCATGCATCTCCCACCAAGATCTGGTCCTAACTGAAGAAAAACTTCCATTGGGACCTTTGAAAACTTTTAAATCTCGAGGCTCATAGCAAGCCTTGCAAGATCTCATGATGCACAAGATTACAGCACTCACTTGCAGGGACCAGCCACCAGCCTGTCCCACTGGAGAAAGGGGCCAGTAAGTACCCCCCCTTCCCCAAACTGTTGCACTAACTCACACACACCAGACCCAGGGCGCACCTGGTTGCACGGCTCTGGTCACACGGTTCCCTGGGGGCTGGGCTAAGTAAGAGCCAGGGGGACGGGCAAAACCCTCCTCAGCTCTGCTCAGCTTCCCCCTATAGCTAGACCCCACCTAACAAGGACCCCACTTGGCTCCACACTGGGGGTCAAGTTGGCATCCACTGGAGAGGTCTGCCAGAGGTCTTCACTCTTAGGGGTGCAACAGGCTCTCACCAAAAGCTGGTCCCATTTCTCTCTCTCTCATATGAATATCTTTAATTTTTTATTCTTTGTCAATTCTTTTTCAAGTCTATGCCACTGTACTTGATCTCCTGAAACAGGTCTGTTCAACTTTTGAATCCACACAGGCTGTATAAACTTCTCTAGTCTCCCTACCACTTGGGTCATGACATCTCATGCCACGGGTGAGACAGTAAGCAGAAGCTGGAGAAAAGGAAGGGAACCCAGAAACCCCAGTAAGCAGCCAAAGGAGTAGTGGCAGAAGCAGCAGCCAGGTTGGAAGCTGTGGACTACAAGTTAACCTTTCAACTCAGAGGCCATGAGTTGGACAGTCCTGCCTTAAAATACTGCTTCACACTTCACCTATACATAACTTGAAACCATTCTTGGCTTTTTTTTTTTTTTTTTCCCAAACATACTTACATTTTCCCAATCAATTAAGCAGTCAATGCTCTGTAAGGGACAAAATGCATCAAATGGTTTGTAACACTGTCCATTCAGGGGATTCCAAAGGAAATATTCTCCATTTTCCAGAGTCAAGACATATGCCACTTTTCCCTGGATCAACAAAGAGCAAATATCATCAAATATACAGAACACCACCAAGAAAGAAAGAAAGATAAGCTAATGTTCCATTTTTTCACTCATTTGCAATACAACTATGAAGTTTTGTTAAAGATGCCCCTTCTTTTTAGTAAAAAGAAGAACTAATTTTACACTTACTTCCTTTTTCTTATGTGAAAGTTACAGGAGTGCAATTTTCTATTTACTGATAGAACAGGTATAGCATAGGTAAGGGCTCCCTCATGAATATTCCTTTACCTTGTAAAAATAAGGCTTATTTTGAATATAACTTAGTCACAAGGATATTAATTTTCATTTCAAATATGAATAAAGAGACTGAATTAGATTGAAATAATGAACCTGTTGAATTTAAACTGGAGTTGAGTAGAGAAACCACAAAGGATAGAGAAAATAAAAAATGCAAGAGAAGAAAATGGGGTGTTTTTACTTACCTTACCTTCATCAAACAAAAATATGGGAAAATACAGTAGAACTGAAAGGCAATACATTTAAAATTGGTGATATAAACACCTTTTGCTAACATCTTTAACCTAAGGGACTCACTGAAAGGAAGTGCTTAGTAGCACTTTCAAAAGATTAAAGAATTAAGGAAGAAATATCCCTTGAGTCATATTATTCACTATGTCCATAATGAGACTTCTAGTTACCTTCTTTTTATCAAGTGGTACTAGACTCTCTAGAAGACAGGATGCTGGACTAAATGCCACAGACAAAATAGTCTGATATGACAGATGTGTATTTTAGTCTGTCTAACACATTATATAGTTTATGTTGTTGCAAGGGATGAAATCAACAAATACGTAAGCCCTTCTTAAACAGTGCACTTACTTCTAACAAAGATGTTCCCAACACGACCCATGCTTTTTTGTCAAAATACAGGAAGTAGTTACACAGAAGTACTGCATGTTCTTCTTTATTTCCAGCAGCTAAACTGATGCAGTGCTAAATGGAAATGGTAAAACAATGTGTTTATCAGAAATCCTATGCTGTCAACTCCTTATAGTTAGAGAGTATAGTGTAGAAGCTAAGAGGACTGCTGTATTGCTGGGGAAACAGGAACTCACAGTTAGGCACAGGCTTCTTTTCTCCAAGGATACCTGGGAATCTGCACATTTTGGAGATGATAATCCTGCTGCCTCTAAATTTATGATCACTTTATTACAAAACCCGAATGATTCAAATTAAATTTCCTAGCACAGGAACTCATTTTGCTGGAGATGGGCTTGACTAAGGACCTATGTGGTCTGTATCTGGCAGGCATTGAAGATTTATCTATTTGCTCTGTAAGTCAAAATCTTTTTCCAGCAGAATTTTTAATACAGTTAAAAATGATTACTTCAACCACCTATGAACTCATCTGCATCTATTTATTATACAATTATTACCTTAGAGGTCACCCAAATATCAACATCATCATTTCCATCAACAGTATCTGATATACAAGGAATTAAAGATACAAATCGAGAAATAAGGTCCTGTAAATAAAATGAGAGTATATGTAAATATCAGATCATGTATTTTATAAATAGCATTTGAGTGAATATCAGTTTTATTTATTTAAATATGTAAAACTACAGTCAATGTAAGATTTTATCATATTTATTACATCGGTGATTCCTGACAGCATGAGCTTCAATAGCAGAAAAAATGTAAATTATAGTAATTCTGGATTGAATGTCATAAATTAATTTCAGCAATTCAGAAAGTTCTTACTGTATGATAAAAAGTAAAATCTCCTACTTACAAAAGTTGCATTAACATCATCAGGATACATATCCAGTAACAGTTGTGGTGGATTTAATGACTTGATATATTTTGTTACTAAAACATTTCTTCCTTCGCTGTCAAAAACAGAAGTTATTATTCTTCTCTTTGGAAATTTTGCCTTGCAACTTTTTTTAAAAATATATGCTCTTTGCAGAAGTGTTTCATCTTCATGATCTAAAAACTAGAATCACAGTTATAGTTACACTCATACTATTCCTAATTTCAAGGCAGAATATAGAGGAAAACAATCAATAATAAGCAAAAGACAATTTGCTTTAAGAAATAAATTCACCCTGTTTACAATTCTTAATTTGGATATGCATATTAATTAGCTAAGTATAACTTCCAACCTTATCAGATTCTGAATCTTTTTCAACAGATGATAACTGAGGTTCAATTGTAGCAAACATGGTTAAAAAGGTGTATTCTTTTAAGTTCTGTCCACAACTCTCTTCTTTAGGAGATGCATGTGTCTTACTCCAAGTGTAACCAAGCAAAACTGGTGGCATATTTACTTGAAATGTCCCACAGATCTGTGAACATAACTAGGTTATTATATTAGGGAAAACATAAATACATCACATTAAATACCATGAGAGACATGGTCTTTACTTGGGGAGACAGTCTTATACCATAAATATAGACTTCAGTCCCAGAAAATGTATATGAGGAAGACACAAGATAATCACATTTACCTTAATAGGGGCAATGCTTAAAATCTAAGGGCTCCTATACACATTTAGGAAGGCTGCTCCAATGCTCTGTAATTACAATGTGTCAGAGCAGACTCTAGACATGTGTATCAGTATCCTCACACTGAAAAATGGAAGCAGGGTGCTCTAACTAAAGCTCTTTCAATGAGTTTTAGTTCAAAGCACCCCACCTGCCTTTTTTCAGCATGGGAATGCTGATTCGCATGACGCTCCAGGAACTTTTCATTAGCGTGGCTCTCTGAGCTGCATGGAAGTGCTCCCTCGCCTCCCAGAGTATATCTATAAATGCCCTAAGGGTGTGTCTACATGCACATTAATGCACTTCAGTTAATCTGCATTTAATTTAGTACCTCTATTGTGATGTCCTAGGAAAATGTGCATTACCCTGTGCTAATGTGCATTAACTAAAGAGTACAGTCTTTAAGTGACACTTGCTGCGCATTAGCCTATTTTAACACGCATTAACTAAAAAGCATGGAGTACTTACGCACATGTGGGGAGCCTGCTCCAATATGCTGGAAATCCAGTACATCAGAGCAGACTCTATTAATTGAGTCTACTGGAGCATGTAAACTGATGGGCCCTAACAGCCTCATGTGTCACATACATCAGTAGCACAGTGCACCTCCAGGCTGAGAAAATGATGGCGGTGCACTTTGAGCTAAAACACATTTTGATGTGCTTTAGTTCAAAGTGCAATGCTGCCATACTTTCAGCAGAGGCACCGTGTGCTGCTGGTACATGTGATGTGCAGGCACTTTTAATTAGCACAACTCGCCAATTAAAAAAAAAAAAAATCGCCCAGCACTGCATTGGAAGCATGTGTAAAAATGCCCACTGTTTTTTTAGTGATACTTTAATGCTTATTAAAATAGGTTACTGTTCATTAAAGCGCACATATAGATACACCCTAAGGAGCTAGCAAAATACAGAAGTAAGTAAAGAAACAGAAGTTATGCAGTAAATTTGGAATTGTTTTATTTAAACTAACAAGGACTAGTTCAACACATGCTATCAATTAGATGTAATTTCTGCATATTTTGTCCTAAATCTACAAATATACTGCTTGTTGGCTGTGGAACCTGTTTCCACAGGTAAGGGACTTCAGTGATGGTAGAAGAAAGGAGGCCAGAGTCAGCAAAAGGGTGAAAATATTCTAGAATCCATAGAATTTCTGTATAAGTATGTTGTTATGAAACTATAAACTACAGCAATTGGCCTCTGTATCTTCAGTGGCTTAGGGGTAAGTAACTCAAGTGTTTTTGTGCAGGCCAAGATCAGATTGCTCCTCTGCCTGATTAAGGTTTCTCTTTTCTTGATCACTAGTTTTGCATTTTCCCATAGTTCTTCCACACTACAGTGAAAGTCATTTTTCTCCTCCTTCCCCCCATCTCAAAAGCAGAGTCTGGAGCTTGAATATAATAAAATTATTAGTCTGGCTGAGCTGTCCATTTTTCTTGGAATTGTGTATGATCATGGGCAGCTGGTGCCAGTCAGTGACCAGGGGAGGGGGATCCCCCAGTGGCCGATCTTACTGACTGGGGAGGCACCCCATAGCCAATCACACTCAGCAAAAAGTGGCCATGCCACTTCCAGAAGGGGCCACTTTTGCAGATGGCCCCACTCCTCAGCCAGCACTCACAGAGGGCACCGGTGCTCCCACCTACCTACCAGCCAAACAGGGAGCAGCCTGACAGGGGGTGCACTGGTGCTCTCAGGGGGTGTGTGTGCACCCCATGCACCCCCTACATGTCGCTACTGTGTGTGACTGATAAACCCCTCAGCGAAGCTCCTCTCAGCCATCTACTTCCATTCAGATCAGAGAAAAACTAGTAGAACTTTATATGCAAGTAGAATCTTTACATCAGCTCACTTAACTTTGCAGGGAAAATGATCATTGCTTAAGAACAAACGATGAAACATACAGGAGTTACCATAACAATAAGATTCATTCATAATCCCATGTGAAGACCATACTACTGACAGTGTTAAAATGTTTATAAAAAGACTTGTTTTTATTAACATCAAATACTATTAGGTGGTTCGGTTAATACCACAGAATTTTTTTAATGTTATATTACAATGTTACCTTTGATTGTTCCAGAAGAGCAGAGAAAGGAAAACTAACTGATCCTAGCCAATTTTTTCTTATGTAAAAGTGACCACTGCAACCCTCAGGACAGGTATCCTGTTGAAACAGGTAGTTTAGGTTGGCTTTTATTCTTTAAATATTATGCATCTATATATATTTTGGCTGAAACAGATTCCACAAGCCTTTGAAAGCTTAGTAGAACATATCTCATTTTAAGTTGTTGACGTTTTAACAAAAATTAAATCAGTGGCAAGGTTTTTTCCTGTTAAAAAGACTGAACGAGGGAAGCAGCTGCATGAGACACTTTATTCTTCAGTAGAGCTAATTACTGTGCAGTAAGTGTCCGCATCTACAAGCGCAGACACTTACTGCACAGCAATTGGCTCTAATCACGAATAAATTTGCTACCTGTAAATGCAAGTAGCAAATTTACTTGAGATTACTTACTGTGCAGTAGCACATATGTAGATGTCTGACTGGCAGCAAATGTGCTCCTAGTCAGCTAGGCAGCAGGGGGTGGGAAATTGCTCCTTGTCCCAAAGAGCTGCCTGCTGCTGGGGCAGGCTCCACTACCAGAGCCTCGGTGAGGACAATGTTCCCCTGTCACAGCAGCAGGGAGCTCTAAGCACCTGTTCTGTAATTGTGGGGCCAGTATTAGCAGATTCTTCGTATGGATTTATTGATTTATCACATTTATTGATTTATCAAATAGAAGGATCTCCCAGCACCAGCCCTGTGCCAACATTCTTCTCTCCCAGAGCTGTCACTGGGAGAGAAGTAACTCTCACCCTGGGTCCTGTGACTGCAGGGCTGGTGCTGGTATGGAAGTATCTCCCAGTTCAGATCCCGCAATCATAGAATGGGGGCTGGGAGCTCCCTGCTACTGGGGCAAGGGGACATTGTCCCTGCCTGGGTTCCAGTGGCAGAGCCCACCCTGGCAGCAGGCGGCTTCTGGGGTCAGGGAGCAATGTCCCAGCCTCCGCCAGGAGACAGCTGTCTTCTGGTCTCTGGGCTAGTACCCAGGGGGAGCCTAGAGCTCCCACTGGCTGATGCAGGGTCCTATTACAGAGCTGCAGGGGGTGAGAGCAGTCTGCTACTATGTGAGTGGTGCTGCCAGTATGACCTGTGCCACAGTACATGGGAATTCCAACCCCTGGCGTGTTGGCTTTTCAGACTGGACAGTTTGACCCTCACCGTGTCCCACTCATGAAGTCTGACCCTCTCACTGCCTGCCATGCTTTGATCTTGAATACTGTTGGAAGGGTCATTAATTGTAGTGTGCACTGACCACACACAAAGGTGATATATGGGGCTCCACCTCCCTTCACATGCCTTCTACATGCCAATTGAAGATTATGCTGGTGTTTAATCTCCTTGTCACAGTGTAGTATGCCCACGAGGCCGGCTGACTGGATGCAATCAATGTAAGCCTGGGAAAAATGATGCCACCTTAGACTAGGGTTTAATCCACCTGGGCTCCCACCTGATAGTTAGCTCATAAACAACTACCAAATAGGGAAACTCAAAGGAAAGGTCTGTCCTTCATTATTCTTCAGGAAAATCAAATCACTCAATTCATTTTTTAGGCCATTACATAATAATTCTCAGTGAGCTCAAAAAAAGGAGTCCCCAAGGCATGGGTTCCTAAGTGAATCAGTCCATCCAATTAATTTGGCCGGTCAATCCACCAGCAATAATTAACTCAATCAACAAGGCATCTATAATTGACTGTTCATTAAAGAAAGCAATTAGCCCAATTAATTTAATCAGAAATGAATAAATTATGCCAGCTAATTTTATCAAACTATATTAATTAGTCCAATTAATTTCACTGGCTAATCATGCACTCTTAATTCACTTCAGAGGTAGGTACACTCTGGGGCCATCACTGCTCGCCAGCTCCTAATCAAAAATGCTAAATCTTCTCTCACTACATCTGACTCAGTGAGAGGGTCCCAAGACTTCCTCTCCCTGCTGCCTCTCCCAGGAGCCAGGGTACATGGTGCCAGATGTTCCTCTGAACTCCCGAGCTAGGAAGTTCTCCCCTCATGATCTTGTTGGCATCTGACTTGCTCTCGCTGTGGCACAGCTCCACACTATGCCTCCATCCTGCTCCCTTGCCACCTTCCACCTGCAGCAGATGTGCATTTATGCTGTCAGCCCTTGGGCATCTTCCAATTCAAAGCAAGCAGGAGCTAACAAAGTGGGGCTCTCACTTCCTCCATCAGTCAGCCACTGATACCGTTCCTGCAGCAGCACATGAGAACTCTCCAGCCCTTTCCCTGCTTTACCCAGGTGCTGCAAGGGGAATTTCCAGAGGCCGTTATTCCTGGGTTCACCATTGGTGTGTATCCCCTTGTGAGGGAGTGGGGCCTAGGAGCGGCCGTGAACTCCCTATCGCCCCCTACCGTCACATTAGGGTGGACTCAGCACCCTCAGAATCTAGCCCGCCACGACTTTGATGACAAATAAGTTGTATGGGAGGCTGCCTCTATTCCCCTAGTTGATGGTACCGATGTTCCTGCCCCTGTTCCAAAATGGGGTATCTCTATGCGCCCCGCCTTAAGGGCTTATAGAGATGCCTCCAAACCTCCCCTTCAGCATGCCCCAAGCCTCGCAGCTCTGGTGCCCTCTCTCTCTCTCTCGGGCACCCAGGGCTCCGCGCCCGCTTGGCGCCCCCTTGGGCCAGGCTCCTATCTTCCAGCCTGCTCCCTGCACCCTGGGCCTGTCTCACCGGCGTCCGACTATCGCTGGCGCCCCCTGGGTACGGCTCGCTACCGCCGCCCTAATACCAGCGCCCTTGGGCCTGGCTCGCTACCGCCGCCCTAATACCAGCGCCCTTGCCGGCATTTCTCACCTGCTCGCCCTCTCTCTTTCTCTGCCCCGCTCTGGGGCCTTGCCCTCTCTGGGGCCGACACAGCGCTCCGCACGCTAGGGGCACAGGCGACCGCCGCTGTGCCTGTCCCCTTGACCCTTCTCTGGGTCTGGTTGCCCCACTGGGCAAAACACCGCCCTTATGGGCTGGGGTCTGCAACCCCGCACACCGCGCCTCCCCGGCGCAATACGGTGCCTCTCCAGCACAGACAATAGTGCCCCGCTGGCACTGTGCCCCTACTGGGCACCTGGAACCCCCAAGCTGTTGGGGAGCCCCGTTGAGGCCTCCTCACTCCCCTACAGCCTCACCCGGTCCTCCGGTGCAAACTGTAACATAAACTCAAGCCACCCGGCTGTAACATAAACCACACAGAGTCTCCCTGCTCCAAACATCAACACAAGCCCCACCAAGGCTCTCAAGCCTACCTCCCTTTAGGGCGTTCTTGTTCCCCGCATCATTGCAGCCGGTTAGTGTGGTAAGGCTACATCATTGTCATCAGCATCTTCATTATCATCACCACAGTAAAATTCTTTAAGCCATTCCCTGAGTCTTGACCCAGTGCATTATTCTAACCATTGTCAGTTAGGCCAATCAGCCTAACTTCCATCCTAGGGAAAACCCTAGAAAAGTTCATCAAGGAGTCTATCTGTGATAAGCTTGCAGAAGGTAAGATTCTGAATGATAGCCAGCGTGGCTTTCTTGCAGGCAGGTCTTACCTTACCAACCTTATCTTCTTCTATGGCCAGGTAACTCGCCACCTGAGAGAGCAGGTTGATATTGTATACCACGACTTCCAAAAGGTCTTTGATCAAGTCTCCCACAATGTCCTTGAAGCAAATTGGCGGATTGCAGGCTTAACTTTGAGACAGTCAGTTGGGTGAGAAACTGGCGGCAGGATAGGACCCCGAGTGTCGTAGTGAATGGCTCTGTGCCATCCAGGCAAGAAGTGGGAAGTGGTGTCCCAGAGGGGTCGGTGCTTGGTTCAGTACTTTTCAACATCTTTATTAACTATTTGGATGTGGGGGTGAAGAGCTCGCTGGCCAAGTTTGCGGATAACACTAAGTTATGGGGAAGTATGGTCACACTTGAAGACAGGCTACAGATATGGGCAAACCTAGCCAGACTAACAAGTTGGGCGGATTGGAACCTGATGAAGTTCAGCAATGAGAAATGTAAAGTGAACCACCTCAGGACTAACAACCCCCAACACACCTACTAGCTTGTCAGCACCAAACTGACTAGCACCATGAATGAAAGGGACCTAGGGGTAATAACAGACTACAGTATAAATTGAGCCAGCAGTGCAATGCTGTAGCTAGTAGGACAAATAATACTCTGGCATGCATCAATCAATGCATCTCCAGCAAAACCAAGGAGGTGATTCTTACTCAGCACTGGTGAGAATGCAGCTGGAGTGTTACATCCAGTTTTAGGCACCACACTATAACAAGGACACAGATAAGCTTGAGAGAGTCCAAAGAAGAGTCATCTGTATGATCAGAGTCTTACACAGGAAGCCATACGAGGAAAGGCAGAGAGATCTGGGACTCTTCATCTTGAAGAAAAGAAGGCTGAGAAGGGACCTGGTAGCAGCTTACTGCTACACTAGGGGATTACATCAAGGGCTCAGTGAGCAACTGTTCACCAGGGCATTCAAGGGGAAAACTAGGAGCAATGACCACAAACTTCTGGAAGACTGATTCAGGCTCAACATTAGGAAAAACTTCTTCACAATCAGGGTGTCTAGACTGTGGAATAAGCTCCCTCCAGAGGTGGTGCAATCACCTACCCTGGAAATCTTCAAGAGGAGACTAGACAGTCACATTGGTGGGGTCACCTGACTCCCAGTTATCTTTCCTGCTTGGTGCAGGGGGCTGGATCCCATGATCTTCCAAGGTCCCTTCCAGCCTTACATCATTGTTTCATAGTTTAATCCACCTGGGCTCCCACCTGATCATTGGCTCATAAACAACTACCAAATAGGGAAACTCAAAAGAAAGGTCCATCTTTTATTATTTTTCAGGAAAATCAAATCACTCAATTCACTTTCATAGTTTCACATTTATAAATCTATGAAACATTATAGATATTTTTATTATCCTGAATCAAACTGCTAATAAAACTTCTGATGATGAGCCATGTATAATTCTAATACGAACAGAATTATTACATTACCAGGTCTCAGCTTGTTACTTCATTCACAATATAATTTAAGACCGATTCCTGTAAATAGTTATACTGGTATAGTCACTGCATCCACATGCAGCACCAAAATTTCCACTAGAGGATTTATTTGGAGATTGGGGTCTCATTGAGCTATGGATTTGTAAAACTTAATAATTTGAGGATTTTTTAAAATAAAAAACTAGCTAAGTCATCTACTTGCCTATTTAATATTTTTACCTTATGAATGAAATATTGGAGGGAGTTAAATGCTGAGAGAAAGAGGCATAAAGGTATAGGAACAAGCAGAGAAGAGTATCACAGATCTTACCACATCTTTTTTTTTTAAGTTCTGATCTTTTCTTTCTGTATACTAAACTGAAACTCCCATCAAGACCTTCATAATTTTCCATATTTCTATACTCGATCTATTCAAACTGAAAATGATAAAGGGAAATCCTCAGGTGGTAAAATGTCAGGGGTGTATAGAATGAGGAAGGTTGGGAAGACTAGATTGAAGCAGCGTACACAGCTCCTTGTCAGACCCTCATTTGGTATAGAAGTCCCCAGGGAAATGCTATTATCTTTGGCTTCTCTGTGTTATGGGGTATGCCAATTGAGGGAGCATTGAGGGAGAAGAAAAGTGTGTAAAAGCCATAATTCCTCTCCTTTCCCGGGCACATGTCTACAAGTACAGGAATGCAGGAGCAGATTTACTTCTCCTAGCATGTGGAAGCAGGGGTGTCACGGAGTCACGTAAGTGCCCCGTGACTGTGAGTGTGATTGGCAGAGCTGCCAATCACCCGGGCAGCTCAGGTGCCGGTTACCAGGGCGACCAGGTGGGTCACATGGCCAGAAGGGGCAGGGCCGGGCCTTTATAAACAGCTTAGGCCGGAGGCTGCCTAGCAGTTCCCTTCTGGCTGCCGCAGGAGCAGGAGCTCTGCGACTGAGCTGAGTGGCCTGAGTTAGTGGTCGCAGCCTTACCACACTATTATTTTGTAACCTAGGAAAATGGTAAAAGCTTCAGAAAAGACTGAAAATAATCATTCAAACTCAGAAAATCTGCCTTTCAATCTGAGACTTAGGAAGTTAATCATTAAAGAGAGAATAAAAATATGACTAGATGAGAGCAAAAAAAAGCCTACATGAAAAAAGATATGGGGTTCTTTAGCCTGGAAAAGTGCAGGCTGAGGGTTGATCTGATGGCCACCTATAAGTTTATCAGGGGTGACCACCAATATCTGGGGGAACATTTGTTTACCAGAGGGCCCCAAGGGATGACTAGGACGAACGGTCATAAACTCCTGCAAGACCGTTTCAGGCTGGACATAAGGAAGAATTTCTTTACTGTCCGAGCCCCCAAGGTCTGGAACAGCCTGCCATCGGAGGTGGTTCAAGCACCTACAATGAATACCTTCAAGAGTAAATTGGATGCTTATCTTGCTGGGATCCTATGACCCCAGCTGACTTCCTTTGCCCCTTTGGGCAGGGGGCTGGACTCGATGATCTCCCGAGGTCCTTTCCAGCCCTGATGTCTATGAAATCTATGAAATATTACGGTACTAATGGACTTTTTAACCTAGAGGACACTGGCATAACAAAAGCTAATATGTAAATTTAGACAAATTTAAAGTGGAAATAAGATAGAACTTTTTAATATTTTAACAAGTTTTCCATCCACAATTATCTTCAACTAAGCAAAATATTTCACAGAATTACCCGCTTTCCATGAAAAAAATTGAATTTAATTTGAAAAACTAAACAATCAAACCAGAAAAATAACACCTGTGAACAGAAACCTAATTTAGAAATGCTGGCACAGTGTCTTATAAATGCTATACATCAATTGCTTCCTGCTACTGTTCTCTTAGTTGGGGAAGGTTTTTCATGAGGTACTATAGCCAGGGCCTTAGATGACAGACTGAAGAAGCTCAGTGATAGGGTCCACAGAGTATTCTGGGGAATGTAATCTGGCCAGGTTGCCCAGAGAGGACAATTTCAAACTGTGGCCAGATCACAGGACCCCATGCATCAGATCAGGGCTTGATCTGGTACATGGGGCCAAAACGCAACCCAGCATATGTAGAGTTGGGTCTGGGGAGAGATCCTGATCTGGCACACGTAGGGCTGGGACTATATGATGGATCATTCCCATGTAACAACCCTGCATTGGATAGGGCCCATAGACAAAACACATCCGCCAGATCCAACTTGTAGACTGACCCCATACCACATCTGGTCTGCATCCCAAAAAGGTTGGACACCACTGTACAAATAGCATGAGAAACTACAGAAGTAGTTCTGAATTAAAATTTTCAAGGGTTGGTAAAAAATATACATTTTAATGTGCATCAAATGCCAGTTTTTTGGCAGAAAATCAAACTATTTTCTCACAGCTCAAGCCTAAACTGTCATAATGGCCACAATATTTCTGAATAGAATTTCTAAAATTCTAAGATGGAAGCGAAGCTCATTCAAAACTGGAAAAGCAATATTATAGTTTATTCCGAATAGGAAAGACAAAATGTAGATGTGTTCATGTTTATAGTAATTTACACAGCACACAATAACTTGAGAAACTAAAGTCCATTATTGTGTTTATGCTACTTACCTCATGTTTTTCCAAAATAACTTCATCAAAAATGTTGACACATATATTGTCTTTAATTTTAGACAGGCCTGAAAAGCTGTAGTCATGTCCTGGAGATCTGTAATTACAGACAGAATTAATTTTACTCGCCTCTTTTCTTCCAGACATTGTTACAATTAAAAATAATATAATTACTCTTTAATGTTCTTAAAATACTAAAGAATCATGAACAAATTTAAAGAAATCAAACTAAATCAGTATGCTAAAACAAAAGGTGACTATCATTCCAGTTTAACTCTACTGACCCTCAGAGATAAATTTGGTAAAAGCTATTTTATTTCATTATTATTTCAGCAGTCAAATAAATTAGGACAGAAACCTAGTTGCTGAGAACCAACATAGTTCCACTGATTTCTGTCCCAAATTTCCTAAACAGTGTTAACATCTCCATTCTTTCATACATTTCACAGCATCGAACAGTGAAAAATAATTGGAAAATGCTTCAAGCCACATTTTGACCTCCCTAATTTTGGCTCCTAACTTCATGTCTACTCTAAATTATTCCAATTTGTAAAAATCATTATTGACTAATTATAGTCACAGAGAATAACCAGAATGGAGTGCACTGCATCCACATCCCCTTTACCAGGCTCTCTTCCTTCCTACAACACACCCCCTAAAAAGGGGAAAAGAGGCAAAAAATTGAGAGCCGTTGTTCCAACTCATTTCAGATAGAATAAATGACAAGTGGACAGCAATAACTTTCCTTTATTTTCAAAACATGGCCTATGACAGGGTTGTCCTATTTCTTGACAAAGAGAAAACAAAGGTGCAGACAGAAATGCAGCTCCCAGCTGTAACTGCAAATGCTTTGCAGGAAGCGTTCTGAGTTACAAGTTTGCTCTTGGTTCCAGTGGGGAAGGGAATCTAGCTGCTGACTTTTATACTTTTATTATAGAGCTTAACAACCATTTTGCTGTATTGTTTCATGTTGTAAAAGTGGAAAAACTTACATAAAATCCATTTGAAGTTCTTCATTCCAACATGGATGAGAACCATCGGCAGTGCTAGTCTGATAAACTGCATGCTGGAAAGAAACTTCTACAAAAGGATGGACAGTCATCTAAAACACAAAACATACCCTTTATTATACTTTAGTTCTATTTTATGTATTATTTCCAAACCATCTTCCAGCCTATGTCCTGAAACTACTGCTATGTAGCAGATAGTGGTATAACGATACTGAAACTGAGGTGTGCTTATCTGCAATGCAAATCACAACTTGGAAGATTTCTCAATAAAGCCAATTCCACAGCCATGTTAAGCATAGATGTTAATCTCACTCAATTCATTCCCAATTTATTTTCTCTGTATATCGATGAATGACAAATGATGCATCTCATCAAACACTGCTTCATTTGAAATTGTAGATTGTTTGGTACATATAATGATATTTATGCACTCATGAATTATAATCCGTATGTCCAGAATTTGTTAGATAGGAGTCCAACTCCTACAATTTATTTAAACTTTGAAAAAGGAGTTATTAGGGTATGAA